>NW_023416291.1:51254801-52478000 GCF_014176215.1 Rousettus aegyptiacus | reverse complement strand
CGCCTCGCTCCGCGCATCACAGGACCCCACGGCCCGGGGCTCCCCCTACCCTGTCCCCACCTTCACTGCACCCTGTCACGCCGCTGGCTTCCTGCTCCTTCTCGGCACTCTGCTCTCGCAGTCTCTGTTTCTCCCCGTCGCTGCCCCCCCCGCCCCCGCATAGCTCTCCTCAGCCTCAGGGTGCAGCTTGGGGGGACACCCCCTCCCGCGCAGCCCCCTGCACTGCTGCCGTCTCCTTCCGCGCGCCCCGCCGTCTGTAAGCACAGCGGTCCCTCGTCACGGTTCCCTCTCCACGGCTCCAGTTCCCGTGGTCAGTCACAGTGCGAACACATTACATGGGAAATCCCGGAAAAACTTAGCAGCTTTAAAGGGCGCACGATTCCGAGTCGTGTGATGAAACCTCTCACCGTCCAGCTCCGCCCCACCCTAGACGGGACTCCCCGCTTTGTCCGGTGTCCCCACGCTCTGGACGTCCCCCGCCCGTTAACCAGCTGTCAGATCAGCTATTGGGGCGTCGCAGCGCTTGTGTTCAGAGCACCCTTATTCTGCCTCGTGCCACGTTCTCATTGGTCCGTTTTACTGTTAGTTACTGCTAATCTCGTGATGCCTCAATCATGAATTAAACTTCATCATAAGTCTGTGCCTGTAGGAAAGTCATAGTGTATATAGGGTTCGGTGCTATCTGCGGTCTCGAGCACCCACTGGGGGTCTTGGAATGTGCCCCTGTGGGTAGGGGGCCGACTGTATTTGGTCTGGTCCTCCTCACCCTCTGGGACATAAGCCCCATGGGAGCAGTCCGCGGCCATCGTCCGCGTGGTGCCCACACTCTTGTCCGGTCAAGGCGCAGCGATGGGAAAGCTGTGGAGGGGTTGAGGGCACCCAGGGAGGGGAAGACTCACCGCCCCGAAGGAGTCCTCGAGCCGGGCCAGAGCCTCCCTGGCCTGGAACTGGCTGTGCTGCAGGTGGCTCAGGGCGTGCTCGAAAGCGCGCTGGCGGAAGCCGGGGGCCAGGTCGCCGAGACGCACAAAGTAGCCGCGCTGGTCGGCCGTGTGCACCCTGGGCCCAAGCTGAGCAGCCGCCAGCTGAGCTGAAAGGGAAGAGGCGGTTACTGCAGCCGAGAGGCCCCTTGGGGCGTCCAGGACTGGACGGGACAGACCGCGTGCCCCCACGGGGAGCCGGGGCCCACCCGCCCTGTTCTCACCTTGTTCCTCGGCACTCATGGGGTGAAAGATCTCCCCCAGCCCTGCCAGCTCATCCTGGGGCATTGCAGAGCCTGCGGCTCCTTCATGGCCACGTGTAGTGGCTGCGCACACTGCTTCCTCCACGCCCCGGGTGGCCTCCTGTGTGAACGGCACTGCAGCAGAGACGACGCCCAGGCCGGCGGCAGTGCCTTCCCCAGCAAGGTCCAGGCCTGCGCAGAGAGCATCTGGGGGGCTGCAGGCTGCGTTAGACTGATCTGCCTGGCAGCTGGGCACAGCTTGTTCTCTGCATTTGTCGGAGGCCCTGCCATTGACGAGTCCACCGCAGCTGTCCTCAGCACCAAGTGACCGACTCTGGGTGGTGCCCGGGCCAGGCCGCATGGCCCCTGTGGCGATGCCCAGTGCGCCACCGTGCCCCGTGGACACTGCGTCCTTGGTGCCCATCAGGAGGGTCTTGCTGGTGTCCACGCCAGTCTGGACGGCGCCCTTGGCCACATCCATGGCCCCGTTGAGCCCCGTGGACACTACGTCTTTGGTGCCCATCAGGAGGGTCTTGCTGGTGTCCACACCAGTCTGGACGGCGCCCTTGGCCATGTTCATGGCCCCGGTGAGCCCCGTGGACACCGTGTCCTTGGTACCAGTCAGAACGGTCTTGCTGGTGTCCACACCAGTCTGGACGGCACCCTTGGCCACATCCATGGCCCCGGTGAGCCCCGTGGACACTGCGTCTTTGGTGCCCATCAGGAGGGTCTTGCTGGTGTCCACGCCAGTCTGAATGGCGCCCTTGGCCACGTTCATAGCCCCGGTGAGCCCCGTGGACACCGTGTCTTTGGTGCCAGTCAGAACGGTCTTGCTGGTGTCCATGCCAGTCTGGACGGCGCCCTTGGCCATGTTCATGGCCCCGGTGAGCCCCGTGGACACCGTGTCTTTGGTGCCAGTCAGTACGGTCTTCGAAGTGTCCACGCCAGTCTGGACGGCGCCCTTGGCCACGTTTATGGCCCCGGTGAGCCCCGTGGACACCGTGTCCTTGGTACCAGTCAGAACGGTCTTCGAAGTGTCCACTCCAGTCTGGACGACGCCCTTGGCCACGTTCATGGCCCCGGTGAGCCCCGTGGACACCGTGTTTTTGGTGCCAGTCAGTACGGTCTTCGAAGTGTCCACGCCAGTCTGGACGGCGCCCTTGGCCATGTTCATGGCCCCGGTGAGCCCCGTGGACACCGTGTCCTTGGTGCCCATCAGGAGGGTCTTGCTGGTGTCCACGCCAGTCTGGACGGCGCCCTTGGCCACGTTCATGGCCCCGGTGAGCCCCGTGGACACCGTGTCCTTGGTGCCAGTCAGAACGGTCTTGCTGGTGTCCACGCCAGTCTGGACGGCGCCCTTGGCCACGTTCATGGCCCCGGTGAGCCCCGTGGACACCGTGTTTTTGGTGCCCATCAGGAGGGTCTTGCTGGTGTCCACGCCAGTCTGGACGGCACCCTTGGCCACATCCATGGCCCCAGTGAGCCCCGTGGACACCGTGTTTTTGGTGCCAGTCAGTACGGTCTTCGAAGTGTCCACACCAGTCTGGACGGCGCCCTTGGCCACGTTCATGGCCCCGGTGAGCCCCGTGGACACCGTGTCTTTGGTGCCCATAAGGAGGGTCTTGCTGGTGTCCACGCCAGTCTGGACGGCGCCCTTGGCCACGTTCATGGCCCCGGTGAGCCCCGTGGACACCGTGTCTTTGGTGCCCATCAGGAGGGTCTTGCTGGTGTCCACGCCAGTCTGGACGGCGCCCTTGGCCACGTTCATGGCCCCGGTGAGCCCCGTGGACACCGTGTCTTTGGTGCCCATCAGGAGGGTCTTGCTGGTGTCCACGCCAGTCTGGACGGCGCCCTTGGCCACATCCATGGCCCCGGTGAGCCCCGTGGACACCGTGTTTTTGGTGCCAGTCAGTACGGTCTTCGAAGTGTCCACGCCAGTCTGGACGGCGCCCTTGGCCACGTTCATGGCCCCGGTGAGCCCCGTGGACACCGTGTCTTTGGTGCCCATCAGGAGGGTCTTGCTGGTGTCCACGCCAGTCTGGACGGCGCCCTTGGCCACGTTCATGGCCCCGGTGAGCCCCGTGGACACCGTGTCTTTGGTGCAAGTCAGTACGGTCTTCGAAGTGTCCACGCCAGTCTGGACGGCGCCCTTGGCCACGTTCATGGCCCCGGTGAGCCCCGTGGACACCGTGTCTTTGGTGCCCATAAGGAGGGTCTTGCTGGTGTCCACGCCAGTCTGGACGGCGCCCTTGGCCACGTTCATGGCCCCGGTGAGCCCCGTGGACACCGTGTCTTTGGTGCCCATCAGGAGGGTCTTGCTGGTGTCCACGCCAGTCTGGACGGCGCCCTTGGCCACATCCATGGCCCCGGTGAGCCCCGTGGACACCGTGTTTTTGGTGCCAGTCAGTACGGTCTTCGAAGTGTCCACGCCAGTCTGGACGGCTCCCTTGGCCACGTTCATGGCCCCGGTGAGCCCCGTGGACACCGTGTCCTTGGTGCCAGTCAGAACGGTCTTGCTGGTGTCCACGCCAGTCTGGACGGCGCCCTTGGCCACGTTCATGGCCCCGGTGAGCCCCGTGGACACCGTGTCTTTGGTGCCCATCAGGAGGGTCTTGCTGGTGTCCACGCCAGTCTGGACGGCGCCCTTGGCCACTGTCATGGCCCCAGTGAGTCCCGTGGACACTGCGTCCTTGGTACCAGTCAGAATGGTCTTCGAAGTGTCCACTCCTGTCTGTACAACGCCCTTAGCCACATCCATGGCCCCGGTGAGCCCTGTGGACACCGTGTCTTTGGTGCCCATCAGGAGGGTCTTGCTGGTGTCCACGCCAGTCTGGACGGCGCCCTTGGCCACGTCCATGGCCCCGGTGAGCCCCGTGGACACCGTGTCTTTGGTGCCCATCAGGAGGGTCTTGCTGGTGTCCACGCCAGTCTGGACGGCGCCCTTGGCCACATCCATGGCCCCGGTGAGCCCCGTGGACACCGTGTTTTTGGTGCCAGTCAGTACGGTCTTGCTGGTGTCCACGCCAGTCTGGACGGCTCCCTTGGCCACGTTCATGGCCCCGGTAAGCCCCGTGGACACCGTGTCTTTGGTGCCCATAAGGAGGGTCTTGCTGGTGTCCACGCCAGTCTGGACGGCGCCCTTGGCCATGTTCATGGCCCCGGTGAGCCCCGTGGACACCGTGTCCTTGGTACCAGTCAGAACGGTCTTGCTGGTGTCCACGCCAGTCTGGACGGCGCCCTTGGCCATGTTCATGGCCCCGGTGAGCCCCGTGGACACCGTGTTTTTGGTGCCAGTCAGTACGGTCTTCGAAGTGTCCATGCCAGTCTGGACGGCGCCCTTGGCCATGTTCATGGCCCCGGTGAGCCCCGTGGACACCGTGTCTTTGGTGCCTGTCAGAACGGTCTTGCTGGTGTCCACACCAGTCTGGACGGCGCCCTTGGCCATGTTCATGGCCCCGGTGAGCCCCGTGGACACCGTGTCTTTGGTGCCTGTCACGAGGGTCTTGCTGGTGTTCACTCCAGTCTGGACGGCTTCTTTCGCCACGCCCACTGCCCCTGTGACCCCGCTGGCCACTGCGTCCTTGGTGCCTGTGAGTGCAGATCGGGTCATGCCAAGGCCTCCCTGCACTGCGCCTTTAGCTGTGTCCACCACATTGGCCATCCCGGAGGAGATGGCATCCTTGGTCCTGGTCATCGTCGAGCACACCAGGTCCTTCGCCCCGGAGATCACCTGATGAGAAAGCACATGGTCAAGGGCAGAGCTGGGAGGCTCGTCACAGCCCAGACTTCTGTTACCCTGATTCTTGGCATGCCTGGGCAGAGGGACATTCAGCCTTAACAAGTTCCAAAGTGGCATCAGCGTTTCGCCTTGAGTCAATAGATCCTCGATTCCTGAAGTGCGTCTCTAACACCTCTGGAACCCTTGACGAGGAGCGTTGGCCTTGATTTCAGCAAGCCATTTTCAATTCATTGATGGCAGAATTTGAGCCTGGCGACCCTGCCACAGTGGACAGACCAGATTGCTTATTGAAGTGGATGTATTCGGCTAAGGGGAGGGAATGACTGTCTGGAAAGGTAACACTGGGAAAACTGCAGGAGCAGGTATAAGTGCGAGCCATAGGAAATTGTCGATTTTAATCATTGTCGACCCATCCAAGGGCGGTTGTCTCTAGTCGAACCAAACTGCGAAAGGGTTGTGATGCCCTCAGCGCTGCCCGGCTTGGGTTTAGCCTGAGGGTGCTATTTTTAATTCAGTGGCTCCCAGCGGGGGTGATGCTGGGGGCCATCTGTAGTTGTTATGACTTGGGAGACAGAGCACTGCTTACATCGAGGGGGTCAGGGCTCAGGGTGCTGTGCGACACCCCGCAGTACCTAAGAGTGATCCGGCCCCTAGTGGCCACAGTGCTGAGGTTTAGAAGCTCCGAAATTTTTTTCTCGCTGCCCATCTGCTGCCCCACACTGAATCAAGTAGGCGCCTTGGGCCCTGTTCCTGCAGAGACCCTGGTTCGAGTCCCAGCTCTTAACCGTACTCACCGTGTGGCCTCAGGCGAGCCACATCCCCTCACTGTGCCTGTTTTTAAAAACGGTGCCTAAAACAGCACCTCCCTGCTGGTCGAGGGGGAAACTAGTCGAGGTGCCTGAAATGCTTTGCAGGTGTAACAGGTGCCCCGTCCACGAGTGGAGGGAAGCAGCGGCGGGGGAGCGCGTGCACGGGAAGGGGGTGGGCTTTCATCTGGGCCGGAAGGGCCTGCCCGGGGTGAGCCCAGCGAGGCTTCCCCTGAGGTGCTCAGGTCTGGCTGAGCCGAGGGTGGAGGGAACGCAGAAGCCCAGAGTGGGGGCGTGTGCCGGGCGGAGGGCGGCGGGGCGGGGGGTGGTGTCCTGTCAGGGTTCTGCCGCCCTGCTGTGGCCTCAGCTGCCTCGCACCAGCCCCTCTGCCTGGCCCAGCCTCGGGGACAGCATAACGTGAGCGGTCCCCATTTATCCAGGACCAGGGGCGGGCATGGCGTGGGTGCAGTTCAGCCTCTGACTGCCCGCGGGTCCTGCTGTGTGACCTCCGGCCAGTGGCTCGGCCTCTCTGTGCCTCGGCTGGCGTGCCGGGTGCTGGGTGCTGCCCGGCCCCCCCCTCCCAGGGCGGGGGGAGGGTTCCAGGCCAGCACGTGTGCCGTGCGTCGCCCAGAGCCTGACCGCGGCGAGCGATTCGCTGTTGCTCGGGTCGCGCTGTGCGAAGCCTGACCAGGAGCCTGACCGGGCCGGGCAGGGGGGCGATGCCGCGGCCACCCACGGAGCCGGAAGAGGAGGCTCGCGCAGCGCCCTCTCGCGGCGGGGCACAGGCAGCTGCGTCTCCCCGGCTCCGACAAGCCCTCTCACCTCGTCTGCAGGCGGCGGCAGCGTCTCCACCCGCTCGGCTGTCGGCGGCAGGTCAGCGGCCGCTGTGGGGACAGGAGCCAGTCAGGCACACCAGGGGGGATGAGGGGCGTGGGCCGGCCCACTGGTGCCTCTTGTGTAATCAGCGGGCACAGCCCGAAAGGTCAGGAATGTCCCAGCTGCCCTGCCAGGGCCAGCAGGAGGCGGCATGGACAGCCACAGCCCTGCCTCCCTCTGACCCACCTTGCTCCCTACGGCAGGGGCTCCCCAGCGTTCTTTCTCTGCCCAGGTCCTGGGCACTGGACGTCCACCCGGGGGGCCGCCCCTCCCCCCGCCGCAGCTGGCAGCTGCCTTCGCACCTGGGTATGTGTGGAGCAGGGGTCAGCCGCCTGGGGCTCCAGGCCCAGCCCGGGCAGCCTCCCCGCGCCTGGGCCCCCCGGCACCAGCCCCTCCGTGTGCCCCTAGCCCTTGGTAGGGTAAGTGGAGGGAGGGCAGACCCCCAGGCCGTGCCACCCCAGGCAAGTCACTGTCGTTCTCGGGGCACCAGGATCTCCGTCCCCAGCTTGCTCAGAGCTGGCAAACACCCAGCCCCTGGTCCACGGACACTGGAAACGAGTGGTGGGTGTGGGGTGGGTGGAGAGCATGGGGGGCCCTGGGGGGAACGGGCTCGTGTCTACACCCCCGCGCTCGCTGGCTGTGCCACCTCGGGCCACCCCCTTGCCATACGTGGGCCTCAGTTTCCCCAGCGGGTCCTAAGCGAGTGTTGCCAGGCTCATAGCATCTGTCGGGATGACACGGTCACATGTGAACTGGCCCCTCCAGACCCCGCCAGAGCTGCCGTACTCACCCTGGGCCGGGGGCCGGGCAGCCTGGGCGGCGGGGGCAGGTGCGGCATCAGCGGCCGGCCGGGCCTCTCGCGCTGAGCTGTGGGCGCCCGCCAGCAGGTTCCGGGCGGAGCTGAAGCCAGGCAGGGACCCCAGGAAGCTGCCCAGGGTCTGAGTGGAGAGAGGCCAGCATGAGCGGGGCTGGGGCGGGGGTGGGGGCGCCTCAGGCAGCCCCGGGCTCCTGGGTGATCTTGAGTCTGAGCCTCAGCTTCCTGGCCTGGGCACTGGGGAGGTGCAGCCAGCCTCCCAGGCACAGGAATTCGTCCTCCAGGTCTCCAAGATCCCGCCCCCCCAAGGCTTGTGTTTCACAGATGGGGAAACTGAGGCTCAGAGAGGGGCCAGGATACAGTGGGGAAGGAGCTGAGACCCTCGCAGGCCACCCCAGCCCACCTTGGGACAGGAGGGGAGACTTGGCACCAGGGCCCTCAGAGCCCTTCCGCCCCACCCAGAAAGCCCCTCCAAACCCCAGGACCCGAGGTCACCGTCCCGAGGTTTTGGGGGTCTCCCTGGTGCCAGCAGGGGTCGCCCCTCCTCACCTTGCCCTTGGGTTTGGGAGGCTCCCGGCCCCTTTCCTCTTGAGCAGACATGGTATCCTCTAAGCCGCTGGGAGGGGACAGGGCGGGCATGTGAGTGGGAGCTCCCGGGCCCCCTGCCCCACGCCCGGAACCCCGGCAGTCCCTGGACACCCTCCGGAGACCCGGCCTCACCCTGGCGTCGCTCCCCTGGCCTCCGTGAGGGCCCTTCAGAGTGACCGGCAGTGCCGCTGGCCGCGGCTCCACTTCCAGCTCCCAGGCCTTATAGGGTCAGGGGGAGCTAGGGCCTGGCCAGCAGAGGCAGGTGGCCAGCGGGGGGCGGGCCCTGGCCGTCACGTGCCTGCCAGCCGCCCAGCATGGCCCCGAGCCCAGCACCTTTCGCCTGCTCTCAGCGCTGGGCTGCCTCTGCCCACTGCTCTCGTCGCCCCCAGGCCGAGTGAGTCACGGGCCACCCGGTGTCCCTTCCCTAGACACAGCCTGCGCGCCCTCGCGGGCGGCACGGTTCACATCTCTGCGGGGAAACCCTGGCCTCGGTTTCCCTTCTGGACTCCTCACCGGGGCCCACATAGCCTGCTTCCCTCCTGCCTTTGTCTCCCCGCCCCTCACTCTCCCCTTGTCCAGTGGCTGCCTCGCCGTTCCTCCCCGTCTCCAGCCACAGTCCCGCCTCAGGGCCTTTGCACGAGCCGCGCCCGCTGCCCGCAGCTCGCTCCCCCAGACCTCCACGCAGCCCCCTGGCGCCCCACGCCGCAGAGCAGAACCTGGCATGCCGGCGGCATTTTATGGTGTTTGGCTAAATGGACCAGCTCGCGGTGTCGTCATGCGCATGCAGTGAGGTCGCACCTGCGACCCGTCCGCCCCAGTGCCTGCTGCCCAGCAGGTGCTCAACAGATTTCACTTAGCCTTGTCCAGGCAGAGGGAAGCAAAGTCTGTCCTGAGCAGGGAGGGGTCGTGCCACTCTTTGAAAGGGACTTCCTTGAGAAAGGGCCGAGAGGTGGACCAGGACAGAGCATCGGCAGGAAGGAGAGCCAGGCCTGGGGGGCTCAGGCCGACCCAAGGCAGCTTCCTGGAGGCGGCATCCTGTGCTTGTGGCCACAGAGCCAGGCAGTGCCCGAGAGAGGATCCGCGTGCGGCGTGGGCCGTCGCGGGTGGGGTGCAGACGAGCAGGGCAGTGACCGCCACGCCCTCCCCGGGCCGTTGCCCCCTCGCCTGCTGGCAGCTCTGGGTGCTGAGCTGGGAGAAGGGAGGGTTTGGGCACTGTGCCTGATGATCCCCAGATCATCTCCTTGGAGCTGTCGCTGTGCGTGCCAAACAGTTGGGGAACAAAAGGGGGTGGTCCCTCGACCTCGCTCCTCTGTCCAGCTCCTCGTAAAGGTGGCAGCAGGGCTGGGTGTGCCCCTCCCGCCCTGCAGAGCTGCCACGGAGCAGCAAAGTGGAGAAAAATGACTGTGAACCCCAAGTCGAGTCTTGTCCCCGCTGTGCCCACACACAGCCAGCCCTCCAGGGCTCCCACCCCCCTTGAGGGAAAGGTGCAAGTCCTCCCAGATGCCACGACCTGCCCGGCCACCCCCCCGGCCTCCGCTCCTCCCTCTGCCCCAGCTGCACGGGCCTCCTTCCTGCTCCTCCACCAGGCCGGGCTCGGCCCTGCCCCAGGGCCTTGGCACAGGCCGCGCCTCCCACCTGGAGTGCTTTTCAGCCTTCGCTCATAGGCCACCTCCTCCGAGAGGCCTTCCTGGACCCCCTCTCCTATTTAAAAACATACACCCTTCCTTCTACCCTCGCACGCTCCCCATCATGTTTCCCTTTAATTTTTCTCATCATTTTACTAACGCTACAAAAAGTAATCTTTTCTCTTCTTCATCACCTGTCTCCCACTGTGCCCCATCAGGTCACCAAGGGCAGGATTTTTATATGATTTGCTCGCTGCCCTGTCCCCAAGGCAAGTTGCCTGGCATGCAGCAGGTGCTCTGGATTTGTTGAATGCACAAACGAACAGATGCATGCCAACCAGCAGCTGGGGGCGAGGAGCAGATCGGATGAGGCACAGCTGCCCCGCAACTTCCATACCCATTTCACAGAGGAGAGAGCGGGGTTGGAGAGGGGAGGTCTCCCGCCCATGCGCACCTACTTCCAGGCAAGGCTGGGGCGCAACCCCAGGGCGACAGGGGCTCAGGGAGGTTCCTGAGCAGGGGCAGGGAGGCGAGTCTGGCCAGCGGGAAGTGGCCGGGGCTCCCAGAGCCGCCCCTGGCTGGGTTCCAGGGAAGCCAGGGGCCACCCTGACCTCACCGCATCGGATTGGTTTCCCAACACCCCGCCTGGCCACTGGGGAGTGAGGGCCAGCCAAGAATGTGGTCAGAGGGTGAGAGGGCCCCCACGAGGCCGGGCCCGCGGCCCTTGCCCTGCTTCTGCATCTCCCATCCTGACCAGCGGAGGAGCCACAGCAAGATCAGCTCCTGCGGGTCCAGGGAGGTGGGCATAGAAGGGCTGACCCATCTGACTTCTCCATCCTCATGTTCCTGCTCCTTGCAGGTTCCAAGAAATTCATTTATACTAAAGTGTGAACCTCTACTCCGGGAAGTGTGAAGGGGCAATGCTTAACTGAGGTGGTCTGTGTACTAATGGTGGAAGTACAGACAGTATGGCAAGCTGGTTGGGGCCACCACTCCTTCTGAATCCCAAAGCCCGGCTTGTGCCGTGCAGCCAACACACCTGAGGGCCCCAGCACCCTGCAGCTGAGCCTCACCCTGGACAGAACAGGGGCCGCGGGCCTTTGAACAACGTGAAGCACCTTTATTCCGGAGTGCAGACCCCAAACGGCAAAGCAAGTGGGTCCAGCGGGCCCAGCTGGTGCAGCCTGGAGACTCTGGGGACCCCTTAGTCCAGGATGTACAAGTTGGGGGAGCAGGGGGTGCTTGTTTTCCAAAGCCCCAAATGGAAGGCACTGGGCAGAATGTGTGTTTCTCTGAGTTTTGATCAGCTTCTTGGGGTGAGGGAGCAGGAGCCCACAGACAGGTGCACCCAGCTCCGACTAGTCGAACCTGAGTTAGGTTCGTGTCCCCCTACGTTCAAGGGAAATGTTGGGGGAGGATCTGATATCAGTGAGGCTGGTCTAGATCTGCGTTCGGCCCGCAACACCCAGCTCCGTGCCTGGGCCAAGGTCAAGGCACCCGTTGTGAGGGCTTCCGCGTGGCCACTAGGGGGCAGCCGCACCTGGGGCGGCGCTGAGCCCGCGTGCGGTCAGAAGTCCAGCTCCGGCATCAGGGTGTGCTTCGGCGGGCTGGGGGGCTCAGGCTCGGGCTCCTCGGGAATGTCCTCTGGGAGGCCCGAACCGTCCCGGTGCTGCGCCTCCCAGGCTCTCTGCTGGGCCGGCCAGTCTAGGTGCGCCCAGCGGGCATCGGGGCCCCCCACCACCTCGTCCACCAGGGTCTCCAGGTCGGCCGGGGGCTCGGACCGCTCTACAAGGATGGGCGAGAAGGGCCCCACGAGCCAGGGCAGCGGCACCGCCTGCACCACCAGCTCCAGCAGCTCGTCCACGCAGGCGTGCGCCCGGGCCACGTTGCCCCGGCCCTCAGCCAGCGCCGCCGCCGGCACGTCCCCGAAGCAGCGCGCGTCGGCGAAGGCGGCCTGCAGGGCGTGCACGCTGCGCCGCACCTCCGCCACCTTCTCCTGGGCGCGGGGCGGCAGCCCCCGCACGCTGCTCTCCAGCGCGTCCACCGCGCTCTGTAGCTCCCCCATCAGGCTGCGGGACAGCACCAGCATCTCCAGCTCCGCCTGCGGGGGGCGGAGCGGCGAGGCCTCAGTACCCCGGATGGACACGTGCCTGGCTTGCCGCCTTGCCTCAGTTTCCCCATGGGCACAACGGGACTGTCTCTCTGCCTTGGTTTCCTCCATGGACGCAGCGAGACCAAGCCCTGCCTCCATTTCCCCCGTGGACACTCCAACCAGCTGACCTCAGCGATTGGTTAGAGACAGCTCAGACCTGGCCCCTGGCAACCCCGGGCAGACAGAGAACCACCTCTCCACCTCCCGCCCTCCCCCCAGCGCCCTACCTGGCTGCGGCGACGGCCGTTCTCCATGGGCCGCAGAGTCCAGTCCTCCCACAGCTCACGTACCTTCCCGGGGCGGGCTGGGGTGGTAGGGGTCACCCCACACTGCACGAGGTTGATCTGTGGGGATGAGGCCGGCGACAGGCATAGCTGGAGCATGCGGGGGAGCGGAGGAGCCAGGACCAAACCTAGCCTGGATCCGGCCCCAGGAGGCATTTAGGGAACGGGGCATCGTGCAGCCTCCCACACCTGCTGAGCTGGCCTGTCCCATTGTCTGCCCTCAGCCAGACCCTGCGACCTCAGACTCACAGCAAGGCTTTCGCTGGAGCTGGTCCCTCTGCCAGATACACGCCTCCCTCCACCCCAGCCCCCTGCCCGAGTCATTCCAGTTCAAGTATTAATATAGATGTCACCCCCTCCAGGAAGCCTTCTATCCTCCCCACCTGGCTGAGTGGCTCCCTCTTCTGGGTCCCACAGCACCTGCTGTGTTCCCTGCCATGACCCTGATCCCCCTACTGGACTGTGAGCATCCTGAAGGGGCCACTGTGACTTCATACTCAGGATAGGACAGGTATTAGAAGATGCATACAAATAAATTGTGAATATCATTTAACCCTAAAGATGAAGGGTATTCTGACACAACATGGATGAACCTTGAGGACGGCTCACTTAGGGAAATAAACCGATGTGAGTGCTCACGCGCGACCTCTGGTGGCTGCTGTGGGGAGGACAGGCTGGGGAATGGGCCAGGTGGCCAGGAGCGGGGGAGACGTGGGCGGATGCAGGATAGACCCCGGCAGAGCCAACCTTTGGCTGCCGCAGCCGATGTGGGAGGGCGGGAAAAGACGGGAAGGGGGGGGCGGGGGCGGGGTGAGCAGGTTGGGGGCGTCCGAACCTATCAGGCCCAGTCGGCAGGACCTGTCTTGTTCCCTTGGAGCAGGGACAATGAACAGTGGGGGAAGAAGCTGGGTGTGAGCTGAAACCTGAAGTTCTGGGACGGACGACAGGGGCGTGAGGGAAGGCGCCTTCTCCGTCTCTCGACCCACCTGAACTGCCTGTAAATCCTGGCTCCTACGTCCCCCCTCCACAAACCCCAGGCCGAGCCTTGGCCCCCCTGAGCTCCCCCAGCCCCAGGCCCCCCTTTGCCCCAGCCCTGAACACACATGGCCGGAGGCAGCTGAGCCCAGTTCTGCTTCCCTCTTCAGACTAGCAGGGGACCAGGGACTCAGCTGGTCCTCGGTCCATGCTTCCTGGCCTGCTTCCCGGGGCAGGGGTGGACGGAGGGCTCTCACCAGCTCCAGTGTCTCCTGCAGCTGGGCCAGCGTGTCCTGGGCGTGGTGTTTCTTCTGCCTCAGTTTCCCCAGAGAGTGCTCATATGCCCGGTGGCGGAGCCGTGCTGACAGGGAGCCCAGGCGTACAAAGTACCCCTGACGTCTCCTCTGCTCTTCCACGGAGCCCACCTCTGGGCCCTCAGCCTCGGCAGCCAGCGCCGCTGGAGGGCGGGTGGGGAGAGGGGGTCAGCGTGGACGCCCTCTCCACGGCTGCCCACCTCCCTTCTGGGCGGACGAGCCCGTGGGCTCCCAAATGTACAGTTGCCCTTTACCAATGCCAGCTCGCTCAATCTCCCCTAAACCCTATGATGCAGGTACTATTAGCCCCACTTCACAGAGGGGGAAAACTAAGGCGGAGAGAAGTGAATTCCCACAGTGTGCAAAAGGCAGGCCCAGGATTCGAACCCAGGCACTCTGGCTGTAGACCAGGGGTCCCCAACTTCCCCGGGCCGTGGACGGGTACTGGGCTGCACGGCGGGAGGTGGGTGATGGGCGAGCGGGTGAAGCCTTGGCGGCCGCTCCCCAGCCCCGGCACCGCCGCCTCAGCCCCACCTCAGGCCATCGAGCATCAGGTTCTCGTGGGAGCACCGGTCCCTGGGCCCACGAAGGTTGGTGACTGCTGCCCTAGACTATTCTGAACCACTCTGCTAAACTGCCCGTTACGTCGTGAGTGCCAGGCCCACGGCAGGCGCCCCACGGCCTGTCTGCTGAGAAGCGAGTGTCGAGCGGCCCCGGGGACGGAGCCAGGGCGTCTTCGGGGCCAGCGGACGAGATTAGAACGGGGCAGAAAGGTGCGGCGTGAGGGAACTGTGCGAAAGGGCAGTCGCCGTTCAACGCAGTGTCTCGTCCTCAAGGCAAGCCAGAAATCGGGATTTGCAGGGCAAGATCGGCTTATTAAAAGCATGTGATGAATCTAAACATTTAAAACGCATCATGCGGGCCAGATCATACCATTTGGAAGGCTACCAGTTTAAGACCAAGTCTATCGGCGGCTTATACTCTTGGGGTCCGGGTGGTGTGGTTTCTAGCAGGGCGCAAGCTGGGGGGCCCACGAAAGTGGAGCGGGCGGTCGGGGAGGGGCCCCGGCTCCTTGTTTCCTGCTGATCTGCCATGTGGCCTTGAGCGAATCCCAAAGCCCTCTGACCCGTGGCCTCTGGGGATGGGCCCTGGGCAGGAGGGGGGCCAGGGGCCGGGGGGGGGGGGGCGGCCACGGGCCTCACCGAGCTCCTCCTCCGTCATGGGCAGGAAGTGGTCCACCAGCTCCTCCGACTTGCCCAGCACGACGTCCACGGCGTGGCTCATGGAGCGCTTCAGCTCCACGCTCCAGCGCCGGCTCTGCCGAGCCAGGCCCACCACGCCTGTCACGCCACTGGCCACCGCATCCTTGGCCGAGGTCACCACCTGGTGGCGGGGCGGGGGGCCCATCCAGGCTCCGTCGGTGTCCGCCTCCCCTCCCTGACCCCTCCGTTCCCTTGAGTGGGCGGGGGGTCAGGATCCCTGGCTCCTTCCTGGCTCTGGGCCTCAATTTCCCCTCTATAAACTGGGGGAAACAAGACCTCCTCGAAGGGCGTGCCGGCGTCTGCTGGCATGCATTAAGTGCTCCGTAAATGCGGGTGCCGGCTATTTTAATCTAGTGGGTGTTTTTTGAGTTGACCAAAGCCTGATTTGGCCCCAGAGTCTGGCTGGCCAGGGGTATTGTGGGTCTGGGAAGGGGCTGGGTAGGGGCAGCCCCGCCCCCCCCACCTGCCCCCCCACCGCAGAGACACAGCCTGGTGGTGCAGGTACCATCTCCGAAGGTTTCTGCAGAAAGGGCAGCTTCTCCTCCAGCTTGTCCAGGCCCCTGCAGGCGAGGTCATTCACGGTGGCCACTGGAGGGTGAGAGAGTGTGGGGGGGTGAGAACTGGGGAAGTGACAGGGACATGGGGACAGACAGAGAGGGAGGGAGGGAGTGCTGGAGGGAGGGGCAGAGAAAGAGAGAGGAGAGAGACAGAGGTAGAGGTAGAGAGAGACCAAGGAAGTTCTCTACGGCCAGGGGCAGGGCCCGGCTGGCCCCCTGGGAGGGACCGGGGACCCTAAGGTTGTGGGTGGGCCACAAGGCTGGGCCCCGTGACCACGGCCCTCTCCGCCCCTGCCTTGCCATTGGGTTCTACCAGCACCAAGGTGACTCCACATCCATGCCCGGATCAGATGCCCCACTGAGTAGGCTCAAGGTCAACACAAGCTGGCCGAGAAGGCGGCGGAGAGGCCCTGAGCTGGGACCCTCAGGTGTCCCCCTTCCTTGGCCAGATGGGAGGCCAGAATCTTTCTGCCTCCCTTTCCCCATCAGGCTAAACTCCTGAGCTGATCTGGGAAGAGGTGGGGCTCAGGACAGGTGGCGGTAGAACCACGGATGGGGAGTTGGGCGGGCGAAGGAGACCCGAGGCACAACAGGCCAGCCGGTCGGGAGGGAGGCGTTGAGACAGACGGGATGGGGACAGAAGGAGGGGGCCAGCGGTGGCCAGCCAAGGGCGGACGGCCAGGCAGCCAGACATCGTAAGCCGCAGGACCCGCGGGCCGGGGGACTCACGCTGGGGCTGCAGGTGGCTGAGCAGTGGCTGGGCGTGGTCCAGGGCACTGGTGGTAAGGCCGCACACGCAGTGCTCGGCCAGGCGGCACGCGGAGCCCAGCAGCGGGTGCTTGTCCTTGGCCGCGCTGTAAGCATCGGAGACGGCGGTGCACGTGGCCCTGACCAGCGGCAGGGCCGCCACACGCTGCACCACGTTCTGCGGGAAGGGGCGGCGTCAGAGGGGCCCCCGGGGGAGCTGGGAGGCTCAGCATATCTCGGCCCACTTCCTCTCTAGGGCCCAGAGTGTGAGGGTGGGCGAGAGGCTTGGAGGCAACTGCACTGAGCACCTGGCGGGGGAACCCAGGTGCAGGTGCTCACAGGCTCCGTTCTCAAAAGCACACACAGCGCAAAAGGTTCTGAAAGAATCTGGCGGCCGGCCGAGGGCGCAGCCTCCGGCGACGCCAACAAAGCTGCGTGGGCTTGGGCGAGTGAGTGAGCGGCTTGGTGCCTCCGTTTCCCCGTCCGTCCAGTGGGTTTCCAGGGGATTCTAGTTGCCCATGTGTGGGAAGCCGTCGGAACGGCGACCGATGGGGAGGAGATGCTGTGATTGCGGCCGCCGTTGTCATTGTTAAGAGGCCACGATGGGTGACACAGAGGCAGAGAGGGCAGAGGCCAGGTGAGCCGGCCAGGTGTGCTGGGAGAGCCGCTCCCCTGCCCGGGCCTCACGCGCCCCGCTGGAAAATGGGTCAGAGGTGCAGAGATGTCTGCCCCCTCCGCGGTCCAGAATGCGCTCAGTGCGAGAGGCGGGAGGCGGGTCCCCGCCCGGGAAGGACCGGCCCCCCCCCTTCCATGCTCCGTGCCAGGCCTGGCCCCTCACCTGCTGGTCTTGCTCCCACGAGCTGGGTCTGGGGGCCTGAGCCGCCTCGTCTTCTGACATGCCTGCTGCAAACGGGGTCCCCCTGGGAAGCAGGACAGAGTGAGGGGGCCCTCTGCACGTCAGCCCTCCCAGCCCCCACCCAGGCCTTGGGTTCTGTCTGGCTGGGCTCTGTGACTCTGGCAAGTCGTGTTCCTTCCTGGGGCCTCAGTTTCCTCATCCTAAAAATGGGGCGATGATAATACCAACTTCGAAGCGCCGTGGGGGGCACAGGGCTCTGCGCACAGTGCGTGCGCACTGGGGAAGCTCTGGCGAGGTGGAGGTGCTGCAGTGATTCAGCGCGTGGCTTGGGGGAAGAGACCCGGGTTCGAATCCTGCTATGACTTGCTGTGTGACTTCGGGCCAGTGCCCTTACCTCTCTGGGCTATGTCCTCTTCTGCAAAGTACGGGATGCCCTTGCTCCGGACACGATGCACAAGCAGCCCCCTGCAGGAATGCAGGCGGTAAGTGCGGAATCCCAATAAACCTGCAGTCCATTTGACTGTCCGGGAAACTGAGGCATACAGCAGGTCCATGCGGGCCCCACGGTCACTCAGCTTAAGCGAACTCACAGTAGGGAGCTCGGGTTCAGACTGTCCACCTGCAGTTCACCCTCTGTCTCCACGCTCCACCCCCACCTCCGCTTTCAGAGCCGTGGCCCCAGACCAACTGGGTCCTGACCTTCAGCCAACTGGGCCAAGGGTCTCAGCCACCTGCTCGGGCCTGTCAACCCCCTCCCCTCCCCACGCCGTTGGACCCTCGCTCATCCTGACCCGATCTGGAGGGCCCTGGGCCTGCGGGCGCTCCTGGACACCACCCCGCGTGGCGCTCCCGGGTGCGTGCAGCCTCAGCTCCCTCGCGCGGTCGCGGACCCCAGATTCGGGCTCCGGTCTCCGCCTACTGCCGGCCCCGCCTGCCTTATAGCGGCTCGGGGGGCGGAGCCTCCGAGACCTACCAATGGGGAGAGGCGGTGCGGGGGCGTGCCCCGGGAGCGGGGCTCCAGGCTCCTCTCACAGGGTTTTGGGGCTCCCGAAGCGCTCCGTGGTTGCCACAGCAACGTAAGGACCGCGGATACTCAAAGATCGAGCTACTTCTGTTGGCCAGGTTTGGCTACTACCACCCTAGCTGCAGTTGCTGCGGAGACAGCGGATAGCGATCACAGCCCCCGCCCCCGCGCCGAATGACCTTGGGCCAGTCCTCAAGGTCTTTCTATTTTTTTTTTAAGTCTGTGACTTAACCAAACCAGGAGCCAGGCCAGCTCATTCGCTCTGATTCCATTTTACAGATGAGAAAATTGAGGCTCAGAATGCTTTAAACCACTTGCCCTGGGTCCCACAGCGACTGAAGGACTTGATTCAAACCCCACTCTGCCAGGCTCCAGAAGCGGGCTTTCATCATCAGGCCCGGAGTGACCACCAACCTGGGCATGGCACTCCTAAGCGGGGCCTGAAAAGCCTGAGCATGGCCCCAACACCCCGGGGTCCGCCCAGTCAGATCCTGGACCCTGCCGTGCTCTGCATTGTTCCTGCAGGTGGCCCCGGGTTCTGAGTTGTGAGAACACAGCCCTCTGGGCCTCTGCCCATCTGTTTAGCTTCATCCAGCCTGCCCACGCCTGACCCGGGTGGCTGTCCCCTGGGTTATCATGGGCCAGCGTGACAAATTGTTTGGAGACCTGAAGCAATCTGGTTTAATTTAAACCTTCCCTGGGACACAAGCTCTGGCAGGAACCCACCAGTAAAATGACACCCCGGGCAATGGTCAGGGTATTATTTTCAGTCAAGCCTCCGCATGGGGGAGTTGGAGGAGCAGCCAGGGGCTGTCAGATCCCAACTGCCATCCATTTGGGATTTCACGTCCCGCACCCGGGACCCCCGGTCATGCCTCTTCTTTCCTCCTCCTTCTTCCCGGAGACCCAGGAAGTCGACTTAGGAGATGCAGGAATGCAGCGAATGCCAATTTGTCCGATTCTGTTCGACATTTATTAAACCCCTGAGGTCTGACCCCTAACTAAGTGATGAGTAAGAGGCGGCTCGGCCCCAGGCTCTGTGCTCAGAGAGACCCCCAAACCGGAGGAGACAGAGCCAGACAGGGACAGCCCTGGTGTGACCAGGACTAGGCCAGACGGAGGACAGGGGAGCTGAGGGGGCTGGGAGGGCAAGCCATCTGGTCACTGGGGAGCCGTTCCTAGAAGGGGGTGCACTGGAGTGAAGGCAGGGTGGCCAGGGCGCCTACGGGGGCTTCGAAAAGCGTGGACAGAACAGGTCTGGCAACGAGGAAAGCCAGCCTCACCCTCCAAAAGGGGGGTTAGTTGCCTAGTGGGGTGCGGTGTTCTGCTAGGCCGCCACCCCCGCCTCCGCCCCGGCCTCAGGCTTCGCACGGGACATGGCCACAGCCAGGAGCGTGTGGCCCTTCACGGCCGCAGGCTCGGCACAGCGAGTGGCGTTGGAGAAGAACATCTTGTCTTTGTTGGCCACGAGCCACTGGTAGAGGTCGTCCAGGTTTTGGTCGCAGACCCAGGGGTTACCGGAGATGTCGAAGCCGTCCGTCATGTCCCGGGCTGCCCCGGGCTGCCCCACGGATGCCCAGAGCCCCTTGGGCACGCTGGTCAGTGAGTTGTTGGAGAGGTCCAACATGTCTAGCTGCTTCACACCCTGGAAGGCGCCTGCTGCCACCGCGGCCAGCTGGTTGTCACTTAGGAAGAGGCGGCGCAGGTTTGGCTGAGGCGCCAGCAGCCCCTTCTCAAGCGCCCTCAGTCTGTTCCCCTCCAGGTGCAGCCGCTCCAGCTTCAGGGGTCCCTTCAGAAGGTCAGGGGGCAAGGTCTCCAGCTGGTTATAGCCAAGGTCGAGGACGCGCAGGTTGGTGAAGTTGGACAGCAGCCCCGGGGGCAGCGTCCGGAGGCGGTTCCCAGACAGGTCCAGGTGTCCGAGGGCTTTCAGGCCACGCAGCCAGGAGGCCTCCAGGCCTTGCAGCTGGTTTTCCTTCAGCACCAGGGTGTGGAGGGCGGCCGAGACCTGGAAGAGGCCGGCGGGCAGCCGGCTCAGAGCGTTGCGGGTCAGATCGAGCACCTTCAGCTGAGGCACGGGTAGCAGGAACTTGTCCGCGAGGCTCTCCAGCCCGTTGCTGGAGAGGTGCAGTTCCTGGAGGTTGGACACGCCCTGGAGGAAGTGGGGTGGCAGCTGCGTGAGGTTGAAGGACTCCACGGACAGGAAGATGGTGTCGGCTGGGAGCCGCAGGGGGACTTTGGCCGGCGGGTGGCAGTTGACAGAGCTGCCGTTGTCTGACTGGAACACCTGGCAGGCTTCGGGGTTTGGGACGACCCCCTGGGCGGAGGGGGCCACAATCAGTAGCAGCAGGAAGAGGATTCTGGAAAGATGGGGATCCAGGCCTCCTGGGCTGCAGGCAATGACAGAGGTGCTTAATGAGCCAGGATGAAACATGCCCAGCTCCGTGGACGTGTGCCCGGCGTCTGCCCACCTCTTCCTCTTCCCGCCTCCGCCACCTTGGGCTGTGCCACCTCGCTGCTCCCCTCGACTAGTGCACTCACCTCCTCTCCACGCTTTGAAGCCAGAGCCAGGGAACTCCTACCATCCTGCGAAACCCCAGCTCCAATGCCCCTTTTCCCATGGAGCTCTCTCTGACCTTCCCAAGCAGAACTCTCAGTTTCCCTCTCTGAGCTCTTCCTCCTTCTGTCCAGCCCTGACCTGACCAGGTCAGGATGTCTGCATCCAGGTCTATCTCGCTGCAGGTGCTCAGATGCACCCCAGGGTTCCAGGTGGAAACGGGGCTCTGGACACGAGAAGTGCCCAAAGCGGGTGTGGGGGCGGTCCTTTGACCTTGGGATCCAGGGGGTTACAGTTGGCACCATCACCCTTGGAGGGCTGGGGCTTCGGCTCCTCCCAGCCCCCCAGCAGGCCTCTGATGTGGGGGTGGGCTCCCACTCCCCGCCTGGGGCATGCGTCGGCAGGTGGGTGTGTGGGAAGCAGCCTGTCCTGGTTCGAGCCTGAGAGCCGGTCTGCTCCAGCCTGCAGGCCCACGTCTGGCCCTGTAACTTCACCGGGCAGACGGAACGGCGGCTCGCTACCTGTTCAGGCCTGCCCGGGAATGGCGGGCTGGGGACCTACCTCTGGTTTTGCTCTGGGATGCAAGAGGACATGGTGGTCTCTCTCTTTCCTTTCCAGGTTCCCTGGGTCTGGTGGCCTTATACTTGCCTGGGCAGGGGGTGGGGTGGGGTGGAGGGGGTGAGCAGGGGCACTGACCATAGGGAAGTCCCCACCCACATCCTGTTCCCGTTAGGGCCTGAACCTGAGCCACGCAGGGGAAAAGGAGGGGTCAGGATTGCAAAATTATTTCCTGGCAGCGTCAGGACAGCAGAGAGGCTGCCCATGCCTTCTTGGCTGGGCTCTGCCCAGCTTTCCTTCCCCTGATTTGTGCTTTTCAGGAGTGGCTACCCAAGAGTCTCTGGGGCTGAATCCCCGCTCCTCGCTTGCAAGGCGCCAGTCCCGGGGGATGGGGACAGCTCTTTGAGCAAGATGTAGTATTTACGATACACTTGAGCAACCAGGAAGTGCGAGGCAAAGAACAAAAAATACTTGTCTTGGATTCATGACGTATTTGTTATTGAATATATCTTTATTGAAATAATTTTTAAAAAATAGAGTTCAGAAGCGAGTGATACCAGAAGCTTCTGCAGCCGTTGAGCGGTGGCCTGGGTGGGGGCGGCCTGGCTAGGACTGCTTTGCTCTGTGGCTGTGAACAAGTGGCTTCACTTTTCTTGGCCTCCGTTTCCCCACCTGGGAAGTAGAACTCAGTCTCCGAGGGCCCTGTCTGCTCTTTCTTTCTCGGTCCGAAGCCGACGCAGTGTTCGTTTTGGATCATTCTTGTTTTCTAATAAATGCATTCGTAGGCTACGCATTTCCATTTGAGAACAGCTTTGGCTGCATATCATGGGTTCGGCTACTCAGCGCTTCCATTCTTCTCGAGTGCGAAGCATTCAGGTGTGCTGTTGTATTTACCTGCAGCCGGGGCCTCTGCCGTGCCTCTTCTCCCCAGCCCCATGTCTGAAGGGTTTTGTCTTTATTCATCTGTGAGGATGAGTGAGTTTTGTCTTAGTGGACACACAGGCTCAGAGAAAAATGCAAAGTCTGACCCCAACAGGCACAGCTAAAGAATGACTCCACACACATAGATGCTGAGACGGAGGCAGGTGACAATACATAGACGGAACCTCACAGAGACATGGAGCAGGACGCACAGGACCGGATGGCAGACCTGCAGACACACACACGCGAAACGCACGCGCACACGAATGAGCAAAGAGACTTTTCCAAAGAAGACATACAAATGGCCAAAACGTGCATGAAAAGATGCTCAACATCACCGATCATCAGGGAAATGCAAGTCAAAACCACAACGAGATATCACTTTAATCCTGTTAGAGTGGCTTTATCAACAACACAAGAAATAACAAGTGTTGGTGAAGATGTGGAGAAAAGGGCACCCTCTGTCGGTGGGAATGTAAATTGGTGCCGCTGCCATGAAAAACGGTGTGGAGGTGCCTTAGAAAAGTAAAAATAGAGCTGTTACACAATCCAGTAATTCCACTCCTGGGTATTTATCCAAAGTAAATAAAATCACTATCTCGCGGTATCTGCATTTCCATGTTTATTGCAGCATTATTCGCACACACGTGCTCACATGCGCACCCACAGGACTATCACTCGGTCATAAAAAAGAAGCAAATCCTGCCATTTACAACAACGTGGATGATCTTTGAGGGCATTATGCTCAGTGAAGTAAGTCAGACACAGAAAAATGCTATATGATCTCACTTATATGTGGAATCTGAAAAAGCCAAACTCATAGAAACTGAGAGTCAAACGGTTTTTGCCAGGGGCTAGGGGACAAGGTGAATGGGGAGATCGTGGTCAAAGGGTACCAACTTGCATTTATAAGATGAGTAAATTCTGGGACTGTAACGTAGAGATCTGATGGTGACTATAGTTAATGATACTGTATTGTATACTTGAAAGGCGCTAAGAAAGTAGATCGTAAATGTTCTCACCACACATACAAAAAGTTAACTCTGCGAGGTAATGGGTGTATTAACCTGATTGTTGAGATTATTTTGCAATATGTACGTATATCGAGTCATCAAGTCGTGTGCCTGAAACTTACACAAGGTTCTATATGTCAGGTATATGTCACACTGGAAACACACACACAGAGGTTAAGGAGGAGCTGTTAGATGCCGTCACGGTGTTTTGTGTTTCTTTGTTTATGATCAGTTTCCCCCGTGACAAGGGGTACCAGATGTCTCTTGTTCACTGCTCCATCCCCAGAGCCCAGCACATAGTAGGTGCTCAATAAACAAGGGCTGGAGGGATTGTGAGCTGTAACAATATGCTAAAGCGATCTCTTAAAATGAAATCAGGTCATGTCCCTGGCTTAAACTCCTCCGATGGCTTCCTGTCCCACTTAAAATTCGTAAGGCTGGGGGAGTGGGGGTAGGAAGGGGAGTTGGTGTTTAATGGAAGTAGTTTGAGTTTGGGAATATGCAAGAGTTTTGGAGACAGATGGAGGGGTTGGCTGTACAACAAGGGGAATGGACTTCAGGCCACTGCACTGAACACATAAAAATGGTTCAAACGGTACATTTGAACTTATGTGTATTTATGCGTATTTTACCACAATTAAAGAAATTGTACTCCTCAACCGTGAGGCTCTGCCTGCTTGGGAACCTGCCCTCCCCTTCCTCCCATCTCGACCTGTTCCCCCCGGCCCCTCTGCTCCAGCCACACTGGCCTCCTTGCCCCTCCTCCAAGAGTTCCTCCCTTGGGCCCTTTGGATTGGCTGTTTCTTGCACCTGGATGCTCTCTCTGCACATCTCCCCAGGATCGCCCCCTTCTCACCCGTCCTGTCCTGACTCAGCTCAAAGGTCACCTCCTCCAGGCGGCCCTCCTAGACCACCACCACCCACAGTCATTCCTTCCTAGTACATTATCTTGGTTTTTCTTCATTACACATATCACTACCTCAAATCGAGTTCCTTGCTTGTATGTGATCAGTATCTGTACGAGGCCATAAGGACAGGGGTCTTTGTCCTCCCACATTGCCTGGCACCTGGTAGGTGCACGATAAATATTTGCCGGAGAACCAATCAGAAATTTCCCCCCATCCAGATGGAGACGGGGACCTCGCCTCACCTTTCCACATTTCCACACTCAGTGCCCCAGCATTCTGTCTGCTGCTGTGAGCCAGCTGTGAATCTCCAGGGTGCTCCCACCTACCTGTATGGGGACAAGCCTGGGCCCCGGCCCCGCCCCTCGGAGACAGAACAGACCCTGGCCCCGCCCCTCGGGGGGGTGTGTAGAGCAGACTTAGGCCCCGCCCCTCGGGGGCAGAGCAGGCCCAGGCCCCGCCCCTCGCAGACAGAGCAGACCCAGAGCCCTGGGGCCGGTGGTTGTAAACAGTTTTATTGATGGGGAAGGGGTTGGGGAGGCAAATTCCAGAGAGGGTCCAGGTCACAGCTGGCCACTCAGCTGGCATGCATGGTCAGCTGGAGGTCGAGGGGGAGGTCACAAGGGGACGGGTAGCGTGGGACCCTCTGACCACCCTGGGGCCATATTTACAGGAGGGCCCGCCCGCCTTCACTGCCCCCCAGCCCTTTAGACAGCTGCTGCCGGTATGACTTCTGGGCAGGCCCTCCTGGCCCCCGTGCCTGAAAACCCCTCTCCGTCTCCCCTCAAACTCCTAACCGGCACCTTGGAGGCCCCGGGCCTTCTGGAAGCCCCTGCGTCGGCTCAGCCAACGCGCAGGCCGCTGGGGCCGCCGCGCTTGACACACCACACACACGCACCCTGCACGCGTGGCCCGTCCCCACGCACACACACACACACCTCCCTCCCCTTCCCGGCCCCTCGCAAACGAACACGGCATGCACACACACACATACACTCACACACGCCAGGAGCCTGGGTCGAGGGGGACCTTGGGGGTGGGGGCTTGGGTCTGCAGCTGTGGCCCCCACCCCGTCCCGCCGCCTCCAAGCCCCCAGCCGCCACCCCGAGAACGGAGTTGTGCAATTGGGTAGAAAACTGCAAAAAAAACGCAAATTGGAAACAAACCCAAACCCACTCGCAGATCAACCTCAAATCCATAGCGCATCCTCCCGCCCCACCCCAAACCACCTCGTGTCCCGCGGCCCCGGTCGGGGCGGGGGGCCGAGCCCGTTGTGCTTCCGTGTGGCGGAGGGGGCGCCCCCGCGCTGGGGTGGGGGTCTTGAGCACCCACTCGGAGCTGGGCCGGGTCTCTCGCTCCTGGTTCCCATGGCTCGCACCGCAGAGGCGTCAGGGGCCCCGGCCTAGGGCACGGGGGGTGCAGTCCTGTCCGGGCCCCCGTAGGAGAGCAGGTGGGCCAAGTCCGTGCCGGGCCGCGCGTGGCGGCCGCGGTGGCGGTCACCGGGCCGGCCCTCGCCGCTGTTGAACGTGTGCGTGCGGCGCAGGGGGGCGGCCGCTGGGGCGTGCGGGCCTGGCCTCCGCAGGCTGCCCGTGGGCGGCGGGCTCCAAGGCCGAGGGAGGCTGTCGGAGGCTGAGGTTGGGTCCAAGGGGCCCGTGGGCGCCGACACCACCCGCCGGCGGTCCGGGCTGGCGTGGGGCGTGAGCGGGAAGTCGCTGTGCGAGGCGCGACCGGACGCGGGGGGCTGCTCGGGGGCCCGGGCAGGGGCCAGCAGCAGCAGGGAGGAGGAGGCGGAGGCCGTGAGCAGGGGGTGGCCGTGCTCCCAGGTTCGGGGGCCCAAGGCGTGGGGGTGCGGGGTGGGCAGGCGCTTCTGGGGCAGCGGCGTCTGCTCGGGGGTGGGCAGTAGCCCCGAGTCCAGGTCGTGGGGGCCACCCTGCAGCAGTGTGGCCTTGGCCCACCCGTTCTGCATGAGGGGAGCCAGCAGGGCCTCGGGGGGTCCCCCGGCTCCACTGCCGCCCCCGCCCCGGCCCCCAGGGCCTCCGGCGCGGCGCTCTCCCAGCCGGCTCACGCTCAGCACCGCCTCCCCGCCCCCGTGGGCCAGGATGGCTTCCTTGTCCTTGCGCCGGGCCAGCTCTCGGCGCTCCCGGAGGCCCACGTACCAGCCCACGCTGAAGCCGGACACCACGGCACCCACCACGAAGGCCGCCACTGACGACGTCACCAGCAGGTTCACCGACACCAGCCCGGCTCGCTCCTCCGAGAGGCTGGCCCGAAGGAGTCCTAGCGCGGAGGGCCACATGGAAAGGGCTGGCTAAGGCACAGTCCCGACCACACCTCCCGCCCTGGCGGTCTTGTCTGCCCGACCATCTGTCCACTCCAAGTCTGTCTGTCTGCCCACGATGTCGCTCTGTTCCTCCCGAGGCCTGACTGTCTGTCTCTCAGGCTCTCTGCTCCCCTGGGGTCCATCTGTCAAAGTCTGTCCAGCTGTCTCTTGGCATCTGTGCCACCATGCCTTTGTCCCTTTCGAGGCCTGTCCACACGTCCGTCTGTCCCCCGGCATGTGTTCGTCCCGCGGTTCGTCCATTAGTCTGTCCTTGGCTCTCACTCTGTCCTTCGTCTCCCCGGAACTGGCATCCTCGCCGCCCTCCCAAAGCCCTGACGGGCGCCGCCGGTCTCCCCGCCTCTCCAGACACTGGCAGCAGAGGGCACGAGAACCCCAGGGACCAGGACCGAGGGTCCCCCAGCCTTCTCCCCTGCTCCCACTTACCTGTGCAGTCCCCTAGGCCTGAGGTGCTGGCCCCGGACACATCCTGCTCAAAGGAGGCCCTAGCGGAGGGGAAGACAGACGCCATCAGCAAAAACCCCTCTCACAGAGCCCCGGTGTGGGGCGAGAGGGAGCCCCGCTCAGCAGGCAGGTCAGGCACCCCCCCCCAGCCTCTCCCCCCCCCCGCCCCGTACCTGGTGCCTGGGCTGAGGAAGATACAGGAGCCGTCGGGCGCCCACCCGCAGTAGGGGTCTTGACTGCCAATGCAGTGCCTAGAGCATACAAGGGACCCGCAGGCCCGTCAGCCACAGCCCCCCGCGCGGTGTCTCCCACCTGGCCGCGGACGGCCGTGGCGGAGGCTGGTCATTCTCCCTTTTACGGGTGGGAAAACTGAGGCTCAGGAAAGTTCACTTTCGCGCAAACAGCGGAGCTGGGGTTGGAGCCCAGCAGGCCTGGCCCCACCTGCGCCTCGGCCCCGTGCAGTGTTGTCACAACTGCCATCTTGGTGGGCCCGGGGCCGGCGTCCACCGTGGCAGGGAGGGGCTCCCATGGAGTCCAGGGGGTGCCAGTACTTTGCATCTAACCTTTCCACCCATCTTAGACGAAGGGGAACAGCCACCTCCCTGGCCCCCAGATCCTGCTGCTCTTAGGAATGTCACTCAGATCCTGCCCCTCCTGCACCCACAGCCCTTCAGGAACCCATCTCCCTCGGGGTAGAAGCCCAAGTCCTCCTGGGGCCCACAAATCCCTGCACAGCCGGCCCCGCCCCCTCCCTGACCACGCCTCCTCCCCGACTCCTCCGCAGCCCCGCGAGCCCCGCGGGCCTCCTCCCCCTACTCACTCCTCCTCCGCAGCCCCGCGGGCCTCCTCCCCGACTCACTCCTCTGCAGCCCCTGGCCTCCTCACTGTTCCGAGGCCTTTGCACACGCTGTGCTCTCTGCCCGGCTCATCTTTCCACAGGTCAGGATGCTGTTGGGCCCTCGACCGCTTTTGTCCCTTCCCATGCTCATCTCCCCGCAATGCCCCTCACCCTCTCCGCAGGGGGCCCAGGGGACACTCACTTCATGCACCCTGAGTGCTGCTGGCAGCGGGCCACGGGCACGCGGACCACGCAGCGGGGGAAGGCCACCAGCAGGCCGCCTGAGGCCGTGTCCAACTCCAGGCTCAGCAGCCGCTGCCCCGTCTCACCGCCACCTGACTGTCCACACCTGGGGGCGAGCAGATCAGTAAGAGTCCAGGGTTGTGCCCCGTCTTCTTGCCCACTGGCCCTGCCTCCGGGCCTCTGCCTGGACTTACCTGTCTGGCCGGTAGGTCTCGAACTCCTCCAGGAAGACACTGGGTCCGGTGGTGCCCGAGGTGCTGGCGTTGGGCCAGATGAGGAACTTGAGGACAGTGCCCGCCTCCGAGCCCAGGAAGACAACGGTCTGGTTGCCCCAGGGGCCGGCGCCCACGTCCACGGCCACTCGTGTCAGCTGGTGCCTGGGGCCAGGGCAGGGGGCGTCATGCCGGCCCGGCAGCTCCTGCGATCCCCCCACATCAGCCATGCTGGGCACGGCGGGCACGGGTGTGGTTACACACGTGGACATCACACGCCCCCAAACAGACCCCCAATCCGGGCTCCCACCTGGGCCTCTCTCCCCCTGAATTTCTCTGTGTGTCTCTGTCTCTGTGTCTCTGGGCAGTGCCCAGAGCCATATACTGTCTCAGAGAGACTCCTCCCTCCCCACCCTCTGCCCCGCCAGGTCCCCGGCCACGCGTGGGGACCGACCGTGTCAGCGTCCGCACTATCCAGGGCGCGTGGCCCAGCGAGGGCACCGCCTCCTCCATCAGCGGGTGGGTCTTCACGAAGTTGAGGATCTCGTCGGGGAAGGCGCTGGAGGTGTTGTACTGCATGCCGGGAGCGGCACAGCACCCGGGCCTGGGCAGGGGAGGTGGGGTGGTCAGGGCAGACGTGGGGGACCCCCTACAGGGGCTCCAGTTCTCCAGGGGACCCACTGCCCTGCCCCGAGGGCCACGGCACTCCCCGTCTGTGCAGCGGGTACAGTCGAACTCTGCAACGGCTAGATAACAGCCTGGGAGTCCTGGCCCTTGGCCGTGGGGACAGGACCCCACCCAGACACCAATCTCAGGATGGGGGGGGCTCTCACCTGGGCCTCGGCACTTGATCCTCTGGCACGGGTGTCCAGATGGACTCAGGGGACTTTTGCTCGCGGAAGCGGCCTTCAAACACCGCAGCCACCTGGGTCATGTCGAAGGCGCAGACGGCCGAGCCGGGGATGCTGGGGAGGTTAGACAGGGTGAGACGAGCCTGGTGGGAGGCCCCGCCCCGGCACGTGTGTGGAGGCCCCTTGTCCTCCGGAGCTGTCGGACGCTTGGCCCCCTGGGCCGGAGACACTGCCCGCCTGCCCCGCCTAGCCGCTCCGTCCCCTGGAGTGCTCAGACTGGACCACATGTCAGCTTCTCCGTGGCCACCCATGTCCGGCCCTACGTGGTTGCTCTCCTGGATGCCCAGTATCCCAGATGCTGTTCCCCAAGGGGCTTTCGAAAAATGCCCACAGTGTCTCCGGCCCAGGGCACCAAGAGGCCGTGCAATGAAGCCAGACACAGCCCTCCAAGGCCCTGTGGTCACAACTGGGGAGGGCCCGGGGCATGCGGCGCCTCCCCGGTTTGCTCCCGTGAGCACCCACTGACCTGTTGCTGGGGGTGGAGAAGACGGCAAGGACCACGGGCCGGCCCCCCAGGCTGACCACGCCCGTCACGGCCTGCAGCACGTTGAAGTAAAAGTGGGAGTCCCCGGGCACAGAGCAGTTCAGCCGTGCTTTCAGGAAGGACGTCCATTGCTTCTCCAGCACACGAGGGGAGCCCCCCACATCGTTCTTGCACACCCGGGCCACGCGGGACACCACCGCCTGGCGTGACAGTGGACAGACGGGCCCTGAGCCCTGTGTCCCCGAAGGCCTGCCCGCAGGCCGCACCGCCCACTACCCAGGCCAGGACGGCGGAGCCTGGCTGGTCGCTGTACCCCTCTGGGCACCAGAGTCCCCAGTGGCAACGGGGGGGGGGGGGTGACATTAGGATCACAGCGGCTGTGACAATCGTAACCACAACCACTTCCACTCACAGGTGGTTCGTTGTGGACCCAGCACCTGATTCTCCTCATCTCTTATTTTTTCCCAAAGCGCTACAAAGGAGGGCCTACTGATAACCCCACTGTACGAACGGGGGAGAGGGGACCGCGGCACAGAGGAAAGGAAGTGACTGGCCCAAGGTCACACTAGTGGGAAATCGTGGTCTGTGGACCTCACCGCTGGTTGCTGGAATGGGAGGGTAGGTAGGGGGATGGAGAAATGAATGGGCGGACAGATTAGGCGATGGATGGATGAATAAATTAACGAATTTGAAGGGGGAAATGATGGATAATGACGGAGATAATGGAGGAGATGATGCGCGTGTGGGAGAACGGTGCCTCTCAGCTCCACCGCCCACGGCCCGGGCCTCTCCGGGCGCGGAAACAGGGCCTTACCTTCTCCAGGTAGTTAAACTCCATCGCGATCTCCCGGAAGAAGAAGTAGATGTGGCTGCCCCACTCCACCGCGTGCACGAAGTAGGGCTCTGGAGGAGAGGAGGGGGCGGGGCGCTGCTTTTACGGCGTGGGCGGGACATGGGCTGAGGACCCAAGAAACCGGACTCAAGGTTCTGGGGCTTCGTGGGGGCGGGGGCGAGTGTCAGACCCTGAAATCACTGTGTCTACCGCCCACAAACAGCAACGTCTACGACTGTCGTCACTCTCCGCTCCCCTGGGTTAAAGAGCTGCGTTCCTGCGGCCCCCCTCTCGGAGCTGCGTCTCAGGCTTCTAAGCTACGCACTTCCGGCAAGTTCTACTTCCGCCCCAGCCTCAGTCTTTCTTCTAGCTTTGAGACCATGGGGTTCTGAAGATGAGATGGGAGTCCCCTGCCCGGCTCCTCTGGGACTCTTATTCTGGTGGAGGGTCGCGGATGGTCCTTCCCACCTTTGAACCACTTGGAGTCGTGCTTCACGGTGCGCAGGGTGGGCCGGTCCCCGAGGCTGCGGTAGATGACAGCGTCGATGGCTAGGAAGTCCGTGACGGTGGCGGTGAACAGCATCCCTTCTGGATGGGGGGGGGCGGCGGAGAAGAAGGTGAGGGGCTGCATCACAGAGGCGGGGGCTGCACAGGCCAATACTTGGTCTTCCAGGACTGAGCCCCGAGCCCCAGCGAGCCACCGTCTCTAGGCTGCTCCACGGCCGCGTCGAAGCCCTGAGCCCAGGCAGAGCCCCCACTTCCACTGAACCCCGACCCCAGCTGAGTCCAGACGCTGGGCTGAGATTCTGCCCGTTTCACAGCTGGACAGATGGCCTCCCACCCACCTCCAACTCCAAGAGTGGGAAAGGCCATGCCTTGCTTGGGGATGGGGCCCCAATAACTGCTCAGAGCTGGGGGACACTCACCAGAGAAAACCGCGACATTGGCGTGTTTGGGATCATACGGGCAGCGGGCCATGCCGCTGATGTTGTCCCCGAGGGGCTGTAGTGTGTCCATCTGCAGGGGGACAGGGCCTGAGTGACAGAGCTTCTGGCCCCGCCTGGCAGCCACCACCTCCCCCATGTCCCTGCTCCAAGGGGAACCAGGCTCTGCCGCGGATGCCACGTGACCTGAGTCACTTAACCTCTCTGGGCTCAGTTCGCTGATCCGTCGATGAGTCTAAGTCGGCCCTGGTTAGTCCTATGACTGGGTCACAGGTGGCAGTACGGCCTCCCTGACCCCACACGGGCCCCTTGGGAGCCTCCATTTGCGCTCTGGCTGGGGAGGCGGGGAGGGCATGTGCAGTGAGGCTTCTTGCAGAAGGCGATGTCGCCAGGGAAAGGGCACAGCCAGAGGCGGGCAGGGGACAGAGGGCCCAGGAGGGTGGACGTGGGGCAGCCAGGCCTCGAGCGGCGGAGACTCACGCTGTAGTTGGCGCAGACAGGGTTGAAGGCATTGGAACCGCACACGAAAAGCGTGGAATCGTCCCGAAGTAGCAGCACCTTTACAAAGTTTCGGCACTCGCCCTGGGGTGGGGAGGGAATAGAGAAGCCAAGGTGAGCGTGGGCTGAGTGGGCGTGGCCAGGACTGAAGGCCCAAGGATGTGGGCGTGTTCACAGCCAAAATAGGACTGCGATGGGGGCGTGGCCATGCTGAGGGCGGGGCCAAGACAGGGAAATTCGTCTGTTGTATCCACAGCCTTCGAAGGGGTGGAGCTTTAGCAAGACCAAGTCTATGGGCGTGGCAATGACTGAGGACCCTTTGGGGGCGGGTCCAGGCTCTGGCCGTAGCCATGGCAACACCAGGATCCCGGGCTGGGATGAAGGTCTGAAGAGGATTTGCCCTGGGCGAGGCCAGGCCGAATTGGGGTGTGTTTGGAGACGTGGTTGTGGCTGATTTGGGGCGTGACCAGGGTCCACTCACCTCCTGCTTGCCCTTCATCCGACACACGTTGATGTCGCTGGGTTTGGAGCGCCAGGTCAGCTTCTGGGGGCACAGGGAGCTGGTGAGGGGAGCGGGTAACCCTAGGAACACCCGCTGAGGGGCCCGAATCCACCTCGCTCCCCAGCACAGTGTCAGCAGCCCCAGGTGAGAGCCCCAAGCGCTGCCCTCGCCTCCCGCCTACACCCTCCCCTCACCCCCTCCTCACCCGCTGGTACCGAAGCTCCATGGAGGTGGGGGGCTCCAGCTCTACCCGGTACAGGTTGTCCCTGCGGAAGGGGTGTAGTGAGTGAGACTGGGGGCCTCCACCCCTCACATTCCATCCTCCTGGTGGCAGACATGTCCCACAGGTGACACGCAGCGACATGCCAACACCTCTGCCATGAGCCGCTCCAACACAGGCCCTCACATGCTTGTATATGCCCTGACGCGCCCCCTTGTGCCCAAAAAGGACCCACAGGCTCCAGCACACCCACGTACCTTAACGTGCCACCTCAGGCTTACACGGGGGCCCTGGGGGCTGCGCCCGACGTGAACTACCCAGTGCCTTTACCTCGGGCGCCCCATTCACACCGCTCAGTGTCCCCCAGGCTCTCCCCCTCCCCCACGGAAATCGCCCAGGTCAAAGTCACTGATCGCCTTGGTGTTAATTAAGTACAGCAGTCACTCTCGGCCCCCCTCCTCCCGTCTACACGGGATGGGTCCCTCCTCCTCCTGGGAACTCAGTCTTTACGAGGGCTTTTACCCCCAAACTTGCCTGGCTTCCCTTCTACCTCTCAGACTCGAGCCGGACTCTTCCCTACCCCACCGACACTCCTCCTGGGCCTCCTCGTCCACTCTAAGTCCTGTCTCCAGCCGGGGCCTCCCCTGAGCTCCCGACTCGGGGTCCAGCTGCCTCTGAACATCTCCCGTCGTTTGTTCCTCCTCCGTCCCCGGTCTCTGACCTTCCTCTGTCCAGCTCTGTCCTTCCAGGGGTGCAGGCCACTACTTGGAAATCACCCTCAGCTCCCCTCATCTGCCCACCTCCCACTTCCGACACATCCCCCAACACTGTCGGCTCTGCCTTTTGAGAATTCGCCTACTCCTCACCCCCTCCATGGCCACCATCCTATTGCAGGCGCCACCATCTCCCACCTGGACCAGCTACAAGTCTGTTCTCCCCAAAGAAGACACCAGGGGGAGCCCGCGAGCACCTGAATAAGGTTCCCTCCCTCCTCTACCCACAACCCTCCAGGGCTCCAACTTTTCTGGGGTAAAGGCAAAAGCCCTCCCCTCCGCCTTTGTGCCCTCCCTCCCCCTCACTCCGCCTGCTCCAGTCGCTCAGGCCTCGCTGTTCCTCTAATGCGCCAGGCCCGGTCCTGCCCCAGGACCCTTGCACAGGCTGCGCCCTCTGTCTGGATTTTGCCCTCTCCCCCAGATTTCCTCATGGTTGACTCTTCCTTTAGGTTTCGGTTCAAATGTTACCTCGTCAGAGAAGTCCTGGGCCCCACTTCTGCAACCCATGTAGGCGCCCAGTAAATTTTGACCAAACGGTTGTTCGCGCCTGCTCACACACCACAGCAGGCTCTAGACTCCAGGCTCCAACCACGCACAGTCTTTTAAAAGTCACACCCAGGGACACACATTCACGTCCACACTCCAGCCAAATGACAGGCCCCATCGTGCAAAACCCCCAGAAGGCTACCACCACCTGCTTCCCACACTCTGCCTGACAGTCCCCATACCTGTCCCCAATGAACAGCGTCCTGTTGACCCGGAGGACCCGCTGGATGTGGAGGTCCTCCGCGCCCTCTGCCGGGGTCAGGCGTCCTGGCCCGCTGCCCACGAACACGGGGTAGTGGTTCAGGTCTGGGGAAGGGGGTGGAGAGGGGTGTGATCCAGGGCCGGGTGAGCCTGGCCTGGTGAGGGAGGCAACAGGCTCAGCTAGGGAGCAAGACCCTCTGTCGGTCCGCCCCCTCCCCCAGGACCCCCACTCACAGTCCCTGGGGGCCACGCTGAGCGGCGGCGGCTCCTCGGGGAAGAGTCCGTGGGCGCCTCTCAGTAGCAGCAACAGGAGCAGTAGGGCCGGGCGGGTAGGGGGCACTCGCGAGGTCCGCATGGCGAGGTCGGGGTGACGGGAGGTGACGCCTGCGGGTGGGAGAGGGATGGGACGGTGAGCGGCGTGGCCTGCAGTTCCGGAATCCGCCACCAGATGGAGCACACGGGCCGCCGCGGCCTGGACCTTCAATCCCCAGAGAAATTCCCCGTTGGGATCATTTAAAATAACAGCCATCATGGCACTAACAATAATAATACCGGCACTCACTTAATCACCAGGACGACTTTCCCACCACGTTTCACTGAAAGCTCAGGAAACGGTTTCTAACAAGAAATTAACAACGGAATATTTAAATTTAAAATTAAATGGCTTTAAATAATTAAAAGCTAATAATGACAATAGGTACAATATGCCAAATCGTACTTTTAAAAATTCAATCTCAAAAGATAGATTAAGAATTCTTAGAATTAAAAAGTGAAAATCTTAAAATTAAAGGCTCAAAAGAATTTTTCAAAGGCTCTTGGAATTTTATAAACCACGCTCTGGGAACTGCAGTACTTTACAATCGCAGAACATTCCGGCTGGCTGGGGACCTCAGAGGCCCAAGTAAGTCTGACTTCCTTCCCGAGCCCAGCCTTTCTGTCCTCTGCTCCAATCCCCCGTGGCAGGAGCCTCACTGCCGCCCCAGGGGGCCCGTTTCCCACTCCCATTCAAGGGAATTTAAAGAAAGTTCCAGGCACCTGGAGCAGAGGACCCCTCCCCCCCATCCTCAAAGTGATGATCTGGGTGGTGGGAGTGTGTGTCCGACTCACCCTCTGGAACCCAGGCCTCCACGCCCCCTCCAGAAGGGGTGCAGTCCGGAGGCCCAGAGCAGAAAACCCACAGCCTTGTCCTTCTGAGACGTCCCGGGCCAGCCCCATGCCTCAGTTTCCCCGTCTCGGCAGCGGGGGCGCCCCCAAGCCCTGCCCTGGCCCCACGGCTCGGGAACTCCGAGCCCTTGGAGGTGGAGGTGACTGGGGAACTTTGGCCCTGGTGTGCCTGCCTCCCCGTCTTCAGGGCCAAAAACAGGAAGGTCCTGCGCAGACCAGCAGGGCTTCCTCTCCACGACCCTGGACTTCCAGGATTTGTGACTCAGAGGACGCCCGGGTCCCATGTGTGCACAGATACGGCGCTGCTTCCTCAAGGGTTTCCTTCCCCAGCTCCTCCCCTGCTCCGAAGCCTCCCGTGGCTCCCAGTGACCCTGGATCCAGGCCCAGCTGCTGCCTGCCATGCGAGGCCCCCAATCTGACTGCCGGCCCCGCCCTTCAAGCCTCCTCCCCCGAACGCCAGCCCAGAGCCCTGGCTTCCGAGTGCGCCACTCAGCGACAAGAAGTCCATTGGCAATGTTATGCCACCGTCCCCACCATCCGTCTCCAGAACTTTCTCTCACCTATCCAAACTGGAGCTCTGTCCCCATGAAGCACTAACTCCTCCCCTCCCCCAGCCCCTGGCTCCCACCATTCGCTTGCTGTCTCTGTGACTCTGACTCCCCTAGGGACCTCGCGTGAGTGGAATCGCACAGTGTTTGTCCTTTTGTGTCTGGCTCCTTTCTCGGAGCATCGTGTCCTCAGGGTCCATCCACGTTGTAGCGTGTGTCAGCATCTCCTTGTTAACGCTGTGGATGGACCGCATTTTGTTTATCCATCATCTGGAAAGGGACACTTGGGTCATTTCCACCTCTTGGCTACGGTGAATAGAGCTGCTGTGAGCAGGGGCTGCAAACATCTCTTTGGGATTCTGCTTCCAGTCCTTTCGGGCCTGTACCCAGAGCTGGAGTCGCTGGGTCATATCGGTAATTCTATGCTTAATTTTTCTAGGAAACACATACAGTTTTCCACAGTGGTGGCCCATTTTCCATTCCCGCCAGCAGTGCACAGGATTCCAATTCCTCCACACCCTCTCTGTTTTTTGAAAGTAGCCATCCTAATGAGCATGAAGTGGCGGCCGGCGCCTTCTAATGCCAGTTACTTTGGTGATCACACAGAACTGAAACCGAACCCTACATGCTATTTTTGGGGAGTCTGAGCCACTTTGAGGCCAACCCACTGCGCCTGGCCTCAGTTTACCCCCCTCCCGACCGGGAGTTACCGGCGGCCTCAGCACCTCCCCCATCCCCACAAGACCATCTGCTTCTCTCCGTGAAATGTGAGGCGCCTCAGCTCGCAGCCGTCCGGCGCCCGCCTGCCCGGAAGCGGCCCCACCACCTGGCCCAGCACCTGGCCACCAGGAGCTGCCTCCAAGCGGGGAAGCCTCGTGGCCGGCGTGTGTGCCCCATGGCGTGGAGGGCACCCACGCTCCCACGTGTCTGGGTGTCTGTGGAGGGGGTGTGCTTCCTGCTTGCAGCCCTGGGACATGTGTTCATGCCCATGGGGTTGGGAAGGACAGTCATAAAGCGATAAAGTGACAGCCACCACCCAGGAGGGCTCAAGCTGTGGCTGGGCCTCTCAGGTTGACCCCTCAACCGTCACTCCAACTCTCGGCGGGTGATCTCATTGTACAGGTGGGGAAACTGAGGCAGAGATGAACATCTCTCAGGGCCACCCTACTTCATCTTCTCCCATCATCCCAAGGCCCCCTGGCCAGCTTCCCAGGTGCCACACCGCTGTGGTTACCGTGAGCTTGTCACAGGCTGGGATTCCCTTCTGGAATATTCCTCCCACCCAGCACTGCTTCAGGCCAGGGTGTCCGGGCTAATCCTGGAACCTGGGGCTTGCACATCAATGTCGGGGCCTGCTAGTAACTTCCAGAACAAACGATGGGTAAACCGTAAACCTTGTGGGCTCTCACGGGAAGGCGCTGGACACACAGGGCAGGTGGGGTTGCTGGCGGGCCCTGGTGTTCCCCCGCCACGGCCACAGCAGCCTCGGTCCTGCCCGTTTCAGCCGAGGGCCCAGGCCACATCTGGGAATCACCCCCCCAACTCCCTCCAATACCCCCCGATCGCCCGAGCCTCATTCTCTCAGCCTCGTGTCCAACGCCAAAAAGTCCTCAGGCTCTGCCTTCGATTTTACCCAGAATTCTCACGCCCTCCCAGTCCGGTCCCTGGTCAGTCTCATCATCTCCCACATACCCTTCACCTGGTGGCCTGGCTCCTGCCCTTGCTACCCCTAGCCTGTCCTCCCTGGAGCAGCCACTAGAGGGCACCCGTGAGCACCTGTGTCAGCGCGCTATCCCGGCTCTGCCCACAGCCCTCCAAGGCTTCTGCCTCCTGCAGGATAGAAGCCCAAGTCCTCCCACGGCCCACAAGGCCCTGCACAACCTGCCCGACCCCTCCCCCGCCCTCCCCTCCTCCCTCTCTCTTCCTTGCTCACTCTGTTCCAGCCACATGGGCCTACACCCTGTTCCTCCGACACGCCAGGCACGGTCCTGCCCCAGGGCCTTTGCACACGCTGCTCCCCCGAAGCGTGACAGTCTCTTCTCTCAGATACCCACAGGGCTCCCTCCTTATTTTCTGTCTCCGCTGAAATGCTGCCTCCTCAGAGAGACCCCCATTCCTATCACCCTGGACCCCCGCACCCTCATGTATCCTCTGCCCGACCTGGTGTCACACTCTCGAAGGGTCCTTTAGACCAGAGATCCCCAACCTTCGTGGCACCAGGGACCGGCGCTCCTGGGAGAATCTAACGCCTGAGGACCTGAGGCGGAGCTGAGGCGGCGATGCCGGCGCTGGGAGCGGCTGCGGATGCAGATGGAGCTTCTTCACTCGCCCACTGCTCACCTCCTGCTGTGCAGCCCGGTTCCCCAGCCATCGGCCGGTACCGGTCCACGGCCCAGGGGTTGGGGACCCCAGCTTTAGACCCTTTGCTTCTCCAAATGTGGTCCCGGACCAGCAGCCTCAGCCTCGCTTGGGAGCTATTAGAATGCAGAGTCCTGTGCGACACCCCAGAACCCCCAATCGGAGCCTGCATTTTAGCAAGATCCCCAGGGACCTGTGTGCACACAATTCAGGGAAGCTTGGCTTACTCACGGATCCCCCAAATTAAAAAAGCACCCATAGCACGGCCCGCGGACTGTGAGCCCCGTGAGGTCACGCCTGGTTGTGTCCTGGCCAGTGACATGTCCCCAGAGTGTCTGGCACGTCACCAGTGCTCCGTGATGGCTTGTTGCGTGTTGATGAGCTCAGCGTCAGCACCCGGAGCTGAACCCAGATCGGACCTCCTTCCTGGTTCAGCTCTGCTCAACACCCCGACAGCGCGCATGCGCGTCCGCGGGCGGGTGGCCTCCCGCCCCCACGTCCACGGCACATCGTGGCATCCGTGTGCTCACGCGTGTTCGCACGTATCCACAGATGCAACTGCGTGCACACGTGCCCCAGCAGTGCCGGGGAGTACACAGTGTGTGCACGCTCCCGTGTGTCCCAGCGTACGCGCACACACCCCCAGGAAGCAGCCGCCTGCGGCCCTGTCCATGGCTCTCTGGCCATCAGTTAAGGGCCCAGGCCAGCAGCCCGTCTCCGGGATGTGTGGTCTAGGTTCAAATCCCGGCTCTGCCTCTTATCGGCCGCGCGACCTCTGTCGGTCACTTCCCCTGTCTGGGCCTCAGTTTCCCCGTCTATAAACTTGGCGACTACATTCAACCCTAAAATGTTGCTCCGAGGGTGAGGGGACGTCACCTAGACCAGCACAGTCCAACAGGAAGCCGCGCGTGCGCACGAGCAGTTTTGAATTTCCTGCGGCCCCTGTGGGAAAGGCTTCGACTGCGACCCGCAGCTGGTGGCCGCCGCTTTGGACAGCCCAGCTCTAGATGAAGGGCTGGGGGTAGGGGCTGGCGCAGAGCGGCCAGAACCACTGAAGGAACGGAGAGAGGGGTCCCGGTGGGTGGGGGCCGGGGCGGGGTTCTCCCCCCTCCCAGACGAGACGCGGAGCCTCAGTTTCCCCGTCTGTGAAACGAGGCACTAACACAGGGCCTTCCACGTGCTCACAGTGCCCTTGCTGGGTGACCTTGGGCCAGAAGCTCGCCCTCTCTGCGCCATGGCGGGGACTCTATGACCGCGGGCGAGGCTCCGAGGCCCCGTGTCGCAGTCCCCCACGGCAGAGATGGGGCGGGGTGCCTGCCTCCGGTTCCGCAGGAGGAGCGCCCGCCAGCCCGCCAGCCCGGCCGCCCCAGGATTCCAGCTCTGGGGCCCAGCGTCACGGGGGGGAGATCGAGTAACCTGGCTGCGCGGCCGGGCCCCTGCCCGGGGCCAGGTCTGATTACCGGCTCCGCTGACAGCTGCCGCCCCTGGCTGCCCGTGACACTCCTCACAGCCCAGCCAGGCCGCGGAGCTGTCTAGGAACTTGGCCGAGCAGCCAGAGGGTGTCCCTGGGGAGAGGCCCCCTGGTCCCCCAGTGTTCTCTCGATGTCAGTTAACTCATCCCTCCCCAGTCTGGGGGGGAGCCACTTGCATCCCTGTTACCCCAGTAAGCGCACCCAGCATGGTAACCACCACCTTTGGGTTACGACGAGGCGAAACTCAGCTACGCCTAGTAGGTGCTTCATAAACTACCTGGGCTGCTGTGCGACCCAGGGTTACGTCCTCCCCCTCTCCGGGCTGCTTCTTGCTCTGTGAATCGGGGATAAAAATGTCAGACTCACTAGGGCAGGGGTCCTGGCACATGGCACGCGCTCGACAAGTCCTGGCTGAACGAATGTCCCACGAATGTCCCTCCCTGCGAAGGGGCTGCAAGGCTGTTTATGCCAGACTCCCCAGCACCAGCCGTGCCCACGAGGCTGGGGTTTGGCCACCCGCAGGACACAGCCGGGCACACAGTCGGTGCTCAATGAATGCTGAGCGTCTGTTTGGAAGCAGATGGCGCTCAGAGTGCCCGAGCCACATCCATCCCACAGTCTCCCAGCGGAGCGGAGATTTGGGCTAAGACTTTATGAAGCTCCTACTGTGTCCGCATGTACGAACTCGCTTCCTGCCCACACCAGCCCGATGAGGCCGAGCCCACACCGGCACCACCACAGATAAAAAATCTCCATCTCAGAGAGGCTAAGCCACTCGGCCACGGTCGCCCCGCACGGGGGAGCATGGCCCGCGTTCGAGCCCAGCACGGGGTCAGACTGCCCCTCGCCTACGCTGATGCCTGCTGAGCGGCCCTGCTGCGCTGTCTGGCCGCGAGGCCACCTGGTCCGAAGGAACACTTGAGGAGGAGCGAGTGGCGACCCAGAGAGAGGCGGTCCTGTCCTCGGGCCACTCGGAACCAGGGAGGAGACCAGGTGGCAGAGGCAGGACCTTGAGTGGGGGACACGGGCAGGTCGCCGGGGCTCCCGGCCCAGATGGAAAGGGGGTGCTCCTGGGTAATTAATTTTAATCACTGTTTGGAAATTGGGCTGCCAGGAGGCAAATCGGAAGCAGTGACTCCTAATTAGGAATGGGGAGGGGTGACCATTGGGAGGAAATTAAAGTGTCATTTATACCCGGGGGGTAATTAGGGGGCCCAGAAATGGGCCACCCGAGGGGGCTGGGGGCTCCTAGGGAATGTGGGCTGGGACCGGGCACAGACAGATTCCCAAGTAGGGGGCCCTGGGCAGGCCTGGGGCAGACAGGCCCTCAGCCCCCTCAGCCCCAATTCAGGGCAAATGCAGAGTCAGGACTCAGTTTTGGGGGACAGAGAAATAAGGCTCAGCTCTCGGGGGCTCCACTTTAGGGAGGACCAAGAAGTCTGGTCTGAGAGCAGAAGATGGGAAGCCTGGCCTCTCACCTGGGATTCTGGGAGTCTTGCTGTCCCCCAGGCCGAGAAGCCCTCCGGTCACTGGCCCCCTCCAGAGGCCCTGCCCGGGAAGACACGGAGATCCCCACGTGGGACAGGCCAGAAAGACAGGTCTGCAGGGGGCAGCACCGAGGGACGCTGGGCGGAGGGCGGGCAGGGCCCTGCCAAGTGCTGCTGGGAACGGAACGGCTGGTGAGTGAACTTGAAGAAGACAAAGGCGGGAAACAGGCCCCCAGGGAAGGCCCTGGGGTCAGAGTGGACCACAAGTCCAAGTGAGTCAGGGCTCAGGAATGGCAGGGACGCTGGCAGAGTGACGTGGGCTCTGGGGGATGGGGCGTGAGAAATGTACATTGATGGAGAAACACAGCAAGGGGCAGGGCCCCTGGTCCGCTGGGGACCTCGGGGATTCGCCACCTCGATCCTCACTACTCTGCCCTGCAGCCTGGAGATCAGGCCTTCGGAGGGAAGTAGTGGCAAACACCTGTGCAGCATGGACTGGGGTTCCCCGCCCCGTGGTTTACAGGAAGTGGCGGGGGGTGGGCGGGACGGGCTCCTCGCAGCGAGGCCCAGGGAGGGTGCGTGGCGCGCCCCAGGACGCACGGCTGGGGTCTGAGGCCAGGCCGTTTGGTCCAGACATCACACTCTTAACCGAGGAACTACCTGTCCCTCCCCCCGTCCATCCATGGGCCAGTCCTGGCCGTCTCCCATCATCACTCACCGGGACCAGTGCAGGTGTTGCTGCCCCTCCCCACCCCCACGCCCAGCTCTGGCCCCTGCTGCCCACAGTCCGTCCTGCCCGCAGCAGTCAGAAGGCACCTGTGGTCACCTGAGTCAAGTCCCACCTCCTCTGCCCACAGCCCTCCGGGTCTCCCACCTCCCTCAGGGTGACAACCAAGTTCACCCCGCCCACGCCCACGGGGGCCCCGTGCAACCTGCCCAGCCCCTCCCCGCCCTCCCCTCCTCACCCCCACTCACTGCCTCTGCTCCAGCCACAGGGGCCTTCTCACCCGTCCTCCAGCATGCCGGGCCCGGGCCCGCCCCAGGGCCTTGGCACGGGCTGTGCCCTCTGCCTGCAGGGCTCTTCCTCCAGACACCTGAATGACTAGCTTCTGTTCATTTTTCAGGTCTCAGCTCCAACGCCACCTCCTCAGAGACAGCCTCCCCGGCGCCATCAGCTCCGCCCTTTTCGGTTATATCATCCATTATTATTGGAAGACAAATATCATTAAATATTTGTCAACTTATCAAACGAGAGCAAAGACTCCACAGCTCTCATTGAGATAGGGACCAGAGGCCACAAATTTCTCCTTTTCAAAGTTATTCCCTCTCCCGGAGTAAAGAAAACGACAGGACTCTGCCTGCCTCCTCCTTTTTAAATGTTCAGCCCTAAGGAAAACCGAACAGCACCTACGTTTCACTGCCGGAGAAACCGAGGCTCGGAGAAGGGGGCATGAGTGAGCACGTGAGTGAAGGCATGGATTCCAGCCTGGGTCGGTCTGACCCAGCAGTGCCTGCGATCTCTCGGGCAGTGAGTGACTCAGAGCGCTTGTCTCCACAGCCTGAGGGGCTCCGACCCCAGGGAAGGGAGAAGGTTCTTCCGGAACCATCAGAACACACGGGGTCCCCCCTCCCAGTGAACCCCTGCACATTCATCGTGGTCCCAGCTGCACTGCCTCGCTCAGAACATCGTCTCTGCTCCGCGGGCTGGAGCCCAGCTCTCCCCAGCCCTGTTTGCTCGCTCTGTGCAGGCCCTGGCCCCATGCGGCAGAGGGGGCCGGTGCCCACCTGTTTCCCCTCCCCGTTGAGGGCCTACCAGAGCGAAAGCCTTTCTCTCTGGGACCCCAGTGTCACGCAGCACAGGACATGGCACATGGGGGCCACTGGGAGCGTTTGATGAGAGATGGCTGTCCCCAGCTGCCCTGGACCTAGACCAGTTTCCCCCAGGGCCCCCCTGAGAACCCACAATGTGCACTGGGCTCCTGTAGTTGTTGGGAAGTTCTCTCCTAGGTCTGCCCTTGGAAGGCTGGCTCAGCCTGGGCCAAGATGCATCCTGGGAAGTGTAGTTCTCACTAGCCTGGCCTCCCTCCCAGCACACCCTGGGGCAGCCACCTTTGGACCCTGGGGCCAGACAGTGAAGCCTCCGCAAGCATGGCTGGGGGCAGGGTTCCCCGTATCCCTGTCTAAAGGAATGAAAGCGGGTCTCGTCCTCCCAGGCCACCTCTTTAGTGCTGTGCCAGTTTTCCTGGACATCCCTGAAGGACAGTGATAATAAAATGACCGTGATAATGAAAGCTAATTCTGTGGCCCAGGCCCAGACCTCTTAGGCTACACATTGGACCCTGGCCCTGGCAAGACAAGCCTGCACCGTTCATCACAGAAGGGGCGTCTAGGCCGGGGGTCTGCCCCCTGAGCTCCCCGACCCTCAGCCAACTCCTGGATAATTTGACAACAGGATGTGGGACAGGTGGCTGGTGCCCGCATCCTTAGGGGGGCTGCTCTGAGCCTCAGTTTCCCTACTTCTGCTAAACAAGGCTCCACCCACAGCCACTGCTGGGCGTTGAAGGAACCGGTCTGAGAATCCGCAGCTCCTTAATGACTAAGGATTTCAGAATCACGGAATCTGAACAGTCCAGTTCAGAAAACCCAGTGCACCTGGAAATTCAGAAGCAATATGAGGCTCGCCTGGGCCTGACCCACAGCAGAATTAACTTTCCAGGATTCTGGAAGGACGGATGTCCAACCCCACTTGCCTGCCTCCCAGGACGGGTGGCTCATCCAAGCGGCCAACCCGGTTTCCAGCAAACTGTCCTGGTAGCTACCCTTCCTCACCGCTGCTCAGGGTCTGACGGGTTGCCCATGCATTCCCCTACTCTAGAACCTTCCATGGCTCCCTACTGCGCCTGGGGTAAAGCCCTCTCCTTGGCTTGGCATTCACAGCCCCCGCCGTCTCTCAGACAGCATTGCTCATGGTCTCCCACCCTGAAAATAGCCCGGACACTGAGGACCGCATGACACCCGCCAGCGGCCCCCCTCTCGGCTCCTTCCGCCTGGAGTCCCGGCCCGTCTCCCTTCCTGGCTCACAACATCCTCCTGGTCCTTTGGGCCCAGTGCCAGCATCCCCTCCAGGCAGCCTTTCCTGCTTCCACGTGTCCTGACCCTGGCTGAGACTTCTCTGGGCCCCCAGCTTCACCCGGCAAAGGGCCACCCACACGAGATAGTGCCACACCCCGGGGTCGGCTAGGGACACCCTCCTTCCCAGGAGATGGGCACCGATCAGCGCGTCCTTCAGCCCCTGGGGACCCACCCAGCTCACCTGTCCTGCAGGCTGACGTCAGGGTCACCTTTGCAAGGACGGTTTGATTTTTATCTTCCACGTCCAGTCCCAGGGAGTGCCAGCAACTGCTGTCACAAGCGCTGGGAGGCCACCGCAGATGCCATGCCCTCCTACAGCACGGATCTCCAGCACCTTCTTCGTCCAGTGGACAGAGGGGAAACCGAAGCCTGGAGGAGGGACGCCCCCCCACCCCCACCCCGGGTGACTCGATTCCTCCGCTGGGAGACACCGTCTCACCTCAGAAGGAGAAGCGATGCCCAGGTGCTCAGCGCGGGCAGCGGGGAAGTGCAGAGCGGAGGGCTCGAAGCACAGTGCCCTCCTGTGACCTCTCTGCTCATCTCCCTCCGCGCAGCTCCCACACCCAAAGGATGCCTCCTGGGGAGGCTGCGGCCCAGAGAGGGCTGGAGACCTGTCCCAGGCGACACAGCCCCCTGCCTCTTCTCTACTTGGAGAGGGGTGGGGCGTTGGCGGCTCCAGGTCTGACTTCCACAGCCCAGGGGAGACAGGGGAGTGGGTTCCGGGTAACCTTTTGGAGGGCACTTGGGTGTCATGTGGGGGCGCCTATCCTCCGACTCCATCTAGCAGCTCCAGGAGTGGAGAGGTCTGGCTTCTGTCTTCGCTTACTCTGCCTGCCTTCCGGGTCCTCAGTTTCCCTACTCGCTCTTGGAAATGCGCTGGTACAGGGTGGACATGCCACAGTTTAATGAGGCTTCTGGCAGGCTGCTACCTACCCAATATCCAAGAGGGCCACGGCAGCCCCCCCCCCCCCCCCCGCCACCTTCCTGGAGAGCTCGGGACCCCTTCCCAGGCGAGTCCTGACCCCACCTACGACCCCCATCCATCTCCCCACATCCTGTACTCTCTTGAAATAGAGTCCCAGCAACTGCCCAGATACATCTGAAATGTTCATCCTTGAAAGAAAGTGTGTCTCCTAGGAGGTGGGAAACGGGGTGGGGGTGGGGAGCCTGCGGGCGAAGGGGTACCCCAGAGGTACCGAACTTTAATTTTAGAGAGGGAATTTGGGCCCCTTAAGAAGCTGAGGGAACCCAGAGGAGTACGAAGAAATGCAAATGGGGTTGTGTGGGGTCCCTTCCTCCTTCCTCCTTAAAGGGAGACTCTCAAAGCTTGAGGGCCCCCTCTCCTAACCCCAAGCCCCAGTTCCCCTGCGGTCTGGGGGTGGAAGATGACAGCCTCAGGGTGAGGATGCCCAAGACCTCAGGCGGAGAGGGCTTAACGGGGCCAGGCCGAGGGTGTGTGAATTGCCCCCGTCCTAGGACTCTTGCAAATACTTCCAGCTCCAGTGTGTCTACGCCTGGGCAGGGGCGGGGGTTCCCTAAGGCAGCGCCCCCTCTGAGATATGCCCCAAAACCGGAGGGCACCCAGAGGCGAAGAGCAGGATGGGGGGCACGTGACCCCCGCCCCGGGGACCAATCAGCGGCAGCAGGAGGGGGTCCACAGCCGTCGCCCCCCACCTTGCCCGGCGCGCTAGGAGAGGAACGCTTTCTTTGTCCCTTTGTCAGCTCTTGGGGGCCCCCGAAACCCCGGAGTCCCCACTGCAGCGGCGGGGGGTGGGGGGATCCGGACCGGGCAGCTCTCTCCCCTCACCGCGGCCCCTCCCCCGCGGCCGGGGCCCTGGACTCGAGCTGGGCCAGGCAGGAGGCTGGAGAGGGCTCAGGGGCGCCCAAGGTGCGTTGCCTGGACCGTGGAGTGGGGCGGAGGGGCCTCGCTGCGCTGGGACCACCACCCCTGCCCTGGGTGGCCCTCGGCTTAGCCCTCAGGGCCCCGCCCCCCAACACCAGCCTCCATCGCGGGCAGCAGGCCCCCAGCCTGCCGTGAGCCTCCCACCTGGGCCCAAATCCAGCTCCCCAGCGGCGCAGCCGCGAGCCCCCATTATTGTTTTTACGGCCCCCCCGGACAAAATCTCCACCCGCCGCGGTGCCGACAGAACCCCCATTATAGCTCCACATACAGGCCCCCAGTCAACGATCCAGCCCTCCCCCCAGCTGCGGTGCCGTTGGACACCCTCATTCCCGAGCCTCATTCAGCGCCCCAGGCCCAAATCCAGCCTCTTCAAAGCATTGCTACTGGACCCCATTAAAACGCTCCATACGGCGACCCCCCTCTAAGCTCCAGCCCCCTCCCCAGGTGCGTTGCTGACAGATCCTCCCGTTATCGCGCCCCACAAAACCTCTCCCAGCCCCGAATCCACCCCCCTCCCAGCGGCGGGGTCCTCGGCCCCCCCTCCCATCATAGCTCCTGACCCGGTCGCACCAGCCAACGATTCGGCCCTCGGATGCGTGCCGACAGACACCCCCCGGGCAGCGCCTCCCCAGCCCCCTCCCGCAGACGCCCTGGGGCGCTTACCTCGGAACCGCGGCCGCGGCGAGTGCGCGGGAGGGCGCGCGAGGGCGGGAGGGCGCGGGCGGGGGTGGGGGGGTCGGTGCGCGCACCTGTCCCGGCCGGGCCGGCTCAGCCGGGCATCCCGGGTGGGGAGGGGGGCTGGGTGCGCTCGCTCTCCCGCCCCCGGGCCGCGGCGCTGCGCTGCGGGAGGGGGCTCAGCCCCGGCCCCCCGCGCGCTGGCGTCCGCTCCGGGGGGCGCGCTGCTCGGCGGCCGGACCCGGGGCGCGCCGCGGCCGCATCTCCTCCGCCAGCCGCGGCCGCCGCTGCGACTCGCGGCTCCGCCACCTCCGCCCCCCCTCGGCCAACTCTCCCCCCACCGCGAGCCGGGCGGGAGCCACGCAAAACGTGGCCCAGAGTAACGGCTGCGCGGAACGGAGGCCAGAGCCGAGTGGGCGGCCGGGCGCGCTGGGGTTGGGGGTGGGGGTGGGGGACCCAAGAGGAGGCACCCTGCTTTTGTTCAGGTGGGGATCCCAACTGCTGGCCTTCCTACTTCCTGCCCCTGTCTACTCTGGCCAGACTCGCATCCCCAGGATCCGTCCCCCGTCAGACCCGCGGGCATGACGGGGCGGCGTCAGGAACCCCCTCCTCCTCCGTGGTCTACATGGCCCCCTTCATGTGAGGTCGTTTATTCAATCCACAAGCATTACGTTCACCATTCAGCAGACACGTAAGGAAACTGAGGCACCGGGAGGCATCTTGTCCAAGGTCACCCAGTAAGAAAGTGGCAGAACCTGTATTTGACCCTGAGCCAGCTGGCTGCAGAGCTCCTGGAACACACTGTCCTCCGCCCCAGCGCCCTGTGGGGCCTGCAGCTCCCCCTGGGCCCTGGGAAGCACTCCCGCCCCCCCATCCCTGCCTCTTTGTGGTTTTAGAGACCTCCCTGTAACCCCCCTGACCCTCTGTGACCTGAGGACAAGGGGAGCCCACGTGGGCATGAGCATGTATGTGTCTCCCACTGGTCCGCCTGCTGTCCCTGTCTCTCCAGCATTTCTAGTATACAGTAGACACTCAATAAACGTTTTATTATTATGTATCTAGAGACATGTCTTGCACACCTACTGTGTGCCGGGGCCACTTCTGAGTGTTTGGTGCATAAGTCACCTAATTCACTCCTCGGGGCAGGCCCATGGAGCTCCTGTAGATGGGAAACTGAGGCACAGAGGCCACAGAGCTTGTGCAAGGTCCCAGGCGGATGGAAGAGAGCATCAGTCCTCTTGCCACGGGTTATAAAACACCTTCCACGCGTGCCTTACACGCCGTATCCCATTTACGGCTTCCAGTATTCAGAAGCTCAGACAAGCCGTCTGGCTGCCCAGCGGCCACCCGCGAAGTGGACACGTGGGCTTCAGAACGTGAACGCTGCTCCTCAGGACACACTGGGTCCTGGGCAACGCGGTCCTTCCAGGGCCCGGGGCCACTGCCCAGGGGCCATATTGGAGACCGCGAACCTCCAACAGCCGCCAGGCCTTCCTGCCAGGGGTTCTGCGCTGACCTGCTTTCCGGCCGAGGCGGAGACCCAGGCAAATCAGCTGGCACCTGCCTTTTTCCGGCCCCACTCCCGTGCCCTGCTCACCTGGGGAGATGAGGCCTGCCAACCAGAGGGGCTAAGACAGGTGCCTCAGGGCGGCCGCTGGGCTCTGCCCCCTCCCCCGCCTCCGAACCATCGCCAGGAGTGTGTCCACAGCTCAGCACGCCCTCTCTCGCCTCCGATCTATTCCTTCGACAAACATTTGTCGAGAACCTACTGTGTGCTGAGTCCTGGGCTGGACAAACCAGCTCCGCCTCTTCAGTCTGGCAGAGAAGACAGAGGAACCAAGGCTGAGGCGGATGAGGGCACTGTGACCGGGCGGGGGACCAGGAGGACCATGAGGAGGCGACCTGGGGGCCATAGAAGGCCCGCAGAGGGATTCACATGCCAGTGCACAGGGCGAGGGCTGCGAAGGGTATACGGGACAGAGGGACCTGCAAGAACAAAGGCCGGAGGGAGGCCCCACCCCCGCGGCCAGCTCAGCTGCCACCCAGGCCTCGGCGGCCATGAATGGGTCTTTCATGGCCTGGACCAGGGCAAGGTCAGGCCCAGCTGCTCCCTCCTCCGCCCTGGGCTCCTGACTGTCTGAGCCCTGACCTGGAAGAGGGTGGCAGGAAGTTCACTGCGTGCCCTCCGGGTGAGCCAGGGAGGCCCGGGGAGGGGCAGGGCCTCGCTGGAGGTCACCGGAGCCAGAATCACCCTCCTACTTGTGTGAATCTGAGCAAAGCCCGGCCTCTCTGGGCCTCAGTTTCCCTGCCTGGAGGGCCGGGGTGGGCAGCACTGCACTCCCGTCCTGCTCCTGCCCGGGAGGAATCCAGTGCGGGTTTTGCGGGCGCCCGCGGCCACTGACACCTTCTGCCCAGCGCGGCGGGGCTGCGGCCCGGGGTCGGAGCCCGGGGAGACCCAGAAGGGGCCAAGCGGCCTTAGGGGACCAGGGGATGGACAGAGGCTGAGCCCGGTCCTGGCGCCTGCGGGCAAAGGAAACCCCGCCCCACTGCCTGCGAGACCCCCTCCCCCGTCTGTGCTCTGCGCCTCGCTGTCCCGCTGTGTGACTCCCGCCGCTCCCTGGCCCTCTCTGGGCAGTGCTGGCGACAGGCCCGAGGGCAACCGCTCGTCTGGGTGGGGCCTCCTCCCTGGCGGGGCCCAGCCTCGGTTTCCCCGGAAAGGCGCGCGCCCTCCTTTAAACCCAGGCTGGGGGTCGTCGCTGCCGTGTTGCGCCCTTGGTCCCGGCTTTGGCCCGGGAATCCCTTTGGGGCTCGGAAAGGGCAGCTCCGATTGGCTGATGCCGCATGTGACGTCAGGGCCTCCCCGCTGCCCCCTCCCCCAGAGGCACGTGGGGGCCGCCGCCGCAGGGGAGGGGCCCGGGGTCCAGGCGGATTCGGGGTGTCCCCCCGCCCTGAGCCGGCAGCTGGGCGGCGCAGACGCAATTCTCCTCGGACAGATTTTTCCCTCGTCCCAAATCCCCCTCCAGCCCCCCCAGAACGGCAGCTGCTCGGGTGGCAGATGCGCTGGCTAAATCCGCCCAGCTGGTCCCTCCGCAGAGCTAACCGCCTGGAACCCATGGTGTGTGTGTGGGGGGGGAATGCCAGGGAGGAGGCGCGTGTGAGCGCGTGCGCGCGCACGCGCGCGCGCCTCGGTCCTGTCCCTGCCCTGCCCCTGCCCTGCCCCTGCCCTTCGACCCTTCCCTTCGACCCTTGCCTTTTGGCACGGGGGCGGGGGGTGGGTTCTCTTGTGGACCCTTCCCCAACTTCAAATACCCTCCTGGAGCTCCTGGAGGATTTGGGGATAACCCGTGCCCAGAGAGGGTGAGAACCTTTGCAGAGACTACACAGCATACCTGAAAATACCTCCTATTGTGCACGTGTTAATCATTGCAATGATGAGCTAGCATTTATTGAGCACCCACGGTATGCGGTTCCACTATTCCAGAATAAAGATACTGTTCTCCCATGTCGGGTGTGGAAATGAAAACTGAGGCCCCAAGAGAAGTGGCGTGGCCACTCGCTTAGCCAGGAAATGGGGCTGGAACCGGAACCCCACACTTTTAATCATTGCCAGGGCCTCAGGGTCCCCCTAGCTTGGAAGGCTTTTAAGACAAGTGACTTGGGACCTGGGCTGAGTGAATAGGATCTCAGCCACCTCCTTCTTGCCCACCCCCCCCCCACCCCGCCTGGGGTCCTCCGAGCCTGGCACAGACCTCCCCTTCCTGCTTCTTCAGCCTCATCATGGGTCTGGAAGCACTAAGGATCTAGGGAGGCTTCCTGGAGGAGGAGGCGCCACACAGAAGTGTGGGAGGTACAGCCATTCCGGGCTTGACGGCGGCTCTGAATGTGTAATATCCACCAAGCCTGTCTGCCCCAGGGCCTTTGCCCTTGCTGTTCTCCCCGCCTGGAATACTCTCCCCACAGGTTCCCTATGGCCCCTCCCCTCCGCCAAGTCGCAGCTCAGATGTCACCTCTGCAGGGAGGCCACCCTGACCTGGCACCATCGGCAGCACCCTAGCCTTTTCTAGCGCCTTCTCCTGCTTTGGTTTTCTTCATTTTTTTTTTTTTTCACAACCGAACATTGTATGTTGTCTCTCACACAACACCGTTTTGTTCCCTGCTGATCCCTGTTGTCTAGAACGGCGCCTGGCACACAGTAGGTACTCGATAAGTGTCTGCCATCCGGAAATCTCAGGGACGTGAGCATGAACGAGCCACACGGAAGGTCCCGTGGTACTCCTGCCTTTGCGTGTGCATCTAGGAGCCGCGACCACGACCTCTGCCCCCTCATCCAGAAGCCCCCCCACCCCGGGGCCCACCTCTCGTGCCCCACCCCCCCGGCTCTGCTCCGCCACAGCGACGTCCGCCTCTTCGCTGTCCCTCTGAGCCAGACGCAGTCCAGCCTGAGGCCTCTGTGCTGGCCACTCCCGCTGCCTGGGGATCCCCTCGTCGTGTTCGGCCGATGTCTCTTTCTCCGAGGGGCCTCTCCTGACCACCCGAGTGCAGAGGAGGGCAGCTCTTTGTTGCCCTGGTTTTTTTCCCTCTAAGGTCATCTTATTAATTCGTCTTTGAATCAGTGATGACGAGGCTCACAGGCTGGTGTCCAAACGCCAGCTTTGCCACCTCCCAGCTGTGAGCAAGTTGTCCGACACGAGTAGGTCTCGGAAGGTGTCAGGGCCTGGCACGTAGTAGGTGTTTAATGAAGACGAGCTTCCTTCTCACTCCTTCCAGGGTTCTGAAATGCCACATCTCTTCCTCCGAACACCTTCCCCCCATGCTCATCTTCCCTTCAAAGTGGTGAGAAGGGCTTCGATGCCCTCCACGTCGTTCAGGGTGTCGTCGGCAGGGAAATCAGAACAGACGCCAGCACGGACACTTGTATGTCAGGAGGGGGTCTTTGCACGCCCGTGTTCACAGCAGCGTCGTCCACAACGGCCGACGGCAGGAACGACCCGAGCGCCCATGACGGATGCTGGATGAACACCATGTGGTCCGTCCAGACAAGGGAGTATTACTCAGCCTTAAAAAGGAAGGACATTCTGACACTTGCTATGACACTCAGTGACATGAGCCAGTCACAGAAGGACAGATACTGTGTGATCCCACTCACGTGGGGTCCCCAGAGGAGTCAGGTCCACAGAGACAGGAAGTAGATGGTGGTGCCCGGGGCTGGGGGAGGGGAGCGGAGTGAGTGTTTCAGGGGATGGAGCGTCAGTTTGAGCAGAGGAAAAAGCTGGGGAGACGGACGGTGGGGGCCGCGGCACCGCGATGTGCGTGTGCTGGATGCGGCTAAGCTGCGTGTTACAAATGGCCGAAACGATAAAGAGCATCATGTGTAGTTTTACCACGATTAAAAAATCAAATCAAATCAGTACTGTTATGGAGAAAAAAACAGACAGTGACAGTGGAGGGTGTGCGCGAATGACCTCAGCTGGTGGCAATGCCGTCATTGGCGCCAGGGTTAGCGACTCGGGTGGCGCTGACATCAGTGTGTGGAGGTGCCGTTGATGGGTGCTGAGCTCACGGTCCACACGCCTGCTCCTCGCACCTTCTCGCCCCACCCGGCTCAGCTCCGGCTGCCAAACCTCCAGCATCCTCAGGAGGCAGGGCTGGGTCAGTCGGTCTCGACGCCCAATGACCTATTTATTCAGTGAACTTTACTGAGCACCTAGTGTGCACCAGGCTCTGGGAGGTGCTGGGGACACAGCGGTGACCAAGGCAGAGCTGGGTCCCAGCCTGGCAGAGCTCAGAGCTCAAGGCAGGAGAGGATTAAGTTCTTTAATAAATATTTATTGAGCACCTACTGGATGCCTGGCTTGTTCTAGTCACTGGGGACACGGCAGTGAACGAATAAATAAAAGCCTCTGGCCTGTTGTGGAGCTGATGTTCCAGCCAGGGACCCAGACAGGAAGCAGCGCGAGTGAGCGAAATCTGTTCTGAGCAGGTGATGGTGAGGGAAAAACTTAAGAAAGAAGGAAGATAGGGAATGCCGGAAGAGATGACATCAGAGTGGAGACCTGAAGGTCACGAGGGAGACGATCTTGCAGGTGTGCGGGAGAAGAGGGCTGCAGGTGAGTGGGCGCGGCCCGTGCAAAGGCCCTGAGGCAGGACAGCGCTCGCTTGGCCGTTGGAGCAACAGCGGGAGGTCCATGTGGTTAGTGCAGAGTGACCGCAGGGGCGGGTGGGGGCGGGGGAAAGTGTGGATTTTATTTCGAGGGCACTAGGGAGCTGTGGGGGGGTTTATAGCGACCAAGTGAGATGATGCGCTTTAAGAAGGTCCCTCTGGCTGCCTCGCAGAGAACCATGCACACCAGACGGGATTGGCCGGGGGCACCAAGGGAGAGGTGACCACACTAGACTCGGGGAGCAACACAGGGTGGACCAGGGCAGGGGCTGCAGGCAGGGAGAGCAGTAGGCAGGTTTGAGAAGCACTTTGGATGCAAAGACGTGGGACTTGGGGAGTGAGGAAGAGGGAGGAACCCAGAAAAACTCTTAATTCCTTCCTGTGCCCTTCCCCTCCCCAACCTGGCTCCCCACCCCCATCTCTCCCATCCTCCTTTGGGCTCAGCTCATATCACCTCCTCCAGGAAGGCCTCCTGACTGCCTTGGGCAAGTCTGAACCGCCTGCCTTGGCCCTGCCAGCTTCCTGGAGCCCAGCACAGTGCAGAAGCCCTGCGTGTTCCCTAAGCGAAGGCAGGAGGGTTCCTGGGATTGGGGATCTGAAGATTTTGAAAAAACGGTAATCTTCACTTCTGGGCTGAAAACCTCATCCGCATCTCCCAGCGACAGGCCCAGCGATGCCCCTCTTTTTGTAGACAACTGGCAGAGACAGGGAAGAGCAGAAGTGGAGCTCGTGGCGGAGACTGAGGCTTCTTCCACTGCTCTCCAGTAGAGGCCCCTGGGGCTGGGGGCTTTGGCCCAGCACCTACCTGGGTGGGAGCCCAGCTGGGAGGGGTTCGGAGCGGGAGAGAAGCAAGGCTGGGAGGGGTTAGAAAAGTGTCTACTTTTCCTCCTGCAGCTGTATTTATAGATTCCCTTTGATGCCCCAGCGGTTGGCTGACCTGGTTCTCTGCCACTGGGAGGAAGACGGGTTCTCGGAGCTGCTTCTCAGAGCAGGGCAGGGAGGGGGGGGTGGTGCCTGCATGTGCGGGAACAGGGCTCCTGGGTGAGGGAGGGGAAGGCCGGCAGCTGGCCTCAGTTTCCCCATTTGCAAAATGGGATCATCATGGTGGAGTTCTCAGAAAATTGAAAACGGGACACCTCCCTGCAGAGTAAATACCTATCGATGATTAATTAACTCATTATTCAGGGAACCGGTTAGTGGCCAAGTGGTTCTAAGCATTCACGGAACTGGGAATTCATCAGGACTCTTCTGTTTTATTTCAGAACATTAGAGTCAAATTAGTCTAGATACAGACTTACGACATGTCCTCAACACAACAGACAGACAGGGCTTCTCCTCTGAGCCAGACAGAAATCCGCGGGGTTCCCGTGACTTCCAGGGTCCGGGCTGCAGCAGAGTCCAGCGGGAGTGTGTTCCCACGCAGAAGCCCGATCCTGCAGAACGTCCCGGGATGACGCGTGTGTCCCGAACCTGCGCTTCTCTGATACAGCGGCCACCAGCCAGGCGGCCCTGTGGCACTCACACTGCGGTTAGTGAGAGTGAGGAATTGGATTTTTAATTTCATGTCATTTTAATCGGTTTAAATTTAAATCAACACGGTCGCGGGGGGGCTGTCCCGTATTGAGCGGAGCCCTGACGATGAAATCGGCTGCGATGGCCACGTGAGGCGCCGGCCCCGTGGGGCCGCGGTCTCTCCTTCATTTCCAAGTTTCAGATCTGCTCTCGTAACAAGTAGAATAATAACCACACAGCAGCAGCGATGATAATAATTACGGCCCTGTGTGTGGTCCCCCGGCGGGTCCCGGTTATGCCACTCTGTGACGTGGGGTGGGCCGCGTAGCCTCTCTGGGCCTCAGTTTCCACGTCTATCAAAAGGGACCCCTACTACCGGTTCCCACGACCTCCACTGGTTCTGGGGAGAATCAATTGGCCTAATCCATACAAGGGCACAGTGAGCCCCAAATACCTGTCATTTCGGTCACTACCAATTGGGCTGTTTTACCCTGTGGGTCGTAGAACCTCGCTCGGTGCCTCGGTTTCCACTTCGCGTGACATGGGGTCTGCCGTAATGGAGAACTCGGAGTCCTCCTGTACGATGGGGTTCATTCATAAAAAGGCCCCGGGCACACATGACGCGGAGGGTGTGGAGGCCATCGCCGTTCCTGGCTGTGCCGGTGACCAGAGAGGTGGACTAACGTTCCCTGGGCCGCACAGCCAGGCAACGCCAGACCTAGGAGCTGAAGGGGGGTCTTTCCAGCTAAGGCTGGGGGCAGTGCCAGGGCTCTCCACCAGGTTGAGAGGGGCAGCAGGGGCCCCTGAGGACCCGGCGCCCAGGCTCCAGGGTTAAGCCCACGTGGCAGCTGAACTTCCGAGCGTCTGCTCCTCTGAAATCCGCAGGAGGCAGCGCATCAGGTGTCCGGAACAGGCGCCTGCCCTTGACAGGCCCGTGCACACATGGAGCGACAGCTGGCTGGGGCCTGCCGGGCCGGGGGGCAGGGGCTCGGGGCAAGGAGGCACCGGCCGGCAAAGAGTCCCGAGCTGCCCCCACCCGCCACCCCAGACCGGCCCGGGAGCCTTCTGTTTCATGACGATCCTCGAGAACCTCAGTCCTTTCGTAGCCCCATTCGGGGATATTTATGGAGCGCCTGCTGGGGACCAAGCGCCCCGCTCAGGCCTCGACCTGTGTGTCCAGGTCACACGGCAAATAAAGGGCACAGCTGGGGCCGAGGCCGGGGGCTCCTGCCTCAGGGCCTTGGCGCCTCAGGGCCTTGGCGCTCACCGCTCTCTCTGCTGGGAACACCCTCCCTTGGCCCCTAAAGCCTTTAGCCCTCGGTGTAGGCGACGCTTCCTGCAGGAAGCCTTCCCGGACCCACCGGCTCCCTGACTCCTATAGCCGCCTGTGAGCCCCCACCACAGACCTCTGACCCCTTGGCCCCACTGGCCTGTGAGCCCCTTCGCGGGCGCTGTGCCCGGGCCTCCGGAGCGGGCTCCCGGGCAGTAGGTGCCCATGAGATGCTTGTCGAACAACGCGAGTGAATGGGCGCGCGAGCGACGGCAGCATGTCTACCCATCCCCCACTGCAAAACGGGCTCCTGGATGGGAAGCCAGCGGGAGAGGCCAGTGCTGGGACACGCGCTGCAGGGAGCCCGAGGAGGGGAGCCCGAGGAGGGCCGCCCTCAAAAGTCACAGAGGACGAAGGTGCCGCCGCAGACAGGAGGCGCCAGGGAGGCCCACGCTCCCGTCCCGGCGGCTCGTTACGACCTGAACTGTCCTGGAAGGGGCTGTCCCAGGCCCCCTTCGCCGAAGGGGCTGAAAAACCAGAGGGCTGCTCAGAGAGGGGAGGGGACTCAGGGGGCGGGGCTGCGATGGAGGCGGGGCTCAGGGCGGGGAGGGGGCTCGGGGGAGGAAGGGGCGGGGCTAGGCAAGGTTGAGGACGCCTCGGGGCCGCCTGGGTCCCGCCCTCCCCTGGGGCCCAGGACGCCGGGTCCGGGGTGCATCACGTCACCGGCTTTCGAGTCCAGCCAGAAACCTGAGCGCATCCCCGGGTCTCAGGGTCGCCACCCCCCGCCCCTCCCCTCATCTCGGGTCCTCCAGGTTGTCGCCGACCCCCGCTCCCACCCCCGCCCCCAGCCAGCTGTGCCCGTATTTATAGCGGTGCCGCCGAAGCCACTTCACTTCCGAAAGGCATCGTCCCCCTATCCTGGCTTCGGAACCCCCCGCACCTGTTCCGGCGCGCGCCCGGGGCCAGGAGAGGGGGCGGCGTCTCTTTCTGGAGCCGCCGTGCGGGAGGAGGCTAAGGTGCCTCTCTTCGTCAACTTCCTCCCTCCTTTGGCCGCCTCTTTCCCCTCTCCGAGGCCCCGCCCCTCGCGGAGCCCCCTCTCTCTCCCCTCCCCCCAGCACCACCCCCTCTTCGAGCCTCCGTCTGACCTCTGGACCCCTGCTCCTGCACACCAACCCAAGCCGCCTCGTTCCCAGGCCCCCAAGGTCCCAGCGCCGCCTGCCCCCCCTCCTTGCCTGACCTGCTCATTGTCCTGGATCGCGGGTCCCAGGGGGCTGGGTGGGCAGGGGTCTGCCTACCGGGGGCGGAAGCCCGCCAGCTGCCCACCCGTCTCTGGGCAACGCTGGCAAACCGCGAGCCTGGACACAGAGGCAGAGCTGTTCCCTGGGAGCTTCTGGGGGCCTTGGGGGAACCTCTAAGGGGGGGGGGCTCAGGCAAGGGCACGACCAACTGCCCCAGGTTGAAGAGGGGTTAGTGGGCGGTGGCCCTGGGTGGGTGGGTGTCCCTGACTGAGGTAGGTGTGTCTGGGACTGGTCCCCCACTCCCCAACCCCATGCTCCGTCCCCTACCCCTGGGCTGTGTAGACCACCCACAGGCCCTGAAGTTGGAAGACCTCCCAACTCTGACCCTGTCTGGATAGTCTCTGGAAAGTGGGGAGCAAAGACCCCCGCTGTGCCCCGCTGTGACTGGAGGGCGGTGCCGGGGGGCTGCAGGCTGGCTCCCGAGCTGTCTCCCAACAGAGGCGGTGGCGGCCTTCCCCAGTGCCGAGAAGGGGCCCGACCGCCCCCTCCGTCTTCCCCAGAGGTCACCAGGATGGTGCTCCTGCCAGTGGTATGCTCAGAGCATGTCCTCGTGGGGAGGGGGGTGGCAAGAGAGCCACACTGGAGCAGATTCTGGAGGGGACTCAAGAGCAGTAAGTGGGGACAGTGAGTCTGGACAGAGGACTCTCAGACACACTGGGTGGTCGCTGGAGAGGAACCTGTGGTATCCGCAAAAGGATTTTAAAAACTGCCTTGAGTAGTGTAAATGCTCACGAAGCAGATGCTGCTAAATACGCTTTTATTAGATTACAATTAAAATTATTATCCTAATGACAGTGATTAACAGTTCCCCGTGCTTTGGGCAAATTTCAAAGGCTCCAAAGGTTGTCATCCCTCTGGCTCCCAGAGAAAGGGCTCAGAGCAACACCAGGCAGTGAGGCGCTCGCCCCCCAAGGTCTAGGACCGAGCTCGGCCACGTGGAGGCCTCTGTTCTGATTTTAATGCTTTGGTTTCCAAGGCCAGGAGGCTGCAGCTTCCGGCCTTTCTGGCTGTCAGGGAGCAGGAACGAGGCCTCTCCAGGGAGCAAGAAAAGCTGGAATCAGCTTCCAGAATCTTGGTGGCCAAGATGGGGACAGCCTTGATAGAGGCCGGGCAGGGGGAGGCGTCCAGCCCGGCCTCCCCCAGCCGCCAGATTGCAGGCTGCCCCGAGCCGGGCCTGAATGCTGGCGTTTTCAGCAAATACGGACTTACCACCGAGCGAATATACGAATTTATTTATTTTCCAGGCTCTGGGAACCCGGCGGCACCTGTGACAGATGCTAATGAAAGAAGCTCCCTGAGAGTTTCAAGGAATCGGAGACCGCAAGGAAATGAGTGAGCAGGAGGGCTGCCCGGGGGAAGTGACGCCTGGTCTGAGAAGAGAAGGATGAGGAGAGGGAAGGGAGCCCGGTGACGCAGCAGCAGCAGCAGCAGCAAAGGCCCTGGGGCCGCTCGCGGCAGAGCGCGCAGAAGCTGCGAGGCGGCGACGCTGTGTGGCGCCGACGCTGCGTGGCGCCGACGCTGCGTGGTGCCGACGCTGGGAGACGGTGTCAGCCCGCTTTCTTCTCCCTCAGCGCCCCATCGACCCCGCCTGTGAAGTGCGGATGATTCCCGCGCCTCGTAGAACCTCCCTCTCCAGGGGGTGTGTGCGTCTGTCTGGTACTAGGCTCACCCTGTGCCTCCCCATTCCGATGTCAGCTCCCCAGACAGGTCTCCGTGTGCACCCCGTTTACTGCTGTCACCGCTGGGGCTGGCATGCAGTAGCTGCTCAAGCAATACTTGCCAGATGCATAAATTACAAGCATTAGAGAGCACTGAGTACGCCCCAGGCCCCGTGTTTAGCGCTTTCTAACTATTAACTTATTTAACTCTCCCAGCAGCCCCATGGGCGCGGGGATGGGGGGGTTGGAGGGGTGGGGGGTGGGTACTGTTACACTCCCGTGTTGACGGGAGAAGGAGGCGGAGAGCCGTTATGTGCCTCCGAGTCCCACCCATCCTACTCCCCTCCCCCTCCGCCTGTGGGCTGTGGGTACGCCCGGGTGTTCACCTGCCTGCAGGTGGGGTGGGGCGTGGCCCGGGCCGAGGGGCGGGCAGGCGGGCAGCAGGGCGCCTTCGCCCAGGGGGAGTTGGGCCTCGGGCCTTGTTTCCCTCTCCCGTGGCAGCCCCTCCCGCCCGTGTGGCCTGGCTCAGGCCCAGCTGCCGACCTCGGAACTTGAGTCCCCCTTGGGGACGCGGACAATCAATTAGGACTGGCAGGACCCGCCTAAGTGAAAGGCCTGCTCTCCCGAGGAGCCGGAAAAAGCTGCTGCAGGCGGCAAGGGCCGGGCCGGGCTAGGGCCAGGGAACCCCAGGCCACCAGTGCCCACCAGCTGCCTCGCCGGTGAGTCCCTGTGTCTGCTGTTATTATGTTTATTATCGTGAGGCCGGAGTTATTTACAGGTCTGAGCGGCGTAGCCTTCAGTCCCCCGGGTCACAAGCATATATTGGGGGTTGAATGCGAGGACAGGCATGGACAAGACACACCTCCCGGGGCCTTGCAGTCAAATGGGGTGACAGACACGTCACCAGGTGACCCACACAGGGTGCTAAGGGTTGTGATGGGGACACACAGACAGTGGCGGAGACCAGAGGGGGCATCAGGGCAGACTTTCTGGAGGAGGTGACATACGCGCTGTGGTCGGAAAGGTACTAGAAGCCGAAGCTGGGAAGGACGGAAGGGAGGAGGGCCGGCGTGGCATGGCGACGAACTTTCCCACCTGTTCCAGGTGGCTAAAGGTTGCTAGTCAGTTGACGCTGAGATAAATTGGTTACCTTCGGTATCCAGGTGAGCCCGCCTGGTCACGGGGGGCCTGGAAGAAAGGCGCAGATTGGTCTCAGCGTGGGAGCGACGGGCCGCTGCGCTGGCTGCACGGACGCAGGAGGCGGAGGATCAGCCCTGCCCTCACCTGGCCAGGTGGGACCTATGCCGTGCTCTTGACTTCCAGAACTTTCAAATAATAAACTTGTGTTGTTTTACGCCAGATTGAGGGCGAGGGAGAAGGAGAGGGAGAAAGGCGTGAGTGTGAGAGGCTCCCAGCCACACCCCGCCTGTCCTCACAGGGCACCCGGGCCCTGTGGCTCTGGCCCGACCCCCTCCTCGGTCCCCTGGCTCGTACTGGAGACCCCTCCCTGAGGGGCCCTAAGGTCCCTGAGGTCCTGGGCTCTGGGGACCGGGATCCTGACCAGAGCCGGTCTCAGAGAGGGGGGCCCATTCCTCCTGAGATGCGGGTGCCCACACCACCCGGGCCTGAAGTGAGGGGGGGGGGCCGCGTTCGCGATGTCCCCGCTGCGTGTGGCACCCAGGGCAGTTCCCCTGCCTCCTCTCGCACGCCTCACCCCATCACGCTTCTGCGTCTGGAGTGGGGGGTTTCACCTCACTTTACGGGGGAGGGAACCGAGGCCCAAAGATGGGGAGGGGTCATCAAGGGGCATAGTTTCCTCCCCAGAAAACGAGGAGTGAGCACCCACTTGTTCCAGGCCCCACACTGCGGGTCCTGGGTTCGCCACAGTGGCCAAGGCTGGTCAGGGCCCCATCTTCCTGGGGCTCACAATCCCGTGGGAGTGACAGATTCGAAACCAGCCAGTTACAACTTAGCGTGATGGGGGGGGGTCATGATGAGGGACATCCAGGCGTTTTGTGGGTACAGACAAGGCACCTTCTCAGAGAAGGGGAACTGACGGCAAAGCCTGGAGGCTGAGCAGGAGCGGAGAGGGGGCAGAGTGTGGGCCAGGCAGGTGGCTCTGTAAGGCCCCGCCGGGCCGAGAGCCAGTGAAGAGAATCTTTATAAAGGCTGAGGAAGGCGGACGTTGCTGGTCGGGGCCGACCCGTCCCACACGGGTCGGGTTTGTTATTTAAGGGGTCATAGTCGTCTGGTAAACCTTTTATATTCTTCGACTTTTTAAGCTTATCCACATCATTTTTAACCTTTTATTATGAAAAATTCAAACATGTATAAAAGTAGAGAAAATAATAAAATGAACTCCCATGTACCCGTCATCCCTGTCAACACTTATCAATTTATGACTGATCTCATTTCATCCTTTTTGCCATTATTTTGAAGAAAATTCCAGAACCATATAATTTATTCATGTATAGATTATTTGTGTCTCTAAAGAATAAAGACTCATAATAAAAAACTTAATAATGCTTTCATAATATTATCAAATATCCCATCAAGACTTTACATTTTCTTCTTTTGTATTTTGTCTTTTTAAAAAAAAATATAGCTGGCATATGATATTGCATTAGTTATATTAGCTTCAGATGTACGATACAGTGATTTGACGTTTGCATACCTCGCAATGTGATCACCCTGCTAATTCTAGTAATCACCTGTCACGGTGCACCTTGTCGCAACCTTATTGACTATATTCTTGGTCACCTTCATCACCCATTCTCCCATCCCCCCCCCCACTGGCAAGCCTCCTTTTGGTCTGTTTCCATGAGTTAGTTTGTTTCTGTGTTGTTTGTTTGTTTGTTTTTCAGATTCTACAAATAAGTGAAATCACACAGCACTCGTCTTTCTCTGCCTTGTTTCACTTAGCATAATACCCTCCAGGTCCATCCGTGTCGTCGCAAATGGCAAGGTGCCATTCTTTTTCATTGCCGCGTAATATTCCGTCGTGTGTCTACACCGCGTCGTTTTGAGCCAGTCCCCTGTCGGTGTGCGCTCAGGTTGGCCGCATGTCTTATAAATGGTGTCAATGTTATTTGTTAATACAACTATTGTAAATAGTGCCGCAGCGAGCACAGAGGACCATATATATATATCTTTTTAAATTAGTGTATTCGTTTTCTTCGGATAAATATGGCGGAAGCGGAATTGCCGGATCGCTCAGCTGCTCTATATTCAGTTTTTTTTGCGGAACCTCCAGACCGACTTCCGTAGCGGCTGCAGCCATTTGCCGTCCCACGAGCAGTGGACGAGGGCTCCCTTTCCTCTACGTCCTCGACGGCGCTTGTTTGTTGATTTATTGGTGACGGTCATTCCGACGGTGTGAGGTGACACCTCGTTGTGGTTTTGATTTGCATTTTCCTGGTGATGTTGCGCATCTTTTCATATGTCTATGTCTTCTGTGGGAAAATGTCTATTTATGTCCTCTGCCATGTTTCGATCAGGTTGTTTATTTTTTTGTTATTGAGTTGTATGAGTTTCTTATATATTTAGGTTATCAACCCCCTGTCAGATATATCATTTGTGAATATCTTCTCCCATTCGGGGGGTTGTCTTCTTGTTCCGTGGATGGTTTCCTTCACTGTGCAGAAGCTCTTCAGGTCGATACAGTCTCTCTTGTTTATTTTTGCTTTTGTTGCCCTTGATCTAGGGGACATGTGCAAAAGATTATTCACACTAATGTCAAATAGTTTACTTCCTATGTCTTCTTCTGGGAGTTTTATGGTTCCAGATCTAATGTTTGACTCTGTCATCCATTTTGCATTTATTTGGAAAACAGTTTAGTTCCATTCCCCTCCCCCCCTCCACCACACACACACATCTGTCCAGTTTTTCCAGCACCACTTATAAAAGAGACTGTCCGGACCCCATTGCACATCCTTGCCTCCTTTCCTGTAGCTCAGCTGACCACATAGCGAGGGGCTTACGTCTGCGCTCTCTATCCCATTGCCCTCTGTGTCCGTTTCTATGCCAGTACCACGCTGTGACGAGTATTATGGCCTTGCAGTGTAGTTTGAAATCAGAGAGTGTGATACCTCCCACTTCGTTCTCTTTCTCAAGACTGCTTTGGCCATTCGTGGTCTTTTGTGGCTCCATAGTTCTGAGAAGGATGTCATTGGTATTTAGATAGGGATTGCATCGAATCTGTAGATCGCTTTGGGTAGTATGGTCATTTTAATGATATTAATTAAGTCTTCCAATCCACGAGCATGGTGTATGCTTCCATTTGTTTTTGTCCTTCAGTTTCTTTCTTCATATTACAGTTTTCTGAACAGGTCTTTCCCTTCTTGGTTAAATTTCTTTCCAGGTGTTTTATTCTTTTTGATGCAATTGTGAATGGAATTGTTTTCTGAATCTCTCCTTCTGATTATTTGTTATTATTGTATAGAAATGCAACAGATTTATGTATATTAATTTCGTATGCTGCTACTTTACTGAAATCTTTTATTAATTCTATTCATTTTTTTGGTGGATTCTTTGGGGTTTTCTGTATATAGTTTTATGTCATCTGTGAATAGCGACAGTTTTACTTCTCCCTTTCCAATTTAGATGTCTTTTATTTCTTTTTCCTGTCTCATTGCCGTGACTACTACTTCCAATACTCTATTAAATGATAGTGGTGAGAGCGGGCATGCTTGTCTTCCTGATCTTAGAGGGAAGGTTTTCAGCTTTTCATCGGGTATGATGTTAGCTATGGGCCTGTCATAGGTGGCCTTTATTACTTTGAGATAAGTTCCTTCTGGACCCACTTTGTTGAGAGTTTTTACCATAAATGGATGTTGAATTTTGTCAAATGCTTTTTCTTTATCTATCTGGATAATCATGATTTTTATCCTTGGTTTTGTTGGTGTGATGAATCACGTTAGTTCGTTTTGTGGATGTCCAGCAACCCCTGCATCCCTTCCACAGTTTAAAGCAGGATCCAAATTAGATCCACGCACGTAACTGGTCGATGTGTCTTTAAGCCTCGTTTAGTCTACAGGTTCCCATCCATCTCTCTTCCCCTTGCGGCTTATTTGTCGAGGAGGCAGTGGACCGTTTTAGGTGTGTTCCTCAGAAGAATGTAGAGGTGGGTTTGGTTTGCCGTCATTGTTCCTACGCGTCCAGTCTGAGTGTTCGTGTCTTTCGGGTGATGCGTTTAATCCGTTTATATGTATCGCATTCACGGACGTATCTGGACGTATGTCTCTCACCTTCTTTTATTGTATTTTCTGTTCGGTGTAATTTTGTCCTCATCACTTCTTTTTCGTGTCCTTTTTAACTTTCTGCTGGATTTGTCAGGTTTTCTTTTTTTTCCTTTTCATTCTCTCCAGTGATTTGGAAACTATTCCTTCTATTTCTGTCCTCCGAGTGGCCGCATTTGTACTTTTTAACATGCACACTTCGCTTATCATGGCAGAAAGTTAAGCAGTGTCTCTTCGCACCTCTTAACTAGACGAGATAATAGGATCTTCACTTCCCGGACCCCCGCCACAGTGCCTGTCACTCTCCTCTGGCATTTCGAGTCCTGCCTTGGCACACCCAAGGGTGGAGATGGGGGGCGGGTACCCAGGCAGGTCATCATCCCTCTGCAGGAATGACCGAAGAGGTGGAGATGGATTTCAGAGGCCCTCACTCTCTCTGCGGCTTCAGGCAGGCCTTGCTTTGGGCCTCAGTTTCCCCATCTGTGGGAAAGCCATAGAGAGCCCGTCCCATGCTAACATCCGAGGATTTTGAGCCCCTCACTTTCTCCTTTGTCCCCACTACTCGGACAAAAGATGTTGCCAGCGCCTGGAGTGTGGGGGCGGCGGGGGGGGGGGGGCTCCAGGAGCTGAAGGAGATCGCTAATGTCATTATTTACTCCACTGAACTAAATAATCTCCGAAATTGCTCATCGGGGACTGATAATTCGATTAGGTTTCACGCACAATTAGGCCTTCAGAGCTGAGGCATTCGCCAGGCTCCCCGTGGAGAGCCTCAAGGTGAGGGAGCAGTGAGGGGGTCCCCAGGCCCAGGGAGGGGTCAAATGTGCCTGTCAGAGGCAGGCCCGGGTGTCCCGAAGTCAGTGGGCCCAGCTGGGGCTGGAGTTGGAGGCCCATCGATCAGTTTCATCTTGTCATTGTTCAGTTATTAGTTGACTTATATTTGGAGAGTATTTTAAGGACATAAAATCTTGAGAATAATATCACATAAGCACTATCGTCAGTTAATAGATACAGTTCATGTTTTGTCACTTTTGCCTGAGATTTTTATTTTTCTTCTTATGTAAAAAAATGCAGAACGCTCTATTTAAAATCTAAGTCAGATCCATCCCTTTTCGGCCCACCTCCTCCCTCTGGGTGAAAGGCCCAGTCCTCCCCAGGCCCACAGGGCCAGACTCCACCTTTCCTGTCCCCTCCCTGCCCGCCCCTCCTCCTTCCGGTCTCCTGCTACTCCTCTCCTCCTCTTCCTCCTCCTCTTCCTCCGACATGCCAGGTGCAGTCTGGCCTCAGGACCTTGGCACAGGCGCTGCCCTCTGCCAGGAATGCCCCTCCCCCTGGAGTCACTCCTTCCCAGTGACTGGTCACCTAGTCATCCTTTAATGCCTCTGCTTCCCTCTTCTGTGCAGCATTAATTCTCCCCTCCACCCAGACCGCAGCACCCCCCTCCTCGTTCCTCTCTGGACAGTCCCCCCACCGGCTCCAGCCCCGTTCCACCCCAGCCTGACCGCGAGGGAGAGGGGTGTGGGCAACGGGGCACCTTCTGGGCTTCAGCACCCGCCAGGACTTGCCTGGGGGCCTCAAGACAACCGCTGAAGGAACGCAAGCCAGCGCGTCAGACACGGCGCAGCTCGCCTGTCACTCAGCATCTCTGGGACGGAGCGGGTCTCTCTCCTTCCTCTCCTGGTGGTCTCTCTGTCTCCTCATCCGGGCACACCCCCCTGTCCCTGTGAGTCTCCGGTCTGCACCTCTCCCTCTGAGTCCCCGTTCCCCCAGTGGGGCACCTGCTTCACTTCCTCCCCCCCCCACTTCCCCCTCCTCATCCACTCCCTCCTCCCCCCAGTTTTTTTCCCACTGCGCCTCCTTTAGGCCCCTTCCCCTCCTCTCTTCTCTCCCCTCCCCCAGCACATTTGGGACTCATGTGCCCCTCTGTGACTGGCCACAGGGCTGGGGGGATGGTCCGGCCCCCCTTTGCCACTCCCCCCTCCACCCCTCGCCACCAGCTCCCCCTCCCCGCCCCCCTCCCGCGTCAGCTCCCCATCCGCACCCCCGCCCTCTCCTCTCTCCTCTGGCTTTCTATTTCTATCTTTGTTCGCCGGGATCGCAGACGTGCTGGCTGCCTTCCCCCAGCCCTGCCCTTCTCTGAGTTCCACATCCCCCTTCTCTACTGGGGTGGGGCCCCCCTCTATTTCTGGACCCTCCATCTGCTACCTGCTTCCCCAGGTACTCTGCTTAGAGCTGGGAGGCGGGACTGAAATGCATCCTATGGCCTCACCGTCTCCCTCCCTGGCTGGGAGTGTGGGTGGAGGGGGACCAGAGAGGGCATGGTGCCTCCCTAAGGTCACACAGCACCTGGCCCGGGACCCCCTGGAACCTCAGGTGCGAGTGCCATCAGGCCCCAGCTGGTCTGGTCATGTGACCTGGGCAGTCCAGCTTCATCTGTATCGGGACAATGACAGTGCCACTTCACTGGGTGACAGTTAAGCAAATTAGCACAGGGAGGGTACTTAGAACATGGGAAAGGCAGGATCTTGGGGAGCGCTGTAGACGCGGCTGCTCCCAGGAGGCGGAGGAGGATGGGGGAGGGGCCGGCTTGCTCCCAGACTCTCATCCAGAGGCCAGGTGGGTTCAGGAAGGGTGACCAGGGAGGTACATGGTGGAGGAGGTGGGAACGGTTTATCTATTCTACCCAGGAAAGGACTGTGAATCGGGGCTGGAGGGAGTCAAGAGCGTTTGGTTGCCTAGCAACAGAGATGAAGCTGACAGACAGGATGGAGACCGCTGACTTCTCAGGGTCTGGGGTGAGCACAACTTTTAAGAAAAGGGGGCTGACGTTCAGGATTTCGCTGGGGCAGACAGACAGACACGAATCAAAGGGGCCGTGCACACGCGCGTGTGCGTGTCTGCGTGCGTGTGCGCGCGCGTGTAAATTCATTTGCTCAGTCCATCTCTAGGAGCAGGTATCAGGCGTTAGGCAATGGAAACGCAGCGGTGAGAAGTCCTGCACCGTGGAGCCGACGTCCGGGTGAGGGAGACAGAGGGTGAACGAGAGGAACGTGTGGGGTCCAGTGTTGAGCTGCGCGGGGCGGGGGCGGGGGCGGGGGCGGGGCTCCTTCGGACAGAGAGTGGTCAGGGAGGGCCTCCCGGAGGAGGCGATATTTGAACACAGACCTGAAGGAGGTGAGGGAAGGAGCCATGCAGAGATCTGTAGAAAGGGCATAAGGGCATCCCAGGAGGTGGGCACAGCACACGCGATTCCCTGAGGCAGGGCCCGCACTGGATTACGAGGGATGCTTGCACACACACACACACACACACATATATGCACACATTTTTTTCCAACAGAAACGATAATATTAAAAAGTCAAACTCCCCTATCACTTTTAATGACTATGTAGTATTCCAGGCAGGTACGCAAAGTGATATCCTTAGTGGAGCCCTGCTCCCACACCCCGTGTGACCCCCTCCCATCGGTGGGGGGGGCGTGTCCGTGTCCAACCAATGCAATACAGCAATTGATGCCCTGTCACTTCGGAGAGTAGTCAGGGTTCGAGAGACTGTGACTTCCGTTTTGCCGGCGCGCGTGCGCTCTCGCGCTCTCTCTCTCTCTACCTGCTTGCCCGGATAAAGAAGGCCGACTGGCATCCTGGCGTGGAGCAAAGGGCAGCCTGACGTTCAGAGTCATTCCTTACGCAGCCTGGGGTGACTAAGATGACATGTGTGACTTCTTCCTTTGGCTTAGTTTCTGGAAAGGGCAGGGGAGGGGCAGAGGGAACAATAAGGCGAAGGCTTACGGGAGACACAGGCCGACAGCGCTTTTCTCTGGTTGGGAACCCGGTCAGCGGAGAGTGAGCTTTGCTCGCAGGGCAGTGCGGACCCAAGGGAGGTCAGGGCGGGGTGGGGCGGGGGATGGCACCGACCTCTGCAGCTCTGGTCCTGGCTGTTTGGAGACAGAGTTGTGGGGGGCAGGACTGGAAGAGGTTGGGGCTTGGGTCTGCGACCCCAGAAGCCCCCTGGCCCTGCGGCCCCAGCTCCGTGGCTGCCCGGTGAATTGTCCACCTTCCTCCCCCAAACCGCCCCCCAACCCGGTCTCTCCTGCCCCGCCCCCTCCGCGGCCCGAGACACAGAACGGAATTATATTTTTATAACTTTTTGTTTTTCCCGAACTGAGTTCCATGTGCACTGGGCTAAATTTAAAATCAGACGGATGCAGGGTGATCGCGTTCGCTCTCACTCCCCTTGGAAGAAAGAAAAAACCGCTCTCAGGTGCCGTCTCCCTGCGGGGGGCGGGGGCGGGGGCGGGGGCGCGTTTTCGCTGAGGAGCGAGAGGGCAGAATGGGAAACTTCCTGCTTGGATCCCAGTTGCCTCCTCTTCAAAACCTGCGCTAACACCCCGCATCTGAGCCGCCTCTGGGGTCCCCTGCCGCGGCCCTGGGCCCCCTGTGCTGGGCTGCCCATCACCTCCTCAGGGCCTTCACTCTTGCTGTTCCCTCCACCTGGCACACCTTTCTAGTGCCTCAGCTCAAAGGTCACCTCCTCCACGGAGCCCTCCCTGACCTCCCCAGCTCAAAATGCTGCCTCGTGGCTTTCCATGTCATGGTCTTCTTGCATTTTCTTGATAGCACCTTCACAACCCCTGGAATTCTTGGGCTAATGATGGCGATTCGTTAAGTACGATTAAGGGACCGGTCTTGGCTGTCCAGCCGCCCCCGAGTCTAAACTGCCGGCTGGCAGAGGCCTGTCCATGTCCCTCGCCTTCTCTATGTCTTCCTGAATAAATCGCTTACAACTCAGCAAACACGATTTTAGTGGCTACCGCATAGACCTGTGTCCCCAGCCCTGCGTGCATGCGTATCAGAATCACCTGCGGAACTCCAGACTGCCGCGACCCCTCTCGCCCCACCCCCGACTCCGCCCCCGCCGAGATCCTGGGTGACCCGTCCCGAGCCGGCACTGGCGCAGGGTTCGCACACGCCACCGGGATGCAGAATGACTTCTCCGCTTTTCCTCATTTCCGAAAAAGACCATGCTCAGCGCCGCCTCCAGGCCCTGGTCACCCCCACCCCCGCCCCCACCTACCAAATCCTCCACGGCCTTCGCTCTCCGTTATAATCATTTGTTTTTAATTTCGAGAAAAAGAAAAAGGAAAGAAAAGCACAAGACTAATATAGAAAACACCTGTTGTTTCTACCCAGGCCGGACAGCTCACAGCTAACACTTGTCAGATTTTCATTTTTAAAGAAACAAACAAAACATTAGAAGTAAAGATGAAGTCTCCTTTGACTCCCCTCCCGGTTCACACATTTTTACACATTTACGGACGTCCGTACTCCCCCACACACACATCCGCGAACGGGCGTGGGATTATTAATGTGCGCGTAGAAACACACATTAATGTACTCATATGGTACATGTAATTCTGCAACTTGTTTCTTTCACTCAATATTTAATTTTCGCTGCCTGGGTTCACATTCAAGCTCTGCCACGTACAAGTCTTGTGGTTTTGGGGAAGTTACTTAACCTCTCTGTGCCTCGGTTGCCTCATCTAGCATAACAGTTACTGTTGCTGAATAACAACATACTCTGAAACGTCATCATTTCAAACCGATATTTATTATGTCACAACGTTTCTCAGGGCCAGAACTCTGAGAGGGCCCGTCTGGATGGTTCTGGCTTGGCGCCCCCATGAGGCTACCGTGGACATTGGCAGAGGCTCAGCTGGGGCTGGAGGAGCAGCTTGCAAGGTGGTCCACGCACAGCACTCTTGGCGAGAGGCCTCGGCTCCCGTCCACGTGGACTTCGCCGCAGTGAGGCTTGGGCACCCTCCCAATATGGCGACGGCCCCCCCCCACTCCCCACGGAGCGACCAAGGACGGAGCCAGAGTCCTTTACGCCCTCGTCTTAGGAGGCACACATCACCACTGCCTTCTGTGCATGGAAAGCAAGTCACTAAGTCCAGCCCACCCTCAGCGAGAGGACGATTAGGCCCCACCTCTTGAAGAAATTGTGAAGGAATTCATGGACATATTTTAAAGCTGCCGCATTTGAAAACTACAGGTTCTCTCTACTTTTTAGGGTGGGCTTCCAAGGGATGCTATGTATTATCACATAAAGTGATTAATGCAATGCCTGGCACATAGTAGGTGCTCAGTAAATGTCAGAAACTATGACCGTGTTCATCTAATTAACTCCCACATTATTCCTCCATGTAACGCGCCTTCATCTGTTCTCCTGTTGATGAATCTGGCTTTTAATGTTACGAACACTGCTGCCGCGAAAGGCCTTCGCACATCTCTTTATGCACTTGGCAAAGTATTTCTCTAAGGATTATGGCTAAAACGGACTCCCTGGGGGCACTGGAGATGTGCTCTCGGTAAGCATCTACCCTCCTCCGCCCACCCCCAATGCAACAGCTCACCAGAGTTAAGGCCTCAGGGCCTTTGCTCATGCTGTTCCCTCTGCCTGGAATGCCCTTCCTGCAGATATCCACATGGCTCCCGCCTCGGCTCCTTCAGGCCTCTGCTCAAATGTCACCTTCTCAGAGACGCCGTTATGAACATCCCTTCCCTTGGGAACCTGCTTCGGTTTTTTGGGGGGGGAATTTACAGCTGCCATTCTGTCTTTTATTCGATTGTTTACTGTGCGTCTTGCCTGCTGGAATGTCGGCTCCATGAAGACGAGGATTTCTGTCTACTTTCCCCACTGCTGCACCCCCAGAGCCCAGAACCGTGCCTGGCACACAGTAGGCATTCAGTAAGTATTAGTTGAGTGGCCGGGCAGCCTGCGTGGAGCTCTCCAGGGTCCTGACGCCTCCACACGCCCCCTCAGGTTCCATCCTGAGCTCCCCTGAGCCGAAACCAAAGTGTCAGCAGGACTCCTTTCCTCCTGCAGGCTCTGCGGGGCGGGGTGAGGGAATAACGAACGCATTTCCTTGCCTTTTCCAGCTTCTAGAGGCTTCCTGCATCCCTTGGCCCACAGTCTCTTTCTCCATTTCAAAGCCGGCGACGCTGGTCAAGTCTTTCTCAAATGACATCGCACCGGTTCTTTGCTTCTGTCGCCTGAGCCTTCTCCGACTCCAGTGCTCCTGCCCCTACCCCCTTGTGATGACTCACGTGATGACATCGAGAGCATCCAGACAATCCAGGACGCCCTCCCCACCTCAAGATCCCTAACTTAATCAGGTGTGCAAAGTTGCTTTTGCTTCACACAGGTTCTGGGGATTAGGGCGTGATGTCTTTTAGGGGATCATTGTTCTGCCAACCGCAAGGAGAATCGGACAAGGATATATTCATTCCATAAACACTTATTGAGCACCTATTGTATGCTGAGCCGTTCTAGGTGCTGGAGACAGCAGGGGGCAGGGTACACAATGGCTTTCATGGGGTATAGTGAGAGAGAGAGACAGGAAACACGATTGATGAGGCAGACACGAGGTCTGATGTGGGCTGTCAGGAAAGGTCTGTCTGGGGGCTGAAGTCTCAGCTCCGGGTCCTCGGACTGTGGCCATCGCCCACAGCGCTGCGTGCTTCCAGTTCATAAGTAACGTGACTTCTGGGGGCACTCAGCGTGGTAGGACAGGACCTCGAACTCCAGCTGCAAAGAGACTCCTCTGAGACGTCATGTCCATCTTTCTCAAGTCTCAGTTGGGTCCCGGGGCATCGGTGACACTTTTTCTGTCCACTAATCCGGCCACACGCCACAGGATCAGAGCTTCTACCGGCAGCAGATTAAATTGTATTTTCAGTTACCTAGTATCTATGTAAGAGATGCTGATTTTTTTTCACGTTTATGATTTAAAAAAAAGAGGCTTTAAAAAACTAATATAGTTATTGATGTTCCAATAAACCTGTGAGCAGGTTTAAAGGAAAACGTTAAACGATTACGGATATGGTGAAAATGGAAAATGTAAGAAACCATTGGCACAGATTTGGGAAATGTCACCTGTCCACTTTACAGATGGTGAAGAGAGGCGCAGGTAAGGGGAGGGACTTCCGGGTGACGGCAACCGGCTGAAGGTCTTTCTCCAAGAGGAGAGGGGGGAAGGGAGCTGAAGACATCTCATCATCTCCGCTCCCTCACCTGTCTGTGAGCAGGAGTCTCCTCCACCCTCCTCACCGCCTGCCCCCGCCCATGTGAGGGAGACGCTCTGTGAAGGTCTTCGAGACACAGCCTCCCAGGCAGCGGGAACAGTTCGTGCAAAGGCTCTGGGGCAGGGCCGTGCCAGGCGTGTTGGAGGAACAGCAAGAGTGCACGGGTGTCTGGAGGAGAGTGAGTGAAGAGGAGGTGAGGGCGGGGAGGTGGCCCGTGGGGGCCGCAGGGAGGACTTGGGCTTTCACCCCAGCGAGGCTGGATTGCTGTGGGCAGAGGCGGGGCCCGACCTGACTCAGGCGCTCGCGGTCGCCCTCTAGCGGCTACAGGGAGAATGCATTTAAAAAAGAGTGCCGTGGTGGAGAGAGACTAGTCCCAGCTGTCTCTCCCTCGCTGTGTGTCCCCAGGCAAGTGAATTCCCTCTCTGGGTTAAGCTTCTTTACCTGCTGAAGGGGGCTTGGAACAATGCCCCCTTGAGGTGCCAAGGCAGGGACTCTGAGAATGTGCAGAAGGTGCTTCGCGCCCCAGATTTTGGCCAGGAGTGGGGCTGCTGAGTTATTACTTTATCGGGGTCAGGTTTCTGCTCACACATCTTCCTCAAGGTGGGAGGATGAGGTCAGTGGCACTCCCAGCTCAGGCCCAGATGAAGTCACCAAGACGGATGGGCGGGCGTGAGGACAGCAGAGGAAATAGATTTCCCACTTAAGTCCTGCGCCTCCTGGAGAGGTGAGGGTGAGCAAACCAGCGAAAGCTTCACAGGCTGTCGGGTGCAATCTTCAGCACACCTTGTTGCCCGGGAGCCCCTCCTTCAGGAAGCCCTCCTGGAATGCCTTGACCCTCTGGGGGCTTGCAGGAAACTGTCTGGGGGGAAGATCTTAGGGAAACGGGGACCCCAGAGAGGTTGGCCAGACCGAGCTGACCAGGCAGAGAAGATGGCAGAATGGCTCCGAGGGTGAAGGAAAGCACCGAGCTGGACAGGAAGAGGGCAGACGTGGGTTTAATCCCAAATCAGAACGTGGATTGCTCCTGTTTTCCCACTAATGCCCCTTTTTTTCTGTTCTGGGGTCCGACCTGGGGTACCACCTTGCTCTGAGTGTCCGTTGCCTTTTAGACTTGAATGATTTTAAGTTTTAAATAATTTGCATCATTCTTGTTTCATGCTTCACTAGAAGATCAGCCCCACGAAGGTGGCGAATTTTGTCTGTTTTGCTCCCCAGTGGGTCTGCAGTGCTCGGAACAGTGCCTGGTACCAAGGAAGAGCTCACTAGATATCTGTGGGATGCATAAATGCGTGGGAGGTGCCCGCAGCAGGAGGGGGGGGGGGGACAGGCCAGGGCCCTGACATCCTCGCCTGGGTTCCCATGGATACCTGACGACTTTCAACAGGTGATAGTAAAAGCCTTTGTGGTTTGACTCCCCTAGTCCCAAGATATCCTGCAATTCAGCATGGTGGGGACAATTAGCCCCGGCTGAGAGAGAATACACTGAGGTCGGCTGAGAGAGAATACACTGAGGTCAACAGACAGGAAGTCACTCGGTCCCCGAGCTGGAAACTGTGTGATTCAGAAGCTGACTTGCTCCCTCACGGAGCAAGGAGAGTTCAGAGGGCTGAAGGAACGGCTGAGCCAGCGGGTGGCCCTGCGTCCTCCACAGTCAGGCGTGAGGGAGGCAGGGGCAGCCAGTGGGCTGAGGGTGAGGGTACGTCTGGATGGGTCTGGCAGAGCCTGTTAGAGCCACTACAGGTTTTAGAGCAGGTGTCAATCTGAGCAAAGTGTGGAGACCTTGGGAGTTTCTCAGCCTCTCCCTGAGCAGGGCCGGTCTGGGCCCTGGGGGAAGGCAGCTCCTTTGGGGAGGGGCGGTGACCCCCACAGTCCTAGAGAGAAGCAGATGGTCCGAGGAGAACCCGGAGAGGCAGGTCCGCCTGGAGAGACTGGAGGCCATGGGCTCCTGGAGCCTGGGCGAGGAAGGCGGTGGGAGGTCACTGCCCAGACAGCGGCTCAGCACCGCCTGTCCCAGCCTCTGACTTTCGCCTTCTCTTTGCGTGTCCCTTGCCCTCAACTCAGGTCACCTCCCCAGACAGCTGGATTTCACACCTTGCCAGTGGCCCCCACGATTGTCCCCACTCCAACTGCCTCCCCCAGGGAACGGCAGCCAGGCCCCCCACACTCCACTCCGGCTCTGCCTGCACCTGCCGTACTTGGGACCTCCTACGGGTTCTCCTCCACCCCCTGGGGTGCAATCGGGGTAGGGCATGGCAGGGCACCCCCTCTCCTTCCCACACCCGCCTTCTCCCTGACCTCTCGGCCCCAGTCCTGCCCACTGCCGCCCACCCCACACTGCCCCTTAGAGGGTTTCCCAACACCCCGATCTCCTCCTGGCTCTAACACACTCCACGGCTCCCCACTGCCTTCAGGATGACGCCTGGAATTTCATATCCAGGCTCTGATGTCCTGAGGGTCCCTGGGCTCTGACCAGGACACACGCTGTTCCCTGTCAGCCCCTGGAGCTTCCTAACCATGGGACCTCTGCTCCTGCCCAGAGCACCTTTCATGTCCTTAGGCCTCCTTCCCATGGCTTAGGAGCTCCTGGGGGGAGGGAACATCGACAACATAATAATAATAATAATAATAATAATAATAATAATAATAATAATACGTGGTCCTCACGCCGGGAGCTCTGGGTTAAGCACTCTCCTGCATCCGCTCAGCCAGTCCTTGCAACCGCCCCTTAAGGTGGGTATCATCCGTCTGATTTAAAGATGAGGAAACGGAAGCTCAGAGTGGGCCTATGATTTGTCCAGGGTCAGCAAGCCGAGAAGGAAAAGGGCCTTCCTTCCTCTTTCTTCCCAAGGTCAACTCTGGCTCTTCCCTGAAGTCTTAGTTCAGTGGCCACCTCCCCCTGGAAGCCTCCCGGGACCCTCAGGCTGGGTCAAGTGCCTCGCCTGGGCTCCCACACTGCCGTGCGACCCCGTCGCAGCCCTGACTCCGTGTGCGCCAGGCCTCCGCCGAGCCCCCTGCGTCCTCGGAGTTTGACACCTCTGAATCTGGTGCTGTGACTGCACCCATCTTCCTGTTGAAGCAACCAAGGCTCCAAAAAGTGAAGTTTGCTTGTGCCAGAAGGCCGGGGGCTCACTGCTCTCGGGGCAGCCCGCCCCCCACCCACCCACATGCACCACAGGCTCACGCCCAGGGTTTATCTCCGCAGACACCCGCCCCCAGGCAGGCGGCAGCGGTGTCTGCAGGGCCGATGCCTGTAAACACTTCCTCCAGCTCTGCCCTTTCACTCAGCGGGGAGGGAGGTGTGGGGGGGGGCGGTGAGGACATCGAGGCAGAGGACTGAAGTTGTTTTGGGGCCTGACTACCCCACCTTCCTACTGCCTACCTGTTAGCCAAGGTGGGGGAGTCACCCACCTGGGCCCGAGACCCTGGCCTCAGGTGGAGCGCATGACCTGAGAGATGATGACAGCCCCCACCCTCAGTGCCTGCGGTGGGGGCTCCAGCAAGGTTTGTCCCCCTCATCCTGTTCCCCTCTGGGTCCACCCACGCACTCTCTTTCTTAAAGTGGCCTTGGGAGAGGCCTGGCCTGCTTGACAAGATGGGCTACGGAGGTCCCATTACACAGGCACGAGGCAGAAGCCTAGAGAAGGGGGTCGCCTTCTCCCAGTCACACAGCCAGGCAGGGTGCAAGGCGCAGGTGACGCTGCCTGGGTCTGGGTGACTTGGACCTGGGACCCTGCACCGCACGCGGATCCCGCCCTTCCGGAGACCCGTCCGAGAAAAGAGAAGGCGCCTCCAGGCCGGCTGTGGGCCGAGCACGCCCCCTGCTGGGATCGGCTGGGATCGGCGCAGCCGCGACCCCGGGGGCTCCCGCATGGAGCCGTGATTCCTGCTGAGCCCCGCGCTCCGCACTGAGCCCGAATTCCAGGCTGACTCCAGCTAGAGGCCCTGGTCTGTTCTTCCCTAGGCTCAGGAGCCCCTCAGCCCCCTGGCCAGCTGCGGCGACCTAGAAGATGTCCCTGCTGCAACGAGTGTCCCAGGTTCTAATCCCACCTCCGTCACGACCTGGCTGAATGGCCGGGAACAGGTTCGCTTACTTCGTCTGAGCCTCCGTATCATGATCCGTGAAATGGAACACTTGTAGGCCCTGGCAGGATTGCTGTGAGGATCCGGCGAGTGAATTTATGTAAAGTGCTAGCAGCGACCCGAACGTAAAAGATGCCCAGTAAGTATTAGCTAAACTATTGTAGCTATCGTTACCAGGTGTGCTGCTGGGCTCTTAAACAAACAAACAAACAAACAAACAAAAACAACAAAAAACCCCAGCTTGATTGAACATAACTCATATACGATGCAATTCGCCCATTTAAATTATACAATTCAGTGTTTCAGTATTGTGGTAAATATATAATACAAAGTTGACCACTTTAACCGTTTCGAAGTGCACAGCTCAGTGGCATGAAGCACATTTATGTTGTTGTGCAACTGTCATCCATCCATCCCTAAAACTTCCTCATCTTCCCAAACTGACACTCTGTCCCCACTAAACACTCACTGCCCTCCCCTCCCCCAGCCCCTGGCTCCTCCATCTACTTCCTGTCTCTGTGAATCTGACTCCTCTGGGGACCTCCTGTGAGTGGGATCACACAGTATTTGGGACTGGCTTCTTTCGCTGAGAACTGTGTCCTCAAGGTTCACTCATGTTGTAGCAGGGGGCAGAATTTCCTTCCTTTTCAAGACTGAATAATATTCCATTGTCTGGACGGACCACACGGTGTTTTCCATCATCTGCTGATGGGCACGTGGGTTGCTTCTGCGTTTCGGCCGTTGTTGGTAACGCTGCTGTGAACACTGTGCCATACCTGTGTGAGGCCCTGATTTCAGCTCTGTCGGGGAGAGAGCTGGGAGTGGAATTGCTGGCTCCTGCGATAATCCCATGATTAATTTTTTGAGGAACCGCCGAACTTTTCCACGGTGGCTGCACCTTTTTACATTCCCACCATCAATGTTCAAAGGTCCTAATTTCTTCGCATCCTTGTGGGTACTTTTTATCTGCAGTCTTATTTGTGGATCTGTAGGGTTTATTATTCCCATGTCACAGAGGTGGAAAACCGAGGCTCGAAGAGATGAATAAATGCAGGCAGGAAGTGACCAAGCCGGGGTCGAACCCAGCTCGGTCACACTCCACGCCTGCCCCCGGCCACCCAGCACTCACTGAAACAATCTGCTCCGGTTTGATGAGGTGCCTCTGTGACCCCTTTAGCTACCCTGATCCAAAGAAGGGATCGCCATAATTTGGGGCTCTGGGGCATGAAGACATCGATCTACAACAGTAAATTTCAACCAGGGGTGATTCTGAACCCCAGGGAACACTTGGCAATGACTGGAAACGGTTTTGGTTGTCAATGACTTGAGGGGGGCTACTCCGGGATTGAGTGAGTGGAGGCCGGAAATGCTGCTGGACACCCCACAGTACTCAGGACTGCCCCCAGCCCCACAAGCAGGAATGACAGGCCCCAAATGTCGACAGTGCCGAGGATGAGAAAGCCTGGACTAGAGAAAGAATAGAACCTAGCTGTGTGTGAAAGGTGGGAGGAGCAGTCCTAGTTAGAATCCCAGCCCTGCCACTCGTGCCTGCAAGTCCTCAAGCAGTTCACTTGTCCTCTCTGGGCCTCAGTTTCTCCCTCCAAAATGGGACATTTATTTTTGCCGCATGATGTCTGTGCCAGGGTGTGTTTCTCCCACGTGCAGGACAGGGCTAGACACGCACCAAACATTCGTTGTCTAGCCTGCTGTGGCCTTCCCTGGCTCTAGCTATAACTAGGACCCCCAGTTGGGGCCGAGGGGCGGAAACGGAGCAGCAGGAGAGCTGGGAGCCGCTCCAGGGCCCGGTTCCCAGGACTCACAGCTGCATCCTCTGGGAGGGGGGCCCAGCTGGCCCCGCAGCCCCACCCGCTGTCGGCCAGGAGGCTCATTCCCACGGAAATTGAGGCTGAATCTGCGAGTCCCATGGTAGGGGTCTCCGGGACCTGTTCACCCAGCGACAGCGACTGCTTCAAACCTCACCCTCAGAACTTATCAGCAACCCAGAAAGAGTTGATCTTCAACTCTGGGTCAGATTCAACCGTCTGGAGGTACCAGAATCTGTATTTGTTAAAGGGCTCCCAGGTGATTCTCATGCAAAGGGTTCTCCATACTTTAAGAAACTAGTTCCTGCCTGAATTCCTATGACCCAGGAGGGTAAACTGAGTCGGAGAGGGAGGAAGGGGCCTGTCTAGAACCGCACAGGTCGGTTTATTTTTCTCTTTGGCTCTCTGTCTTCCTCTCTTTCTCCGGGACTCTGTTTTTCACTCTGCCTCCTTCCTCCCCTTTCTTCGGCCGGGCCCTCCGCCCACGGGCGCCCCCAGCATCCGGCCCCTTTCGCGATTCCGGAGGAATCCCCCGAGCCGCCAGGCCCCGCCCCAGGCCCCGCCCCTGGCCCGACCCCTCCCGCGCCGTAACTTGCTCCCATTGGCTTCTTCGTACGCCGCCCGCCCTGCCATTGGCTGAGCCTACGTCCTCCGCCCGCACCCCATCCGCCCTTGTAGCGCGGGCGGGGCCGAGCGGGGCGGGGGCGGGGCCTGCAGAGGGGCGGGGCAACTGGTGGGCGGGGCAGAGCTTCCTGCCCCTCCGCGCGAGGCTTCAGGCGCGAGTCCTGACGCCCGCGCAACTGCCGGCTGGAGTCGGAGGGACTGAGCCCCGACGGTCGGACCCACCGCGGGCCCGGAGACCAGGTGAGAGAGCGATGCTGGGCGCACCTCGGGAGCCAGCTGGTCGCCCTCCATCTCTCGCGTCCCCCGCAGCCCCGCAGAGAAGCCCCTCCCGCCCCGCCCCTGTCCGCCCGAATTCCTGCCCGCGTTTCCCTCTCCCTCGGTTTCCCCCTTGCCCGCTGTGTCTCCGGCGCTCTCTTGCTGTATGGGTTAGGGGGAGGCACAGTGGGTCCGAACTTCCCGCCCTGGCGTGGGGTGGTGCTCCGGAGCCGGCGGCCCCCGCCACCGTGGGGACTCTGATGGACTCTGCCCCTTTTGCCATGCCGTGCGCCAGGTACTAGAGCCCGATTCCAGAGTCGGGAGGGCATTCCACGGGCTGGGCAGCCGGGCCAAAGGCATGGAGGTGGAAATGAGTGTGGCTTCCGGTCGGTCCAGGCTGTTGGGAGAGCCAAGGCCAGGCCCACCCAGACTGGCCACTCCAGAGCTCCCCAGTGGCCTGAAGCCAGGGCCCCAGTTTTTCCAGCTGTGAACTGGGACTGTCACCTGCTGAGGTAATTGGCAGGTCAGCTGACCCAGAGCTGCAGGCATCACCACCTCCTCTGTGCTGGGGCCCTCCTGCAGGAGGGGCAGGCCCAGGTGCCCAGCTGGGGGAGGTGAAGGCCCTGAGGGGCCACAGCAGCGTCAGGGCGTTTGGTGAGTTCAGATCTTGGAATAAGGCAAACCAGGGTCCTGCTCTGCTGCTCACCATCGTCCTTTGAACAGGTGATTTGATTCTCCCACCTTGGTTTCTGTCTGTGTAACGGAGGGACATGACTCCCCAGGGGCTCAGGGCCGCTTCCAGGATTCACTGCGGGGAGGCGGGTCCTGGGCGCCTCCTCCTGGCCCTCACTCTGGCTCTGCCCCTCGCTTGCTCCGCTGCGGCCATACCAGCCTCCACGTCCCTGGCCGGGCATGGCCTCGCCTCAGGGCCTTTGTACAGGCCGTTCCCTCTATGCCATGCCCACGGCGCGAACTTTAAAACATAACAAGTTGCCGAGATGGGCCGGGCCAAGGGACTGCCGGGCGAGGGCTGGGCAGCTGGGAGGGGCGAAGGAGGGACGCCGTACCTATGGAAACCGGAACAAAGAGCCCGTGGCCCCAGCCACACAAACACCTGGGCTCTGCTCCTCGCACTTGGCAGGTCTGGTGGCCTGAGACGCCCGTGGTGGGTGAGTGCCCAGACTCCTGGGGGGCAGGTGTGGGGCTCGAACCCTGGGGGGGGAGGAGTGGGTGGGGCAGCGGGGTCCCCCCAACAAAGAGATCAGCCAGGCGGGTGCAGATTCGAGGCCCTGCGGTGTTCTCTCTTGCCGTGTGGCCTTGGGTTTGCCGGATGTCCCCTGAGCCTTAGTTTCCTAATCTTGCTTGGTGACTTGATTAGGTGGGTGCAGGGGGCCTCAGTGCCCCATCTGTCAAATGGGGCTGAGAGTGTGCCTAAGACAAAAACTCCAGCTGTTGTCATGGAAACAGCCTCACCTAGAGCCAGATGCTGAATAATGACTCACGCTTGTCTGGGTTCTGTCCGGTGTTACAGACAGAGAGGTGGGGGCCTAGAGCTGGCAGGACTCAGCCCAGCTGCACCGCACACACCCTCCTGGGGTCCCCCTACGCCCCTCCACCGGACGGCCTCCCCTGGAGTCTCACCCTCCTGAGCTTTCACAGGGGCACCTCCAGCCGAGTCCTTGAGGTCTTCTAAGGTGCTGTCCTGCAGGCCTCAGTTTCCCCTTCCTCCAGCGGGGTGGTGGAGATTGGGGAGTGTCCGCCTGGGGGCGCTCTCCTGCAGAGGGGCTACTATGTCATCTGGGGGCATCTCCATCTCTCTGGGCCTCAGTTTCCCTGGTTGAACAGTGGGGCCCTGGAGCAGGATCTCTGGCTGTGCCCCTCCGGGGCCGAGGAGTCATTCATTCATTCAGCAGTAGGTTCTGAGCACCTGTGAGCCAGGCGTGGGGGTTGGGAGAGACACACGTCCGTCCGGGAAATCGTCACACTTAGTTGTAACTGTGCGAAGATGATGAAGAGTCTGATGTATGGGCAAGTTGGTTTAATTGGGGGTTCCAGGAGGGCCTCCAGAGGAGGTAGCGTTTGAGCTGAGGCCTGAATGACAAGAAACAGCCATGTGGAAACCTGGGCGGTAGGGCATTCCATGCAAAGGCCTTGAGGCAGGAGGAGGCCCCTGTGGCTGGAGCAGAGTGAGCAAGGGGGAGAGAGGGATGGGGGGAGGGCAGGGAAGGGACAGGGGCAGGTCGTGCAGGGCCTTGTGGGCCACCGGGAGAACTTGGGCTTTCCCCCTGAGGGAGGCAGGGGCCCTGGAGGGCTGTGGACTCAGCAGGAGTAGGACCTGACTCGGGTGCTCACAGGCGCCCTCTCGTGGCTGCTGCAGGAAGGACGGACATGGGGCACCAGCGGACAAGGCCCAGGCAGTGGAGAGATAAGTGGGTGGAGCCAGGACTCAGGTAGGGGCTGCATGCGCGCTCCAGCCTTGCGACCCTGGCGCCCCAACTTCTGTTAAGCGTCCTTTGCTCAGCCTGAGCCCCAGCCTACCCTGGCCTTCCCTGCTCGGAGTTGGGCGGTGGTCTCTCAACATTCACGTTTGGCACTCACATTCTTCACTCAGTAGAAATCTGACCACACGTGCGAGCGTCGTGGCTCCTGCCGCAGCCTGGCCAGTACGTCCTTGGGAAGGGCTCTAGGGAACCCGGTGTGAGAACCGCTGGTGTGTCCCCCACCTCCGGCAAGCAGAGGCCCTTCTCCCTTTGCCCATATCTAAAGTGAGTGCTGACCAAGCGGTCTGAGTGATGATTTAAAGGGCTCGATGCAGGGGCCCCCCTGAAGTCAGCAGAGAGTAGTGTAGAACAAGGACTGTGGGGTCCTCTGCCATGGTGGGCAGAGGCCTGGCCCCCCCCCCCCACGCCACCCTGGGCCGCTGCAGCCGGGGCCGAGAGAGGAGAGACGGAGTGGCTGGCTTGGCCCTGCCGACTGGGTGCATTAATTATTGACACCCTTTGTGTGAGGCATGAAGAATTCATGTGTTGGGTGCCGGCTGCCCGTGGACCAGTGGCGTGCTAGAGCCGGCTCACCCCGCTCGCGGGAGCCACTTGCTGTGTTTCCAGGGATTTCGAACCTAATAATTTTGTCATTTTAAAAAGTGACAGGCTACGAACTTAGAGTGAAGGATATTTAAAACAAAGCTATGGAATATTATTCAGCCCTAAAAAGGGGTGAAGCGCTGACGCCGGCTACAACGTGGACGCGCCTTGAACACAGGACGCTCAGTGAGAGACGCCAGACACGAAAGGCCACACGGCGTGTGATTCCACTGACAGGACAGGTCCAGAACAGGCGCGTCCACGGAGACGGGGGCGGGCGGTTAGTGGGCGCCAGGGGCAGGGGGCAGAGGGGGACGGCGAGTCGCTCCCATCTAATAGTGGGAGCTGGAGTGTCTCAAAGGGGATGGGGAGGAAGTTGGAGTCCAGAAGATGAAATGCGGTCGGCGGAAGGCAAAAGGCCGAAGCGTGGACCGGGCCGTGTTCTGGGGAAGGGTGTGGGGGAGGGCCGGAGTCCACAGCCACTCGGCCTCTGGACCTCCGGTTCGCAGATGGGAAAGCTGCCCCTAGGGCGTGAGGCTTGTCTGGAGTCACTCGGCAGGGGCTGTGGACCGGCCTCGCTGCTCCTGCAGCACACCTGGTGTGGTCCTGCCCCAGGGCCTTGGCACAGGCTGCGCCCTCCGCCCGGCTCAGCCTCCGCCCACACCTCGCCCTTTCAGCCCCAGCTCCAGGGGCTCCTCTCAGAGAGGCCTTCGTGCCCACCCCCGCCCAGGTCACCTGCCTGTCCTGGCCGTCACTCCCCTCTCTGTCCCCATGGCCCTTATCGCTCCCTGAAATTGTCCTGTTTAGTTCTATGTTCCCTGGTTTCTGACACCTCCTCCTCCTGGCGTGGGTGACGGCATCTCTTAGGAGGCTGTTTTTGAAATCTGGAGGGCTTTTTTTTGCTTGTGATAATAGCAGGATGTTTTGGTGTTTGGGGGCAGGGGTCAGGGACACCAAGCATCCAGCCATGCTCGGGGCAGCCCCGGGCCCCTGTGACTTCCTAACATCTTGCCAAAAATGTAAGCCGACAAGTGGGGGTTTTGCCTGGTTTTAATATTCAGTGACCGTTCCTGGGTACATCGAGGGGAGACGGAGCCCTTTTCTGACGGGAATTTCTGGCTGTGCGTTCACTCCCCTCGCTGTCCGCATTGGGCGAACCGCGCATAGATTTGCTCCGCCCGGTGCAGTGAGCCTGAGCGTCTGGGGAGGGACATTCTTGGTACTCAGCCGCGGACTGAGCACCTCCCGAGTGCCCGGCAACACGGAAGGCGATCACGAGTCTCCTGTGGACCCTTTCATTTTCAGTTTGGGCCAAATCCTGCTTTAAACATTTTAAAATGTATTTAACATTATAAAAACGAGGTATAAAATATATAAGGGGCACAGAGGTATAAAGTATGTACACTTAATATATATAGTAAGTTTTCTGCTTGATGAGATATAAATTCAGTTTTAAAGTGTTCAAATTCCAGGACATTCCACCACCCCAAAAAGAAGCCCCGGCCCCATCAGCAGTCACGCCCCGCCCCCGCCCCGCCCCCAGCCCGGCAACCGCTGAGCCGCTTCCTGTCTCTGGACGTGCCACGTGAATGGGATCACACCCGCGTGGCCCTTCGCGCCTGGCCTCTCCCTGAGCGTGGGCGTGCGCAGGGTCCGTCCACGTCGCGGCGTGCGTCCTCGCCACGGCCGAGGGACAGCCCCCTCGTGAGCAACCGACCGCATTTTGTCTTTCCACTCGCTGGCAGCCGCTGGGGTTGCTTCAGCCTTTTGGGGGCACGCGAATCGTGCTGCTGTGAGCACATGCCGGGTTTCGTGTGGCCGTGCGTTTTCCTTTCTTTTGGGGAGGCCTCAGGGGTGCAGCTGCTGGGTCGTGCGGTGACGGTGCGCGCGCGGTTTTCCACCGCGGCTGCCGGGTTTCTCATCCCCACCAGCTGTGCTCGAGGCCCGGGTTTCCACATTCTCACCACCGCTTGCTACTGTCTGTCTTTTTGTTAGGAGCCGTCCCAGCGGGGGAGGGGCGCCATCGCATCGCCATTCTGACTCGCATTTCCCTGGCGGCCAATGATGCTGACCATCTTCAGCTGTTTATGGGCCATTTGTGTATCTTCTTTGGAGAAATGTTGGATGATGTTCCTCTGTTTACAAGACCAGCGCTCTAACCTCTGAGCCATGGAGTCGATATTCTTCTATTTAGATAAAATCGACAAGCCGTGAAATTCGTCTCTTGGCGTGTAGGCTTCCTGCTTTCCTGTATGTTCAAAAACGCACAGCCGTCCAGCTCGATGGCATTTACGTTCTGTGGACCTAGATTGAACTGAACATGGAACGTTCCAGACTGCACCTCCTCAATCCCCTCAGATGGTGGCCTTTATCACTAGTAATTTGACCTTTAAACTGGCGGGGGGAGGTAGAAGGTCGCGCCTGCGGATCCCATTTCAGGGCGGTACTGGAGTACCCAAGTTGTGTTGTAATAAGGAGGGGATGTGGGGTCTAGAGGGTAGAGACCCTGGGGAAGGCAGAGACGGGATCTCTTTTGCTCATTGCTCTATTCCCAGTGCCTGGTACACAGTTGGCGCTCCATAAATGCTCATTGAGCAATTGAAGGAATGCTCTGGCTTTAGCGGGCTTTTTTGGCTTGTCACGATAGTGGGCCACTCTTGTGTTTGGTCCTCATGCTCCAGGGCCACTGGCCCTCTGGCCCGAGCCCCTGCGCAGCTCCTGGACGGCCCCGCCCCGGAAGGGCTGGCGTGGCTCGGCCGGGCCGCCTGTTGGTGTGCGGGCCGTCGACCTGGGTGAGCGCAGCAGGAAGGAAGGCCGGGGTTTATTTCGGGCCGTGGCCTGCTCCCCTGGGAGCACAGGCATCTCTGCTGCTTGAATGGGGGCGTTTCTGGCAGAACAATGGGTCACGGAGGAGCGGGCCGTGCAGCTGTGCTGGCCCAGGTGTGGCAGGGCTGCGGGCTGGCCAGAGGCACTCGGGGCGTGGAGGCTGCGAAGGCTGCAGCAGCCTCTCCCCCTTCCTCTGGGCGGGGCGAGCGGGGTGCCGTCGGGGGGCCCAGACCCTTCCTAAAGTCGGCAGATAGGCCCAGCCCCCCTCCGGAACCAACACAGCCACCCTCAGGACCTGAGAATGAGAAGGTCAAGGCCTTTCCCCGCTGAACCTCGGTCTGTCCATCTGTAGACGGGGGAGACCGGCCCACGGCCTCGTGAGTGCCCGCGTTTCCGCCGTCTGCAGACACCCCGCCCCTCATGCGCTCAGCAGACCCTTCTGGGACCCCCTGCCGAGTGCCAGGCCCAGGGCTGGCCACTGGGGACGTGGTGGGAACGAGGGAGACGCAGACCCCGCATGTACCATCGGTCAGGGACGTGGACCTGGACATCAACGTGCCTGGGGCCGTGATGGGCGCCCACAGCACCCGACCCAGCCCGGGGCTGCCAGGAGGTGCAGAGATGCTGAGACTTACAGTGTGAGCAGGACTTTACAGGATGAGTAATGGGAGCAGGGGTCCAGGTAGAGGAACGGAATAGAATGTTCTAGAGAAACTGGCAGGGGGCACCTGGGAGGCATAGGTACATGTGCCAGGTGGCCAGCCTGGAGCTGCCGCCTCTCTGGGGTCTGCACAGGCCGCTTGCTGGATGGCTCAGAGCTTGAATGGAGGGATGTCAGGTGGTGTCCGGCCTCTTCCCCGGGGGACAGTCACAGACTGAGGGGCACTGGGGTTGGCCACGAGCCGCTGCCCCAGGACGGAGGCAGTTCCGATCTTCTCCATTTTACAGATGAGGAGACTGAGGCACGGGGCGGTTATGTTGCTTGACTGAGCGGTCAGAGCCGGGAGCAGACCCTGAGTCTCGGAGCTAGTGTGTCAGGGGGGGACGGGTCCTGGCCCTCCGAGACTGGGGCCGCCTCGCAGGAGTCAGCTGCGGAGGCGTTGGGGGCAGGAGGTCACTGTTGCTCTGTGACCTTGGGGAAGTGGCTCGGCCTCTCCGGGCCTTTATAGTTGCTTTTGCAAAATGGGCGACCGCCCAGTGCTGGGTAGAAATGACAAAATAAGCATGTGCTGCCAGCAGTGCCCAGCTCTGGCCTGGAGGTCCCTTGGCCGGTGTGGGGGCAGGGAAGGCCGGCCAGTAATCCCCGTGCAGCCTTGACCTCTGTAGGCAGGAGGGTGGGCAGCGAGGGTGCGGACTTCGCCTGAGGTCTGAGCTCGCACAAAGACGGGCTTTGTGGGGGCTCCGGGGTGTGAGTAGGCGTCCACGTGGCCTTTCTGGGCTGGCCGGCTTGGGGCCAGTGTGGGTGGATTCCGACCAGGGCCTGGGGCAGTGGGTGAGGGCTGGGGGTGGGTCTCGGGCCCCATCATTCATTTGGAAAACATTTCCGGAGTCTCCAAGGACGGGGCGGGTTCGGAGCCAGGCCCATCGTCTCTGCGGTGGCCCGAGGTGAGGCCGATCGGCGGGAGGCAAGGTCGGGGAGCAGAGCAGGGATGGGGCCGCCTCGGGTGGCCCGGAGGGGGTGCCTGTCAGTTCGGCTGTTCAGGGATGGCTTCCTGGAGGAGGTGGTGTCCAGGCCGAGCTGAGGGGGGAATCTGAGGGGAAGAGGCTGGGGCTTGGGCAGACGGTGGGAGGCACGAGTGACCCTGTGCGTGTTTGCCCCCGCAGGGCGGATGGACACCTTCAGCACCAAGAGCCTGGCCCTGCAGGCCCAGAAGAAGCTGCTGAGCAAGGTAGCCTCCAAGGCGACGGCGGCCGTGTTCATCGATGACACGAGCAGCGAGGTGCTGGACGAGCTGTACCGCGCCACCAAGGAGTTCACGCGCAGCCGCAAGGAGGCCCAGAAGGTGGTCAAGAACCTGGTCAAGGTGGCGGTGAAGCTGGGTGTGCTCCTCCGCGGCGGCCAGCTGGGCGCGGAGCAGCTGGCGCTGCTGCAGCGCTTCCGCCAGGGGGCGCGCCGCCTGGCCATGACGGCGGTCAGCTTCCACCAGGTGGACTTCACCTTCGACCGGCGCGTGCTGGCCGCCGCCCTGCTCGAGTGCCGCGACCTGCTGCACCAGGCCGTGGGCCCGCACCTGACCGCCAAGTCCCACGGCCGCATCAACCACGTCTTCGGCCACTTCGCCGACTGCGACTTCCTGGCCGCGCTCTACGGCCCCGCCGAGCCCTACCGCTCCCACCTGCGCCGGATCTGCGAGGGGCTCACCAGGATGCTGGACGAGGACAGCATATGACGCCGGCCGCGGGCTTCCTGCGGGGGCGGGGCCTGTCGGCTCTCTCCGCCTTCCCTGTGACCACTGTGTTTCCCAGTCTGATTCCGGCCAAACTCCCGGTCGGAAGCCCCTCCGCCCCTCCAGAGGGTGCTAAGCCGTTCAAAGCAGCAGTGCTAAGGCCCCATGTCGCCTCTCCCGCCCGGTCTCCCTGGGGAGAGACGTTCAGGGCGCGGCCGCAGCTCCCCAGGCACCCTGAGACCACTCCCTGCTCTGGTCCACATGCCCTGAGCCGCGATGGCCCTTGGTGTGCACCCCTCGAGTCACTCGATGTCAGCTGAATGCTGGCACCACCCACTCAGTGATGTAACCTGGGCCTGTAAGTGCCCCGGACACAGGGCTCATGCTGAACTGGGAGTGGCAAGGTGACACCTTAAGCCCTTAACCCCAGGACGGAGGAGCGGGAGTGTGGCCCAGACTGGCGGAGCCCACGGCCGGGCACGGTGGGCCGCTAAACCACATGACGCGTTCTCACGGCGGGGATCCTGGACACAGAGAAGGCCATTGGAAGGACGGTCTACAAGCCAAGGGACGCCAGCCACCCCCAGGCGCCGGAAGGGAGGCCTGGAACAGCCCACGGGAGGAACCAGCCTGGCCTCCGTCACGTCACGGAGAGCGGAGTCTGTTGCTTCAGCTGCCCGCTGGCTCCGTTCCAGCCGCCCAGGGGGCCACAGGAGGGCTGGGCAGGAGCTGGCGTGTGGGCGGGGTCGCCTCCATCAGTCCTGACTCCCACGCCTGGGTGGGGACAGAGCGTGCCCCCCAGGCGGGGCGAGAGGGGAATGCCATCTGAGAAGCATGCACGTTTTTAAAGGATTGTTTCACGTTTGGAACACACACAAACCTTTTTTATCACACAGACCTCAGAAAGCAAAGCTCGACCCAGAAGATAGTGGAACTCTCAGCGTGGACGGACACGTGGGTGTGGGAGCGGATTTGCGACGATTTTTGTCAGAAGGGGGCACGGGCTGCAGGGCACGAGTGCAGGTCTGCCCAAGTCGGGGCGGGAAGGTTATCCTGAGCGCCCCTGGGGGAGGAGGGACGATGCCTCGTGACTTCGGAGAACTGGGTCCGTCTGTTCGGGGCAAAGGTTGCAAACGGGAGGCGTGCAGGCCTCGTTAGGCAAGGCGACGGGTCTGCCTGGCCCCATCCAGCGTCCGAGACATCGGAAACCAGCCGCCAACATTTGAAACTCGGGAAATGGCACATACCAGTCTAAGTGGAATTTCTCTTGCGAGCTCCCTGAGCCTGCAGTGCCCGCAGGTCAGGCTGCATGGAGGTCCCCTCCGTTTCGCCACTGTCCCCACCGCTCCCTTTTGCCTCTCCCTGGCCCCTTGTACTAACCCCAGCTTCCGGTCAGCCCTTCTGCATTTCTGCAGCGGTTTGGTTTCGACAGCCCCGAAGAAGCCAAAGCCTTTCGCCTGAGAGCCAGCGGCTCCTGCCTCCTGCTCCACCACTGTACGGCCAACCTCCCCCGTCTTATCTTCAGTCGAGAGACGGGTCTTCAAATTCAAGAGCGAACACGGATCTCTGGCGCTCCGAGAAGCCCTAGAGGAAGTCCTGGGCCCTCGGCTCTGCTGACCGAATTCACCAATGCACACGACGCTTCGTGTTTCCTGCTGGGCTGTCCAGCCTCTCTCGACTTGATACATTTGAGATTTAACTTTGGAAAACCAAAGAGCGCTGCACAACGATTTAAATAAAGGTGCAGGTCTTCCATTGTCACGATGTGGTGTCCTCTGAGTTTCTGCCTTTACAAAAGGTGTCGGTCGCAGCTGACATTCAGTGCTGTGTTCGTTTCAGGGGCACAGCGTAGCGGCCGGTCACCCCGATGGGTCCAGTACCCACCTGACTCCGCGGTCGCTCGGCTGCCATCGACCATGTTCCCCGTGTCGTGTTTCACGTCCTGTGGCTATTCTGCAACTGCCAATTTGCAGTTTCACCCAGACCCCCAGCCCCCCTCCCATCTGGCACCCATCGGTTTGTCCTCTGAGCCTGTGAGTTAGTTTGTTCTTTAGATTCCACACACGGGGCCATGTGGTATTTGTCTCTCTCGGACTTGTTTCACTTCGCATAACACGCCCTGGGTCTCTCCATGCTGCAGCAGACGGCAAGATCTCATTCTTCTTTATGGCAGAGTGATAGTCCATTGTGTATACACACACACACACACGTACACACACACGTGCACACACACGTGCACACACACCCCCCACCACCACCATGTCTAGTCGTCGATCGATGGACACTTGGGCCACTTCCACATCCCGGTCATTGTTAATGATGCCGCAGCAAACACAGGGGTGCGTGTATCTTTCTGAATTAGTGTTTTGGATTTCTTTGGACAGACACCCAGGAACACAATCGCTGGATCACATGACTGTCTGTGATTTTTTTACAGACTCTGCACACCGTGTTCCGTGGTGGCTGCGCCGATCTGCAGCCCCACCGACGGTTCCGTCAAGACGCACATGTCACATGGGGGCAGCGGAGAGGCCTTCCCGCCCCACTGCGTTGCTCCCACCGCTCTGCCTCTCCAGAGACACCCGGGACTCAGAGGGGTGAGTGGCTCTGGGCGGACCCCTTGGGGCTCAGTGTCCCCATGCCCCGTTGGGCAGGGGGCCCTGTCGTGACCTGCAGGTGGCCGTGCTCACTGTATCGTGAAGCTGGGCCACGTGTGGACACGTGGAGCCTGGCGACCTGCTCTCTGGAGGGGGCAGAACACGCCGAATCTCCCGGCGGCTCTGGGCCCAGGAGCCTCTCCAACTGCTTGTCACGCTCACGCGCCTCGGTCCCCGCTGGTCTTACCGCAGGGCTCGCTGCGGGTGTGGACGGATCGGCACTCGCTCTGCCTCCTGCAGGCGTGCGGCCGTGGGCAGCAGCCGGTGCCCTCCGCCCTCCGCCAGCAGCGCCCAGCTCCGCGGGTCGGCACGGGGTGGGAGGCAGGGAGGCGACTAGGGCGAGCGAGGAGCCCAAGCCCCGTTCGCTCACGAAGACGTGGCCAGAGGTCAGGCTGGCGGTCAAGCTGGGGTCAGACGCCCAGGCCCCACTGCTGTGACACCAGCGCCCCACTGAGGGGTGGAGCATTTGGGGGGTTATTTTTTCCTGTGTATTTTTTTAATCACCATGCTGCAATCTGGCTTTAAAAAAGCAGAACCAGCGCCCGCTCTGCAGAGCGGCTGGGCCTTGGGGCACTCACCGCCGGCCCCGCGAGGCGCAGGGCCTAGCCCCTGGAGCGGGCTCGCGGCCGCCCGCCCTGGGACCTGCTGCTTTTGTACCTGCAGACATTCCATGTGTCCCGGGGACACAGGCCACCGCCTCCAACAGGGAAGGGAGGCGGGGCGGGCGCCCCCTGCTGCTGTTCCGGGCTCCCCCCGCCGCCAGGCAGCACCCGTGTGACGCCGTCTACGCATTTGCTTTTTTAACTTTTTTTATTTAAATATAATATTTCTTCTCAGTTAGTCTGAAAAGTGGTGGTCCCTGGGGAAGCTGTAAGAAAGCAGTCGCCTGGGGCAGGGGACGGCAGCACCGCTCTCCCCTGGGCGGCGGGGGCCCGGCCTGAGCCAGGGGGAGACGCCACGGCTCTCTCGGAAACGCTGCACCCGCCTCCTGTGCCGACGCCTCCCCCGGCGAGCAGCTGCGGGGCTCAGACCCAGTCTGCGTCCAGAGGAGCGAGGTGGGGGTGGGGCCCAGCACGCCCCCGGCCCGGCCGTCCTGCAGGCCCCTCCGAGCCGGGCAGCAGCAGCCCGGGAAGACCACAGTCCCCGCGCTGGGGACAGCCGCCGGTCACAGCTCGCTGTGGGATGCCTTGGCCACGATCACCAGCTTGGACAGCTCGGCCCTGAACGCCCCAGGCCTGTGGGACACTGTGAGAGAAGAAAGCGTGGCAAGGCCCTCGCCACCCCACGGGGCTCCGCGTCCTGGGCCAGCTGGGGCCCAGCAGGGCCTGGCAGGGCAGGCAAGCGGTCCCCCGGGGGACGGCGGGTGGAAAGGTCGGCCAGGCCGTGGGAAGTGGCGGCCCTCCCCCTTCCAGATGCGAGGACACTCACGCTCCCAGTGACCAGGTGCTGGCACCGCGTGGCCCGCCCCCGAGCGCTATGGGGGCTGTTTTTAAATAGTGGTCTTTTCTGAGGCTGGAAGTGATACGGATGTCACGTTTCCGTGTTCGTAAGGTCTGTTAGAGCGTGGCCATTCCCCTTCACTGACACGTGGTGTGGCCTGTGCCCCACGGGGCAGGTGAAGCAGTTTCGACAGAGGCCGAGCACTCCAAAAACATCTACCGTGGGGCCTTTGCAGGAGCAGCGTGCGGCCCCCGCCGGCTGCCTGGCCCTGTGTCGCCTCTCACCCCCTTCCCCAAGCAGCTGGCGCCGCGTCCACACCCCTCGCTACGCACCTGCTGTTCTGGTCACTTCGAACTCCTCGTTTTTCAGGGGAACGTCGCTCTCTCTTTCAAATGCAGCTTTGGACTATGAGGGAAAGAGCGGAGGCTGCCGGTTAGGACAGACAGCAGGACAGAGCGCACCTGCCTGCTCCCCTGGGAAGCACAAGGGCCGGGGGCACGTGGCCGAGCGCCGAGCACCCAGGAGCGCCCGCTCCGCACCCCGTGCCGGGCGGCGGGCTGCGTACAGATTTGTGCCCTCACTGCAAATCCCAGGCAGGCGGCACTCGACTCACGGCAATGAAGCAATCACGGCAGTCTCCTGAACGTAATTGCTAAAATTCAGAATTATGTGCCTCTCAAATCAGCTTAAATAGTTTTAAATTAGCAAGGGACCCTGGAGAGTAATCGGTTTGACGGTGTGACAGGCCACCTGATGGGCTTGGAGCCTGCGCCACCAGCCTCTCGCTGGGGGCTGCCATGGGGGTCAGGTGCGTGGCAGAATGCGCTGCCGGGGCGGTGAACCCCAGGGCCACGGAGCCAAGGCTGTGGGCCCCCACACACACCGGCGAGCCACTGCCGCCCTGCTGCCCCTGTGGCTGTCCCAGGGCCGAGCACCCAGGCCCCTGCCCTCTGACTTAATGCTGGCTCTCCCAGCAGGTGGCTGGCAGGCGGTTGGACAGGGACACAGGGGTGTCTGCTTCCTGCCCCTCTGTGGGCACAGCCCTGGCCCCCTGCGCTTCCGGGCCTGGGGGTCTGTGCAGTGCCCCACGTTCTTCCAAATTCTCCCTCCAGGTGCTCAGTGTCCCTGTCCCCATCCTTCCTGTCCCCCAGGGCTCTGACACCCACGCACCCGGTACTCACGTAGGCCATGCCGTACTCGATCTCGGCGCCCTGCACCTCCGCCTTGAACTGTGTGAAGTACAGGTAGGACTTGCCGTGGGGCCTGCAGAGAGACCAGCAGGGGTTGGCCTGGGGCCACATGTCCCCGGCCCCCCGACCGGGAAACCGCTGGCAGGCACGGCTGATTCCGGGACAGGAGGACAGGCCCTGAGCGACATCCCGTGTCCTCCTCGCCAGAACATCCTCCCAGCCTGTCGCCAACAGGCCGCCTTCCCTGCCCAGAAGCAAGCCGTTCTAGGACAGGGACCCTCACGTCCACTCACTGCATCCTTTACTGAGTGGCCACGACATCCTCGGCACTGCCACAGGGCCATGGCGACAGCCCGGGGGAGAGATGTGCAGGAGTTAATGGGGGCCGGGTGGGGGGGGGGGGCTCTGTCCTGGGCAGAGGGAACGGGGGCCGCAAAGGTGCCTCGGAGGGGACAAACGGGGGCATTTAAGGAGCCCAGGTCAGCATGCCAGAGCAGAGAGATGACGGGGAGCACAGTGACAGCAAGGGAACAATGCTGTCTGCATGTGAAGGGCTCCGTTTGGCCACGCGTGGGGAACGGAGCGACGGGGTGGAGGCAGAGGGAGCAGCAGGGGCCCGAGGAGGGGGGGGGGGGCGAGGATGGGCCGGGGTGTGGTAGGCACACAGAGCGGGCTCCGACTAAGCCCCCGAGCGGGTGGACGGCCAGCCCTGTCTGAGATCTGAGCCCAGGCCCGTTTCTGTGGGACCTCTCAGCTGAGCAGGTGGCCCCGGGGTCGGCAGGTGTCTGGGGCCTGCGTGCCCCGTGAGAGGCAGCCCAGTGAGGACGGTGGCCCGGGCCCCTGCTTCCGCGACGCCTCTCTCTGAGGCCACGGTGGCAGCACAGACGGGGTGCGGTCTGGGGAGCGCCCGGGCCCCCGGGACTCCAGCGAAACAGGCAGGACTCCCCCAGCGGCACCGACGAACACCTGCTGTTCGCGAGGCACTGAGCAGGAGGCTGCGGGGCGACACCTGCCCTGGGACTAGAACACGCCGCTTCCTCTGATCACTGTCAGTCGCAGCTTGATCCGCCCGCCTTGTGGCCCCAAGTCCCCTGAGGGCGGAGCCACAGCTTGTTCTTCTACATCGGGCACACAATAAATGCCCCAGAAGTCACTTCTGCTTGGGGTGGCACGAGCCAGGCCGAGAAGCCGGAACAGAAGGGACACAGTTCCCTGCTGCCCCTGCCCGCCCCGGGCTCGCCACCCCCGCCCCGGGCTGGGCTTCAGCGGCGCGGCTGTGAGAAGGGTGGACGAGGCATCAGCCCCTGGGCAGAGACTGAACCCACGAACGCGACTCTAGGGGTGGCGATGGGGGCGTAGCGTTTGGGGAGCCTGGCCCCTCTCCCGGGTGCTGTGGCCGCTGCCTGGGCTGCACTGTCCCTGGCCCCCAAGCCCCTCTTGGCCTCAGTGTCCCTGGGGAGCCGTCCCGCCCCTGGCAACCCCCAGCACAGTGTGACACGCCCCCTGTGCGCGCCTCCGGGACGCAGGACCCCCTGTTGGTCTGTCTGTCTGCCCCCTTTCCCTGTGGTGCGCTCGCCCCCGCAGTCTGGGCCAGCGTACCCCCTTCCAGGAGACCCCGCCGCCGGGACCCTGAGCTCACCTCCAGATGGTGCAGGTGAAGTGCTGCTGGTCTTCGCTGGTCCCCAGACTCATCTGCCACTTCTGGGGAGAGGGGAAGCGTGGGTCAGCCCGGGCACACGGCGGGCCGTGCACGGGGCAGCTCCGAGAGCTCGGGGAGCCTCAGGTTCTGCAGAGTGAGTGAACCGCTCCTGGGCCTCTCGGCTGGAGCCTGGCCCCCAGGTGCCCGACTCTGCTGGGGGCAGTGAAGCTACTCGCTGTGACGCGTCATGAGACGTCCGCCCAAACCCGCAGAACGCACGGTGCCGGGAGGGAGCCCTCGTGCCGGCCGGGGGCTCGCGGCGACCAGGGCGCGTCGGCCGAGGTCCTCACGGTAACAAACGTCCCGCTCCGTGGAGACGGCTGTGCGTGGGGCGGGCAGGGGGAGGTACTGAAATCTCCGTCTTCTGCTCAGTTTTGTTGTGAACTCTGGAAATTAAAATCTATTTACAAATAAAAACAATAAGAAAAGGAGGGAGAACAGCTCACGCACGTCTGCTCGCGCAGGCATAAAGAAGTCCTCGGAAAAGATGCAAGGTGTTCACGATCGTGGCCACTCGCCTGCGGGGTGTGGGTGGGACCTGGACAGTTAGAAGGTGCTGTCAACTTTTACATGCTTTTCTTTTGGGACAATGTGAGTGTGTTCACTTTTTAAAAATTAACAAAAAATGAAATTAAAATTTTAAACGGGTTCCAAAACACAGCACAGGCTAACTCACGGCCCCTGAGGAGCGACCACCGTCACCTCCCAGGCTGCTCGGATCGCCAGTCCCATGAGTTTACAGCCCGCCCCCCCGAGTGACCGTGACCTCCGATGACAGGTGCTCCCAGTTTAACGTCATGGCTTTTTCATTAATGGGAGCATTAATTACAGTGGAGTAAATGGTCACTTAGGTGCCTTTTGCCTGGAGCACGGATGTGGGAACCAATTGCTAGTTTACACGGAGTGTACAATTCACCTTTTAAAAATGTGTAATTTAGAAGGCGGGTCCACTGTGGCATAGGTGGCCCGAGCCGGCTCCCTCCCCAGAACACGGCGAAGGTACACCTATATTTAGAGCATTTCCTCTGAGACACCTGTGAGCCAACTGAACCGCTTCTGCACGACAAACTAGAGGAACCGGATGGGGAAGGCTGGGGACCCCAGACAGCCCCCCGGGAGGGAGGGGCCAGCGGACAACCTGCAGGGCCAGCAGCATCCCCGCCCACCTCTCCCAGACTTAGACCCAGCAGGAGCAGAGGGCGCCACGGCCCACATACCAGGGGCCCCTCCACCCAGAGGAGGACCCAGTGGGTATCGCGGGGTGCTGCTTCACGCGTCCGCTGGGCTGTGTGCACATGGGGCTCCCCCGTCCAGACAGTGCCGAGAAGGCGGGCGCCGCTGTGCGCGTGGGCCCGCCCGCCCGGGGAAGGTGACCGACTCGCCATGCGCACACAAGGCTGCCCACGAGGACAAGGGCGGGGCTGGGAGGCCGCCGAGCCTCGGGCACATTGAGCAGCCCCATCAGACCCTGCTCTGGCGACGCGGCTTGCCAGGCGCACGCCAAGCAGCCGCACCTGCTGCCCCTCCCAGAACCCGCTCCTCCAGGCTGCAACACACCAGGCACCGCTCGTGCCCGGCCCAACCCCCACCGATCCGCCACGTCCATCCGCTACAGAGACCACTCTCTCGATCAGTCGGAGAGGACACAGCACCTGGAGTGAAGAAGCGTCGGAAGGGCTCAACGGCACGGCAGTTAATACAGAAAAATGGACCGGTGACCCGGAAGACAGAACACTGGCAATCACAAGATCGGAACAGCAAAAGGAAAAAAGAATTAAAAAAAAAATGAGGATAAGCGATCTCTAGGATAAAATCGCGCTCTCTGACATTCGCATCACAGGGATTACAGGAGAAAGAGAGGGCGGGGCAGAAAGGGTACCTAAATAAAGGCTGAAAAGTTTCCTAACCTGGTGCAGAAAACAGACACCCAGGCCCAAGCAGCAGAGTTCCAAACGAGACGAACCCAGAGAGACCCGCGTCTAGACATGCTGTAATTAAAATTGCAAAGGACAAAGAGACCATCTCGAAGGCAGCAAGAAGGAGACAAGAAGCCACGTGCGGGGGCAACGCCATAAGGCTACGCGCCGATTTCTCAGAAGCAACCGATGGCCAGAAGGGAGTGGCAGGCAAGATCCGAGTGCGGAGGGAAAGGAGCCCGCTACCCTGAATACTGTCTCCAGCACGGTTATCCTCCCGCATTGGAGGCGAGGTGGCGTTTCCCAGACAAGCGAGAACTGAAAGAGCTCACCGTGCCCAAAGCAGCCTTCCGAGAAGTGCTAAAGGGTGCCCTTCATGCAGGAAAGGCCGTAACCGGAATAACGCAGGAAGGAAAGGTAATCTCACGTGTAAAGGCAAATATACAGTAACTACAGTCATTCAACCACTTAAAAAGCGAGTATGGAGGTTTAAAGACAAAAGCACAATTAACTGTAACTACAATAAATAGGAGATACACAAAACAAAGATGTAAAAGATGACTTCGAAAACATAAAGAGGGGAGGGGGGCGCAGAAACTAGTGCTTTCACAGCACAATTGAACTTGAATGCCTGTCAGCTTAAAATCGACGGCTGCAGATACAGGTGGATATCTATGAACCTCACGGTGCCTGCGAACCAAAAAGATACAAAGAATACACAAAAAGTAAAGAGAAAGGAATCCAATGAGAATACTAAAGAAAACCAGTAAACCCAAAGGAAACAGATCAAGAGGAGGAGCAGAAAAGAACAATCACGACCAAAAGCAATTAACAAAATGGCCATAAGCACTTATCTATCAGTAATTACTTTAGAAGTAAATTGACTAAATGCTCCAATCAAAAGACACAGGATGAAAGAATGAATAAAAACAAGATCCATCTATATGCTGCTTGCGAGAGACTCACTTTGGATGGAAAGACACATACGGACCGAAAGCGAAGGGGTGGAAAGTGATACTCTACACAAATAGAGTCAAAGAGAAAACGAGGTAGCAACACTTGTCAGACAAAATAGACATTAAAACAACGGCGGTAACAGGAAACAAAGAAGGACATTACATAATTGTAAAGGGGTCACTCCAGGAAGAAGATATAAAATACAAAACCTAACACAGGAGCACCAAAGCACAGAAACCAAACAGTAATGGACATAAAGGCAGAAACCAACAGTGACAGCTGGGGATTTCACCAACCACTGACCTCGATGCGTACATCACCCAGGCAGAAAGTTAACAGGGAAATAATGGCCTTAAATGCCACGTGAGAACAGTCTGATTTAAGATATAGAGCATTTTATCCAAAAACTGCAGGTTTCACTTTTTCCTCAAGTGCACATGGAACATTTTCCAGGAGAAATCACATACTCGGCCACAAAACAAGCCTCAATAAATTCAAGAAGACTGAAATTATATCAAACATATTCTCTGACCACAGTGACAAAAAACTAGAATCAAGAGAACTAGAAAAAAAAACAAAAAACAAATATGTGGCGATTGAACAGTACGCTTTTAAAAAACCAACGGAGCAAAGAGAAAATCGAATACTACCTCGAGACACATGAAAATCAAAACACAACTCTACAAAATGTGGGGTCGCAGCAAACGCACTCAAAAAGAACAAAGTTCAACGTAGAAGGAAGGAAATAATAATGATCAGAGTAGAAATAAAGTAAATAGAAAATAGAAAAACAAAAGGCCAAAGAAACTAAAAGCTGGTTCTTTGAAAGCATAAATGAAACTGACAAGCCTCAAGACAAGACTCATCAAGCAAATAGAGAGAACACAAGTAAAATCAGAAATGAAAGATTACAGCCGACACCACAGATATACAAAGCATTATTAAAGGATACAGTGAACGATTATATGCCAACAAATTGGACAATCTAGAAGAAATGGACAAATTTTCAGACATATACAACCTTCTAAGACTAAACCAGGAAGTCAAAGAGAATCTGAACAGACCAATTACTAGCAATAAAACTGCATCACTAACCAAAAAACGCCCATCAACAAAAGCTTAAGACCAGACAGTTTCGCAGGTGAATTCTACCATGCATTCAAAGAATTAGTGCCTATCTTTCCAAAAGTATTCCAAAAACTGAGGAAGGAACGCTTCCAAATTCATTCTACAAGGTCAGCATTATCTTGAAATCAAAAAGAGATAAGGACACTACATAAAAAGAGAAGTATTGACCAATATCCCTGATGAACACAGATGCCAAAATCCTCAAAATTCTCAACCAAATTCAACGGTACATTAAAAAGATCTTGCACCATGATCAGGTGAGATTTATACCAGGGATGCAAGGCTGTGGTTCAACATCCACAAAACAATTAATGGATTCATCGCATCGACTAAACCAAGGATAAAAACGAAATGATCATTTCAGGAGATGCATAAAAAGCATTTGACGAAATTCGACATCTATTTATGATAAAAATTCTCAACAAAGTGGGAACAGAAGGAATTTATCTCAGTAAGACACACCTGTCAATAAACTGACAAACACTACGTGTTGGCGAGGATGTGGAGACAAGGAAGCCCTCGCGTGCTAGGGTAGGGACTGCAAAGGCTGCAGCCGCTCTGGAAAACAGTATGGAGGCTCCTCAAAAAATTAAAAATAGAGCTGCTTTACAATCCAGCAATCCAATTTATAGGTATGTATCTGAAGTAAACAAAACCATTAATTCAAAACAGTACGTGCACCCGTTGTTCACTGCTGTATCATTATAACAGCCACAATATGGAAGCAACCCAGGCATCCACCCACAGAGGACTGGATAAACAAGTAGCGGTACATATATACTATGAAATATTATTCAGCCACATGGTCCCCACAAAGCAGGCGATGGTGCACTGCATCCTTCTCTGCTTCGAATCCCCCCTACTTCCTCTTCTGACACCAGCTGGAGAAAATGGTCATCAAGGAAATGGGGACCTCAGTCCCAGACCACAAGGAACTGAATTCTGCCAACAAACTAACTGAGCCTGGAAGACAATATCTTGGTCTTGGCTTATGAAGCACCTGCCTGAGCCTCCATAAATGAACGATAGTGAGTGAGTGTTGTTTTAAGCTGCTACGTTTGTGCTGATTTGTTAGGCAGCGAAGGAAACAAATATGAAGCTCCTCACAGAGGCCCCGGGAAATGGCCTCTCACGCCTCATCTTTCACCCAGACGTCTGTTCACCCTGTGGAATTACGAGTGGAATCTATCGTCACTACTTAACTTGAGCCCTTTCACTTTCATCGGTTGAGCAAGAACAGTAAATAAATGTAAGTTAACAACACACATCCTGGAAAGAAGCGCTGTATGACGACAGACATGTCGACACTAAATTACAAGGAATTTTGTAGAACTCACCTCGTTGGTCCCTCCTTGAGAAGCATAGGTGAACACACAAGTATATTTGTCCTAGAAAATGGAAAAGGAAAAAAAGGCTTGGTGGCAGGTAACCTTAGCGCTAAGGTGCAGGGTCAGGCCAGCTTTCTGCCACCCAGAATCAGGAAGATCCTGAGTCTGGGCATCTGTACTCAGGGGAAGGAGGCTGAGCCAGCCCCACAGGGCCTCCCAGGGTCTGCAGACCTGGAATTCCCCCGCCTCCCTACTAGTGAGCTCCTCGGGCAGAAAAACAATCTGGGTGGCTTCTGGGGGATGAAGAGCAGAAAGAGGGGTCGCACCCCCTATAGCACCCACCCTCCTAGGAACTTGGGCTTTGGGACACCTGGGGGCCCATCTCTGTGCTGCTGTGGGTCTTGACAGGTGCAAACCTTTCTAAGCCTGTTTCCTCATCTGCAAAATGGGCCTAACATAGAAAGCATTTGGTACGATACCCAGCAGTAAGAGAGTATCAACAAATAGTGACTGTCGATATGGTTGTTACAGGGACGGGAGAGGCAGCGACTTCTCCAGCAAGCCGGGGACAAGGCTGGACTGGACCCAGGCCTGCTGCCTCGAGCAAGGGGGCCTGGCATCACACTTCGGTGAAGATGGGGGTACCGTGCGCCATGGAAAGAAAAAGCAACGTTTGTCCACTTCCTCCCTAGTCGGAGCGACAGCGGGACCGACCTTCTGTGGAGCCGGGAGGCGTGCACCCGTCAGGATCAACGCCCCTCTCCTCTGTGCCCGCCCCCGCCCCCCTTGCCCTCCAATGGCCGGGTAGTCGCCTGGCTGTGGTGGACAAGGCTGCTTGGGCACGCTGGGCATGTGACAAGTGACAAGGACTGAAGCTAGTGGCCCAGCCCCCTCAAAGTCGCCAGGCCGGAAGTGCACCCCTCCTCAGGCCCAGTCCCCGAAGTACGAGCCCCCGCCTCGGGCCGCACCCCCTCTCCCGGCGCCTGGGCCCTTCGTCAGCAGCGGCACTCACCCCCGGGCCCACGTTCTGGGAAAAAGAGTGCACGACGCCGCCGGGCTGCACGTCAAACGCCACCGTCGTGGGCTCGGACACCGCCTCCGCGGGCCTCAGCGCCCACGCCGCCAGGAGCAGCGCAGCCCACAGACCCGCGCCGCCGGCGCCGCTCCTCCTTCCGCTGGGCGCCGCCATCTTGGGACCGGGCCGCGGGGCAGACTGGTGGACGGAGCGCAGCGAAGGACACGTCAGGCAGCCGCCGGAGGCCACGTCGGCGTCAGCGCGGCCACGTGACCCGCGCGCCCCGCCCCTGCTGCCATCTTGGGGGCGGGGCTTGGAGGTCCCGGCGCGTACGCGGGGCGCGCGGTCTCGCTTCCGTCGCCCCTCACTGGCCACGTGCCTGACCCTTCAGCTCTTCCGACTAGTGAATGTGCAAGGACGGAGGGCAGTAGAAGGTCGCCACTAAAATTCAAGTTAATAAATGTAGACGGTAGGAGCAAAATGGAAGGTGACCTTCGGCGGATACCTCAATCGTTGCAGCCAAGATCCGTGGCTGGATGCTAAAAATTGGTGGTCGAAAAAGTATGGTGAGAAACAGGATATTTGCGTAGTCTCAGACACAGAGAAAAAAAGAGTAATTTTACAATGGAAACAGCAGCCTCGCCCAATGATCAAAGTTAACGTCACCAAAAATGAGACCGTGTCAGCGTGAAGCCGCCGAGCCGCTCACCGCACGCACTGAGGACCCCTTGTCCGTGGCACCGCTGGAATTCCTGCCCCAAAAGCTCAGCCTCAATCCAACTCTAAGCAAACATGAGGCAAACACAAGTTGAGGGACGTTTCACATGATAACCGGCAGTACTCTTCAAATGTCATGAAAGGCCACCGCCGAGGGGCCATCACAGAATGAGACCAAGACGACTAAACAAACATCGGGTCCTGGATCGGATCCTCGTCTCACTTCCAAACGCTGTAACAGTGCCACTGACTGGGGGCCAAAGCGAGACGTGTGTTTCTCACGCTTCGGGAGGCCGGGGAGTACAAGGTCTGCGGTGGCAGATTCCCGGTCTGCCGAGAGCCGGCCTCTTGGTTCATAAACCGCTCTTTCCTACCTGTGTCTTCACGTGGTGGAAGGGGCGGAAGGCGCTCCCTAGGGTCTTTTTAAGGGAACAGATGCTATTCATGGAGGTTCCACCCTCATGTCCTACTCACCTCCCCAGCCCCCCTCCCCCGAGACTAGCACATTTGGGTTTAGGTTTCAACATGAATTTGAAGGGGCACAAATATTCAGTTCGTAAAAGCCCTGGACCAGAAAAATGACATTACAGGGAGAAGTCGAAATGGAAATACAGCCTGTGCATGCAGAAACTAGGATCGTGTTGACATTAACGCCGCGCTTCAAAAACCAGGCTTTTACCAGGGCTGCTCAAGACGTTAACGTTAGGAGAATCTGGACAAGGGACATCTGTAGCTTTTCTGTGAGCCTAAAATTATTTCAGAGTACAAAGCCAAAAAAGAATCCTTACCTCAGGGCTTATCAGGAGGTTAACTGAAGGGATGCAAGAAGAATCCTAAATCCTAGTTGTTGCCTGCATGAGATGCCAATGAAAAATTCCCTGGTTTGGGGGCACTTTTTGGGGAGTCATAAATTGCTTAGAATTTCAAGAAAACACCAATGGCCAGGTCTGGAGTGTCCAGAATTAAGCTACTTTTCCTAATCCTTCCTGATTTGAAAGAACAGAGAAAATGTCACAGGGAACCCCTAAGCTGGGCTGCGTCCCACTTTTTGAGGAACTCAAATTTCTCAACCCCCGACACAGAGGATGAAGGTTTCAGAGAAGTCAGGAGCACCTGCATGGCTGACTGTTCTACAGAAAACTCTAACTCCAGAATTCATGCTTTTCAGTGGCGGCAGCCTGTCCTAAGTTAGGATTCCTGCTTGTGTTAAAAAATTTCCTCCTTGCAACTGGCCGCTCTGGATCCATTAGAAATTGGTTCCATAAATTGGACGACCACTGTCCTACTTGGGTATTTCCCACAGCGTGGTTCCATCCATGTCTTTCCTGTTCTCACTGCTGTATCTGACCTTCAGTCGGTCACTATAAAGAATTCAAATCTGGCCAAGAGCTGTCACTAACAAGATCCTTTATTTCAGTTGTGAGCTGTTTGAGTCTTCTACTGAAGAGGGGTGTGTTGTGTGTGTTTTCTTTTTAGAAAGACTCCTCAAGCTTTTTTTTGTCCTTCCCCCCCCCAACTCACACTGAAGGGACGAAGAAAAAACATCATTCCAAAGATCCTGCTTTCTAATCATCATATGTCTAGTGTCCTAAAGGAAACAACCCATGACATGAACATCACAGACTTCTCTGGTCAGGACACCATAAACGCGGTGGGTGTGGGTGTAAAGGGACCGCAGGAAGGGGCTCTGTGGCGGCGAGCAAACAGTTCGCATGTGGTGATTACAGGTGACAAAGCAGAACAGAACCCCCCCCACACACACACACACACGAGTGCAGGTGAAAGCTGATAAAATGCGAGTAAGATTTGGAGTGTAGTTAACTGCATTGTACAGTCGGTTTCCTGCCTTACCTAACTGTGCTTAGGTAAGATGTAAGCCAGGTGAAGGGTACATGGGACCCCACGATTTTTGTAACTTCCTATGTGTCTATTTTTAAATAAATACCATAATGATGTTTGAAAGGCCAAACCAGGAAAATATCTGCAACAGATATGACGCAGGGTTTTATGTCAATCCCACGTGGATTCTTGCCAGTTAGGGAAGAGATGAGCACCTCCACCAGGAAAAGAATCAAGCACGTGACCAGGACACCTGATACAGCACTGGGGACCCTTCTGCTGATGGCCCTCCCCCCCACCAGTGGTGGAGAAAACACGCGGCCATGTATCAACCTGGCAGAAACAGACGCCTCTGACCAGCCACCTCCAGGAGACCAAGACCTTCTGTCGGCAGACACCTGTCCTTTTGTAGCGGCTCATCATTGATCCCCCCTTCCTGTGGGTGCCCCACTTCGCTTTCCAGACCTCACTCTCCGGGCAGAAATGCGACTCCCTGAGGCCTGGCTAGTGGAAGCTGTCTCGTGGCACTCCGGCGTTCCCCGAGTGAGGCAGCGGACCGTCCTGATAGAGCTCCTGCTTTGAGGGGATTGAGGGCTGCCAGTTGCCCAATCTCCTGGGGTGACCCTAGCACCCCCGTTCTCACCGGTTTCGACTGTTCTGTGGTTTCTGACTACTTGCTTCTCCACTTCACTTCACCGTGGATTAAGTGAAAGACGTCTTGTTCCCGAGATGATTTTAAACGTTCAGTGGCTGAGCTTCTTACTCAAACATTTTCAAACGAGCAACATAGTTTGATTTGCAACGTGTATGACAATGGACTCCTTTCCTTCTTATACAAAAAGTGTCTACAAATCAATGAGGGCAACAAATCAAAAGGTGGCCAAATGACTGCTAGTAAACAAGTGTCACCAAACATGAAAACATCCCCACACAGAAAATAAATTTAAGTTCAAATAACACTGAGAATCCACGCTTCACCTCTAAGATTGGCGAAGAGAAAAATCACACACTGGGGAAGGAGCAAAGGGCACGCTTACCCTCTCTTGGCAAAGTGGACATCGGAAGGCAATTTGGCAATATTCTTCAAAATTAAAACTAAATATGCTTTTTGAGTTTTAGAAATTTACCCCCAAACCTCAAACATATACCCAGAAGTTTGTATAAGGCATTGGTTTCAGTATCATTTATACCATGTTTTGTCCAATTATATATACAGCCTGTGGGTCAAATCTGGCCAGCTGCCTGGTTTTGTAAATAAAGTTTTATTGGCACACAGCTATGCCTGCTTATTTACATATCATTCTTGGTGGCTGCTTTTGAACTACGAGGTCAGAGTTGAATAGCTCCAACAGACTACCTGGCCCTTTACAGAAAAAGCCTGCTGACCCGATTTATACAAAAAGCCAGAATGCCCTGCGTTGTCCCTTGAAACGTGCCCAATGAAATCAGTTATGGCACATTCACCACGCCAAACAGAACGCAGACCGAGGGGGGGCTGCCTCTCAGCAGCAAAGGCCTCTGTCCGCGCTTTACCCTTCTGTCCTGAAGTTTATTTTTTTAAGCCATTACAGATAAAACTAGGGCTTCCAGAGGAGGGAGAGGCTGATCCCGCTGTTGGAAACTCCAGGACCACGAGTGCCCTCTACGCAGGCCCCTTGGTCTCTTGGCTTTCGGGACAAACATAAAGAGGTTTCCTGACCCCTAAACCAGAGCCAGGCCACTGGACGAGCATGTCAACCAGGGTGCTGCTCCTCGCGTTGGGCTGCCGCCCTGGGAAAGCCTGTGGGGCCCACCAGGCCACCCGCCACGTGCTATGCTGGGTCCCGACGTGACGCATCAGGACTGCTGGGTCCATCCTCGCTGAACCACTCTGAGGAGGGGTGGGCCACCTTCTGGCCAGGGCGCGGTGCCCCCCCTTCTGAGCCAGGGCGTTCTGGGCTGACTGCCAAGACCACCCGGCCCCCCGCCCCTCAGAAAGGCCCAGCCCCGGCCCGGGGCCGAGAAGGAGCCTCGGGAGGGCGGTGAGCATCCGTCTGGAATCTTTTAATGAGCCTGCTTCTCACACGCGTAATTATAAAAGAATAAGAATTGACAAAAATATTTTCTTTCCATAATATGTAGAGGTGTTTGTTTCTGGTGGGGATTTTTTCTTCTTTTTTTTTTCCTTTCTGCGCGCCCCTGGCAGAAGTCGGCGGGGAGGGGAAGGAAGAGGGAGGATAACCCTGAGGCGGGGACGGCTCCACTCCCAACTCCGGAACGGGCCGGCGCGGGCCAGGCAGATGCAGGTGGCTGGAGGGCCGGGGAGCGGGCGGCAGCCGCCGGCCAGCGGGGGCCAGAGCGGGCCGCGATCGGCGCCCCAGAGCCGGGCAGAGGCCAGTGCAGCGCGTGCATCGCCCTCGGACACTGGCCGCGACTCCCTGCCGCAGCTGCCGAGGAGGTGGGGCTCACCGGGTGCCGGCTGGGCCGAGCCCCACTGCCCAGTGGTACACTCCAACTCTAGATTTAGGCACCCCTTGCTTTGTCTTTTAAGTTAGGAAAAACGTCTCCAAAACAAAACGCGAGCAGGAGGTGGGCGGGTGGGGAGGAGAGGCACGCATGCTGCTGTGCTGGGTGCGGCAGCCGGTCCGGGCGAGGAGGGCCCCGCCTCTCCAGGGCCCAGCAGGGCTCGGCCCGCTCCTGAGGGCGGTGAGGAGGGGTGGCTCTGGGAAGTGCCTCGTGGGTGTCAGCCTCGTCGCCCTGTCCTGGCAACCGAGAAGCAGCAGGCGGAGAGCCAGGAGCATTTAAAAAATGATAAAAGGCGTCGGGGCCGAAGGCGGCGGCTCTCGAGCCGGGGACAGGGATGTCCAGTGGGGGCAGCAGAGATGGCACCTCAAGGGGGCCCCGCGGGGCCACTCCATCCTTCCCTCCTGGTCCCCCTGGCGGCGGCAACGAAGCCACTTGTGCTCTAAACTTGCGGCCGCAGCAGCGCGGGCCCTCAGAGGTGCTCCTGGAGAAAGTGCAGCAGCGTGACTTCATAGTGCTCACCGGACTCAGGGCAGCGGATGCTGTGTCTCTCGTTGGGGTAGATCTGGGTGGACAGAGAAGGCAGGGCTGGTGGCACCAAGCGACCTTGCCCGAGCCGTTGGCCTCCCCCTTCCTGGCCCTGTGCCGCCCCAGCCCCCGGACATCGGGACCTGGCCTCCTGCGCTCTTTCCCCACCTGGGGCACCCCCTGCCCCCACCCTTTCACGCCACCTCGGCTGCTGACCGCCTGGCTCCTTCTTCCTCCTCCTGGGCCGTGAGGGCAGAGAGAGGATCTGTGCTCCGAGCCCTCAGCCCAGTGCCTGGCATATTACAAATGTGATATATGAACAAACTGGGGCCAGTAGCCTCCCAGTCCAACCGTTTAGGGTGTGTGAACCGCAAGGCGGGCGCCACCCACTTCCTCCAAACAGAGCCCTGCCCCCACTCCCAACGGAGGTGTCTGACCTGGCAGCTTCCAGGACTTTGGGCCCGCCACGCGAGCTAAATGCCTTTCCTGAAAGAACTCGTTTGGGCCTCACGGCCCCACTGGGAGGCAGGGGTCACCATGCCCCTTTCACAGATGAGGGAGCAAAGCCCGAGGTTAACAGACCTGCCACCTACGGCCACCTAGGAGGGTGTGCCGTTCCCGGCTACCCGGCTCAGGACTTCAGGCCCAGAGGGACACTCGAGGGTCCACCCTGGTCCTGCCTGGCTTCTGCCCTGAGCTGCAGCTGCCCCCAGCCTGCGTGCGTGTGCGGCTGGGCGGGCAGCCGAGGGGCGCTCTGACAGGAAGGCGGCCTCCCTCCTGTCGCGTCTGGCGAGCGAGCACCCAGCCGCAGGTGCCTGAAGCCTGCGCCTCCTGCCCTGTGACCCTCGGTTACGATGGCCTTGAGAGGACGGCGTGCCTGGAGCACCTGGGAAGCAGACGGACGTCCCGGTGGGAGCGCGTGAAAAACTCCCTCTCGCCTCCACAATGACTCCGGAACCCACTGGGCCTCCCGCGCCCCACTGTCAACTCCTTTCTCGCCAGTGTGACTGACTATACACGTCCCACTGGCCCGTCTGTAGGGCGGCTGGTGGCATGCTGGTCACGTGGCGAGCAGAGCAGTCAGTCCTGCTCCCAGGCCTGGACATGTCTCACCCCTAGAACGAAACCCACTCAAGGCTCTGGGCCTCGCCGGAGACCCAACCCCTTAACGCAAAAGAGAAGCCCTCACCAAGGCCCTGCCCCTTACTGCTGAAGCCCCGCCCCAGCCCCGCCCCTCTCCTGAGGCCCCCGCCAGCTTCCTTCACCCAGCACCCTGGCCTCCTGTCCCGGACTGCTCCCTCCGACTAGTTTCTTGTATCTGGTGCCCACACACACACACACACACACACACACACGCCTTCCTGGCCTGCCTGACTCCTGCTCACTCTTTAGCACCCTGAAATGCCACCTCCTCCGTAAATTCGTCTCTGCTACCCTAGTCAAGGTAACATCACACCTAGATTCTTTCAGCACCCTGGACGGTTCCTCCACACGGGCTTCTTGGTTTAAAATGAAACCTGTGCGATAATTCTGGTGGTGCTGGCCTCTCTCTACCAGGCCCTGCGCTGCGGGGGGTCTGGCCACGTCCCCCCGCATTTTCCCGGTGCTCCCAGCAGCAGGGACTCGGAGCGACCAACGTGTGATTGCTGAATAAAGGACGAATAAACGTCAGGTCGCGGGGAGCCCACAGCAGGGGAGGAGGTGGGCAGCGCGGGGTGACCACAGATGCCCCGGGAGAGGTGGCAAGCACAGTGGAAGTAACGCCGCCTGACTGCCACTGCCCACCCTGCCAGTCCCGGGAGGGGTCCGGAGGCGTCCGGGAGCCACCCACCTGAAGCTGGTAAGGTTTTCCTGCTCGGATCAGCTGGGAGACGAGGAAGTTCGTATGGAAAAAGTGCACGTTCTCGTCCAGGAACCCGTGCAGGATGAGCAGGCGGTTGGGCCTGGAAGACACGGTGGGCAAGGGTCTGAGGGGGCCCCCTTCTCCCGCCCTGACGCAGTCAGTCTCCGAGTCCCTAGGCCCCAGGGCGGCGAGGATGGCAGCAACAGATGGTGGTGGCCGAGAAACTATTTTTAAAATTCTGATTTTAAAAATAACTTATTGAGGTAAAATTTACACAACCTACAACTCTCTCATTTTAAAGTGGATGGTTCGAGGGCATCTGGTGCATTCACAAGGCTGTGCAACCATCACCTGTCTAGTTCTAGAACATTCCATCACCCAAAGAAAAACCCTGTGCCCATCTGCAGTCACACCCATCCCGACAACCGCCACTCTGTGTGTCTTGATGGATTTGTTATGTCAGTGAATTTAAATTTAAGAGGCTGCTTATGGCCAGCGGCTCCTGGGCTGGATGGCACAGGTTCCAAGCTAGGCTGCACGCTGGCGTCCCCCGGACCACACTCATGGCCGAAGAGAGCAGCCTCGCTGGAAGAGGGGCCCACACTGTGAAGGGAACCCCAGCATGAAGGCGTGGGACCCAGGTTCACGTTCGGACAGAGCCGCAGCAGAAAATGGCAACAGTTTTCTTTTAATCGGGAAATCAGCTGCCGGTGCTGATGGCGTGGCGTGGGTCGCCTGGGCTGGTCTGATGGACGCAGGTATCACAACCATGTGGACCTGGGTCCTGAACCACAGTGTCAAAACCCACAAGACAGAGGCTGTTGATTTTCAAGACCAACTCATGGACCCACAGCCGGCCACATGCTAGTGGGGGTAATGGTGGCTTCGTGGGCAATGGTGCAAATCTAGAACCTTCCTTCCATCTTTCCAAGGCAGGGCCAGGGCCTCCCTCCCAGGGCACCCAGGTACCCACTTCCTATGAGGAGCAGAGAGGAGACGGGGCTGCAAGAGCGAATTCGAGGCTCAGGCAGAGAGGAGGGACGGAAGTGACAGGAGCAGGGTGGCAGAGGTGGGGGCCTCGGGGAGTCGGCACTTCGGGGGGGGGGGGGAGGGCCTTACTCGTTGGGCAGCTTCTCCACGTGCAGGGCCACGGAACCGGCCTCGTAGCCATACTGGTTGTTCTCTGGGACGTCCATGTAGCGTTCCGTGTACCCTGTGTCGTAGGCCATCCAGACTGTGACTGGGGCACCGGCAATGGCCACCTGCGGACCACGGCGCGCGGGCGGGGCAGAGAGAGAGAGAAGAGACAGGCACGCGGGTCAGGTCCCAGGAGCCTGCGCGCGCCGGCTGTCGGGGCCTCCCCCGGAGGGCACCAGGAGCGGGCATGCGCACGGGGACTGGCGGGGAGGGGCCCTCGGACCGCATGTGCCCCGTGGACCGTGCACTGTCGAGGGCGGGCGGGTGAGCTGCACGGGCGCGTTCAGGCCGGATCGGCCCCTCCCTGGGCCCACTGCCTTCCTGCCTCCTCCTCCTCATCGCCGCCCCGCGGTGCCCGGACAGTGCCGCCGGCCTGGGGGGCCCCTCCCCCGACGCTCTTCACACCATGCCCCACCTCTGCCCATCCGAGGCCGGGGTCCCGGGCTCAGCCTCCCACAGAGAGCTGCTGGTGGGGTTTTGTGCAGCCGGACGCCATCCTGGGGTCAGCAGTGGCGGGCAATGAGGAGGGGGGCTCGGCCCCGTGGGGCTGCTGCGGGGAGAAACAGCCACGTGGCAAGGCCCCTGCCAAGATGCCTCCCCTAGGGGGGGCGGGCTCCGAGGGGCACGGGCCGGCGGCGGCAGACAGGGGCGAGGGGGCGAGGCGGGACCTACCTTGAACACCTGGGGCTTGTGGATCAGCCCCATGAGCGAGAGGAAGCCGCCATAGGACCAGCCGTGGATGGCCACCCGGCTCAGGTCGATGAAGCCGTACTTCTCAGCCACAAACTGCAGGCCCTCTACCTGGTCCTCGATCTCTACTTGGCCCTGGGGGGTGAGGCCAGGCACCTCTCAGTGGCCTCCTCCCCCGGGGACACCACGCTGTCCCGCCTATGCCCCCCTGGGAGAGCCCGCTCTCTCCGGGATCAAGGCCGCTTCCTGTAGCCTTCCCCCTCTGCGCCCCGCTGCACCCTGCCTGCTCTGGGGGACGGTGGTCAGGCCGGGCACCAACCCCGCTCTGCTACCTCCTGGCTGAGTGACTCTGAGAAAGTCACATCCCCTCTCTGGGCCTGTTCTCATATCCTGAAAATGGGGATGTTAACCCGACTAGGACCCATTGTGCGGCAGGCGCGAGGCCGACACGAGATGATCAGCGTCTCAGACTCGAGGCCTGGCGCGTACTGAGGCTCGGTGACCAGCTGGTGTCGTCGTCTCCATCAGCAGCACTTCTACAATCACCAGGCCCTGTCCGGCCCAGCCCTGGCACTTCCTGCCGACTGGGCCTGCAGTGACATGTCTGGCTGAGGCTGGGCTCGGGCACCAGGTGGGATGGGTGTATACCTGTCTCTCCAAAGGGCAAAGCTCAGGCTGAGCAGCAAAACAGACATTCCCCTTGGTTCCAAAGGGCCACCCCACTGAGGCCTGGCACCCTGGCCAGGATGGTCCTTATGGAAGGTGCCCAGAGCTAATGACAAACCCTGCGCCCACACACCCCAGGTCCCCCTTCCTCACGCAGGAAGGGCCCGGAGAGACTGAGACAAGTTACCATCTGGTTCTTCAGGGCCCCTTCGAACCGAAGTCCTCGCTGACATGAGCCCCTGCCATCGATCACGACCACCGCATAACCCAGGGATGCCAGCGTGTTGAGCCGCAAATACTTGATTCCTTTGAAGGAATTATTCACCAGCTGCACCTGCGGAGGAGGACGAGCGAGGGCGTGGGGCTCTGGACGAGCGGCGAGAAACCCCACGCGGCTCCGGATGACAGGGGCAGGCCAGACAGCAGGGGGACAGGCCGGGTCTCAGCCCAGTCAGAGCTCCTGGCCTTTGTCACGAAGGCTGTGGACGCCTGGAGGTGTCCTGGGAGCAGGGCCGTGGAAGGGTAGACGGGGCCCACGGCGAACCAGGCCTCGCGCCTGGAACGCGCTACAGAAAGGAAGGCCCCGGTCACGCTCCCTCCCCGCTGGGCCCTCTCCCTGGAATTGTCCCTCACTTCTTCAGCCTCCTTCTCCCACTTTGCTACTGTGTGGTGACCTCTAAACCACAGACCCAAGAAATGGTGGGGCTGGAGGCGCCAGGCGCTCTGAGCAACTTGGCCTAGCCCAGATCCCCACTTTGGCACTGTCGGCATTCACAACCTCGTCATCCTCTGTGAGTGTGTGGGGGGGCGTGTCACAGGCACTAGGGGTGCCGACAGCATTCCTGGCTTCCACCTACTCGATGCCAGGAGCACTGCCCACCCCAGTTGTGACTAGACATCACCCAATGTCCTCTGAGGTACGGAAAGAACACCCACAAGTGAGAACCACTGTCTTAGATGGACCCACCTGCCAAGATGCCGGCCAAGTCTGCTGGCCTGTCCCTTTCTCAGAGAGCTGTGCCCAGGGCCCACAGCCAGCTTTGTCCCTACACTGGTGACCAGGAGTGGAGTGGGTCACTGCTGGGAAGGTGGTCCAGATGAACGTATTGGGATTGGGGCGGGGGGGGTCCCCAAACGGACAAGGTAGCATCGGCAGGTGAAGGAGGGGTGGGTGTCCACGGGGATCAGGTGTGCAGAGACCCAGAGGCAGAAGAGCAAAGGACCCTGGCGCCCAGCCCTGGCATGGAGGCAGGAGGCGTGGGGAGCAGGGCCAGCACCCACCTGGGGGCCGCCGTACACGAAGAGGACAGTGGGGTGCTTCTTCCCTGGCTGCACGGCGTGCGGCTTGTAGATCATGCCGTACAGGCGCACGTCCGACCGCGTGTGGAAGTGGAAGATTTCCGGGGGCACGTAATCTGGGGGACAGCCTGCAGAGACAGAGCGGCCGTGGCTACTCAGGTGGGAGCCCACGGCCGCTGACACCCACACGCCGCCGTCTGGCCCCAAGCCGCGGAGGCGCCTCGTCCTGTGCTCCACATGAGAAACCGAGGGCCGGACGTGACTCTGCCCCCTGTGGGTGCAGAGCCAGCTCCGGCTGATCCTCCGTGGAGGTGACGACAGACCTGGGACGTGCCCGACAGCCAACTTCACGGTCTGCTTCTCTCTGACTGTTATGGCTACCTCGTACTTGCAGAGCAACGCTACTGTCCCGACTGCGATGGTGAGAAGCCTTTAGGACGAGTTTATTCGGGCAAGCAGGGCGCAGACGTAAAGGGTGAACGAGGAAGTGCAACATCAGGGTCAGGGGCTGTCAAAAGCTCCCTGAAAGGGCTGGGCGTGTCTTTGGCTTTAAGTGCCCAGGAGACGTTGAGTGTCTAGGAGGGACTCAGCTCTGTGCTGGCGCAAAGGCGCCGCGGACGTGCGGGCACTGGCAGGGCGGGCTGCGGCCCAAGGGCCGGTTTGCTAAAGGCTCATGGAGGCGGCCTGCAAACACGGCAAGACCCGCAGCTGCAGGAAACGGGGCCCTAGTCCGCCCGCCCACAAACCCGGGGCTGGGTGTCCGGTCTCCCGGGTTCCCATCTCTGCCTCCCCCTCATCTGTACCACCAGGGCCCACGGCCCCGCTCCGACGAGCCCCGTGGTGACGTGGGAGGGTCAGGGACTGAACTACTGGGTGGCGAGGCCTTTAATCTGTTTAGGGTCCAGGAGGTGATGACGTAACAAGAGGCTTTCTAGCCCATGAAACACTGCAAATGCCAGGGCTTGTTTCCTAGAACATCCCCGAATCTAGTAAGAGGCAGGGCTGGCTGGGGTCGGCGGGGGTCTTCCCTCTTACGGAGAGATTCCTGCGCGCAAGACGCTGTACTGAGGTTTGATTAACCGTTCATCCCATGAACAGTCTTTGTACCATTTTGTAGATAAAGGAACATTTTAGAGAGACAGCTTTCTAAAATGCCTGTGGTTCTGAAGCCAAAATTGGAACCCAGGGTCACCCCAGCAGAGTCCTGACCATCCTGCAGGCTCTTGGGCAAACTGACAAGCTGCCTCCTGGCCCACGAGGCCCCGCTCGTGCCTGACCCCCCAGCTCCTTCTACCAAATCTCCAAAGCTTCTGCTCTGCACCCCAGGAGATGGCTGTCCCCGAGGACAAGGATGCCCCCAGCAGGGACTCTCTGTCTGCAGAGTCTGCTCTGTGCACTGCAGTCCTTAACTGCAGCAGAGGAATGGAGATCACCCCAGGTGGCGAAGCCCCCGGGACAGTCGGGGCCAGTGCTCACGTTTGATGACGAGCGCTTGCGGCTTCCAGGAGGGCCTGGATGCCGGGGAGGCCGAGCGGGCAGGGCTCTGGGCCACCGCACCAGGTCAACCCCTTCTCACCAGGGTTATTCGATGGTCCGCATCCCATTTTGCAGACAGGCGAGCTGAGACTCCCAAGGAGAGGGAGCCGGCTGAGGCGCCTGGGGGGTCTGGGGCTACTCACTGGCCGCCTCCATCATGCTGGCCCAGAAGCGGGGCTGCTTGTGCAGAGGGTCGTCGTCGGGGCCGCTCAGCTTGTAGACATGCACGCAGGGCGGCGTGCTCACGCTGCTGTAGTGGCTGATGAACATGTCGAAATTCTGCAGACGGGACGGGGCGCTGAGCACCTCTCCCCCCTCAGTCCCTCCGCCCTGGTGCCCTTTGCGCCCCCCCCCCCGCCTGCTGACCTTCTCGGAATAGCTACTGTCTTACCCCGGTGCTCACTCATTTAAACCTCGAACTCCACCCACATCAGGTGGCTGTCATTGCCACCCACCCCCGTTCTACAGATAAGCAAACTGTGGCCAGGAGGAATCTGTTCCCTGGCCAGGGTTGCTGGGTGCTCAGGCCCAGAACTTTCCGATGCCAGAGCCCGCTCATCTCGCTGGTTCTATAGTCAGAGAACTACGACCAAGTGTTTGCCCTGGACAGTGAGTGGCCCCATGGCGGGCCACTGCCTGATGTTCTGGAATGTTCTGAGAGAACAGGGGCTGGTGCGGGGACCCGGGGGAGTGCCCACCTGGCTCATGGAGCAGCTGTGGGAGAAGCCGGGCGTGGTGAGGCGCACGACCTCACCGGCCGACGCGTAGCTGACCACGTAGAGGTGGTGCTCCAGCGGCGTGTCCTTCGTGCCTTGGAAGTACACCAGCTTCGTCTCCTCGTTGACCCAGATCTGCGGGGACACAGGGCTCCTGGTGAGGCCGCCCAGGCTCTCTGTGCCTGCCTTCCCACGGCCGCCAGCTCTCCCCCTGCCGCACAGGGCGGGCCCAGTGTTCTGCAGACAGAGGAGCCCTCCTCCTCCAAGCTGGCTGGAGGAGCGTCTGGGGGAGACACACTGCTCGGACCCTGATCTCGCTGGGCCAGACACACGCCCTGGGGCAGTGTGAGATCAGCACACTGGACAGCTCCTACGGGCGTGCGGGAGCTGAGGGCCCGGTGCCTTGGACAGTGCCATCCCGGGCTAAGGCCCTGCAACCCCACGGGTCAACCTGCCCCTCTGAGCCAGAGGAGTGTGGTTAAAAGGTGGCGCTCCTGCCCCCAGACCCCATGTGGTTCTGACATAACGCCCTCGGGAGGAGAGGAAGCACCCTGCTCTGGGGATGGGGACAGGCACTGCCTCTCTGGGGCTGACCCTGCAACACGGGAAAAGAACACAGATAAAAGGTGTGTCCTCTGACCTGGCAGTTAAGCCCTGGAAATCGCTCCTGAGGACTTCACCCAGAAGGGGGTTTCAAAATGGAGGGACAAAGATGCTCAAAGTGCTCTTCAAGCTAAAGAAAGGTGACAACTTTCCTCAAAAGGTGAATTAGTCCCATAATTATTGCATGATTCACTGCGGCCACAGAAAACCATGTTCTAAAAGGCCTTTACGAAGCCCCTGAACAGTGGTGCGAACAGCAAAGTGCAGAGCTGTCCCTCTGTCGTTGTGTCCACGAGGGGGCGAGGACACAGGATGGGTCTGGTGGGGACTGAAGGGGTCTGACCCGAGTCGCATCCGGAACGGCTCAGTTATTACAGCAAACACTGATGCATTTGTTGTTACTGCACTTTTTCAATAAATGCAGGTTTTCTAGAAACAGAGGATGTCAATGAAAAACCCAAAACCACACGGAGTTGAGCCAGTTCTGTCACAAGGACAGTGTGAGCAGGGGACACTCTCCAGGCAGCGGGACTGGCCGAGCTGGGCCTTCAGGGGGCCCCAAAACAGGCCGGGAGTGCGTGCCTCAGGTGGCGTCCTCGTGGGGTTACTCTTTCCTTTCTTAAAGTTTTAAAATGCTGCCACGGCTGCTTTTGTTTTTAAGCTTCTGGGTAAGAAGATCAGGCGCGCCCACGGCAAGATGCTCACAGCCCTGGAGAGAGAGTGACATGCCTGTGCGTGTGCCGCGGCCACGCGTGCAAGGGCTGCGAGCTCCCTTACGCTGCCCTCGCCCGGGGTAATTCTGTCCCTGGGGGACACCTGGCCATGTGTCATGTGTGGGGACATCTGAGGGCATCACAGCTGGGGGCGCTCCTGGCATTGAGTGGGTGGGGCCAGGGACGCTGCTCAACACCCCGGGGTGCCCGGAATGCGCCCCCTGCGAAGGGCCCGGCCCCGCCATCAGCAGCGCCACGTGGGAGCGCAGCTGACAAACGAAGAGCGAGAGCTGCCAGATGGCCGCATCTCGCAGACGAGGACACCGAGTCTGTTTCCAGGCTACCGAGGGGCAGGGCTAGGCGACGAGCCGGGGGCACCCCCAGCGCAGCCACGGGGAGCAGGCGGCGGCCCTGCACTCCGGGCGCCCAGCCTTCCGGCCTCTCGCCTCGCTCACGACATGAACGTGAACCCGACGGAATCCGGACTGCGCTCCAGCTTTTCGCGACTCGCTTCTTTCCCAACAATTTGTAACGCCATCTCCAGAGTCGGCGGCAGGGCATCCCTCAGGGGTGGCCGCCCTGCACCCAGCACGGTCATCTACAGAGTCCAGACCGGCTGATGTCGCCGCCAGCTCGCTCGCTCAAGCGTTCATGGACCACTGCCCGCTACTGCGTGACGAGCCGGGAGGCGCCCGCGCGCCCGCACCGCTGGCGCCTGCCTTGGGTCCAGAGGTGGCTACGTGACAGAGGGAGCCCTGGAGTCTGATTAAGGGGCCCTCCGTGGACCCCGGAACTCTGCAGACCTGGATCCCGGTGAAGACACTGTCAGGGGCTGTCTCCCCACGTGTCTGTCCATGGCAGGGTGTGTGTGCGGGGGAGGGGAGGGCACGCCCCCCCTGCAGCCACCCCCTTCTGCCACGCACCTCCCGGAAGAGGGCCTGGGGGCAATCCCGCGGTAGGCATCCGAGCGACCCATAAACTGCTCTCCTGAGGACAAGTGGTTTCATGGAGCAGTAGGCTAAGAATGGGCCAGGCCCCACCCACCGGGATCCAACAACAGGTGCTCAGAACCGCCCCTGCGCCCTGGACCAGGCTGTCCCTGGTTGCGGTCCTGGGCGTACTGAACTGTGCAGGGAGCAGAGCAGGAGGGGGCAGTGGCCAGGTGGGGACAGAGGGAGCCACGACCAGGAGACTCCGGAGGGGGCCCGGAGCGCGTGTGCTCGTGTGTGTGTGCACAAGCGTGCACGGGGACTGGTACCTTGGAGCCATGCCTGGCCAAAACCTCCCACTCGCCGCTGGTCAGCGCGATCTCCTCCTTGATGGCGCACTTGAATTCATCTGGAAAGAGAGGCGGGAGGAGGGCTGAAGGGGCCCTGGGAAGCCAGAAGACTGGAAGCTCTGGGGCGACGCCCCACGGCGGCTGGGCTTCTCCTGAGCCCCCACGTTCCAGGCTGGCCGCCGGCGACTTGCCAAGGGCCGGTCTGCAGCCTCTGCACCCCAGGCCAACCCAGGGGCCCCTTCCCAGGTCTCCTGCCACCCACAAAGCCCTCGAGGCCTGGGCGATGGCTCGGCTGCCTGGCCCCCCGCCTCGCCCCAGCTCCCTGAGCCCCGCGCGCCCTGCTGCTCTCGCGTGTCCCTGGCCGTCCGGATTCAAGCCCAAGATTCTCTCGGCCCAGAGTCCCACCGACCACCCCTGTGGGGGCCTCTCTGGCAGGACCGCCCTCTGCAAAGCCACCTTGTCACAAGGCCACGCTCTCCCTGCCAGTGCCTCAGTGCCCCCGCCCCTCGCGCGCTCCCGCAGGCTCCTGGCCTCCTGTCCACTTCGCCGGCACACCTCGCGCTGCCTCTAGGCACTCGCTCCTTCTCACCCAGAGAGAGTGACGTGGGCCTTCTCATTCGTTCAACTACCATCAAACAGGCGTGAGCCACGTGACAGGAAGTGCGAGCTGGGGACAGCTGGGGACCCGTGCGCAGGGCACATGGGACACCAGGTGCGCCCACCTCAGAAGCAGGAGGTCCCGAGAGGCACCTGCTGCGAGCTCCACCCAACAACCACTGGCGAAATGCGAGCTGCCAGCCGGCCCGTTCCGGAGGCAGGAAAGAGGCCGTGCCAAGTGACGTCTCCCAAAGCTAAGTGGGGGCGGGGGTTAAGTTAACCGACGATTAAGTTAACGAACGAAAAGCAAAAACACCAGCGGGCCAAGAAAACTGTCCTTGCAGATGGCACTCCTGTGACAGCCACGTTAAACCCCAAGTGCCAATGCCCCGAGACAGCGGCCACTCCTCGGTCCCTGTCTTACTCGATACCTTGCTGCGACTGCACTTCCTGACACTGGCTCTCCCCTCAGCTCGCAGGACCCTGGACACACCCTCACCCAGGTCTCTGTCCCCTGTGCTGGTGGCCACCTTAGGCTCATTTGTGGGCTCTCCCTCTATCCTGTAGGGCGATCCTGGGGTGACTGCCCCAGCAGACAGTGAGCGATGGATGTCTGGAGGCATTTATGATTGTTACAGCTGGGTGAAGATGCTCCTGGGATCGGATGAGTGGGTGGAGCCAGGGATGCTGCTCATCACCCCACAGTGCCCACAATGGCCCCACAGAGAACCACCCGGCCCTGAGTTCAGCAGTGTCCAGGGGGGACCCTGCCCCCAGCCTGAAGAGCCCTGGCTTGGCTCTCAGACCACGCCGCTCCCCCGGCCAGACTCGCCTGGTCCTTTGATGCTCCATCCTGCCCTGAGGCTGAGATGCCATTCAAGTGTGAGTACGGCCACACTCCCATCACGGACCCATTCTGCTCCCCAGAACTCTGGGCATGGGGCCGCCCACGCGGCATTCCCACTACTGGGCGCTTCACCTCGAAGGCGCCAAAAAAACAGTTTTGTATTTTTTGCTCCTAAAATTGTCCCTCTCAGAGTCTTCCTGTCTCAGACTGGATATCCAAAAATGTTCCAAGCCTTCATGCCATCCTCTCTCTTGCCCCAAATCCAAGATCAACCAGCGCACTGTGCCGACTTGGCGGCCGAAGGGCATTTAGAATCGAATCACATGGGTCGGCCCATCCCCCACTGCCTGGCTCCAGCCCCTGTCCCCTCCCCTCGCCGCTCAGGCTCCACTCCACATGGCAACGCCAGGAACCACTTTAAACCAGTATAAGATCAGTGGTAAACGCCTAGTGCTCCCTGTGCCCACAGGCCCTGCCGGACCTGCCCGCCCACCCCCCACTCTGCTCCAGCCTCCGGCCCCCTTGCTGGTCCTGCCCCGGGGCCTTTGCACAACCCCTCCGGTGGCCTGGGGGCTCTGGGTGGCGGCCTCCGTCTCCTCTGCCACGCCCTCCAAGTCTCCCCCACGGCACACGACCAGAGACACCCGCGGGACCCCCACTCTAGAAAGCAAGCCCACTTTCAACCTCTCGCCCCGCTGCATTCTCACGCTCGTCACGCCCAGAACGGCGTCTTTCATCGTTCTGAGACTGCTGCCGAACTCTGCCATCGTGGCATGAAAACAGCCACCGAGGACAGATACTCGAATGGGCCTGATCTTGCGCCAATAAAACTTGATTTATAGAACCAGGAGGCCGGCCGGATTTGACCTGCGGCTAGTCTGCGGACCCCTGGCCCGAGAAGGGCCTGGAGGTGGCGGGTGCTCAGCAACCACCGCTGACTGGACGAACGAACGGCCGGGGAGGAGAACCCAGGCCGGGTGGCGAGCGACACGTGGGGACGGCGGCTCCCTACTCATCCGCCCCTCCCTCGCGGCGGGCTGCCGCAGCGCAGGTCGCAGAGCAGACGGTGCCCGGAGGAGCAGGGCGGCAGGGCGGCTTCGCTCACCTTCCCCGGGGCTGAAGGGCTCGCCCCAGTCGTAGCCGCTGGGCTTTAGCAAGGCGGTGACTTTGTACAAGTGGCAGAAGCCCGTCTTGCACTCGTTGGCGCGGATGAAGCAGAGCTCGTCCTCTCCCTCTGACTGCGCGAAGGGGTAGAAGATGTCGTGAACCTGCCGGGCGGCGCGGGGAGACACGTCAGGAGGCGGGGGTGCCTGCCGAGGACGGCGAGGCCCCGGGCCGCCGACCGGCTGCGGGACCTGGCGTGCATGCCTGGCACCTCCGCGCCCTTACGTTGATCCACACGTCGGTGACCTCCTCGTAGACCACGTACGGCTGGACGTCCCCGGGCACGGCTCTGGCGAAGGCCACCCGCTGCTCCTCGCTGTCGGCGGTGGGGATGAACAGGGCCGGGGGCAGGAGGACGAGCTGCAGCCGCTGCTGGGGCCGGTCCAGGAGCATGGCCCAGGCACTGAGTGGGAGATGGAGAAGCCGGGGCCTCAGGGGCCGCAGACGGAAGCCTCTGACGCCCACCTCGCCGCCACCCGAGCGCCAACCCCGTGACACACAAAGGTCTCCCGCGGGCTCAGGGACGGCAAGAGGGCTGACACAACTCTGTCACCTGACTTTCGTTTGGAAACGTCTCACATCATTAAATCTTACAGCGGCGCGGCGAAAACTCCGGGATCTCTGCCACATCCCCACCACGCACCACTCTTGATTTCATACTTCGCTATAACTTTCTACCCTGAATGTTTTCTAAGCGGGGACCTGTCAGTACCGTAAGTGGAGAGGCAGCATCTCAACATAGACAGGGAGTGACTGACACCAAACCACAGAGCCACGTCGCGGGGACGTGAGATTCCAGCGAGAGCCCAGGCCCGACAAAGCGCTGGGCCCGAGTCCGGCGATCTGTCACGAGCGGGCCTGGGGGTGCTGAGAGGGGCAGCGCACCCTCTGCCGAGGCACCAGTGAGCCGATGTTCCAGCCCTGTCCTCTGTCCACAGCGTCCTCTGCAACTACTCAGCCCTGCCGAGGTGACTCGAAGCGGCCACAGACAATCCATCAATGAGTGTGTGGGGCCTTGTGCCAATAAAACTTTATTTACACATACCAAAATGGGGATTTCATATCATTTTTGAGTATGATGAAATATTCCTATTCTTTGAGGTTTTTCCCCTCATTTAAAAACAGAAAAACCATTCTTGGTCCTGGAGGCCTCACAAAAATGAGTGGGGACAGGATTTAGCCCTCAGGCCATGTTTTGGCGCCTGGTTTAGAGATGTCTGTCCCTGATGCGAGCAGCAGAAGGGCTTGAAAGCGAGTGAAAAGAGAACCTTCTACTTGGTGACTCCATGTTTCTTATGACACTGGGTGACCCGCCCAGCATCCCGGCGACCCTCCCAGGGTCCCGCCAGACTGAGACACTCACTACTTGCCGTCCCGGGTCCAGCCGGCCCTGGCGATGTACTCCGCCCTCGGGAAGAGTGTGCTGAAGGGCTGGACCAGTTCCTTCTCTTGGGTCAAGACGATCTAAGGGGAAAACACACTCTCGCCTGACTACGTGCTGTGCAGAGCAGGTGGCACTGTTAGGGGTGCACTGTGACCCCTGAATCCATACGTTGTAGTCCTCACCCCTGGTCCCTCAGAATGGGGCCTTATTTGGAAAGTGTGGCTGCAAACATAATTAGTGGCCATAAGGTCACACTGGAGTGGAGTGGCCCAAGTCCCACAGGACTGGTGTCCTTATACGAAGGGGACATGTGGACACAGGCACCATGCAAGCAGTGTGTCTGGTGACCACGGGGGGAAGGCGGCTGCCCCCGAACTGAGGAGAGAGACCTGGAGCAGATCCTGTGGCCGCGGGAGGAACCAGTCCCGCGACACCTTGACTTCGGACTCTCGGCCTCCAGAACCCTGAGCTGATGAACTCATTATTTAAGATGCCCGGTGCTGGCCGAAAACCAAAGCCTCTGGTATGGGCCGTCACTGCCGAGCCAGGTGGCCTTGGGCAACACACAGCGTCTGGACGCCATGGCTGCCTGGAGCCTAAACGAAGCCGGCTGAGCATCGCTCCAGAAGGGGGTTGCGGGGAGAAGGCATGCGGGGCCTCGGCATGTCTCCCGCCCTGGCGGGCCCCCACCCACACCCCCCGGCCGCCCGCTCGGCTGCCATAGCCCACACCACCGCAGGACCCTGCTCGTCTGACAGGTCCAGGGACCGTTTACGACAGAGCCACTTCGGGCAGATCCACGTCACATTTGCTAGAATATTCTGGTCGAGAGTAAAGAACAGGTCTGGTTTAGGCCTAACTGTGCCCAAAATGAAAACCAACCTCTAGATTGCAAATAAGTGTACTTTATCTTACGCTTTTTTCCAAAACATCATACAAGGTGGCGTTTTGGCAAAAATACGCAAGGGCTTTCTTGGTTTGCCTGAGCTCTGACCTCTGATGTGTGGGGTGCTTCCTTCAGATGCCTGGGGTCCCTGTCCCCAGGCTCTTCTCAGCCACGGCCTCTCTGGCCCTGCCCGGCTGTGGCGGCCCGAGCGACGAGCCCCTGAGTGGTGCGGACCTCCGGTCGGCTCATGGAGGCAGGCGCAGTGGCGGGGCGCCGCCGGCCGAGGGGAGCGCCTGCCCCGGGAAGGGGCGAGCCGCCTGCCGCCGCCCAGCTGTCTACCTGCCTCTCTCACCCGGAAGCCCCGCTGGGGCGCACGGCCCCCTTACCTTGCCCTGACTGTCAGTCTGAAACTCAGCCAGCTTCAACGCGATCTTGGGGTTCTTGCTGCCTACAGAAATGAAAGTGAGGTGAGCCCGGCAGGTGTCGCCATGTGGGACAAGAGTAGATGTTGGGGTGGAAACTGCAGGGTGACACCCTCCGAAGCCAGCGTGGGAGGGGCGTGTCCAAAGGTCCCCATGGTCCGGGTGCAAAGTCCCTGGGCAGGGCTTTCCGACCTTGGGCCCAGACCCTGCTCCAGACAGCGACACGACAACTTCCTCATGGTTTGAGGGCAAGCGCAGACGCGGCGCTGATGGGGAGCTCGTGGGGATGCGCGCGAGACGCCTGCCTTCGCAGAGCTGGGGACCTGGCTGTGAAGATGGGGCCCGGCCGTAAGAAAGCCACCAGCGATACAGGGAAGTGCCGCACTCACACATGTGACACTGGGAGGCAGGGGGCTGGCAGACGTGGACACCCGAGCCATGCTTCCAGAAGTTCAGGCTCCAGGAGCCTCTACGACAAGCCTCGACCCTGGCCCTCACGGCTCCAGCGCCCCCGGCGGGGAACGCCTCTGGCGCTTTTGCGTCCGTCAAACGGGAGCAGGGGAGACTGACTTCCCGTTTGCACGGAGACTGGGAACGCCCCCGGGAAGGCTGTCCAGCACAGCACGCAGGAGGTGCTCACGGCAGGTTAGCCGCGGAGGCCACGAACCAGAGGCTGGATCTGGCCAGCATGAATATTTCGTTTGGCTCACTAAGTATTTTTAAATAATTAGAGAAACATTTAATTTGATTTCTAGGGCGAGTCTAGATTTCTACTTTCTCTAGAGACACAGGACAAACTTGAGTCTGTATTCTCACATGGCGGTGAGCGTCTGTCACATCCCAGGATGGGGTCCACACCCCCTGACTGCCTCCCCTGGCTCCTACTGTCTCCTGGGCCCCAAGGCACAAAGCCGGTCACCTCTAACTGTGCCGTTGTCCCTGAGCCTGGCCCGCATCTCTGGGTCTTCATGAGGGCCTGGCCTGGTTGGTGCCTCGCCATGCTCTAGGAGGACATAGGCCACTGCTAAGCCACCCGTCCTGGGCACTCACCTGTCCGGGGGTATCGGTACGAGTCTGTCTTCCTTTCTTCTAGTGCAGGTGAGGGAACGTGAATGACCTCCACCTCGGACTCATCGACTTCCTCATAGAGGATTCGCAGCGTCTTACGGCCTTCCGAACCTGGGAGCGGGCAAGGCCACTGTTGAGGGGGCCGGGAGTCCCCCCGCCTCCTGGACATACAGGGTGCCCTGCTCGGCCATGGCTGGGCCTAGACAAGGCTGTGAGCCTTGGGGCTGGAACCTTGGCCCTGCCCACTACCGGCCCTTCACTGAGTCAGCTATACGACAGACATGAGAACCGACCAATGCCCAGCACAAAATGGCACGGGAGGTGGCCATGTGGGGTGTTTATGACTTGAATCATGTTATGTCCCAAAATCCTAAGCTGACTATCCCCAGGATCTCTGCGTGTGACTATATTTGGACTGGGGGGCGAGGGGGAGTCTTTAAAGAGGTGATTAAGGTAAAATGAGATCACTGGGGCGAGTCCCGGTCCAACGCACGAGCAGCGTCCTCGTGAGAAGAGATCAGGACACAGACATGCGTGGAGGGACGACCACGTGAGGGCACGCGTAGGACCGGCACCCACGCGTGCGGGAGACCGCGGGGAAACCAGCCCCGCCGGGGCCTTGACGGTGGACGTCCAGCCTCCGGGACCAGAGACAACAAGTGCCTGTCGTCTGAGCCGCCCCGCCCGCGGAACTTGGACGGCAGCCCGGGCTGCTTCGCTCGTGGCTCACAGAAGATTACAATCTCTCGTTATGAGGAGTGAGTGAGTCACTGGGCGGGGACACCCCGGGAAGGAGCACGGTGGTGGCCAAGTCTGCCCTTGCCGGGAAGGAGCCCACAGCCGTGACTTCCTCAACGAGCCCTTTCCTTCTTCGGCTCCTAAGAAGGCTCCCCATCTGCTGCTTCCTGTACTGTCACCTATGAGTCACTGTGGGGGGACCAAAGACGTCTCCAGAACACCTGGCCTGCGGGGGCCACTCCACACCTGCTTTACGGGTGGAGCTCCGGAGACGCAAGGGGCTGGGTGGCTGGCATGAGGCCACTTGGTTTGAGAGTGACAGTGCTTCAGCTCAAACTCAGTTATGACAATCACAGATGTCCCTAGGCATTGCAGAATGTCCCCTGGTTGAGAACCACTGGTCCACTCCCAGCCCACCTACCAGACACGTGTACAAAGACGTTTGTCAAAGTAAAACCAAAACCCACAGCTGAAGTGTCCGTCAGCGCGGAACCAGGGCACGGTCACACCCTGGGTCGCCTGCAGTCACTAAAGAGGCCTCCGTGTGCTGACTGCAACGGGCTGAATGCCTACAGCCCCCCGAACCTCAAATGTTAAATCCACCCTTTCAGGGTGATGAGGTCATGAGGGTGGGGCCTTCATGAGCGGGATCAGCATCCTTAAGACAGAGGCCTGAGAGCGCTTCCTGCCCCTTCTGCCGTGAGGACCCGGCGAGAAGGCACTGGCCGTGGCCCAGGAGGGGCTCCCACCGGGCGTGGAGTCTGCAGCCTCCAGAACCGTGCGACGCGAACGTGTGCGGCTCGTAAGCCCCCAGTCCGCGCCGTTCGGTCACAGCGGCCCGCGTGGCCTGGGGCAGCAGCATCAATAGAAAGAGCGCTGAGGTTTTTTTAAGGGACAAGAGCAGAAAAGCACGTCGACTTTGAGGCTGTTAATAAAAGAAACGCGCACAGGAGCGCCGTCTAAAAACGGAGCGCGGCCTACCGTCCCAGGAGGCCGTGGGGCACCACCAGTAGCCTGTGAAGCGGTCAAATTCTTCCTGGATGACGAAGGTGGCCACGCCTGCAGATCTGGGGTCCTCGAGAACACTGGGTAAGCCTGGAGGAGCAGAGAGCCAGACAAGACACAGGTCTAGTTTGCAGCGGGATTCTCCCCCTCGGCACAGCTGGCGTCGGGGCTGGACCACTCTCTGGAGCCGTCGCGGGCACCGTGGGGGCCTGAGCAGCGTCCCTAGCCCCACTCACTCGATCCCAGATCCCAGGAGCACCTCGTCCAGCTGTGACAACTAAGTGTCCCTGGACATGGCCGGAGTCTGAGCGGTTCCCTGCTGAGGCTCTCAGGTTTAGAGTGAAGGCGTGGGGCTGCGGGGCAGGGTGGGGACATGGAGGTCCATGACCTGAGGCCATGCCAGGTGCAGAGGCCCGCGGACATCTGCAGAAGGGGGAGGGCACTTCTGGTGAACAAGGACGTGAGGGGAAACGGGGAGTGGGTGAGACCTGGAGTTGGACAGGAGTGCGGAGGGGGGAGGGGCCGAGTAAGCAGAGGTACAGAGTAAATGCCCGGCGGAGAAGGCCGCAGAGGGCCACACGGGACGTCAGAGTCCAGAAAGGTGCCTGGTGGTTGGGGTGAGTGGACTGGGGGCAGGGTATGTGCCAGACGCTGGCCTAGTAGCTCTGATGGCCGTCCCCAGGAAGTGCTGGCCCAGCCCAACAGACCACACCGCCGGGGGCAGGTTCCGGTCCACCCCAGCCAGAAACGATGCCCTCCACCTGGCCTCACCCCTGTGGCAGAAGGTCAGCCGTCGCTCCTCCCCAGTCTCGATGTTGGCCACCCACAGGTCACTGCTGTTGATGAAGGAGAAGAAAGCGGGGTCGGCAGGGCAGATCTTGGGGTCCATCCGGGGCCCGGAACACTGAGTCTTGATCTCCAGGGGCTTCATGGGGGACACCTGGGGACAGAGAGGGCGGGGTCAGCGGGACAGGACCCTGGCCGCCTGCCTGCCCCGCCCCCAGCCAAGGACTAGGGCTCACCATGAAGCCGTTCTTGCCCCCGTCCCGACAGTGGAAGAGGCTGTTGCTGGCCTGGAAGAGGAAGAGGCCGCTCTCGCTGTGGAAGTCGTAAGAGGTGATGCCAAAGACCCCCAGGCGCTTCCGCTCCCGCAGGAGCTCTTCCTCCCGGGAGTAGACCCCATGGTGGGGTGTGGCCTGGGGACACACAAGGGACAGGTGCCACGGTCAAGAGTCAGAGGCCCTGGGACTCTGGGCACAGACCCTCCGGCTTGGACACTCCTGGGAGGGACCTGACTGTCCGGCCTGGGTCTGTGCCAGAGAGGACGTTGTGACAAGCAGGGCAGGCAGCAGAGCCCCCGACCAGGTGGCCAGAGGGGCAGCAGCCAGGACTGCGAGGGGTAACAGGGCTGGCTGACGAGCTCCTGCCCTCGCAGCCCGCCTCTGGGTCTCCCTGTGCCCCTTTCCCCACGAAATCTCTCCAAGGTGGTCGAGGCTGTCCTCTGTCCCATGGCATGGAAGGACACTGCTGGAACGTTCTTCCCTGGTCCCCAACGCCAACCCCACAGACGACGCCCCCGCCCTCCTCACCACCTGCTCCTGCCAAGAGAATTTGATCTGAACCCAGCCAACAGCAAACGTTTGTACTTCTGCACAGGTGAGAGGTGGGGCAAATTCAAGACCACCTGACCACCAAACACCTGACCTGGGGCAGGTCAACTGTGGTGGACACCACACAGCCATCCCTAGGATTCTGATGACGCTCTGGGGATGCAGAGGGACATTAAGGATAAGGAATGCAGTTTGAAAAGCAGAACCCAAAGCAAAATCATGCCCAAGCTGCAGCAGAAGCTACGTGAGTACAAGTTCACAGCTTGGGGACTAACAGGGACACACGAAAGCCAGAGAGCTGTGTGTCGGCATGGAGAAATTCAGGGTCACCCCCCCTACATACACACACACAGCCTGGTGTGGTCATGCCACTTTCACAGTCGGAGACGACTAAACGGAGAGCAGACAAAATGGCACTCCTGTCCCTCGCCCACTGTCCCCTCCCCGGGAGAGGCGACTCTGGGGCCATTGTTAGCCAAGCCTCCATTAAGGGGCCCGGCCCGAAGTAGTTCAAGTCCGTGGTGAGGTATTTCAGAGAAGGGGATCATTGGGGAGGCGTTCTTGTCGGAAGCCTAGACTGGGGCTGAAGCAGACTTGGGGCCGGGGAGGGCGGCGTGCAGGTGTCTGGAGCCGGATGCTCTTCCCTGCAAGGTCTGTGTGATCCGCAAGGCGGGCCAGGGCCCTGGAGACTGAGGGCCCGTGGAAACGGTGTGCGGCCTGATGACGCAGCCCATGCCCACCTTCCTCACCCATGGGCAGGACCCGACAGGTGCAGCTCACCTGGAAATGGTCCAGCATCTGCTTCCAAGACAGGAGCAGCAGGGCCTCCTTCCGGACCTTCTTGGGGATCTCGGAGTAGAGGAGGGAGTTCTCTCGGCTGCCGTAAGGCATCCCTGGGGGGAAGAGGGAAAAACAAGAATGGGAGACCTGGCCCGGGACGGGAGGGGCCTCGGCGGGGGCCGGCCTCAGGCTCCCTGTGGCTGGGCCAGCTGCTCCCTCCTCTTCCACACCAGCTTGGCCGTGCTGCGCGGCCGCGCGCCTCACACAGGAGCCACGGCCCTGGTGCAGGCGGCACTGACAGGGTCTCTGCCACCGAGACGTCTGCGCGGAAAAACTCGGCCTAAACTACTAAAGAGAAACACACGGGAGGCACTCCCCCCGACCCCAGAAAAAAGGTGGCCGGGGATACCCAGCTCTCCACAGGCTAGGCTGCAGTCCCGAACGTCCTCATGGAGGCTTTTGCAAAGGCCACGGATTACTGTGCGATCAGGGCAAACCCAGAGGAACTAGGGTGGGTGTCCAGCCCAGCATCGCTCCCCCTCGGCACCGCCACCCCGGAGACAGGTCATCTCTGCGGGGGACGGTCCTGGGCGCTGCGGGGTGTGGAGCAGCATCTCTGGCCTCGCCCGCTGGATGCCAGCAGCACAGCCACTTGTGACGATCACGGATGTCCCCAGACGTCACTCAGTGGCACCTGGAGGGCAAAACTGCCCCATCCGAGAACTACTGCTGTAACCTGACTGTGAAATGACAGCGGCGGCTCGTGAGGATTCAGTGTGGATTAAATGAGGTAAGAAATACAAAGCCCTCAGCACAATGCCCAGGATATGTCACTCAGGGACATAAGCACGAGCCACAGGTGCGGTGCGGCTTTTCAGGTTGTTACGTCGCTGAAGTTGAGGCGTGTCTCACTGTCGAAGTTGCTGCCCTATTCTTAGTGGCAAATGAAATAGGCGGGTCCTCCAAGTGGTAGTTTCTTTGGATGGATGATATACAATTGCTGATGAAGTTAACAGCAGAGCAGAACAACTCTCCAGTAACCCTTGGCTCCCCTGGCTCTGTGCGACAGGGTGGGGGACCGGGGTGGCAGCCCCAGCAGCAGACAGGAACACGTCGTGAGCTAACAGTCGATCACGGAACACCAGGCCCCCGCCGACCCCCTTGCAGCGTGAACTGCTCCAGGAGGAAGATCGCGTTTGGCGCTGGCCTCCTCGGGGTGCCCGCGAGTGTCTCACTCTTAACGCGAGGTGACAGGTGGCCCCACGCTCGGTGCCTCTGGAGCGGAGCCTAACAAATCACATCCGTGCGCTCGGTTATCTGTACAGGTAGCTTCCCGATGTGGCAGGTGACAGGGATTTCCCACTTAGGACAAGGTTGGCTCGTGAAGGACAGTTAGTAAAGGAAGAGCACATTTAAAGAAAATGATTAGGTAGGTCTATGGCCATGTCACGCTGAACAAGCCGGATCCCACCTGATCTCGGAAGCTAAGCAGGGTAGGACCTGGTTAGTACTTGGATGGGAGACCGCCTGGGAATACTGGATGCTATAGGCATAAAAATATAAAAAATATATAAGGGATTGTAAGCTGACAAGGTCCTTCCAACCTATGAGGTCAACCAAGAGTTGCCTCGCCTAAAAAAATAAAAAATAAAGAAAATGATTAGATTACCCAGGGTTCCCTTGGACAGACACAAGAAAAATGCAAGGCTACCTCAGATGTGTGGGTGGGAAAGTCCCGATTCGATTTCTCAGGGTCTCAGAAGCTGCTCTGGTATGACTAGAGGCCACCGTGCTGCTCGGCCAGGCTGCCCCGGCCCGCCCGGCTGCAGGGCTCTCCAGGGGAGCTGGAGCTTCCCCAACAGGCGGTCAGCGGCGTGGCCTCCCCAAGGACGTGGGGGCTGCCTCCCTCTCTCGCTGGACAGTGAGCAACGACGCTACACGGCCTAAGCCAGCACGCTCCCCGGATGAACGGCCCTCGGCCCCTGCACCGGTGATGATCGGCGTGCACGCGGGGTCTGAGATGACCCGCACCGGCCGCAGATTCCTGCCGCCACTGCCACTCCTCCGCCTGCTCTCCCCAGCTGCACCCGCCTTCAGGACAGGGCCTCCACCACCAGCCCTCGCCGGTGTGGCAGGTGGCCAAGGCCCGCACAAGCACCATCTGCACCCGTGTGCATTGTGGCCCGGCAAGCAGCCTGGTGGAGGCGTGTGACCCTGGCTCTGGATGCAGGACGCAAGGACACAGTGGTCTCACGTCCCCGTCTGAGGGGCCCCACGCCGCCCCATCCCACACGGATGCCCTGGGCGGTGAGGAGGAGCCACAACTGGGCGGAGCGGGAGAAGGGGGTGGGCTCCCTGACGCTGCAGCGGGAGCCCTGGAACCGGAGCCACTGACGCGTCCCTCCTCTGCGCCATCCCGACTACACCGGGCTTCATCAGGTACATCCAGAAGAGCCTGCCCTGAGGACCTGGTGACCGGCTCCACGGGCCCCAAACGGCAAAGCCCAGCGCCTGCCGAGGAGGCAGGGGTCCCAGGAGAGCAGAGGAGCGGGTGGTGCTCAGAGCCGCGGGCCACGTGTCACCTCTGAGGCCAGGCTGCTGGTCGCCAGCATTCGCCAGGCGCTGAGCTAGTGCAAAGCCATACTATAAAAACTCAGGAGCTGGACACAAAGTGAGGTCGAGAGTACCCCGAGACTGATGAGTGATGCAGACTGGACCAGCTCAAAGGAGAGCAACGTCACCCCAAAAGAGGCAGCAAAGCTCTGAACTGTTCCAGGTACACTTTGGAGTCTTTGCCGGGTCCACAGCCCCAGTCTGGAGCTGCCCCGACCCACTGGGGTGGCCCTCGGAGCCTCCTGTGGACTTCAGGCACCCGCCCGCCCTAGTTGCAGACCTGCACGCAGGCCACCACCTCCTGGACAAGTGGACTCCTGACCAACGCTGAGCCAATCCGACGCCTTCTCCCAGAAACTCGGGGAAAGCTCATCTGCTCCTGCTGGTGGCCAGGGCCTGAGGCATAACCCTGGGAGCAGGAGGCAGGCGGGCAGAGAGGGTGGACCCAGGGGACGTACATGGGCCAGAAGCCTGGGCTCTCCATGGCTCGGAGTGCCACGTCATGAGGTCCAGGGCGGGGAGCGCGGCATCCCTGAGACGCCCCTGCATCCTTCGATGAGGGCCACTCGGTGGGCTCAAAGGAGCTCGGAGGAGTTCTGTCCCTTTCAGTAGCTCTGCAGGTGGCTGAACAGGGCTCCCAAAGATGTCACTGTCTTACTCTCCAGAGCTCTGATCCCCAGAGCTCACAAACACATTATGTTCTACAGCAAAAGGGACTTCGTAGGTAGGATTAAGGTAAGACTCTTGAGCTGGGGAGATTAGTGAGGGTTATCACGTCTCATGAGAGAAGGACACAGAGAGGAGGCGGCACTGTGACACAGATCGTAGGGATGCAGCTATAAGCCAGGGAATGCTGGCGGCCACCAGAAGCTACGAGGCCAGGCACGGGTTCTCCGAGAGCCTCCAGAGGGGTGTGGGGCAGCCGCCACCTTGACCTGGAGCCAGATTAACCCACTTCAGGCTTCTGATCACCGGAACTGCGAGAGAACACATTTGGTTGTTTTAAGCCATAGAGACAGAAGTGCTTTGTTACAGTAGCGGCCCCAGGAAAGCCACACGAGTACCTCGACCAGGACAGAAGCCTGAATTTGCGCAAGTGGCCAAAGAAAGTGGGAGGAAGGAGTCAGGGGGCCACATAACTGCAAGAAACAAGAGAGGCAACAGCCCGCCAAAGTCCGTGAGTCTTGGCCACTTAGGCCCCGACAGCCCAGCTCCCCCTCGTATACACAAAATGTGGAGAACGTCGGCCTAATCTCTCGAGACTCTTCAGAAAGGGCCAGGCAGTAAACGTTTCCAGCTTCGCGGGCAGCATGACCTCTACTGCGACCACGCTGGAAAGCCGCCACGGATGGAATGTAAACGACCAGGCGTGCTGGGCGCCAGTAAGGCTAGTGTCCAAAAACAGCCGGCAGTGGCTTAATGGCCCCGTCCGAGACCAGGCCCCTTTCTGACGGTGCTGCCAGCCAGCATCTGGCTTCCACGTGGGTCTCCAGGAGGAGGGCCTGCACCGACTGCGGGAAGGGGAGAGCCATCTGGTGTCCGTCTTGGCCATGGTCACGGTCATTAGCATGGAGTCCGCCTCAGGCAGCAGATGACCTTCAATCGTTTGTTCCATCGTTCACTCGTATTGACTGAGGGCCTGACCGGGCGCAGGCACGGTTCCAGGGGCTGACGACACGGACTGAGCCAGCCTGGGTTGTTAAGGGTGCTGACGCTGAAGCCTGCCTTGGACAAACACTCACGCGTCACGCTGCTTTCCTACATGCTCGGAACTGTTCCCGTCTGCCCCAGGAGGCCTTGAGGCAAAGCAGGGCGACGGCTCAGCAGGTAGTGACTGTCCCCCCAGGCCCAGGGGGGCAGGCCTAGGGGGCCGAGGCAGGAGGCCTTCTGCTTGCCTGGGGCTTCCCATGCAGCCCAGCAGGGGACCCGAGCGCACGCAGCTGCAGAGGTGTGGAAAGTGCTGCCCCCGGCACCTTGGCACGCACCAGGGGGAGGAAGTGACTAGCAATTAACAGAGGTTCATCCAGTATCTGGGGCAGGGAAGGTGGGCAGACCGCCACTGCCGTGGGCCCTCAGGGCAGCTCTCCAGGAGCCTCAGGATCCTTCTCAACGCCCCGCTCCGGCCACAGCCTACTGGAGTCACTGGCCACACTCGCCGCTGAGGGAGCACGCAGCTCAGCAGCCCAGCCGCCCCGGCCCGGCCCGGCCCAGGCGGCTGGGAAGTGACTCAGGGGTGGGTCCAGCTGACTGGTACTGGAAACAATCTTGGTGACTCAGGCCCAGTAGCAGGCCAGAACCAGAGCACCCTGCAGCGCAGATGGGGTGGGTCTGCCCCCTTCCCCGTCACCTGTCCTGTACATCTGGCCCGCCCGGAGGGCCCTCGGGCCAGCCTTCACTACAAACATGCTGCCGTGGGTGGCATGACAGTTTGCTCAGGCCAGGCCCGTCTATCTGGTCCTTCTACCTTCCGAAAAGAAGGGGATTCAGTCAGGCTGCCCCGGAAATGCAGGGGGCGCCTCGGGGCCCAAGGGAGGGCTTACCCAGGTAGTAGAGGCGGTGGGAGTGGGGGCCAGACTCATCCGTCTTCTGCACGAACTGGAAGTCGTGTGGGGCCTTGCTGACCACCAGGCCCGAGTTCCTGCGGCTGCCGTGGATGATGGCCCGCAGCCCCTCCCACGAGTGCTTCTGCACCTGGAAGCGCGTCGCCGGCTCCTCCATCTCCACCGCGTCGCCCCGGTTGGCCTGGTCGGACGCTGGCGCCCCGCTGGCCATCCTCTCCGTCCCCTCGGAATTCAGCGAGAAGCTGCGAGGAGGAAGGCATGGGCGGGAAGACTGAGAAGGGGAGCGGTACCCCACGCCCCACACACCTGCCTCCTCATCACTCTCCGACTCCCCGAGCCGGGCCCACACCGTGCCGCCTCCCCGCCCCCCGAGGACTTCTCAAACCGTTCCACGTCTCTCCAACAGCAAAACTAAACGTTAAGACCCCAGCCACCCTCGCCTCTTGGCTGAGTGACAGCCGCCATCTGCAGATCGACTTGGCAACACCCACTGCAAATCTGAGCCCATCACTGAGGATCCTTCCTTGGTTTTCCACAGTCACTAGGGTAAAATCCAGTCCTCGCCTCGGCCTTTAACGCTCTGTCCTCTGACTTCTGCCAGACTCTCAAGCCTTATCCCCGGTCAGCGCCATGGCCCAGGCGAACCGGCCTTCTCGCGGCTCCTCGAACAGGCAAGACTCCTTCCCACCCCAGGACCTTTGCTCATGCTGTCGCTTCTGCCCGGAATATTTTTTCTCTTTCTTTCCTTGACTAACTTCAGGTCAGACCTCTGTCCACACACCTGTCGAGCCCTCAGAAACCGTCTGCGCCCGTCCGCACCGAGGCGGGCCTCTCCGGTGATCCTTCACCTGCCCCCTGGTTGCCCCACCCTCACAGCATGCGTCACAACGGCTGTCTGTCGGCCGCCTGTCTCCCCCGCGTCTGTCCTGTTCATGGCTGCGTCCCCAGAACCTCGAGCGCCCCTGGCATAGTGGGCGTTCCACAGAGAGCCACGCACAGAAGCCTGAGCACAGAGCACTGCCGAACCCCGTCCCTTGTGCCGTCCGCTTGCTGCAGAGTGGGGGGACCCTCGTGCCTCCCTGGAGGAGCTCAGAGAGGCAGCAGGTACTCGCTGGGAACGGGGGACCCCCCAGGTGAGAGGACGGACGCACACACCTCCCACCCATTCCGGGAGAAGCCGCGGCAAAGCCTCCCGCCCTCGCTGCTGAGCTCACTTTTTCTACGAAGTGGGGCTGGCCCGGCAAATATTTGTTTTAGGGAAATCTAAACACAGCTGTGGTGGCCTAGTTGCAGAAGAGCAAAGGCCGTCTCGTGAGGCCAAAGTGAGTAGGCCAGCCCTGCGCTCCTCCACGGGCACCGCACGGCCAAGGGCCTTGCTGGACGCCGGACCGCGTGCTCCAGGATTAGCAGCTTTGTGAGCCCAAGTCCACGTTCACCTGTCAGAAGTAGACTTGAAGCTGGTGCTGCGGCCACACAGGCCAAGGGCTTCAGAGAAGCAGCAGGCAGAGCCGTGCCCCCTTCAGTCAGGCGCCCTCCAATCCCCAGAAGGCTTTGGCTCCTGCCAACAGGAGACCCCGCAGAGCACCCGCCAAAGGACAAAGGACCCCTGCCCACTTCAAGAGGCATGGGGAGAGATGCAGGAAGCGTGCCCGGGGCTTGTGGGTACCACAGCGGGCTGATTCTCTGAGTTCCCTTCCGCACTCAGCTCTATAACAGACCGGAAGACGAGTGCCTCCCCTCGCTCGGTCCTACGCGACCCCGCCGGAGCTTAGGGCACATCAAGCTGGCGTGTCCTGTCCCCAGTTAGGAGTCACCTCAGTTCCTCCCACAGTGGCCTTGAAGACACACCACAGGCCAGCAGTGCCTTCTGAGCCCTCGGGTCGAATAAACCAAACCCAGAGAGGGCTAGAGACTCAGTGAGGGGTGTCAAGTAGGAGCCGGGACTGGGCCAGCCGAGCACCCCAGATCCCACATGGCCCCAGCAACAAGCCCGAAGAGCCAAGCCAGGGGAACGTCTCACTACCTGATCCTCCTGAAACTCTGCCACCACAATTTAAGCCTGGCTCACAGCAGAGTGACAGATGGTGACATCCAGGGCCCACAAAGGGGACCCCAAAAGCACAGCGCCTGGCAGAAGCACTCACAAAACCACGTGGCTTACTTCCACAACAAAGAGTGATAAAATGATCTTGCCTCCGATCACTGCAGAGAGCCCAAGGATCAAAAATGCAATCCAGAAGATGAGGAATCAAACGAAACATCGTGGAAGCGCCTAGGAATCTAGACGCGGCCAGGCAGCCTGTGCTCCCAGACGGGCGACGGCTCGGGGCCGTGGCCTGGTCCTCCGCTGCCCCTCTGCTCCCCGAAGGCAAAGCAGTGAAGGGAAAGGAACAGGTGGACGCACAGGGCCCTGACGAGATGAGCCTGCGCCGGCCTCCCGTCCAGCACCAGCTTGTGCTTGGCTTCTCCAATCGAGAGTTTACACAGCTGGGAAATGAAATCGGACTGCAAGCCACTTAGGCCACATCCACCTACGCTTTCCTTCTGACAAGTGGTAGGGCACCTGCAGCCTGTGACGCCACAGCAAACAGCACAGGACCTCCCAGTGCAGCCACGTTCAAGGCCCAATAGGAGTTCTATGATTGCTGTCTCAGCTGGTGCTCCAAGACCTGGAGCCCCTGCCCCCTGGGCGTCCACCAAGGGCCCGAGCAGGGCCTGTGACCAGGGAAGCGGGCAGAAGACAAGAAGGAACCAGATTCTCAGTGCTGGCTGCAGGCCTGAGAGGCTGACCAGAGTGACGAGGCAGGAAGAGGGAGGTGAGGGGCGTCCACGCTCCAGAAGGACCGGCCCTCAGGACACTCGCTGCAGCCCAGGGGTTCCCAGGAAACGGCAGGCCGCCCTCTGCCCGGCGCTGCGCGCGGCGCCGCCAGGGCCCCCGGCTTTCACAATCCGCCCCTCGAGCCAGCTGGCAGCTCTGCCCATGTCCACGCAGCACCGAAGAGGGTAGGCGCAGGGCCCCGTCACTGCCCGAGCCCTGCCGTGTTCCGCCCTCGGGGAACGGCCCATCTTCAGAGCCCGAGTCTGGAGAAACCGAGTCGCTGAGTCACCGTGCTTAAAGGCATGCCCGTATTCTAGAACCATCTTCATTTCCCTTCCTGCCTCCAAGTTGCTTGCACTTGGCAAAAGCAGATGAGTCTGAAGGTATTAGAAAACTGATGCTGACATTGGTCAATGTGGTCGAGGAATTTCTACGATCCCTCCACCTCGTGCCAGGCCCCAGCCCTGGGACTTACCAAATGCCCGGGGTCCCGCGTGCGTAACTGCCCTTAACCCTCACCGCCACACTGCGAGGTGCGTTCCGGGGTCGGCCCTCTTTGGAGGATGGAAAAGTGGCCTCAAAGAGGTCAAAGGGCCTGATCGAAGTCACCCCACGAGGAAGGGGAGGGGAGCCCATTGTCTTTTGGACTCAAAACCCTCATCCTAACCTCAAGGCCAGCAGTTCTTAAATGGAGCTGGTCCTCTCCCCCATTGTCTGGGGCCACGTCTGGTTGTCGGGATGCGGGGTGCTCCTGGCTTTGAGTGGGTGGAGGCCAGGGATGCTGTTCAATACCCCAAAGAGACTGATATGGCCCCAAAGTCAGCCGTGCCGGGGCTGAGACACATTGCACTAGCCCACACTGCCTCCTCACACAAAAGAGCCAAAACTTCATCTTGGGGAAATGCAGAAGTGGAGGGGGAGGGGGAGAAAAGGCATCGTCCCAGACCCCAGACTCTGCAACGCCCCCGGCATTTGGGGCTCCCAAGGCCGCGCCCCTTACCTCCTCCAACTTCCTGCGTTCGAGTTGTCCAGGCGCAGCTTCTTAACCGTCCGCATTAACCACTCAGCAGACCTCAGGAGGGTGGGGGAGCCTGGGAGGGGAGAGACCACAGGGCTGCAACTCCCCACAGGCAGGCAGTCCGGGGGTGTAAGCCTTCCCCCCTCCTCTCCCCTCCCAGGCAGCCCTCCATGCCTCCAGGGAATACCCAATGCCAAGGGCGTTCTGATGAGGCAGATGGTTCAGGCCCTGCCCTGAAATGTGAGAAGGTACCTGGCATTTGCCAGATACCAACATCCTTGTGCCAGGCCGTTCTCCCAAGCTGAGAAGCCCCCGAGAAGATGGGCGTATCAAATGACTCCAAGGATGCCACCCACAGACACTTGCCAGAAGTGGAATTGACCCAGATTCCCCATCGAGGCTGCTCCCCGATGGCCTCCGCGAACCTCGCCTGCTCCCCTGCCCTGGACCATGATCCCAGCACACTGGCCTGTACACAGCACTCGTTCCCACCTCCGTCCCTCTGCCCGGGACACCCCTTCTCTGCTTTTTGCATGACTTATTCTTTGGGTCCCAGTGTCACCTCTTCAGAGGTCTTTCCTGGCACCCGAGCCACAGGCGCCACCTCGTCGCCCCCCCCACCGCACCTGGTCTTTCCGCACAGCACTCCCTCCAGGACGGTGGTTCTCAGTGGGGGGACCCTGCCCCCCAGGGGGCCCCTGGCCACGTCTGCAGACATTTTTGGCTATCACCACTGATGGGAATGGGGGAAGGTGCTGGTGGGTAGAGACCGGGGATGCTGCTCAGCACCCCGCGGTGCCCAGGACGCCCCCCAGCGGAATGTGACCTGGCCCCGAAGTCAGCAGTACTGAGGGGGAAGAAACTCTGCATTCATCACTTGGGGGAGAAAATTAAGTACCAGAATAAATCCCCGATGGGCAGACGGTATAAATCAGAAAGACCTCCAGCATCTGAGCCACCTCCTCTCCCACCCCCTGCCCACCCCCCAACTCAGTTCACATCTTTAAATATATGCACCATCCTAGGACCTCAGCAAACCAATGATTATAGAACACAGTGTCTCCTGGGGAGTCAGAGACTATCCTAACCCAGGGGGGTCCACCCAGGGCCAATTCTGCCCTCGGCCAGGGAACATTTTTGGTTGTCACGACTGGAAGGCATGTTATTGGCAATCCGATTGGTAGAGACACAACCCCACAATGCACAGGATGGCCCCATTCCATCCCCTACAAAGAATGCCCTGGCCCCAAATATCACTAGTTCAGAAGCTGAAAACCCCCGCTCTGGGCACTCCTCTCTGGGAGGCAGCTGCGCAAGGGCAGGCCCACATCTGTCCTTTTCCGGCGGTACCCCGAGTCCAGTGCCGTGCTTGGCACACAGGAGGCACTCAATACATATCCCAGGTCGAACGAGTCACTGTACTCATTTGAACGCTGTCTAAAGTCAAAAGGACCCCTGATTTGGTTAGCACTCAACCACCTTCTCAAGGAGCTAGGTCCCAGGATGACGGGCAGGTGCCCAGATGCTTAAAACTTAAAGAAAAAGAAAGCAAGACAGAGATCACACGGAAGAGGAGAAGCAACATGTCACCATAAAGAACCACCAGTTTCACTCTCGGCGCAGTGAAGAGTGGGTGCTGATGCCAGAGAGATATGGGTTCAAATCCTGACTCTACCGCTCTGGGCTGTGTGACCTTAGGGAAGTCACTTAACTTCTATGTGCCTCAATTTCTTCAGCTATAAAATGGGACTGCAGTAGGACTAACGTGAGGATTAATTTCAGCTCCTGATACAACAGAGACTACATGACAGCTAACGCCATCAACGAAACGAAACTAAAGTCACTTAAATCACAGCAAGTGGAGAATTAATTGGACGAGAACTGGAAAAAAGTCCGTTTCGGAGCCAGAACGCACACTATTTGCCGACCGAACGCCAGGCACTGTGTCCGGTGTGGGAGGCTGCAGCCATGCCTCTGCCAAATCTAGCTGGAACCAGCGCCCTCCCCATTTTCTCCCCTAGTCTTTCAACGGGTTCTTATGGGGACAGCTGGCGGGGGGTGGGGGACGCTGGATAAACAGAAAAGTCTCCAGCAAGAGCACACAGAGCTGAGGCCACTGGCCGGGGTCCCAGACAACTGTTCCAGCAGGCAGTGACCGGAGGGTTGTGGAAAACCACTTCCTGCCGACTTCTGTATCCTGGAGCAGGCAAATGAATCCCATCAGCCCACACCCGGCCTTCCTGGCCGCCCACCCCAGCACAACTGACCTTTTCCTAAAGGGTCCAGAAAGCCTCCATTCTGGCTGCAGGCATGGGACACAGACCTCGACAGAGTAAATGTGTTATGAATGAGGCAGGTTCACGGAGAGACTGGCTAACCACTCGCTCTCCTTCCACCGGGCGGTCCTGATGGTTGGGCCTGATTCTCTACCTGGACTGATTCTAGCCGCACCTCGCAGCCCTGGGCTGCTGTCTGCATGCCCCGCACCGCTGCTAAGAGAAAAGTTTTCCCGTGCAGCCCAGTTCCCCCAGGGCTCCGCTAGGGACGACAAGAGATTGGTGACCACAGTGCAAGTCTGGGCTTTAGTCTCAACTCCTCGAAAGCAGGTTCGTTCTTGTCGCTGAGGCAACTGACTTCCTCACGGTGGGGGATGGGAGGGTTGACAGGGGTAGTGGGGACCGGCCGCTTCCGATGGCTCGGCGGCATGGATGGGGAAGTGTCAAGGCCGGTCTGAAACCGTGTGGGAAGAAGGTGGGCGGTCGGGAGGGCCTGGGGACGCGTCGGGGGAACCTGAGAAAAGGGGCTGGACCGTGCGGGGATGTGGGTGGGGGGAGGCCAAGCGCAGAAGAGGAGGCAGGAAGCAGCTCACGGAGATGCATGTGTTTCTATGGCGAGGGGGAGAAAGCGGGGCCCCACGGAGCCCGCAGAGAAAGGAGGGCGTCTGGCGCGCAGGCTCGGGCGGCGACGGGATGGGAGTCGAGGTCGGTCCGGAGAGAGGCTGAGACGTGGCCCGGGCGGAGGAGGGGGCGGGCGGGGAGGAAGAGTGAGGAGGAGAAGCCGAGGAAGGAACTGGAAGGACCGGGCGTCCGGTCAATGGCGGGGCCGGGGTGCGGGGAGGCAGGGGCGGAGGGCACCGGCACGGCCTGTCAATGGCGGGTCCAGGGTCGAGGCTGAGGCGGGGCCGGCCGGGCGCGCGGGCGCTGCTCACCGGGGCTCGGGGCGGGCGCGGGGCGGCGGCCGGGCCGGGCAGGGCGTCCCGGAGCCGGAGGCGACTCAGGCTCGCAGCTCCGTGCCCGGGACCGCAGCCCGGAAGTGGCGGGCGCGGGGGACCGCGGAGGCGGCGGACACCAGGCAGCTCCGGCCCCTTTGACCCAGAAGTCGAGCGGCCCAGGCGGCGGCCTGGGATTGGCCACCATCCGGCCGGCACCAAAGCTACGTCGGCGCTGGGGGGAGAAGTGTAGGCACGGCCCTCGCGGACCGCGACGTGGAACGTCCCAAGGACGGCGTCTTCCGGTGCAAGGGGTAGACACCCCCACGGTGGGATGGGATAGTCCAACCAATTAAATGCCTCCTCTACTAAAGGCATCTGGGGGGACAACCGAGCGCCGGTGCGTTGGTGGTATAGTGGTTAGCATAGCTGCCTTCCAAGCAGTTGACCCGGGTTCGATTCCCGGCCAACGCAGTCTGGTGTTGAGATTTTTCTCCCTTCTGGGCTCCATCAAAAGAATTCTAGGAAAATCCTTAAACTAGAGTTTTTGTTACTTGGAAGCAAACTTTAAAATTCTGTTGTACGAAAAAACGGACAAGCGTGTTCTCGCGCAGGACCGAACCGGGGCCCTTTTGCGTGTAAGGCGGGCGTGATAACTTCCACCACGGACGCCGGCGAAGGTCAGCTCCTGAGACCGCCGGAGGTGGGACTGCAAAACTTGTCACTTTGTAGTTCCGGAAGTGAATATGATGTCGCTTGGCCGCGGGCGCCGGAGCTGATTTCTGCTCTCCCTAAATCCCTTTCACTCTGCTCGCCGCGGTGGAAGCTGGAAGAAGGAAAATACTCAATAAGCGTTCAAACGCACGTTTATCACTTTATCGTCAACGCATTTCCTGTCAAAACGATCGAAGACAAAAATGGCTCGCAAACCCATCCTGAAGCCAATGGTTCATTCGTCCACAGAATCGTTACTAAAAATGTCACCTAAGTGCCTACAGATATTTACAAAGGTGCTTCAGCCCAAAACCACTTTCTGCAAGAACTTTCTTTTGTTTTTTTAAGAACTTTTCATAAAGTACTTTTATTGTCTGCACGCTAGGTGCAGGAAATTTGGAAGGAAAAACAAAAAGACATAAAAAGAAAGTAAAGTGACTTTTCGCCTCATAACCCAGAGCTATATTGTTTGCATTTTTAAAGTCTTTTTTTTTTTTTTTTTTTAACTAGAGGGAGAGGGAGGTTATGGCAAGCATTTAGGGTCAAACTGCTATAATGTGTGTGTGTGTGTCCCCAACCCCTGCCATGTGCAGCTAGGATTAAGGTGAGGAGAGTCAGGCACTAGATTTAGGTGCAAAAATTAAGGGGGATCCGAAAACCTGAATAATTGAGACAATATTTTAATGCACTATTCCAAAGTATCAAATTACTTGGCAAAATAGCTCCATAATGAACAAAACATCAACATTTTAAACCAAGACAGGTTTTCAAGGTGCTTTGATAAGCCATAGTGGAGTCTGAGTGCAAAAACGTGTGTCCCTCTATACCTGTTTTAATGTATTTTTAATGGCTATTTTTCCCCAGAACAGGGCACTGTCACGTAGTAATATCTGCTAATGCTTCTGTATTAGTTTCCTACTGCTGCTGTGACAAATTCCCACAGACACTGCCTGGGAATGACAGAAGTTTATTATCTTACAGTTCTGGAGGTCAGAAGCCCAAAAATTGGTCTTAGGGAGCTAAAACCAAGGTTTGTGCAGAGCTAGTTCCTTCCGAAGGTCCCAAGGGAGAACCCGTCTGCTTTTTTCCAGCTTCTAGGGGCCACAGCCTTCCCTGGCTTGTGGTCCTGCAACACTCCAACTTCTAGTTCTGTCATCATGTCTCATTCTTTGATTTTGACTCTCTTGCCTCCCTTTTGGAAGGAATCCTGTGATCACATCGGGCCCATTCGGGTAACCAAGATCCTTCACTTAATCCCATCTGCAAAGTCTTTTTTAAAATGTAAGGATGCACAGTCACAGGTTCTGGGGATTAGGATGTGGACTTGGGGAGGGGGCATTATTCAGCTGACCACATCTTCCCTCCTCACTAAACATTCGTCTGTGACATTGTGTTTTTTGACAGCTGCATAATATTCCATCCATCCATCCATATATTCATCCAGTGAATTATTATTTACTGACTTTGTGAACTGGGGTGGGGTGGGGAAGAAATTCAAGTCGGCGATGAAGGGGTTGATCTGAGGGATATTTAGAACCTGATATTGACCAGTATTAACTGGACTTACCACTCCACACCCATCAGGATGGCTATAATCAAGAAGGCAGACAACAGCAAGTGTCGACGAGGGCGTGGAGAAATCAGAACGCCTGCGCATTGCCGGCGGGAATGGAAAATGGTGCAGCCGCTGTGGAAAACAACCTGACGGTTCCTTAAAAGGTTAAATAGAGAATGATCATCTGCCCCAAGAAGGCCACCCTTAGGTGCCTGTCCAAGAGAGCCGAAGACATACATCCATGCAAAAAACAACAACAACAACAAAAAAAAACTTGTCCACAGATATTCACAGCAGCAAGATTCACCGTGGCCAAAAGACAGAAAGAGAGTGGGGGGCTCAGGAGGTCAGGTAGATGTCCTGGGAGGCCGCACGCTCAGAGAGGTTCCCGGGGTGAGAAGGGTGATAATTCCATCTTTCCACTAGGTGTCAGCAGGAGCATGGCCGGCAGAGCATCACACAGTGTCCCCCTCATCCCCCATGGCACCCCCTTCCCATCCCACTGCCCACCCCATCCTCCCTTCCAGCTCCGCTCTGAGCCCCAGCTGTCAGCATCTCAATGTCAGACACCTCTCCCAGCACACACTCCCGTATGTGCAGAAGTGTCTCTGTCCCAAGCAGGCTGCCGCAGCAGGCGGGGTGCTGGCCCGTTCCAGCAGGTGTCCAGCCTCTCTCGGAGCCTTCAGCAAACGTTGGAGGGAGGAAGAGGAAGGAGGAAGGAAAGGTCAGTGCATAGAGATTCAGCGTTTGCAGTCCGTGAAGCATTAAGGCCAGGAATCTGAACCAGCCGTTAGAACATCGGCCTGGGGCTTCTCAGGGTCAGGCGTATAATAAGACACAGTAGCCAGACAGGTAGGTTTCTGGGCAAAAGAACATAAACAGCCCAAATGACCACCCACAGTTTAGGACGGCCGTGAAATGACCGAGGAGGCCTTCGTGTTCTGAGCTGGGCAGTTTGGGAGGTGTGTGTTCCACAGGCTTATAGAGAAACCACAGTCCAAGAAGGGTGTGTGTGTGCGCGCGTGCACGGCTAGGCACGTGCACAGACTGTCTGTGCAAGGAACCTGTGAAGTGGGCAGCAGGGGGCGGCTGGCCATGACCTGTGGGTGAGGCCCCTGGGGGCTGGCGCGTGGGGGCTCAGGCGGGGGTTGGGGCTGACTTTCCACTCATCCACTTTTATACGGGTTGAGTTTCTGTTTCCTAAAATTTCCCAAACGTATAGCTTGCAGGGCAAGAGGATCATGGCTTTCATGCAGAAACCTCCGTTCTTCTACGGTTCGTTTTGATGAAGCATGGCACCCCGAACACGGTTAGGGAGGACCCGGGGGATGTGCCGACATAGAAAGAGCCCCCTCCCCAGACATTTAGAATTTAAAAAAAAAAAATCAAACAATGGACGGAGCTGGCTGTCCTTTGCGCGGGCAGACACGTGAAAGTAGATACACTTGGGAAATTGCTGGAATTGAGTAGGAGACCTATGAAGAAGGTAAGTTCTAGCAGTAACTAGTAAACTACCTTCTCCGCAGAAGAAGGTCAAGGTAATCGAGATAACTAAAAACAAAATAAAAGGCCATGGAATCTTGTTTAACAGGTGGGAGAGAGCCTTGTCATCCACAGTACACTCTTTCGTTGTATATTTGGATGAGCCAAGCGTTTGTTTCACAATTAAAACCCATTAAAATTGGTCAGAATATAGAATATTTACTTTGAGTCTTTTACAAATAATAAATAAGGCACTTCTGATATAGTTGGTGTCCTCTGTGAGCGAGTATCAGCTTTACAATGAAAAATTAGTTAAGAAAATAATGATAGCTAGCGAGTTAGCTATTAGTTAGATGGTGGTAGTTACGATGCTGGGTCCTTCGACTGGGTTTTTAAATGATTTCTTTATTATAGCTGACCCTGTGGGGACTGGGTCTCTCATTATGCCCATTTTGCAGTTGGAGAAAATAAGGCTCAGATTTAAGTTACTCCGGGGTGGGGGCGGGGGGAGAGAGAGAACTTAATTTCATAAACAATCTTGCTCGCTTCACCCCCGCACTGGCACCCCTGCAATAGCTAAGAGGAATTTTTTTGCCATTGACGAATACTTTTAACTAAGTTATTTGTTCTCTCGGTGTCGTAGGGACAATAACCCTGTTTATTCTCCGTGTGCCATGGAGACAATTCTTTGATGAGCAGGTGAGGCTGGTGGTAGCCGAGAACTCGCCGCTCCACCATCCGTATCTTTGCCGTTTTCATCCAGTTAGGAAATGACGCCTTTTGTCTGAGGCCACGCCGGAGCCCCTCCCCCCATTCCTGCCATCTGGGGGGGTGGGGTCCTTAAATTCCATTTCCCACACCTCGATCCCCATGTCCGCACGAGGCGACGTTTATCGAAGCCCTCCTAAACACTCCCGTAATGCATTTCGTCCTCACCGCTACCCTGTGAGGTATGACGACTAATTCCATTGTAGAGACGGTGAAACCGAGGCCCAGAGGCGAGGCCGCACCGTTGGCCAGCGGGAGAGCGAGGCTTGGAACCCCCGCACTCTGAGTCCGCGCACGCGCAGGGGGGCAGAAGCTACACACTGGGAACCCTTGGGGCTCAGTCGTGAGTGGAGGGTGAGACTTTCGTCCCTCCCTCCTCCTTTCTCCTCTCTCCTACTCACTTCCCTGCATCTCGAGGCCACTTAGCACTGTTCGGGAATGTTCTTAGCTCTGCACAATGAAACTGTCACCATCTGAAGGATAAACGTACAGAGCGATAGGACATCGGAGGGGGCGCGTGCTTTCGCTCCCCACCCCCACGCTCCGAACCTCCCCGCATGTCCCCAGGACTGGGGTCCTTTTTTAATTTTTTTTATCAGGGTGACACTGGGTAATAAAATCGTATGGGTTTCGAGTGTACAATTCAAGAATACGTCATATGTATATTGCACTGTGCGTTCACCACCCAAAGATAAATTTCCTTCCGTCACCAGATATTTGACTGCCTGGACCCCACCTACCTCCCCGCTCCCCAGCCTCTGGTCACCGCTGGGGACTGGGTTTCTCTCTCCTTCTCTCTTGGGTGGCCTGGTGAACTCAGCCTCGCCGCATGACACTGAGCAGGTGGTGCTCTCTCCCTCTGAGCCTCGACTTCCTCACCTGCGAAATGGGATCAGAACAGCGCTGTCTCGTGGAGGATCGCGGGAGGATTAGACCAAACCAGGGCTCCCCGTGGGGCTTGGAACACGGTAGGTCCCCCCGACACGCCAACAATCGCAGCCAGTGCTTGCTGGGGGCCACCTGTGGCACTGGGCCGGAGCCGCCCTGCGCTGGCCGGCGGAGCCGCCGCGCTCCGTTCGGGCCCTCGAGGAGAGAACCGCGGGGGGCGGCTGGTGGAGGCCAGGGCTGGCGCGGCTGTTAGCGGGGTCGTGGAGTCCGGTCCCTCCGCAAAGCGAAGGCGGCCGTGCGGGTCTGGGCTGCGCACTGTTTTCTCTTTAAACAGTTTCCCATTAAAGTCCAGACGGCCGCCTCTCCGGGAAACCCTGGCGGCTCGGCCGGGCCGGGCTTGCCCCCATCCCCCCAACCCCCCCCCCCCGCCCCCGCCCCCCGCCGGGCACCGTGTGTATATGTGTCTGTGTTTGCGCAAGCATGTGTGGGAATGTGCATGGATGTGAGTGCATGGCCGTGTCATATAAACGTGTGTGTTCGTGTGTTGCACGTGCCTGTGGCCAAGTAAGTGTGAGCGTGAACGTGTGCATGGACAAGTTTCTGTGGGCCCGTGACACTGTGTGTGGACATGTGTCCTGTGTCTGGACCATGTGTGTGCACCCGTGTCCTGTGTCTTTGTGTGAGAGTCCACGCACGTGTGCACCTGTGTCCCGTGTCTGCAGCCGTGTGTGTGGACCCGTGTCCTGTGTCTTTGTGTGTGTCCACGCGCGTGTGCACCCGTGTCCCGTGTCTGCGGCCATGTGTCCTTGGACGAGCCTAGTGCCACGTGGGCTGCTTCTCCCTGTCGAATCCTGTGCAAAGGCCTCTGCGTGTGGCCGGAGGCGCCCGCCTGGCCAGACGGTGTCTACGGCCCATGTTTGTGGCTCTGCGGGTCCCAGGGGCCTGTAGTGGGGGAGGTCCCAAGAACTTCCAGAGCAGCATGGGGGTGCCTGTGACCAAGGGTGTGTGTGGCTCCGGGGTGCCCTCGAGAAGGAATGTGTGGGTGGCGTGCGAGGGTGTGGGGGCCCTGCTTCTGAGGTCGGGGCCCAGCCTCCCTGGCCCCCCAGCCGGCCCAGTGCATTTCCCCAGGACACTCCGGGCTGAGAAGGGGATGCAGCCCCCCCCACCTTACCTCCCTCCCTGCCAGCCCTCCCTCCCCCCCTTCTTCCTTCTCTCCCCCACTTCATTTCCTTCCCCTCGCTCTCCTCCCCTCCCCTCCCCTGTCCCCCTCTTCCCCCTCTCAGCGCAGCCTAGAATCCAGCAGGGGGAAGTGGCCGAAGCCGCCATTAGCTCCAGAAGGCTTAAGTGGCCCATTTCCTAGGCCGGCTGGGCGCCCTCCACAGATGCCATTAGGGTAATGAGCCCTCAGCCCCTCCTGGGCCCCAGCGCCCTGGCAACCAAGTGTGGGGGGGTCCCCAGACCTGTGGACTGCAGTTCCCTCCTGTTTGCACTTAAAGGGCAGGGAGATGGGCAGGGAGCTGGGAGGGGGGCCCCCCAGGGCGGAGAGACAGAGAGAGGACAGAGGGAGCAAGATGGAGCTCCAGACAGACCGCAAGTCAGGAGAGGAGGAAGAGAGGAAACGAGACAGAAGCCAGGAGGGGCGGGCAATGAGAGACAGCCAGGCAGCCAGGCAGCCAGGCAGACGGAGGCCGAGAGAGGAAAAAGAAGGTGGCAGTGGGGTGGGGGGGAGAGACGGAGAGATGAGAGCGAGACACAGAGAGACAGACGGGCAGAGAGGCCCCGACGACCAAGCGTGGAAAGTGGACGGGGTCCGGGCCCAGGCACCCCCTGGCCCAGGGCCCCGGGCAGCGGGACCAGCGGTCACAGGTGTGGGGTGCGCCTGGCACCGTGCTAAGCTCTCCGGGAGCCTCGCCTCCTCCCCGTAACAGCAGATATGCACCCGGCTCCAGCTGCACGCCAGGCGCCGGGCTAGACCCTGCGGACAGAGGGCAGTCCCTGTCCTGGGGGCCGGCCTCCCAGTGGGAAAGGTGAACCAGCGATTCTATAAGAAACAGATCAGCAGAGACAGTGGTTCCAGCTGGGGGCTCAGCGCAGCCCCCGCCCTCAGCGAGGTAAACGTGGAATTGTGACCCGATCCAGCATTCCACTCCTGTCTACACTCGAGACAAATGAAAAGCCGCGTCTGCACGAAGACGTGCACATCGATGTTCGCGGCAGCCCTATTCGCAGCAGCCAAAAATGCGAGCAATCCGAACGTCCCCCAGCAGAGGAACGTGGTCCTTCCGGACGCCGGAATATTACTCAGCCACGAAAAGGAGTGAAGCTCTGCCGCACGCTACGACGTGGACGGACCTCGAAGGCATGATGCTGAGTGACAGCAGCCAGGCGTAAAAGACCACGCAGGGTCCGGAACAGGCACATCCAGAGATAGGAAGGGGGCGAGTGGTCCGGGGGCTCGGGGACAGGGAGGGACTACTAATGGAGATAGAGTCTCTCTCGGGGGATGAAAATGTTCCAAATTAGATTGTGGCACCAGTGGCGTGTCTCTGTGAATATATGAAAAACAGACAGAAAAAAAAAGGAACCAGTATGAATTGTACACTTTAAAGGTGGAATTATATACTACATAAATTATATTTCAATAAAGCTGTTAATAAAACAAACGAACGCCCAAATCCCACTGGAGCTCACGAGAGTGCCCCGAACACCAGCCCTTTGCAGCAGCCCCTGGGACAAGGGTCTGGGGACAAATAGTTGATGCGGGAGCAGAAGGAACATGAGAGGGGCAGGGAACGAGGCCGGGCGTGGAAGGGGTGATACAGGTGGTGACCACCGTGGACAAGAGGGGCTGGTGCTCGCGGGGGGCTCAGAAAGACCTCACGGTGTGTTCTCAGAGTCGTCTCCCCTTGACGCATCAATTGCCGCGTCCCATTGGTTGAGGGGCCGTCTTGCAGCACTGGCTCCCCATCCAACGAGCTGGCCAAGTTCAGTGCCCCAACCAGAGAACACCCCCAACTTGCAAGTTTCTGGAACTGACAGCAGGTCAAGTCTAGGGTGGGCTGAGGGGACATGGGTGGGGCACCCACAGCGCCTAAATTCCAAACTTGAGAACCGGCTTGGAAAGGCTTGCCTTCCAAATCTGTCCATATGCTACCATCGGCGGGCTAAAGTTTGAGGAGAAGCAAACGTTTGAGCATGCGCACATGCCCGTGGTCTCAAAGCGTCTCCCCCAAGACACTTACGAATTCCATCAATGAAAATGGTGACTTCCCAGTGGAGACGCCTGGCCCCAGTCACCGTCACCAAGGGACCAGGGTGAAAGTCGCATCATCAATTGCGAGACGCGTCGCTGTCGTGTACCTTCCGATATCACGTGCCGTGAACACATCACTTCTGTGGTTTCCTTCCCCGAAATGCGTAACCTCGATCTAACTGTGAGCAAACATCAGACAAACCGAAATTGAAGGACTGGAAGACTGTGTTAGACTGGAGGATTTAATACACCGCGTGGGATCCCGGACCAGAATCCTATTGATATTTAATTGATATTTAATCAGGTTCATTTTGCAATTTTATATGAAATTAACTTTAATAATAATAAGAGGATTAATAATTTAATATTAATCCAAATAAAAGGAGAAATAGGTGAGATTTGAATAAGACCTATAATTTAGTTTAATTGTATTTTACCAGACATCAATAGGACAATTAGTGAAATTTGAATAAGGTCTTATAAATGTTTTTATTGCCATATAATTGACAAGTAACATTGTGTAAGTTTAAAGTATACCTTGTTGATTTGATACATTTGTATGTTGCAATATGATGACCAACATAGTTAGCTGACACCTCCATCATGTCACATAATTACCATTTCTTTGTTGTTCTGAGAACAATTAAGATCTATCCTCTTAGTGACCTTGAGGTATATGATACAGTGTGGTTGTCTCTAATCGCTCGCTGTGCATGAGATCTCCAGGACTCACTCACTTACCCATTCCACGGCACCTCCCGAGCCCCTGGTACCCACCATCCCATTCTCTTTTCTACGAGGTCAGCTTTTTCAGACTCCACACGTCAGTGATACCAGACGGAGCTCTTCTTCCTCTGTCAGACTCATCTCGCGGAGCATGATGTCCTAAAGGTCCATCTATGTTGTCACAAATGGCAGGATTTCTCTTTTTTCTCACGGTTGACTTTTATACATACGGTATCCACTCACTCGTTTCACTGATGTTTATTGAGTGCCTAGAGCAGCACACAAAGCAATAGAACTCAGAGCCCTGCTGGAATTCGCGCTGCAGTGGGAAGGCAGTCAGCAAAGGGTTTCAGTGTATACACTGTATCATATTAGATGGTGTTACACACTAAGGAGAAAAATAAAGCAGGGAAAGGGGGTGGTGAATATAGGATGGGGCGTGTGCCAAATCTGAAGGTGCCCTAATGCCCACAGAGAAGTCAACATCTGAGCAGATCATTTTTGTGCCCTAGAACCCTGACGACTTTGGTCTCTGTCTGGAAAACCGGACCAAGTTTAGGGTTTGAAAAACCGGCATCCACGCCACAGTGCTCGCTGACGCCGGGACATCTCATCATCCTTCTCGGAGCGGGCCCTTTCCGGACCAGTGACAGCTTAGGACTCCGCCTCTCGGCCATCTTGCTGGTGACTCATTTTCCGCTCCTTTCCAGCGTCACTCCTACACCAGCCCCTCCCAGGCCAGAGAGGAGGAGCGTCAGGCACCCCCATGTGACCCTGGGCGAGCCCTTCTGCCCCTCCTGGACTCGGTTTACCTCGCCGTGTTTATGTAATGTTTTTCCGAGGGCTCTTCGTGGCTTCGGCATTACTGCCTCTCTCGCTTTGGTTGAGCCGGGAACCTGACCTCACAGAAATTATTTTCCTTAAACCAAATTCTCTGCTTTCTTCTGTAGGGAACATCCATCCATGCAGACTTCACCTTCCTGAGCACTTTGGTTGGGACCTTCTGGGTTGCAGGGGACAGGAAACTGACCTCCAACAGGCTTAACTGGTCGACGACTGCCAAGGACAGAAGCAAAAATGGATCCCCCACGCCCTGCCTTTTGATGCCCACGCAAAAGTGGCAGCCGGACCATCACACCTCTGTTTACACCTGATCTCCACCATGCTTGCCAAGAAACACAGCACAGAGGTGGCAGAAACACGGTCTCCGTGTGGACCACTGCATGGCTGTGTCCCATGAACAGAACTTACCATCCGGAGCTGAGCTGCAAGGGATTCTGGGAAATGTAGTTTTTAGGCTTTCAGCCCAAGCAGCACAGCACCTCGAAAGAGATGGCCGCCTTCCAGCCGCTCCGCCAGGCCCCAGACATGTGACATCTTAGACCTTCCAGCCCCACTCACTTGCCCTGGGTATGCAGCTGCGTGAATGCTCCCAGGCAGGACTTGCCCAGCCAAACCCCAGAACCATGAGAAATAATGTCGTTTAAGCCTTTATGTCTTGGGGTGGTTTGTTACACAGCAATAAGTAACCGATGCAGGACTGGCCTGTTGAGAGAAGGCTATTGAATGGACCAATGAATCGATCCATCCTTTTTAGGCAGACAGATAACGGCTCGATAGAGGCAGCAATGCTTAAATAGTCTCTCTCTCTCTCTCTCTGTCTCTCTCTCTGTCTTTCTCTCTTGGTCTCTCTCTGTGTGTCTCTGTCTGTCTGTCTGTCTCTGTGTCTCTCACTGATTCCATGTCTCTGTCTCTCTGTAGCCTCTTTCTCTCTCTCCCTCTGTATCTCTCTCTGTCTCTCTCTCCCTTACCCTGCCTCATTCTCTGCATCTCAGTGTCTCTGACTCCCTCCCCACTCCCACACCCCTTCAACTCCAGACTCTGGGCCTTGGGGGGGGGACCCCCACAGCAGCAGGTGGTCAGACAACCCGACACCCCCAGGGATTAGCTGCTCTGCCCCTCGCTCCCCAGCCACCCCAGGAGACTCGATGCCACGGACTTCTCCACTTCACCTTGATTAAATTTCCTCGTCTTCACCTGTGAAGCGCCGTGTTCTCTAATTGGGCTAATCCTGTACTTCACTCTGCACACCCTCCGTCTCCTCCCAGGTCCTCCCGAGTCACCAGACGGCCACATGCCTGTGTCTGGTCTGAGCCTCCTCACCCCCAACCCCACCCCTGCCCCCAAACACATGGCACCCAGTTCACCATCCCCCACCTGGGAGACTTAGGGCATCGACCGTGATCTCGAAATTTAAAATCTCACTTTAAAAAAATTATAGGTTGGCTGCCTAGATTTTTTCTTTTGGATTTTCTCCTGCTTATTTTGAGAAAACATGAAAATGTGTGAAATGTATGTTTCCCAGTCCCGAATTCTTTAACCTTTTAATTTTTAAACAACTGTAGGCTCTACAGGAAGTTGCAAATATGGCGCAGACTGTCCCTTGTTCCCTCACCTCAGCTCCTCCCGATAGTAACATCTTGCATAACTCTAGAACATTCTCGAAATCAGGGAATTGTTCCAAGACCGTTCACTAGACTACAGATCTTCATTTCTAGACGTTTCCCTCAAGCTCCCTTGTGCACACACACACCTAAGTCGGTGCACAAACACTTCTGGAGCTGCACACACATGACTTACGCACGCATGTATGGAAACACCGGCATCCGAACTCACGAGCCACTGACCAGCAGCACTGCGTGCACTCGTTTGTACACGCAGAATCAGATGCCTACATAAATGTGCACCCGGACACACGCACGGATGCACAGGTGCGCAGAGCCGTTTACACAAATGCATGTGGAGGAACCCTTGGATGCATGTGGGACTCGACACTGTCCACACGCAGCTCTGCACACGCCTGCAGTCACATCCACGCACAACCACACGGAATCACGCACCTGCAGCCCGCGCGTGCGCAGTCACTCACACACGCATTCGAGACGCCTGCGAAAGTATGCACACAGCCACACCAGTGCACGCACCCACAGGCACGTGCTGCCTTGCTCTCATAAAGACTCGTGCTGAAAACATCCACACAGAATTATTATTAATGCCATCGGCAGCCCCCTCCTGAGTCACACTGGTCACCATGGCTCCAGGAGCATGTCGTCTGCACTTGCCACTTTCTCCCTCCCCTTCTCCCTCCCCCCCTCCCCCGTTTGAAGAAAACATTTGCTCTCTTGCTATACATTTTTCTGGCGTTGGATTTAATAGACACAGACATCTATTTAGAGTTCTGGAAGGGGAGGTAAAGGAGGCAGAACCCAGGCCGGCAACTGCAGGCCCCACGGACCCTCCCCGGGCTCTGCTCCAAATCTAGAACTGAAGTAGGGGCACCCGGGGTGGGGGACAACTGGGTACTGGCTTACCAGGCCCCAAAGCCAGTGCTCGGGCCATCGGGCCCCCTCGTCCTCACCTGCTCTGAGTTCTTCCCCAGCCTCTCACTCACTCCCAGCCGACCTCTCAACCCCCCAGCTCCCCAACACTGAGAGCTACCTCGAGGCATCCAAACCTGGGCTCGTGATCCGCCCCCTGGAATCCTGGCCCTCTGCGAGCCGCACCCCCCCCCCACCATCCTCTCACCAGGCCAGAGTCTTGGGAGTCCCGTCGACACCGCCTCTGCTCCCAACCCAAGTCCCACCTGCTCACGCCCAGCTCGGTCCCGGCCAGCATCAGAATCAGGACCTTGCGGAGGCAGCTCCGGCTGGGCCCCGAGCCTCGCTGCTCCACACTGGCCTGGTGGCAGTGCCTAGAAAGGGCTGTGCTCCCTCACGAGTCAGGGCCTTCGCACACGCAGTCCCCACCCCTGGGCACACTCTTTGCTCTCTGTGTCTCTTTGTTGTGTCGATGCGTCCTTTAGTCTCGGCTCACGCGTCACCTCCCTAGGGAAGCCCGCCCTGGTCCCTTGTTATGTGTCCACTCCTGTCCCCCCTATATTTTCCTCCGATGCCCTGCGTTCGAAGACTTCCTCATTTAATGTCTGTCTCCTTTGTCTTTCTAGGTTATACACCCCATGAGGGCAGGGACGCTTGTCTGTCTTATTCATGGCTCATCTAGAACAATGTCTGGCATGCAGCAGGTGTCCAATAAACATGTGCCAAATGAGCAAATGAATGAGGAAATTTTCAACCCTCTGCTCGCACCACCAACACCAAAATAAAAGTAAGACGGGCCTGGGCTTTTCGTGTCATTAGAAACGAGAAAAGAGGGAACAGAAATGGCCTTACTCACTTTAGAAAGGACTTTTGTGCCGAAGATCAGAGCGACCTCATATTTCGTAGAAGCGAAACTCGTGAGCACGTCTGTGTCCATACGGAAAAAGCTGTGGCAGGGCGCGCTCCAAACTGCACCAAGCGCGGGACTAACCGAAACGTTTACTTTTCCTGTTCGCGTCCCCCTTGAAACTTTTCACAAACTGCATTTTCAAATTGCATTGTAGTTGATAATTGCAATTACAACTGCTCTTGCAGGTGTAGGAAGTAGGTAAGTTGTCATTGAAAAAAATACTTTAAAATGAGTGCATTTGCTGATGTGGCGATTCTGCCCCCAACCACTTATCTTAAGGAAATAAATGTGAGGGCGAGATTTAGCCCCAGGAAGTCCAATGATGGACATTTGTTACTGGAACTATGGGGCAGCCGCATCAGGAAAGATAACGTGGGAGAGGATTTCAAGACACGAAGAGATGTTTCCCATCTATTAAGTGAAATAACGCGCTGGATGATTCTGGGTCTTTAAATACATGAATGAGAACACAGATCCATCAGGGGCAGAGTCGGGGGAGGATATTAAAAACTCTTGGCAGCAATTTCCTCCGCATGGGGTTGTCGTGGGTGACTTTCATTTTCACTGGTGTTTTTCTCCATTCTTTAAACTATCTGCAGAGAATATGCAATCATGAAATAAGAAAAGGACAACTAATAAAATGCTTTATGGGAAGACGAAACGAATGTAGCGGTAAATGGCCGTGCGCGCGCTTGGCGGAGGATGGGTCCGCGTGTGGAGACGCAGCCCTGACGCCAACCAGAGTCTCTCCACCCCCACAGAAGCGACGTCCAGGCTGACGAGTCTCGCTGGAGCGTGGGCCGGCCTGTGCACTGTAGGATGCTCAGCAGCATCCCTAGCCTCTACCTGTCATATGCCGGCAGCGCTTCAAACCAAAAATGTTTCTAGTCACTGCCAAATGCCCCCTGGGGGACAAATCCCCACCCCTCCACACCCAGTTGACCACCACTGGTGTAGACACACAGAACACATGTCTGTATGACCGCCCACCCACATGGCCTCTCCGTTTCTTGGGCCCCTGAGCTGGATGTCACAGGTGAGCTGGGACACTGTGCCAAGAACAAGAGAGACGCAGGGATTATCAGGCTCAATCTTCATCAGAGAGGCTTCGTTCCCAAGCCCCTCACCTGCCAGGCGGGGCCTCCCAGCAGCTGCCCAGAGCTGAAACCTGAGCCCCTGTCCTCAGGGCTGGCGACAGAGGCTGGGCGGGTAGGCAGAGAGGATGAGCCGGGAGTGGAGCTCTGGGGGCCCAGGCAGGTGGGCGCCAAGGAGTGTCTGACCTCAGCCTGGGAAGTGTTCCCGTGAAACCGGAGACCCTAAGCTCAAAGATGCTTAGAGGGCCACGTTAGGCTCATCAGCATCTGTCAAGCCTTCGTTGTGTAGATATGGAGTGTTTGATCTCCTAATTCCAGATTGCTTCAATCATCATCATTCTTTAAAATCATGTATTATAGATCCGTGGTTCTCACCGAAGGGTGATTCTCCTCCAGGGGACACTGGGCAATGTCTGGGGACATCTGTGGTCATCACGACTTAAGGGAGGGTGCTCCTGGCATGGAGTGGGTGAAGGTCAAGGGTCATGCTCAACGGCTTACAAGCACGCAGGACGGCTCCAGTGTCAGCAGTGCCGAGGGGGAGAAACCCTGAACTCGGGTCACAGAATAATAAAAATCATGAGTTAACTTTGTTTACTGCGCATTCAGTATTTAGCACTGCCACCGCGTGTGGTCTCATCAAATTCTCAGAACCCCTGTGAGTGGAAAAGACGAGCTAGCACCAGGCACATTTTCCAGAGGGTGAACTTGAAGCCCAGAGAGGGGAAGTGTCTAACGCAAGGTCACACCGTGAGTGAACGGTAGAGCCGATGTTTCGCCAGGCAGGACTGGAAATCTCAGAGCATCGCTAGCGCCCGTCCTGTTTGCTGCTGGGATGCCGGCGCCTGGCATGCAGTAGGAGCTCAACAAGTGCTTGTCAAATGAATGAAATGAATTAGAGAGACCGTGGGACGATTCGAAACCAAAAGCGTCTATGAAACAACTCTGCTCTCTTCAAGTGTCGTGGAAGACGAAGACGGTCCATTCGGGCAGGATGGACAGTCCAAACGCGACAGATGATTCCGATCACATCCCAGATCGGAGAAGAAGAGTGCCACAGAGAAAGTGGTGTGGGCGGTCAGTGACATTCGAAGAGGGATTACATATTAATCACATCGAATCAACGCTAAGTTTCATGTTTTTGTCGTGTCCCGATGATGTAAGAAAACATCCTTTTCCTTAGGTGGTGACATAAGAAGAGATACATCAAAACGTCGAATATTGTTGTTTTAAGGCACTAAGTTTTGGAATGACTTGTTATGCAGCAATAGCTAACTCATACATCATTATCGTTATCATTAAAGCAAGTTGTGTAAAGTGAGTAAGTATGTGGACTCTGACAGATACCTCTGGAGGGTGGAGTCCCTGCCTCCAACTAGGTGCCGGCCCCATTCTGAGTCTGCTTCCTCGGCTGTAAAATGGGATTCACGGAGGATGGAATGAAGGTGGGAGGTAGGTAAAGCGCTTGCCTGAGGCCCGGCAGCACCTGTGAGGAGGATGGCGGCCGCGGAGACAGGGACCACCTCTTCTCTGTCTCGTCTGGTGCCATGCCTCTCTGGACAGAGGCTCTGAGCCTGGCGCGCTTCTCAGCGACTACGCGTGGCAGATCTGTGTGTCTGTGTTCTGTCTGCACACCCTGTCCGCACACGGGGGAGTCCCTGGCACGGGTCCTGTCTGTGCCGGCGGGGGGTGTGTTTCCTGGCCTAGTCTGTGACGTCCAACCTGCCTTGTCCACTCACTTGGATGTCGGGTTCATGGGGAAGCCGTGGGGGGAGCGGCTGGGGGGATAGGAGCTGGGAAGAGCTGGGGAAGGGAGACACCCCCCTCCTCGCTTTCCCGCCGGGTGTCCAGATTCTCAGCACAGCCACTTCTCCCGGGCACTTGGTGGAGAGAACTCGCAGTAGGCGTTGCCCTAGCAACGCCGGGATGCCCAGCAACAAGTCCGAGGCGCGCGTCACGTGCCCAGAGTGGACCAATCAGAGAGCGCTCCCGGAAGCAGGTCAGCCTGGGCCAAAGTCCGCCTCCCTTCATCCTCCCTCCCGGGCAAGAGGCTGGGAGCTAATTACCGTAATTGCAGTGGGAGAGCTCCGGCGCGCGGGGGCTGGAGCTGGGGGCTGGGCAGGCCCCCGGAGCCGAGGGGGTGGGGCAGGGAAGTAGAAGCCTCTCCGTCCAGCAGCCTCGCCTCTGCCTCCGTAACCTCCATCAAAAAGGGCTCATTAAGCGCCTGTACCGGGGTGAAATTCCGGGTCTCTCCGACCCCATCTTGTTTGGGCGTGCGTTGTTCCCATGGCCTTCAGGCTAATAGCTCCTGCTTTAGTCATGCTGATCGCTAGAGAACTCTGCTTGGGGCTGGAGTTTTTACAGGAACAGCCCCTCCCAGGTTCCCATCCCTTGATTTGAAAAGATGCCTCAACTTTGGACTTGCTTAAGATGGATTTGAGGAAGCTCTGAGGCCCTCATCTTCTCAGTGAGGTGCTTTCTCCATTAACGAGCCTCTCTCTACTCCAGACGCCTGTTTGAAGCATGGCGCACGCGAATGTTTGGACCAGTTAACACACCCACTTGTGCGTTACTGTCTGGGAGGAGGGTTGGGTATTTGCAGTGGGAGTGGGAAACCACGGCCTCCTGCTTGGATAAATCTAGATTTGGGGGCTGGAATCAGATCAATGGGCTCAATTCTTAAGATCTGGGGTCTCAAAGAAACGAATCAGTCACTGTCGGCTGTGCTGAATTAAACGCGCACACACCACATCTCACCGAGTCTCGGTTTCCTCTGGTACAAAATCATGTACGATATACTCCTAAAGGAAGTGTATAAAAAACTCAGCTCTGGGCAGACCGGGTCCCAAACCAGTCTGCTATTGACTCCTCTGCGACTCTAGATGAGTCCCATAACTTCTCTGAGCCTCTGCTTCCTCATTATCTAAAAAACAAACAAACAAACAAACAGACACGGAGATCTCAGTATATATTCCTGGGAGCGGTATTTATGGAAGGAATGTGTGGGGAGCGGATAGCAGGCATTCAGCACACAGAAGCTCATCGCGGTGGTCCCGCTCTTAGCTGTGCCCGCAAGTGTCTTTAATGGCTCCGAACTCAGTTTTTTCCACAGATAAGATGAACGATTGCAGAGGAGGCCTCAAGTCAAATACAGTAGCCACTGGGGTTTGTTTCCTTACATGCTTTTTTTTTTAAAAAAGAGCCTTAATTGGGGGTTTTCACATGAAAAGCCCCTGCAGGCTTTTGGACCTTTTGATTCCTGGACTGGCTGACTTCTTAAATCCCTTCTGGGTCCTTGCTTTGTTCATTCTTTCATCAACGAACTTTAATTGAGCACCTACTGTGTGCCGGGCCTGCTGAGGCCCTGAGTCCTCAGCCTCATTACGTCAAACACGGGCCCCAAGGACCAGCTCTGTGGCGGACGGCGGGCAGCACGGTGGGTCTGGCCGTCTTCCGGGTTCGCCCTGGCCGGTTCCCGCCTCCAGGAGCCCTCGCTGGCTCTTTCTCGCCTTTCCTGTCTCCGCACAGAAAGATGGCACAGCCACGGAGGGGTCCCCCCACCCCCGCCCGACGCAGAGAGCACGTCGTGCCCTCTGCTCCCTTCCACCGCGGGGGCTGCTAGGAATTCTGTTCCCGCCCCCCCACCCCCGCCGCTAGGGTGGGCCGTTGGAGGAAGGGCCATGGAGGGGGAGGGTTGTGCCGGGAGTTTCGCCCGCGCACGGTTCTGCAGAGCCTCCGGAAGCCGAGGCTAGAGAACGCGTTGTCCTGTGTTCGTTCAGGTCCCTCCAGGGCTCGAGGCGGGACAGGAAACCACGCAGGCTTGGATTTCCTCACCGGCCCTGCAGCCTGAAAACCAGCCTTCGGAGACTGGGGGCTGGTCCCACACCAGGCTCTGAAAGGCCCAAACCTGGTACCTACAGCATCGTCTGCAAATATCTACTATGGTGACCCAGTGTTCTTGGGACATTGTGCTCGGTGCCAGGGCCGCAAGAGAACATGGGAGAGCCCAGGAGCAGAGCCCGGGAGAGAGGGGCGGGAGAGCGGGCTTCTCCTCCCGGCTGGGCTCCTGACCTGTTTCAGGAGCAGGAGGAAGCTGCCTTCCCTCTCCGGGCCCCATCCACAGGGAGGGTAGGGGGGCTCTGTAACAGGAAGGCTTCCTTTCAGGTCCTTCCTCTGTCTCCCGCTTGCTGGATGTCCTTGGGGGAAGTCTCCATTTCTCTAAGCCTCAGTTTCCACGTCTGAAAAATGGGATTCGGTAATTATGCTGCAGGGTGGCCGTGAGAAGTAGAGGAGATCATTCATTCATTCACTGACTGTCAATTCCAGGCATTGGGATTAAGATGGGTGAGATCCTCGCCCTGGTATGATACACGAGGCTCTTAAACAAATAAAGGAGCATCGGCACTGCAGTAATTATCATACACAGTGTTTCAGTACGCGCTTATTGTACTTCAAGTGTGCAGTGCTTGGCACGAAACAGATGCCTAGGAAACACTAGCTACTATTACTGCGGTAATTCCAGGACTCGCACTGCCAGATTCTCTCTTCCTCACCCGGTCTGAAGTGTTAAAGTGCCCGAGGTGACCCTCCCTGGGTGCCCAGGTGACTCTCCCTGGGGCTGGATCCTTATGGAATCCACTCTGCCCACCCCCCCACTCCCCCACCCCGCCCCAGGCCTCAGGCTGTGTGTGGCCCTGTTTGTGCGTCTGCCCCTTCTGGGTACACGCCTCCATTAATCCTCCCCTGCCTGGGCCTGAGGGTCAAGTTTCGGGGCCCCAGGCAGATGTTGTCCAGAGTAGCCCTGTTTCCTTAATCCTCAGGGCTCCAGAAACTGTCCTTAAAAGAAAGAACAACAGGCTTGCTGAGGCCACCATCTGTGCAGTCTCGATTTATAAATGCTCATGAGGGTGGCGGGAACAAGGTCTCTATAGTAACGGCTGAGGAAGGGGCTGTGTGTGTGTGTGTGTGTGTGCTTGTACGTGTGCGTGTATGTGTGTGTCAGGCAGGGGACAGGGAGGAAGAGTCACCCAAGACCCTTTTTCCTAAGTCTTTTTTTTTTTCTACAACGATGAGCTATTAATTAGTAGTCATTGCTGAATTTTTATCCCCAGAGATAATTAGCTACTGTTCCTCGCTGGAGTCTCGTGAGGGACACTCTCTAATGAGACTCGTTCATTTCTGCCCACCTGCAGCCGTCTTTCTCCTGGGACACAGGCAAAGGTTGCAGATCCTGGGGGCCCAGAGGGGAAAGACCAAAGCAAAGGGCGCTCTTTCTGAAGCTGAGAGTCTCAGGGAGACAACAAGGGCAGAGCCCGAATTAGCAAGGGCATAGCAAGTGATTTAAAAAAGCCGGCTATGAGTATTCTAGAAGGCGTAATGGAGACTCCTAGGGTGCCAGTGTCTGGAAGGGGAAGTCACCGCCTCTGTTTGCATGGACCAGTCAGACCCAAAGGCAGGGAGAAAGGGGCAGGAGGAGGAAGGCCTCTGAGACCGGGTGGCCCTCAGCCCGGCGGTCCACGTCCCGTCTCCTGGCCTTTGCACGTGCTGTTTCTCCTGTCGGGAACACGGTTCCTCCAACTTCTCTCTGATCACTCCTCCTCTACCTTAGTCTTACTTTATACAGGGGTGCCTCGTCCAGGAAGCCCTCTTTGGTTTGCTCTCCTTCCTCCACCTGGACTGGGTCAGGTGACTCCCCTGGGTCCCCACAGTGCCATAAGTCTCTTCCATCACAGCTTTGTTCACTCCGGGCTGTAGGAGCCTAGAGATATAAGAGCCCCCAAACCTAGAGATGTCCCTGAACCCAGTGTCCCCACACTGGTGAACGGCTAAACAAACCGCACACCACCCACCTGCATGGAATGCCGCTCGGTAATGAGAACTAATTCCTGATACACACGATGACATGGGACGAATCTCCGGTGCGTTGTGAGGAGTGAAAGAAGCCGGACACCAAAAACTGCACACTGTGCGATTCCACTTCAGTGATGTTCCGGAAAAGGCAAGACGATAGTGGTGGAGATTGGGTCAGCAGTTCCCAGGGGTCAGGGGCGGACAAGGAACTGGACTATGCAGGGGCACGTGGGAGCTTTCCGAGCAAGGGAACCGTTCTGTATCTCGATTATGGTGCTGGATACACAACAACGCATTTGTCAAAATTTATAGAACGGTACACCTAAAAATATGAACATTACTGAATATAAATTATACCTCAATAAACTTGGCTTTAAAAATGAATTCTTAATAAGATTTTTTAAAAAGACCGTGTGTGGGGAGAAGGAAGTATGAGCTTCTGTACACATGAGGACCTCCGGAAGGGGACAGGGAAAGGAGTGGACGAGCGACAGGAACTTAGGTCCTGGAGTCAGCAGATGGGGTCCCCATCCCAGCTCCGGTCCCGATCACGGCGGTCTGTGGGGTAGGGGCCTCTGCCCCATCTGTAAAACAGGCCACTTCACATCTGCTCTGCAGCTCGGAAGAACTCACAGGAGGACCTCGGAATCCTCGGCGTGAAGGCGTTCTCCACTCTCCTGGAAGTGCGGGGCGGGCGGCGGCGGGGTGCACGTGAAGGAGCGTGGGCTTCGGAGACTTGAACACAGCTCTGCCTCTTGCTTTTCAGGTGGCCTAGTTCATTAGCCATTCTGAGCCTCAGTTTGCTCACCTGCAAGACGGGGACAACAGTGATAGCTATCTTCTGGGGTTGCCCTGAGGCCTTAGGATTAATGGACATATGTAGAGTGCTTGGCGCAAAGTAAAAGCTCAAGGAGGGAGAGAAAAAAGGGGAAAAGGTTCTCCTGTGTGATTTGCTCCTGGCCTGAATGACCAGACCTCTGGCTACGTCTCTCTGATTATATCTCCTACAAGTCCCTTCCATCCTTGATCATCCGACACGCACATCAGGGCCTGTCTCTATCTCTCCCTGTCTCTGTCTCTCTGTCTGTCTCTGTCTCTCTCTCACACACACACATGCGTGTGCACGCATACAAGCCCTGGTTCTAGGAGCTAACTGTTCCTACAGACAATAACCCAAAAACTAACTATTTAGGCCGATATTTGCCCTTTAAATTTTCCCATGGTCATCTTCTCACTTTTTGGATCTCAGCTCAGATGGGCCCACCCCAGAAAGACCTTGCCCAACCACCCGGCCCAAGCCATGTGCCTCTCACCAGCCAGTTGCATTCTTCTACACAGGGGCCAAATGAGCTGCCGTTGTTTTTATAAATAAAGTTTTATTGGCACGTAGTCACACCCATTCATTTGTATATTCTCCAAGGCTGCCTTTGAGCTACCACAACAGAGTGGAGTAGGCAGGAGAGAAGTCGGCTGGCCTGCAAAGCAGAAAATATTTACTTTCTGGTCCTTCACAGAAAAAGTTTTCAGCCAGTGTGCTGCTCTGTCACATGCCCCGGTCTGTTTTCTGCATAGCTGTCATCGCGATGTGTGGTTACCTTGTTCCTTTAATTACTTGTTTATTGTCTGTCTTCTGCACCTAATGGAGGACAAAAAATCAGATTGGCTTTGTTCCTTGCCGTATCCCTAGTACTCACACATAGCGAGCACTCAAAGCTATTTTTGTTATGGAGAGAACGAATGCATTAAAGTAGGCTTGGAGTGCGTCTATCATGTCTTTCTAGGATGTCGGAGGAGGAAGCGCCTGAAGAAAGCCTCTAAACAAACTCTTGTGAAAAATAAAGGGGGTGGGGAGCACACCCGCATTGAAGAGGCTGAGTGAGCCAGAGCTCCGGGTCGAGAGGAGAACCTGAGGTCTGCAGTTACCTGGTTACTACGAGGCCCACCTCTGCAAAAGAGAAGGGAATCATAGGACGACAAAATGGCATTGCGTGCTGCTGAACAGGACCCCAACTTGGGAAGAAAAGCCTTGAAGGGCAGTACTGGAGCAGCTGGTGGGACTGGAATGTGGCCTAGGGATTAGGGAGCGATGTTACGGCTCTCACTTTGGGGTTTGATGATCGCATTCTGGTTACATAGGAGATTGTCTTTGATCTTGGGGGGTGCATGCTGAAGTACGAACTTAGCAATGGGGGGCAGTCGTGTCTGCCACTTAACACCACGGGGACAGAGACAAAGATAAAGTGAATGCGGCAAAGTGTTAATGACGCGTGAGCGAACCTAGGTAAAGATGACTCGGAAGTTCATTGCACTGCTCTTTGGGTTTGAATTTCTTTTCGAAATAAAAAAGTTAAAGGGAAAAGTAGGGGAACAGAGACACAAACAAAGCAGCCACTTCCAGGCTATACTCCAATTTCTTTTTCTTCCTTTTGCAGCGAGTTCTCTGTTCCTCCTTTGAAACTAAGAGGCCAGAACCAGCCTCTGAGTGGGAGGCAGAATGGAGGAGTTAGTGTGTTTCAGATGAGCTCACGCAAGTCATGCACTTGACAGGGAACTTGATGAGTACCTACTATGTGTCAGAATCCCATAGAGCTGCAGCACCCACTCCCTATGGATTTGACTAAACCTTGCCCCAGCACATCCATGGAGTTAAGCCTTGGTCTGGGCAGCTTTGTTGACGCTTGCTAGGTGCCTTATTTGAGGCTCCTGGATCCAAGGGTGATCTGCAGGAAACTCATTCGTGAGCTCAAATTCCACAAAATCATCAGCCCTTTTAGGGAAATTTCATACCGCTGAGAGCACAGGCTGGGACACAAACCCTTCTATCGTCGAACATATTACATTTGAGTAGAGTTACTTTTCCATGTCTTTCCCCCGCCCCAAAAGAAGGTTGGTTGCTGAATTCACGTATGCATCCCCAACGCCTAATACGAAAACATTTTTTTCAAGTAAATTAATGGGTGGAACATCTCGGAAAATAACGATAGCTACACTGTTGGAAAACTTACCATGCCCAGACATTATTTCTAATGCTATACCAACCTGGGCAACAGGAAAAATTGGTAATGCAGGTCCGGGCTTTATTTAAAATGTTCGTACTTTGTTCGTTGTGGGGGTTTTTTGCATTTATTTTGACTTCTTAAAACATTGCCTTGAAATATGATTCGTTTTGATCACGGAGTTTTTTGGTGCCTCCTTACATTTTGCACCCGAGGCAGCTGCCTCCCTCACCCTAGTCCTGGCCCTGATTGTTTATTTCCAACACGCAGTCCCCATCGCATCATTAGCTGTGCATCGCGACCTCTGAGACCACACTACTATTATCACCATCCTACGGCTGAGGAAACTGAAACACAGAGAGTGTCAACCGTGCCCAGAGTCTCACAGGAAGGTCGAGACACACAGGTCTGTGTGTTCTTTGGCTCAGAGACTGCTCGGTAAAGCAAAACGACAAACTAAGGGATGAGTTGGTTTTTGAGTTGAGGAATTAGAAGGTCTAGGTTTGAGTCTCACCTCTTCTCCAGGCTCCTGAGCCCTACATTCCCACAGACCTCAGTTTCCAAAGCCAGAACTGGACTTAAATACTCTGAACCTACTCTGTTTTCCCCCACAACAATTTAGCAGCTTTCTCTCTCCTGATCCAGCAGTAGCACAAGCTGGAGGTGGAGACAAGCAGGCACTAGCAAGAGCTCAGAGGCCCTGGGACTCAGAGACCCAGGAGGGCCGAGCCGAGCCGGGGAGGTCCTGGGGACCACGACGAGTGTTCTCTACCCTTCCAGCCCCAACCCAGTTTTTGGGCAGATGCCAGACTTTTATTCTGAAGCCGAGGCCACAACCTATGAGGTAATCTTTGGGGCTGCATTCGAGGCGGAGTCCTATTGGCCGGCTGGCAAAGCCCCTCCCCGGGTTCCCGGTGCCCCGCCTTCCCTGCAGCCCATAAAGGCGCTCGTCCCCGCTTGGGCAGCCACTGGACACCTGCATCTGCCCCCGAGACTGGAAGCAGGTGAGGCACACAGGGGATGGGCTTCTGCTGCGTAGGGGGAGGGGTGGTCTGGGGGACCCGGTACCCTGGGGATGGGGCTGGTCTACAGGTCAGCGCATGGACATCTTCCCAGAAAGGGACAAAGACGCTGAAGTCTGACGGTCTGGAACGCGGAGACCAACCGGGCTGACTACCTGAGAGGTAAATTCTGGGGCCATGCCACGAGGTGGGAAGCAGGTATGGGTGAGTCGTAGCTGCAACTTCTCCGTTTGTCCCCCCTTGGCACCCTGAAGCACCCCGGGGAAGAGAATCGGAGGGGGGAAATTGGCGGGCTGGGGCTCCACAGAGTCCGAGAAACGGAGGACGGAAGGGAGTGGGATGAACGGCGAGGAGAGAGAAGCAAGTCAAGTTTTCTTCAGCACCGAGGCGGAGAAGAGCACTGGGACGACCGAGAGAGAGGATGGCCACTCATTTCAGCACCGAGACTCCGGACAGCGCCTCTCGGGGTCCGGAAAGGGACCCGCGATCGGCTTCAGCACCAGGACCGCGGACAGCTCCCGGCGGGCTCCCGGGGCCGGCCTCGTTTTCGCCCCAGGACCCGGGAGAGCTCCCCAGGTAACGGGAGAGCCCCTGTACCCAGATGGAGGAACAGAGGGTGGTCTGAGGTGTCTGACGCTTCCGGAGACTTACTGCTCAGTTAATGGGCTTTTCAACGCATTATTTTCCAGACGACATGAAACCACAGAGAAATCCGCAACTCTCAACAGGTGAGACGGCAAACTGGTAGGACTGCGGCCGAAATGACCTTCTTGTGCTCTTTCTAGACTTGTGTGAGAAGCATTGTGCCGAGCGTTTTATATACATAATTTCATGTCACCTTCGACCTCAGAACATGAGTGTTATTGCACCCAGGTGACAGTCGAGGAAACTGAGGCCCAGAGAGGGGCAGATACACAACTAGCCCAAGGGCTCCCAGGCCAAGGTGAACCTTCACGTCAGCCTCACATCCTTCCAACTCCAAATGCCATGCTGCATGGGTGGGCGTCGGGCCCGTGGAGAGCAGACCCTGCCTCTCTCCAGGAGGACCAGGAACGGAAGAGGGGAGGCAGTGGAGAAGCAGGAAGCCCGGCCGTTACACCCTGGGAAAGACCGGGGCGGGGGTCTCAAACACGGGCCAAGGGGTGGCAAAGAAGCCTGGAGCAGTTGTGGTCTAGTGCTGTGTGGAAGACTAGTGATTTTGTTGTTCTGGTGCACAATGACAACAAGTCACAGCTTCCTCACAGCGTGGACTCCCATCGACCTCCACCCGAGCTGGGCGAGCAAGCGTGGGGTGGGGGTTCAGGGAGGAGCGACTTCCACCCGGGGGCTGAGATGGCCGGTTCGTTGGGACGAGGGCAGGGGAGGGGGTAGAACAGGGGCCTGCACCTTGTGAGCACAGTGGTGTGCCGGGCATGGCCACGTCTCCCGACTGCTCCCACGGCCCCAGACATACAGGATATCTGACTCTAAACCCAGGGCCTAACTGCCTCGCTACTCTTTCCTGGGGAATCAACGAAGGACTGGACTTTGAAGCCTTCCCCTGACCGGGATTCCACAGAGACTTTTCAATAACAATTCCAGGAATGATTTTTTTTTTTCTCCCTGACCCCACCATCAGCTCCATGGACCAACTACAGGACAAATGTCAACTCGTGCCTGGTAGGTGAGTGGCAGCATCATCGCGGCTCATCTCTAGGTCTCTGCAACATCCTAACCGAGTTGCAGACACCGCGCCGAGGTCACTCCAGCCTCACAGCCTCTGCCTTTGCTGCCCCCTCAGCTCGTTCTGCCTCCCAGGGCACCCCGCAGCACCTCCTGCCTCCTCGTCCAAGCCTCGTTGCATCAAGGGAAACTTTCCTTGATCCCCCACCACCACCCATGTCAAGTCTGTATTGTGCACGCGCGTAACCCGGGACATCTTCTCTCTGCAGCCTGCTCCAGTTACTGTCGTGGTAACTGTCTACAGGACCGCAGGTGCCTCCGTCGGGCTGCGAACGCCATCGGGGCCGAGACTCTGCTTTCACTGCCGCGTCCCAGCGCCCAGCCCAGGCACTAGCACGCAGCAGGCGCTCAATAAACATTTGTTGAATCAATAAAGGCATCAGAGAATAAACCGATGCGTTAATCGATAAACGAATTAATGTTTCAGCACAACCATGGAGATCCTGCTTCTCCTCAGTCTCCCCCACAGAGCTCCCACAGGGTGCTGGCTGTTGCAGGTGTTTATTGGGGAGTATAATTAAATTTGTGGACACTCAAGGGCCAGCCAGCCAACTAATAGCCCCAGGAGAGAGCCCGACTCTAATTAGCAATTACGAGGATTGATTCCTCATTAGCTCTGGCAACCCCCGTCTCCCTTCTCAGCCCCAGACAAATGAAATCTTTCTCTCTCCCGGGAGTGCTGCCTCAGTGGGTCCATTAACAAGCAGAGAAAACACGATTACCAGACACCCACATGCCAGAGGCGCTTCGAGAACGGTGTGGAGAAAGGGGCTCGATGTCTGGGCTGCGGCTAATTGTGAGAGCTTTTGCGGCACACTTAGAAGTGCCCTTTGGGAATGGGAGGGCATTCGGATGTGCTTTTTAAGAAGCCCCCTGGACACTGCCCTTCGGGGACTCCCGCGGGAGAGGAGATCCTGCCCTGGTATTTCTGCGTTTGTCTCCCCGTGGGTGTCTCCCGACCACTGCGGATTAATCGTGTCAAGCCAAATACCCAGCAACCCAGCCCCCAGTTCGCCCCTCCACATCCCGGAGTCCCTCCCCTCCTCATCCACCCTGTACTCACCGAGGCAAGTGATTCTGGGCAAACCTGTCTCTTCTCCACCCCTCTGCCTCCATCACTGCCTGGCCACCTAAGGGCCTCTTCCCCCCTTCCTAAAACACACACAGCCAATTCATTCTCCGCGCACAGCGAGGGGTCTTTCGGAACACAAATTAATCAAGTCCCACCCTTGCCTTTAACCCTTCCAAGATTCCCATTGCCTGCGTGAAAATATTCAAATATCCTCAGCCAGCCTGACTGGCCACCTTCCCGATGAGCGTATATCATGTTCCCAGCAGCTCACTCAACAGCCACACACCCAGGACCGCCTCTGGCTTGGATGCCCCCAGGAAGCCCACAGAGAAGGCAGATTCTTAGGTCCTCCCTGGGTTCAGTAAGCCGCAGGTAGGCCCAGCCCCGGGACCTGCATCTTGACCAGCTTCCCTAGTGAGCCTTACTTAAGGGACCCCTTCCTTTGATTGAAAAAACTTTGGGGAAAAAACCCCACCAACCTCTCATTTCTCCCAAAGACCTCTGAAAGGGGGCACCTCAGCTAATCTCACCGGTCTCGTCGTTACGCACCCCCACGCCTGGCGCGGAGCAGCGCCCAGTGAGTAGCCGGCTGAGATGTAAATGCTGGTGACTGAGCCCGTCGTCAGACGCGGAGACACGGAGGTCCACAGGCACTCACCAGGCGGGCCGCTACACACAGCGGATGTCTGAGTTGAAGGCACAGCCCATTGAGCCATCTTGTTACACTTGGTCGGTGTCCAATTACCTTAACTTGCGATTGCATGGCAGTGGGATCTGAGACGAAGGCCCGGTGCGTGGGTTATTTGTGAGGTGATTCCGGAAAGTGGAAGTGAAGGGTCCGGAGAGTGAGGCGAAGCCACGGGGGCGGCAGTACGCGGAGCCCGTCCGGCCTGGCAGGCTCATCGAGCAGCTGCGGCTGAAACCGAAGGGAAGTCTCTTTTCTCCCCTTTGACTCGGCAATTCCAAGGCCAGGTTTACACAGACGAGAGACGAGTATCTATCTCCACAGATGGCGGGAAGGGACGGCAGGGACCCGGAGGCTGAGCAGTTCCTCTAGGGCAATTGATTAAGTCCACACCTGGACCACTTCCCTTATCACCTCTCCTACTCGAGGGCCACTAGGCACCTGCTTCGATTGCCCCAGGGCCAGGAACCAGGCAACCAGGGACAGCCCTATTGTCCCGGAGCCTGGGAAATTATTCAGATCAGCCAGTTCCGGAAAGCCCCGCGCGCTTGTCGCAGAAGCAGCCCCCACAGCCCCCGTGCGCTGCCGCCGAGCCTCGTGCCCTCTCGCTACCCCTCTATGCAGGTGTCACTGGGCTGTGTCCTGCCGTCGGAAAACCTTTAAGTCGCAAAACATCCGCAGAACATAGAATTTGCATTTCAACAATCTTGAAGTAAAAATTCGGTGGCATTGAGTACACCCACAGAGTTCTGGAACCATCACCGCTACCTACTTCCAGAACATTCCATCAGCCCAAAAGGAACCCCGTGCCTGCCGAGCAGTCACTCCCCCACGCTTCTCTCCCTGCAGACCCCAGCACCCACAATCATGTTTTCTGTCTGGGCGGCCTGCCCGCTGCGGACCGTTCACACAAGCGGAATCACACACCGTGTGGCCTGTTGTGTCTGGCTTCCCGCTGAGCATCGTGTGTTCAAGGTGCGACCACATGGTAGCGTACGTCAGTGCTCATTCCTTTTTTATGGCTGAATACTATTCCACTGGATGGACACATTAGTTTTTTCCCCCCAGACACTGTTTTAAATAGCTTTAGATACTTTACCCACTATGAGGTAAATGTCATTATTATACCGCATTTTATAGAAGAGGAAACTGAGGCTCAGGGAGGTAAATCAACTTGCTCAAGGTCGCACAGCTAGTGGGCGGCGGAGCCAGGATCTGAACGTGGGCGGTTTGCATCCAGGGTCTGCATTCTGAACCCATCTCACGCCCTCCTCACAGTTTGGTACATGTAGTGTGGCAGCTGTGGCACGTCCATCTGTCATTTCCACAGGGGAGGAGGCCACGGTGCAGACAGGAGTGGAGACTCGTGGTGGCCCAGCGAGTCACGCCCAGCGAGGGCTGCAGAGGGGCGGTGAGGGCAGAACTCGGATGCTGCCTCGCGCCTTGGGATTCCAGCTGCGGTCCCCTCCCGCGGAGAGGGTGGGGGTCTGCCGGAGAGAGCCGGAGCGCTGATTATATCCTACACCTTAATGGGTCCTTCAAAAGAGAGTGGCTTGGGTTTCCATGACGACAGGCAGGCGGCATCACAAGGAGATAGCTGAGTTTCCTCCCCCAACCCACATCTGGCTCCAGAATCTGTTCTCTTCCATCCCTGCCTTTCTGGATCCAAGAGGCTCAGCCCATGCCCAGCCCAGACCAAAAAGGGCAGCTGTGTGGGTGCTTGGTGCTCACCCCGGCTGGTAAGCTCAGAGACCCCTCTGGCCCAGAGCTAAGACAGTGACGGAGGGATGGACAGAAACAGCACACGCCAGACACATGTGCACAGTGCAGCAGAAGGTACTGGGCACAGAGAGGGGGGTTCCCAGGGGACTCCACGTCACTCCAAGTTTCCCCAGTAACGTGACCAGCTAGCCGAGGGGCTGTAGAAAACTCTGAGATGGAAATGAACAGGACTGGACAGGGTGAGACTTTTTAACTGAAAGTGACCAGGCAGGTTACAGAGCGTGCTCCTTAGGGCAGAGAATGGCCATCTCGCAGACAGCAGGGAAGGCGATGCGGAGAAAAATTCATCCTTATCCCACTGGCTCAGACTCAGTGATAAACTGTGCTCGAGAGAAGGAAAGCACGAGAAGCTTGCGATTGCGAGCGTCTCCGACTTCCAGGGAGAGTCGCTGTGATGGATGCTACCGGGACGATGAAAGCGCTGGAATCCCGACAGAGGGCGGATGACAGGGCTGGTCAGCGTGGAACATCCCAGTTCCAATCACTGAACTGTGCGTCTGTGAGCGGAGGTCCTCAGTCTTAGGGGACGCCCGTCCGAGCATTTACAGGTAAAGGTTGTCGAGACTGCAACTTGCTTCCTCGAATCAGTCGGAAAACGTTATGTATACATTGTGTATCTATATATGTGCATTCCATTTTATCTTATATGTCACGAGTTTATATTTTATACGTTACATAGTGTTTTATATACTTTATAGGTATTATATAACATTATGTGTTGTTATAAATTATATTGTATATTATCACGTTATGTATTGTATTATATACTTACATTATGTATCATATTTATGTGCTTATATAATAAATATATAACATATGGGGGTGACTGCTAATAGGGATGGGTTTTCCTTTTGGGGTGTTAAAAAGTTTTGGACTAGGCAGTCGTCACAAACCCTGTGAGTGCACTAAATGCGCTGATGTGGACACTTCAATGTGGTGAATTTTTATTTCCATTTTAAAAATTACAGACTCAAAGAAAAGTTCCTCTTGCTTGTTGCCACAGGGAGCCAGAGAGGGTCACCTCTTAAGGCCCTTGATGGGAAAGAAAAAAATACTTGTCATTGGACGCCACTGACGTCACCTCCGCCTCCACAGCGCTCTCCCGCGCCCAGTGCCTCTCTCCCCAAACTTCAAGCACGCATGTGGCTTTCTTCACAATTCAGACTTCTGCTATTAAAAAAAAAAAAAGGACACTTCACCACAGACAGCTATGAAAGTGTGGACAATGTCTGTTCATCACTCAGCAGCATCTTTTCTTGAGGGAAAAATCAATAGGACTTTGTTAAAATGTCCTTTCAATAGACATGTTTAGCTCTGAATCTCTCATCAATTATGTAATTAATTCAGGGACTTTTAAAGAGAAGGGAGTGTCCCTTCATCTCTGGAGAATTCCCCTACGATGCTGTCTTGTAGATGTGAAGTGATCGGTGAGGTAGCGATTGCTCCCTGTCCGCTGTATGGTCCTTCCCCTGGGTCCTCGCTCCTGTGCGGGGTTTTATGACATCCACAAGCACTGACACCCCTCCCACGTTTGACTCCCTTCCCCTGAGAGAGCAGCGTCTGATTCTCCCCTCTGTAAGTGCGCCGGACTTATCGAGTTTCTTCCAGCAAACAGCATGGGGCTGGAGTGACGCTGAGTGACTTTCCGAAAGACTCTGTCTGAAAACAGTCACATTGAGGGTTAGGGATTCAACATCTAAGTTTTGAGAGGTCACGATTCACTCCACAGCAGTCACTAAGCTTGGGTACTTTGTTAAGCCGAAACAGATAACTAGAACAATCTGAAACACTGTATTCACCGGCTGGGCTCCCTCATCCCTGACCACACACCCTGACTTAAGTTACCCACCCTGTTCAGATTCTGGGTTCTTGACAACAGTGTCTGTCTGCTCACTGATACATCCCCAGCTTAGTAGGTGCTTAGAATATGAACAGATATGCTTGAATGAATGATACAAAGACGTATAAAAATACCTCAGGCCGAGCTGAACAACATAGATCTATCTAGTCCCTTCAAGGACACACTGAGACTGTTTCTTAGAAACTAAACGATGGCATACTTCCCCAACGAACAGACAGTTCCCAGGAGAGAGGAAACACCATAGTAAACAAACTCCTGGGGAACTGTGTGATTTGGTTAGTAATTATAGACATGCAAATTAAAGCCACAAGCTACATTTAACACGGTTCCAGTTACTACCGCTGTATCATAAACTACTCCAAAAGGTATAGGCTTAGGACAATCATTTTCTTATATGTCACGGATTCTGTAGGTCAGGGATTTGGGCAGGGCTCAGCTAGGAGGGGGCCGGCACGTCTTCTGTTACCTGTGGATGGTGTCAGCTGGTGGATGGCTGGTTTGGAAGGTCCAAAACAGCTTCACTCACAGCAGGGACCCCGCCAGAGGGGATGGTTGGAAGGCTGGTCTCAGCTGAGATGGTGGATCCAAGGGTCTACACGTGATCTGTCTCTCATGACTGTCTCGACTTCTTTCATGGTGGCTAGCTTTCCTAGAGTGGGCACCTCAAGAGAAGAGAGAAGCTGGTGACCTTTTATGCCTTAACCTCATAAATCCCAGGGCCACTCCTGCCTTACTCTGTAGGTGAAAGCAACCACGAGTCCACTCACATTCAAGGGGAGGGGACACAGTCCTCACCTCTCATGAAAGAAGGATCAGGGATCAATCGCGCTGTGAGGATTTGGAGCCCACACGTGCATAAAAATGGACCAGTCAGGGATGGGGATCGGTTCTCTTCTCTCTATAAGCCGGCTTCTCCTCTGCCTTGACGGAGGGCACTTTCGCCTTCCTTCCAAGACTGAGTTTCCCCAGCAGGAACTGTTAACATCAGAATTGAAGCTGCAAGAGGGGCCTTGCTGGAGCCGCTCTGGAGCCACTGGATTGGCATTCTCACGCCTAAGCTGTCGCCTCACAGCCAAGCCCTGTTTTCACTAAATTGTCTTCCCCCGCTATACAGTACCCCGAGGATTCCTGGTGGCGTCGAATTGGTGGTGCCCACCTTCAGTTGACAGTATTAATGGGTGAGGGGATGAAAAAAAATAAATGAGAAGTGAGTGAGCACAGGAGGCTGACTCTTAGAGCCACCCGTGCTGACCACCCCCTAACATCCTTGCCCCGTAGGCTTTTCCACTTCTCCCGAGCACCTCCTGTCGGTCAGCTGCGGCGCCTTGCCCAGCCGGAATCAGACCGCTTGGCGGTCTTAGCTTTCGTTCTCTCTCTCAATTGGCTCCGAGTTGCTCCCGATGCCTTTTGGGGACTGTGGTCCTTTGGCCCTCGTCCGCATTTCCTGTTGGCTCGGGCATTCAGGCAGCCACCGGAAGTGCTTAACCAAGCACAAGCTATCGCGATGGCATTGCATCACGGGAATTGTTGTCCTCCTGTTGAATTACCGCCGCAATCCGCTGACAGTAGAACGGCAATTCCCACAAGGCACCACGCCACAAGAGCCCTGAGGGCAGCCCGTGGGTTCTTGGGAGATGTAGTCTTCAATCCTCACAGCCTCTTCCCTATCTTGCGGAGTAGGCCGGCTCAGAGGACTACATTTCCCTGCGCGCTTCCAATAGTCAACGGCGCCAGGCTGCGGCAGCCATTTCGTTCCGCTAGAGGAGCCTCTAAGATGGCGGCGGGGGGAACGGTGAAGGTTGCTGCCTGCCCCTCCGGGCTCTAGTCCGCCGTCTCGCCGTCCCCCTGTCCCCGGCGGCCGGCCCATGGCCTGGTGGAGGCCCCGACCATGGACCTCCGCACTGCCGTGTACAACGCCGCCCGCGACGGCAAGCTTCAGCTGCTTCAAAAGCTGCTTAGCGGCCGGAGCCGGGAGGAGCTGGATGAGCTGACGGGCGAGGTGGCCGGCGGGGGGACGCCTCTGCTCATTGCCGCCCGCTACGGCCACCTGGACGTGGTCGAGTACCTGGTGGATCGGTGCGGCGCGAGCGTCGAGGCGGGCGGCTCGGTGCACTTCGACGGCGAGACCATCGAGGGCGCGCCGCCGCTGTGGGCCGCGTCGGCCGCCGGCCACCTGGACGTGGTGCGGAGCCTGCTGCGCCGCGGGGCCTCGGTGAACCGCACCACGCGCACCAACTCCACGCCCCTGCGCGCCGCCTGCTTCGACGGGCACCTGGAGGTGGTGCGCTACCTGGTGGGCGAGCACCAGGCTGACCTGGAGGTGGCCAACCGGCACGGGCATACGTGCCTCATGATCTCCTGTTACAAGGGCCACCGTGAGATCGCTCGCTACCTGCTGGAGCAGGGGGCCCAGGTGAACCGGCGCAGCGCCAAGGGCAACACGGCCCTGCACGACTGCGCCGAGTCCGGCAGCCTGGAAATCCTGCAGCTGCTGCTCGGGTGCAACGCCCGCATGGAGCGCGACGGCTACGGCATGACACCGCTGCTGGCGGCCAGCGTGACAGGCCACACCAACATCGTGGAGTACCTCATCCAGGAGCAGCCTGCCGGGGAGGAGGCGCGGCCAGGGCCGGCCGGAGAAGGCCCCGCCACCGGCCCGGGCTGCGTGCGGCTCCAGGGGGCCAGCTGCTGCACCGCCTCCCCGGAGGAAGCGCTCGGTGGCGAAGCTTACGAGAGCTGCTGCCCCACCAGCCGGGAAGCCGCCGTGGAAGCCTTGGAATTGTTGGGAGCCACGTACGTGGATAAGAAGCGGGATCTGCTCGGAGCCCTGAAACACTGGAGGCGGGCTATGGAGCTTCGTCACCAGGGGGGCGCGTATCTGCCCAAACCGGAACCCCCGCAGCTGGTCCTGGCCTATGACTATTCCAGGGAGGTGAACACCGCTGAGGAATTGGAGGCGCTCATAACCGACCCCGACGAGATGCGCATGCAGGCCCTGCTGATCCGAGAGCGCATCCTCGGGCCCTCTCACCCAGACACTTCCTATTACATCCGTTACAGGGGCGCGGTGTACGCCGACTCGGGCAACTTCGAGCGCTGCATCCGCCTGTGGAAGTACGCCCTGGACATGCAGCAGAACAACCTGGAGCCGCTGAGCCCCATGACCGCCAGCAGCTTCCTGTCCTTTGCCGAACTCTTCTCTTACGTCCTCCAGGACCGGGCGGCCAAGGGCAGCCTGGGCACGCAGATAGGCTTTGCAGACCTCATGGGGGTGCTCTGCAAAGGGGTCCGGGAGGTAGAGCGGGCCCTGCAGCTGCCCAAGGAGCCCGGGGACTCGGCCCAGTTCACCAAGGCCCTGGCCATCATCCTCCACCTGCTCTACCTGTTGGAGAAGGTGGAGTGCACGCCCGACCAGGAGCATCTGAAGCACCAGACCGTGTACCGGCTGCTGAAGTGTGCCCCCCGGGGCAAGAACGGCTTCACCCCCCTGCACATGGCTGTGGACAAGGACACCACGAACGTGGGCCGCTACCCGGTGGGCCGGTTCCCCTCCCTCCAGGTGGTCAGGGTGCTGCTCGACTGTGGGGCCGACCCAGACAGCCGGGACTTTGACAACAACACCCCGCTGCACGTGGCGGCCCAGAACGGCTGCCCGGGGATCATGAACGCCCTGATCGAAGCGGGCGCCCACATGGATGCCACCAACGCCTTCAAGAAGACGGCCTACGAGCTGCTGGATGAGAAGCTGCTGGCCAGGAGCACCATCCAGCCCTTCAACCACGTCACCCTGCAGTGCCTTGCAGCCCGCGCCCTGGACAAGAACAAGGTCCCCTACAAGGGCTTCATCCCCGAGGAGCTGGAGGCCTTCATCGAGCTGCACTAAGGGGGCTCCGGGAGGGGGAAGCCGGGAGAGGCGCAGGCCACGCCTGTCCTTGCCCTCTCGTGAGCGCCTCCGGGGGCAAGAACCGGGAGAAGGGCTGTCCGGCCTCTGCAGGGAGGGCGGAGGGCGTCAGCGTCGGTGCTGGAAGCCTTCGGGGTCGCAAGCTCGGAGACCGCCTTCCTCCAGGAGCACAGCCATCACCTGGGACGAGACGCATGGCCGTCCACACGTCACCCCCGCCTGGGTCTCGGGAGATTGCACCTTCCTCCCGAGAGGCAGAGGGATGGACGCCGTTGCCTCCCTCCCTGCGAGAAACGGGAAGAAGCTGAGTCGGGTCGGCCGTGGCCAGGGAGCCCCAGCCGCCCAGTGCCATTGGACTGGGGGCCCCCGAGGCGGAGAGTCGGAGACCCAAGAGGCCAGCCTGCCTCCCGGCGCCCCGCCCGCCCCGCCTCCCCTGCGCGTGGCTTTTGGCTGGTGTGATGTGCAGTTTGCTTAGTAGGCGGGCAAGCCAGGCATCGCTCGGGAGGCCTGAGGTTCTGCTGCCGTTTTTTTTTTTTTCTTCAGAATTTGGACTTTTCTTTAAGACTTGATAAGTCGATTTCGCGCACCGAGGGCTTCGCCGCCCCCCGCGCAGGCCGGGGCGTCCGGCGCGGGCTGCACTGTGTGGAGAATCGGGTGACAAAGGTGCAGCGTGGTGTCGGGCCCCAGCACGCGGGTGGCTGTACTTCTCTTAAAACTTGCCTCGTTTGCCTTTTGGGCCTCGGGTATGGCCGTCGTCATCAGAGAAGCATTTTTAAACGAGGTGCAGGCCAGACGCCCAGGGAGCCAAGGGACAGCTGGCAGGGCGGGTCCGAGGCTTGGGCTTCACAGGTTCTGGGTTAGCCCCGCGGGCCGCTGCAGCTCCGGCGCTCAGGCACAGGGCTCTCGTTGCGGGCAGCCACCCCGCAGGCCCCAGCCACTCCTCCAGCTGCTCAGGGACCCACACCCAGGGCCTCCTGGGAAAACCCTGAGCGCGGCCACGGGAGGCGCTGGGAGCAGGCACAGGGCTCTCGTTGCGGGCAGCCACCCCGCAGGCCCCAGCCACTCCTCCAGCTGCTCAGGGACCCACACCCAGGGCCTCCTGGGAAAACCCTGAGCGCGGCCACGGGAGGCGCTGGGAGCTGGGGCGGAAAGTGCCTCCGCGTGAGCCTGGGCCGGGCCGCGTGCGCTTTGCGGGCCGGAGGGGGCACTTCCCAGCCCGTTGGCAGAGCAGTGACTAGCAGAAGGGGACAGGCTCAGAAGGTCACGCTCAGGAGAGTGGCGCCCGTGGCCCACGCCGCGCGGAGGCCTTCGGGGGCCGCGGCGGCACCCTGGATGCGCCGCGCCCGAGGACACAGCCCGCGGGGGTTTGCAGTGCTAGTTAGGGCGTCTCATTTACACGACCAGCTTGTCCCCTCTGCCGGGGCGGGATTCGCACTACTGTCCTGCAGCACGGAATAAAGAAGGCCGTTGAAACCGCGAGTCCTGGCGCTGATGTGTAGCTCATTAAAAAGACCCTGAAGAGAAGCGCCCAACGGGTTCCTCTGGGGCAGCGGGGGACGAGGCGGGGGGAGGGGGTGACGGGGAGCGAGAGGCCGTGGCTTCCACGGTGGACGCGGAGGGCCGGCCGGGCGTTTGTCTTCACGGGCCGGGGCTCCGTCTAAGAGTTGTTCAGACCAGACGCCCACTTCGCAGTAAGGTCGCCACGGAAAACGCGGTGGCTTGGCCCTCCCGGAGGGCGAGGAGGGGCGCAGGGAGGCCCGGTGGGGTGCCGGGAAGCGCCGGCCCAGGTCTGTCCGTGAGCCTGCTGGGCTCCTGGAGCTGGCCGCACCGCAGGAGCAGCGCCCCCCCCCCCCCGCCACGCGCACGCGCGCACACGCTTTCCCTGCTGCCCCGCGCCGGTCGGGTGCCGGTGTCCCGCCGGGGGCGCTGCCCCGCTGGACGCTCGCTCCCCCGAGCGCCCGCCGTGTGTCCGCGAGTTCCGGGCCCCGTGGGGGTGAGCACGGAGCTGTTACTCCTGAGGTCATCGATCTCGCCGCGTCCTCAGCTCCTGCGGCGTTGCCGGAGGCCGAGCCACGGTGACACTTCGCCTCCGGCAGCGCGTCGTGCTGGAGGCTTCGCCACATGCGGCGGCGCTGGGGGCCGCCAGCTCTTCACGCCGCCGCCCCCGCCCCGCAGGAGCGGACTCACGGCGGCGGGTGCTCGCGAGCCCGGGCCTAGCGGAGCGGCCGTCAGGCCTTGACTGCCGGCGCCGGTCCGCGTGCCTAAGCGGCACCCCGTGTGTGGCCCGTCAAGCGGGCGGCACTATCTGCCTCCGCCCGGGGGTGGCGGAGGCAGGCTCGCCCCGGAGGAAAGCGATCTGTGCCACGTGCTCGCTTTAGGAGCTCAGACCTGAGTGAGAGTCGTGACGTGGGCCGTAGACCCCCTAGTGAAAGCCACCGTAAAGCTTAGGCAGGTCTCAGGCGACAGTTTCTTTTGCAGCTCAGACCACTGGGAATGACCTGGTTTCTCCAGGGGTCCTGATACTGCAGGCCACAGGGTGGGAGGCGTCGTCCTGCTCCCGGAGACCTGAGGTCCACTCGTCAGAGCCCTCCGCCAGGGGTGGGGCTGAAGGAGGAGCCCACCTCCCCGAAACATCTGTACCCCATGTAACGGTGGAGTCGCGGATGGCAAAGCCAAAGAACATCCCCCACAACGATAAAATCGTTACCTCTTATCAGAGAAAAGACTGGCCCAGTGAGTGACCTGCCCAAGGATGTGCGGCCGGGATGGTGACCCGTGTCACAGCTGAGCACACTGAGGTGCTCTCAGCCAGGGAGCATCTGGGGGGAGGGTGTCGGGAAGCACACAGCTCGCCCCGTCAGTGGGAGCCCCCTCCCCCTCCCCGGTCCCTTCCCACCCCACTTCCCGCCTCCACAGAACTGATTTCAGGGCCTGAGGCTTTGCCATTTGCTCATCGATGCAGTGCCTTTCTCAGACCGTCCGGCCCCGCGAGGGTCTGTCTTGGTCACAGCCGCGTCCTCAGCACCCATGTGTTGAGGAGTGACAGACGCCTCCTGGAGCTCCAGCCCTCCTTGGGCAGAGCAGGGGACACACGGGGCAGGCCCGATGGCTGGGCCGCGTGCAGAGCCCGCTGCCCCCGCGGGGTTCCACACTGTCATCTGAGCGGTGTTTACAGGGAGGGGAGCGGAGTGTCCCTGCCAAAGGTTAAAGATAGCCCGGCTCTGACTCACGCCGCAGGCCAGGAAGGTGAGGTGAGCGGCCCCTGGGACCGGCCGGGCGGCAAGCCCGTGACTGGGGAAATGATGGGTGGGGGCGGCGGCTGCTGCGGGAGAGTCCCATAGGACCCGACAGAGAAGGTGGCTCCGTCGCGTGGTTGCCACACGTGTTCGGCGGGACCCAACCCAGGTGTGGGGGCACCAGCCCTGCGTGGCAGGACGTCCCGCCCCCTCCCCCCAGCATCCGTTTCTCACGGGTCACGGGAGAGACGTCGAACCTAGGCGTTGAAGAAGATACTTGAGACCCCCCAGCACAGCCCTCTCCCCCCGCCCTATGCCCTGATGTCCTGTACTAAAAGCCCATGGAGCGACGATCTTGATTGATAAAGTGCCACCTCCTTCGTGAAGCCCTTCTAGATAATCAGAAGTGCCGCCCCAGTGACCCCGCGTCACGGCCCGCGCCTGCGTTCCCACGGCAGCCCTCAGAACCTTACCCCGCACAAGCATCATGTTCTCCGCGCGCCGCTTTAGGTCCTGGTGGCCCCCTCCGGGGATGCCAGCCACGCGAGCCCGTTCTCTGCTGTGTCGCAGTGCCCGACGGAAGGCGGATGCAAAGTAGCTCCCTGAGCGTTTGTTGAATGAATACCCTGGGCGCCCTCTTGGGAGGAATCTCCCCACCCCACGTGTCGGGGAGAGAGGCTGGAAACACTGTCTGACAACACCTCCTGGTGGCGGTGAAGGCTATGGCTCCGCCTGCGTCCACACGAATAAACCAGGCATCCTGTTCTCCAGGTGGGGCCGGGGACCCAGCCACTCCACCCGGTCAGCCCCCTGGCCCCTCTCCATCCCTCGGAGGCACCAAGCGCCCTCCTGCCCCGGGGTCTCTGCACAGGCAGCCCTTCTGCCTGGAGTTCCCTTTCCTCCCAGGAGCGCCCCCTCCAGGAAGCCTCCCTGACACCAGCCCCAGCACCTGCTGCGGACCCCTGGCCCACGCAGGACCGCGCAGGGTCTGACCACACAGAGAGGTGTCTGTCTCCCTCACAGAGCTGTGAGCCCCGTGAGTGTAGGAACGGAGTCTGCCGTAGTCAGCAGCATGTCCCCCAAATCTGAAACCATCCCGCCAGGCATACAGTAGGTGCTCAATACATACTGTTCAATAAACGAGTGCGTGGGTAATGGGGCGCACAAGCCGCCTGCCCACAGGCCGCGAGGGGACGCGGACCGAGAGGCCGTCCAAAGTCAGGCTGGACGGCGGTTCTGCTTCGTCGCCGAGTGCCTGCTGCCCCGCCAGACGCTGGGATCCAGCGGGAAGTCAACGGACAGAGCTCACCCTCGCGGAGAAGGGGGGTGGCCGAGTCCGCGATGAGCAGGGACTCACTCTGTGCGAAAGCACTGAGCGTTATGGAAGCGCCGGGGCGGTCTGGTGGGCGTGATTGTAAATGGATTTTAAACGGGGTGCTCAGAGGAGCCCCCATTGAGAGGGGGGCCTTTCGAGCAAAGGCCCGGAGGAGGTGAGGAGGCAGCTCTGTAGGCGTCTGGTGGAAGGGCACTCTTGGCAGCGGGCTCGGCCTGTGCAAAGGCCCTGGGGCAGGACGGTGTCTGGCATGTGGGAGGAAGAGCCTGGAGGCCTGCGTGGCTGGCGTGGGTGGAATGGGGGGGAGGGGTTGGGGGGAGCGCAGGGAGGGGCCGGGGCAGGTCATGCAGGGCCTCGTGGGCCGTGGTGAGGACGTGGGCTTTTATCCCGAGGGACGCTGGAGCCCTGGAGGGCTGTGGGTGGAGGACGGACAGGGTGTGACTCGGGTGCCCACATGGTCTGTTGGGGAGGCCGAGAGGTGGGGGAAGTGTGTAGCCAGGCGGTGGGCCAGCCGGGTTGCGTGGAGATGCAGATACACGAGATTCGAACGCAGCCCGCACTCCCTGTGTCCTGCCCGAGCCGAGCCTCAGCCATGCATGTGCTGTGTGCCACCCGGCAAAGGGCGACCCGCTCCGGGCCCACAGGGTGGGAGAATATTTACAAAATATCTAATCGTCGCAGAAGGACATCGTTCCAGGCAGGGACACAGTTCTTGACTTCTGAAAACAAAGCATCTGTCATTTATTCACAGGTCACAGTTTTCTTTTATGGCTCTTAGGCCCACAAGGGACATGGGACTTCCTCCACCCAGGCCATGTGGGGCCTCGGGCTGCTGGTGGCCACCAGGGGGCGCTGTGGACGCAGGATGCGGGGCCCGGTGGGGCCGCCCTGTCCTGGCAGTCTCCCGAGCAGGGTTTTGCCGCAGGCCGCCCACCTCCAGGAATACTTTTCCCAGCCCGTGGCTCATTCCTCAGGTCTGTTTACTTCCTCCTTCCAGAAGCTTCTCAATCCCACCCCGCTGGCCAAGGGTCTCCTTTGGGCTCCAACAGCCTCCTACACGTCCCCATCAGAGCCCTAATCACCCCATAACTGTGTGCTATGCCCTGTCCTGGCTTCTGGAAACACCGCGGTCACCAAGACAAGTCTGCCCCAGCATTCCCAGGGCGGACGGGGTGTGGCGGAGAAATCGCTAATTAACAAATAATGAAATACACAAGAATATGTCAAAGAACTGAAAAATCGAAGCTGCTTATGGGCCAGAATCCAGTCGAGAGATGTCCAGCTCCGTTTCCTGCCCTCGGAGGCTACTTACGTGCTGTGCGACCTCAGAGAAGTGACCTTACCACTCTGGGCCTCAGTTTCCTCATCTGTAAATTGGGGACAGTGACAGTGTCCAGCTTCTGGACTGTTGGGAGGATGAAATGAGCTCACCTGCCCTAGTCCCCTAGCTCCCGCCCTCACCCCCGCAGCCCGTCCTCCCTGTAGCACCTGAGTTAGGTTCCCACAGCCCTCCAGGGCTCCCTCTCCCTGGGTGGGGAAGCGCGAGTCCTCCACGTGGCCCACAAGGCCCTGCACAGCCTGCCCTGTCCCCTCCCTCTCCCCCTGGCTCACTCCGCTCCAGGCACAGGGGCCTCCTCCTCGCTGTTCCTCCAACACGCCAGGCACAGTCCTGCCCCAGGGCCTTTGCACGGGCTGCTTCCTCCGCCCAGATCATCCTCACCCGGTCCCACCCAGTTCTCTCCATGGCCAGCTCCTCTTCCGCCAGGGCTGGGCCCCAGCACCACCAGAGAGGGCCCCATGGCACCCGGCCAAAGTTCTCCCTCCCGAGACACTCCCGTCGCCTCGCCCGGTTTATTTCTTCCAAAGTCTCTTCACTTTCTGGAATGATCTTGCTTCCTCATGTGATAACTTATTCACCGCTCCCTCTCCTGGCACCTCCAACTGAAAAGAGAGCAAGGGACGATCACGTTCCCCGCGAGGACACCCCAGTCCGTGCCCGGGGAAATCCTGGCACGCCGAGGCCACAGAAAGTGTGGGTCAGATGAGCCAGTGGCCCGGTCACTGCCACTGCCCAGCGAGTCGCCCAGGACCCCGCCCTACCACACCTCATCCCGCCATGGAATTTGGTGTCGTTTCACTTTGGTTTGGCCAGAATCTCAGGCTTTCCTCCCCGAGTTTCACTTCATCAGGGCTGGGAGGGCGGGAGGGAGCAGAGCCCAAACAAAACCTGAGTCAGCCATTAAAACTGCAAGTGGCCCCCAGCAGCCTGGGTGACTCACACCAGGCCTGCCCTTCGGGGCGGCGGGCACTGGGGGAAAGGGCACACAGTCTGTGCTCCACTCGGGCCGCCGGGGGGAGGGCGCCTTCGGCTAAGCTGGCTCGGCCCGCTCGAATGCGCCCCCCTTGGGCCCCGTCTTTTCCTCCGTTGGAAGTCTGGCTTCTTCAGTTGTCATCTCCCACTCCTGATCCACAGGACTTTCGAGACCAGAATTCACCTTTTCGAGCCTCAGTTTTCCCCATGTGTACAATGGGCCCAATCATAGAAACTTCTACCTCGAAGGCTCATTTTGGGAGATTAAACTATGTTTAGATATTTGAAGCCTCCGGAATCGATAAGTGGTAAGTGCTTGGCCTAATTAATTCTATTCTTCTCAAGAAAAGATGAATCCCCTCCCCGCCAGGCAATGCAGCTCATGAGCCCTCAGACCATCGCTCCTGACCTGCTGATGACTCTGAAATCATGAACCCACTTCCCACATGAGAAAGCAGAGGCTCAGAGGGGTGAAGACATTTTCCCAAAACCACACGGTGGGATCCGAGCCCAGCTTTGGTGGGGGCATCAAAGCAAGACCCCCGCCCCCCCCCACAAAAAAAATAAATAAATAAAGCTGCAGCAGAAACTGCTCAATATCATCCGTGTCTTTTCTGCCCACCTCCGCTGGCATCAGAACCACTTTGGGCAAAGCACGTGGCCCCTTGGAAGACTGCATTTCCCAGTGCGCCTTGCGGCGGGAGTGGAGCCATGTGACTATGTTCTGGCCAAGGAAGTGAGCAAAGGCATGCAACTTCCTGCCCGTGCCTGCAGGGGCAGAAGAGAGCGGCTCTTCCAGTTCCCTATTTTGGGAAGTAGCCACATTTTTCTCTCACTAAATCGCAGAGCAGCGGAGAATGGCGTTAGAGAAGCTTTCAATAAATATTTATTATAATTAAAACAGTGCACTAATAATATCCCCCAGTCCATTCCCCACCACCACCATCCAGAGAGAGAGAGACAGAGACGGGAAGGCAGAGGGGGTGAGAGTCTGGCCTCTCGAGGGCCAGAAAGTCTTGGGGCCCATATCACACAACTCCCTAAGACGTGAAGGTGCCCCAGCAATGTCCTGAAAACAGCAGGCGACCCATGTTCCACCGCTCCCTGTGGAGACAGGGGCGGGGGGTGGGTATCTTCAAAGGGGGCCTGAGGTCAGGGTCATTGGGCTCTATCGCTTGGTCATTCCGTGTCCTGCGTGTTGTCCTCAGGTGCCTGGGTCCCTCTCTGGTTCCACATGTGGTTGCTGAGCCCCAGCTGCACCATTTGTGCATGGTGGATGATGAGGGGCTGCAGCCCGGGGCTCGGAGGGGTCACAGGTGGAGCCTGCGGGCAAACCGGGGGCTGCGGGGAGGCCGGCGGGGGGCTGTCGGCCAGCCACGGAGGCAGGGGTGACGGCTGATGGCCAGGCCAGGTAGGGAAAGGTAGCTGTGCTCCCAAGGGCCCTTGGGCTCCATAGGGCGCCGAAGCCCCAGGGGGCAGCTGAGTCCCAAACGTCATGTGGGTCCCGAAAGCCGCCTGGACCTTCTCCATCTGTGCCTGCCAGGACAGGTAGGACTGGAGGTAGGCTGAGTACGCGGCGTGCAACGCGGCCGCCTGCTGCCGCTCACCCTCCAGGTGCCGGCGCTGCTCCCGCAAGGCCCGGGCATCCTGCTGCCTCTTCCAGGCGGCCCTGCAGGCCTGCAGCCTCTGGGGCGTGAAGGTGCTGGCCACCTTCCTGGCGAAGATCTTGGAGTGCTCGTCCAGCCACACCAGGCTGGCGAGCAGGCCGCTCGTGTCAGGGCTGAGCTGGGCCGGGGAGCTCTCCAGGGGTAGGAAAGGGACCACACAGTCTTGCCGCCCGTGCTGCGTGAGGCTGCTCATCAGGGAATGGCTCACCTTGTGCAGGCTCAGGCGGCAGTCGAAGTTGGCGGTGAGCAGCAGGATGGCGAAGGCCGAGTGGTCGATGGCGTCTTGCAGGCAGCTCAGCTCGCCGCGCCCGGGCACCTGGAAGTCCTCGCAGAAGGTGGCCCCGTGGGGCACGCCCAGCGCCTCCAGCCTATCTCGGACGCGCAGGGCGATGTGCTCGTCCGCCCTGGCATGCAGCACCACAAAGCTGTAAAACTTCTTCTCCGACGACTCTAGCTCGGGAGGAGGGGGATGCAGGTTTGGGGAGGCCGGGCGGGCGGGACCAGGGGTCGATGTGGAAGGGTCGGGAGGGGATGTCTTCGTGGCCGAGGGAGCCGGTGTGCATGGCTGGGCTGTCGGGCAGGTCGTGTCTTCTGTGGGAAGTTGTAGTGGCACCTGGTCCTCGACAGGGCAGGCGTCTGTGGAGGGCGCAGGGAGAGACTGGGGGGCCGGCGACACCTCCGTGCACTCCACCGAGTAGTGGGTTCCGGTGCCTGGAGCCTCAGATGGGTCGGACAGGCCAGCAGGGCTTGCGTCCGGGGCCACCCCAGGAAGTGGGAGGACGGGGCTGTTTGGTGACACTGGGATGTTGGCTGTCCCCTCCGACGGGGGCCAGCTCATCTCCTCGGGCTCTTGGCAGCCCACGGGAACAGGCTTGTACCTCGGGCTGGCCGGGGGCTCGTCACCCAGCTTGCTGGGCCCGCAGGAGCTGCGGGGCTGGCTGAGGATGGCCAAGGTGGGCGACTGGCTAATCTCCAAGTTGCTGGTCAGGGAGGCCGGGCTGCCCGTGGATCTCAGGGAGTGTCCTCTGCTCCAGCCGGACGGGCCCTGGATGGGCTGAGGAAGGCTGCGGGTCCCAGAGGGCGAAGGCGAGGATGGCGGGAGGCAGCCCAGATCAGAGCGGAGGGGCTGGAACCCCCCAGGGCCCCCGACGATGTGCCCCCCGCACCGATTCCGGGCCTCCTCCTGGAGCTCCCTGAGCTGGGGGTCATCCCTGGAGCTGAAAGCCCAGAGGGCTGCCTGGTAGGCCACGTCCCGCATCTGGGCTGGGCACAGCTGCTCCTCAGCGAGCAGGTGGTACACCTGGGCCACAGCCCAGGACACGTCTGGGGGCTCTTCCGGGGCCTCGGCATTGCTGTCCATGCCGGCCCACTGGTGGGCCACGAGCTGGGCCACCGCATCTGCCCTGAGGGCCTCCAGGGAGACCCGGGCCGCCGCCTCCTGGCCCAGCGTCAGGAGCACCATGGCGTGCAGGAGCTCTGCCCCCCGACAGCCTGGGCGCAGGGTCTTCAGCTTGCGCTGAAGAGACAGGAGCTTGTCCTGGCCTGCCGCGTCTAGGATGTCAAAGGCGCTGGAGAGCGACGGGCCAGTGCAGGCCATGGACACGGCTGGGCGTGGCCTCCGACGGCGGCAGAAGCCCTGGCTGGCGAGGCATGTTCTGTGCCGCCCGCCTTCCCGCAGGGCGGTGTCGTCTACCCGCGCACGGTCCCCCGTCCCATGGGGAATGCTGGAGCAAACCTGCAGAAAGCCAGAAACACAGTTACCACGAGAAAGGGGGCGGCCCGGAGACACCCCCTCCCCACCCGCTTTCAAAGGTCGCCATGACCTGTCGTATCAGGAGGACCTTGGGCAAGACATGTCACTTCCCCCGGCCTCGACTTCCTCCTCTGCAAGAGGAGAGCAGCCGACAGGTGCCGAGTGTCACCCAAGAGGTAGACACTACTATTTTCCCCATTTGCAGATGGGGAAAGTGAGTCAGAGACGTGAAGTCACTTGCCCAAAGTCACACAGCCAGTGAAAGACAGAGCCGGGATTTGAACCCGAGCGATCTGGCTCCAGAGGTCCTGCGCCTAACCACGGGACTACACGCGTGGCCTGTTAGGCGGACAACGAGCCCACGCAGGGGACCACATCGGGGCTGCGTCAGTACACGGAACGTTCCGGAGCCGTCGACCGGAAGTCGGGAGGTGCTCAATACACGTCTGACAGGAAAGCAGCCCGCTTCCTGGGAGGTTCCCAAAGCCCCCACAACTGGCAGTCACAGCCTTGGGTGGTCTTTTCGCCATGGAGCCAGAGCTGACCTCTGTCACCGAGAGAATCGGCGACGGAGTGTCACTCATGCCGTTAGGTCGTAAAGCGCACTGGCTTCCTTCCTGGTCATTCTCTGTCTCTTGTCACGCCGTGTTGTGAGCCACGCTGCGAGCAGCCCTCGGGGGAGGCCCGCGTGGACAGAAGCCGTGGCCTCCTGCCACCAGCGAGGTGAGGGACGCCCCGCGACCCCCGCCGCCGCTGTGACCTCACGAGAGGCTCCGAGACGGAACCGGCCCCCTCTCCGTCCCCAGGCTCTGTGCGCAGTCACGAATGTTTGCTGGTTTTTCAGCCACGGAGTTCTGGGGTGATCTGTTACGCAGCTAACGCTAACCGACGTAAGTCGCACTGTCAGTGCGGTGGGCTGACCGTCGCCGCCTGCTGGCTCTGCGCCTCACAGGGCTGCCAAGCCACTGGGAGGCCGTTCCCTCCTCTTTCCATTTCTCACGAAACGTCATGGCGATTGCCGCTCCAGGCTCTTTGCGGGCGTGGAGCCTTAGTGACCTTACTCTCATCACTCAGCTCCCAGGTGCAGAGGCGCGGCCACCCCCGCTCCCCATTACCAGTCCCTCTCCCACCCTGTTTCCCCCTCAACAGACTTCGCCACTGGGCGAACTCTCCTCGTGTGCCGAACCTTTCGCCTTCACTACCTGCCTTCTGACGGTGGGCACCGGAGGGCGCCGGCACTGCTGGGTCCCTGAGCGCGGAACAGGTCCCTAACGCACACCTGCCAGACCAACGAATGGATGAGGCCAGTGCTCACACCCTCCCAGTGTGCGCAGGGAAGAGAGGCACAGGGAAGGCCTTTCCAGGACGCAGGGCATCCCAGACTCCATCGTCTAAGTCACCAGGCGCTCAAAGCAAGTCATGGTCAGACTCGGGAGAAACGCGGCCTTCGGGCCATCCCAAGGGGCCAAGGGCCCTGCAGTTGCCCATCATCAGGTGGGCGGGGCTGAGGCCTTCTGCCTGTTCCGCCCCAGCACCCACTCCAGTACCCACCCACGGTGAGACCTTGCAGGCTAGGGCAGTGCCTCACAGCCGGGACAACTCCGTCCCCCTGGGGCACTGGGCAATGTCTGGTTGTCGCAACTGTGGGGTGGAGGCCAGAGAGGCTGTTCCACACCCTGCAGGGCCCAACATGGCCCCCACAGAGGACGATCGGGCCCCAAATGCTGCCAAGTGCCGATGCTGAGGGACCCCAGTCCAGACCAAGAGCTGATTTGTTGATTGACCTCCATTTGCTGATAAATCACAGACCTCAATCTGTAAATGATTCAAAATGTTTTAAAAATTCATTTTGGGCAGGTGTCACGTGGTGTCCTGGGGCTTGGGGGCCAAGGTCAGCCTTTCCAGGGAGTCAGATGCAGGGCAGAGGGCACGGGGAGAGCTGGGGTCAGGTGGTGGCAGCGCCAGGGGGTGCGGCCATGACCGAGCAGACCGCAGGAGGAGGGCAGAGGAGAGGGGCTGGGGGCACGACACACGGGGGTCATTGGAGGTCATTCGCTGTCCGGCCGTTTGAGAACCGGAAGCAGCCGGACAAGATGAGATGCCCACAGGGGACCAGAACGGCAGAGACCCAGACAATGGAGCTGACTTTCTTGTGCGGGGGACAGGAAATCAACAAATAAATGAGTGGAATTCTCAGTATAACGTGCTGATGAATGCCATGGAGAAGCATAATGGGGGAAACGGGGTCACAAACGCCCAGAATGGGGGGGGGGGGTGTCTGCACTTTCAAACGCCATGGTCAGGAAGGCCCCGAGAAGAGAGGTTTCAACAAGAGCGACCCATGGGTCATCTGAGGGAAGAGAGTTCCAGGAAGTGGGAACAGCCCATGCAAAGGCCCTGGGGCAGGACCGTGCCTGGAATGCCGGAGGAGCAGCCAGGAGGCCTGCGTGGAGCATAGTGAAGGACAGAAAGGAAGTGGAGAGGGCAGGGAAGGGGTGGTGCGAGTTGAGCAGGGCCTTGTGGGCCAGAGGAGGACCTGGGGTTTTACCCCGGGGAGGTGGGAGCCCGGGAGGGTGAGGGACAGAGGAGGGGCAGGACCTGACTCGGGGGGCTCGCTGGCCGGAGGGGGTACTGCAGAGAGGGCAGGCTGTTGAGGGCGAGGACGAGCAGGGGAGCTGGGGACCAAGGTAGAGCAAGGCAAGCAAGGACGGGGCCTGGACCAGGTGGTGGTCTTGAGGAAGGATGGGAATGTTGGATTCGGGGATGATCTGGAGACTGGGCGAGGCGAGCAGGACCGTTGGGCTTCAGGCCCGGATGCTTGAGCCGGGGACAAAGTGGGGGTCGGGAGGGAGTGATCGAGAGTCGTTTTAGGCATGATTCATATGATAAAGTCCTCCCTGTAGCCCCCCCCTCCTCCCACTCCCCCCCTGACCCGCCCGGATCCAGCCGCCTCGTGCCAGCAGCCATCCTGGGTCCCGCCGCAGGGCCTGTGCACCTGCCGTTCCTGCAGCCTGGAGCCCCCGCCAGGCCGGCTCCCCCGCATCCTCGTCGCCTCTCGGGCTTGACTGCCACCAACTCCTCAAGGTCCGACCCTGCCGCCCTGCTCGACGGTGAGCCCCATTCCCCTACTTTCGACTGCTCGCCACCTGACACCACGGAGTTTGCTTGCTCACTGTTGAACACACATCGCTTCCTACGGGACCACCACGGAAACAGGGACGTTCATCCGTCTTATTCACAGAGGTACCGCTGGTGACTGGCACACAGTAGGTGCTTCATCCTGACCGACTAAATCGACAAATAGAACAGCACCTGGCACACAGTTAGTGTTTAAAAGACGTTTCCTGTTGGAATTCCCTCTACCCAGAAAAAAGTTTAATCTACTCCTACCAGAACTGGCACATAGTAGGGGCACAATTCACTCTTTTTGGCTAATAAAGAAATGTTACAAGACCTGGAAAGCAAAACATAGCCAGACTGCCTCTGAAAAAAGTATGGAAAACTGAAGGGGTATGTAGTCAACAAGTGTTCATTGAGCACCTACTATGTGCAGGCATGTTCCCTCGCCTGGATCTGAGGAATCCTCAGGCCAGGCCCCCGGGTGAGCCACGGGATATCCGCCCTCTGCATTTTGCACACACTGCTGTGAGCATTCACAGGCTTTGCTGGTTGTCTTGAAGGGCACTACTTGGTCCCTCCCGGGTGCCCAGCGTACTGGACAGAGTCTTCTGCACACAGCAGGTGCTCCATCAACTCTTGCCGGAAGAATGAAAGGAGGCCCCTCCATCAGGGGAGGAAACAGGCCCGGGCAGTTTCACTGTGGGGCGCGTTCCCTGAGGCCCTAGCGGCCTGAGCCACAAGGAGAGGGAAGGTAGGGGGTGGGGCGTGGGCAGGAGAGTGTGCCCAGACGGCTGCCTGGCGCCAGCGGGGCTCTGAGCGGATGTCCCGGAGGCCCCAGGGAAAGGTGGAGACCCAGAGCCTGGAAGGGGCTCAGGGGAGGGGCTACGGGGACGGGAACTCCCAGCCCAGGAGGAACAGGGGCCCGGGGCCGAGAACTCTCCCAGACTAGCGGAGAAATCAGAAACCCGGAAAGAAATGGGGGGCTGGGAAGGAACTCGGGGTGTGGGGGGTTTGGGGAGGCCCTGGGTCACCGGCGAGGGCAGCCGGAGCCGTGAGAGCGGAACCCCGCAGGCAGCGTGCGGGGCGGCGGGCCTCGAACCCTGGCGAGGAGCCTGCAGGCGCCCCGGCCCCGGCCCGCGCCGCCCCGCAGCCGGCCCGCGCCCCTCCGCACTTACCCTGGCTGCCGCGGCCGAGCCCGGGCGTCTCCGCGGCCCGGCCTGGAGGTGGTGCCAGCGGGGGCCGCAGCGCCGAGGGCGCGCGGGCGGCTCCGCCCCCGGGACTCCGCCTGCCTCTTCCGCGGTGCCCGCGGGCGGGGAGGAACCGAGGTGAGGTCACGCCTGCCCGGCGGACCGGGAAAGTCCCCGAGGCGCCCCGCAGCGCCGCCCGCCCCCGCCCCGCACGCCCACCCCGACGGCAGACTCGGGCGCCTCCCGTGCGCCGCGCCGCGCCGCGCTCTGCAAACCGCCCTGGGGACGAGAGGGACAAGGCCTGCGGGAAGCAGGCGTACGGTCCAGAGAGAAAGGCGCCACGGTTTAACATGAGATCATTGCCATTAGCGATCGGTGCCATCCAGGAAGTAGAATTAGGGGCTGGGATAACGGGCGAGACGTCTGGAATTGGGAGGGAGGCGAATGTGACCACACGGGGCGGGCTGGGGAAACCCACGTGGTGGGAAGGGGGACAGCAAGATGGCACCTCTCGAAGTTGCAAACACGACGCTGTAGAACCGACGAGGGTCCTAACCTGGGGTTCCCGGACGCAGGTGGACACACCCACGGGGCGTGGTTAGGACGCAGTAGGCAGCGCCCATCATACTTTTAGAGGCCTGCACAAATGTTTCATTTCTTTTAAAATCAGAAACGAAAATGAATAGGATCCAGCCTGGATTAGATTCATCTTTGTAACAATGCAGAAGTAAAATGTGATTTTTATTATTTTTTTAATGGAGGAGGGAGGCCTATGAAATTATTAGTGCTTTTGTCTGGGCCCCTTTAGCCTGGAGAATAGAGGTGCCTCCTCTCAAAATACTACTTGTGGGTGCAGAAACTAAATACAGGCGCTTCCAAGGACATGGTGCGGAAATGCATTTATTAAAATATTTTTTTAAAAACGAATTAGCGATCCATCGTTGGGCAGATGGATAAACAAAACGCCGTGACGTATCAATTCGGAGGACTAGGTATTGTTCAACCTTAAAAAGGAAGTTCTGACCCCTGCTACTATGTAGAGGAAACTTGGGGACGTTCGCCAGTCACAAAGGGACAAACACCGTGCGACCCCTTTCACAGGGGGTCCCCAGAGGAGTCAGATCCACAGAGACGGGAAGTAGATGGTAGAGCCCGGGGCTGGGGGAGGGCAGGGGAGCGAGCGCTTGATAGGGACACAGGGTCAGTTCTGGAAGGGGACAAAGCGCTGGAGATGACGGTGGGGAAGGCGGGGACGGTGTGCTCAGTGCCGCTGAGCTGTGCACTTCGCAGTGGTCGAGACGGTGAGTTTTAAGTGTATTTCGCCGCCATTTAAAAATCTTAAAAAAAAAAAAATTCTTGTAAGGCAATCGTTTTAAAAATACTTTTGAAATAGAGCTATGTTGAAACAACAGACACCTCTTAGGGAGGTACCTTTATCGCCGTGTGAGCTAACAACATCTAATAACCACAGCAATGTCGTCCTTGCGTTGAGTGTCAGCTGTGCTCGGAGCCGTCTGCGGCAATGTGATCCGATATGAAAATACCTGTGGTTTTCAATTGGGGACAAAGTCACAAGTCCTGCCGTTGCCTTCGTTCGTAATTAAGGAAATGGTAAATATCGGTTAGAGTCAGCGAAAATGAAGATGGGAAGCATCAGTTAGTTCATGGGCACCCTGAATTCCATCATCGGGTCCCCCAAGAGGTTCATGGATCATAGGCCGAAGTTCGCTTAAAGGTTCACAGGAGAGAGATGTACCCTCCTCGCTCAGGGCCCTTACTTAGTGCCCGTCTCCAGTGAGGGAGACATTTTATTGAGCACCTACTGTGTGCCAGGCGTGTCTAGCTAGGCTCTGAGGATACGACAGGGAGCGTGGAAGAAGTGGTCCCTGCCTCTGGGGGCTCCAAAGCGAGCGGGGGAGAGGGCATTGAATCCACCAGCCCTGCCTCCCTCCCCCCTGCCTCACCATCACCGATCTTTTGTGCCTGTCCCAATGTCGAACATCTTGGGGGTCCTCTGATCTGTGTCTCACCCTTTCCAGGTAGGTTAGAATGTGTCCATTTTATAGGTGAAAGAACTGAGACGCAGAGAAAAAGAACAGGATGGAGCATCCTGGCTTCCGCGGGAAACCCTGGGCTGCAGATGGATACATTTAACCACCTGCAGGCAGGTGCGGTTGCCCACCTCGCTTCTTCAACAAAAGGGCCACCTTCCAGTTTAGGTCCATGGTCCTATCCAACCTCTTTTCCTCCTGCGCCAGGGAAGACAGCTCTCCACGTGGGCGCCCATTTTTTTCAGTTCTGCACACGTATACGTGTAACCGTGAATGTCACATTTAGTATTCTTCAGTCTGGTTTGGCTTCTTTCCTGACACCTGCCAGAAGTCAGCAAACTTTTTTTCTGTAAAGGACCAGATAGCAAATATCATTGTTACAACCACTCTGTGCTACAGGTGCAGCTTGAAACGGGTCATAGGTGATACATCAAGAAATGATCAGGGCCGTGTCGTGTCAGTAAAACTTTATTTACAAAACCAGGCGGCGGCGGGCTGGACAATGGCTATAGTTAGCTGACTTCAGACATATGTGGCGTATTTAGCTTTATCCTATCAATGTATCTTAACATATTTCTAATCCAATATATGTAACCCCATTTTTATTTCATTAAAAAGTATTGGGGGACATTAATAACCATTTTTTAAGCGGGTAATTGTCTTAGCATGACTGTGTCACAATTTATTGAGTCCCCCATCATGGGATGTGCCGGCTGCTTCACTGTTCCCCCAAACAGGCATCATCACCTGACAAGTCAAGAACACAGTACGGGGTGGGGGGAAGCCGAGTGCTGGGTTCGAATCCTTACTCTGACATTTACCGGCTGTGAGGTGGGGCCGAGGGCGAGCCCTGTGCGTAGTGCCTCAATTTCTCTCCTTTGTGACGTGGAGGTCTCAGCATCTGCCCACAGGGTTTCTGCAGGGTAGCTCTCGAGAAGGGGAACTTCTGGGACTTCTCCCACGTGGAGAAGATGCATTCTCGCTCTTGCTAAATATTGGCCATTGTTCTCCAGACCAGCGCTCCCCCTCTGCCCTCCCACTAGAAGTGAACAAAGGGCTCACTTCCCCCGTCCACTACCGAATGTTACTTTCACTTTTAAAATTTGCATTTGAAGTATAATTCATACGTGCTAAAGTGCATAAATCATAAACGGACAGCTCAGTGGACTTTTGCAAAAGCATGTACTCTTCGTAGCCAACGCCCAGATCGTTTCCAGGCCCCAGGAGTCCTGCTGGCTCCTTCATTAGTCGCCGGCCAACTGCTATTCAGACTTCCCTCCTGAGAGTTTAGTTCCATCTGTCTTGAAACTTCATCGACTTTTCACTCGGTGTCATGCCTGCGAGTCTCATCCCCGTGGTTACGAATACGAATTTATCCTTGTCCCTTGTTACGTCATATTCCGCTGAGTGACCGCCCCACCTCGCTGCTCTGTTCGCCTCTGGATGTGCACTCGAGTCATGTTCCATTTGGGGTTTGTTCTGAATAAAGCTGCCATGAACATCTGCTCATATTCAGCGTGGGTATAAACCCAGGAACAGGGCTGCTGGGGGGTATCCCATACGTCACTTTTGCGAAAGGGCTTTGTAAATCCTTGCCCATCGGACCCGGAGCCCCCCAGGAGAAAGCACGGAAGATCGTTTCGGCTCTCTAGTGGGCCTGGGGGCTGAGCTCACTTCCGTGCCTCTGTTGGGAGCAGACACCATGCTGGTCCCTCCCATCGCTCCGGCACCAAACGTCTGCCCCCCTGTCCCCAACGCTGCCACTGTCCCACGGCTAGAGATGTGCCCACATCCACATCCTTAGCCTCAGTATCGTACGTGTGGCTCACTGATGGTCTTTACAGTTACTGCAGCAAAACACATCACAGCTTTTAAGTACTGGGAGAAGTTTTGAGTCTAAGCAGTAAGATGTTAACAGGAAGTACAGAGCGGTGGTCTTGAGCAGAGGCTGGCCAACCTTTTCTGGGAAGGATTGGACGGTAAGCATTTTATGCTTTGTGGGCCACGGACTGCGCAAAAGAGAAGACCCTCCCTCTTTTCACCCCACCCTTACGATAGAGGGGATTCCCCCAGAGCCGCTGACAGCACTCATTTTATTAAGAAAGGTCTGCAGTCTTATCCATCAGAATAGGGACGAATCCAAAAGGCCAGGATGGAAGCTGCCACCTAGTCACAGTACAGTCGACTTCATGAAATAACGTGGGAAAATGTGGTCAAAGTCAGCGAGTTCGTGCTAACTTGTTACATGGCACTTGCTGACTAACATATCCCGTTCTGCAGAGGAGGGGCAATGATGGGCAGAGCGGGAGGCTGGTCAGCCACGCTCCTCCGGCGAGCTGGGGGACATACAGAGAGACAAGAACCCCGACTCGCTTGCCAGGCCTTTGCGGGCTCCGGCGCCAGCCCGCCTGGGTCTGAGGCCTGGGTCTGAGGCCCGGGTCCGCGGCCCGGGTCCGCCACTTCCCGATCGGGAGGCTTTAGAGCAAATCATTCGATTTCTAGCTGCCTCAGTTCCCCCCACCTGTAAAATGGGATGATCAGTAGCAACTAGCCAGAGGCTTGAGACAAGGACGGGGCCTCCGTCCTCCAAGTGCTCAGAGCAGCACCGGACTCACTGCTAGGGCCAGTTCCAGTCTATGTGTCGTTGGGCACGATTTGTTCCCTGTCATATAAATGGCCCTGCTTGGGGAAGCTCAGTGGTCACTTAAAAGGCAGGGAAATAAGAGTTTGAGATACTAGCTAACTCGGTGGTCTCACCCGGCAGTGGTTCTGCCCCCAGAGGACACCGGACAACGTATGGGGACATCTGTGGTTGTCACCACTGGGGAGGGGTTCTCCAGGGATGCTGCTCCATACCCCCACGGTATCTAGGATACCCCTCCTCCCAGGGAACGACCTGGCCAGATGCCCGTTGTGAGGAGGACAGGCCTGAGATGACCTCAGTAGCGGCCTCTTTCAATGCACGACCCATGCAGTCTTTGCACTAGAAGACACCAGAGCCAGATCTCAGATGGTGACGCGGAGGGGCAGACGCAAAGGCCCCTCCCGCCCGGGGTCCCACGCCGGGGCGCTGGCCAGGAGACTCGCGTCCCGTCGCCGAGCTGCAGTCCGGCGTCGCCGGGCCAGCACGGAGGAGCACAGGACGCCTGGCCGCAGGGGACGTGCGCGGACGGTGCGGGCAGATTTGCGGCGCTGCAGACGAGGCTGAGAGTGGGCAGCGCCCCTCCCCGGCTGCGAGCTTCCGTCCGCGCACGGGTGAAGTGGGGACACCCGACCTGCACGGCCGAGGCGATCAGAAGTGGGGTGCGTGGGAGCCAGCCCGGCCCACAGCAGCACGGCGAGAGGACTGGGCCGGAAGGCGGCCACCGCCGCCGGGACCCGTGGCGCGCGCGCGGGCGCCGAGGACGTGCGCGCGCGTCACCTCGCGGCGTCGGGGGTCGGAAGTCTGAGGCGAGTCTTACCAGGCCGGTCAGGAGACGGCAGGGTCCTTCTGGAACCTTCAGGGGAAGCCCTGTCTCCTGCCTGTTTCGGCTTCTGAAGGCACCTGTGTCCTTGGCTGGTGGCCGAACCCTCCTTTGGCTTCACAGTGAGGGCAGCATCTGCCCGACTCCGCTCGGCCCGGTCCTCCCGTCCCCTCCTCTGACCCTCGCCCTCCCCCTTCTGTAAAGCCCCTTGTGATGACACCCGGCCCACCCGGGTGAGCCAGGCTCACCCCCCATCTCAGGTCCTTATATGAATCCCATCTGTAAAGTCCCCTTAACCGTGGAAGGGCTGGGGGGATTAGGATGAGGACATTTTGGGGGGCCGGCCTGTTATGCTGTCCCCCCACCCCCACACGCACCGAGGAAGTCCCACTACAGAAACAGCAGCGGGCTTCCGTCTCCGGCCACACAGCTATGGCACGGGGCGGGAGGCGGGTGAGAGGCCCCCGGGCCCCGCTCTCGCCCGCAACGCCCAGGACCAAACTCGAGGACCCGAGGCCCAGCGAGTGTGGGGAGCGCACGCGTCACCGACAACCCACACGCGGCCTCGCCGAGGCACTGAGCCGCAAACTTCAAGTTCAGGAGCAGGTCCCGCCCTGTCCCGTTCGCGTCCTCGTGAGCAAAGCAAGCGTGGGGCGGAGACAGCCATGAGCCCCGACGTGGTCTTGTTCGGCTGCTGGAGAAATACACACGCACGCGGCCTGTGCTTAGCTGCGGGGAAATTTATTAAGGACACGCTGACGCTCCGGGCACCACGGAACCCTGCTGTCTGCCCCGCCCCCAGAGGCCCGCGGCACAGACCCAAGTCCAAGTCCAGTGGCTAAAGATCGATGTCTGGGGCTCTTAAGGTAAAAAAAGAACGCGAGATAGAAAAACTACATTCCTGGCTTTCAAAAAAAAAAAAAAACAGATTTTTTAGAACCGTCTAGAGAAAACATTTCCAGAAGCCTCGCACTAACGATTGATGAGGTGAGGCTCAGAACGTGCTTTCTCCGATGGGGGAGGGACTGGTCCGTCTGGAGGAGCCCAGCTTCGTACGGTGGTGGCTGAGAAGGGCTGGGGGGCACGGGGTCCAGGGCTGCTGCTGGCCCCTGGGGGAGGGACGGAGCCCCGAGCCCCCTTCTGGTTTCTCTACTTCTTCTCTTCTGGGGCTTTCTCGGCGACTCCGGGGGCAAAGGGTCCCACCAGCCACATGACAGGCGTGTTCTGGGCCACGTACTCGACCATGCGGTCAAGGGCCTCCCGGGCCCTCGTGACCTGCTCGCGGCTCTGCGTCAGGATGCTGCTGGACAGGTCCTGGAAGGAGTGGACGCCGGCGAAGGCGGCCTGGAGGTCTTCCACCTGGCGGCGAGCCTGCTGCGCCTGGTCCTTCACATGGGCGGGCAGCCCCTGGAGGCTGGAGCCCAGCGATGCGCAGGTGGCCTGCAGCTGCTGGGCGATGTCACGGAACATGGTGAGCGTCTGCAACTCCACCTGCAGAGAGGGGACAGTGGGGAGGGGGTCGTGAGGACCACTGCTTTAGGGGGGAACCAGATCCAGAGCTGGGAAAAAGGAAGTGGGGTTCTCCCGCGACCTCCAGAAACCCTCCCACAGGGACAGGCCGCCCGGCACGGTGGCTGGGGACACTGGCCCTCGGAGTTTTGAGCCCTGAGGAGTACGCCAATCAGACTGAAAAAAGGGCACAGACGTTTCTCCAAGGAAGATGCGCGGACGGCCGAGGGGCACGTGACAGACGGCCGACTTCATTAGCCCCCGGGGGAAATGCCGCTCAAGCCCGCAGCGAGAGCCGCGGCCCAGGGAGGTTACGCCGAGCAGCTCTAGTGGTAGGCGGACCGAGATGGGGGGGCCATCGAACGCGGGGACCGAGACGTGGGTGACGCCGCAGGCGGCAGGGTCAGAGCGGGGTGCAGGAGGAACGCCCGGGGCAGGCGGCAGGGGCCGGGGAAAGCCGGACGCCGCTAGAGCCAGGTGGGTGACACGAAGGGCGGGAAGGGGACATGGGGATGGGGCGGAGACGGTTCTGAGACTCGTAAGACTCGAGGTGATTTCGGACATAGCTCAGAAGTTAGCAGGTTGCGGCACGTCACCAGCAAGTGTCCCAGGTTCCGAGGCAACGCCCACCAGGCAGGCTTCCCGGAGGCGGCGTCAGCGCACCTCGAAGGCAGTGAAAGGGAAGCGAGGTCGGGGGAAGCGTGCCCGGCAGGTTGGTCGGTCCATCGAGCAGAGGGGTGCAGGAGGGAGCCAGGACCCCGGCACCCCCCCGCGCCCCTCCCCGCGCCACGGCTACCTCTGGCTTCCCGGGGTCCCCCTCCACGCCCTGGAGCTGCTTCTGGTTCCAGCTGAGCCACATCTGGTGCAGCTTCTCCTGGCCCTCCACCAGCTTCTGGTCCACGCCCTGCTTGACGGCTTCCATCTGGAGCGCGAGAGAGAGAGGCCGCCTCGGTGCTGGGCCGGCAGAGCCCCTGCCTACGCTCAAGCATCCCGGGGAGCGGGCTCCAGGGGCCTGGGAGTCCTCCTTTTATCCGAGATAAGGGGAGGGAAGGAGAGGGGGGTGCTGTTTTCAAGCACCATTTTGTCGGGGTTTCTGCCGCCCCTTACAAACTGGGCCTGGCCACGTGCCTGGCTGCGGCCAGTGAACAGAAGCACACAGAACAGCAGCAGAGGCTTAGAGAGCGTTCGTGAGAGAATCTTATTCAGCCTTGAAAAGGAAGGACATTCCGGCACCTGCTACAATGTAGATGAGTCCTAGAACGCGATGCTCAGTGCAATACCCAGGCACGGAAGGACAAGCGCTGTGCGATCCCACCCACAGGGGGTCCCCAGGGGAGTCAGATCCACAGAGACAGGAAGTAGATGGTGGAGCCAGGGGCTGGGGGAGGGGAGGGGAGGGGCATGAGTGTGTGATGGGGACAGAGGCTCAGCGACGTGAATGTGCTTAATGTCACCGAGCTGTGCTTACAAGTGGTGAAGGCCGTAAATTTTGTTATGTGTAGGTTAACGCATTAAATATTTTTTTTTTTAAAAAGAAAGGAGATATACTTAGCAGAGAAAGTTAAGAGAAAATAATATGAATTTGGCTCTTTAAAGAACAGAAACATAAAAAACCTGGCGGGGGAGTGGATTTGACTGTAAAGAGGCAGGGGGAACTTTGTGGGGTGATGGAAATATTCCAGATCTTGATTTTGGTGGCAGCGATATATACATTTATAGTTACAAAACTCCTCATACGGTACCCTTATAAAAGGGTGATTTTCATGGTATGCAAATTGCCTCGATGAAGCGGACTTTAAGCAAAACAAGGCAAGAAAACGTGCCCATGTTTTTTCTCTCTGTACCTGGGTCCCTCAGACTAAGTCCAGGGGAAGAGCAGGAGCTAGCCGGCTGCGGGAGGAGCCGGCCTGAGGCTCAGCCCCCAGGCAACCTGTCATGGGCTAAGTGGTACCCCAGGACCTCAGAATGTAACGTATTTGGCGATTGAGTTGTTAAAGAGGCAAGCAAGATAAAATGAGGTCACCGGGGTGGCCCTTAATCCAGTATGACCTGGGTCCTCATAAGGAGATGGGCCAAAGACGTGCGCACAGGCAAGACCCCGTGAGAGTACCGGGAGAAGACGGGCAACTACCCGCTAAAGAGACGGGCCTCGGGGACCCACCTTGCCCATGCCTTTGTCTCGGACTTCCCGCCACCCGGACTGTGGGACTTGGTATGGCGGCCCCTGCAAACCCATTCGGCCCCGCAGCCCACGAGCCAGCCCGGCGGACACGCGGGATGGCGAGCGGTCAGCTGCTAGGTTCGGGGCGGCGTCACGAGCGCGCGCGCCCCCCGCCCCCGCCCCCGCCGGGCCTCACCAGGCTCAGCGCCTGCGCCAGCTGCAGCAGCGCGTCCTGGGCCCTCTGCCGCGTGCGCTGCAGTTTGCCCAGCGAGTGCTCGTAGGCCCGCTGGCGCAGCCGCTCGGACAGCGAGCCCAGGCGCACGAAGTAGCTCTGCTCCTGCCGCTGCTGCTGCACCGAGGCGATGTCGAAGCCCTCCAGGGACGTGGCGAGGCCGGCTGCGGGGACAGGGAAAGCATCGTCAAGGCCGGGACGCGGGCTGCCTGGGGCCCGCTGCAGCGTGTGGCACTCGGCCGCATGCACTGCCCGGGTTTCCGCGGCTCTGGCGCTCGCAAGCATCGAGGCTTCGCAGTGGAGCGTTCCCTGCCTCTGCGTCCCCATCTGCACAGTGAGCATGATGGGAACCAAACTTCCCAGGAGTCACAGGCTTTCAATGAGCAGGAGGGTCTGCAGACCACAGCCCCCTGCCCCTCCGGCACGCTTCCGGTTTGGTGTGAGCTGAGACTACAGCCATGCACACTCATATATTGTCTTTGGCTGCTTTCAAAGTGCAGAAGTGGAGGGCGTGGCCTCTTGGTCCCTGGGGACTAAAATACTTATAATCTGGTCCTTTACAGAAAAAATACAGGCCGACCCCGTGCTGGCGCCTGGCCCGTATTAATAGTGGCCAATCCTTCACAATGTTCTAGGTGCTTCCCTCACACTCTTATTAAATCTTAACTCTAGGAGGGGGGCCCTGTTCTCTCACCGTTACGGTTGAGGAAACTGGGGCTCAGAGGGGTGAACGGACTTGCCCAAGGCCACACAGCTAGGAAGCAGCAAGTCAGGATGGGAAGCCAGGCCATCTTCTGAACCGTGACCCTTGATGGGAGAAGTCTCCGCCACACTAGAACCGTCTTAATAGCGGCTGGGTCAGTACCGCCTCGTCCAGAACGTGCTCATGAAGCTACGAGACTACAGGATGGAAGGCTGCCTACCTGGATCGTGTGGGCCTTCTGCTCTGAGACGTTAATGGAGTGGTGATAAGTGTGAGCTTTCTAAGTGACCTGAGCTGCGTTCGAATCCAGACTCTCTCACAGGCTTTGTGATGCTCTGTAGTGGGCGCTGCAAACTACGGCCTGAGGGCCAAATGCCACCTGCCTTTATAAATCAGGTTTTACGGGCACATAGTCACATTCATTCATTTACCTGCAGCCTATGCGCGTTTATGCTACGATGGCAGAGCTAAGGAGTCGCAACGGAGACCGTACGGCCCGGAAAGCCAAAACTATTTACCACCTGCCCATTATGCTTGCTACCCCCTGGTCTACGCACAAGTGGTTTTGCCAGTAAGCCTCAGTTTCCCCTTCTCTATGACCGCCCAAGTCAGAGCTGCCTGAAGTGTGAAATTTGGACTACCCTGTACTCAAAAAAGGCACACAAATGAATGTTTAGCTATTTCTATTATCTACAGCAGATGATGAGGCTTTTTATTTATGTTTATAGTAAGTGAGAAAGTTTCCTTTCTAAAAGAATCTGGCAAAGTTGATTTAAAGAAGACTATCAAACAAACAGTTCAGGGAATGTAACTGTAAGACCAAGATAACGTGAGAGGTATGCTCTGGTCAGAGACGAACAGCAGAGCTGTTCTGATGATTAAGTGAAATCTCCATTTTAGCCACATATTTGCGCATCGCCTCGGGGTCAGGCACTGTCCCTGAAAGCAGACACAGTGGAAAATAAAGTGGTCAAATTCCACGGTAGAGCTATCGACCCACTGCGCAATCAAGGTGAGCCTCTGGTGGGGAATTCAGCCCCCGTAAACATGATCAAAGTCTAGGAAAACACTCTCCCCAGGGGCAGAGTAGGCATTTTGGGGCTTTGAAGGCAGTACTTTGCCTGAGTCTCAGCTCTACCACTGCCCTGCGGAAGCAGCCTTAGGCAAAATGTAAACGATGGGTGTGGCTGTGCACCAATAAAACTTTATTCACAATAGTGGGTGGTGGGCCAGGTGTGGCCCTCCAGTTGGCTGGGGAAGAGAAGTCATGGAAGAACCATTTCATGCTGACATTTAAAAAACTGAACAAAAAACAAAGATGTGGGACACTTTGTGGCAGCAAAATAAAACCCTGCATTTTGAGAAAAACATCTTCGTCCTATTCTCGCACCAAAGGCAGGTTCGCAGAGATTAACCGCAACCAGCAACACTCTGAAACCACCCTGCTGAGGTCCGGGACATCCGCCCAGCTCTCCGGAATCCCAGAGCTCGGGCCTCGGAAGTGAAAGCATCTTTGTAATCTCGGCCAAGGACATCTGGCAGAATCCTGGCGTGTCTGGGCATGCCGGCAGGGCCCCGGGGAGGGGGCAGGTCCCTCGGCAGAGAGAAGCACCTCGGGGTGGGGTGGGGCGGAGGGTTGCTCTCAGGGCCCGAGCCAAGCAGCACACCTAGTTCTCACAGGCAGCAGCTCCTCATATCTTCACCTGCACTCCGCCCAGCGCCTTAAGCATCGGGTGTGCACGATGATTCTCATCCACAGTGGGTGGATGCCCAAAACCAAAGCAGCCGAGAGGCATCTGCACTCTGCTGTGACCCCAGGGCCTGGCCCAAGACCTTCCTCCCTGCAGACCCTGCCCCTCCTGCCCTCAGGGCCTGAGACCCCACGCGGAGCCTTACTCAGGCTGAGCCCCTACTGTGTGGGCCGGCAGGCCCTGAACTTGGGGTTCAGCATCAAAGACATCGGCCAGGTCCCGTCCTTCAGGAGGTTCAGAGCCGGGGTGGTGGGAACTCAAAGGACAAGTGACATGCCCCATTCAAGCCACGTGATGCGACGCGACGCTGAAGATCGCCAGCCCCGCCAGGGACATCAAGCTTCTCCAGAAAGTGGGGAAGCCCCCCTTTCCACCGAGGAGTCTCAGGGAGGATCATGGGGACTCGGAGCCAACCCCAGGGGGGCCTCAGGGGGGCCGAAAATAATGGGACAAATGAAGCATCCACGAAATAAACATGTCAGATTGGAAAACGTCCCGTTACTCCATGTACTCAAACATACAACATAAAGACTCGCTGTTTGGCCCATGGAGGGAGCTGGCGAGGCAGCCCATGATGTCAATAAATAAAGGGGGGGGAAGTTGGCCATTTTCCCTGCTTTCCTCAACAAACTGTACCGTGGGGTAGTCAAAATCGCAGAGAACTTTCTCCACGGAAGTTTCCCAGCTACTGAGAAAGTGACACTTTTTGCAGCGAGACCTGCTGCTGGGGACAGAGAGGAGGAGGAGGAGGAGGAGGAGGGGGAGGAGGAGGAGGGGGAGGAGGAGGGGGGAGGAGCCAACCCGTTCTGAAACCACAAGGTTCCACTTAGGAAGTCCCAGTCGGTTCTCATCTGGGAGGTGATTCTGCCCCCCAGGGGCCACCGGGCCACGTCTGGGGACGTCTGTGGTTGTCACGACCTGGGGCGCTCCTGGCATCGAGTGGGTGGGGGCTGGAAATGCTGCTCAACTGCCCTCCTCCCCAGTGCCCAGGACGCCCTGCAGAGTGACCCGGCCCCGCGAGCCCCGCAGTGGGAAACCTTGGTCTAGTCTGTCTTCGACTTTTTCCAGTTCTCCCAAACGTCTCCTCGTTCACACAAATCAGCTCTGGCCAGTCGGCCGGGGCCGGGCCGCCGCTGCCCACCGGACGGAGCATGGTATCTAGGTGCTCGCAGGCCCCATGGGCCCTCGCTGCCGTGGGTACCGGAGCGGGCAGTGCGGGCGCAGGTGCCGAGGGCCATCCCTCGCATGTGGCCGAGATCCACTGCCACGGCCGTGGCCACACGGACGAGCACAGGCTGCTCTGTCTCCAGGGGCTTCACCCCCCGTCTGTCTGTGCGTCTTCATTCCTGCCCCAGCCTGGCCCAGCCCCCATTTTTGTTGGCCTGGTGCCTCAGCTCCCGCCCACGCCCCCCAGAGCCTGTCCTCCCCAAAGCAGCCAAGAGAGGGCGTCTGTGAGCACCTGAGTCAGGGCCGGTCCCTCCTCTGCCCACAGCCCCAACCTTGGGGTAAAGCCGAGGATGGTCCCTGCACCACCTGCCCCCCCCCTCACCCCCTCGCTCACTCTGCTCCAGCTGCAGGGGCCTCCCAGCTGTTCCCCCAACACGCCAGGCAAGGTCCTGTCCCAAGGCCTTGGCCCGGGCTGTGGCCCCGCCTATGACTTTCCAGGTGGCTGGCTCCCTGCTACGTCCAGTTCTGCGCTCAAATGCCGCCTTCCCACGGGGCCTCCGATGGGACATGCACCGTCCCAGCCCACACTGTCCTGAAACCCTCCCCGCCCCCCGGTGTGTGCTCTCCAGAACCCGTCATGGACTCTGTCACCCAGCCTGCTCACCACTTGCGTCCCCATGTCTGGGACAGGGCCCGGTACTCGGCAGGTGCCCAGATCCCTGAACTCGATCACGCAGACCCTCCTCTGTCCTTTCCCTCACCCACCGGCCATTTATTTGTTCATTCAAATGTCATTCAAACCTACAGACTCTGCGTGGGGGGTGTCGGGGGACGGGGGAGGCCGCGGGCCACACTCACCCAGCTCGGAGTCCGTCATGGGCAGGTGGTTGTCCACCCACTCCTCCGACCTGCCCAGCACCGAGTCCACTCCGCTCAGCACCATCTGGCCCACGCGAGACTCCATGACCGAGTGGACGCCGCTGGTCACCACCGACTTGGTCATGTCCACGCCACTCTGCATGGCCCCCCGGGTCATGTCTGCTGCCCCTGTCATTCGGGCGGCCACCGCATCCTTGGCGCTGGACACCGTGCTGGACATGGCGTCTCGGGCCCCCGATACCTTAGACGACACGAGTTCCTTGGTGTCCGCCAGCACCTACGAGACAGGCCAGCATCGGCATCTCCGCACCCCCTCTGTGCCGGGGTCCCCTTGCCCCGCACGCCCATCGCCAGGGGGGCCCAGGGGAGGAGGGCCAGCGCTGGCGGATTCTCGAGGGCCGGCGATGAGTCCAGCGTCATGGTGAAGACCACTTGCTCGGGAGCAGCGAGCGGCCTGGTTAGTCCTGGCTTGACACTTTCCAGCTGTGTGGCCTGGGGCATGTGGTATGCCCCCCCCCGCCCCCCCACTTCCCCGCCTCAGCCCTTCCAGAGCCACACTGATACATTTCCCACTGGGTACATGTGGCCATTTAAACATATTAAAATTAAGTGAAATTTGATTGAAAGCAGGATCTCAAAGAGGTTCACAGCAGCATGACTCACAACGGCCAAAAGTGACCTAGTGACCAATGAATGGGTAAACCGAATGCGGTCCATGCACGCGATGGGATGTCACCCAGCCTTCGAGAGTGAAGACGTTCTGGCACCTGCTACAGCGTGGGTGAGCCCTGGGGACGCGGCGCTCAGTGAGAGAAGCCAGATGCAGTAAGGCCACGCGCGCATCCTGTGGCTCCATTGACGGGAAACGTGACGGGTAAATCCACAGAGACAGGGCATTCGCGGCCGCCGGGGGCCGAGGCATTTGGTGGGAAGGAGAGGAGCAGCCAAAGGGCGTGAGGTTTCTTCCCGGGGTGAGGAAGCGGTCTAAAACAGATGGCCTTGGCTATAGACTACAAGTAGCCCTTTTAATTTGCGATCATTAAAACTGGTAATTGAGTTCCTCAGTCACGCTCGGTGTATTCCAGGGACTCGGCAGCCTCATAGGGCTGGCGGCTTCCGTACCAGGCAGCGCACAGAGAACACGGGCATCAGAGAAAGTCCCCCTGGCCAGCGCTGCGCGGGCCAGGCCCTAGGAGGGGAAGGGCGGCCTCTGAAGGGGGCCCGGTCAGAACAGAGGCCCGGAAACCACGGCGCAGAAACCACACAGGCCCTGGGGTGCGACTGAGCCGGGCTGCTCTCCCGAGAACACAAGCCCCACAGGGGCGAGGACGGTCTCCCTCGCTGTGTCCAGTGCGTATGGGCACGCGAGGAACTGCCTGCCGAGGACGGAGGCCAGCGAGGCCGGAGAGGGGCGAGTGAGGTGGGTGACGCGGGCGGGGAGGTGGCGGGGGCCTCGTGGGCTGCGGCTTTTCCTCTGGGCAAGGTGGGAAGATGTGAGCAGGTTCTGAGAAGATCGGGCTGGTGTTTAGAACATCCGCCCGACTGCCCCGTGCGGGAGCGCTACAGGACAGGGGTGTCGGAGGGTAAGCCGCCACGCTTGTCTGCCCTAGTCCAGGTGGACGCCAGACTCGACAGCCAGCCAGGCCCCGTCCCCGCGGGGGCTCCCGCCGGCGCGCGCCCGTTACCTTCTCCGTGTGCTGCTGCAGGATGGGCAGGTTCTCCTCCAGCTTGTCCAGCCCCCTGTGGGCGTACTCGCTGGCCGATGCGACTGCGGGGGCAAGGCAGGCCCGAAACACGGCGGTCACCACACGTGAGCATCCCTCGGGTGCCCGGGGAGGACGGGACCCGGGGAGGGGCAGACACCCTCGGGCCAGCCAGGAGGGGAGGGTCCGCACTCACTCTGAGGCTCCAGCTTGGACAGGATGGGCTGCGCCCCGCTGACAGCGGCCGCCGTGAGGGTCTTCACGCCTTTTTCCGCCGCGTCACAGACGGTCTTGACGTGGGGGTGGCTCTCCTTGGTGGAGGTGTAGGCCGCAGACACCATGTTACAGGTGGCGCTGATAAGGGGCATTTGGGCCACGCGATCCACCACGCTGGGCTACGGGAGAGTCGCAGCTGAGGCCGGCTGGGGCGCCCGGGGGGCCGGGCCTGACACTCGGCTGCCCCCCGCCCCCCCCCCCCCCCCGTGCACCCACAGTGCAGCTGCACAAGCCGGGAACCTTCGGCTTTCGCCGCCGGCTTCCCTTATTTTGGCACTGCAGCTCATTTGTCTGAACATGCACTTGACACCCACTGTGTGCCTGGCAGGGACAAGGGCCCCGCCCTCGCCCAGCTTGGGGTCCGAAACAGGCCTGAAAACCACAGCCCACGGGCCAAGTCCCGCCCACCACCTGATTTTTTTTTTTTTTCCAAATAGCTTCGTTAAGATCTAGTTCACACATCATGACTTTCACCATTGTTAAAGCTCATGTGGTTCAGTGGTTTCCAGTGCTTTCGCGAGGTTGCACACCTATCACCACTGTCTGATTCCAGAAGATTTCCGTCGCCCCTAAAGGGAGCCCCGTACCTCCTAACGGCCCCTGGCAACCACTAATCTGCTTTCGGTCTCTATGAATTTGCCTCTTCGGGAAGAATTTGGGATCTTAAGAGGTTTTGCACAAAATCTCAAATAAATGGAATCGCAAATTCTGCAGCCTTTGGTGTCTGGCTCCGTTCGCGGACTGATGTTTTCAGGGTTCATTCAAGTAGCAGTCCGTGTATGTGGTTCACGTTTTATGTTTAATCGTAGTAAAATGCAGACAGCATAACATTTACCGGGCGTTAAGGACACTCACGATGCTGTGCCACCGTCCACCTCCCGGACTTGCTCGTCGTCCCGAACTGACCCTCTGTCCCCGTGACTCACTCGCTCCCCTCCCCTCCCCCAGCCCCGGCTCCCCCACCTGCTTCCTGTCTCTGTGGACCCGACTCCTCTGAGGACCTCCTGTGAGCGGAATCATATTTGCCGTTTTGCGTCTGGATTACCGCACGGAGCGTGATGTCCTCGAGCGTCACCCGTGCTGCAGCGTGTGTATTTCATTCCTTTATATGGCTAAATAACAGCCCGTTATGAGCTCGCTTCCGCAGCAATGTTCTAAAGCCGGGACAGGGAAGACTGGCCTGGCCCCTGAGCAAGGAGGACCCGCGAATTCGTGAAGCGGTCCATGTTTTTGGAAGCGGGGAGGTGGATAGGGGTAGCGGGACATCCACTACAGGGTGACAGAAGGGAATGTAACCTCGGGGGGTGAACGCGATGCAATACGCATATGGCGTGTCGTGGAATCGTACACTCGAAACCTGTATGATTTCATTAACCAGCGTCATCCCAATAAATTCGATAAGAAAAAAAATTATTCCATTGCTACTCGGTTGTGTAAATAAAGTTTTATTGGAATACGGCCACGGCCATTCGTTTACCCATCGAGTACGGCTGCTTTCGCCCTCCAAGCACAGAACTGAGTAAGCTGCCTTAAGCCATTCTGAGCTTCGGTTTCCCGTCCACACAACACAGTCGTTCTGTCCTGGGCTGCAAAGGTCACGCGTGTAAAGGTGCCTGCCAGCAGAAGCGCTGACTCCCACGGGTGCTGTTCGCATGACTTAATCGGCAGTCCTGGGAGATGGGAAGTCTTATTCTATGGGCGAATTGAGGCCCAGTCACCCAAGGTCACAAAACTGGCAAAGCTGGGCCTTGGACTCAGGCCATCTGCCTCCAGCATTCACCCACAAGGCTATGTGGTCGCTTCTGAATGTAACAAATTTACCACAGGAACCAGCAATTCTACTCCTGGGAATCTGCCCGGCGCATCCGCTTGAGACTTGTACCGGAGTGTGCTGGGCCTCCAGAGAGAACTTACTGGCTAAGAAGGACTCCTTGCAGTGAGCTGGGGCCAAACGCTAGTCAGAGTCCAGCTTCAACCAGTGGGTTGAGACCTGTCCTGTCCAATTGGAGCTGCACAGTTATATCCTCATTTGCATCTTTATTGACCAGAGTGGCTCCATAATGACCAATTGGGATGCACAGTTCCGATCAATCAGGACCGGCCACGTAGACCAATCAAATTGCAAATGTGGATTCCTCATTTGCATAAAAATGGACCAATCAGGGACCAGGACGCAGTCTGCTCAGCTCTCTCCAGCTCTCTCTCTCCCCCACACACGATTTGCATACATACGTTCATAGCAGCATTATTTACAATGGCTTAAAATGTGGAAGCAACCCAAATGTCCGCTGACGGATGACATAAACAAAATGTCGTCTCCCCTCCCACCCCACAGAATGGACTGTTATTCAGCCTTGGAAAGGAAGGGCATTCTGATCCCCGCTAATGATGTGGATGAAACTCGAGGATATCATGCCAGACACGAAAGGACAAATAGTGTATGATTCCACTGATGGGGTACCTAACATAGAAGGCTCACTTTTTATAATAAAATGATTTCATGATTCTATTTACACGACATGTCCAGAATGGGTAAATCCATAGAGAGAAAGTGGAGTTGGGGTCGTCAGCGCCTGGTGGGGGGGGCGGGGAACGGGACTATTAATAGCCGCGATGGCGATGGTTTCCTCGGGGTAGGAAAAAGTTCTGGGATTCCCGGGCAGGGGACCGCTGCGCACCGCGAACGCACTTATCGCCGCTGCTCTGTACTCCTTAAAATGGTCAGAATAGTGTATTTTTACGTTACGTGTATTCTACCTCAGTTTTTGAAAAGGAATGAAGCACTCACTGACGCACCCTGCACGGAGCCACCTCTAAAACGCCACGCGGCGAAAGCCGGACCCAGAGGGTCTCGTGTCATGTCTCTGCTCGCGTGCAATGCCCGAAATACGCCAATCCGTAGAGACCAGCTGGACGAGTGGCTGCCGGAGGAAGGGGGCATGGGGGGTGACTGCTAATGGGCGTGGGGTCCCCTTCGGGAGAGATGAAAAATGTTCTAGAACCGTATGGTGGTGACGGCGGCATGACTCGGCAGATCGCCAGAGATCGCTGAGCGACGCCCTTCCTAGGGGAGCATTTCAAGGCACCTTGACAAATTAACCTTGATTTAAACTGGGGAGGGGGAGGAGGAATGGGGACTGACTTCCGGAAGGGGGACCCTAAGAGCCTGCAGAGGTAGGGAACATTTGGCCGGGGCGTACGGGAGGGCCGGGCAGCTCCAACCCCACCCCAGCTCTCCTGCCCCCACGTGTTAGTGGGGCACCTGTTAGGGCTGTGTCCGCTGGCTCTCCCTCACCCACTTGGAAAGATCTCTCTTGACCCCCACGTGCTGCCAGCAGCTCCCTGGCTCCTGGCCACGGTGCTGTGATGAAGGAAGTTGCACCCCACAGATCCCGGACGTCCTCACCTGCTGTACCGGTTCTTCTGCCGTCACGGGGGTGCTGGCGGGGGGTTCCGTCTCACTGGTAGACATTTCTCAGAAGCACGCACTGTGGACAGAGGGACTGGTCAGGGTGCAGCCTGCCTGGCCCCTCCCTCCAGGGAGAAGTCCGGGTTCACACCTGCCCTGACATCCCCCCATTTCTGAAAGCCCTGCCTCGCAATCACTCACACACACACACCTATGGCCCTGTTCAAAAGCGGGTGCTGATTCAGCAGAGCCCAAGAGCGCATTTTTATCTAACGAGCTCCCAGGTGCTGCTGAGGCAGCTGATCTGGGGCCCCACTTTGAGGGGCAAGGTCAGGGCACAGCCAGCCCTCCGAGGGCTCTCACCTGTATCAACACTCCAGAGACACCCACAGTGCAAAACCTCTGTGGATGGCAGTTTGCCAATAGCTACCAGGGTTCAACAGGCATCTTCCCTTTGACCTAGAAACCTCACTGCGAGGACTGTCCCCCACTTATACTGCCACAAGGGTAGGTGTGGGTGGACCAGTGTCCGCCACAAGACACTGGTTAACAACCTGAAGGGCTGGCCCAGTGCCTGGCAAAAGAATGAACATTTGTGTGTGATTGACACGGACAAAGATATCGTTAAGAGACAGAATGTGGATGAGGCAAAAGTGTTTGCATTTGCACAGAATCTTTAAAGAGACCCAGGAAACTGTTAAAAGTGGCTGCTTTTCAGGGAGGAAGGTCAGGTAGCTGGGGCAGGCTTCTCTGACTTTCGTGCCAGGTAGATAAAATTACCTGTTCAAACAAAACAAAGCATAGAAACAAAACTGGCCCCACTGCAGACCCATCGAGTCAGACCGAGGGGTGTGGGAAGGGCGAGGGAGGCTGCCCAGGTGGGTCTAACGCACACATCTGTAGGAGAGCCATGGGTGTGCTCCATGTTCCTGGCCAGGTGAGAGGAGATGAGCAGAAGACGTCCGTACTAGATCCCAGGAGTTCAGCTCTGCCTGGGTGCGCTATGCTGGGCAGGGGGGCGTCCTCTCAAATGTACACTGGGGCTAACAGGGGTGCCTGCCTTAAAGGCCGGCCCCCCAGATAATTCTGGGCTGAGCCTGTTGAGAACCCCTGACCTTGATTCTGAGAGTGCGCTGGAGAGGATGGGGGCCCAGAGGTGCTCCACCAAGTGGAACCTGATGCTCTGAGAGCGCCACTTCTGGAGGCCAAACCGGGCTCTCGCCCCAGCTTTGAGTTTGGGAAGGCGGCAACCCCTCGGAGCTTGCTTGCCCCATCCATTCAATGGGCATACCTGCTCTTACCTCAGGGTACCTGCGGACTGGGGGAGAGGTGGCACACCTGACGCTCAGCCTGGCACAGAGCAGTTACTCAGTAAACAGACCTGAAGGGTGAAGCCAGCCAGGAACGGGCTTCCTGCTTACGACTTGGGGTGAGGAGTCACCTGCCCCTGCCGGATCATCACCTGAGTCCTAGTATTCCGCTCACCTTCCTCAGAGCCTCAGCTCACCTGGCAGCTCAGAGGCCACCCCTCTCCTCCCCTCTGTCCATCAATCCCTTGCGAACGGGTTTAACCAGGGGTAAGCATGGCAGATGCCGCCCCAGCGGCCAGGGGAAGAGCGGGCAGGCACTGGATGGAGTCGCACTGCCCCCCAGCTGCAGCCAGGATTCGCTAAGATCCAACTTCCAAAGTTCCCCGAGACCAAGGTCCCAGGCCCGGCCCCTCGTCTCAGTCCTGACATCGGTCCCAAGGACTCAGATCAGGAGGGGCAGGCCTTTGGGCCGCGTCCGTCCGGAGGAAGGGGGCGGGGTTTGCTCGCGACCTCCCCACCGGCAGCTGGGGGTCAGAAGCCGCGGCGAGAGAGGGCCCCTGGAGGTAAGAGCATTTGCAGGGGCGGGGCCGTGCTGGGCAGGAGGACTGCTCCCCGGTGAGAGGGAGGGGTCTGGGGGCCTGGGAGGGCGGAATTCCTGGGCAGGACCCGCGGCGGCGAGCCTCCGAGCTGCGTTTGCAAATAAAGCACGCGTTAAGTTCGGAGAGGATGTGGTTTCAGACCGGGGATCCGTACCCCGCTCTATACTGCCACGTCTAGAGGGCTCCTCCGCAGCTTCCCACCCAAAGGCCCACGAACAGAGAGGAGAGAGTTGGGAAGTCTCAGCCAGTTCCAGAAGCTGACCTGCCGGGGCGGGGTGCTCAGCTGGGGCTGGGGACCCCTCCCCCCGGCCGTAGGGACCAGCGGAGGCCCCGGGAAGGCCCTCCCCGCCCCTTTCCCCCCTGGGGCGCCCCAGGACTCGCGGTCACGCCCCCCACCGCATTCCGGCACCCCCGCCTCTCACCGCGGTCAGCGGGACGTCCGGGGGCGCAGCGAGTACGACTTTAAAGTTGACTCCCAAACTGTCTTGGGCCAGTCTCGAGCTGACTTTTATAGTGGGGGGCGGGCACCTGGGAGTGATGGGCCGAAGGGCCAATCCAGTGGGGTCGGATAGGCCACGCCCCCTCCCAGCCCTGGACGTTGGAGCCACAGTGATGTCCTGCAGGCGCCGGACGTCGGGTGGGAGGGCGGTGCGCGACCTCCGCGCGGCGCTCGGGGTTGAGGGGTACCCCAATACGACGCCGGATCCAACCAAGGGCGCCCCAGCCCACATGGAGACCCTATGCACTTGTTAGGGCGAGGCGATGTGTCCCTGGGGTCCCCCGGACCCCCTTTCCCCGGTGGCCAAACCAAGTCTATGAGAACTCGGCGAGTCATGGGCCGCACCCCGACTTGGGGCGCGAGGGTGAGGAGCCAGACCCGACCCAGCTTTAGTAAACGGCTTTAACCATTGCGGTGAACAGACCTCCAGCGACTTCTGCCAGCCCCGACCATTACAGTGCCACTCAATTCTCCAAAATTATGTGTCCCTCTATCCCCATTTTACAGATGAGAAAACTGAGGCCCAGAGACAGCCGCCAGGGGCAATGCAGGGGCCAAAGCCTGGATCTGGCTACTGAATCAACCCCTTCCTGAAGCCACACCCACTGGGTTCCCCCCCCCCCTTTAGAAAACCAGCCTCTGTTCTCTTGGTCTATAAACCAAGGTCTCAAACTCAGAGGTCCCTAGGGGTTGAGCAGGAGGTAAACGGGGTGGCAGCATGCCGGGCTGGGACAGGGCAGAACACAGCCTTGCGGAGGTCCACCCAGGGATGCATGGGTCCGCGGGAATTCCAGCAGGTAGAAGCAATGTGCCAACTCTTAGAAAACTACTGGACCCAATAAAGGCCCGCTGGGACCTTGTCCGGTCCAGGGCCAGCAGTTTGCCACCCCCGCTAATTATGTGGGTTGGGGTGGGGCTTTCTGGTAAGAACACGGGAAGAATTGTGTGTCTGTGACTAAGCGTATTTTTTTGAGAGAGCCTACGCTCGTGTTGTGTAATAGAGCTTCCTGAGATCTTAGGAACGTCCTAGAACTCTGCCGCATCCAATAAGGTGGCCACCAGTGCCACGTGGCTGTCGCACACCAAGACGCCGAATGTTTACATTTCAGTAGCCACCTTCAGTTAGATTTGCAAGCGAGTCCGAGACCCCCAGACAGTCGCAGCAATAGACTATGACAGATACGCACTGCACGTTTGCTCGCGGGCCTTTTTTCCTACTTGTTCATTCATTCGGCAGCTTTTGATGAGCTGCTAAGCTGGGCGCCAGGGACACGGCAGTGGGTAAAACAGATCCTGGCCTTGTGGTGCTCAGCACCCAGTGGGAGAGACGGACGATAAACAAGATAAGTGAGTAAAATGCATATTGGGTCAGGTGGTGTGGCAAGTGCTGCTGAGAAAAGCCGGGGACTGGCCTCGAAGATGCAGGGGCTGCTGCCTTTAACAGCTGCTCAGGGGAGGCCTTGCTCCGTGCCCTGAGCACGGAAGTGAGGGAGGAGAGGAAGGAGCCACGGAGAGATCTGGGAGGAGTGTTTCTCATGAAGGGAACGACGGCACGTGCAAAGGCCCTGAGGCTGGCCTGTGCCTGGCGACTCAGAGGTACAGCCCAGAAGCCGATGTGGCTGGAGCAGAGTGTGGCACGGGGAGGAGTGGAAGAGAAGGGGTCAGGGATGTCTAGCGCTCAGAGAGGTGACGCGACTTGTCCAAACTCACACAGCTCAAAAGTCACTGGGAGATATTCACGGTAGCCTTCAGCTTCCGAGTGGCCTTCAGTGCTGGGAAGTGGCCAAAATATTTCTGGTCAAGGGGCTATAACACAATTCTGATTTGGAAAATAAAGTCCTGGTAATCCCCCTCCCCCCATCTTCTGAACAAAAGGAGAACTGTCATGCCCACCTCCTTCCCTGGTAGGGGGATCAACTGCCACCTCCAGTCCCTTGCGAGGGGGCGTCAAGGGCATTTGCCACTGTGCGTGAGCCCGTGGGGGTGGGGGAGGGAAAGGAAAGGGCGGCTGTACCACTCTCTCCCCACCGGCACTGCCCCCTCCTCCTGGAAGCCTTCCTGCCTACCTCCCCAGGCTCCCCGATGCTGGGGACGCCAGATAAGACTCAGGCTGCCCAGTTCAATTTGAATTTCAGGTCAGCAGGGAATACATTTTGGAGGTATGAGTCTATCACACATGCTATTTGGAATACACTAATACTCACATATTATTAATCGTCAATCTGAAATTCAGGTGGAGCTGGGTATTCTTTCTCTTTTGCTGGTTTTGCACCCATTTTTCCTTCTCTGCCCCAGCCATGTCTTCATGGGGACTGTCCCCTCCCAGCCTTGGGAGATGTGGTTGGTAGCCTTCAGCTACCTCCTCAAGGGCATCAGCTGTCCAGGGGCCCAGGGTGGGAGGCGGGAAGCAGTTGCTGTTTTCTGCGCTATTTCATCACATTCTCCAGAGGCCCGATTTTGACTTTTCCAAGTTTCTGGATGAGGGAGCTGAGGATCAGTTAGGTGGTGCGCCACCCCCATCATGGGGCTAGAGATGGGCGGTCGGGGGTTCGGATCCGGGGTGCTCTGTCTTCAGTCTTCGTTTCTGAGATTCTGCCTGCCTCCCCTCCCCTCCCCTGCCCTCCTTCATTCCACCTCCTTCCAGTTGTGGACACTGAAAACCGAAGTACTTTTCCACTGAGTGGAGGGGAGGAAGAGGCAGGCCAGCGTTGTACCACAAGGTGGCGCTGCTGGTCCCAGATGGTCTCGCCTGGTCCAGGCGTCCCCTTTGTCCTCCAGCCTTTCCCTTCGTCAATCCATCTATTTTTTTTTGGGGGGGGGGGAGCAACCCTTGGTTGACCTCACAGATTGCAAGGAACTTGTCAGCTTACAATCCCTTATTTTTTCATTTATTTTTTAGCCCTACAGCACCTGGTCTTCCTGGGTGGTCTCCCATCCAAGTACTAACCAGGCCCGACCCTGCTTAGCTTCCATCTGTGTATTAAGCATCTCTTACTATGGCAGCCCTACCCTGGCCATGCCAGGCCTCGCACTGAGGACCAGCGACCGCTGGATGGAAGTCCAGCCATTCAACAATTATTAAGCACCTGCCGTGCGCCAGGCTCGTGCTGGGCAGCCCTGGGGACCGAGTCGCTACTTCTGCCTTCACGGGCACTCGTAGTTCAGTGTGGCGACCCACGTGGGCCGGAGGCACTTCTGCTGTTACAGGTCCCTCCCTCCGCGAAGATCGCAAACGATCTTTTATAACTGCACTGGTATCTTTTTTTTTTTTTCATTTTTTCTTCCGACATTCAGAGAAATTAAAACGAAACCATTCTGTGGGTCCCTAAAATTGTCGCGAGCCCTGGCAGGGTCTCCTGTGTCTGATGGACGAGTGGCTCCGGTGACCAGGTGGATGAAATGAGGGCGATCAGGGCTGTGACGGGGGTGCACAGGCATGGTCGAGCCGGACGAGGCGCTGGATCCAGGTGGGTGGGGGTGGGGGGTCCCGGAAGGCTTCCAGGAGGAGGCGAGGTCTAAGCCGAGGCCTGAGAGACGAATAGGAGTCGGGCAGGTGAAGGTACAGGAGCGTCGTTCCAGGAAGAGGGAGCAGAGTGCGAAGGTGCAGAGTGAGGCTGGAGGGGAGACATGGTGGAGACAGGGGTGTCAGGGAGGAGAGGTGGGCACGGGTCAGGCTGGCAGAGTCCTGAGGACACCGGGAGCCACAGAAGCTTCTGGAGCAGGGTCACCGTGGGCAGGTCGGAGTATCTGGAAGATCTCTCCGGCCACCCTGAGGATGAAGGAGACCCGGAAGAGGAAAATGAGCCTACTTGCTTCGGGTGAGCCTTGAAGAAAAGCGGGGATTAGAAACGTGGAGGCGTGTGCAGGAGGACGTCCCCGGCCCTGTGGTGTTCCTTCATCCGGGAAGCGTTTACCAAGTGCCTCGTGCATGCCCCGCTGAGGACACGGCAGTGAGCGAGACAGGGAAGACCCCCGCCCGCGTGGAGGGGGAGGGGCCAGGGACAAACTCCAGACCGCGTGTCACGCGGTGTATCAGAAGGGGCATGAGCCGTGGAGAAATGACACAGTCGGAAAGGACCATGGAGAGTCGGGGTGGTTTGCAATTTTAGATAAGGTGGACGAGGGAGACCTTTACTTGGGAAGTGACGTCGGAGCTGAGACCTAGTGGCGGGGAGGCCGTTGAACTTAACCGTGCGGCTCTCTGGACAAGGTGTGTTCCAGGCGGCAGTAACCGCTGGTGTAAAGGCCCTGAGGCAGGCCTGTGCCTGGCATGTTGGACAAACAGCCAGGAGGTCCACGTGGCTGGAGCAAAGTGGGCGAGGGGGAGAGAGCAAGGGGGTGAGGCCAGGGAGTGGGGGACGGGGGACAGGGGCAGGTCGCACAGGGCAGTGCGGGTCTCGGGGAGGACTTGGGCTTTCGCCCTCCGGCAGAGGAGGGAGGGAGCCTGGCTCAGGCCGATACTATGGCCCACACCCAGTTCTGAGAAACAGAAAGCTTTGGGGGAAGCCCAGCCAGGCAAGGAAGGGCAGTAGGCGGGCAGGTGGGAGCCGAGGCCAGGTCTGCAGGGTGGGGGCAAAGGGCAGAGAGACTGCAGAGGGGCAGAGGACAGGTTGGGGTTCAGAAGGGGAGGCTGCGGTGGCTGCTGGCTGGAGGCCCTGAGGCGTGTGCAGGGTGGGGTGGGAGACACAGCCAGGCTGTCCATGTCTGAGGCTGGGACCAGCCAAGGAGCGAGTTCGGGGGGACATAAGTGAGCTCGGCTTTGCCTCTCCCAGAGCCCTGGCCTGGGATGACAGACTCATCACATAAAAACACAGGACACCCAGTTAAACGTGAGTTTAGATATGCAATGAACAGTTTTAGCTTAAGTATGTCCCAGACGTCGCAAAGAACATACTTAGGCTAAGAAATTCCTCCTTTACCTGTGCGGCCTGTATGTTTCTCCAGGCAGCCCTCCCCCGGCTATGACAGGCTGTCCTGTGTCCTCCCTGGGCCGCAGGTCCCACCAGCGGGGCAGCCTGACCAGCGTGGCCCGGCGGCCAAACGGCAAGGCTTTGTCTCCTCCGGCAGGCCCGCCGCAGGAAGCCGGGGTCTTTGAGCATGCAGGCCCCGGCCTGTCCTGCGCACCCCCCACACGGCACCAGCTGTCCGCCGCCGCCTGCGAGGCAGTGGCGGGCTTGGGGGAGGGGAGACACGTTAAGACCCGCTGTCCCCTGGGCCAGCGCCTCCCAGGCCAGTGGGTCCCACTGAAATCTGGGCTGAGGATCCCTTCAGTGGGAAGGCCTCCATGCGGCCTCTGTCCCCTAGGCCCTGGTGGCCCGTCCAGCGCAGAGCCAGAAGCCCCCCGGCCTTTCTGTGAAGTCCTGCAAGCAGAACGGGCGGGCTTCCTTATCAGAAGGTACCGGAAGGACATAGGCCTAGGGGCCACTCCCCCTCCAGGCCGCAGCTGCCCCCCTGTCACCCCCGCCCTGAATGGCCTTGTCTGGGCTGGCCAGGCCCCGCAGTCAGGCCGTGGCTCTCTGAGTGCCAGCTGCCAGGATGTGCCAGTCACGTTGGCAGGGGAAGAACATGCAGTTCTTGGCTCTCCTGGCTGCTTCTTTGTTTCTGGGCAGAGGTGGTGGACTGTTGTCCTGGCAACCGGCCCCTTACCCCCCAAAGGAGTCCCCTGAGGTGAAGATTGGAGGCACATCGGATCTGGGAGTCCAGGCCAGAGGGGGCCCTCTGTCAGGATGGCAAAGGAGACCCCTCCCCCACCGGCCAGCCTGCTTAGAGCTCATGTGTCTCAGACCACGGGGGAGGCCAGGTCACCCCCTTGAGATCGGAATGCGGTGGGGGGGAAGGACATTCCCAGCGGGGCAGGCATCGAGGTGGCAGCTGCTGGCCCCCGCTCGTCCTGTGTGCCCCGAGCTGGAGGCTGCAGCTGGTGCCGTGGCTTCGGTTCCGGGGGTGGAGGGGGAATGTTATTTTGGGGGTAGGGGCGAAGGAGTGTGAGAGGCGCCTCCTGGGGCAGGAAGTGGGGCGGCCCCAGCTGTGTTCTCCCGTTGGCCCACCTGGTCCGTGGGCAGCGCAGGCCACCGCACAGGAAGTGTTCCCAACGCCCGCCTGTGTGGTCCCCTGAACCTGGGGCCCGGAGGGGAGGCAGCGGGAGGAGGGGGGGAGGGTTCCTGGACCGCGACTGAGGCTCAGAATCTTCCAGAAAAGCTCCGCTGGGACAAGCAGGGGGCCCGTGAGTGACTGCTTACTTTGGCCGATGCGGTTTACAGACACTGGCTTGTTCGATCCCAGGTCTTCGAGAGGGAGGGGCTAGTGATGAGTCCGAGCTTACAGGTGGTGAAACCGAGGATCAGAAACGTAAATGCCAAGGCCGAGGCCACCCAGCAAGTAAAGAGCGCGGCGTCCCAGCAGCACCTGCTCTCAGGCGGACTCGGCGCTGGCCCCCGGCCGCGTAACCTGCACAGGGATCTCGACCCCTCGGCGACGGCGACGCTTGGGGGTCTGGAGACATTTTGGGTTTTCTTGACCAGAGGGGTGCTCCTGGCATGGAGTGGGTGGGGCCAGGGATGCTGCTCGACACCCCCACGGTGCCCCAGGAAACAATCCAGCCCCAAATGTCGAGTCTTACCGAGGCGAAAAAATAATATTAATAACGATAGTTATTGTTATTAAATATTACCTCCATGTTACGGATGAGGAAGCGGAGGTTCGGAAAGCCTGTATTTTGGACTCCTGGCCCCCCGGGGGCACCCATTCCCCTTTTAAGCTTTGCGGCGTGGGAAACTGAGGCCCAGGGCAGCGACATGAGTGAAGACGCAAACCCACAGTGCTGGCGTGGAAGCCCCCTTTGCACCCGTCAGGCCTGCAGTGGCCGTGCGGGCTCAGCCCCTCCCGGGTCCCCGGCCCCAGCCTGGGACCAATGTCGAGGGGCCCTGGCCTCAGCTCTGCATCTCCAGGATGGGTCCCTTCCTTCTTGGCTGAAGCAGTTATGGTAAGCGGCTCTGTGGTCCAAGGAGGCTCGGGTGCCCCGCCTGTAAAATGGGGGTAACGATCATGTCCCTGGCTCAGACGATGGAGAGGATTAAACGGGGCGATACAGATCTGAGCACAGAGCCTGGGACACAGTGCTCGAGAAGGGTTGGATAGCACTACTTAAAACTTTTTCAATTTTGATAAAATATACACAGCGTAAGATTTATCTTAATTTATCGTAACCATTTTAAGTGCGCCATTCGGTGGCATTTAAGTCCACTCACTCTGTTGTGCAATCATCCCTAGCATCCATTTCTAGAACTTTCTCATCGTCCCAAACTGAAACTCTGTCCCCGTGAAACACTCGCTCCCCTCCCCTCCCCCAGCCCCTGGCTCCACCGTCCACTTCCTGTCTCTGTGGATCTGACTCCTCGGGCGACCTCCCGTGCATGCGCGGCCACACGGTGTGTGTCCTTCTGTGTCTGGCTCCTCTCCCGGAGTGTGAAGCCCTCCGGCCTCACCCGTGTTGTGGCCCTGTCAGCTTCCTCCCTTTTTAGGGCTGAATGACGTTCAGTGGTATGCCACGTTGTGCGTCCCTTCTCATCGGCCGACGGACTCCTGCATCGCTGGACCCGGAGAGGGACCACGGAAACGTTAGGACTCTAGAAGGATTTTGCAGGTGGATCCGGTAGAGTTCACCGAGAAACTGGTTGGAGAATGTGGTTTATAAAAATAGATCCACGACGTTTTTAAAAGGTGGAAGCCGAGTCTCTCCCCCATGCGCGTGGGCTGGTCTTAGGGCTGCACTTGCTTCTGACAAATAAAATATGGCGAAAGTGATTGTGTCAAGTCACTTCCGATACTTCTGAGACCAGGTCATGAGAAGCACTGTGGCCTTCCTTCTCTCTGTCTTGGATCGCTTCCTCCAGGAGAAGCCAGCTGCCATGTTGTGAGGACACCCAAGAAGCCCGCATGGCAAGGAACGGAGGCCTCCGGCCGATAGCCACCTGCCTTGTCAGCCGCCTTGGAAAGCGGCGCCTTCAGCCCCAGTCGAGCCTGTACTCACAAAGGCATTTTGAAAAGTGCTCTCTCGAGCTGCTGTGTTGGGAATGAAATGTAGAGGGAAGAAGGCAAAGCCGGGCCACCTGGGAGTGGCTACTGCACCAGTCCAGGCACGCACGGATGGGGACCTGGATTCCGATGGTGGCGGGGGAGGCGGGGAGAAGCGGACGGGTTTAATCGTTTAGGAAGTAACGCAAACAGGACTGGGGAGAATAAAAGGTCCCCGCTGACCCTTAGGTGGGGCCTGTGTGGCAACGGAGAGCTGAAGACGGGATGACGGGGTAGCTGTGGCCACATTGAGTTCATGTCCCCAAAATGCCCAAGGGCCTCCATAAATGTAGCTTGAGAATCTCAGCTGGGGGGTATTCTGCATACCCAGGGCACACTAGGCAATGTCTGGAGACATTTTTGGTTGTCACAACTGGGGTGTGGGTAGGGGAGCGTGCTACTGGCCAGAGACGGCCGTCCACACCTGACAATGTGCAGGACTGTTCCCTGTAAAAAGAATGATCTGACCCCAAATGTCATGTTGGTGGAGAAATCCTAGGGTAGGCCGGTGGCCGTTAGGACCGGTTCTCCATTCCAGGGGAGGTTGTTTACTCGGTGAGGTTTTATTCCTTGTGTCTGTGGCAGTCACGTGAGGATGGAGTTTTCTGGGCAGCTCTCCTTCAGTTTTTTTCCAAGCAGCTGGCAAAAGGCAAAAGACAGAACCAGACAGACCCTGAGGCAAGTTTTTAAGGGAGCTGGCTCGAAGTGCCTTACATCACTTCCTCTTACAGCCCATTGGCCAAATCAGTCATGTGGCTTTACCTAACTGAAAGGGATGCTGGGAAATGTAGTCCAGCCACACGCCCAGGAGGAAGCAGTTTGATGGACATGGAGCCAGTCTGTGCCACGGTATTATTTTTCTAATTATTTCTGTTATCATTCAGATATAGCAGCTTCCTGAACATATTTCTACTCCCGTGTTATTTCTCAGCTCTATTCCATCCGCAGGGCTATTGGCGTGATTTTCAAACCTATTTTCTCAAATCCTCACTCTCCATCCCATCAACAAAGAAAAACACTCCAAGCATTTCCCCATAAGCCGTAGGACCAAGTCCAGTCCCTCCACCCGCTGTTTCCGAATTCAAAAAGTTGAGCAAACAGTGGGATAGGGGTGTCTACGGAAATGAACCTGGAAGGGCATCCATCTGTCAGGACCCGGCATGGCTGGAAGGCTTCATGGAAGAGGAGGCATTGCTGCTGGGGCTTGGAAGAAAGCGGAAACGTAAGATCCAAAGTCCGAGAAGTGGGAGGAGAAGGGTGTGGCACCAGAGAAGTCAGCAGGATGTTTGAGGAAAGTGGAAAAGGTCAGCTATAAGAAATGCTAGGGAGAGATTAGGGCTAGCCGTCACAGGGGGTGGCGTCGGAAAGGCCTCTGCTCCGGGGTCACGAGGCAGGGCGGTCACACAGTCTGGAGATGTCCTTCCCGCAGATGGCTCATCGTTACGAAGGCGAGAAGACACCTGCGGTGGGGGGACCCGGCGGTGGGGGGATCCGGCTGGCAGCGCGAGAACCGAGTGAGCAAGCTTCGCATCGCCAATCAGGTGACAAGGCGTGTGCCTCCTGGCACCGTGCCCCGAGGGGGACGCGACGGCCCTCTGGAAACTGCTCAGTGTCAAAAACACGTCGAACCTGATTGTGAGGAAACAGCAGATTGTGGGAGGTTCTGGAAGATTCCTGGCCCAGACCCCTGAAAACCGACAGTCATCAAACATGCCAAAAAGGCAGGGGAAGGTTCTCGATGCAAAAGGAGATGAAGAAACATGTCAGGAAAATGCAACCTGTGATCCCCCCTTGGAGCCTGGATTTGTTTCCAGCTCCTTGCCCTTCCTCCCCCTCAAAAAAAAAAAAAATCCCAACTGTAGAAGGTGCACTTGGTGAGAATCTAAAATGATGCAACTGCTGTAGAAAACAATATAGCGGTTCCTCAAAAAAAAAAATAACATAGAATTACCATATGATCTAGCATTCCGTTTCTGGGTAGAAAATATTTATTTGTACACTTGTGCCTATAGCAGCATTATTCACAACGGCCGAGAGGTGGAAACAGCTTAAACGTCCATCGATGGATGATGGACGCACACACGCGGTGTCCGGACAGTGGAATATTAGTCAGCCTTAAAAAATAAAGAGATTCTGACTCATACGACAGCGTGGATGAACCTCGAGGACACTATGCTGAGTGAAAGGAGCCAGACACAGAAAGACCAACACCGGGCGATCCCACTCACAGGGGGTCCCCAGAGGAGTCCGATCCACAGAGACAGGAAGTGGGTGGTGGGGCCAGGGGCTGGGGGAGGGGAGGGGAGTGAGTGTTCAAAGGGGACAGAGGGTCAGTTTGGGAAGATGGGAAAGTTCTGGAGATGGATGGTGGGGGCGGGGGCCCAGCAACGTGAATGTGCTTCATGCCACTGAGCTGTGCTTACAAATGACTAAGACGACAAATTTTACATTACTCATACATTGCTACAGTAAGAGAGACGCGGGACCACGGCAAACGGGAACGAGGGGCCCAGGCGTGAGAGGGTCGCGTGGTCTCCGTGTGAACCTCTGTGCTTTCCTAGAAGTTTCTGATTCTAAGCATGTGGGGGGAAGTACCCGGGAGGGACCGGAGGAGAGCGGCGCGGCCACTGCCCGCGGCCGGGGCGCCAGGGCGAGCCGCCTGTCTGCCATGTCGCCCGACCTCTCCGCCATGCGGCCGGGGTCTTCCCAAGTAAAAAGTCTAAGACGATAAAAGACAGACATGGACAGCGAGGTGACCAGGACCTCTAGACCCTATGGGTGAATAGTATTCTCTCCATTTTACAGAATGGGGAAACTGAGGCCCAGAGAGGCGGGCGTGGATCCGCCGGGGGACGGGCCCGAGGCCGCCTCCGGGTTCAGAGGTGCCCCCGCAGCCTGACGACACCCCGCCTGTGAGGGGCGCCCCCAGCCGGCCTGGGGAGCGCTGTTGTCCGCCCCCATCCCCGGGATGAGCAGCGTCCTGTCCTTACAGTCGGTCGCCCCTTGAGCAGCGCAGTCTGGGCTTCTCAGGTCTGCTCACACGCGGTCTTTTTTCAGTCCCAGGGTGGCTCAGGGGTCAGCGGCGTGTCCATTCGGCCAACGCTCGGGCGTGCCCCGAGGAGGGCTTGCCGTGCCCCCGCCCACACACACCTCAATGTCCCCCAGGCATAGAGCAGAGCTAGACACAGGCCTTTGCAGCGCACGTGGTCAGGCTGGATGGCGGAGGGGAACCGGGGCTGGGAGAGGCAAGACCGGAAGCCTCCCTGGAGGACGTGCGTTGGCTCCGCAGCTTTGGAGAGCGCGGCGCTCTGGACCTGGTTCCGGGGATGTGGGGATTGCCCAGACCTGGGCCCCGGAGCCCGGAGGATGCTCAGGCTGGGGCTGAGGACATGAGGTGACCCAGGACTGTCCACATGTCCCTCGCCCCCCCCCCCCACTCCCACCAAGTTTTTTTTGTGAGTTTCCGGGAAGCGAGGCGGCCTGACTATGCCACGCCCAGGATGGATCCTTTTGTCCTGTGCAAAGGGAAGATCCCACACCCAAGGCAATGGGGCGCCTCCCTGCGCTGCGGCCCCCTCCAGGGAGCCAGGACCCCACCCCACTGGCTCCTTTGGAGATGCCCTGAAAACGGTTAAAAGTGAGGGGTCTCTCCCTCCACCCCCAAAAGTGGAAGGCAAATAAATGTGTGCATCCCGTCTGCCCCGCCTCCCAAGAAAAGTTGGATCTGCAACAGCGGCTCCGTTGGCGCTACCCGCCGTCTCTTCCGGAATCTTCCGGGCCGCCGCGGGCGGTGGGGTGGGGAGGGCCGCCATGCAGGTGTGCCTCCTGCCTGCGGCGGGCGAGGCAGCTGCGAGTGCTTTGCAGCCCGCGGTTGCCTGGAGAAACATTTCAGAGTCATGAGGCTGAAATCCAGACTCCGGTCCACTCCTGGCCCTGCAGGGCCTTGCGGGCCAAGGCTGGTGCTGCGGGACTGGTGGAGGTTTCCGGTCGAGGACTGAGGTGGCTCGGTCCGTGCGGAGGGTCTCCTACTTGCTTGGGGAATCGGATTGCGGGATAACGTCCAGGACCCTCACTTACATTGGAAGAGCTGATAAACGAGTCATATTTTAAGCTTAAGTATATCCCAAGTATGGTGCGGGACATACTTAAGCTGGACCAAAAAAAAAAAAAAGTACTGTTTCTCTGACCTTCACATTTAAGTGGGCGTTCTAGATTTTTATTTGCGGGGGCGGGGCAGGCGACCAGCGCTGGTCCAGGTGAGCAGAGATGGCGGAGGCCAGGCCGGAAGAACGCTGAGGCGGGAGGGGGGTGGATGTGAGCAGGCTCTGGGCGGATTTGGGAGGACAGCTCCTGCTTGCCGGTGGGCTGGACGGTGGGCTGGACGTGGCCGGCGTGTATGCCGTTTGCGGGCAGGATTTTGGCTTTTACGCCAGGTGTAGTGGGTGGAACCCCAGGAGGGCCGTGAGTGGAGGAGCAGCAGGAGCCGATGTGGGTGACAGGCCCGCACCCCGCCCTGGGACTTGAGGGCTGCCTGCTCCCTGAGAACTGCTCTCCCCCTCGGCACTGCTGACAGTTGGGGCCAGGTCACTCCCTGGGCCTAGGCTGTCCTGGGCGCTGTGGGGTGTTGAGCGGCTTCCCTGGCCCCTACCCACTTGGTGCCAGGAGCACCCCTATACTCGTGAAACCGTGGGTGTCCCAGCCATGGCCCGGGGCCCCCTGGAGGACAGAACCAGCCCCGGCTGAGGACCCCTGGTCAGCACCGTCAGACTCCATCACGGAGATGGGTCTGGACAGCTGGTCGGTTCACTGTCTTCTCCTGGCCGTGACCTTTCTGGGGGCCGGAGAAACGGATGCCGAGGCGGCTGGAGCCTGGGGAGGCTCAGGCACGGTGCCCCCGCACGCCCAGACCCATCGGAAGGCCCCTGTGCAAGACGAAGGAAGGGCCGCTGGTAGAGTGATAAAACTCTCAGTATTTAGAAGTTTGGGCACTTAATCCTGGCAATCCTCCCTCGCGAGTGCGCCCGCCCCCTCCTGCGGCTGGCAGCCGTCTGAGTCCGGGGGGGTCCTGGCGATGACGATGGGGACCTTGGCCTTCACGCAGGTCAGGGACCAGGGCAGGTGGACAGTGCCGACCAGCTCGTACTGGGTGCTCATGATCTTGCTGCTGGCCATGTCGCTGCTCACCGATAGCACGGGCGGGAGGCCGAAGGTGCTGATGATCTTGGCGGTGTTGAAGGGCGCGATCTGGGTGTTGGCCTCCTGCCGGAGCAGGGCGCTGCTGTCCACGCGCGACCGCTGCTCCGCCTTGGGCGTGAAGCCCCAGTACTGCACGTGGGCGTAGAGGGCGAAGATGACCGTCTTGATGCACTTGCCGGTCTGGTTGCTGACCTCCGTGGTGAAGACGACCTTCTCCCCAGGCGTGAAGCGGTTCTTTTCCATCTGGATCTGGAGGCCGATGGCGCCCTGGCTGCAGCAGTTGTAGGAGACCTTCTTCTCAGCCTCCACGAACAGGGGTTTCTGGAAGAGGCAACACATAACAGTGAGGCGTCATGGCGGAAACGTCCACTCGCCTGCCCGACATGGCGCCATGACCACGCCTCCGGCCTCCAGCCTCTTGGGACTGTCCCAGTAAGAGGCACTGAGGTGGAACCCAGAGTCTTGGGGATTTCGCAGCCGGAAGCCTGGAGTCATCTCCCAGCTTCCTTTAGTCAAAGCCCTTTGCCATCTTGAGTATCCATTTCCTTATCTGTAAAACAGGGCTGAGAAATCCCCAAGACCCTCGCTTCAGCTCAGCTCCGTTACTCGCTTGCTGTGTGACCATGAACAAGCGGCTTGACCTCTCTGAGCCTTGGTTTTCTGGAAGACGCAGAATGTCTCACAGTCGAAGCCCGAGACTAGGGCTTACCCACGTCGTTCGGACTCAGAGGAAAGCTCAGGGGGTCTGAATTATGAAAAGAGAGCTGTGGAGTTGCAAATAGGTACCATTTTAAAATAAATGCGTAAAAATGCAGCCCTTACATTAACTAGTCAGCTGCTGGATTGCAAATGAAGTCACACGCACACCATATTTAATGTGTGGCTTGGGTAACATTTTAGTGTTTATTTGTGGATAATTGAAAAGATTCGACATAATGTGGGATGGGCTTGGAATGGTTTGCTCTCCACTTTGGCTGCCTTCCAGTGTGTTCTTACATAGGAACCTGATACTTCCATGTGCACTCATTTCCTTTAAGCATATTAGAGAGGGAAGGAGGGAGGGAGGGAGGGAGGGAGGCGATGAGGGAGGGGGAGAGAGAGAGAGGGAGAAGTATAACACGCTTGCGAACTCAACTTCCCGTTAGTGGCATCAAGTTAGCAACTTGAAAGGGACCATGATGGGAGTATTTACACCATGGACATTGGCAAGCATGACACGCCAGGGCTGCCTTGCACCAGAGCCGGCGGTCCGCCACTCACTAGCACACCGATGCCATGGGCCCGCTTTGTTAGCGGGTGGGACTTCTCCCAATTTACTTCGGGGCTCTGTTCACTTAAACAATAAAACATCAGTATTGCACAACCACGTGAATGTACTTAGGGCTGCTGAACTGTACACTTAAAAACGGCTAAGACGGCAAGTTTTACGTTATTAATATTTTACCATAATTTGAAATAAAGAAAACATCAGAGAGATAGTTGAAGTCCCTGGGGATTCCTCCCCAATGCCATTCCCTCCCCGCTCTCCGTGGAAGTAACCATTATTCCTGAATTTGGGGTTTATCATATTGATGCATTTTTGAAAAACTCTTAAATGTTATTTAAAAAAATACAGCTCAGATACAGAAAACCCCACAAAGCAAATGTGTAACTTTGTGAATTGTTGTAAGGCCGATCTTGTACTATCCACCCAAGTCAAAAACAAATCTGCCTGTTTTTCCCGAAAGTCTCTCATTCGTCCCCAGACCCATCCCCACTCGGTCCCCAAAATGGAACTATCCTGAGTTTTAATCACTTTCTTCGACTTGCACCTGTTTGTGTGTAGGGGTCTAAACAAGACATATCGTTTTAGAGAAAAAGCCCGTAAAGAAAAATCTAACGAGTTAAAATGTATCTTCCAACCAGTTTGAGAAATAAACTAAAACGTTCCGGATGGGAAGGAAACCCAGAAGTTGTGGGCTTTGCCTCGTCATGTCCCCGACTCCCCCGCCGGACAGTCGGCCGTCATCTGACTCTGATATCTGTTACTCTCGTCGGACTTCTGTGTTATTTGGGAATACGTCTATTTGCGGTAGAAGTGTGCGGTATTGTTTGGTGTGTTTTAATGTTTTAAACAAAGCGAGCTACGTAGATCGGCCAGCCACCTGCTCTGCTAGCCCAGTATCGTGTGCTCGAAGGGCATTCATGTCACTCTGGTTCACAGCATGTTGCAAAACCATTTACTCATCCGTCCTCTCCACAACGGACGGACGTTTATATCATTTCCATGTGTTTGATGCTCGAAGGAGCAGCCCGAAGATGATCTTCTTGGGCTTACACCTGAGAGATTTTCGAGGGCATGAGTTGGCCAACTTTTTCTGCAAAGGAACTGATAATAAATATTTTAGGCTTTGCAGGCCACATAATTAATCGTATATTATTCTCTTTTTCGAAACAACTCACAGTTAAAACATAGGTTTTAACATTGTGGCAAAGAGTACAAATCTATACGTGCATCTGCATCTATCTGTGAAAGATAAGTCTGTTTTATGAAATTATATTTATCCTCGCTACATGCCTGCTAAGATTTCCTGTTCTATTTATTCTATTCATTTAAGAATCGTTGGTTGTGACTCCCTTGAATTTATTTATTTTTTAACAGTTGTCTACTTACTCTATTATCTTGTTTTATAGAAAATAAAAATCTTATAAAAATTAGCTGGTCACAACCCACAAATTCATTTTTTTCCAGAAAACTATTCTTTCATTTAAAGTTGATTGCAACCTCCCAAACTAATTTTTTCTGATATTTTCTATTGTCTTTATTTTATTCTATTCTTTTTCATGTATATAAATATATAAAAATGATTTTTATAAATTTTTATATGAATATATATGAATGTTTGCAACACACAAAATTGCTATTTTCTGACCTTTCTGTGTTGGTCTTGCCAATTCTTTCGTTTTATAGAAACATGCCTGCGACCTGCGAAATCGGTTTTGCAACCCATGAACGGGTCGTGGTCTGAGGTTTGGGAAACACTGCTCCAGGTGGCTGGGCTGTCTTTCCTCTTGGGGACCTCAGACGACCCCTGACCCTTTCCTGCCTCAGCCCCTGCCCCCTGCCTGTGGCCCCCCTCAGCCTTCCCACCTTCCTCTCCTGTAGGAAGGCTCTTTGCAGACAGCTTTGGTTTTAAATCCCTCTAGTCTTATTCAAAACTTCACGGCATGCGTTAGGACCCTGCAGGCCTCGTGGGCCAGAGGCTGCTGCTGTAACTGGGGCACAAGACCAGAGGCTAACATGATGCTGGAGGAGGTGCCAGAGGCGGCCAGGCGGAGACCCCTACGCCTGGCGGGGGTGGGGGGAGGAGGCAGGGCCCCGTGGCAGTGATGTTCCCAATGCAAAGCCAGCATTGGGTTTCCTGCACCTGGGGTTCTCTGGAACCCTGTGTTCCCTCGGTGTGCAGAAACTTGGGGGCTCATTCACTCGGCTGGTCTTTCTTTGCATTTATTTGGTGCCGAGTCCAGGGAAAACCTACAGTAGTGAAGCTCTGATGGGGGAGGCGGACGTCAGTGTTACCAGTGAGACGACCCAGGTCATCTCTGGTTGAGGCAGTGACGAGACAGACTGTGGCAGGACGAGATAAGGGGAGTTGGGGGGGGGGCGTCCCTTAGCGTGCGGATGGTTAGGACGGGGTTCTGGGACAAACTCCTCTCCCAGATGGTCCTGGCTGTCGGTGGAGGACATGGGTCACGTCTTTGGAAATTCTGAAGGTACCGAGTGGAGCGGATGGGGAGAAATTGGGGGCGGGAACGTGGTATGGGGCGGCCGCCCGTCGGGAACGGGGAACGGGCAGTGCCTCCCAAGGCGAAGCACAGTGACCATCTGACCCAGCACTTCCGCTCCAGGAGACCACCCAGGAGAAAGGACCCCGCCGTCCATGTCCGCAGGAACACCTGTGCGGGAGTGCTCCCGGCAGCGTGATTCAGAGCAGCCCAGGGCGGGGGCGGCCCCGCTCCATCGGCGGGGGCAGGGGCGCCCGCCCGAGAGTGACTCGGCCTCTCGCTGCGCCGTGGGTGGGCCCTGAGAACATCACGGCGAGTGGGGTACGCCGGACACAGCGAGACCACGTCGCCCGCGATTCCATTTATGCGAAATGTGCAGAACAGGCCAATCCTGGGAGACGGGAAGTGGATTCGTGGTTGCCGGGGGCTGGGGAGGGGAGGCGCTGCGTGTGGGGGCGACGGCCAAGGGGTGCAAGATTCCTTTGGCGGGTGATGAAATGTTCTAAAATGGGCTGTGCTGATGGTTGCCTAGCTCTGCGAACACACTACAGGGCACGGAACTGTCAGGTGGGTGGATCATATCTCGATAAAGCTAAAACCGAAGGAGTGGAAGGGGGAAGGCCCCTTCCCCTCCTCCCCCGCGGGGGCGGCCTGTTGCCAGTTTCTCTGCTGGGCTTTTAGAGATGTCTGTGGCACCTGCAAGGAAGTACTTTGTTTCCCGCCCACAGCGCCAGGCTGGACGTGCTGTGCTGAACTTGATTCACGCGACCTGGCAACTTGGAGCCCTGGACTTGGAGGCCGCCTCGTTTTCTCGGTCTCTCTGTCTCTCTGTCTCTCAGTCTCTGTCTCTCTGTGTTTATTTCTCTGTCTCTCTGTCTCTGTCTCTCTCACTTTACTGTATCTGTAGAGTATTCCTTGGACCGCACTTCTACTAGAAAAATTCAGTTGGCCACATTTAGGCTGTTTCCAGTTTTTGCCGCTATAACCAGTGCTGTGGGAAGTCATATGTCACACATGTGAAAGAATATGAGAAGTTTCTAGAAGGGGAATGGCTGCGGCCATTTTAATTTGGATAGATACGGCCGAATTGCCCTTCATGGGGCTTGTGGCAGTCTCTTCGGCCGTCAGCAGCGCAGGCTGAGTGAAGGCGGAGAAGGAGGGTCATGTCTCAGTGTTCCGAGCAGGGGGCACGTGCCAAGGCCCTGGGGCGGGACCGGCCTGGCGTGTTGGAGGACCGGTGAGGAGGCCCATGTGGCCGGAGCAGAGGGAGCGAGGGGGAGGGGGAGGAGGGGAGGGTGGGGAGGGGCCGGGCAGGTCCCACAGGACCCTGCGGACCACAGAGGGGACTCGGGCTTTCACCCTGAGGGAGGCGGGAGCCCGGGAGGGCTGTGGGCAGAGGAGGCGACTTTCTCGGTGGGCTCTGACAAGGACAGACTGCGGGGGGTCAAGACTTGGCGTCCGCTTGGACCCGAGCAGCAGCCTCTTGCCCGATCTCCCAGCTCCTGTCCTCACGCCCTGCCCCCCCCCCACTGTCCTGCCTCAGGACCTCCGCGTGCGCTGTGTCCTCTGCCTGAAACACTCCACCCATGGGTGCTCCTCTCCTCTTGCAACTCTACTAAGAGTTCACCTCCTCCAAGAGGCCTCCCTTGATCAGTCTGGTTAAAACAGTTCAGAGTAGTTAGGGGAAACAGTATTTTCACAGTCTCACACTTGCTTGCGATTAATGCCCTCTTCCCGCACCATGCCCCCCACCCCCCCGCCGTGTGTGGACACTGCCGAGTGCCCTGCAGCCATCGCAGGCGCCCACGGAGGGAGGCGGCGGCGTCACGATCATGGCCATTGCAAGGGACGTTTGAGGCTCTGCGAGGTGCTGTTAATGGCCCAGGGCAGAGACATGCAATGGTGTCCAACCCGCCAGTGTCTTGCCCAGTGTCTCGCCCAGCTCCGTGAGCTCCTGCCTCCAGGCCAGCTCTGAGGGGAGGCCTGGAGAAGGGACTAGGCTGCTGAAGGTCGCACGGGGGTCAGGTGGCCACGCAGCCCCTGAGCTCAGGTCTGCTCGTCTCAGCACTGACGGGCCCCTCCCAGACCATCCCCTGAGGTCGGCTGGGCTAGAGATGATCCTTGTCACACAGAGGATAGTACCGGGGGGCCCAGCGGCAATGAGATTCACGGGGCACACTCCCCACCCCGTGCCAGGCGCTGTGTGGAGACCTGGACTTGCATTAAGTCCACTTATTACACCCTCCATGACCTAGGAGGCAGGCGCGGTATCTGCGCCCACTTTACAGACGAGGACATAGGGGCACAGAGAGGCAAAGCCACTTCTGAAGGGTCACTCGGCAGGTAGGTGGGGGCTCTGGGATTGTAGTCTGGACCTTGAAAATGAAAATGGCATCTCTCCCAGTTACTGCTCTGAGAGCAGACGAGTCCCCAGGAAGGTGCAGTGTGACTTTGGCCAACGTTCCTCCCCCCCCCCACTTCCGCCTGTGCACCTGCACCTCCAGAAGCCATCCATGAAACCTCCGGACTGAGGCCACAGGCCCTTCCTGCCCTGCGACGCAGGCCGCCCCCTCCCTGGCTCGGTGGGGAGTGTGGGGCACCGTCTCCCGGTCTGAGGGCTCACAGCCCCCAGGGCTCACTGAGTGTCCGGGCTTCTCCCTCACCCATGGGGTGACGGGGCGACCTCGGCTCAGTCCTGACCTCCTGCAGGGTCAAGGACGGCGGGGCCCGATCGTCCTCTGGGGCGATGAGCGGTATCCCTGGCCTCCGCCCACCCGAGCCAGGAGCACCCCCATCGTGCCCACCACACAGTCCCCAGAATATCGCCAATGTCCCCTGGGGGCAGAAGACCCCAGTCGAGTCCCACCGGCTTAGATCCTGCCCTGGTTTCTGATTCACACGCGCGGACGCCCTGGGCCGTGGCAGTGGGCAGCACCTCCCCCTTCTTCCCCGCTGGGGTCTTTTCTGTCCCCTGCCCACCCGCCTCCCCCTGCCTCCTGCGGCTTTGGGGACAAGCCCTGCCGCCGCCCCTCCCCCATCACTACCTGAAGCGGGTTTTCTCTGTGGAAGTCCGAAGTCCCTTGAACCAGCAAGTATATCCTCTTCTTGGCTAGAATGTGCTCCCGGCCCACGCAGGAGGCCTGCACGTAGTAGAAGACGTGGCCGATTTTGCTGGCGAAGGTGGAAGGGAGCCTGGGAGGTAAGTTGAAATGGAAGTCAAAGGTGTGGCTGCCTGCACTTAACCAATTATCTGAAAGCAAAACACACCGACGCCATCAGAAGGTTCTAGAGCTTTTTTTTTTTCTTCTTCTTTTTTTCTTCCTCTTTACTGTTTTGGTGGGGAGGTTGTTCTGTCCCTGACCTAGGCTGAGCTATGTGCTTTTAGAGGGACCTGCACGGCCCATAAATATGTGGCCCGGGCCTCAGCTGGGCTGCAGGGCATCGCCCCGCGTGAGTGACAGGGCTGGGGCGGTCACCCCGGAACACCGACAGGGACTCGCTCAGCCCTGCCTTGGACCTGAGAAACTTGCCCTCAGGATTCAGTCACACATTCATTCAGCAAACACGTCTCGCTCCTACATGTGCCAGAAACTCTATGAGGCGCTGTTGGCGGTAGTGAGGGAGACGGCATGAACTCCTGGGGTGTGGCACACAGGAGGTGCTTAATGTTTGCTGAGTGACCGAGCCGAGCGGCCGCAACCGAGGGCCAGGGAGCAACTCACAGCGCCCCCACTTCCGCGACCGCCCCTTTTTATTTCTTCTGTATTCCGCCCCGATCTGCCTGTGAGGGCGACCCCCTGCCCGGTGGCCCAGGCCCCGCGTCTGCTTCATTCACTGCTGCGTTCCCGGCACCAGGCTCGGCTCGGTCTGGTACTCAGTAGGTGCTCAGTGAATCTTTGCGAACTAAAGGGACGCACCCACTGCAGGCTTGAGGCTGATGCTTGTGCGGGGACATGCCGTCTCTTGGAAACGGGGAAGGAAGCGTGGCGCCTAGTGGCGGGGGCCGCTCTGGGCAGGGGGTTATTTTGGGTAAAAGGACAAACAGCTCCAAAGCACTTGCTGCAGGGCCCGCACCGTCTCAGCCCTGTCCAGGCCGTCGAGTTGCCAGGTCCTTAGAGCCATCTTACGAGGCCGAGCTTCTTGTTACCATTTTCTGGACGGCCTAACTAGGACAGGGAGGCCGCCTAACTGCTGAGTCTTGAGACCCCGCATTTTGCTGCTCCCTCCGCCCCCAGATACCTGCAGGGCTGGCGCCCCTCCCACTGCTCAGACCTCAGCTCCACGGCCACCTCTCTGGAGAGACCTCCCTGGCCCGCTCCTCATGTCTCCTTACGTGTGTCTGACCGTAGTGTTTTACATGGCTTCCCTTCCTTCTGTCTCAGCCCATGTGCTGTCCCTGGGGTTGGGTGATCGACTAACAGATGTGTTTACCTTCCAGACCCAGGTTCCCAGTACGGTTCGGGTTGGCTGCCGGCCTCGTCCTTACCCGCCACTGGGAACGTCTTCGTCTTGTGCACGTAGTCGGCCTTGTTGTTGCAAATGACATCTCTGCTGTAATCGCGGGAGGCCCCGACCTCCTCGCTCCACTCCACGTAACCCCGCCCCACGAGCTCCACCCTCACGATGGGGTCCACCAGGGTGCTGTGCAGGGTGAGAACCACCTGCCCTTGGACGCAGGAGCCAGCCAGGTAGATCGCATCCTTGGGCAGCACTAACTCGATCAGCTTCACCACAGACATGGAGGGTTGGGTGGGTGGGGAAACATCCTCCCCCTCCTCCATGCCACTGAGGAGCCCAGTTCCTTGGCCGCAGTGAGGTCATTCATCTGTGACATCATCCAGCCAGGGTTCTGGGAAGGGGTCCCCAATGGCCAGGAGGAGGGGAGGCAAGATTGTTGCCGGGAGTGGGCGGCAGCTTGGGGATCCCGGAGTCCCCACTGGTGTGTGAAACGGTCTTTCCTAGGCAGTAACAAGCAAAAACGACTGTAAGGAGCCAACATTCCTGCCACACGGGCAACACCTGTCCCCACGCCAGGGTTTGGGGGGCCTGGGTGGGAAGAGCCCTTCCAAGCGCTCTGCTGAGGTGGGTGTCGGGAGCTGCACGGACGACGGAGCAGCTCGGCGACTGGGCCCAGAGACACTTCCTGCCCCATCGGATGGCTGCCCGATGTGGTCTGTGCGCCTCTCCGGGCTCACACGTTCTGGGTCGTACACAATCATCTTCATTTTAATGGCTCTATATTTATGCCTGCCTGTTTAGAATGCAGCCCGGACAGGAAACCTGGTGTGAACGGCATCGGCTCGGAGCACCGTGTGGTCCACACACAGACGCGCGCCGTCACGAAGAACCATCTCCCCGCACAACAGACGTTCCTCTGTACTCCTACGTCTGTCTCCCCCATTGGTTGGGAGCCCCTTCAGGGTGGGACTTTGTCTCAGGAAGCTTCATGTCCACCGGTGTCTGCTGGCCCCAGGACCTGGTTTGGACAAGGGAGGTTAATACAAGTTTGTTGAATGACTTACTGACCTTGAAGAGCATATCATTTTGCAAAAGGGAAACTGAGGCCCTTTGCAACCTAGCAGCTTTTCCTGGTGCCTGATTTGCACATGGGCCGGAGCTGAAGAGGGAGAGACATTGATGTGGAAGAGGCACTAGGAAGTGGCCATTTCCCAGACTCTGGCTGGCCTCGTCCATCGTCTCTGCGGTGCCATTTGAATTTACATGTCGTCTTTTGTGGACATCAATACCTCGTCTCCCGGACTGGTTCGTGAGCATCTTTCGGAGATGCTTGGCGCAGCATCATTCGTGTTGGTTAATTAACCCAAATAACCCCTCTGGCTGTCTCGAAATGAGTAGAGAGATGGGGCCGTGAGCCACGGCCCCTCGCGGGCTTTTCTGCAGGGAACGTCAGACACCTCTCTTCGTTAACGTCAGGTACCGAAGGAGCCTGGGCTGTGGGCCCTGCACCAGATGCACCCCCTCTTTGGGCCACGCCGCGTTTCTGCAGCAGCAGGCATAAGTGGATGATACGCTTGCTCCGGGAATGGGCCGGCTGCCCCCGGCAGCTGTTCCCCATTTGGAAGGTCTCGTTTGCCACACCGGGGCCAGCAGGCCTGCTTGATCCCTGCTCTTGCACCTGTGATGTGACCCACTCGTGGTGGTGACAGGGGAGCGCCCGGAGTGCGTCTGCCAGCAGGGTCCCGAAGGTGGAGACGGCCCGTCTGGGCTTTGTGCATTGGAGCATGTTAGTTTCCTATGGCTTCTATAACAAATTGCCACACATTTAGTGGCTGAAAACAACCCAACTTGATACTCTCACAGTTCTGGAGGTCAGGAGTCGGAAATGGGGCCGAGGGGTAAAATCAAGGTGTCGGCAGGACTGCGTTCCAGGGGTCTAGGAGGGAGAATCTGTCCCCTGCCTTCTCTAGCCCCTAGGGGCTTGTTACAATTCCTTCTCTGGCTCTGACCCTCTCTCCTCTCCCACTTATTGGGACCCTCATGATGACATCAGGCCAGCTTGGACCATCTAGGCCAATTGTCCCATCTCAAGATCTTTCGCTTAACCCTATCTGCAAAGTCCCTGTCGCCACGGAAGCTGCCCTGTCCGGGGGCTCCAGGGATTAGGATGTGGACATCTCGGGGGGGCTGGGGTGGGGGTGGGAGGAGGCATGCCTCTGCTTGCACCTGGGAAAACCAAAGCAGAAGTGCCGATGCCGAGATGGAGGAGTCTCTACACAGTGCCAGGGGAGCCTCGAGAAGCGCAGATGCGGACTCATCGCTCTTCTGCTCATAGCCTTCCCATGCTGCCTGCTGCTCCCACGAGGAAAACCAAAGTCCTCCTGGTGGCCTGTGAGACCGTATCTGACACCCCTCTGACCTCGTTCCCTTCCCACCTCCCTCCTCTCGCGTCTGTCCAGCCCACGCCGGCCTCCTTGCGGCTCCCCCTACACCTCTCGGCCTCTTCCTGCCTCTGAGCTTGCCCTCCCTTGCCGGGCCCATCTGTCCTTGGTTTCTCCTCTCAGATCTCAGCTCAAATGTCATCTTCCCACAGAGGCCCACCTCTCCACTTCGGCCAGCATATCCGCTCTCCCCACCCCCACACGGCTGCTGGTCGCTCTCCAGCTATTGTCCTGTCTTCGCTGCACCTAGTGTCTGCAACGACACGCTTCATTTATTCATTTCTTGCTGGTCTCCCCAGATAAGAATTTACCCTCCCGGAGACCACCCACGGGGTCAGCCTTCCTCCCTGCTGGGCCCCCCAGATCTGAGCACCCTGTCCAAGCGCTCTGTAGGTGCCCAGCGTGCGTTACTGTGTGCCCGCCAAGACTGGCCAGAGCAGAGCAGGCAAGGCGGAGGGGGCAGGGCAGCCCTGCCCGCCTGGACAGCCCGGAGAAGGCGGGAAAACGAGGCGGGAAAAACCTGCAATCAAGTCCTGTGGGTGGGTAGAGGGAGCACTGACGGGACCTGACGCTAGGGGGTGGGGCTGGGGGCGATCAGGCTGGCCTTAGGGGTGCAGGCGGTCTTCTGGGGGACCCCCACATTCTCCTGCAGAGTTTAGACAGCGATTCCGGCCTTGCTCTCCTGGTCGAGTGCCCAGGCAGAGGGACTCCAGGAACGGAATTAGTAGGTCAGGGGGTCTCTACTCTGGGGATCCCTGCCACAGGGAATCCCTGGGGCTCTTGGAGCGCACGAATAATGGGGAGACCCAGGACCCGCCACTGGGGCCCGTTGCACGTTGGGCGCACCCAGCAGAGCGCGCCCGGCTGGGCGGGGCCGTGGCCCGCTGGGCGGAGTGTGGGGGGGTGGACGGAGGCGGGGGGGGGGGGGCCCCCACCCCCTTTCTTGCTTCCCGCCACCGCAGCGGCCAATCACCAGGCAGGCGCCCGCCCCTGGCGTGGCCTCCCGCGGTCCCGCAACTCCCAAACGCCGAGTTTTCGCGGGAAAAAAATCAGAGCAGCTGGCAGCGCGGCGGGCAGTGGTAGCCGGGTGGGCGCTCCGGATCGCAGGCACGCCGGCGCTGGGCCCGGGGCTCGCAGGCGGCGCGAACGCCATCCCCAGCCGGGCCAGGTGCGCAGGCAGGCGAGTGGTCAGAGCGGCCGCAGAGGTGAGCAGCGGGGCGCTCGGGATGCCAGCGCGGGCCGGGGGATGGGGAACCCGGCGCAGCCGGCGCGGAGACCTTGCAGGACGTCCCGGAGCGGCCCGGGACGCGCGGCCGGCACGGGCGCACGCGTGCCCCGCGGCGGCGCTGCCTGCAGGCGGCCTCTGGCCCTGCCCCCGCCGGGGGAGTGCCCCCCGGAACTCCAGACTCCCGCACTCGCGAGCGGAACTTCCCGGGATCCCGGCGGGGGTCGCGCCGGCTGTGCGGGGGGAGGGCCCGGCGAGCCGCAGGGGAGGATGTCAGGCTCCGCGCCTGCGCGCGAGGCGCCCCGCGATTCAATTGTCGCGCCCGAGCCCGATTTCGCGCGCCCTTAGTTCCCCGGGCGCCTCTGGGCCAATGGGGAGCGAGCGGGGCGGGGCGGCCGGGCGCCGCGGAGCCAATGATCGAGGCGGCCCAAGTGAAGGGGGCGGGACTTGGCGCGAGGGGCCCCTTGGCCGGTCCCGGGGGTGGGGGTGGGCGTGGGCTCGCCGGCTTGGCCCGCGCAGGCGGGAGGACAGGGGGGTTCCGGGGCCGTGGGTCGGGGTCCGGGCAGCACTCGCTGGCTCGCGGGACCTCCGCGGGGCCGAGGTGAGCCGCGCGGCGTGCCCAGGGGTGGCCGGGACGGGGCAGCCGGTTGCCATGGCCACGGTGGGCCGGCCGCGTCGCGCACGCGCGCGGGGGGCGGCAGGGGGCCTCGGGCACCGAGGGGTCGGGGGCTCGCTGGTGTCCGGTGGCGTTCTTCCCCTCCGGCCACACTTACTTGAGTTCCCAGGGACTTAGGAAGTTCCGACCCGCGCCGGACTTTCGGGTTTCCCTCTTGGCGTCAGTCTTAATCCAGGGAATGAATGAATGAATGAACGAACAGACGGACGAACTCGGCCAGCACCGTGTGGCGGTGTTCTTCTTCCTGCTCTGGACGTTGGTGTCTTTTTCCTCTGAAAACGGGGGGATGTGGGTTGGACGGAGTGGTCCAAGGTGCTGTTTTTCCTTCCCCTAATTTCCTCTTCCTCCTCAACCCTCCACCGGTGCTAGTCATTAACGCACTAACTACTTAATTTACTCTGCTGGGCCCTGTGCCAGCTCTGGCGGTCTGTGGGGACAAGGGGCCTGAGAAGGCGTTCCCAGAGTTTCCTGGTGTCCACGGACTGGACAAAAGCAAGGAGCATGGCAGGGCCGGGTGGTGGTGGCGGCCGCAGGACTGACGGAGGCATCCGTTTTCTGGCCCCTCTCAGCACCAGCAGACACCATGTGGATCCAGGTTCGCACCATGGACGGGAAGGTCACCCACACCGTGGACTCGCTGTCCAGGCTGACCAAGGTGGAGGAGCTGAGGAAGAAGATCCAGGAGCTGTTCCACGTGGAGCCCGGCCTGCAGAGGCTCTTCTACCGGGGCAAGCAGGTAAACCCGCCCCGCAGGCCGCCCGCCCGCCCAGCACCTTTGTTCTCATCTCGCCCGGGCCTTGCTCCTTGGCGGCCACCAGCGCGCCCGCTCTCCCCCCTCGCCTGGTCCCGCTTCACGTCTCCGCAGAAAACTCAGACGCCCGAGCCAGGAACAAAGGCTCAACTCGCAGATTGACACACTGGGCAGGCAGCTGGCACTCGCATCGGTGGCGTTTGGGCTCTTAAAACTCCCTTTTTATCTCATTGTTTCCGAGGCCTCCCTCAAAATCTCTAGAAAAAGAAGTTGGAGGCGGCCGACGGAGGGCTGATGAATTTCGAGGAAAAACCTAGACTCGTTTCGCAAAGACTAGGACAGGAGAGACCAGTTGTTGTTTGAAACGCACCGGTGGCCCACGGCCCACACCTCTTTAGCATTTGATCGCACAGGGTCTGTTTTCTGGAAATTTGGATCAGCTCCTTCCGAGGCTGGAGACGGTGCCTGCCGATGAGGCATTTTTTCTGCCGCCCGCCCGGCCGCTCGGGGCAGGGCCGCCTGTGAGCAGGGGCTGGCGCTGCCTGGGGTCCGCGGCCCTGCTGCTCCCTGGTTTCCTTCCTCTGTGCTCTCTCTCCAGCCCCTCGTAACGCTTAAAATGGCCACCCTTGCTTTAGCGGCTGACCACAATTGGGACGCTGGGGGTTTCCAGTTTTGTGGGTGTCTTTGGGGCGCACGGTGAGATGTGTACTGGGGGTGGGGTTTCCCTAAGTGGAGGTATGAGGACGTGACGGCCCCGCGTGCCGGCCCCGTCCTGGAGCTGGGTGGGTTGCAGCCACAGCAGCGAACTGGACCGAAAGTCTTCAGTTGGGCCGCGTGTGCCCGACTTTGTTGTCGCGTTTTGAACAGGATCCTGCCGCCATCTGGCGTCTAGATTAGAAAGTAAACGCTCTGCCTGGCCACGACTTTGGGGGCTGGGAGGATCCGGTGCGCTTACGCAAAGCAAGATGTGATGATTAATTTCTCCGGCTCGTGGAGCCCCGGGAGACCTCTGGCCTCCTTCCTGTGAGAGACAGGGTGACTCGAACATCTCAACCTGAGTGAACTCGCTCCGCCGGGGGAGGGAGAGCCGGTCCCACGTGCTCGGGGATTGTGCAGTCGCGCGCGCGCTGAGAAGGGGGGGCCGGGCGTGGAGCCCCCTGGGCCGGTCTGTCTTTTGCCTCTTCTCACAGTGGCTCGTTTTCGTGGTGTCCACGCCGATTCTGATTTGCCACTCGGTCCATAGTTGCCACTCAGCAGGAGGTCCTTTCGGAGTTTGGACAACCTGTGTGTGCTGCGAAGTGGTTCTGGGTGTAGTTCAAAGGCGGGTTGGGCCGAGTCCTCTCGGGGGTCAAGGGGAGCACGTATTTGAGTGCGCCGTGTGCCAGGCCCCGTGCGTTTTAGCTTTACAGTTCAAACACGCAGAACAGGGGAAAGAGCCACGAACACGAACGCCTCCTCCTGGGTTTTACCGGTGATGCCGTGCGCAGTTGCTTCGCGTGCAGCTCGCAGCTTCCTCTGGCGCCTGCTCTGTTTCCGGGGATGCGTTTCAAAGTAAGTTCTCGTCACTCCCAAACGCTCATCGAGCCTGTCGTTAGCAGAGTTCGCTATTTGTGGAAATTGTCTTTGGGTAAAGTTTGTGTATAGTGAGACACACGTCTTAAGCAGACCCCTTGGGGTTCAGACAGATGTCCACACCCACGTGCCCAGACCCGTGTCTCCCTTCACTCGTCACAGTTTTTCGATCCGCTCAGAAGTCCTCGTGACGTCTGCGTGAGGCGCCAAACGCGATAGTGACGGCAGCAGCAGCGTGCGTTGGACGCGTACGTCGCGCCCCCGACCCGCAGGCCGTGGCGGTGAGGGCCGGGGCGCTCAGCCAGGGGGCGCCCTCGCCCCGGCTCCTCCGCCACCGGCACCGTGCTCCTTCCCGCGCCCTCCCGGCGCCGCGCCCCGCCACACCCCACCTGGCAGCTCCGAGGGAGCGCCCGGTCCTTTCTGTCTTCCGGGTGAGGAAGCCGGGCCTCAGCCTGATGCAGTTTCCCCAGGGCTGCCTGGCCGCGGGGAGGTATGGGCAGCAGCAGGAGGCCGGGGGACAAAGGCCGCGAAGGCAGCAGCTCACAGCCGGGGACGTCTGCAAACGGAGCGGCCTAACCGTGAGAGAGAGCCGTGCAACTTCCGTGGCTTCAAGAGAGCTCTTGTTTTTCCAGAATGTTCTGGAAGAGTGTACACAGTCCTTTTTTTTTTTTTCCTCTTGAAGAAACATGCACAGCAGTCCAAGGTCTGCGGGGAGATTGACTAAGACCATAAAGCAGCACATAGCTGAGTCTCCAGGATATGGGAGGGGGCGCCTCGTTAAGCTGAATGGGTCGGCGGTTATGTCGCCTGGTTGACGGAAATGCAGGGGGCGGATGGGGGCAGGGACTCGGGGCGGCAGGCCCCGCCGGGCCAGGGGAGCGGCATCTGGCGGCTGTTGTCTGGCTGCCCATAAAAGTAACAACAGCTCTCGTCTGTGGCACGGCCTTTAACAGGCTCGGGCACCACGCTTTGTGTTTAGTGTAATCTTCACCAGTCCCCCGGCCAAGTGGCCTGGCGGGTGACCGTTCAGACAGGGCTGATGGCGGACCCGCCGCCTTGTGGCGCGGCGAGAGTCCGCTGAGGTAACAGACGTGAGGGCCGCGCCCCGTGCCTGCCTCGCGGTGAAGACGCAGCCACAGGCTGTGTCCCCCTGCCCTGCCGACGTCGGGGCCGGGGCACTCGGGGGGCCGCCTGCGCACCGGGGTGCGGAGCGGCGTCCCGCCCCCACCCACGCAGTGCCAGGAGCACCCCAGTCATGACAACCCCTTGGGGGTGGCGTCGCCCCCACGCGAGGACTGTTACTGTGGCCGGTCTTTGACTTTAGGAAAACAGCTCGGCGGCTTTGCTGGCCTCGAAGCTGTGTTGAGGTCGGTCTGAAAGAGCCGTCGAAATGGTGTCCTCGGAATGGCCCTTCGAGGGTCACTCGTGTCTCAGGGCCCCACCGAGCGCCCCTGCGTGCTGCTCTGTCCCGAACGCTGCCTGTCTTCCCAGAGGGTCAGGCAGCAAAGAGGACGGTCGCCTCACGGAGACCTGTCCTTCAGGCTGCTCGAGGGAGGGTGTCCTTCCCGGGAGGGCACGCCCTCCAAGCCAGGGGTCCGCAGGTCCTGTCTGTAAGGGGCCCGCGGGGAGATGTTTGTCCCTGAGGGACCGCTCACCGCCACCGCCACCACGACAGTGGGTGAGCGAACGGGCGTGTTCCGGCAGGGGTCACGGCGCATTTTATTTACAAAAATAGGTGCAGGCGCAAGCGTCAGGCCGGCCTCCGTGCGCCCGTCACCGCGCTTGGGTCGCGCCCCGGGCTGTGCAGCCAGGGTTCGTTGCGGACGGCACTGCCGGGGAGTGTGCGGGACAGGCCCCGGGGCAGGGGGCTCGGACTGTTGGGCCTCAGGCCCCCTTTCCACGTGTCCACGTGGCCGAGGGCCCCAGGGGCAGAGCTGGGCGCTGTGGCTTGGTGCGGTCCTGTCGCGTGGTGCCGGTGAGCTCCCGCCGAAGTGTTGCTCCAGGGCACGTCCTCAGCTGCAGCCCTCTGGGGTCAAAGGGCAGAGTTCACTGTCAAGCCCGACTCGCCCTCCGTGTCTGCGCAGGTCCAGGAAGTGGGGGGACACGCTTGTCCTGGAGGCGCCGTCCACTGTCCCCTCCTTCCCGCCTGGGGTGCTGCCTCCCATGTGTCCTTCTGTCTGGGCGTCCGTCTGGCCCGCACCTCAGGTTGCCGCCGTGGCTGGAGGCTGACATGGGGAGGCGGGGGCCGGGGCCGCATCCCCAGGAGGGGGGGCGGCGGTCTCACTTCCTCTCTCCCCCGAGCTCAGCGAGCGGCGGTCGGGGCCGCCGTGGGATGCTCCCTTCCTCCAGCTTGAGGTCTGTCTCGGTTCGAGGCCCACACCGCCCTCGGGTGGACCCTGCGGTCCGGGTGATAGCCGCTCACCCAGAGTGCCACCTCTAAGCCAGTCAGAGAGTCAGCACGTGCCAACCCGGTGGCATTTCTTACCTGCCCTCTGTGTCTTTGGGCCGCACTCGGCATCCTGAGAAAGATCCCCCAGGAATGTCACGAGGGGCAGGAAGTGGGCGGAAGCAGGCACAGTGAGCTTTCAGTCTAAGTTTACAAAAGGAACTGGCGCCTAGTTGTTAAATCGCGTGTTTGTTTAGTTTTACATGATGCTCATGGTGCAAAATTTCAAACATCCAGGAAGGATACTGGGGTTTAGAGAGAGAGACGTAATTTAAATAGTGCGGGCAGTTTGCCCTCAGACCTGAATCTACAGTATGATGGTATCTGCCCCAAACCACATACAGTCAGTCCCCTGCATCTGTGGGTTTCGTATCCAGGGACTCAACTAACTGCACATCACAAGTATCCGGGGGCAGAAAAAAGTTCCAAAAAGCAAAACCCAGGTTTGCCCCACGCTGAGCGTGACGCCGAATCCCCGGCAACGAAGTGCCGTACGCGGCCTGGTGCGCAGACGGGTCGTGGACAAACCACCGTTCCGCGTGAGGGACTCGGGGGTCCGGGACCCAGTCCCCCTGCATCCCTAGGGACAGCTGTACGTGCTTTACTACAGGCAAGTTAAGGGATTTTCAGTGGGAATTTTGGTCATACAGGATTTTAACCTCAGGTTTAACGTTGGAATTTCTAGCGTAAGGTAAGGCTCATCGTCACTCAGTTTTATGCTTGTATCGACGTCATTAGCCTCGGTTGGGATTTCAGGATCTCGGTACCAGCCCTGGACTTGGACTCTTGGATCCCGCCGACTTGCTGGTGTGAGGGGGGCCAGGCCCAGCCTCTCTCCCTCAGTGGGCCGCACAGCTTTGGGGAAGTGGGGGCCGGGAGGGCAGAGGGGTGCATGCGTGTGCACACACACCCACACCCCTCAGCACAGTGAACAGTCGTGCAAGCTTCTTCCTGATGACTGCAGGGCCCTTCTGGAAAGTTCCAGAAGGGGCCTCTGGAAGCCACTGGAACAGCTTACGAATTATGCCCTGGAGGCGGAGCTCCAGGCTGGCCTGACCCAGTATAAGTGCCGCCTTGCCTGCCTATGCCCTGCCCCTCGTGACTGTCTGCACCCTCGCACTGGGAGGCATGTCCCCTCCTCCACGGAGCCCAGGCCTGAGCAGGTGGGGGTGCTGTCAGCCCGGGCCAGGCCCAGCGAGGGGCTCACCGGCGGGAGGTGGGGTCAGTGTGCGTGCTGGGCCCACGTCGGGGCTCCTCCCCCACCCCGCACCCCAGTGCTCACTCCGGTGCGTCTGCCCCCCGGCTGGCCGCCCCGCCTCCCACCTCGGCCTCTCCTCTCCAGCGCGGCCTCTTGCTCTGCTCTCTGCGGAACAGAAAGCTGACCGTGTGCTCCGTCCTGACTCGGCCCTGCTCCTGGCTGTCTTGCTCAGGTGGCTGGGTTTATTTCCTGTCCTCTGAAGCCGTCCTCGTCTCCTGACGTGTGTGGGAGACGCTGCTGTGTCTCCCTGTCACACGCAGCTGTGAGAAAAAGCCACTGTTTGTGAGAAACGGTCCTGTGTGAGCAAAAGCCACTGTTCTGTTTGCAAGCGATGCTGCTGCGAGCATGCTGGGGACACTGGTGTCCGTGTCCCTGGGGTGCACATGTGAGAGTCTCTAGTCACTGGTTCTCAGGGGACCGCTCTGCCCCCCCGGCGATGCCGGGCCACGTCTGGGGACGCCGTGGCTGTCTGACTGCGACGTGCCTGGCGTCATGCGTGGGAGGAGGCCACACACCGCTGCTGCTCCTCGCCCCACAGGGAGCGCTCCGGCTTCGAGTCGCGGGGTGCTGCCTCCCTGGGGAGGTGCCGGGCCCCAGGGTGCGAGCGTCTTGCTCATTCTCTTTAGTAGCATTTGGCTGGCCCTCTGCCGGCTTTCCTGTCACAGTTGTGCTGGAGACACTTGTCCCCATCTTTTTTTGTAAGTTAGTAAACTTTATTTTTTAGATCACCCCCCTCTGGCAACCACTGACCCGTCTGCGACCTCCGTAGTCCGGCTTCGTCCAGTGTCGTAGGCAGGCGCTCCTTGACTTACTGCCCCGAAGCGCCCGTCGCCCGTTGAAAGTGCCGTGAGTGGCGGATGCGCATGCGCCCGGCCCGCCGACCGCCACGGCTCAGCGCGGCCTCCCGCAGACGCGCTCCCCGGGCCGGGGACCGTGTCCGGCCGCGTCTTGCTAGCCCGGGACGAGAGCCCTGTTCAGAGTGAGAAGTGACGCTTCCACTGACTGTGTGTGGCTCTCACACCACCGCAAAGCTGAAAAGTCGTCAGTGGAACCGTCGTAAGTTGGGGACAGTCCGTATTTGGAATCATGTAGCTTTTTTGGACTTCTTTTTTTTTTACCAGCTCTATGGAGATTGAACTCACGTGCTATACAATTCACCCATTTAAATGTGTAGTTCAGTGTTCGGCTCTCTTCACAGGTTCGCAGCCATCACAGTAAATTTTACATTTTCGAGAGAAGCCCGGGCCTTTCAGCCCCTTCCCCCAGCCCCTGAGGACCACTCGCCCGAGCCCTGTCTCTGGGGACGCGCCTGCTCTGGACATGCCCCACCCGCGGGGCTGCCGCGCGGCCCCTGCGTCCGGCGTGTGTTCAGGCCTCGTCCCTGTGGCAGGCGCCCGTCACGGCCGAGTGACACTGCAGTGTGTGGACGGCCGACCTCGTGTGTCTCCGTTTGTCCGTCAGTGGATGCCTGGGCCGTTTCCGCCCCGGGCTCCTGTGACGGTGCCGCGAACGTGGGCGCGCAGGGCGGCTCGTCTCTTCCTGGCCGTGTCCCCTCCGCCCGGCGTCCCGGCTGTTCCGTGCGGCCCCGTGTTGAGCTGGCGCCACGTCTCACCCCCCGTCCTCCGCGTGGTACCTGGGCCGTGCCAGGCTCGTCGGGAGCGGGCAGCGTGGGACCGGAAAGCCAGGGGCCCCCTGCGGCTGTAGGCGCGTGTCGAGGTGTTTGGACGCGTCAGCGGGCGAGAGGGTCATCGCCCATCAGCTTCTCAGGTCTGTGGCGAAGGGTGACCTTGGACGTGGAGCTCGTCTCCACTGTGCTGTTGGCATGTGAATGGCCACCAGTCCTGTGAACTCGCCGGCTTTTGGTAAAAATTGGGAAGGAAGGAAAATCGATCTTTCGTGTATGTTTTCCTTTTTTTAGGGCGCTCCTTCTGAGCCAGGTGGTTCTGCCTGCAGGGGGCACTGGGCACCTGGGGACATCTGTGGTTGTCACGACTAGGGACTGCTCCTGGTACCAAGCGGGTGGGGGCAGGGGTGCTGCTCGGCCCCCCACAGCATGATCGGGCTCCCGGGTCACAGTGCGGTGGGGGATGGAGACCTGCCTTAGGTCTAGATAGGACAGGACGGACTTGCAGGGTCCTTGGTGGATGCCAGCAGAGTCCCGCGTGACAGACAGTTTCTAATAAAAGGCGACTCCTTGGTGCATTGGGATGCAGCTCAGATGACAAAACTCCTTTGCTCGTGCCTGCTGATTGACACCCAGGGGTGCCAGTTGCTGAGCTGTGCTGGCCTTTCGGTCCCGTTAGCAGGCGACCAGGGTGGGTGGAGTCAGCATGAAGGCGTTAACAGAGGGTGGGCGACTGGATCCGAGAAGGCGCCCTGAGTGGGTCAAACTCTAGCTCGAGCCTTCCCGGGAGGCTGGGGGGTGGGGGGGCCTCCTTGGGTTCTCGCATGCCAGGGCGGGGTACTCTGGGGGGGCCGTCCCAGGCACTAGGGGTTTGCAGCGTCCCTGCCCCCCCCCCACCTGACGGCAGGAGGGTCCCCTCACCCAGCCGCGACAACCGCACACGTCCCCAGACGTCGCAGTCCGTTGTCCCCCGAGGACCGCCCCAACCGGGAGCCAGTGACAGAGGCAGCTCACGTTTACCGTGACGAGAGCCGCGGAGCACAAAACACGCACAGCGTGAGCCTCAGGACACCCGGTGTGTGTCCACAGCCCAGCGGGGCCATCGCGTGACACCAGGAGCCCTCGTCCGAGAGGGTCCGGGGACCTTGCGGAAGGGGCATCCGTGCGCGCCCTCGGGAGCGGGCGGATTCTGTTGTCCCCTCACTCGGGGGCACATTTGGGCCTTTGCCAGGGCCCGTGCCGGCTGCCAGGGGCCCACAGATGCACCCGGTATGTCTGGCACGAGTGACCGGGTCCCGCTTCCCTGCAGATGGAGGACGGCCACACCCTCTTTGACTATGACGTCCGCCTGAACGACACCATCCAGCTGCTGGTGCGGCAGAGCCTCGTGCTGCCCCCTAGCGGCGGCGGCGGCGGCGGCAGCAGCAGCAAGGAGAGGGACTCCGAGCTTTCGGACACGGACTCGGGCTGCTGCCTGGGCCAGAGCGAGTCGGACAAGTCCTCCAACAGCGGCGAGGCGGCCGTGGAGACGGACGGGAAGACGGCCGAGGGGGACGAGGACGCGTGGGATGACACGGAGCTGGGCCTGTACAAGGTGAGGCTGGGCCCCCGCGGAAGGCTCGAGGGCGGCCGGTCTCCGTGCCCCACAGCCCCCTGCCTTCCCTGGCCCCCGCTGCAGCTCTGTCCCTGCGGCGGGCACTGCAGTCCCGCCGTGCCCAGCTCCGGGAGCTCCTGGGGCAGAATCGCAGCTGCTCCCGCTCCCTGTCCCTGGGGGAGTCCAGGCCTCCCCGCGTCTCCTCTCGGTCTGCGGTCTGCCGTGGCTGTGGAGCTGCTGGCTTCGCTGGCGAAAATTCACATAGCGATCTTGAAAAAGTGGGCCGTTCCAGTCTCTTTGGGCAGCACAGCAGGGTGGTCCTGCCCCCAGGGGACAACGGGGACCTCCGGGGTCGTCAGGACTGGGGGTGCTGCTGGCGTGAGTGGGCGGGGCCGGGGAAGCTGCTCAGCACCCCCGGTGCCCCGGACGGCCGGGCCCCAGAGGTCCACAGCGCCCCCGCGGGAAGCCCGCTGCAGGCCCTGGGCTCGCGTCCCCGGCGTCGGCACGCGGACCGGAAGCGGGCCCTGGCCGGTGCCGCGGGTCGGGCCGCCTTCCCTGGCTCGGGCCGGATGGGAGCGTTCTCTCTCCTCACAGGTCAATGAGTACGTCGACGCTCGGGACACCAACATGGGCGCGTGGTTTGAGGCGCAGGTTGTCAAGGTGACCAGGAGGGCGCCCGCCCAGGACGAGCCCTGCAGCTCCACCTCCTGCTCGGCGCCGGAAGGAGACGTCATCTACCACGTGACGTACGACGAGTGAGTGTCACCTCGCCGCAGGCAGGCGGGCTCGGGGCGTCGGCGCTCCGTGCGAGACCTGGGGTTCGGCACGGCCCTGGGCGTGATGGCCAGGATTCGGGGACCCCGCCCTCAGGCTTCCAAACCACACAGGAGGGCACCCCCAGAAGCCCAGTGCTGTGGAGACCCAGAGCCGGGCTGAGTCCTCCTCGCCTCTGGAGAAGCCTGCTCTGCCGGTCAGAGCCCACCCCAGGCCCTGTCTCCACGTGGCGCTCACACTGTGCGTCACCGCGTGACACCGGCTTGGCGTCCCTCCCCCGCCGGATGTGACCGATGGCAGCTGCTGAGTGCTCACTGTGTGCCCGGGCCTGTGCTGGGCACAGGGAGCCTCGTCTCTGAGCGCGGAGGGCGTCTCGGGCGTCGGGCATTGCTTCTCCACGGTTCCGGGGCCAATGGGGCGGGCGGGTCCGGCCCTGCGCGGGAAGCTCTGCAGCTCTCGTTCTTGAGCCCCGACCCCCCAGCCCGTGGACAGCCATCCCCTCTCTTTTCTCTGTACACACAGAAAGAGCTAGCTCTGGGGGCTCCTGCAAGGACACCATCCTGTCAGCTAAGGGCCCCAGCAACATGACCTCATTTAACCTCAGTTACCTCCCTCAAAGCCCCATGCCCAAATACAGTCACTTTAGGGATCAGGACTTTAAGGCATGAAATTGGGGGTGGACACAATGCAGTCCATAACGGGGGGCGAGTATGCCTGCGGGCGTCCCATTCTGGGTGCTCGGGGCTTCTGGTTCTCTTTGGGGTCCCTACTGCCTGCCCTGGTCTTGGGCACGTCCTAAGCCTAGCTCCATATGAACAGTTGGAGTAACTGAGTAGGTGAATCACAGTCCGAGCAGGATTCCTCTTGGTCAGGGCGTTGCAGACTGCAGCCCAAGGGCCAAGGCTGGCCCACTGCCTGTTTTCGTAAACAAAGCTATCGAAACACGTCGACACCCATCCATTTTCATGTTACCCGTGACCACTTTCTTGGTGATAGCGACAGAATTGAGTACTGGCAGCAGACCTCCCAGCCCCTCGGCTGCCCGGCCCTTCGCAGGAAGAGCTCGGCACCCCCGTGCTGGCAGCGCAGTGGACGCAGCGAGTGCCAGGCGGCGCAGCCGACCTCGGGCTCGTCCCCCTCGCGGTCGAGGTTCACTCTGCCTGACGGTGTTTTCTCCAGCCGTCATCTTATGCCTTTTCGAGGCTGCCGGACTATGGCCGCATGTTCAGGATGATCGGGCGTCGTATTCTAATCTCCACGTCGTGCTTACGTAAACGAGGTGCTGGACGCCCCTCTGCAGAACCCGTTCCAATCCGTGCGTCTGGAGGAAGCTCAGGCTCCCCCCGCCCCATTTCTTTGTCACGTCCCTAGGGCCGCAGACCGGGTGGTTTGTAGTAGGTTTGTTCTCACGGTTCCGGCAGCCGGATGTCCACGGCCGGGGGTCCGGGCGGCCAGGGGCCGTGCTTCCCGCCCCCTCCAGCTCCCAGTGCTGGCCGGCTGTCTCGGGCTCCCAGTGTCCTGTGTGTGTGACGCCCTCTCACAAGGGCACCCGTCATACTGGATTAAGGCAACGTGACCTCATCTTAGTTTGTAACCAAATTAATACCTGCAGAGACTCTATTTCCAGATTAGGCCTCATTCCTACATGCCAGGGATTAGGCCTCTGACATATCTTTTCAGGGGACACGCATCAGCCCTTAACATTTTCTGTAATTGGTGCGCCCTCTGTACCTGTGAATTTCCGCCACCAGCACCTGAGGTGGCGGGGGAGGGGACTCTGCGAACTGCGTGGTGAGAAGGACCCGGACCCGTGTCCTGTTGCCGCGGAGAGCATGCGGTGGGTGTCGCCTGGGGTCTGAACGTGGCTCTCTCCGCAGCTACCCGGAGAACGGGGTGGTCCAGATGAGCTCCCAGGACGTCCGGGCCCGCGCCCGGCACATCCTCAAGTGGCAGGAGCTGGAGGTGGGCCAGGAGGTCATGCTCAACTACAACCCCGACAACCCGAAGGACCGGGGCTTCTGGTACGACGCCGAGATCCTGCGGAAGCGCGAGACCCGCACGGCGCGGGAGCTGTACGCCAACGTCCGGCTCGGGTGAGTGGCCGGCTGTCCGGGCAGCGCCCTCTGCGGGGGCCCAGCCCCCTTCGCCTCTCTGGGCCCCCAGGTGATCTTCCGACTGGGACACTGAGCCTCGTGCCCCTGCCGGGAGCGGCTCTGGGCCCTGGCTGGAGATGCGAGCCTTCCTGTGCTCCTTGTTGCTGTAGATTTGGCAAATAGGCAGAAACTTTAAATGCGTCAGAATCCAGAAGGTCGGGAGAGCCACAGTGAACATTGTTCCTTCCTCTGTCGCCTGGCCACCCCGTTCTCCTTTCTGGAGACATGCCTGTGCCGGCACCTTCCGGGGACATCCTGTGCCTAAACAAGCATGAATGTGCACGCAGACAAACAGGCCCGAGGTGGTGTGCGCCACACCTGGGTTGGCAGACTGCTGTCCGCAGGCTGGATCCAGCCCCTGCCTGTTTCGGTGAATAAAGTTTTATCAGCACACAGCGTGCCCATCTGTTTGCCTGTTATCGGTGGCTCCTCTTGTGTTGGCATTTGGAGTATTTGGGAGAGACCAAGAGCACTCACTCTTCTGTGCTTTGCAGAAAACGTTTGCCAGGCTCTAGTCTGCTTTGCCTTTCTCGGTCTGTCTGTCTGTCTGTCTCTTTCTATGTTGAAATAACACAACACAAAACCTCTCCCGACCATTTGTAAGTGTACGGTTCAGTGGCATCAGGTGCCAACTGTCAGTGCTGCTCCGCTTCCCGAACTTTGTTATCGTCCCAAACAGCCACTGCCCCCATCACACGCGCCCCCCCCCCCACCGTCTGCGCTCCGCGAGTCCGGCTCCTCTGTGGCCCTCCTGCGAGTGGGACCCCCCGGCATGTCTCCTGTGTCTGGCTGTGTCACTGGGTGTAACGACCTCCAGGCCCGTCTAGGTAGCAGGACGTGTTAGAACTTACCTCTTCCATGGATGAACAGCATTCCAACGTCTGCATAGAACACAGACGTGAAAATCTGGGCAGCGGTGTCTCACACACACACGTGGCCCGTGCCGCGGTCACGGGGGAGGGGCCCTGGGGGGGGTGGCGGGAGGGGGGTGGGGGTGGGGGCGGGGGCGGGCGGTGGCGACGTCACCATTAAACGCGACCCCGTTTTTTGTTGCACCGCTGTTCGTTTTCCTCGGCTCGTTTCCGATTGCGCCGACGGCTGCTCCCACCCCGCGCTGCCCCCCTCCTTGCCGCGGGTCGAGTTTGCTGCCTTCTCTGGAGGCGGCAGCTCAGACCAGCGAGCAGGGCGGCTCCTCTAGCGCGCATGCCGAGGACGCCCCTCGCCTCTGCCCGCCGCGGTGTGTGCCGCCAGGCCCTCTCCTCGTTCGGTGCTGTTTCTTTGGTTTCCTTTGAGATTTCCTCGCGGACTCCTGGCTTCTTTAGTGGTGTGGCGCTTAATTGCTGGGTTCGAGAGACCTTTGTGTCGTCTTTCGTTTATTGACTTGTAGGTTGACTTCGTGATGTCCAAAGAGCACGCGCTGTGTGATTTCGGCTCTTCGAGAGTCGGCAGAGTTGGTTCCGTGGCCCAGAGCCGGGCCTGCCTTGGCGACCCCGTGGCCGTCGGGGTGCTCGCGCGGGGCGCAGCGCCTGCGCCCGGGGGTGTGCTGGCCACGCTGTTCCCGGGGAGCGTGCTGGCGGGTTTTCCGCCCAGTGCCTCTGTTGGCGTTGGGGGGCGTCGGAGTCGGCGGCCAGCTGTAGCTGGCTTCGTCTGGTTCTCCCTTCGGCTTCATAGTGAAGAGGCTGTTTTTTGGTGCACACACTTAGGGTAGTGATGTCCTCCTGTAGTGTCTCGAGTCATATTCTGTGTTCTCAAGTCTGCTTCGCCTGAGGCGTGTGGACTGAGCACACCTTTTTTTTAACATTTATGTTTGGATGGTGTATCTTTTTTGTTCCTTTTACTTTCAACCTATATAGTTGAGGTTGAAGTGCGTTTCTTATAAATAACATAGAATGGGTCACTTTTTTTATCCACCTTGCTAGTCTTTGCCTTTTAATTAGCATGTTTAGACCATTTATGTTTGAAATAATTATCGGTATGTTAAGGCTTAAGCCCGTCTTTCTGTTCTCTGTTTTTTTCTGTTTCTCTCTTTCTGTCCTTCCTGGCGCCTACCTAAACGGTTTTTAGGATTCTGTCTTGATTTATGTCAGTCTTTGGGGCAATGACTTTTGTATAGTTTTCCTTGTGGTTTCTCCGGCCTTTACCCCATAAACATGTGACACCCTGGTGTCACCACCTTGAAGAGTTAGAAATGTTTCTCCGGTGTTGGTCTCTTGTCACTTGTTGTAGTGAGTGTATCGGATGGTGTTACGATTTTTATTTCGATCATCACCTGGTGCAGGATACTCCTGAGGAGGATGATCAGTTGTATTTACCCATATTTCTGCTCGTTCTTCCTTTTTGCTCCAGGAGTCTTTCCTTTGTAACTTCCTATCTATTCGAAGAGCTTCCTTTGGTTATCCTGCATGAGTGGGTCTGCCAGCTGAGAAGTCTTTTAATTTTCCTTCATCTGAGAATGCCATCGTCCCCACCCCGCAACTCCCAGGCGTCGAATGGTTTTATTCATAAATGTTTTAGAAACATGTTTCTTGAAGAAATGTAGTTAGAATGTCATTACTACAACTTAAAAATTAGCGGTAATTTCTTAATGCGTTTTCAGTCATTGTTCAGTCTTCTGATTATCTCACTTTTTTTAAAACCATTTGTTGATCAGGCTCTAAGTAGTGTTCACGTATCTTTAAATCTCTTGTTTATCTTTAGGTTTCTTGTCCCCTTTTTCTTAACAAGTGAGTCACCGAGATGTGCCATGACCGTCCAGTACAGGCTGCGTTTTGCAGACTTAGTGTCGAAAAAGACTGTAGAAAAGCTCACTGATCATTCTTGACCATTAATTACATGTTGAAATGATATTTGTTGGCCTTGGGTTACGTCAGACACGTTTGAATTGCTTCTCTCTTCTTTCTGGAAGCGGTTACTAGGAGTCGCAGCTGTGAGGTGTGTGGCCCCTGCTCAGCCGCCACTGCGGCTGCCGACGTGGATGGCACCGCGGCCCCTCGGGGCCCTTTGAACTTGGAGGAGCTTTTGTGTTTTGACATAGGCACATCGGTCAGACTTTACCTTGGTGGATTTTTCATGATGGGCCCTGTCTAATGGCCTTGCCCGCCCAAGGGTCAGAACTTCCTCTTGGCGCATCGTGTGGCGATCCTGTTTCAGGCGCTGCTTCCTCCCCGCTGTGTCTGATGTAGTAGGAGTTGAACTGGCTGGGGGAACAGCCAGGTGCTCGCCCGAGGCCCGCGAGGCCTGTTCCTGAGCCGGTTGGAGCCTCAGGTTCCCGTGCTCGGAGGTTGTGCGGGGCGGCCGAGCCCCCCGCGAGGCCTGATGGCCCGTGTCCTGCAGGGAGAACTCTCTCAACGACTGCCGGATCGTCTTCGTGGACGAGGTCTTCAAGATCGAGCGCCCGGGCGAGGGGGGCCCCGTGGCCGAACACCCGCTGAGGCGTGAGTTGGGGTCCTGCCCGCGCCTTCCGCCCGGGGGTGGGAGGGGGCCTCTGGCGCCCTTCGCGGGGTGACCCTGGCCCCCGTGTCCAGGGAAGAGCGGGCCGTCCTGCAAGCACTGCAAGGACGACCAGAGCAAGGCCTGCCGCGTGTGCGCCTGCCACCTGTGCGGCGGCAAGCAGGACCCCGACAAGCAGCTGCTGTGCGACGAGTGCGACATGGCCTTCCACACCTACTGCCTCTGCCCGCCCCTCAGCAGCGTGCCCAAGGAGGACGAGTGGTGAGCGCCGCCGCGGCCGCCGGGCAGGGCTGGCGGGGGCCCGCGCCGTCTGTCGGCTGGCCAGCGCCTGAGGGGTGGTGACGGGAACGGGGCGAGGGACTGTCCTGAGTTCCGGTGTGGCCCGGGCCTCACGGTCACTGCGGGGCCGGAGCCCCTGCAGGCAGGGAGCAGGGGGCTGGGGCGTGGCACCGCCTCAGAGCCGCCCACGGTGACCACACATGTGACCGCAGATGTGCCGCAGGCTCTGGTCCGAGGACCCGAACCTGTCAGCAGAGTTGCCCTGCAACTCGGAAGTGGCCACTGTCCACACACCAACCCTGGTGGAGCTGGGGAAGCCGAGTGCGGGGCACTGAGGTCCCCACAGCCTGGCCGGGGGGTCCCCGCGGGGGCGGGACGGGGGCGCCGTGCAGTGGCAGGGCCGGCGGTGGGGGAACTGCTCTCGCTCCGCGTGGCGCGCACGGCCAAGGAGCTGGGATCTTGCATGAGCGTAAACTTCAGTGGCCCCGTGCTTGGACAGCACAGGGTGGCAGGAGCCAGTCGTGCCTGCAGGGCTGGGGCGCGCAGCGGGCCGAGGGCAGGGGGTGACGTCCCTGTCGTCGCAGGTACTGTCCCGAGTGTCGCAACGATGCCAGCGAGGTGGTGCTGGCCGGAGAGAAGCTGAAAGAGAGCAAGAAGAAGGCGAAGATGGCGTCGGCCACGTCGTCCTCACAGCGCGACTGGGGCAAGGTGAGGTGGCCCTCGCCCCGTGCGCCCCCCGCCCCCCGCGCCCCGCGCCCGCTCACGCTGCTCTCCCCTCTGTTCCTGGCGCGGACAGGGCATGGCGTGTGTGGGCCGCACCAAGGAGTGCACCATCGTGCCCTCCAACCACTACGGACCCATCCCGGGCATCCCCGTGGGCACCATGTGGCGCTTCAGAGTCCAGGTACCGGCAGGCGGGCCCGGCCGCCAGCCCCCGCCCGAGCAGGCGGCGCCCGTGCTGTCGGGGAGGAGGGTCTCGTGACGGGCGCGCCGCGTTCGGAGGGCGAGTCGGGCCGCTGGCGGTGCGGGCGGCAGCCGGGCGGGCGGGGCGAGCGCCTCTGCCCCAGGTGGTGCCACTCGTACCTCGGTGGCTTCTGCAGGTCAGCGAGTCGGGGGTGCATCGGCCTCACGTCGCGGGCATCCACGGCCGGAGCAATGATGGGGCATACTCCCTGGTCCTGGCCGGCGGGTACGAGGACGACGTGGTGAGTGGGGGGGCTGGTATTTATTTTGTAATTGTAGGAAAACACGCATAACGTAAAACGTGCCGTTTAGCCACTTGTAAGTGCACGGCTCAGCGGCATTGCGCACACGCGCCTCGCCAGGCCACTGACCCGTCCCTGTGTCCACCTCCGGGACTTCCTCATTGTCCCGGGCTGACCCTCTGTCCCCGCCACACACTCCCCCCCAGCCCCCAGCCCCCCCATCCGCTTCCTGTCTCTGCGGATCTGCCTCCCCCGGGGCCCCCCTGGGAGCGGGGTCGCACAGTGCTCGTCGTTTTGTGACGGCCGACGTCACTGACCGTAGCGTCCTCCCGGCTCATCCTCGTAGCGGGTGTGCCAGAGGATCCTTCTAAGGGCTCCGTGCCGTGCCACCTTCGGGATGGGCCGCGTTGGTACCCACCCCGTGTCGGCGGACAAGACACGTGGGTTGCCGCGTCCTCCCGGCTGTCGTGAATCCCGCTGCTGTGAACACGAGTGCACAAGTACCTCGTAGAGACCCTGCTCTCAGCTCTTTCGGGTGTGGCCCTGTCGTCCCGTCTTTAACTTTTGAGCGACCTCCGTGCCGCTTTACGCAGCGGCCGCGCTGTTCTCCCCGGCGGCCACGGGGCCAGGGTCGCACAGGGCCAGGGTCGCAGTGCACAGGGCCAGGGTCGCAGTGCACAGGGCCAGGGTCGCACAGGGCCAGGGTCGCAGTGCACAGGGCCAGGGTCGCCGTGCACAGGGCCAGGGTCGCAGTGCACAGGGCCAGGGTCGCACAGGGCCAGGGTCGCCGTGCACAGGGCCAGGGTCGCCGTGCACAGGGCCAGGGTCGTAGTGCACAGGGCCAGGGTCGCAGTGCACAGGGTTAGGGTCACCGTGCACAGGGCCAGGGTCGCAGTGCACAGGGCCGGGGTCGCACAGGGCCAGGGTCGCACAGGACCAGGGTCACAGTGCACAGGGCCAGGGTCGCACAGGACCAGGGTCACAGTGCACAGGGCCAGGGTCGCACAGGGCCAGGGTCGCAGTGCACAGGGCCAGGGTCGCACAGGGCCAGGGTCGCAGCGTCTCCACCTCCTCCGCGGACTGGCGCCTGTGTCCTTGACAGTGGACGTGCTCGTGGGCCCTGGGCGTGCTGTCTGTGAGGCCCCGCCCCGCGGGGGCGTCAGCTTCCCCCTTCTGTTTCAGGACCACGGGAATTCGTTCACCTACACCGGGAGTGGTGGTCGAGACCTTTCCGGCAACAAGCGGACTGCAGAACAGTCCTGTGATCAGAAGCTCACCAACACCAACAGGTCCGCAGAAACCAGGTTTCACGTTTTCGCCTGCTCGCTCTGCCCCGTCCGCTGGTGGCTGCGCGGAGGGAAGGGGGTTTGGTTCTTTTCTTGGGGTGTCACACCCAGGAAGCTGGATCCTCACTGAGACTGGTGGAACCTAAGGGTGCTATTTCTTGTCTTCTTTGTCTGCTGACGTCTCATGAATCTTTCAGAGACATTAAGTATTTCCCCTGCGAGGCCAGATAATAAATCTTTGGGGCTTTGTGGGCCGCACGGTCTCTGTTGCAGCCACTCAGATCTGCCACCGTAGCACAAAAGCGTCTGCAGAGCTTACGTAAGTGAAGGAGCGTGGCTGTGTTCCAATAAAACTTTATTTGTAGAACCAAGCAGTGGGTTGGAGTTTGCTGACCTCCAACTGCAGAAAGGGGGAGGACTTTTTAAGCATAAAGAATATCGTAAAGTCCAAAAGAAGAGACAGATTTGATGACATAAACATGGTAAATTGCATCAGTGAAACCCATAACTGAAACGACAAGGCAGGCAGATGGCTCTCTGGAGGGACATATAATCGTCAAGTCCTCAGGCGTGAGGAGCTGTGGCAGACCAATAGGAACTAACACACAGGGCATGCAGATTATCGACAAAAGAAAAGGAAATTTTCAATAACCATGAAAAACCGTTCAACTTTAGTAATCAAAGAAATACAAACGGAGGTGATGGTGAGGTACCATTTATTTCTCCTGTGACAGCCAAAAATTTTAAAATGTTGAGAAATGCCAGAAATACAAATTGGTACCATTTTTCTGGAAATCTCTTGAAAATCGAAAGTGTCTATGAGACGTGGAATGAAACTTACAGGTAGCTGTATTTATCGCACTGTTATGTAAAACAGCAAAATATCAGCATCCGTTTGGGGGAGCGTTTCAGTTTCAGTAGCTGTTAAAAGTCGTGTTTTGAAAAAAGGTTTAATGTGACGAACTGCGCACGAGCTGACATTAAGTGATACACGCTGGGCCCAAAAGTCCAAGAAACGTGTTCTTTAAAAGTGGCGTTTCTGCCCAGAAACCAGCCGCGTACTTGCAGCTCTTGTCCCTTTCCCGCCCGGTGAGGGCGTCGGAGCCTCTGCGGCTCACCCCGCCCGGCTCACCCCGCCCGGCCAGGGCTACCCCCCCCCCCCCCGCCTGTGCCCCCGCCGCCTGTCTGTGGCACCTTTTCCACTGGGCGTTAGTGGCCTGCAGCGCCAGTAACAAAATCCCGCAGACGAGGTGGTTTAACACATTTATTCTTGCACGTTCCTGCAGGCCCCAAGTCAGAATCCAGGTGTCACGGGGCCGGCTCCCTGTGACACTTCTGGGGGGGCCCTTCCGGCCTCTCCCGCCCCTGGTGGCTGCCGCGCCCTTGGCGCCCCTGGCGCGTGGCCGCAGCGCTCAGTCTCTGTCCCCGTCTCCACGCGCCCTCCCCTCCGTCCGCCTCCTTTGCTGACAGGGACACCAGCCATCGGATGTGGGGGTCCCCTCACCCATCCTGGCCTCTGAACTCGAGTCCATCTGCGAGCACCCTCTTTCCTAAAAAGGCCACGTGCATAGGTCCCAGGGCATGGGGTGCGGCCCTCCTCCTGGGGGGCGTAGTGTGACCCACATCCATGGCCCCGCTGTCCCCACAGGGCGCTGGCTCTCAACTGCAGCGCCCCCATCAACGACCGCAAGGGGGCGGAGGCCAAGGACTGGCGGTCGGGGAAGCCGGTCCGCGTGGTGCGCAACGTCAGGGGCCGCAAGCACAGCAAGTACGCGCCCACCGAGGGCAACCGGTACGACGGCATCTACAAGGTGAGCCGCCCCGCCCCCGCCCCCCCCCCGCCCCCACGCGCCCCTCCCCCACCCCCCCTCGCACCCCTGGCCGCCCGGTCCCAGAGTCCTGACGGCGCCTTCCGCCCCGCAGGTCGTGAGGTACTGGCCGGAGAAAGGGAAGTCCGGCTTCCTGGTGTGGCGCTATCTCCTGCGGAGGGACGACAATGAACCCGGTCCCTGGACCAAGGAGGGGAAGGACCGGATCAAGAAGCTGGGGCTGACCATGCAGGTGCGTCCAGGCTGGGCTTGCGGGGGCCGGGACGCCCCTGGCCCACCTGGCAGCTGAGGCCCTGGCGACCTGGGCCCATAGTGCTGCCTGGAGCCCTGTCTTCTTGGTTGGTCCCTGGGGATCATGGCAGGAGCCACCCCATGGATGGCTGGGTGGTGGAGTGCTCAGCCAGCCGAAGCCTGCCTCCTCCGCTCGGAAGCACTCCCGGGTTTCTCTCCTGCGTGCTGTCCAGGCACCGCGCTGGCCACGGCTTGCGGCTGCCCGTTTCACTTCTTTAGCCAGTGGGCCGTGGGGCTGGGCAGACCGTGTTGAGCTTTTGCATTCGTAGTTTTAGAGTTGAGACCCAGGCTCATAGGTGTGTTAGTATGTGGGTTTGTCTGAAATTAAATTAGAAGCCCCTCCCCCCCAAAAAAAACAACAAAACTGGAGGAATGTGGAGAGCGGCGGGTGTACAGGTAAGGAGGGGGCCCCTCCCAGGCACCGGCTCGCCTCTCTCCGAGATGGAGCGGCCTGCCTCCTGAGGATCCAGCCTGTGCGGAACGCGGCTCTCGGCTCCGTAATTGCGCGTGGGGAGGTGCCGTGCAGCTGGTAGCTTGCGGGACTATTTGAGGAATCTTAATTGCCACTGAGAGTCTGAAAGTGCCTGCCCCTTGAGGGGGGGTCACGAGAGCTGTCTTCTGAACATAAGTTAGTACCACAGGGGATTTCAGAAGCTGAGGAATTGGGGAGACAACCAGCTGTGGGCGGGGAACGTCGGCACCTGCTGGGGGCAGGGTCTTTATGGACGACTTCAGTCTTTATTGCAACTTAGTGTTGCTCTAAAGAAGGTGGAAATTTCTCGAAACATTTTGGAATCGGACATGACTGTAGGTGCCTCAGAGATGGGGCTGTAACCGAGTCGCCTGTGAGGACCTGTGGGAGCCCATGCTCCTCACAGCGGGCCTGTAGGTGAGCCGAGCCCCTGGGCTGGGGCTGCTTGTTGGTAAACGGAGTTTTCTTGGGGCACAGCCGAGTCCCTCCGTGCGCCTGCGGGTTCTGCCTGCTGTGGGGCCCAGCAGAGCCTGGTGTCCCCACAAAGCTAGCCGGTGTGCCACCTAGCCCCTGGAGAAAGTTTGCCTGCCCTACTGGAAGTAAGAAAGATAGCGAGGTTATCAGGTTGGCTGGATCACTGTCTCATTTGACTTGTCACCTCCACCCTGCCAGGGGCAGGTTAGCCTTTTATTCTGGGAACCCGGTTTGTGACAGTCACTGCCTCGGGCTCCAGGCTTGAGTGAGTGGAGGAGGCAGAGCTGAGGCGGTCTGCTGTGGGGGGCTGGGGGGCTGGGGAAGGCACGGAGGGGGGTGGCAGGAAGCGTGAGTGGGGCGGGGCGGTCCCTGGTCCCTGGGGTTCCCGGCTGCCCCGGGCGCACATGGCTCCAGCCCGCTCCTCACGGCTGTCCCCTCTCCCACAGTACCCAGAAGGCTACCTCGAGGCGCTGGCCAAGAAGGAGAAGGAAAAGGAGAACAGAAAGAGGGCGGCCGAGGAGGAGGAGGAGGAGGAGGAGGACGAGGACTTCTCGTCCCCCAGGAAGGGCAAGCGGAAGAGCAAGCCGGCAGGTGGGTGTCTCGGGGCAGCCCGCGCGCGTGCTCGGCGCTGCCCGCGCTCACCGCCCGCTCTGTCCCAGGCGGCAGGACCGGCGCCGGGTCCCCGGGAAGGACGCCCAAGAAAAGCAAGGTGGAGCCGTACAGCCTCACGGCCCAGCAGAGGGGCCTCGTCAGGGAGGACCAGAGCAACGCCAAGCTGTGGGCCGAGCTCCTCAAGGCGCTCACGGACGGGCCGGTGAGCGTCCCCCGCGCCCCGCCGCCCCGGCCGCCCGCCCCGAAGCAGAGGGGGCGTGACGCTGACCACCGGCACCGTCGTGACGTGTCGGCTCAGTGGCATTACGTGGTTTCCCGTTGCTTTTCCACTGTCCCCACCGTCCGTCTCCAGAACTTCCTCGGTGTCCCCAACTGACACTCCGTCCCCTTCGAACACTCACTCCCCCCACGCCCAGCCCCTGGCTCCACCACCCACTTCCTGTCTCTGTGCATCTGACTCCTCTGGGGACGTCCTGGGCGGGACCACGCAGCACGTGTCCTTCCGTGTCTGGCTTATGTCGCTGAGCGTAACGTTCTCCGGGTTCATTTACATCATAGCAGGTGTCAGAAAGCTCTCTTTAAGGCCGAATGATGGTCCGTTGTCTGGACGGACGGCGTTCCGCGCACGGCTGTGAGCGTGAGTGAGCGAGCGTCTCCCCCGGCCGCTGCCGGCCGTGCTCTCGGGTGTGCGCAGACGTTCCGTGCTCTACGGGTCACATCTTAGACCGTCGCACGTGGAAAATGCGCTTGCTGCGCCTCAGCCACCCTGCGTCGCAGACGGCCCGGCCGTAAAGTGCTGCGGACGCTCACGTTGGCCTCCGGCCGGGCCGGGCCGCTGCCCGGCGTCTCTGCAGGGTGGCGTGCGAGCCTGCGGCGCGAGCCCAATTAAAAACCTGAGGTGTGGGCCCTACTGAATTGGGATTGCTTTTACACCATTGCGAAGTTGGAAAATTTTAAACGAAGCCATAGTAAGTTGGGGATTGGCGGCGGGGTTGCCGGGTCACATGGTCAACTGAGGACCGACCCGCCAGTCCAGGCTGCTGTCCTGACCTTCCTGCCCTGAGTGGGGTGTGACGCTGATGGTCACGGCGAGCGAGCGACTCGCTGTCCTCTGGCTGCCCCCCCACCCCCGCCACGGGAACCAGCTCTCCTCGGCTCCCCAGCCACGTGCGCCCCGGGCGGTCTGCCGTGACCGCTGACGCGCACTCTGTGGCCGGCCCGGCCCGGAGCGAGGCCCAGCTGGCCTCAGGCGCCGTGTGCTCCCGTTTCAGAAGTTCCTGAGCAAGGTGGAGGAGACGTTCCGGTGCATCTGCTGCCAGGAGCTGGTGTTCCGGCCCGTGACGACCGTGTGCCAGCACAACGTGTGCAAGGTGAGCGCGGTGGCCCAGCGCCCCGCCTTCGCCGCGGGCCCCCCTCGCCCCGCTCCCCTGCCCCCCGCCTCCCGGCCCCCGTCCCCCAGCTGGCCTGGGCCGCCCCGCGTCACCTGGCCCCGCGCCGCCCGTTGGCTGGGTCTGTCGAACACCCTCCCAGCCTGCCATGCACCGGGGGGTCCCGCGTCAGGGTGGGAGAGCGCTGGCCTGAGGTCCGGCTGTGATTAGTGACTTAAACAGGTGGCGGGTTGGGGTACAGAGGCATGAGGTGCTGGTCTCTCAGCAGGGGTCCCCAACCCCTGGGCTGCGGACTGGAACCGGTCTGAGGCCTGTTAGGAACTGGGCTGCACAGCGGGGGGTGAGGGGTGGGTGGGCGAGCGAAGCTCCTTCTGCATCCGCGGCCGCTCCCAGCGCCGGCGTCGCCGCCTCAGCTCCGCCTCGGGTCCTCAGGCGTTAGATGCTCATAGGAGCATCATCCCCGGTGCCACAAAGGCTGGGACTGCCGCCCTAGGGGCCTAGAGGAGCAGGAGGAGGGCTTCCTGGAGGAGGGGCCTCGGGCAGCATTCCAGGAGGGCAGAAGGGCCCGTGCGGAGGTCCAGACAGACGAGCAGGCACGTCTGAACAGTTAGGGCCTGCAGATCCGGGACGTGGGGCGGGCAGGCGGGCTCCAGGCTCTGCCCGGTGGTCAGTCTCTGGAGAGAAAGGACGTGATGGACAGGTGGGGGCTGAGATTAGACTAGACCGAGGTCTCTCCTTCGACACCGGGTGTCGGGCCGCATCGTTCTCTGGCAGGGGCGTCCTGAGCACTGGGGTGGGGGGCGAGCAGCTTCCGTGGCCCCCCCGCACACGGTGCCAGGAGCGCACCATGGGTGTCCCTGGGTGGCCGAGGGTCCCCTGGGGCAGGACCGCCCGGCGGCAGGTGCCGGCCCGCGGGAGCGGTTTCTCTGGCCGCTCTGGGCAGTGCCGGCAGCAGTGTGAGGGGCCGTCGCTGCCTCCTGCTTCCCCTTGGTCTCTGAGCTGCTGGCGACTTCGCTCCCAGCCCCTGTCCTCGCCTTGGGGCCGTCGGGCTGTCCAGTGCTGGCTGTCACGTGGGGGGGACTCGTCCTAACTGCTTTGGCTTCAGGGTCCGGCCTTCCTGCCTGCCTCGGGCCCCGCACCCGGTCCTGTGGCCTGATGGGTCCGTTGGTGTGGGACCTGGAGGTGTGGCACAGGCTCGGTGGAGGAGGGTGGGGGCCTTCGGAGTCAGCCGCCAGGGTGGGACCGCCCCCCAGCCTGCCCGTCTCAGCCTGGGAAAGCCCCCTCATTCTCGCAGCCCCTGACGAAGGGCACAGCAACAGCCTCCTGGCTCTGGGTGACCCGTGCTGCGGGGCTGTAGGCCAGCACACGGGCGGAGGCGTTGGTGGCGGGGAGGTTTGCAGCGGGTCAGGCCGGCTAGTACAGCACGAGTGGACCAGTCGCTGGGGTTCCGGGGACCGAGTGTCTCAGGTCAGTCGCCCGTCTCAAAGGGCCATCGCTGTGCGGGAAGAGGGTACTGGCCTTAATGTGTCTGCCCGTCTGTCCGTGTGACTGGTTGCGTCTCCCAGAGACTCACTTGGCATCCGAGGGATTATGGGAAAGTGGCTGTGACCCTCTGCCCTGCTGTCCAAGCACCTGGTGTTTTTGTACTCTAAAGTTATTTTATCGTACTGAGGTACACACAACGCAAAATTACAACCCTAGCCATTTGTGAGTGTGCGGTCCAGTGCGGTAAGCACGTTTAAATGTGCAACAGTCCCCACCATCCACCTCCAGGGACTTTCTCATCGTTCCAAACTGACACTCTGTCCCCGTTAAACACTCCCTCCCCTCCCCTCCCCCAGCCCCTGGCCCCACCATCTACTTCCCGTCTTAATGGATCTGCCTCCTCTGGGGACCCCCAGTGAGTGGGATCGCACAGTGTTTGTCCCTTTGTGACTGGCATGTTGCACTGAGAATAACGTCCTCAGGGTTCATGGATGTTGTGGCCTGTGTTGGAATTTAATTTTTAAGGCCGAACGATATCTCATGGCCTGGGTGGACCACGTTGTGAGTATCGTTCTTTGCTCATGGACCTTTGGGTGCTGTGACTCATGCACAATCAGAACCTGGTTTTTGAATGTGGACCCAAATCTTACTTTTGTTGAGCACAAAGAGAACTACCTTTGCCTCTGGAATCAAGGCCGTAAACTTCACGTTGAAAAAGGAGCTCAGGAGTTTTAGGAATAGGAAACAAGCCACGGCGCGTGTCCATGGTCGAAGGTGCTGTGCTGACATTCGCCCCCGCGCCCCGCTGCCCGACGTCATCCTCCGGGTGTGCACGCCCATGTGGGCCCCCGTCCCACGTGCATTACCTCCGGCCAGGCGGGCGGGGTCTTCCCTGTTCCTCTGACAGGGCGGCTGACTGGCCAGGGCCTGTCCGCGCCGTGGCTCTGCCCCTGCCTGGCACTCTTCCCCGGCGTCGGCCGTGAGAACCGAGTGTGAACTGGGAGTGTGCCCAGCACCGCAGTGCCTTCCTTCTCCCTGTTGGTCTCGTCGATGTACAGTTATTGAGCATCTGCTACGTTTCGGGTCCTGCACTTGGTGCTGGGAGGGTCAGTAAGACACAGCCTCGATTGCAGGAAGTGTCTGGCCGTCAGAGCTAAACACGTTAGTAAACGAGCCGGCTCCAGAGGGAAGGTGCTGCTCTGAGGCGCACTGGGCGAGGACTGGCTGCGGTGGGGCCACTCCAGTGTTCCAGGAGTCAGGGACGGGTCCTCCGAGCAGGTGACTTGAGCCCAGGCATGAGTGTTGCGAGAGCCAGAGGACAGACCTGTCGGGTGGTGTGGCCTGCACGTGCCGAGGCCTTGGGGCAGGATGAGCAAGGAGTCTCTAGGGGGTCCTGGGGAGGCCGGGCTGGTGGTGGACGGCGAGTGGTAGGAGGTGACGGAGGGTCAGGCAGGAGGGGCCTCTGGACCTTGCGAGAAGTCAGTGTTTGCTCTTGACTCCATCGCTGGGGACAGCGGGCGGCCAGGAGTGGCCCCGCTGCCGAGGACGGCACGTCTCACCTGCCCCCTCTCCCTCGTAGGATTGCCTGGACAGATCCTTCCGGGCCCAGGTGTTCAGCTGTCCGGCCTGCCGCTACGACCTGGGCCGGAACTACGCCATGCAGGTGAACCAGCCGCTGCAGGCGGTCCTCAGCCAGCTCTTCCCCGGCTACGGCAGTGGGCGGTGATGCTCAGCACTTCGCGCCGGCGTTTTCTAAAAACGCATCAGAGGGGTCTTTGGCCCCCCCTCCCCAATCCCCTTGTTTTTTAGTGGGCTTAACTTAAACAGGTAGTTTTCTCCGCTCCCAAAAAAGCCCTTTGTCTTCCTGGCTTTGTTTATTTTAATCTATAAATTTTCAAGAATTTGTATAACGGCTCAAAGAAAGAAAGAAAGTTGGACTTCTCAGTGTTTTATCTTGGTTTTTTAAAAAAATACAAAGCCTGCAACATAGAAGCAAAAAACGAAAATTTTTTTTCTGAAGATGGAATTAGAAGCGACTCGGCCCGGAGGCCGCTTACGTCCCCAGCGCCCGGGCCCCGGCGGCCACGAGCTGGCGCTGGCTGCCTGCTCCGGTCTTTCCCACGCGGGGCCCCGGCCCCGGCCCCGAGCTGGACGCGAGCTGGATGCGAGCTGCCCTCCTGCCAGCATGTCGCCGCCTAGAGCCCAGCTGGACGGAGCCTGGCGGTGGCCCTGGGTGTGGCGTGGCCCCATTGTCGTCCGTCAGTATGTTGCCGAAAAGAGGAAAAACCCCGTTCAGTCCAGTTTAAACTCTGGCCGCCAAGCCCCCGCCACCAGCTGGCTTCTGTGTTTGAGACCCGCAGGCAGAGGCCACCGCCTCCTGAGCAGAGCGAAGGCCATGCAGAGGCCGCCTCCGTGGGACTCTGCCCCGCGGCGAGGCTGGGCGAGCAGCCACGCGCCCTCCAAGCTGGAGCGCCGCGGGAGCCGACGCACGAAGCCATGTTCAAGTGCCTTTGGTTCTTTCTTTCTAAATGCAGGGCTGTCTTTTAGCACTGAATTTAATTACTGGACATGCCGACCAGATTCTCAGACCGGCCAACCAGTTTCTCCCGAGACCGGGTGAGTGTTTGGGGCTGAGTTGAGTTCTGTCGTTCCTTTAAATTGAATTTTCAACTCACCAACTGAGAATTACAAGAGGGATTTTTTTTTTTAAAGTAAACACTTTTTATAAATGAAATTTTTTTTTGTAGTTACTGTATATGTATCAAGAATTCTATAACTTAGAGTTTGGTTTTGTTTTTGTTTTTTTTTTTTTTTGGTTTTGTATTTTTTTGGAATGATTTGTTAATTTTTCTAACTTTACCAAAGTTTGCAGCTTATACCTCAATAGAACAGGGATATTTTAAATCACATAACTGCAGACAAACTGGAGCAATATTGTTTGAAAAGTCCCCCCCGCCCCCCATTATTAGGTTGTTAACGTATTAGGAAGAAATGACAGAATTCTGTGTAGGCGTTTTCTAAAAATCCACCATTCTTTGTCCGGATTTTAGATCGTCGGAATAAATGTCTTTTACAGATGCCTTTGGTCGCGTCTCCCGTTTGTGAATTGCTTTGCAGCCCGCTGGGCCCTGCTGTTCTGATTTCATTTTCTCTTCACACAACCCCACAGGACAGGCCTGAGAGCCCCAATTCGTAGAGGGGCCGCGGCAGCCAGAAGTCGAGGGTGACAGGCAGTGGTTCTGACGGCCTCTTGGGGGGACGCTGGCTTGAGCCTTCGTGTGGTCGGCAGACGACAGCCACGGGGTTGGATCCGGCCTTCTGGCTCGGAGCGGGAGGTCACTCGTCCTCGCTAAGCTGGGCGCTCCTGTCCCCATTTATGTTCGAGGAAACCAAGGCCGCAGTGTTCCCCCACGAGACCAGCCCTAATCGTTAACCAAGAAGTCCACGACCTTAGAAGGGGTGTCTGGGCCTGGGGAAATTGGGACACCTTGGGGCGTAGGGACTGACTCCCTGAAATGCTGTTTCCAGCAGAAGCCTGAGGCCAAGGGTGAGGCAGGTTTAGAAATCAGCTTCAGGGACGGTGACAGGGCTGAATTCTGCAGAGGCCGTCGATTCGCGTGAACCTGATACTGGTGCCTTTTATTCACGGCCAGGTCATGGCATGGGCAGATCTGATTTAATAAACAAAAAGTTCTGCCTCTTTTTGTCCTTAAAACGTGCCAAGAGTGCCCTTGAAAACATTATGCTAAGTGCAAGGAGGCAGCCACAAATGATCACGTGTTACATGATCTCATGAAGCCTCCAGCACAGGGATCTGTGGAGAGAGGTTAGGGGGCCTGGGCCGGGGGAAGCGGGTTGGAGGGAACGTTAGCCGAATGGGTCAGGGCTTCTGGGGCGACAGACGTCCTACATCGTCATGGCGGCACGTGTCTGCGGCTGTCCTATAGTACACTCCGTGCGCGTGAATGGAACGGTGTACCAATTACATCGAAAGCATGTCAAACGTGGACATGGACTAAAAATCGGAAAGATGCTCAGCTCTGAGGGGCGTCCACGATAGTCCCCGGGTGAGCCCGGCACAGGGACAGAAGACTCCGAGGTGGGTTCATTATCAAGATTGTAGTCGTGGATGTTTTTCATTTTAAAAATTAAGACAAATATCATTGTTAAAGATGGGCAAACCCAGAAGAATGTATGTGCAACCACTATGTAGAAATAATCACAGTATTAAGCATATTTCCTTCCTGGTCGATCAAAAAAAGTCTTTCAATAGCTTTATTGAGATATTTCCTGTTGCCATGCCCTTCACCCATTTAACCCATTTCCCATTTTCCCGGACGGTCCTCGCTGGTGGCACTTGCAGCTACAGCGTTCACCCCAAGATGACTCATGGACTGTGGTGCTACCTAACCTCACCCCCAAAGTTTGTGCGAAATACCTCGATTTTATCTCGCTTTTATTATTTTCTTATTGCTCTAGTGTATCAATAGTCTTTGGAAACAAGTGATGTTATTCTGTTTATAGCCTTCCGTTTTTAATAGTGGTATTTCCATTTACAGCACATAGTAATTCTCGGTCGCTGATAACGTCGAATTCTAGAAAACGTAATATTCCGATGCGTAATATTAACATTTGTTTTCAGTCAGCCGAAGATTTCCTGAATCTGACGTATGGACACATTTCTGTTGCATGAGGATGAGAAACAAGTTCTGTTTAGAATGACTCCAAGAACAGATTTTATATTTTCACATCAAAAACCAGATTTGCTTCTGCCTCAAAGAGCGTGTTTATCTAAAATGAATGAGGACAACAAGCTGCACTTTTTTTTCCTAAACGGGGAATGGGTTAAAGTCTACAGTAGTGGTTTTTAGCATACTTACAGAATTGTGCAACTATCATCACTATGTAGTTCCAGAAGATTATCACCCCCAAAGGAAAATCCAGCCATTAGTAGTCAGTCCCCATCCCCCTCCTCCAGCTCGAGAACCACACACCCACTCGCTCTGGGTCTGCCTGTTCTAGACATTGCGTATGAACAGGATCACGCAATATTTGGTCTTGTGGGCGTGTTTTCAAGGTTCGCCCTCGTAGTGCGTGCCAGTGCTTCACTCCTTTGTAGGGCTGTTGTATTCTAGCCTGTGGCTGGACCACATTCAAAAAACTCACCTGCGTGATTTTTTGATGTAAAAGTTCCTTTTCTCCCTCCATCTCAGGTTATAAAAAGTACATAATTCCATTAGGACATTTGGAAACTGACTACGTGAAGAAAGTCAAAATATATATACCATCCTGCCATTCAGAGGGTTGCCATTTTCAGGCTTTATTTGTACAGGTGCATGTGTCGGTGCTGTGATGGTCAACCTCAGAACACCCTGGCACTGTTTTGACTCAACCATTTTTAGGTGAGGTAGACAGAGGTTAAGTGGCTTTACCTAAAGATAAGGCAAAGCCACGGCATGCATGTATTTCTGTGTGTATACACACACATACACACACACACGCATTGTATATTTTATATGTAAATTGAAAGAACAAAATTGGAACAGTGCTGCACATTAGCCTTGTGCCTGGTTTTCTATTGAATTCAGTTCATTTATCAAGTAGGCACTTTGTCTAGCACCTCAGTAAACAAACAGATGTGAACGGTGGTCTAGTGTATGCATATTTTTGTCCACTTATAAACGTAAAGCATTTTAAATGTGTCTAGCTTACATGTTGATCTACTTTTTCATTGCTACATAGTATTCCAGAGTACCTTGTGTTCCTCATCCCATAAAGGTGGATATTTAGGACAAAACATGGAAAGCAATTGCAGACAGCTCTGCAGCAAGCACCCTTGAGTGGTGCAAGCTCTGGCACCTTTCTTGGGGTCTGTGACCTCCAGGAATGCAATGTACTGAAAATGTTACTAGCAAACATCCGCTTGGCGGTTTATACTGCTCCCTGCGAAGTGCGACGTGCCCACACCCCTTTCTGATACGCGGTTGGTGGTGATGATAATATAGCAAACCTTAATTAAATGCTTAGGAGAGGCTACACGGTCAAACCCTTTACGTGCCTTTACGTGCCTCCTCTCACTCTACTTTGGCAACATTCCCAGGAGAGGGGCAAGCAGTGGCGTGTGTTTGCCACCGTATCCATTTCACAGGGGAAAGAGGCCCAGCGAGGTTACTTCGCAGTGAGGCGTGGGAAGCAGCCGAGCTTTGCACCTAGGTCAGAACATCAAACTCGCCTCGCTTACCGATTTAGGGAACTTCGGGGAAAGGCATCCAACTTTATGCGGAGGGCTATGCCCCTTTACAAAGTTTTGTTGATCGTGATGGATACGGACTTGGTTAATTTTGTTGGGGGTGGGGAGGGCATTTGCTGCTAGATTTTTTGTATCTCAATTTCGAAGTTCTCCTTTCCAGAATGAGTGTCTGTTAGGGAGCTGTGCTTTGTAGCCTGGAACTCCGAATTGGGGAACTCTGCGCCCAAATTTCGGCTGCGGGTTTCGAACCCGTTCGTGGTGACGCCTGGGCCGGGTGCTGATGTTGTGCAGGGTCTCACGTACTCAGCTGCCGCCTGATAACCGGGGCGGGGCCTGGGCCATGATTGGCATCCACCTCAGCCAGTCCGCACCTCGGGCTGACCCCGCAAGCCAATACCCGCTTGTTCTCGTGCGATCGTTGGGTGGGCCCCGAGGCGCCCTTGTCAATCCGAGCCCCAGCCGCCGCCCGGTTGGTTGCGGCCCCCTTGGCTGGCGTGCGCCACCTCCAATGAGATTGGAGCCGGTCAGCGGGCACGTGGGTGGGCACCAGCGTGTCCGGACCAGCTGGCCAATACGGAGGCGAGGCCGGCGTCGGCACCTACCCAATCGGGGAGCGCAGTGGGTAGGCCGTGCGGAGTTGATGGGCCCGGCGGATGGGAGGGGCGGAGCTGTCAGCGGCAGCCAATGGGCGTGCGGGCGTGGGCTCGGGGGCCAATGGCGGCCGGGGCGGAGCTGGCGTGCCGCCTCATAAGCCCCGCCCGGGGCGCTCGCGGAGGGCTCGGCCGCCAGCGACCGAGCGGGGCCCGGCCCGAGCGGGGCTTGGGGGTGCGACGCCGAGGGCGGGGGAGCGCGCGCCGCTGCTCCGGACTGGGCCGCGCGCGCCGCCTCAGGTGAGCCCGCGGTACGCGGCCGCCGCGTCCGAGCGCGGGCCCCGCCGCCTCCCCGGCGCCCAAGCCGGGGGCTGAGGGCGGGCGGGCGCCCGGGACTCGAGGCCCAGGCCTCGGGCGCGGCCTGCTCGGGCCGCGGCCGCCGCGCTTTGTCCCAGCCCGCGAGGCGGTTGGGGGCGTTAACCGCCCGGCCTGGGGCGCCGGCCGGGCCTCGGGCGGGGGCGGCGCGGCCGGACAATGGCGGGGCCGGGGGCGGGAGGCGGGGGCGCCCTGCCCGGGCCGCGCGGGGGCTGGGCCCGGGCGTCCCCGTCGGCCCTGCACAAAAGATGACAGCGTGGGTGGCCCGAGCCGGCCGGCCCTGCTTGGCTGGGCCCTTCTTGTCTTTTATTCACAGCAATCCTAACGATTAAAAAAAATAATTATTATAATAGAGAGATCCCAGGCCCTGGGTGGAACCCGCCCGCGTTTCCGACCCTTTGGGCGCCTGTGGGGTTACCGGGGCGCTTCCCCGGGACGCCCTCCGAAATGCCCATCATTTCATCCCAACCCCGTCCCCGAGTCAGCCCGCAGTGCCATCGGGCTTCCAACTTGCCCCTCAGTTAATCTCCCTGAACGCCCCCTCCCCCCCGAAGTAAGCACGCAGTCTGGATTTTTTTAATTAAAAAATGTGTCCACTTGCTATGCATATCATAGCTTCCAAACGCGTCCTCCCAGTTCTTCCCCCTCAACGCCATTGCCACCTCGAAGCCCCCCTCTCTGTAGCAATAAATCGTGGAGTCGCTCCTGCAGCGACCCCCTTGGGCTGTCCCCCAACCACTCCCGAGGGAGCGAGGGGACAGATTTCTTCCGAAAGGGACCTGCCCCGGGGTGTGCAAGGGCTTGTGTTTGTGCCCCGTGGGTGCGGCGACACCAGGGGTTTGAGGTGCACGTCCACCTGAGCACGGTGGATGGTTTTACAGGGTTTTTTTTTTTTTTTTTTTTTTTTACCCCCTGGGGGCGGGGGAGGCATAGACTGCGCTCTGGTGTGTCCCATCTGTTTGATCGGGGGAAGATGCTTTTGTTTTAATAATTCAGGTGCTCCTGGGGAACTGTTTCCTGAGTTATGAAACTAGTGAGAAGGGGGTTCTGTTCACTGGCACCCAAAGGTCCTGTAATATGTAAAGACTGTGTCCTTTTCCACGTGTTTCTGTCAGTGACATTTATTCAGCAAGCTCCTTTGGGTCTCACTGGGTGCTGGCACTGTCTTAAGGTCTGAGGATACCTGTCCCATCCCTCTGCCTCAACAGCTATTTATCTGGCTGTCCCCAAGCTGGAGAAAGCCCCTAAAACGAGCTCATTAGATGACTCCTATGGGCTTTTATCGTTGCTGTGCAAAGCTAATGACTCTCCCTAATTCTCAAGTAATAGCTTCCTTATGAGGCAGGGGGAGGGTTTGTCAAGCTCACTGGTCAGTCAGCCTTTTCTTGCCACCCTTGGAGCAGCAGTTGAGCAGCCTCTCTGGTCTCTGCAGTTTGTTTTTTGGAGCCAGAAGGACAGAGTGAATGTCTCAGAGTCAACTTGTGATTATATGAGTCGAGGGTTTCTGAAACTCGCTGGCCCTCCTTCTGTACTTCTGATTGGGCGCTTGGCAGATCTTGGCGCTTCCAGTGCAAGGGACGCGGTGATGGTCAGAACGCCGTGCTCTGGGGGAGGTCACCGAGTGGGGGCGGCAGAGGGGTGGTTGGAGGTGTGGCAGCCCGGATGCTCCCAGGTGTTGTGCCGTGGTTTGCACGCGGCTGCTGTGTGGGTGCCTTGTGCATGTGCGCGCGAGTGTATAGTTGAGACTGTACAGATCTTAGTAACAATTGAGTTTCTTGAATTTCTGATCCTTGCCTTTTTGGAGCGGGCAGCTAAGGAGAGAATGGGCTGCCAAGGAGCCATTAAACGTTGGAGCTTGAAAGTATTGCTGACGGGTTGTTCAGGACCCCGCCCCGCCTTTGTTCTACTTCTCTGTTTCCTAGAGAAGACCCTCTCTCAGTCTGTACCTGTCTGCAGGAGCCCTCTGGGGTGGTCAAGGGCCCTCCTCGTCCCTCCATCTCCCACCTCGCCTCGCTCTCCCTGTCCTTGATCCCACATCTCTCCGCCTCCTCTGCTGGTTTCTTATGCCCCACCCGCCTCCCCGGGGCACCCAGGGAAACCCGTGCCCCGGGGAGCCCATCTGTTCTGTGGTTCCATCTGACACCTGTGAGGATGCACGCTGGGGGCATTTGAGTGTCGGGGTAGGTTCTGGGGAGTCTCTGACTTCAGGGAGCTTTGGGTCTAGTGGGGGAAAAGGTGAAAGGGGTGTCCCAGATGCGGTCATAGCTACTATGGTGGTATGGAGCCCAGTGCCCTCAGGGCCAGCTTAGAGAAGCGGAAGGACTAGGTCATGGGTGACAGGGACTGAGGAAGGACTGAGGCGTAGGCAAATGAGCATTTCAGGTTGGCTTTCTTCCCGAGATCTGGATCCAGAGCCGCAGTGTCGTTTCAGAGCTATGTGACCTTGGGCCAGTCACTTGCTCAAGAACAAAATGGGGCTGTCACTAACCTTCCCAAGTGGGGTGCAGGGGTGGGGAGCAGATGAACTGCAGGCGGAAGGTAGGACCGCGCGGGCTCTGCACACCTGGCTTTGCTGGGGTTTCTGGGTTTCTGGCTCTGCTCCAAAGCCCTGACCCTGGCACTGTGGCTCTACCTGTGCTGCCCCTGGGTGCCCCTGGGTGCTTGCACCCTGGCTGAGGGTGGGGACACTTGAGGCAGGAGCTGAGCCTAGACTTTGCTTCTGTCTCCCTCCCCATGCCCCTCACAGGCCTCTGACTCCGAGTGTTCCAGTCCCTCCTCCGGGGCAGGTCACTTCATGTCTCCGGGCTTTGCTTTCCCCTCTGTAAAATGGGTGTAATGAGCATCCAGCCCCGTCACTGTGAGGATCAAAGGGGATGAAAGGCTCTGGAGTGCTTTGTGGGGTTCCAGGGAGCCGGGAACAGCGAGCCAGCTCATCACTGCTGGGGTGCTGTCAGGTTCTGCCAAGGTCTCCCCCTCAGCCCCGTCCGCACGTGGGCTGGGTGGTTTTCTGTGGAGGGCCACCCTGGGCACTGTGAGGTGGCCCTTGCCCCACTAGTGTCATCAGCACGCCTCTTACCCCTCTTACCCCCAGTTGTGATAACCGCATTGTCCCAGACATTGCCCAGTGTCCCCTGGGGAGCATGGCCACCCCCAGGTGAGTCTCTCTCACTTAACATTTAACCCATAGCGGTCTGATAGCTGACTGTGTCCCCATGTACCTCAGGTTCAGGTTCCCTTTGTCCCCTTCCCCGCTTCTTGTCTTTAATAGGGAGGGACTTGTGTTTGCAAACTGTCCAGCCTGTAGCCCTCAGCCTGGTATGGGTCCTTCCCAGCCTGCAGCGCTCTCCTCCCCTCCCCCACACCTACAGACGTGGACCTTAAGGACGCCCGTGCCACCTGAGCCCATGCTGCCAGACCCTGACCGTGGCGCGGGGTCTTCGCAGCTGCCCTTCGCTCATGGCCCCCGCAGGTCCCCTGCCCAGGTTTCCATGCCCTTCTTGTCATTGTGCCCTTTCCTGTCAATTTGTTGACCTGTTTTCTGGATTTTAAGATGCCTCCTTCAACCTTCGCCTCTTCCTAAACGATAATGCGCGTGAAGCCACGGGACTGACAGGCATTTTTACACAATGAAATGAATTCGAGATGGATTTTTTAAAAGTTTGTATCACTTCAATTACGGCCCAAGAGGATCAGTGAATGGATTTTATCGTTGTGGGATGAACGGGCTTTTGAGCCGCCCCCGCCCCGCCCCGGCCTGTGCTGGCGGCTCAGGCGAGTCGCCCTGACTCTGTCAGCTGGTGCGCCCACTCCCTCGGGGCCTGTCAGAACTCCTGAGAGGCCTCGCTCTGCGCAGCACCCCCCCCCCCCCCCCCGTGGCCCCCTCGCGACTCCGGCACAGACTCCGGACTGCGTCCCGTGGCCCGCGTCCTCCTCCGCGGTGCCCTCTCGCCTCTGGCTGTGCCGTCGCGCCCTGCCGTGCCCGCGGGCCTCAGTCCACCCAGCGCCCTTGGCCGGGCTTCCCTGCCTCAGGGCCTTGGCGCGTGCCGCTTCCGCCGCCAGGAGCTGGTCCCTTGGGCCCCTGCCCCGCGCGCGGCTCCCTGTCACGCGGTCCCGGCTCAGGGATGCCAGCCCTCACCACACTGCCTCAGGACCCCCTTCCGGCCGCCCTCTCTCCCATTCTGCCTTTTTTCTTTGCGCACTGTCCTACCAGAAATGCATATTAATCTGTTTCAGGATGTGTTGTCTGCCTCATCCACGAGGGTGGTTTTTTGAAGAGTCAGAGTAACTATTTTTGCCTTCGAAGGCCAGACTTCCTGTGTCCTGACTGCTCTGTCGTTGAAGCACAAAAGTATGCAAACACGAGTGTACCTGTGTCCCCATAACTTTACCGACACGGAAATGTGACTTTCATATACTTTTTTCATGTCATGAGCTATTTTCCTTCGATTTCTTTCCCACCTGATTGTTAGAAACCTCAAAACCATCCTTTGCTTATGGGCCATACCAAAGCAGGCTAGGTTTGACCCGAGGCTGCAGGTTGCCAGGGTGTGAGGTCCTCACTGTAGACATGGCATCTGTCTTGGCTGCTGCGTGTCTCCCCAGCACCTGGGCATTTCCTGGTGCCTGGCATGTGTTCTGTAAAAATTCGTTTGTTGGATGAATTTCCATCTTTTTGATGTCAAAGCATTTAGAGTTATTATCTGTACTTAAAAAATGGGTTGCGGGTGGTTTCAAGGGGAGTTAAAAGTCCAGGGAATGTGACAAAGTGTTATGACCCCATTCACCCAAAAAAACCTCGTGATAAGGGAGACAGTAAAGAGTTGACCTAGACGGGCGGATGTTTTGCTGTTTGCGAAGCCTGGTTTCTTCATTCTGCATCGGGCCGTCCTGTTCGCTTCTTGCCCCGTCTGGAGTTTGGCGAGGCGTGTGCTCCGCCCGAGGCCCACTTCGGCCCGGCAGAAGCCGAGGGTTGGAAAGGAAGAAGACATGCCCCAGTCACGTAGTTTTGTAAGCATTCCCGTGCTGGTGTCCCCGTCCCAAGGGTGACGTCCTGGGAGGCTCTGTCAGTCGGTCTCTCAACCGTGGCGTGCACGGGAGCACTGTGAAGAGGTGGCTTTCGTGTGTGTGACATTTAAGCTTTGTAGGGCAAGTGGCTGATGAGATGGCTGTGGGACGTGTGTGTTGGGTGCCCGGGGGCGGTTTCGCCCGCCCTTCTTGGCTTTACTCTTCCACCTTGGCTTTAGGGAGCGAAGAACTGGCTGACGAGTGATTTCTGAGCCCGGCAGGTCTTGGTACCATCCCAAGGACGTTTTGACCTGTCGAGGAAGCACACCGGTAATTTACGGGTACGCCTTCTGTAGCCGATTGAAATAAACAACCTGGAGAACTCCTTGGCTTAGTGAAGTTGCCTGTCCTTTTATTTTTTTTTTTCGGGCTTGTCTGAATCTTTCTCTGACTCTCTGTTGCTCTCTTCCCTCCTGTCTTTTCTCGTCCCACCCCAGTGGTTCTGGTGATGCCACGGGGTTCATGAGGTTTGCATGAAGCCGTCTCTGTCTCACGGGCAGGCTGTGCCTTTTGGGCTGTGACTCTCCAGGGTGGAGGCCTTGAGTGTGTTTGTTCAGTGGACAAAGAAAAATAATCCGAAAGCCGGCTGCCCGGGGCCTCAGTGCCTCAGTGGGTCTCCAGGCACAGAACAGAGCTGTAACCAAGGTGGGATTCGGCCCCGCAGGCCTGCACCAGCGATGGCAGTTAAGACAAGCCTGTGGGGCTGGCCGTGAAGGGGCGGGTGCTCAGCATTGTCCCTAGCACCCACTTCCCTTCTATGTTTGCGTCTGGACCCAAACCACGGCACCCGGGCAGGTAGGGGCGGAGCTGGAACTGCCTTCGTGGGCTCGTGGCCACTGCCTGCAGTCTCCGTGGAGAGAAGCGATTCGTGTCCGATGAGCTGGCAGCGGATCCAGAATTGTGCTTTGTGCACAAGACGCAAGAGGATGGATCAGGAGGCCTCCGCTGAGCGAGAGCCAGCCCGAAGCTGCCAGCAGGCGCAGTGATGGCCCGATGACAGGGGTGCGCCAGGCATCCCGTTAAGTGGGGTGCAGCCAGGCCTCGGGACCCCAGTATGGCCAGCACCTCGTCTCTACGCGGACAGCCCGTGACCTGCTCGCTGGGCACCCCGCGTGAGCGAGGGGGATGGCTCGCCTCAGCTCCACAGGGTGCTTGGCGGACCTTGGCCGGGCAGCTGGACTGGGAGATTCTGTCATTTTCCTGCTGGACCCTTCTAATCCCTGCTGTTCCCTCATTCTGCCCCTTAAAATCCCATCTGTCAGGAAGGGTTGGTGCTGAGCAGAGTGGGCTTCCTATCTTAGGTCAGTGGCTGCGTGGATCTGATTATCTTGGTCGTGATTCGAGAGAGAGAACCACTCTGTCTCTAGCTGGCATGCGAGTAAAGCCCCTGGAATTTAAACTCTAGATTTATTGCTTTAGGCAGCTCCTTCCCCCCAAGGAGGAGCAGAGAGCCGGTACAGAGCGCTGGTTCTCTGACACTCTTTTGGAAAAGAAGGTGTCTCATTTCTCCGCCCTCCTGGGCTGCAGAGGCAGAAGCCGCGGGATGGCGCTGGCCGCCGCCCCCTCGCGTCCTGCCTGCACCGAAGGCAGCGCCCTGATCCGACCTGCAGGCCGACGGGCACTGGCTCTCCTGCACGCCCGGCCACCCCACCGGGCCCGCGGACGGAAGGACGGCGCACGTTCGCCGATGGCAGAGCTGCAGCAGGGTCCGGCCGATGGTCGTGGAGACCTCAGTGCCCACTTGGCCTCTGCAGACTCCTGAGCCATGTCATGTAACCCCGAGGCAAAGATACACAGTTGAGCACGGAGGCAGGCCTCTCGCACGCGCGTCTCGGCTTGGGGACCAGTGGTTGCTGTTGATGGCTCTGGCTGGGTTGTGGCTTCCCAGTGACACAGCCATTGAGACGTGACTCGGAGCCCCATGCCCGCTGAGGGCGTCTGTCGTCGTGTGGTTGGGTGCGACAGTTGTTGAGCCTGTGTGCGTGTGGCCAGGTGCTCGTGGCGGCCCTGCCCACAGGGTCATGGGGCCGTGGAGGGAGCCTGGCCGGGGGAGCAGCAGAGCTGAGACAGGTGGCAGCTCAGGTGGTGGCCAGAAAGTCAGCAGAGGAGTCGCTGTTTGAGTTGTGCCTTGTCATCGTGAGTGCCGGTGAACTGGCGTGCAGAGGAAGAGAGGCACTTGGCGAGGACACTGGGGGGCCATGGCCTGGGACACCTGCGTGGAGAAGAGCCGGAGGAGGCGGGGGTGCTGGGGCCAGCCCGCTGTCTCTTGCCGGTGGCTCTGCCCTCAGGGAGCTTAGAGTCTGGCCCGCGAGGCAGGGCCTGAGGCATTCAGGTCCCCGGAGAGAGCGACATGACAGCTGTTGAACGATTCGCCCTGGTATGCCGACCAGACCCCGGATTTTCTAGGCCAACCCCTCTTAAAATACTCCTACCCTGTCTTTTTAAGAAATATATTGTTTATTGAGATATACATACCATTAAATACACACTTTTAAGGTGGACAGTTGAGTGGTTTTTGGAACACTTACAGGGTTGTGCAACCGTCACCACTAATTCCAGCACACTTTGTCACCCCCAAAAGGAGCCCTTCCTGTTAAACTGTCATCCCCCATCCCGCCTCCCAGCCCCTGGCAACCACGAACCAGCGCTCTCCGTGGACGTATCTGTCCTGGACACGTCACATAAGTGGAATCGCACACGGCGTGGCCTTCGGTGTCCAGTTTTTCCCACTGAGTAGTATTGGGACGAATATTATTAATAACATAGCAATAACATGGCCAAATGATGTTCCCGTGTTTGGTTGGACACATCGTGTTTACCCACTGTCCGTTGATGGACATTTGGGTAGTTTCTCCTTTTTCTGCTCCTCCTTTTCCCAAAACTGTGTCAGAGTTCCAGACTTGGAGGGCTGCGGTGTGCAGACTGCTTACCCAGCCGGCCCCCTGGGCAGAGGCCGTAGAGCTAGATCTTGGGGGCAGAGGGAGGCCAGAGTCCGGGAGGCCCAGCCCGGGGGGCGGGGGCGCGGCGCCCCTGCAGGAGCACACGGCTCCCTCTGCGTGCACGCGCGGACTGTGGCATTGGGTGGCGAGTCCGCGCTGCGCCGCCCTCCTCCTCCAGCCCGAGCTGGGCGAGGTGGGCCAGGTGTGCTGCACCTGGGCCAGCCATGCCTGGGGTCCGCGCAGGACCTCAGTGCAGCCACTGGGCCTCCGTGTGTCGTTCGTCTGTCAGCGTGGCTCCTGTACCTGTCACTCTGGCTTGTCTGTTTCTCGTGTGCAATATGTCCTGGTGGAGAGGACCGGGGCCTTCCTGCTGGAAGCCAGGGTCAGAAGGGGTGTCCTGGTTTCTGCCTGACCCGGCGCTGGCCTCACCCGTCAGTGCCGTCACCGTACCAGACGAGTTGGCCCATCTACTTTGCTGGTGTCTGCCCCGTGGGGACAGTGACGTTCGGGCGGAAGCGTGCGTGTGACTTGCTGTCCCCCTGGCAGAGGATGCGGGTGACCTGGGGTGTTCCGAGTGCCAGGGAGCTGCTCATGGCACCAGGAAGATGCCACGGGGATGCATGGGAACACTAGAGTGTCAGGTGACAGAGTTGGGCCTCTACCTCACGCCATACACAGACACGAACTCCAGGTGCCCGAAGACCTGAAGGGGAGAGCCGCACCCGCAGAGTGCTCAGCAGCGAACACGGGGGCAGCCGCGCAGCAGCGTCTGAGGCGGCATCGGCCACTGGAGGACGTGGGGCCAGCCCCACGCGTGATGCAAAGTCTCAGTTTTCTAGTATGCGAAAAGGTAAAAAGAAACAAGTGAAATTGATTAGTCTATTTTATTAACTCCAATATCCAAAATATTGTTTCCGCATGTAATCGGTATAAAAATTGTTAATGAGAGGTTTTTACATGCCTTTTTTTCTTCTTGGTCCTGAGTCTTCCACACCCTGTGTGTGTTTCTCACCTGACGTCCTGGTGTAGCTTACACTGACATTCTGGTGTGTTTCACACTCACTGCTGGGCCGCCACACGCTGGTCCTTTAGGAGGACTGCCGTCCCTGGATAAGCTGAGCGCTGTGATGGGGATGCTGTAAATGGGGGCACCCGGTGCTTCGTGGAGACTGCCCCCTTCCCAGCCTGCCGGGGCTTCTGGGTCTGTTGGCCTGAAGCGTGAATTGTGAGGCAGGCTCGACGCCAACCAGCTACCACCATGGGAGGGGCGGGCGAGGAGGGCGAGGCCCACCGCGGTGGGCGTAGCTGAGGGACAGCCCTCTGGGGGGCCAGGGAGGCCCGAGGCCTTCATGGGTGCGAATGAAGCTGGTTCTCGGAGGAGAGAAAGTGGGCGGCCTTGGGGAGGGCAGGGGCTGACCCCCAGCGGGCCTGTGTTTGAGGGGTGCTGCGGGGAAGTGGGGGCATGCTGCAAGCCCTGCTCTCGAGACTCGGCACTTGCTCACTCCGGGACGTTGGGCTCGCTGGCCAGCCCCTGCCAGTCGGGTGGCCATGGCCATGGCCGTGGCCCGATGCTTCTGTGGACCCTGCGTTTGTGGCCTGGATGCTGGCTGTGTGGGGCACTCTGAACTGGACTCGAGATGATTTCGTGAAGGGATTCGGAGGAACTTGAAACGTTGTTTTGGCCATAGGAGAGCCCAGGAGAGACTTGTGCACAAGAATGCTTTGGAAGTAACATCTCGGAGCCGCAGATGGTGGGAGGTCTCCCGGTGGGCATGGCGGAGCGGGGTCGGCAGCCAGAGGCTGGCGCCCGTGCACCCAGCCTGCCGCGGGTCAGATGCCGGCTCTGCCGCGTCTGTGTTCTTATCCCAAGGTGACGGTGGAGGTTTCTGCGTCAAGCGTGGGTGAGACGAGCTGAGTTTTAACAGTGAAAGTCCCTTAGTGGGGTGGCTTCCGTCCCAGGAGTGATTCTCCACCCAGGAGACACTGGGTGACGTCTGGGGACACCTGTGGTTGTCATGGCGGGGGTGGGGCCAGGGATGCTGCTCAGTCCCCTGCAGTGCCCAGGACGGATCCCTCCACCCCTGACAGTGTCCCAGTTTGGGGCACACTTGTCCCAGAGGCGGCCTTCAGTAGATTACGATACAATGCAATATAACTTTCCTCTGAGCGTCCGTCTCCTCGACTGTGAATCAGGGTGTCGCAAGAGAAGTTTCTAAACCACTTTTCATTCCAGAGCAGCCCGTGGCTTTTGTGTGGCTGCTCTGCATCCGTGCTGGGAAGAAGGTTCAGGAACAATCGAGGTGTTTAGAAGATGCCTTGAAATAAGCCGTGTCTTCTTCTGGAGCTGCTTAATGGTAAGGGGGCAGGTCGGAGGCAGCCGGGGCGGTGGTCCTGGGGAGGCTGGACCGGAGGCAGCCAGGTCGGAACGCGGAGCCCTGCGGCTTGTTCCACACGCCTGGTCGGGTTTTCTTGTCCAGTGAACTTGGGGTCAGGCCACCAGCCCGGAGCACCGTCCTAGGGTGAATGATGCCTCAGCCCGTGCGAGGGCTGGGGTGGGACTGTGTGTTGTGGACCGGCCTCTGGTGGGGACAGGGCCCGGTTAGGTTTCGTGTTCCTTGGCTGTCCCCACTTGGGCTCCGGTGTCCTGGGGGCAGCCACCGTGACACCGGACACCTGGCGGTGCCGCCTCAGCGTCCCAGCTCCGCCCCCGAAGCCCTGTTCCCTGCCTTCGTCAGCTTGGCCATCAGCCAGGGGCAGGCCTGAGAGCTCTGGGCCTGGCCAAGTCTCACTGGCTGTTTCCCTACAAGCCTCCGGGAGGGGTCTTTGTTATAACAATAACTTATTTCACAGTGTGAAAATCAGCAGCTACAGCGCGGGAAAACCAGAGCAGCACAGGCCGCCTGCCGCCCCGGCGGCTTCCAGCGTGTGTGTCCAGCCGGCACGGGGCTCGTGGGGCTCCCGCGGCTGGTTCGCGGGTGACGGCGTTTTCCTTACCCTGTGGTCGTCGGGAAGCCAAGGATCCCCACGTGGGGCCTGGAGATGTGGCCTTGTAACCAACAGGCAAGGGATCTTGTCACATGGGCCGGGTGCCAGGGAGGGCTGGGACCTCAGTGTGGTCAGGATTGGTCGAGGGTAGGGGAGTGGCGTTATTTGATAAGCCTGGGCCCCTGAGCACCGTGCAGGCCAGAGGCAGACAAGTGTGCCGGTGCGTGAGACAGGAGGGCGGGGCCCGATGGAGCCCCACACTCTGCTTCGTCTGCCTGTCCGTCCCCCGAGAACATTTGTCCTCAGGTCAGTGGTTTGGCACTAAACCTGGGCCAGACTCCGGGGCACAGCCTGCGAACCTGGCTGGGGGCCGTGGAGGAAGCCTGGCAAGGGTGGGCGTCTCAGAAAATGTCCAGAATCCTCAGCTCTTTGCCTCACAGTGACCTGCCTGGCTAAGAGAGCTGCCTGCTGAGGCATGGGCAAGCAGTGAGGGCTGTGGGACTTGGCAGTCTTCCTGATGGGGGGCCGAGACGGGGCCTGTAGCACCCCCAGGGGCAGGAACCCCTAGCAGTCCAGCCACTTAGGAAGACCGGGGCACTTTTGAGGGGACCAGCGTCTCCTGGGCCACATTCCGAGGTAGCGCTGGTTTCGAGGTCTAGAGACAGAGCCGAGAACGGGACCTGAGTACCCCATCCCTGCCGCTGCCGCGGGGAGAACAGGCTCCCTGGGCCTCGGCGTCTTCACGCACACTCCTCCAGCCCCGACGGGGAGAGCAGTCGCCGTGTAGCCGACTGCCTTTGCCCTTTCCTGCCTCCCTTTCTAGGACTCTGTCACAGAGCATCTGAGCACGCACGAAGGTGGACAGCAGGGCAGACGCCTCGCCCCCGTCGCCCGCCCTCGTGGCAGTCCGCCCCGCCGCCCTCCCGTCCGTGGGGAACGAGCCCCCGTGGTGTTGATTTTTTTAAAACTTAAAAAGCTTTGTGGACCCCCAGGAAATTGCAGAAACAGTGCAGAGAAGTCCTGCGTGCTCTCCCCAGCTCCGCCCAGTGGTGACATCGAACGCAAGCGTCGCCCACTGTCGGAGCTGGGAAATCGGCGCCGCAGCCTCACTGGGATTTCACAGGGGTCAGCCTCCGCTCACTCCCCAAGTCACGCCCGCCACCGGTCTGTTCCCATCTCCATAGTGTCTTCATTTGGGACTGTTAGGGAACGCGACATCATGTGTCGCCTTCGGGGCTGGCTTTTTCACGGAGAGCGTCCGAGCCGTGCACGCCGGCGGCCCATTCCTGCCGGCTCGGGGCCTGCCAGCGCCGTCCGCAAGCCGCCGGTGGTGGCGATGCCCGCCGTCCGTCCCGGCCGCAGCAGGGCCACGCCGCTCTTTTCCCCTCCATCACTCCACCTGAAGGTTTGTCAGTCTTGTTATTGCCCCCCAAACCAGATTTGGTTTAGTCGATTGCTTTACTTTTTATTTATATTTTGTTAATTTCTGCTTGAATCTTTATTTTTCCCTTCTTTCTGCATTAGGTCCAGTTTACTCTTTCAGTGTCTTAAGGTAGACCTTGGGAGTATTGAGGTCATTATTCTCCTTTTTTAAGTGTAGGCCGCTGTACATTTTCCCTTCAGTACTGTGTTAGCTGCATCCGTAAGTTTGGGTTTGCCTTCATCACCTCAAAGTATTTTCTGACTTCTCTTGTGATTTCTTCTTTGACCATGGTTGTTGAGGAGTGTGCTGTTTAGTTTCTATGTATTTGTGACTCCCCAGATTTTTTTCCTGTTAATGATTTCTGATTTTCATTGTGGTCAGAGAACCTACTTTGTGTGATTTGAATTCTTGTTAATGTGACGAGGGTGGTTTTATAGCTCAACACGTGTTCTGTACGTACTTAGAAGAAAGTATAATTTTCTCTTGTTAGGTGGGCTTTTCTGTAGATGGTTGTTCCTTTACAGCATCGTTCAAGTCTTTTTTTTTTTGTTCATCTTCTGCCTAGTTGTTTTATCTGTTGTTGAAAGTGGGTATTGCCGTCTCCAGCTGTTATCGTTGAATTATCTATTTCTCCCTTCTTTTCTGTCAGTTTTTGCTTCATGTGTTTTGAGCCTCTGTTATTAGGTGCATATGTGTTTATGATTGCTCCATCTTCCTGATGGATTGGCCCTTTATCATTGTAAAATGTCCATGTTTATCTTTACTGACATTTTTGTTTTAAAGCCCATGTTATCGGATATTTGCGAACCACTCCGGCTTCCTTCTGGTCGCTGCTGCCTGTCACGCCTTTTCCATCCCTTTTATTTTCAGCCCGTTTACATCCGTCAGTCTAAGGAACGTCTCCTCCAGGCGACAGCCGAGTGGGTCTCGTCTTTCCCCCTGCAGTGCGGCAGTGTCTTTCGGTCGGATCGTCGTCCGCGTCTGCCGCCCGCCTTCGTGCTTTCTGTCTCGTGTCTTTCCTCCCTCGCTTCGCACGTTACCGCTTTCCTTTGCATTGAGAGAGTACTTTCTGCTGTGACGTTTCGATTCCTTTAGTGATTTTTTCACTCTATTTTTGCAAGTACATTCTTGGGCCATATCATATATATCTTACCAGAATCTGCTTAATCGGGATTAAGCTTTGATCGATTCAGGGGTTGGGGCTTGCGAGGATGCTGGGGTGTCCGTCGGCCTGAACGGCGCCCTTCTTCTGTCCGTCCCTCCTGGGCCTCGGCGAAGGGAGGAGCTGTGATGACGGCAGCTGCCCGTGAGGCCCCGCCGTGCCAGGCCTGGGCTGGGGGGGCTCGGGTGCTCTCATCGCCCCTGCCCCGTCCAAGCTGACTGGCTTGCGGCCCTGATCCTGCCGCAGGGTTTCGAGTCTGGGTCGGTGTGTCACGCCCACTTGGAGGCAGGGCTCAGGGCTGTGAGGAGTGCCTGGTGCTCAGCCTCGAAGCTTGCGGAAGGCCAGCAGGGCGATGGGCTGCGACTTGGTTGTTGACTCTGGTCCTTTCGTGAGAGCTTAGGAGGGCACCGGGCAGAGAACTGGGGGCGGACAGCATGGACGCCTGTGGTCACTGACAGCGTGGGAAGCCACCGACAGTGCAGGGAGCCATGGTGTTCTGTGTACATTTAGTTGACTCTTCAAACCAGCATCGGCATTTTGACTAGGACTTTAGGGAGCTTTTGTGCATCTGTTTTTTGGTTCGGTGTTTTTTAGTGGCAGTTTTGTTAAGTATATTCACATGCTGTACAGTTCACCCTCTAAGAGTGTGAACCAGGAGTTATTACTGTATTACAGGTGTGCAGCCATCACCACAACTAATCCCAGAACTTTCCGTCACCCCAGAGGGAAACCCCATGCCCATAACTGGTCATCCCCAGGCCCTTCGCAGCCCTGGTGACCGCTATTCTCGCCGTCCCCATGGACGTGCCCGTTCTAGACACCGCACATGAGTGGGATCACACACCGAGGGGCTTTTGCGGCCGGTTGCATCACGGGGTGTCGCGGCCTCCAGGTTTGCATAACCTCGCTGTGGCGAGTGTCAGCGCCTCCTGGTGAAGGCCGAATCCTGTGCCGTTGTCTGGAAGGACCGCCTTCTGTTTGTCCATTAGTCCGTCAGCGGGCATTCGGGTGGCTTCTGCTTTATAGTCGTTAGGAATGACGCATATAATGCAAAGTACGAGCACTTGTGTACAGTCCATATGTGGCTGTCTGTCTGCATTCCCCTCGGGCAGATGGGTAGGAGTGGAATTGCCAGGTTTGATGGTAACTCCGCACTTCTCGCTTCAGGAAGTGGCCAAACTGTTTTCTAAAGTGGCTGCACCATTTTTAGGATCCTGCCAGCAGGATTCGAAGGCTCCAGTTTGGTTTGGAATTTAAATTTGAATTAAATAAGGAGAGGGTGCCGTAATGGTCACCAGGACGACTTGTGGCCTTCCTGGATCCTGTCTGCCCAGCTGGACCCGCGAGCTGCTGGGGGTGCGACCTCTGGGCCCAGGCGGCGGTGCTCGAAGTAGTTGGTTTTAAAAGGCTGATGCGTAAGTGTTGGCAGTAAAGACAACAGTTCGGCCGCCCAGACCTCACCCTTCCCGGCTGTGGGGAAGGCCGCGTGTGCCGCGCGGGGGTCTTTCTGGCGCAGGACGGCGGCTGTTTTTGCAGGGCGTGTGCGACTTCCTGGCCCAGTCTGTTGAGCGCTCCGATCGCTTGTAGTTTTTTCTCCTTAAACCACACTGCGGTGAGGTCCCTGCTGCTGTCCCCTCGAGACGGGCTGCTGGGAGCTCGCACACACGCTGCCCAGTGGCCCAGAGCCATCCTGCGGTCGGTGCTCCCGGGGCAGCCGGGGGCCGCATCGTCCCGCGGGCGGCCCCAGCGCTGTCCCTCCTTTCATTCTTCTCACCTCGTGGTCGCTGCCGTTCTGAATCGCCAGTTCGCGGCGTTGCTTGTTAAATTAGGGCGTTTGTTTCTGTGCTTGGCGTGTGACAGGCTTCTCAGCCTCAGCACTGTGACTGTCCATGCGGGGTCGTTGGGGTGGGGGTGTCCTGGGCCCTGCGGGGCGTCGAGCCGCATCCCTGGCCCCACCCACTCGACGCCAGGGGTACTTTCCCCTCCCCTCGCTGTGACAGCCGCAGACGTCCCCAGACGCCCCCCAGCGACCGGGACAGAGCGCCCTCCGGCTGAGGACGGTGTTGTGTAACAGCCCTCACCGCGTCAGTATTATCAGCGCCTTTCCTGTTGCGGGTTTTTCTCAGTTTCTCGTTTATCTCTCAGCTTTATTTTTGATGTGTTACTGCATAGAATATTTTAAAGTTTATTGCCAAATTTGGCTTTTCCTTTAAAGCCTCTGGTCTGTGACCTGCCTCGAGAGGTCTCCTCTCCCTGAGGTGATAAGAACGCTGGCCGGCGTCTCTCCCTCGCGCTTCGCGGAGGGTGCGGAGACCTGCCGTCCAGAAGCCCGAGGCGGGGCGCAGCGTTTTGCGTTCCACGTGCCCCCCCGCCCCCCGTCTGCGTGGGCTGGCGAGGCCCGTGGCTGGCACACGGATCCGGAGCTGGGCACCTCTGCTGCTGGCTGTGGGATCTCGGGCAAGTCCGGGCGCTGCCCTGGGCCTCAGTTTCCTCACCTGTGAAATGGGCTGTGCTAACAGTACCTGCTGCCTGGGCTTTTGGGGCCCATCAGGCTTGCCCGGTGCTTGGAGCCACGCCTGCGCGCGGGCAGACGGGGCCACCACCAGCGGCCCCCTCATCGCCACTGGCCGTCCCTCATCGCCGTGCAGCTCCGAGGGCAGGCCCAGAGCAGACTCGAGGAGGACGGTGATGTTCAGAGTGCTCAGCGACCCCGCCCAGCGTCCCCGGGTCTTGGACAGTGAGCGGGGTCCTCTCTGGGCACTTGACTTGTGAACGTGTACGTGTCCCATCCCCTCAGCCCCCGCTGCCCCGGCGCCTGTACAGAGAGGCCCACAAATTGCAAGGCACGTTCATGGAGGAACAGATTGTTTTGTTAATGATTGCGGTTTCGAATGGTTATGGAACCTCCGAGACCTGTTCCTACGTATGGAGAACGGGCGAGTGGTGTTTGCGCTCGGCCCCCAGCCCCCCCGGGATGTGGGCGTTCACTCCTCTCTCTCTCTGTGGTTCCAGCCCCGCGCCCGGGGCTGTGGGCCAGGGGGACAGGTGGCCTTCGCCCATGTCGCTTCCCCGACCCTTTCGAGAGCCTGGGGAAGACGTAGGTGGGCTGGCGGCCCCGTTCTCCTCGTCCCTGCCGTCCCGAAGGCAAGTGCTGGCAGCCACGCTGCCCTCCTTGGCCTTCTGCCCAAGCACTTTGCTTTTATTTTCATTTTTCCAGTCCAAGTGCTTATTTTTTTTAAAAAGAAATTTTCGGAGACATACTTTCAGATTTACAGAAAAGTTGACGAGAATGACACGAAGTCCCAGCTACTTTCCACCTGCTTTTCCGCGTGTTAATTTTCGTGCATCTGCCTTCGCTCCCTTTGTGCTCTCTCCCTCCCCGCCGCCCTTCCTCTTCCTCTCTGCTTCCCTCCCCCTTCCCCTCCCTCCCCACCTCCTTCCTCCTCCCCGCTTCCCTCCCCTCCTCCCTTTCTCTCTCTCCCTTTCTCTCCCCTCCCTCCCTCCCTCCCTCTTTGTCTTTCTTCTGAACTGCTCCAGATAGACACCCCTTTCCTCTAAATGTGTCAGTGTTTATTTCTTCCGAACAAGAGGTTCTCGTATGGAGTTATGAAAATCGGAAGTTAATTCTCGAACGAGAGCCCAGGATCACGTGTCGGAGTCACGTGTCCCGTCGCTTCCGTGTCTCTGAGCCTGGAACAGCTTCAGTCTGCCCTCGGGGACCGCGCCTGACATTTCGAAGCGTGCAGGCGGGTTACTCTGTAGCTTGTCCCTGGGTTCCTCACACTCAGGTCCCTGTTCCGGTGACGCCCTTGGGCAGGACTATCTCATAAGTGATCTGGTGACCTCTGTGCACCGCATCCTGAGGCCCCGGGTGTCAGTGTGGCCCATTTCTGATCACGTCTGTGACGGTCACCTGGTCAAGGTGGTGGCTGCCAGGTCTCTCCGCTGTACCGCCCATGCTCAGTAAGTTTCTCAGGGGGAGGGGTGCTCTGACAGCCAGCACCCTGTCGTTCCTCCAGCGCTCACCGCTCGCCTCAGCGGCCAGCCGATTCTTGCCGGACGGCGATCGTCTCATTCCGCCGGCCCTCCTGGGTCCCTTGGCTGGCTTTCTGCCGTAAGGAGCAGCCGTTTGCTTACGTCGCCGTGGACTCCTGGACTCTGACCTGACGCAAGGTGATGACCCATCGCTCTCGCAGTCTTGCTCCAGGGTCCCAGGTTCACCAGGGTCCCCACGAGGCTGGCTCCTCTGTCCTTGCCCCGTTGTGGCGATGCTGAGTGTCATCTCGTGTGCTTATTGGCCATTCATGTGTCGTCTTTGGGAAAATGTCCATTCAGATTCTTTGCCCATTTTGTAAATTAGGTTGTTTGTCTTTTTGTGGTGGAACTGTAAGAGTTCTTCGTACGCTCCGGATGTGAGAGTCTTACGAGGTAAGAGGTCAGCGGGTGTCTTCACCCATCGCGCGAGCCGTCTCCACGTTCTCGGCCACGTCCTTTGACGCAGAGTCCAGTCTACCTATGGTTTCACTTGTTGCTTCCGCTTTCATTGTGTCTAGGAACCGTCGCCTAATCCAAGGTCACAAAAATCGTGTATGAGTTTTCCTCTAAGAGTTTCAGAGTTTCAGCTTTAACATTTAGGTCTGTGATCCGTTTTGAGTTAATTTTTGTTTGCGGTGTGAGGTGGGGTTCACCTTCTTTTCAACGTGCATGTCCGTCGTCCTTGCGTAATTGTTGAAAAGCCTCATGGAAGAGCAACTTCCGGAACGTCAGTTCTCTTCCGCTGATCGTTATGCCTGCCTTAGGCCGGTACCAGGCCGTCCTGATCACTGTAGCTTTGGCACCCCGAGTCGTGTCTAGGCCTGGGGGTGGACGTTAGGGAAACATGATGTCGCTCTTACTTACGTTTCCACAGAAGGAGACCAGAGCCGCCTTGGCGGGCGCCCAGACAGCCCAGGGTGCCCGCCGCGTCGCCCACTGAGCCTGCGTGACCCCGCATGTGGGTTTCGGTGTCGGGGAGCGTGGGCAGGGTTTGGCGAGACTTCATAAATAGGAGGCTCTTTTCCCAGTTCGCAAAGCTGATGAAAAAGGTCGCTTCTCAGTTTTCGCACACGGGCAGGGCGAGGCGCGTGCTCAGCCGGCCGGCGCCTTTTCCGTCCCGGCGCCGGGTGCGGCGTGGTGTCGGTTTGTTTGTTCTTATCAGTTTGGATCTTTTTCCGGCCAGACTCTCTTCTTCCAGCTGAGACCTGCTGTGCAGCGAGCTTCAGAGGACAGAGGTAGAGGTTTTTAACTTTTTCGACTTTTTAAGTATTTTAAACTCACCGATGTCGCAGAGACAGTACATAAAGTCCCTTCAGACGCCTTCCCGAGCTCTTAACAGCTGCAGAGGAATGGCCCAGCTAACTACGCATTTTATCAGGGTTCCAGTGGGCCCACTCACATCCCTTTCCGCCCTGGGGCTCCTTCAGGGACCCCCTGTCGCCCGTGGTCGCCAGGGCCCCTCAGGTTCCTCGGGGGGGAGGGGACTGCGTCTCAGTCTTCCCTCACCTGTCTCGGCCTCGTGCATCGTAGGCGGTCCCTGGGCCCTGTCCGAGGTTTCCTCCCGATGACACGGAGCTTATGTGTTTGGGGAAGGCTGCCGGGTGGTCTCCTCCATGGCCTTGGTCCCTTGGGTGAGGTGGGCCATCCTCCAGTCTCCACGTGAAGGTCACTTTTTCCCTTTGGGGCTTCAAGACCGTGCAAACACCTGTGTCTCCCCAGACTTCTGCCTGTCGCTTTCAGACGGACGGCAGTCACGTGCAACAGGTACCACTCCGCCCTTGGCGTGGCCACGTGTGGGGCCCTCACAGCTCCGTTTGTGAGCGAGACGTCCTTTGCGGGGGAGAGCGGTCCCTGCCCCCCGCCCTCCGCGCCCGGTGCCGCTCTGGTTGCGCGCCAGGCCTGCGCCTGCGCATCTCGGGGCCGCGACCCAGCGCCGTCGCTGCTTGTCACCCCCCGGGTCGGCTCCCGTGTCCTCCTGCGTGTCCAACCGTCCAGGGACCGCGTCCGCCCTCCCCGCCCCATGAGGCGCCCAGGCTCATCTGGGGAGTGCACGTGGAGGCTACGGCAGTCGCCCCCCTTCGCCGCCCTAGCAGGTGACCCCCGACCTGGTGACTCAGACAGTACATGTTATCAGCGGACAGTTGTAGAGGCTGGAGGTTCAGCATGGTTCGCGCGCGGGGCTAAGGTCAAGGTGTCCGCACGCAGGTCCCTTCTGGCAGCTCCGGGGGACAGTCCATGCTTTGCCAGTCCCAGCTTCTAGAGGCGCCTGCATCCGCGCCATCTGGTTCCTTCCGCCACCTGGACTCACAGCGCAGCCTCTGACCTCTGCTGCTGTCATCACTTCTCCCTCTTAAAAGGACCCTGTGAGGACAGCCGAGCCCGCCCGATGATCCAGGATAATCTTCCTGGCTCAAGATCCCCCTTGTAATCCCATCTGCAAAGTCCCTTTTGCCCCAGAAGGGAGCGTAGCCTCAGGTCGTGGGGTTTAGACGCAGACATCCTTGGCGGCCTGTCTGCCGGTCATGCTCATGGTCATGGCCACAGGCAGAGGTTCCACGGCGATGTCAGGTGCTGGCAGGCTGTGGAGCGGGGCGGCCTGCAGCCCAGGATGGGGAGCGGCTGCGAGCCCTTGGGAGAGCCCGCGAGGGCTCATCAGTGCAGGGGGAGGTGTGTGCAGCCTGAGGGCCACGGCTCCACAGCGCGGTGTGGCCGATCCACCAGGGGCTGCGACCTGTTAAAGGGCAGTAGAATCAGCTTAATGGGTCATACCCAGTGATTTTAAAAAACAGATTAAATATAGAAAATGTCAGTGTGCATTACGTGTCATCAGGGTGTTTGTGAAACCTATGCTATTTAAAACTCTTGGCGAATTGGAGAAAATGTGTGGGATCCAGTTTGACAAAGCTGGGCCTGAGGGCCAAGCTGCCCTGCCCAGAGCATCCGGCCCACTGGGGGCACTCGGGTCATGGACAGCATGTGCAGCAGCCCTGAGGCAGGGAGCATCTGCCACCCAGGTTCACACGTCAGGAGAGCTGTGGGTGCTGTGGGCGCGAGGCCAGCGAGTGGGCGCGGGGCGGCCGGAGCCCAGAGGCCGCACCTAGCCGAGTCCCGTCCTGCATCCGTTCAGCAGGTGCAGGAGTGCCTCCACCCGACTGCGGGTCCCCCAGGTGGGACCCGGCCCCCCGTGGGTCCGCTCAGCCCTGCCAGGCGCGCTCTCTGCACTCTGCGTCCTCGGGGTGCAGATGGCGGTCACCGTGAGGGGTTGTCCATGTGAATTTCCTTCTTGGAGGGCCACCTTCCCCGGCTGTGGGGTTTACCAGAGGCAGAACTTGTAAACCCCTCAGACGCTGCCTGGACCCTCAGGTTTCCAGATGCTTCTTTAGTTGCTCCTGGAGGCTCTTGCTTCCTCAGCTCCTGATTTTTAAAAGCTGAACTTAAAAGAGGCGGTGCTGGGAGAACTGGATGGGGCGCTCACAGTTGCCGAGTTCTGTGTCCCTCGAAGTGGCAGAGGTCTGGAAATGGCTGCGAGAAGGCAAGCGTCCTGAGGCCACACGCTGCTGCTAGGGGTATAGCGTGGAGTCGAGGCTTCAGCCTGCCATCTGTTCAGTCGTGCTTTTATTTTGTGCATTTTAGGAACTATCACCGTTGCCGGAACTTGACAGAAACCTGAGCCACTAATTGGAGCATCCGTCGTTGCAGCCTCGGCCATCCGGGACAGCCAGGAACTTCCAAGTAAGTGTGAGACCAAGGCACCGAAGGCTACAGCCTTCTGCGGGGTGGCCATGAGGCCTCTGTGGTGCGGGGAGAAGGCGGCCCCGTTTAGTTCTGAGTTCCTGGGGGATCCGGGGTCTGCACCCCCTTAAAGGAGCCTGGACCCCTCTGGGTTGGCTCTGCTGGAGGTATCTTCTCCAGTCCACATGCTCCATGTTTGTACCTTCGCCCTTCGGCATCTGAATGCCTGTCCCTCAGTTCTAGGAGCCCTGAGAGCCACTGTACATTTTGATTACACTGTGGTTGCCCAGGATGGGCTGCCTTGTCTGCGTCCTGTGGATCAAGTGGGACACCATTTCCGGGCTCCCTGAGGGCCCTGTTCGCCCAACCCCATGCCCTACAGGAGATGATGACCAGTCACAGTCCCGGGGATGGCAGAGGGGAGCCCCTAAAAATGAAAGAGTCTTTTCAAATGCATTTAAAAGAACCCCATCTGCTTCTGGGTTTCACCTTCAGGCTTTCTACCCTCTTCTGCACGTTTGTAATTCACTAGGGAGAGAGGACAGAGGGTTTTAAAGTGGCGGCCTCTGCTGGTGGCCCAAGGTGGTCACTGGTAGGGAGAGAGGGGACGAGCCGATCGACCCCTGATCGTCCCCTGCTCGTACACATGGGGTGGGGATGATGGGGTGGAGGACGGACCGTGCTGTCCCCCGTCGGCTGCCCCCGATGGCCTGAGGAAGGCTGCGTCGTGTTCAGTACTGATCTCGGACGGAGGCCACGTGGCTAGTTAGGGGCCAGTGTGGACCGGAATGTGGCTTCTCAGAGGCATTGAAGACTGCAGCCGCTTCTCAGCGTCTCTCTCCTGGACGCTGCACGTGCCTCCCGTGGCTGTGGTGATGCGGCCGTGAACTGGTAACTTCAACCAGCCCACGCCTCTGTGACAGCCGAGGAGGTCGGAAGTCTGGAGTGGGTGTCGCGGGGCTCAGGTCAAGGCGTTGGCAGGGGACCGGTCCTCTGGAGACTTGAAGGCAGATGTGATCTTGACTTTTCCCTGGCTTGGGGCCCCTTCCTTGAACCGCTCCAGCCTCTGCCTCTGCCTCCCCCACCCTCCCTTTATCAGGACTGTCGTGAGGACACTGGGCCCCCGGGGAATCCAGGATCTCCCCATCTCAGGGGCCTTCACTTCGTCCCATGTGCAAAGTCCCAGTTTTGCTGTGGAAGGCACCGCGGTTCCAGCCCCAGGGGGAGGACGCGGCCGTCTCGTGGGGACGTTACTCTGCCGACCATAGTGTCGTCCACACTGCCTGAGCGTTTCCCACAGCGGCTGCCGTCCGCCGTCCGCCTGCAGGGGCCCAGGGTTCCGCGCGCACGTCCGCGCCAGCGCGGGTCGTCCCTCCCCCTCGTTCGGCCGCCCTGGGGCCCGAGGGGTGGCCCGCCGCGGGGGTGACCAGCACGTCCCGTTGGCGCGCTTGCCGCCCTCGCGCGTGTCTGCTCAGGAGAAGCGTCTTCACTTTGCCCGCCTGCGGACTGTGCTCCGCTTTGCCGGCATGAGCCTGTCTTGTGAGGGGCACGTTGCTCTTTCTAGACTGTTCTCTGTGTTCCCTCGTGGGGGCTCTCAGTTGGTTCTTTGTCCCTTCTCCCACGTTTCTCGTAACCCGGAAGGTTGCCGCCCGGTCGGCATTCAAATTCCTTTCTTATTTCTCATATATACGTGTATGATTTTTATTTGCACCCCGTTCAAAAAATGCGTCAAGGGTTATGGAGTGTTGGGATTATAGACCATTTTAATTTTCTTACATTTTCTTGTCAAAAGCTTTATTTTAAGAGGCACAAATAAGAGAAGAATCAGGCACAGCCCGCCTTGGGGCCAGTGTAGCTGGCGGCGGCTGGAGCGGCCAGTCTCGCCGGGGCGCATTTGAAGGGCGCACTCCCTGCCTTCTGCCTCGTCCGCCCTCCCGACCTCCGAGGCGGAAACTCATCCCCGTGAGAGGTCCTGCGGGCAGGCCCCGGCCACCCAGCTCTGCCGGGACAAGCGGGTCTCTGGGAAGAGGCAGGCCTGCCCACCGCCTCCCACCAATGGGGTGGGGTTTGGGTAGGCGGGCGGGGGGCAGCGTCCATGAGAGGCCGTGACCGCCTCCCCTGCAGGGCACGTGAGCCAGCCTGGAGGGAGAGCAGGCCAGCTAGCCAGGACCGGCCGGGGCAGACGCGAGAGCTGTCGGGGACGGGTGGGTCCTCGCACCTGCCACTCACCAGGGCAGGGGACTCAGGCTGTCACAGCCTCTGGCCCTGCCACCTGCCTGCTGTGTGGCCTGGGCAGGTGGGGCCCCGTGTCCAGTGAGCTGTGACAAACGGGCTCAGCGCGTGGAGTGGACGGCTTGCCCGCATGAAGTGCGTGGAACAGGGCCGGGCCTGTGAGGTGCTGGTGTGTCCCCCGGCCTCCGGCCGCAGCAGGCTGAGGGACCGGCCTCTGCACCTTTATCAGGCCCTCGAGGGCCTGGGAGCAGGGGCTGAGACTCGGGCCTCAGAGGATGGAACTGACGCTCCACGTGACGTGGGTGGGTGGCAGGGCCCCCCTTGGGAGCCACCGCTCTGTGCAAGCAGAGACCCCAGCTTCCCCCGCCATGTGGCACGTCTTCAGGGCTGATGCGGTGGCGTGGACAGCAGTGGGCGGCTGGGCGGTTGAGGGCGTGAGGAAGGCCAGCTCTCTCCCTTGAGTCTCTGCCCCTCCAGAGCCATTGGCTCCGCTCCATGCTGATGTTCACAGTGGTGCTGGGGTCGGGGCCTGTCCCCTCAGGAGGAGGGGAGTCGTGGGGGTCCGCAGTGAGCCCTGATGGCTGTGTCTGGCTTGGAGGGGAGAGGGCAGGTGGGCTGGGGCCCGGGCCGGGCAGGTGGGGCTCCCAAGTGGGGTTTTAGCCCCAGGCCCTGGGTGTGGTTGAGCGGGCTGGCCAGGGGTGAGGTGGGGGGGTGGGGTGGGCAGTTCAGAGGGCTACTCAGGGCCCTAGGGAGGGCAGCTCCTTGGTGGGCGGCCTGGCTGAGACTGGGGCCCTCTGGTGCCAGCTGCTCCTGGGGGGTTTGTGACAACCCCTGTGCTTCTATAACCAGTCTTCTGGGTGGTTCCCTATGATCCTGCCCAGAGCCGCTGTCACACGCTGTCACAGGCCCTTGTGGCCTGCCGTGCACACTGCAGCTTTGTGGCTGCCCCTTGAGGAGAAGCCTCAGGGCTCTCTGTGGACACAGGGTGGTGGTGGGCCCCAGCCTGGTCTCAGCAGTGATCCTTTTCTGTGTTAGGAGCCTCGGTGGCCCTCCTCAGCCATCTGGCTGTGAATGTGACCCTCAGGGTGGGGCTTTAGCTGCTGTGTCCCGCCCCCCTGGCCCCAGCCCCAGGCATGGGATGGGCTTTCGCAGACAGCGCCGGGGGCCAGTGTCTGCTGGCCTAGGCCTCCAGATCCTGCTGTAAGTGACTGCCTCTGGGGTGACTCCTGGGCTCATGCTGCCCTCTAGTGCTCGGTGTGGGGACTCTTTTGGGAGCCAGTGGCTGTATCTTGGTGACATGGATCCTCCACCCCCCTTCCTTCTGGGATGAGTGGGCTTCCTGGCTTTCTCATGCCCCAGCTCACCTTGGGGAAGGGGAGGTGGACTAGGTTAAATCGTCCCCCAGCTCCTGGGCTCTGACCTTCTCTGCCTCCTGGAGCGAGTCTGGGCTTTCAGCTCCTTTTCGGTTTGGAGAGTTGAACCAGGAGAATTTAATCAGGCAATGGGGACCGTTCGCAGAGTTTTTCACCCAGCCCCTTCACGCCCAGGGCAGGCCACTGCCTACTCTACTGGGCCCCCTTAACTCCAGCCTGCAGCCTCCTTCTGGAGAAGAGCCCGGATCCTCCTCAGGCACCCGCAGGCGTCGTGGTGCACACAGACACGCCCCCCTCCCCTCCTGTGCTGGGACCTCCAGGAGTGGGCAGGCCCCGCGCCGTGGATCAGGTCTGGCCCCAGGAAGCAAGCCATCCAGCTGGGCCTCCTGCTGCCGCGTCCCGGAGTCCCGCCTGTGTGTGGCCCAGGTTCGCCGACAGCAGCCAGGCCCGTCCTGGAGTGACCCGCGTGCTTGGGCAGACACCGCCCAGAGCTGGGGTCCCTGCTCATGGGTGCGACCCGTGAAAGAAGCCTGGCCGACACGCAGCCCCCCTCACCTTCCCTGACCCGCGCCGCGGCTGCTCTGCAGACATCCCGCTCAGAAGGACGCGCGTTGATTTGCGGCCCGATGAGACAGGCTTTTCTCCCCGGGGCCCCGGGTTAAAGCCGCGCTCCGGCTTCCCGCGTCGCGCTGGCGCTGAGCTAGGACGTCTGCTTTTAATTAGTGAAGTCATCCTGGTCTCTCGTGCCAGAGCCGAGCGGGGAAGTTGGCTCCCGGTCCCCTCCACCCCGCGTGGCTTCCGGGGGCCGCGGGTGTTTCTCGCGCGGCCTGAGGGAGAACAGGCCGCTCGGGGCGGCCCTGCCATGCTCATGCTCTCCGTCCCCCCGCAGGTGTGGCGGTGTCTCGGCTGCAGCCATGGGGTCTGAGGATCACGGCGCCCAGAACCCGAGCTGTAAAATCATGACGTTTCGCCCAACTATGGAAGAATTTAAGGACTTCAACAAATATGTGGCCTACATCGAGTCCCAGGGAGCCCACCGGGCGGGCCTGGCCAAGGTGGGTGACGTCCTGGTCCCGGCCCAGCGTTTCCGCGCCCGTCCACGTGTGGAGGCGGCACACGTTAGCACACTCACTGCGCCACGCGGGCCGCATGTGTCTGCAGCGCGGTGGGCTCTGTGCCCCGCCAGGTGCTGCTCTCAGCACTGCGTCACCGGTGACTTGTGCGGTGACTTGCGCGGCCCCGGTCCCCGTGACAGCTGCGGGCTGGGGCAGGGACATAGAGCTGCACTAGGGCCGACACAGTGGGCGGTGGCCACCCAGGGCATCATGGCCACGGGGCGCACACACCTGTGGGGGAGGTGGGTCAGGAGTCCGGGAAGGCCTCGAGGTTTGCCTTTATGTTACGAGTCAAAAATGTGTTTCTTAGAGACAGTAATGCACGTGGGAGGCACGCTTAAACGGCGCAGCAGGGCGGAGAGTGGCGCGTGAGCCTCCCCCTTCCCCGTCCTCGGAAGGGACAGGGATGCGCACGGCCCCTCTCCTCCCGTGGTGCGCTACGCAAATACGTGTGCCCGCGTGTACGCGCGTGTGTGAAGGCCAGACAGACACGTGAGCTCTCCCCGTGTCGCTTTCTGATAGAAAGGGGTGCCTTTCTTTTTTCTCGTTCATGTGAACCTGTGTATGTGGCGTTACTCCCCTGATAACTGGGAAGGACCTGTTCTGGGTTCTTCTAGCTGCTTTCCGGATGGCTATACTTTACCTAAGATTCCTTGTTGTCTGTTCTTTAAACCAGGGTCCCCACTCCCTGGGCCACGGACCGCACCGGTACTGGTCCGTGGCCTGTTAGGAACTGGGCCGCACAGCGGGGGGTGAGCGGCGGGTGGGCGAGCGAAGCTCCGTCTGCATCCGCAGCCGCTCCCAGCGCCGGCGTCACCGCCTCAGCTCTGCCTCGGGTCCTCAGGCATTAGATTCTCATGGGAGCGCCAGTCCCTGGTGCCACAAAGGCTGGGGGCCGCTGCTAAACCAGGTGGCTGGTGAACCTTTTCTACAGAGAGCCAGGTAGTGTTTCCAGGTTTACATGCAAGAGAGTCCCTGTTACCACCACTCAGCTCTGGCTCCTTGGATGACCCTGGAGTCTGCGGGTGCCGCTGTGCGCCAACAAAACTTTATTCATGGACATTGACACGTGAATCTCACAGAACTCTCACTTGTCCCGAAATCTTTTTCTTTTAAAATTTTTCAACTATTTAAAAGTGAAAACAAAGCAGAATAACACATTCTCAGCTCAAAGGCTGTACCAAAGCAGGTGGCGGGTGGGACTTGGGCTGCGGGCTGCGGGCTGCGGTTTGCTGCCCCCCCCCCCGCCCCATGTGGGCTGGTTTTGTTCCTCATATCAGTTCCTATCCTGCTACATTCCTGTCTCAGTCTCGGCCTCAGGAGATAAGGAGCGCAGTGTGCGGCCGCGTCTTTTCCCCTCCCCTTCTCTGGGTTTTTGCTCCTCGCACGTGGGATAGCATAGACAGAGTATTCTCATCTGGTCACTGCCTGTGTCTCAGTCGGCTGGGATTTGCCATCTCAGATGGGAAGGGCAGGTTCAGCGGGGTTGTGGCAGGTTCAGAGGCTGGCTAGGAGGCTCTTCTGCCCCACTGACCTGTTAATCGTCAGGTGACGCTGCCCTACCGCCCCGCCCCTTGCAGGCACAGTGGCGGGGAGACTGAGTTGCGCGGACCGGGGGTGGGGGTGGGGCCTGTCCTCCATCTCCTGTCACTGACCCAGTTCCACTCGCCAGGACGCAGCCAGCCCGGCAGCCTGGGATCCACGTCGTCCCTCACGTCAGGACGCGCGTAGCAAGTTAACACCTCGGGTGATTCTGTCAGACGCACCTTTGAGTCCCCCTGTCACTCCTCTGCCTACTCTCACCTAGTCGCGTCTGCCACCCTCGCGTCCCTGTGGCCCGCGCCCTTCCCTCCGTGGCCTTCGCCGAGTCGCTGCTTCTCCCTTGGGGCCCTGTGTCTCTGCTCGAGGCTTCTGGTTCCGGGAGACCAGTTTTTCGCTGGTTCGCGTGGGTCGAGGGGGCCTGGGCCGGAAAGCGTGAGGCGTGCGCTTTCAGGCGGCGCGTCCTCCTGCCTGTAGGTTGTGGGTTCCTTCTCTCTCTCAAGTGGCGCCGCTCTCGCCACTTTATCTGACAGGTGCCTTGGTTGCGGGACCCTCCGGCGCCAGCTGCGGCGGCGGCAGTGGGGGGCGGGGCCCTGCTCCCCTGGGCGCAGCGCGCAGCCCGCAGAGCCTGGCGGTGAGAGGCAGGCGGTCTCCCCGCTCACGCAGACGGCGCGCGGTGTCTCCAGTCTGCCGGCAGCCTCCCTGCCTCTCTGTGGGGACGCGTGGGTGCAGGGACGCAGGTGCTGTGGCCCCGGCCACCTCCCACTTCTCTCAGCTGGGGCCCTTGGCCCTCGGGGTGGCCAGCCCCTTTGGCGAAGGGGCAGGGCGTCCTGCTGGCCTGAGCCAGCTCTGGAGACGTGGCGAACTCCTCCTCCGGCCTCGTCAGCCGACTGCCCTTTGTGCGCGCGCGCGTGGGCGAGGGCGCGGCCGGCACAGGTGGAGCCAGGGCCGCGGCTCAGAGCGGCTGCAGCTGCGTCCTCTGTCCCCCGGCAGTTCTCGCCTCTGCAGACCGGGGTTGGGAGCCTCGCCAGGCCACTAGGGAGGTGCCTGGGAGGGCCGCATGTGGGCCAGGGTGCGGCCCTGTGGGAAGGGTCAAGGCCCTCGGTGTTCGAGAGCATCTCCGAGGACAGTCCTCTAGCGGAGAAGCACCCCGGCCGCTCTCAGCTGCCAGGCCTGCCCCCTGCAGAGGCGGTTTCGGGGGGCGAATGCTGGCCCCTCCTGCTCTCTCTCAGGGATCCCCACATCTGCCCCAGCTGCCCAGACTTCCTAGCTTTGCCACTCAACTCCCACGGGGCCAGCTGCCCGGTGTCACCTCCTTCACTTGGGGGATGTGGCCTTTCGGTTCCTCCCATCGTAGGCTGACCTTGCCTGCTAGGTGCTTCGAGCAAGCTCAGTCCAGGGCTGTCCCAGGCACTGGGCGAGGCGATCAGGGTGCTCCCCGGTCTTCAGGTGCCATCCTTCAGAGGTCCTTTGCCTGGAGATCTCCATTCGAGTCCCATCTCTCAGAGGCTTGATGGTGTTAGTTCACGATATGTCACTAAGAGATTTTTCTGGAAGCTTCCAGTTCCTGACCAGCTGAAAGTGGCCCTCCTTTCCCACAGGCTTTTCAGAATCTGCTTAGTGTAGTTCCCAACGTGTGCAAACCGTGCAACGCGTATGTGTCTGAAGGTCCTCTGGTTTTCAGATGTCCTCACACGCCTGTGCGTTGGGGACAGTGTAAATGAGCAAAGTAGACTTAGGCTCTCGTTTGGGAGGGCCTTTGGGTGTGCCACAGTTTGTTCATTTTGTCCCAGCCTGGGATCGGGGACAGACGTCTTCTAGTAGAGCTGAAGCGGGTTCGCCTGGGCCCGCAGCTCGGGGTGGCCGGGAGCCCATCCAGGTCACGGCACTCGCAGAAGGAGAGTCATCCACGTGGTTACAGAGCAGCTCGGGCCCACGGGTCCTTTGTCACCAAAGAGCGTCTCGGGTCCTGGAGGCACAGCCCTGTCGTTCGTTTGCGTTTCCAGCCTTGAATGTTGTTTATTAGCCGACTTCAGATTTCTCCCTAAGTCTGACCCCAGCACCTGTTGTCATGCGGCCTCATGCCGGACCCAGGCACCCCAGGTGCCTGTTGTGTCATGGCTGCAGTTGACACGGGGAGAGGCGATGTCCCCAGAAAGAGTCTCCACTGGACAGTTGCGTTCTCCAGGACCCATTTAAAATAGGGTCCCAGCCTCGGCACTGCTGACATCGGGCTGGGCCGCTCTCTGTGGGGCCCCGTCTAGGCTCGGTGCGAGGCTGTGCAGCATTCTGGGACCCACCTACTCAATGCCAGGAGTTTCCCCCAGTTGTGACAACCACAGATGTCCCCATATATTGCCTGGTGTCCCCTCAGGGGCAGGATCTCCCTGGGTGAGACCTGAGACTTCCTCTTACTGCTCTTGTTATTTCTGTTGTGTAAACAAGCGAGTGTGTGTGCGGGGAGGCGGTACCTTGCTGCTGTTAGCAGGCAGCCAGAGAATGAGCGTTTCCGTAGCCAAGAAAACGTTTTCTTCCGCCAATGTGAGAGATGCCATGGCGGCTTCCTTGGGCTGGTGCGTGGTGGATTCCCGCCCTTCTGGAAGCCGTCGGCAGGCTCGGGCATCAGCGGGGCTCTTCCCTCATCGGCCTGAGCACAGTGAGGTCTCAGCCTCCTAGAGTTCATGGCCGGTGCCCCGAGAACAGCTGGGTTTGCTCCTCTTCCCAGAGCTGCTGGGTGGCCCGCTGGGTGCCCTGGAAGGAGACTTGAGCCTCATGGCCACCCGCCCAGGACTGGGAGAGACCAGCCCCAGTTGGCCCCGTGTGACTGCCTGGTGCCCCATGGCCCAGCCCAGAGGTCCCCCCAGCCTGGAGGTGAAGGACCAGGAGTAGACTGCTGAGCCCAAGAAGTCCGGCACAGTGTCCACTCAGGCTGCGCCCGGACCCAGGGCCCCTGGCCCCAGGCTCTTCCCGCTGGTCCTCAGTGTCCCTTCGTGGAGAAGAGAAGGGGGGCAGGAGAGCTGCCACCCGCTCGGGGTCAGGTTGTGGTGGCACCTGCTGGCTCTTGCTGCAGTGAGACGGGTGCCCTTTTCAAAGGCGGCCTCAGGTCTCCCGCATGGAATCGTCACCGCCACTCAGCCACCTGCCTCTCGGTGCCTCACTCGACCCTCCTTCGTCTGGTGGTGTTAGTGTTTAGCAGTCGCTCACCTTCCCACAGAGCCCCCTTAGCCTCACCAGGATGTGCCATCGGCCCTCGTCCATCCGGGACCCCTGGTTTCTGGCGTCGCCCCAGCTTCCCGGCTGTGACTCCTCCCCAGGCCTGCCAGTGAAGCCGGCGCCCAGGGGCAGGCGTGCAGTGCTCCTTTCTGCCGCTAGAGGGCGCAGCGGCCCCGCGCGCCGCGCCAGAGCGAACTTGTTTGGCTGTAAGAGAACTCGAGGCACCGGGAGGCCGGCCCTGCTCTGCCCTGGTGGGTGGGGCCCAGGGCGCTGGTGCCGGGCCTCCTGGGGGTTGGCAGAGGTACAGGTGGTTCCTGGTGTCCCCGTGGGTCAGGCCCTGGTGTGCTCTCTGGGTGGTGGCTGCTGGTCTCTAAGGAGGAGGTAGCATGTCCTCTGCCTGGAGGCACCACTGACTCCCCTCTGGTCTCACAGATCATCCCCCCAAAGGAGTGGAAGCCACGGCAGACGTACGACGACATAGACGACGTGGTCATCCCGGCCCCCATCCAGCAGGTGGTGACGGGCCAGTCGGGCCTGTTCACGCAGTACAACATCCAGAAGAAGGCCATGACGGTCGGGGAGTATCGCCGCCTGGCCAACAGCGAGAAGTATGCGGCCAGCACGCGAGCGGGTGTAGGGCGGGCCCCCCGAAACCCCGGCTCTGAGGCGGAGCCACACCTCGAAGGCCTCTGGACCTCCCGAAGCACAGCCCCGTCCACCAGGGCACACGCAGCCCCATGCAGCACACACGGCCCGCCCGGGTGCCCCGGGGGGTCTCGGCAGCCCGTGCTCAGAGACGTCCGGTTCGGAGAGGGCGAGATCTGGACCCGCCCCCTCCTGGGGCCACGCTGTCCCTCTCACGCTGCCCTCAGCACTCGCTGCTGAGGACCGTGCCCTGGAGTGTGTACCCCACACCCTCCCATGGTGGCTCTTGTGGTGCCTCCTCATAGAGGGGCTGTCACACACACCTCCCTGTGTGCTTCCTCGCTCAACACGATACACGTGTGGGCGCTGTCACGCACACGCCTGCGTGCCTACGGGTGCATCGTGGGCATTCAGCGCATGCTGACGGGCACACGCACGCACTCCCGCGTGCTCACGGTCGCGTCGGTGGCGTATCCGTGGGCACTCGTGCGCATAGGGTGCACTCCCTGACACACACCCCGTGCTCGGTTCCTCGCAGCCCCCCTCGCTCTCTGAGGTTGTTTGTGCGTTTCTGGCAGTGCATTTGCTCTCACGTAAGTGTTCCGTGAGGGCAGAGCATTGTCTGCTCACTCACACGCTGTCCCCAGTGCCTAGGACAGGTCCTGGCCCGTCATCGTTGCTGCGGTATTTGCCGAGCAGCGGGATGATGAGAGCCGTCAAGGCCTGTGCCCCCCCCACCTGCTCGGGTGCCCCTGGCGTGCACTGTGGCTCGGGTGCCCCAGGCCCAGCGGCCGGCACGGGGGGGGGGGGGGGGCAAGAGTGGTGATCCAGGCAGGGCCGCTTGCCTGTGTGGGGCGCGCCCAGCGCCTGGGGGGAGCGCTCTCCCTGCAGCAGCCAGTCCAGTGCATTCGTGGCCTCGGGGGTTGCGCCCTCCGGTGGCCTGAGCGGAGCCCCTCCCTCGGTGCGTGCCCAGGAGGAGCGGGGAGCATCAGGCGCGCGCTCCGAGCCCCTGGCCCATGTTCCCCGTGCTGTTTGCTCACAGGTACTGCACGCCACGGCACCAGGACTTCGACGACCTGGAACGCAAGTACTGGAAGAACCTCACCTTCGTCTCGCCCATCTACGGGGCTGACATCAGCGGCTCCTTGTACGACGATGTGAGTACTGGGGGCCCCTCGGCATGGAGGCCAGAGGGTTCTGGGGAAAACGAGGGCCTCAGTTTTCTGGTAAATGGCAGAGGGGAATGAGTGTGAATGGGATTGTATCTTAAAAAGGGAAGTTGAAGTGATGCAGAGGCTTAGCCGGGCTTTCTGTCCGGGTCCCAGTTACAACTGCTGCCAAGTCTCAGAATGAATGAAGAAGGGATCCCATGTGTTTTCTGACTTGCAGAATCTTTCCTACTGAGTTATCGAAATGCCACCCTCAGAACCTCAGAGCCTTGAGTGATCAGCCACCCAGGCTGCCGCTGGGCTCACCCACATCTGGTCCCTGTGCTGGGCTGGAGGCCTGGGGACACCAAGGCAGTGGAGGGGGCCTGGCCTTGGCCTGTCCAAGGCTGCAGGTGGTGGGCACGCAGAGGCCCGGGGAGGTGCTGGTGTTAAGCAGAGGGAGGTTCACATGGGTCTTCTCTTTTTTAGGGAACAGCTTATTAATATTTATAGGACCTCCGACAATGCTGGGTGGATCTCCGGGGGTTAACTTCAGAGTTACTGAGCCTAGGCAGCATACGTAGGGGTCTTGTTTTCTTATCCATTCAGCCACCCCGTCTTTTGTTGGAGCACTTAGTTTTTTTTATCATTCGAAGTGCCTGTTGATAGATATGTAGTTATTGCCATTCTTTGTTCCTATTTTTTGATACATGTTTTTTTCTTCTTAAAGACGTCCTTCCAGCATTTCCTGTAACACTGGCTTGGTGGCGATGGACTCTGTTAGTATTTTCTTGCGAAGCTCTTTATCTGTCCTTCCATTCTAAATGATGGCTTTGCCGAGTAGAGTAATCTTGGTTGTAGGTTTTGGGTTTTTATTACTTTAAATATATCCTGCCAATCCCTTCTGGCCTGCAAAGTTTCTGCTGAGAAATTAGCTGTCAGTCTTACGGGCGCTCCCTTGTGGGTAACTAATCACTCTCCTCTTTCAGCTTCTAGGATTCTCTCTTTATATTTAACCCTTGGCATTTTAGTTATGATGTGTTTGGTGTGGGCCTCTTTGGGTTCTTCTCGTTTGGGACTCTGCACTTCCTGGGCTTGTATGTCTGTTTCCTTCAGCAGGTGAGGGAAGTTTTCCGTCACTACTTCTGCAGATAGGTTTCCACTGTCTGCTCTCTGCTCCTGGTGCCCTTTGGTGTGAATGGTGCGACGCTCGGCGTTGCCCCAGAGGCTCCTTACACTAGCTCCGTTTTTCGTTTTGTTCTCCTTCTCATCGCTGTCCCGATGGGCGCCCCGCTGCCCTGTCCTGTGTGGCAGTGGGTCGTCCACGCCGTGGGCTCCCTCTGGCGTCTCTTCCTCCCAGATATGGTGGTCTCGTTTCTGACCGGTTCCCTTCTGTGTTTTCCATCTCCATTTTTATGTTTTCTCTCTCTCTCTGCTGTTCTCGCTGAGTTCATCTGCTCTTCCCCTAAGTTCATTGAGCATCTTTATAACCAGTGTTTTGAACTCCGTGTCTGATAGACTGTCTCCGTTTTGTTGAGTTCTTTTTCTGGAGCTTTGTTCGGTTCCTTCAAGTGGGACAGGCTTCTTTGTCTCGCAGTTTGGCTGCCTCCCTGTGTCTGTTTCTATGAATTAGGTAGGGCTCCTACATCTCTTGGTCTTAGTAGAGTGACTTTATATAGTAAGTGTCCTGCGGGGCCCAGTGGCACAGTCCTTGGAGGGGCTCAGCTGCAGGTCAAGTTCAGCCGCAGCCTGTGCACTTTTGGGGCCACCTGGTAAGAGTCACCAGGCAGTCCACCCATGCGGGGCTTAGAGGTGCCTCAAGGGGCCAAGCCAGGAACCGAGGCCGGGTGCCGCTAGTGCCAGCCTAGGAGCTGCCCAGGGAGAGGCGCGGGGCCCGCGGAGGCCGGACGCTGCTGCTTTGGGTTTTGTGAGCCTTGGAGAGACTTTAGGGAAGTTCGCAGCAGGAGCCAAGACAGGCCGTTTTATATGGAATAAACTGCTGGAGGCAGCGTGAGCAGCCCGCAAGCTGGGAGCGGCCTGGCCCCAGGGGATGCCTGGGCAGAGCGACCTGTGTCATCCAGGGCGATAGCGACTCAGGTGTGGCGGTGCCTGCGTCTGCACGCTGGGAGCAGGGAAGGCTCAACTGAGCAACAGTGGAGACTGAGTCTGGGAGGGGGCCGCCCCTGCAGCCCTCACCCTGCAGCCGCCGGCCGGCTCAGCATCTCCTCCCGCGTCCCTGTCTCTCAGCGGGCGAGTGAGTCAGCAGCGAGGCCGGGGGCGGGCCCTCTCTGAGGACCGCCTGCGACTCCTGCGCTCGCCTCACGCAGCGGCAGCCTCCACGGCAGCCTCCACGGTCGTCGCAGCCAGAGGTTGTGGAACCCTGGGCTGGGGAGCCTGGTGTGGGGCTGGGACCCCTCGCTCCTCAGGTCGGGGACGTGGCTCTGCAGCCAAGAAGGCCCTCCCGGTTCTCAGTCACCACACGCCATTGCGAGACCGGGCCATTTTGTACCTCCATCCCTCCTACTGGCTTGAAGTGACCTTATTTTTGTCCCTAGTTGTAGGGCTTCTCTTCAGCCAGACCTCAGGCGACTCCACGTGCTGGGTGCTGTGTGGTGTGGTCGTGAGAGGAGGCGGGCCCAGTGTCCGCCTCCCACGACGTCATGGGGGGTCTCCTCCTCCGGCCCACTTTTAAGTGGGTTGTCTGTGTCCTTATCGTCGGGTTTTAAGAGTTCTGCCTACGTTTCGGGTGCCTGTCTTCGATCAGACGTGTCTTTGGCAAATGTTTTCCCTTCGTCTATTGCTTGACTCCTCGTCCTTTTGAGGTCCCTGTGTTATTCTCAAATAAGAATCTAACTATTAGAGGCTCGTCCCCTGAGAGCATCTGGGTTTGCCCTCGGGTGCCGCCCTTGGTGTGTCGTGACGGCCCCGCCGGGGCCTCCGCTACACCCAGCGTGGGCTCAGCTCCGGTTCCGGCAGAGGATTTGGGGCTTCGGTGCCCTGAGTTTGCTGTGCCCAACCTAGCACAACAATTTCCTTTTACAGTGGGGAAACTGAGGCCCAGAGCAAATAAGTGACTTGCCTTGCTCACAGGACGAGTTCCTGCCCGGCCTAGGCTAGGTGCTGGGGCCTCTGCCTGTCACCGCATCGTAGATGCGTGGGTGGGACGGTGAGGTGATTCGACAGGGGTTCAGGGAAACGACCTGGTTTTGACGTGCCCCGACCTTGGGCAGCTTCTGTGCAACGTGGCCAAGGGGCCTGGTGGCTGCTCGCACCCCGTGTTCTGGGCTCCTGCCGGGGCCCGCCTTGAAGGAGAGCCGCTGGTCGCCCATGTCAGGAGTGGGGGCGCGGTGAGATGGGGTGCGAGGGAGCACGGACGTGCCCCCGCGTCTCGGCAGGCTTGCGGGTCCTCCGGGGGCTGAAGGGCGACGAAAACGGGTTTTGTGAGCTCTCGTGACAAGGTAGGCGAGGGCGCCAGCCGCGCTTGCCGGGTTCTGAGAGCCGTCTCTGCCTGCTTCGTGGGAAGGCGCCGGAAGGGCTGGCCCCAGCGCCTCTCAGCGTCCTCTTCCCTTGCCGCTGACCCTGAGGCACGTAGATTATCCTCACCAGACCTCGGTCCCCACTGCCCGCGGCCCATGCACAGCTCAGTGGGGAATCCAGAGAAAGCCCCGGCCGGTGGCCTGGTGCGGGGTGGCCGTGGATGTCCACGGGTATGAGCAGCCCGGGCCGGGTCCCGGGTAGGGGTGGGTGAGGCTCTGCAGTGGGCAGGTTCGGGGGTGACGGCTGGCTCCGGGGCCCTCGGGGGTCACGCTGCAGCCCAGGGCTCAGAGGGGACAGCGCTCCCTGTCCTCCCGGCCGTGCCGGGGGTGGGGCCCGGCGTCCTGGGGACAGCAGCCTGCTGACCGTGCGCCTGCCGCCCCCAGGACGTGGCGCAGTGGAACATCGGGAACCTGCGGACCATCCTGGACATGGTGGAGCGCGAGTGTGGCACCATCATCGAGGGCGTCAACACGCCCTACCTGTACTTCGGCATGTGGAAGACCACCTTCGCCTGGCACACGGAGGACATGGACCTGTACAGCATCAACTACCTGCACTTCGGGGAGCCCAAGTCGTGGTGAGCGCCCAGCAGCCCAGCCGCTTCGGGACCAGGTGGCTCCTCTGGGGCCAGGCGGGGCGGGGGCGCCTCCGGATGGCTCCCTGTGGCCAGGGCTGTCAGGGCCCTGGCAGCTCGAGGTCTGCTGGCACGGTCCCCACCAGGGACGAGGGATGTGTGCCCTCGGCAGTGGGCTTCCCAACGCCCTGACCTGTGGTTGGGGTGCCCACAGCGAGCAGCAGCGGGCACGGGCCCCCTCAGCACTTCCCGGCTACGGCACTGGGAGCTCTTGGGAACTCAGGCCTGGGGACAGGGTGATCCTGGGCACTGAGGCTCCCCTTGCCTCCCGTTTGGCCTCTGGGTTGAGGGGGGATTAACAGTAGGCCCCTGCTGCGTGGGGGGGGTCCCCTGCTGGTTTGCAGGTGAGGAGCCGGCATGGGCCAGCTGGCCCAAAGGCCAGCCCTCGAGTGCGGGGCCCTGCCTGCTGGCGGGGCGACCGTGCATCCCGTGTTCCGGAGTCTGAGCTGGCCCGGCGGCCGCGGCCTCCGTTCGCTGCTGCAGCAGAGACTTCTGGGCCAGGGCCTCTCATCTCCCAGCCTCTCCTCAGCTGGCTCGGAAGCTTCTGCTGTCGCAGTGATGGTTACAGTGCAGAGGGGGATGCGGGAGGCGGGAGGTGGGAGAGGAGGCTCGGCAGGAGACCATGACGCTCAGGGCCTCAGCCGAGCAGACTTGGGGCCGTGAGGGGCCAGGGAACACCGCACAGCCAGGGACCCAGGCAGACCCTGGGCCAGGAGCCCCACCTTGGTGTTCTAGCTGAGCTGACTCCCACCAGCGTGGAGGGGCCCCTGCACCCCCTTTAAGTCCCTGGGGCCTCCTGGAGGCCTTTGCTGATTAGCGGGAGCAGCTGCTCTAAGCGGAGGCCTTGGAGCCAGGAGGAGGCCGAGGCGAGGCTCTATGTCTCCTCGGCCATGTGGACTCTGATGTGCACAGAGCCGTTCCCACGCAGGCAGGCCGGCAAGGATGGGAGAGTGTGGGGGGGCGGGACAGGGCGTTTGTGTGTGTCCGATGCCCGCCGGTCACAGGCCTGGTGGCCTAACACGTGCATCTATTCTTCCATGTCTGGAGGTCAGAAGCCTGACCCGTGTTCACAGGGCTGCACCCAGGGGGGCCGGGCCACCCCAAGGCTCCCGGGAGAGCCGTCTCCCGCCCTTTCCAGCTTCCAGGGGTGCCATGTCCCTGGCGCGTGGCCCCTCCCCCCTCGTCACAGCCGGCAGGTGGCCCCATCCACGTCTCTGACTGACCCCCACACCTCCCTCTTACGAGGATCCTGTGAGGATACTGGGCCCCCTGGGAATCCAGGGTCGTCCCCATCTCAGGGGCCTTGGCTGAATCTCACCTGCAGAGTCCCTCTGCCACATGAGGTGTCGTGTGCACAGGTTCCGGGCCGAGGACGGGGACGTCCTTGGGGCCGTCGTCCTGCCAGCTTCGGGCCTCTGGCCTGAGCTGAGCCGTGCTGTCGTCTGCCGCAGTCCTGCTGCAGTTCTGGGAGCTTCTCGTTCCCAGGCCCTTCTCTCCTGGGTGGCGTTCTGTGTCTCAGTATTGGCCCTCGATCGCCGACACCTCCAGGCTGGGAGATGTTTCCCTCGGGATAAATTTGGAGAGAGATCGAAGGGCTGGCGATGCCCCGAACCTCAGCCCCGCGTGGTCCTGAGCACCGGGCGAGCTGTTTTCTGGGCAGCAGCGCCCTCCGTGCTGCCCGGGGGGTCCCGGCGGCTGTGCAGCCACCTCGTCCCCTCTCGTCCTCTTCCCGTGGCGAGGCTGGGCTGTGACTCACGGAGGGGCCAGGCCTGGTGGGCAGGGGGCTGTGCGCTGACCTGCTGCGGGCGAGGGGGTGCGGCCCGGAGCGCAGCCTGCGGGGTGAGTGGCCCGCCCCGGCCAGCAGTCGGCGCAGTCCCCGGGGGCCGTGTGGCCGGCAGCCTTCTCCCCGTGCACATCCACAGCCTGGGCCGTGAGTGTGTGTGCATGTGAGTGTGAGAGTAATTGTGAATGTGGGGGTGAGTGTGTATGTGAGCGAGCATGCGCGTGTGTGTGGGAGTAATTGTGTGTGCACGTGAGTGTAATCTGAGTGCGGGGGTGAGTGTGTATGAGTGTGTGTGAGCATATACACTAGCGTGTGTGCATGAGGGTGTGTGAGTGTGTGTGCACTGCGGGGCCCTGCTCTCTGGCCTGGACCGTGCTTCGTGGCCGTGGCTGGCAGAGTGGCCAGTCTCTGCGTGGTGGCCCTCGTCCCTGTCCGGCCAGGCGCAGCTCCCCCAAGGGCAGCTAGATGGCGCCCTGTCCTTCCCTGCGCGCATCGCTGCCTGCTCGGTGGACTTCTTCCAGGCTCCTCCGTGCTCCTTAGACTCCACGCCCGCCGGGCAGTGATCATCCCGGAGGCCCTGGGGAGCTGCCGCAGGACGAGGGCAAGGACCCCTCAGGGCAGGCAGGCCGTGGGCATGCTGCTGCTCCTCCGCCCAGCCCCGCGGGGGGCCCTGGTTTTGGTCGGCGTCTGCCAGCCAGAGGGACCTTAAGGGAAGAAAGCCCACCTTTTTTTCCCAAAAAATAAAAAGACAGAAAGAAGGGAGCCAGTGCTGAGAGCTGAGGAGCGGGGTGGGGAGGCCAGCCTGTCCCCTGGGCTGCGGCTGGGACGAGAGTGCTGGGAAGGCAGTGGACTGGCCTCGAGGGAGAGGAGGCGTGAGGCCGTGCAGTGCAAGGTCCCTGAGAGCCATACATGGGAGGGGGCCCGGGGACGTGCGGGGCAGCAGCCCCGTCCCCGTGCGACAGCCCAGGACCAGCGCCCGGCTCTGTGCCCCCTGTTGCCAGCACGCAGTGCAGTGCCGGCTGCAGCCCCTGAGGCTGGCCCCTCTGTTCTGGGCTGGACCCTGAAGAGCACTTGGGTGTCCCCGGGGTGCCACCTGTACCCTTCCCTGCAGCCCGGTTCCCGAGAGCGCCGGGGAGGCAGCCAGCAGGGCCGAACGCTCCAGAAGGCACCTCGATCTTGCTTTTGGTTTCTGGTCCTGAGGGGGGTGGGATTGCACGTGGGCAGGGGCTTCGCAGAGGGCGGCTGCGTAGGGGTCTAGCTGCAGAGCCCCCGGCTCCCCGCCTGCCACCCGGCCAGCTCAGCCCAGGCGTGGCGCTGGGCACCCTTTTGTGCCATGTCCCTAGCACAGAGGGGGTTTGGTGATGTCAGGAGACCTGGGTGCTGGATGCAGTGACCCTCAGCCTCTCGGCTGCAGTGTGCTGAGGCCCCTGTCCTGCGGAGTCGGCGCCATCCCTGGGAGCTGGTGCTGACCGAGCTCCGTCGTGAGCCAATGTGGACGCCAGCCTGGGGCCGGTGAGGGGCCCTGTTGTCCCCGGGCTGGGGGCTCAGGGAGCCTCTCGGCAGCCCCCTGGGGGGGTGGCGCCCTGTTCCCACCCTTCCCTCCGGCCCTGGCAGGGGGTCGGTCCCGGCAGATCGCGCTCGCACGTCTGTCTCCCTGATTACACTGCTCTTCCTGCGTCTGCAGTGGCTTAATTGCAACCATTTCGGAGTATTTCGGTAGCACTTTTTTTTAAGTGTCGACGTCCTCAGGTTTACAGCGCTTTATGAAGCCTTTCTGGGTCTGTTGCTACTTTGGTAGTGTGATTTGTGTGTCAAAGTGACGTGAACAGCCTGGTGTCGATGAAAGCATGGAATCGGCTTCGAAAGGCCGGCATTATGTGCTGCTTTCAGGCAGCCAGGCTAAGAATATCTGCAGCCTTTGAGTGCTTCAAAATCCCTTTTGAGATGGGGATTTAAAATAGACCCAGCGCTTGAACTCGCCCCCTGACCAGCCTTCCCACACCCAGCCGGTTAGCAAGGCCAGGAGGTGGGCGGACCTGGGTGTCGGGACCGGGCAGGGCTGGCCCTCAGGGCAGTGACCAGGTAGTGGGGCTCGGTGTCGGGAGACTGTGCCCGCAGAAGCGGCTATCCCGGCCTGGGTGTCTGCCCTGGGCCCAGGGGTGGGAGAAGAGAGCGGAGCGCCTGCCGCCTGAGCCGGGTGCCCTGGCGCGCACGGCCGGCGTCGCTGCCGTTCGGGCCGGCGGCCAGGGTGCGGCCAGGCTCCTGTGGCGCGCCCTGTGCGCCTGCTTGCTGGGCGAGGGCTGGCCGCGGCTTCAGGGTCCCCGCTGCCCCGGACCCACAGTGCAGGCTTGGGGGAGCGTGAGGCCGGCGTGAGTGGCAGGCGGGGTGCAGGGGCCGAGGACCACCGCGGGGCGCAGGGGCCGACGGCTGCCGCCGTGGCGGGCAGCGCGGACGAGCAGCCAGGGGTCGCACGCCAGGCGCCGGGCCTCTCGTGGCAGCTGGGGCGCAGGCTGGGCTGTCCAGTCGAGGTTTTTCCGTTCTCTACTGTAAGTGCTGCAAGTGAGAGAAAGCCCTTCCCCAGGCGACTGAGGCCCGAGCAGGTGTGTTTCGGCTGAAGGAATGTCACTATGGGCCTGGGAGAGCGAGCCCACCCCACCCCCAGACTCGCTCTTGTTCCACCTGCTCTCAGAGGATGTGGAGACGCCTGGGCCCTTCAGAGGAAGTGTGTCCTGGTGCAGGATGCTCACCTGGGGTAGGGGGGGGGAGCTCAGGGCTGTGACCTTGGCCTTCAGGCCGCACACTGCAGCATCCCTGGAGGGCAGCAGCGCAGGTGCCGAGTTCTGTCTTCGCTTCCCCAGCCCTGCCAGTCCTCTCGCTTCGACTTGCCTGGCACACAGTCTTCCCAGTCTCTGTTGTCAGCGTCCCTGAGTGGGGGAGAGGGGAGAGGGTCCGATCGTGCTCACGTAAAGGGCGCAGAGCCCCCACATGCTTCCGGATGGTCCGGGGTGTGATGAGCAGGTCCTTCTGTGCAGGGTCGGCTGAGAGGGTGCCGCTGGGGGAGCCTGGGCGGCTGGGAGCTTGTGTCAAGCTCCACTCCTTCCCTGACCTTTCAGAAGCCTGATTGAGGCTCCCAGGGGCCTGGAGAAATTTTCTGTTTGATTCAGCTGCACCTAGAGTTTTTCTTTGGCATTTTGCTCAGGGGAATGTCACAGGAGAAGAGCTGGGCAGCCTTTCAGAAACCTGCCTGCCAGCGGGCACGGCCGTCTCTGCCCGTGCTTGGTACTCTGGAGGTGTGTGCGTGCATGAGTGTGCGTGTTTCCACATCTGTGCACGTATGCACGTGTGCAGAGCTCACGTGTGCACATGTACTTGTGAGTGCATGCCTGGGTGCGTGCGCACGTGTGCATTTGAGGGCACATGCTCCCAGTCTTGAGGCACCAGGAAGGAGCGTGGCTGTGCTGGGCTGGATCCCATGGGAGCCGCCCTCTGACTGCGGCCCAGGCGAGAGGCTGGGTGCGCTGGGCCCAGGGTTTATGGGTCTGTTGCCGGCGGGGGGGGCGTGGGGGGGGAGACAGAGCAAGGCCCTTTGGGAGGAAGGGGGCTCCTGGGCTGCTCTCTTACCCCTCAGCTGCCCGCCAGCCTGGCCGCCGGGGACCTCCCTGCGGGCCCACCGAGGCAGCATCAGCCGGCCTCCCAGCTGTACCTCCTGCGCCCTGATTAATCCCTCCCAGGGGACCTGAGCCTCCGGGGACAGGAGCCCCTCTGCCTCCTTTCTCCCCAGCTGTTCAAAGTCCACTCCCCAGGTCTGGCCGTAGGTGGCGCTGCTGGACCACAGTGTCTGGCCCAGCCCCCAGCAGGGCCTCTGCTTTCCCCAGGGAACGGGACTGGGAAGTCTGCGGTGGGCGAGGGGGCCACAGGAGGTGGTGGAGAGCCCCAGTGCCTGGAGGAGCCCAGTCTGGGTCTGCGTTTGCCATGGGCAACTGCACAGCCTCTGAGAGCCGAGGGCAGTGGGCACAAGGAGGGGTCCCTGTGCCCTGACTCAGGCATCGTCCTTTCTTCAGAGACGAGGGCAGCTCCTCCCGGCCACCTGGCTCTAGGCGGACCCCGAGGCCCGTCAGGGCAGGGAGCGCTCTGCACGGGTTGGCAGGAGCTCCTTCCTCCCCTTGCTCGCCCCAGGCCGAGCAAATCCCCACCTTAGTGTCCAGTGACAGTCAGTGTGGCCGTGGCACCTGGGGTGACCAAGGGGGCATGATTTGTACCTGGTTAACGCTTTGGGGAGACTGCCAGGCCCCCATTCCCTCAGCCCCAGGTCCTGAGCTAAGGCGACAGGAGCAAAGAGTGTTTCGAAGCAGAGAATTTCTCCTGAGAGCAGATTGCCGCGGAGCAGGGAGCGGCTGGACCTCTGCGTGTTAAGGGATGGTACATACGGCAGCACGGGCAGACCCCTCAGTGCCTGAGTGAGCCTCGGGGGGCCCGGCGACCGCACGCTGACGCTGCCCTGCCTGCGATGGTGGGGGTGGCCTCCTCCCTGCGGAAGGAATGTCCCGTGAGAAGGCGGCGGAGGTTGCAGTTGAGGTCCCGAGGGCAGCGAGCAGGACCACCCAGGGCCCAGCTTCCCAGCCCACTGGTTGTGATCTCGAGGCTCAGCACGGGGCCCACGGGGCCACGGGGAGGTCACCTTTCCAGAATCTCCTCTTTTGACGGTGGCTATAGCCACCGGATCAGGCTGGTTTGTGCCTGACTTGCGTGCCCACTGCCTCCTTGCGAGGCACTTGCGCGTGTGTCAGGGTGACAAGCACGATTTCGGCTTCAGAACTGAAAGTCCGCATCCTGGAACATTCCCAGAGCCTCGCAGACTATGGCGCTGGGTCGCTCCAGAGTATGTGAGCGCGTGAGTGTGTGTGAGTGTGCCCTCGTGTTCCGTATGTGCACGCGTCTGCCAGCTCACCTGTGTAGCCACCGGGAGCCCAGGTGGGGCCGTCGGTCTCTGGCTGGCGCTGCGGCTGCGGGCCGTGGCCCTCGGCGTCCGCGCCGGCCCAGGGCGCGGGCCAGTGGCTTACCGGCACGCCAGGAGGGCCTGCGCTCACGGGGGCTCGTGGGTGGGCCCGCCACGGCAGCCTGCCCTGGGCCCCCCCCGGCCCCTTCCAGCTGGTGCTGCGCCTCGCCCCCGTCAGAACCGCGTCGCTGTCCCTCACGCCACCAGCCCCGCCGTTGCGCGTCAGGCTCGTGCAGCAGATCTGACACCGAGAGCTGGCTTTGGCGTTCGAAAAACGAGCTCCTCTCGGGTCTGTCCGTTGTTTTCCCCGTGGTTGGACTGGGTGGTGGGTTTCGGGAAGAAGGGCCCTTCTCGTCCCATCACGGCCAGGCACGCTGGCCACGTGCCTGTCACCGTTGACATTGACCTCGACCCCTGCTGAGTGTGTTGGCCAGGTTTCTGTACTGTAAAGTCATTCTTTCTCTTTCTCCTTTTTGAAGTGTACTGTTTAAAAAAGTACTTCAAATATCGGAAGAGGGAAGAGAGTCATTAGCAGGACAGGCCCGTGCCCAGCGCCCGGCTCGGGCGGGCTCTGCCAGCCCTCTCGCTGGCCTCTTTTCTCCTTCTCTCGAGTCGGGGCGGGTTTAGGTCTCTGTTGCTCCATAGCAGGTCGGCCCCATTTATGGCTTGCGGTGATTAGCTCACACTTCTGTAGGGCAGAACCAAGGCACGGGCCAGTGGGGCCTTGAGTTCAGGGGCCCAGAGGCTGAATCGAGGCATCGGCAGGGTGAGCCCTCATCCGGGAGTTCGGGGTAGGCCATTCGGGGCGTTGGCAGAGTGAGGACCCCATGTCCACCAATTGTCCACCCGGGGCTGCTGTCAGCACCTGGAGGCCACTCTCAGGCCTCACCACGTGTTCCCCCCATCTCCAGGCCAGCCTGGGGGGTCCCCCTCGTCCTTGGCACCTCTGACCTGAGGAAGGGCACCACCCCTCTTAAGGGCTCACCTGCTTAGGCCAGGCGCACCAGGGTGCTTTCCTGATTTAAGGTTTACCAACTTGGGACCTTAATTACGAGAGCAAAACCCTCTCTGAACAGGCGCGCGAGCCTCCGGGACCGACGTCCGGGGCGTCTGAGAACTGCGCTCGTCAGAGTGTGTTCCTTTTCTTGGGAACTTTCTTTATTGTCACACATAGTATAGAAAAGTACATAAAATGTTTACGTACCAGAAAATACACATTCATATACAGTTTCCTGAATGGCTCTCTAGCCAACCCCTTTTAGCCCCCGTGAGTCAGGAGAGGCGCCTCTCCCCACCCCCCGCTGCTCCGCCTCCGTCGAGGCCCCCTCCCCAGCCAGCGCCCCCGGCGGCCACCTTCGGACCTCTTCTGCTGTGCCTGTGACCCCGGGCGGCTGGCTGCCGGCCGGATGTGAACGCCAGGCAGAGGGACTCTCGTGTGTTTTGCACTCGTTACGTGTGGTGGTGGTTTGTTCGTCTTGATGGCTGTAGAATTTTTCGTTTTCTGACTTTTTCTCCATCCGTGCATCTGTTCACTGTTGTCGGACGTTTGGGCTGTTTCCAGTCGGAGGCTGCTGCAAACGAGTCATCTTCTACCTGCCACTGCGTGAGAAGCCCGCTGCCGTACGCGACGACGTGACGAGAAGGAAAGATAGTGGCAGCTGCTCGCGCTGCTGCCCGTGCGCCAGGCGGTGCTCGGAGGGGCGGCTCGGCTTGTCTGAGGCCCGCGCCGTCCTCCGTCACAGACGGGCGCCGGCTCTGGCGTGGGGCCACAGAGCTCGGGAGTGGTGGGGCCGCGGCTTGGACTAGGTCGTCGGCCGAGCCCGCATCCCTCGGTGCTGCTCCCCCTGCTCCCGAGCATCGTGCCGTGACTCGGGAGGGGCGGCGCGCTCCGGCCAGGCAGTCACTCAGCCTGGGGGACGGGGTGCGCCCAGCTGGCAGGGTGGTCCAAACTCGGAGGTATGGGAGAAAAGGACCCTTTTCTTACAGGGCCCCTAAAACGGTCACAGAACCCAGCTCTGCTGGCGGGGGTCGAAGCTGGCAGCTTCTGCGGGAGCTGGAGGCAATGATGCCGGGGTGCGGGGCCCGGGCCGACGGAGGCTCCGCCGTCTTCCGCACGCGGCTTCCGGGTCGCCCTGGGCGTGCGTGTCCAGGCAGGGCCAGGGGAGGCAGTGTTCAGGAAGCTGCGATGGGCAGGCGTGGGGGACAGCACACGCGGCTTCTGCCCACATCTCAGTGCCCAGCGCCTGGTCACATGGCCACACTTCACAGCAGGGAGGCTGGGAAATGTAGTCTGACCACGTGTGAGCCGTAGCTTTACCACTGCCCGGGTGCCGAACAAAGGCGACTTCTAGGTTGCAGGAGACAGGTCGGCTCAAGCCCTGGGCCCACCTGAGGACAGACACCATCTGTTAAGGATGCGAGCTTATGGAGTGGCCGGACCACCTCCCGTCCCCCCTCCCCGCCCCCAATCAGGGCTGCAGGGCAAGGCTTGCAAGAGGGGGGGGAACAGGCTGCCAGCGGAGGGCGCGGCTGGAGGGTGGGCGCTGCGCCAGGGGCAGGGAGTCCGGAGGCTTCCGGGCTAGGCCGCAGCTTCTGGCCTGGGGGCGTTCAGGGTCGATTTCTCTGGCAGAGCCAGTGTGGGAGGGAGGGTCTGGGGGTCAGGGCTGGGCACGGCCAGGTAGCCCTCCGCTCATGCCTGGTTGCCGGCCTACCCAGCGAGGGTGTGGTTACCTTATGTCCGTCTGCCACTCATGGCTGTGGCCATGGGCATTGCTGGCCATCACACAGCCCCGCTGGCTTGGTCTGGCAGGAGCAGATGGCCCTTCATTTTAGAGTCTTTTGTTCAAAACGGGTGCTTTAGAGTTGGCGGGGCCTGCTTCACCCTGGCTGGTGCGATGGGGGTCGGGGGGGCTGCAAGGCTTTTGCTGTGGGGCAGCAGGAGCCAAGGAAGCCCTCCTGGGCCCGCACTCCCGGGCTGGGCTGGGCTGGGCTGGCGTGTGCCAGGTGGGGAGTGGGAGGCCTTTCCCTGCCCTCCACTCAGGAACCTGGTTTTTTCTGTTTGAAGTGTCGTCGCTGGACATTAGTGCCCATCGGGAGGTCCTCCCGTGGGCAATGTGCGGATTAGGAGTGGATTCAAGCTCTGGGGGTCTGTGGGGGCCATCTAGTGGGGGGCTTCCTGCTGCAGAAGACGGGCCTCCCAGCGTGGAGTTGCTTGCCCCCACCTGTCACTCGAGCTGAGCTGTCGGCAGTCCGGGTTCTGTTTGCAGGCCTGGTTTCCATGGCAAACTTCTCCCACGGTAGCGAGCTTGCTGGCAGCAGATTTCAGCTCCCCGGAAGGGCGGTCCCTGCAGGTGTGCGAGTGGAGGGAGTCTGTGTTAGCCTAGCTGGAAGATCTGGCTATGACTGCACGTTGGCATAGCAACAGGAGGCGGGAGCCCGGTGGCCTTGCAACGGTGCAGGGCCGGTGCAGGATGGGGCCAGAGGTGGCCACGCTGCTCGGATAAGACACGCTGATTGCCCACGGGGCTCGCTCTGTCTGCTCTTCAGCTTGACTCCTCGCCGAGCAGAGCTGAGCCTGCTTAACTCACATGTGAGCATGACCCTCCCCAGCGTGCCAGGGCTCGGAGTGACCTGGAGTGGCCCCAAGTGCCCCGAGGCTGAAACCCAGATGTGTGGCAGCTGGAAACCCTGGTGGTCAAGGGCCCGTGTATAACAGAGGTGTAACCCGCATGCTCGCCAAGCTAGTCCCCTAGTCAGGGACACCCAGGGCCACCTTCGGCAGGGCTAGGAAGAGCCTGTGGCCTGTCCTCCCAGTCGCCAGGAGCCTCAGCTGCCAACGTGTGTCCGCATGGGGTTCAGTAGGCCTTGGCATCTGTATGACAGTGACTGCAAATGAATCAAGTCGTTTTAATAGACGCAGAGCCTCCCACGTTGCAGGCATCCTGACCGCTCTCAGCTCGCAGGGACCGGGACTCCAGCCCTTTGCCAGGCCCGAACCAGCTCAGTCCCGGGTCCGGGCTCATGCCGGCACGCGACGTCGGCCTGTCTAATTCCCCTCCACTCTGGACAAGTGGGAACCAAGATCTTTCTCTCTCGAGCCAGCAGCCCCCGTCCCTTCAGATGCTCCTGGCCTCACTCTGTCCTGCTCAGATGGGCCTGTGTGTCTTGACAGGAGTCAGTGAGGGGCGTGCCCCGCTCGAGCTCACCGGCCTGTGGAAGAGGAGTTCGGAGGTGGCGGGGGCACCAGCCTCGCCAGCGGGGGGTCCGGGCACAGCGGGTTGTTTCGTGAGGCTCCTTCTGCAGGGAGGAGATTGGGGTCTTCGCAGGTGGCACGGTGTCCTCGCGGGCACCATGTCCCGCCACGCTGCCCCCCCCCCACGCTGGCAGCCCAGGCCCTTCCCTTCTCTTCCTAGAAGCCCCGCCACCTGCCTTTCACGCCTCGCCTCCTAGCCCCCCACCCAGCATCTCTAAAAACGGCATCGAAAACAGGCACGCGTGTGACTCGGCACCGTAGGTCCTGTCACAGGACAGAAATAACCCACGGGCCCGTAACGCGCCTGGGCCGGGGGTCAGGCGCCGCCGGCGGGGCCTGTGCGGTTCAGCACCACCGGCCTCGGGACGGCTGCGCCCTGGTTGCAGCCACAGAGTGTGCGGCCGGCTCTCGCTCCCCCGCAGGCGGGCCCGAAGCTGCAGGAGTCCAGGACGCTGCCCCATCCCGGCCCGCACGGGGAGGCGGGGCGGGCTGGGAGCCACCCGGTGCCTGGGGCACCAGCCACCTCCACCCGGCTCCCTGAGCGGCCCTGGTCCCTCCCTGTCGGCGGCACACGGTTGGCCCCCGCTGGCCAGCCAGTTCATTCGGTCGTCCCCATCTGAGACGGCCTGTTTTCTCTGAGCAGACGATCCCAGGACTCTGTTTATCTTGTGTGTAGGTTTCAATAGAAATGTCATTATTTCACATCATTGACACCGCTGGTGTGAGATACCCGATTCTGTCCTCTATTGTCCTGGAAATTAAATGATCCATTAAAGATAAAACCGCCAGGGCTCAATAAGGCCCTTTCCTGGAAACAGGCCACCCTGGTCCTGGGCTGATGCCATCTCCCCAGCGAGTGTTCGTATCCGTCGCAGGAAGGGGCCCAGGGCGGGGACGAATGAGGGGGGCTGCCTCCCACAGGCAGAGCGGGGCTCCTGGGAAGTTGAGACGGGATTTCCCGATAAGCCGGGCTCATCTTCGTTTGCCTCCAGCTCCTTCAGTCGCCCCTCAGGGAGGGGGCCGGGCGGCCCAGGCCGAGCCCCCTGGGGGTAGGCACCCTGGAGCACCTGTCCACCGCGGCATCTGCGCCCACGCCTGGTGCTCAGGGACTCGGAAGCGCTCTCCTTTTCTCCTGACGGTTTGGGAAAGGGCCTCCGGCCCTCCTCCACCCCGCCACCCCCCATCCGTGTCTGGGCCTCCGGCCCTCCTCCACCCCCCCACTCCCCCACCCCCTCCCCAGCCGTGGCCACCAACCCCTTCCAGGCACAGCGGGTCGGTGACGGCTTTTCTTCCTCCCCTCCCGGTGGGACACGGGGACGCCAGGTGTCTCGGTGGTTCCAGGGCCGTTCGTCCTTTCAGGCCTGTGGACCGCGGGCCCCTCAGGTGTCCAGGGCAGGCCCCCTTCTGCCGGGCGCTTTACCTAATGACGATACAACACGGGTGGCAACTTCTCCCGTCCCCTCCACTGCCCCCGGGGCTGCCGGCAGCCCCTTTCACGTTTTAGCCGTGATGAGGCCGCTCTGCTGGTGCTGACCACGATGCCCCTGCCATGACTGCATTCCGGAGTCGGTTGGCACAGTTGTCACAGTCGTCATTGCCACCTCGTTACGGAGGGACTTGATCACAGGCCAGTTCGCTGCCCTCCCGCTGTGGACGGGGCTTTGAGCAGCTGCGTCCCCTGCCCGCATCCCCTGCCCGCGCCAGCCCTGCAGAGACACGCGTGGGCTGCCCCGGGGCGGGCCGCGGTTCCGTCGGCGCAGGCGCACGCCCGGGTTTCCGTTTGACCCGTGTGCGGTGAGCGGTTTCGGCTTTTCAGCCCCGGGCGAGGGGCGCCGTTTGTCTTGGCGGGTTTCGCGGTCCCCGTGACTGTCTCTGCTGCGCAGGACGTGGCTGGTCCCACGCTGATGTTTTTATTCTTCACCCTCGCTGGGCCATTTCCTTCTGTGGCTTACCAGCATGTTCTCTCAGTTTTCCTACTGAAAGAAAAAAGTGTGTCTCTTTCCCTCTAATTGTTGTTCTCCTTTTACCTTTTTCTCGATTCATTACATTGGCTGGTGTGTTCAGTTCAGTGCTGAGTGGCCATCGTAACGGGCAGCCTGCCTTGCTCCCGACTCTCCAGAATGTTCATCGTGAAGTGTGGCTGTGGGGTGGTCCCTCTTAGTCCTAGCTGGCTGAGGATATTGATGCTGAATGGTTTGGAATTTTATGTACACGTTTATTGCTGGTCCGTCTTGGCGTCCCTGAGGATAAAGCTTTCTGGTCTCGCAGTGCGCTTTGTGTCTGATTTTCTGATGTGTCCCTTTGCAGCTGTGTGGGGCTGGCCTGCCGCTTCCCTGTGCGTCTGCCCTGTGTTGGTGGAGGGCTTCCCACTCGCCAGTTAATTCAGAATATGCCAGACGCACAGAATGAGCCGAGCAACCCCTGATCCCCCTGCCTGCGCAGCAGTGCGAGTGGGCGCCGCTCTCAGTGTGAAGGCTCACGAGGGCTCCCCGCGAAACCGCCAGGGCCCAGTGCCTTTCTGACGTCTGCGGCTTAGTGTCTTCAGGGTTCCTGGTTCGTCTGATGGTGCTCATCTTAAATTTATGGATGCCTTTCTTGGTCCAAGGCTCAGGAGACACCGAAGAACCAAGTGCCTCTGTGGCACCGAGCCCAGCAGCTGGGGCGGGACGGTGGCCTGCCACTCCTGCGTCTTAGGGCTGGTACGTCTTAACAGCTTTATTGAGGTGTAACTTACTCTGCGTAAAGCACCGTACCTAGAGGTCGCCTGAAGTGTTCGGACGTTTCAGTACATCAGTTGATAGGGCTGGCCTCAGTGGCCGTCATGTCGAGGGTCACTGCTTGTGGCAGTATCTTGGGGTGCTTCCACATGTGGGCGGACCGGCAGAGCTTAGTTCTGACCACCTCGGGGCAGTGCCTCGGCCGCTCTGTGGCCGGGTCATGCTGCTGGGCCCCGTTAGGCTGCAGGGCAGCATGCTGGGACCGTCCCGCTGACTTGTGGCAAGAGAGGTCGGGCTGCGGCCATGAGGGAGCTTTGAGTTTGGGGGCTGCAGCGATAACCGCGTTAACATTCGCCCTGGCAAGGCCACTGGCGTTCGGAGCTGCCACAACCTCCCGGGCTTGTGCAGGCGGCTTGCTCATGCCAGGTGGCCTCCAGGTTGACACGTGGTCTCCGCACTTCCGGTGGACACTGCCTTCTTGGTTCTGTTTTCGTAATTACAGCGTGTTAAACGGCAAGGGGCCTGTCTGCCCAGGCCTTGTGCAGACACTGTGAAATTAACTTCCGCACCCTCCGGCACGCGTTGGGCTGAGCTGACACTCCAGCGGGCTCCTGGCTGGACCCGTGCCCTTGGCACGCAGTCCTCAGCAGAGACGAGCCCCCTTATCGCCGGCACCTGACCGCGAGGAGCCTCGTGCAGGTGGACGCTGTCAGGCTGGGCAGTGGGAGAAGTTCCCGGTGCGCTTGTCACTGGCAGAGCCCCATGAGCCCTGGGGGAGAAGAGGAAGTCGGTGTCACAGAGCTGCGGCTCCCGATTCCGGGCGAGCAGGGGCCCGGGCAGGGGCCGAGGGGTCTCGCAGGCGCGGGCAGTTGGGGATCGAGGGCCCTCGTTTGAGACCCCGCCCTCGCCATCGCATTGCCCTTGCAGCGGGCAGGACGGGGTGCTGGGACTCACCTCGTTAGCGTGGGAATGCCGCCCTCCTCACCAGGGAGCCCGACCACCTGTGACCGCGCTGCAGCCCAGGGCGCCGGCAGGAGTGGGAGGGGAGGGCGACTGGCCAGCCCGGCCGCTGGGCTGCGGGGCACGGGGGGGTCCCTCCACTGGAGTCTCACGACCTGTCCCGAGGGTTTGCCCGTGATGGGTTTGCTCACTGGTCCGAGGGGCGAGCAGCCCCATGGCCCAGGACCCCCACCCACCTGGCTTTCTGGGGTCTCATGCGGCTCTCCTCTGGCAGTGGCAGACAGGACCCCAGGGATGCAGGGCAGGGGGTCAGCCAGGCTCACGGGTACAATGGTACATGTGCCCCAGGGCGGCCCGCCCCTGGGGTGTCACGCTGCCCCCCGCCCGACCCAGGGAGGTGAGGACGAGGGACGGGCGAGTCCAGGCTGAGAAGCCCTCCAGGCGCCTGTGAGGCCCGACACCCTGTCGCCTGCCCTTGTAACTAATGGCTCCCGAGCAGGTCTCTGCTCTCCAAGACGCTCTGTGTTCCTCTCCCTGACATACGCATTTAGTTTTTAACTCACAAGGCATTTGCTTATTTATTTTCATTGTTCTTGATAATAATTCTAAGCCATTAGAGGGGAAAATTATATTCAAAATTGCTGTTTCACACTTTATTTGTTTGATGATTTAGAGCGATAGAAAGTCGCACATTTGCTGCCTTTTATAGTCTGATAATTATTCACATCCATCAAGCCATTCCAGGGGAATAAACAAAACACCGAGAAGATGACACTATTAATAGCATCCTCACGGAGGACAGGAGACTTCCCCCGGGCCGTCGGCAAAATGGAGGCGGCCCGGGCCCCGGCAAGGCGGGTGGCCCGCCTGCAGAGGGCACGTTTCCTTTTCATCTCCTGGCTCCAAGAGCCACCTGGCCTCCGGGCTGTGGCCGGCGCCCACTCAGCACCCATGACCTGCCTGGTGTCACAGCCCTGGAGCATTTTTATTGGTCTCGTAGACTCTGTTGTGACTTGTGCAGTCAGAAGCCTCTGTCTGGGACCCCAAGGGTCCCTAAGCCGCCAGCCTGGGTTCAGGCCCGGCCTCGGCAGGGCCCTCCGAGACAGTCCAGCATGTGGCCTCCGTGCTGAAACAGGAACCTGGGGCCGCGCTCCTCTCCAGTGTCCAGTGTCTCCGGTACGGCCCTGAGCCTCTGGCAGACGGGTCAGACTCCCACTGCGTGTCCTGCTGGGGCTCTCTCACGCCGTCACTTGCCACTCGCCCCGTGGGCGGACTCGTGGGTGTCAGCTTTGCCTTTTGCAGGTGGCCAGAATCGGAGGAGGGGCATCCACTACCCCAGATACCTGAAGCGTGAAAGAGGGAGCCGGGAGGCGCAGGAGGCGCGGGACGCCCTCTCCCTGGGGCCGGCCCCGCCAGGGTGTCCGGCAGCGCACGGCCCTGCCGCCCGCCTCTTCTTTCCCTCCCTCCCGTGCGTCGGGCCTTGGCCGGGCGTAACTGTCGGACTGCAGTTGTTTCTAAAACATTGTGTGGCTTTTCACGCATCTCGAGTCCGTTGGGGGCGCAGTTCCCAGGGCTCCTGTCCGTCCTGTTGCACCTCGTGAGCCTGAAAATGGTTATTTCCTCACAGAAGCCCTGATGTTTGCAGACAGCTGCTTTCCGACAAGGGCCCTGGGCCGCGCTGCACGGGTCCGTCTCCCCTGGCCCTCTGGGCAGCTCCGCGGCTTAAACCCACGACGGAGCCTGTCGCGCCCGGCTGCAGCCTCTGCAGGGTCACCTGGCCCGGTTGCCAGGCTCACCACATCCGCTGAAGATACAGACTGAATTCTCTGTGCCTTTCTGGTTTAGAGCCGTCCCGAAATGCTTTGTGTAAAACCTTCAAAAGCAGAGAGAACGTGAGGAGGGGCTTTTAAATATGGAGGTACAGATGCTGGTGAATGGCGGATGTTTCTGGAAAAAGTTCCAGAGGGGCGGCTCCAGACTGGCTAACCTCAGGGCTAGACTTACCAGGTGTCCCACGTGGTGGCCAGCAGTCCCCCTGGGAGGCGCCCTCTGTAACCATCCTCGGCCACTGACCTAGGTCCAGACTCCCAGGGCAAGGCTGGGGGCTGTGGCCAGGGCAGGCTGGGTGACCTCACGCCGGCCGCCCGTCTCCCTCGCGGCCCGCCCCCCCCCCCCTTCCTCTGCTTCTGGAACCCTCCGCTCTGTTCCCCTCCCACTTGGCCTGTTCCTCTATCCCAGTGTCTCCAGATTCTTCCAGTGTGACTTGTGTGCCAGGCTGTCGTCCCTGCATGCCCTATCACTGGCCTGGGGTGAGCTGACCACCTGGAAGGGCCCACCAGATGCTACCCGGTCTGGAGTGAGGGGTCACGGGCCTGCTGAGCGGAGCACACGTGGGGGGGGGGAGCCGGGGAGGCCCTGGGCGGCGCAGTGGGGGGCTGAGCCGGAGGAGGGGGCGGGCCAGCCGGCTCTGCCCCAGCCCATGCTGAGAGGCCAGGCCGGGGCACCCGGAGGCCGGAGGCCATCTGTTCGAGGAAACCATGAAAGAACCCTCTGCCTCCTGGTGGTCCAGGCTGCCCAGCCCAGAGAGAGGCTGCCTGGGGTCGCAGGCGGGCAAAGCTGATTGATTTGACCTTGTGTGACCTTGCGATGGGGACGGATCTCCTGGGTTGCGAGCCGGACTGCGCTCTTATTGGTGACCAAGAACCGACTGTGTTACTGCCCTGAGAAGTAGCTCACTGACGTCCGGACAGATGCCGCCTGCCTTGGGGTTAGCGTGCAGACGCGCGCAGCTCGAATAGCTGCTTCCCGGTCTTTCTTTTCTTTCTTTCCTTCTCCTAGCGCCGAGCCTGAGAGTCGGGGGTGCCCCAGCCTGGTGGCATGACGCTGGGTGGACCGTCACGAGGGTACCGTGCGCCGGGCTCCTCGGGGCCTTCTCTCTGCTGGCGAACGTCAGTGCCTGTCGGGAGGCCAGCTCTCAGCTGGTTTTCCAGGGCACCCCAAGGGCCGTGGTGGGGGAGAAGGCCCAGCGGGCGCCTGTAGCCCCCAGTGCCGGGGTCTCTTGGCGGCAGCAGGCGGTGGGACTCGGGCGGCTGTGGAGAGCAAGCCCGTGCTGCCCGCCTCTGGCCGGTGCAGTTCCGTGCCCTGGACCCTCAAGGACACACACCCCGGTCTGCGCACCTTCCTCTGAAACCGAGGTTCTCCTCACCTGAGTCCCTGGGGCTCGGGCCGGTGTGGTGCGTCATTGGCGGCAGGGCTACTTGGCACCCTCGAGGCTGTCACTGGGTCACTCTGAGCAGTGGGCGGCACTGCTCGCTCTGGGACCCTGGAGCCCAGAAGTTCCCATGGCTCCAGCCTCCTGCCCACGAGTCCTTTCTCGTCTCCCTAGGGGCTGCTCTCCCAAACGCCCAGCCCAGTGCCCCGCCCAGCCCCCCCCGCCGTCTGTCCTTCCTGATAACAGAGGAGCCATGTTGCAACGTATTAAACTTTTAACATCCACCAGATTCAATTAATCTTATCTTTACAACTCCCAATTACAGACGGTAATTAAGTGCAAGCAGCACTGTAGACTGGGGATGTCGCATTAATCATCGCGTCCTGGGCCGCGTCCTCCGCGTCTTCCCAGAAGGGACGGGACGTTGCCTTTCCTCGCTCGGGGGCCGGCAGTCCCAGAAAGGTGCTTTGGGTTGGGGTGACTTTTATCATCTCTGTGTAAGTGGTAAAAGGCCATTTTAAAAAAGAGAAGCCTCGTCCTCGTCCGGACGATGGAAAATCCTGACACCAGCAGAGTCGAAGGTGCTGAGGCCGTTGCCTCAAGGGTCCCAGAGTGCGCCCAGAAGTTAGTTATTTTTGTCCTGTTAGATTAAAGACGACATGTGCTCAACTTACCTCCCACCCCGTACCCTTTTATTTTATTAAGAAGCGGTAGTGAACCCCTCTGTTGAAATGGACTTAACTGGCCACAGCGTCTGGGCCGGCTTCCCTGCTCTGTGTGGGCCCCACCTCTCCCTGTACCTGAGGGGCAGAGGAGGAAGTGACTGCATCCCATGCCGGACTCATTCCAGAATGCGGATGTTCTGGAGCAGGGTCTGTCCCCTCTGCACTGCTCACACTTAGGTGCTGATTGCCTTCTGTGGGGGGCCGTCCTGGGCACTCGGGCTGAGCAGCATCCCTGGCCCCGCCCACATGATGCCAGGAGCACCGCCGGTCATGACAACCACAGGTTTCCCGGACATCTCCTGTGTCCCCTGGGGGCAGGCGGTTCCCCAGGTCCAGACGCTGTCCTGGAGTTTCTCCTAGAGTCACGTCACCGTGGTGACGGACCTCCACCCCTTCCCTTGGCCCCTGCGCAGCACTTTGAGTCGTTAGGGACCTACACCCCAGTTCTGCCTGCCGAGTCCCCCGGGCGGCATGGGTGGGGGCTCCCCGCACCCCTCGTCCCGCCCCCCGCCGCGCTTCCCTGCTCAGCATCGGCGGGACGGCGCTCTCGCGTCGTCTGCTTGCAAACATCCCCCTTACGTCTTTTTTATTTACGACGGCCTCGTAATCTTTCAAATGTAAAACGTGCAAAAATAAAACGTATGGAGTGGGTGACAGATGATGTTTTTCTCTTTCCCGAAGCCGCATTCCCCGTCAGTCAGCTCTCGAGGCCGGGGATGGGCCGGGGGTGCGGGGCTGCCGGGCCCCCGCCCTGCGGCTCGGGGCTCGGGCTTCTGTTTTGCTTGTTGCTTTTCAAGCCTCATCGAGGTTTAGTGCCACCTAACAGGGAGCGTCCCCGCTCCTGCCGCCCCGAGAGTTCCGTCACGGCCCGCCTGGTCGCCAGCGCCTTCCGCGCGGGTCCCTCCCCACAGCCCCTGGCCGCTGCCCGCGTGCCCTCGGCCCTGACCGCGGCTGCAGTGGCTTGCTCCGCGCACGAGCCGTGTCTCCCTGGGGACCCTCAGGTGCGGCTGCCACACGGCCGCGCTCTGACCCTGCCTCCCTTCTCTCGTAGGTACGCCATCCCGCCGGAGCACGGCAAGCGCTTGGAGCGGCTGGCGATAGGTAGGTGTCTGCGGCGGCGGGGCGGGCCGGGAGGGGAGGCCCGGGCCCGGGAGGCGGGGCGGCTGGGCGGGGCGGCTGGGCGGGGCGGCTGGGCGGGGCGGCCGCCGTCCTGTTTCCCCGCCCCCTCGCCTGCTCTCACGCGATCAGGTCCGTGGTCCCTCTGCCGGGGCCGTCACTGCACGGGCTCTGCACAGCGTGCTGCTGCTGTCACCTCAGGCACGCGCGTCGGTGTCTTAGCAGAGTCCTCGGTCGCGCCAGCGCGCGCTTTCCCAAGTCCTCAGGTCGTTGTGCAGTCTGGGGGCGACCTCGCCTGGGCCTCAGAGCTCCTGGGTGACTGCAGGCCTCGCACGCGGAGCTGTGACTCGCCTGGGCTCCCCCAGCAAGTGTCCCTTCCAGCAGCCACTGTGCCACCGCCCGCATTGTCCTCGCCAGGCCTGCCCCGCGGCTTTGTCACAGGGGCCCGGGCTGCGTCCGCAGAGGGGCACGGACTTGAAGTGAAGGCAGGTCCTGGGGTGAGGGACCCCTGGAGTGACACTGAGGTCCCCGGTCACCCCGAGGGAGGGACCGGCGGCTGGTGCCCCGTCACCCCTGTCACCCCCGCGGTCTGGCCCATGCTCTGTCAGCTTGAGCGCCCGCCCCTCCCTCGCAGGCAGCACCCAGGTGGGGGTGGGTGGCAGGGCGAGGCCTCCAGTGTTGGGAGCCCCCGACACAGCACAGGACCCATATCTGGTCATCCCGACTGTCCGGGCAGCAGTGACAAGCAGTCCAGCCCTCGCAAGGCGGCCACAGAACCCTGCGGAAGCCACTGCTCAGCATCGGCGCGGCCTCCTCACTGCTGGCCGCTGTCCTCAGGCCCCTCCCCACGTCTCCACCGGGACCCCCGCCTCGTGCTTTGTTCCCCTCCCTTTCGATGTTTTGCTTTGGCAATGGGAGTGGTAGATCTCTCTGCAAAAATAGGGGCCCCCTGTCCGAGCCGCACATCAATGGCATTGGTCCCCCGAGAATGAAGGGAGGCTCATCAGGGTACATGGGGCTGGATGCAGAGGGGTGTCATGGTGACGTTTCTGTGGGAAGCCTGGGCCCTGTCCTTGTCAGTGGGCCGAGCCCGTCTCTCGGGAACACGCTCTCACGGTGGGGAGTCCCTGTCACACGGGGTCCTAGCCAGGGTTTCCACGTGCTCGCCACACTCGCAAATAAAAAGTGTTTTCCCGTTCTATTTTTTTAATACACATTTGAAATACAAGTTTTAATTTTAAAATAGCAGTTAAAAGATCTTTTCCCATCATATTAGTTTTCTCTTGCCGTCGTAACAAGTTACCACAAACTCAGGGACTTAGAATGACAGATTCCCTCACTTTGGCTGTAAATCTTAAACTGCTCTAAAAGCAGTTCTAACAACAAAAAAATGCCACGGATTCATTTTCTCACAGTCCTGGAGGTCGAGGGTCCCACACGGGCCTCAAAGTCTGGGTCGCTTCCAGAAGGGTCCCCCAGGCCGGCTGTGGAGGGCGGTGGACACGCAGGGGCAGAGGCCGCACCGCGTCCTCGCCGAGTGCCCGTGGCAGCCCGTCTGCCACCTCCCGCTGGTGGCCCGTGCCGCGTGGGATTTCAGGGCCTGCTTTTCTTTACCCACAAGACGTGTCGCTGATTTGAGCCTCAGCCAGCAAGTGGCCCGAACGTCCCTGAACTGTATTCGTTGGACGAGCTGCCTGAGCAGGTGGCGCTGACGGGCTGTGCTCACTGACGTCATGTACACGAGCTCCGTGCTGCACAGTCTGGGGCAGGACGCACGCCCGAACGCGGACTCTGACCGGGGCTTAGGGCCGGAGCCGTGGGCGAGCCCGGGCCGCTGCTCTGCTGTCCCCCGAAGGACTGCGGCCCCAGCGCCTCTCGCTCCTCACCTGCCTGGTGGCCGTGGGGGCGGGGCGTGCAGGGCCTTGTTGCAGACTCGTGTGCGTGTGCAGAGGGGGCACCGCTCCCCGCCGATCGCAGCTCGCCGCTTCTGGAGCACGAGCTCCGGCGTCCTGCCGCCCTGACTCTGCTCTCACGCGGCTCGGCGGCCACGCGGCTGCACCCCAGCGGGTCTTTGGCGGGGCTGGGGGGGACGTGCCTGCGCACCCGCGCCTGCCCCATCTGTGAGTGCGGGCGTGTGCGGTGGGCGTGCGGCCTCTCAGTGCCGGCAGGTTCTCTGCTCCAGGTGTGCTAAGCGAAGGCCAGAGCGTCACCACCTCCCGCCACCCGCAGAGCACGCGGCGCTGCGTGACGAGGTCATATGTTCGGCTCCCTTGGTGCTGCGCTCTGTGCTCTGTGCTCCGGCGGAGGAAGGAGCTGCCCGGAGAGCGCTGGCCTGACCCGGCCCGCACTCTGACGCCCACCTTCTCTGCTTCAGGGTTCTTCCCCGGGAGCTCCCAGGGCTGTGATGCCTTCCTGCGGCACAAGATGACCCTCATCTCGCCCATCATCCTCAAGAAGTACGGCATCCCGTTCAGCCGGGTACGTAGGGGCCGCCCCAGGAGGGGCTGTTGGGGCCCAGACGACCAGGAAACTGGCTTCTTAACCCTCGAAAAGGGTCTGGGACAAAGGCAGGCCTGGGGAGGGCCACGTCGGCTGGGCAGCAGCCTCCAGCTCTTCCTGCTGGGGGACGAGGGTGGGGGTGGCTGGGTGGGGCCTTGACGTGCCCCCCGTTCCCTCCCTGACCCGAATCCAACCCCAGCCTCGGCTGGTGTGGCCAGTGGGCTGCGCCTCTGCAGGCTCTGCAGGCTCGGGGCGCAGAGTGCGGGGCCAGCTGCGGAGGGCCCTAGAGCCCCTGGGCAGGCCCTCTTCCCCTCCACAGGGCACCAGTTTTTGCTGCCCCCCACGCCCTGCACCCTTGCTCCCTGGACCTGCCCACACCTGGCAGGCGTCCTTTGAGACAGTGAGTGCCCATCTGCGGGACTGTGAACTCACTCACCCCACGGCTCCAGGACCGAAGAGCTGTGACGCACGAGGCCTGAAGCCGGGGACGTGGCTGCAGAGGGCGGGCAGGCTGCGGGAGCCCCTGGGCCGGACCACAGCGCCGAGGCCCCCAGGGGGCTCGCAGGTGCCTGGGTCTGGAGATGGCTCTGCTGTGCGTTGCGCTTAGCAATTACCTGCTCCAGGCGATTCCTTCCTCACGGATGAGCCTTCTGGGCAAGAACGTCTAGACCTCTGTCCCCACCTCAGCCCATGCAACAGGCACACCTGAACCTCCGGACAGGCCTGAGCACACTCTTGGGGCTCGGTTTCTGGAGGGGTCCCCAGGGGAGCCATTTGTCAGGCACAGAGGCAAGCTCACCATCAGACCCTCGTTCCTCGCTCTCGCCGAGTGCTGAGCGCCGGCCCGTCGGAAGTGGCTCCTGACGGGTCAGTCACACCGCGGGCAGCATCAGCGTGCGCATCGGGGACTTGTCCTCCCTGTCGGGGCCAAAGTGACTTCCAGCCACCACTCGTTCACCAGGAAATGCAGGTCTCTGCGTTCCCCTCTTCGCCTTCTGCCCTCCTTCACCAGGAGCTTTGTGGACAGACCCTGGCATCGCTCGTGGAAGTGAGAAGTACTTGCTCTCCTGCGGTTTGTCCAGAACGTTCTCCAACGCGGCGCTTCATGGACAGGGATGCAGGTCGCAGGAGCTGGCTGGCAGCCCCCTTTCCTCCCTGAGGCCAGTGGGGTGAAGGCCCTTGTCTTCAGGCTCTGACGGACGCCCCTGCCATGGTTCGACATGGATCCCTGATCGGAATTCTTGGTGGCCTTCGAAGGAGTGACTCCCACACCCTGCTTATAAATCTCTATAATGGTATTTACCTCTTAGGAAAAGCAGATCGATAGAGAGCTTTTTAGTAATTAAAAGAGTGTGTTTCTGGAATCTGCCATTGACTTGCTCGTCCGTTCTGCACGAGCTCACACGAAAGACGGAGCTCCGGCCTCCTCCGTGATGGGCCCTGGGGTTGGCATCCCCTCTGCTCCTTGTCATCTTGCTGCCTGGCCTATCCACCGCCGCCAGCGCCTCCCGATTCACTGTCGGGATAATGCTGACAGCCGTGACACGGAGGACAGGCACGGCGGGCTCAAAGTGAAGCCACTGGCACGTAGATTTTCTGAGAGGAATGTAATCTTCTTATCGTCCTGAGCGCTTTCTCTGTTCCAGGCCTGGATTTATGGTGGGCGTCGGGCTGGGGGAACTAGGCCCTGAAGTTTGCCTGAGCCTGGGGTAGAGGTGCCTGTGCCACACCCAGGGGCTCAGGCTCAGCGTCCCTGGGGCCCTGCTGTGCACCCAGAAGGCACCAGGCTGGTGCTACATAGGGCTGCGCCCCAGCGGAGAGGAGCATGCGAGTTACCGGTGGAGGAAAAGCAAGATGGCGCTTTCCAGGATCCGCTCAAATGGAATAAGAAAATCAGTAATTGCATTAAAAAACAAAACGAAACCAACCCTCCGAGTCCTGTGGCAGCAGCTGGCCCAGAGGACCCTTGCTGAGGACCGGGGAGCCGGGGCTCGGGGGACACGCGCGTGCGCTCCCCCAGCTTCCTGCCGCACACTTCGTTCCCGGCACGTAGCTGTCACTTGGACAGGAGTTTAAAAATATGACTTAACGCACACTGACTTCCCTTGATTGGTGCAATTTATTATTTGGAAAGAAAACCGTCTTGGTGTTCTTAAGGGCTGACTTTCTCCAGGCTGCGTCAGTTTTGATTGATTTTTGACTCTGTGCTTGGCTTCTGGAAGCCTTACTCTCCAGTCTCCTGCCGCCCACTCACCCCCCCGCCCCCCGCCAGTTTCACATCTCACTGGTACTTAAATGAATCCAGCGATTTCTGCTCATCTCTGGGGGAACAAGTGAAGATCAGCATGCCTGAGAACTCCCACAAATCAACGGCGGAAAGATGAACAGCGTGGTGAGCGGGCGGGGCGGCGGCGTGAGCCGGCACTTGGCGCGCGGAGACGTGCACACCAGCCATCGTGACGCGGCGGCCCGCGGGCCTCAGCAGAGGGGGATCAAGCCACAAGGCTATCCCTCTGCGCGCCCACAAACACGGCTGCCATCGGACACGCCCAGTGCCAGTCGAGGGGAGCGGAGGGCATCAGTGGCGCGCAGAGGGGCAGCCACTGCGGGGGGGGGGGGCGGTATCTTGGAGACGAGCCGGTGCCCCTGGCCTGAGGCCCTGCGGTGGCCCCTCCATGTCTGTCTGCTGCAGCGCAAATGCGGCTGCGAGGCGAGGCCCACAAGGGTTCCCAGCAGCGTGTGCGCCCGAGCCCCAAAGCCTGTGCACAGGGGAACGGATGAGAGTGGCGTGTCCACACGACGGTTCCCTTTGGGAACGAAAGGCTGCGCACGGCGGGCCAGTGAATGCTGAAGAGCAAAGCGGCCGGATGCAGGGGCGCAGGGCGTCCAATCCCGTTGCCGGGAAACCCAGGAAGAAACGTCATCGCGAAAGGCCTGGTGTCCGTTCCCGTCCGGGGCGGCGGCCGCTGGCCACTTGCGGTCTGTGCCTGCTGCCGACGGCACCGCGAGGAAGAGACCGGCCCCGCTGACCGCAGAGGGAGCGGCTCCCACGCCCGCAGCCCCAGCTCCCAGCTCGGCGTCCCGGCCGGCGGGAACGGTGCCGACTCTCGCTCGCGGTCTCCTCTGGGCCTGGCTCCGCGGCCGTGGGGAGGGTGGTCAGCGTGGTCATGTGCAAGCGTCCCCCTGTCCCCAGGTGGGGGATGAGGCTGCAGCCCCCACCTCCTCCTCCAGGCTTTGGGGTTGCAGCTCCAAAAGCCTCGGTCTGGGCCCTTGTGGGCCCCACCCCGGTCACTCATACCCAGCTCCTTGGTTTGGGGTCTCTGTGTCAGGTCTGGTTGTCCGGACTGTTTGACTAGATCCCAGAGCAACTCTCCCCAGCGCTCGGGCCTGGACATCGTGTGTGTGTGTGTGTGTGTGTGCGCGCGCACACGCGCACACGCCAAGTGCTGCTTCTGTCTCCTGGACCTCGTCGGAGGGCCCTGCGTCCTGGAGGAGTGGCAGATCCTGTGCTTACAATGGCGAGGGACTTAGGTCGCGTCCTCCTAGGGCAGGACGCTGCACTGCACGCACGCCCCGTCCTGGGGTGCGGCTAGTGCCACGCGCCCCCTCGCCCTGCTGTCGGGAACAGCGCGGGGTGGGCGGTGGTGTGACGCGGCCGTCGTCCTCGGAGCGGGAGGCCCCTCCGCCTCTGGAACAGGAAGCCCCTGGATGGCAGCGCTCAGCAGTCCGCTGTACCTGCAGCTCACCCCCGAGGAGTGCTGGCTCGCGTCCGTCACCTCGGGGCCTTAGCCAGACGGCCGGGAGCAGGGGCAGGCAGCAAACTGTTGTGGCTGCCACCACACCGCCTTAATTCATGAGCCACGTGGAAAACCGACCGGAGTCTGTGCAGTCAGAGCCGCCTGTCACTTGGTGAAGTCCGTTGGCTCCTGAAGTCAGGGCTCCCTGGCACGTGTTGGGGACTCCCTGAGCCCGCGTGCCCTTTCCGGCCTCTTTAGTGGCTCCCCGTGGCCTTCGCCACCAGCCCGTCCCTTTCCCAGGCCAGGCGTTGCTTCCGGCAGACAGACCGTGTACGAATTCCCCGTCCTTCTGACCCTGGGCCTCCCCCTCACCTGTCGGCCTTGGCCTCCTCAGATCACACAGGAGGCCGGGGAGTTCATGATCACCTTCCCTTACGGCTACCACGCCGGCTTCAACCACGGGTTCAACTGTGCCGAGTCGACCAACTTTGCCACTCTGCGGTGGATTGATTACGGCAAGGTGGCTACTCAGGTAAGCGCCCTCAGACCCTGCGAAAGGCTGTGAGGGCTGCGTTCCTGGCCCCTAGAGCGCCCCTCACTGGGAAAGGGGAGGCGTGCCGTGGTGCGGGCGGACGGCGGCAGCTGGGGCCTGGGCGGCCCCGTGTCTCCCTCCGGACGGGGCGCTGACGGAGCGGGCAGAGCCCGGTGCTCTGGGCCCGAGGGCTGCCTGCGGCCGATTCCCGGCCGGAAGATGCGACGTGTGAACCGGGCACTCGTTCTCAAATCCCCTTCGCTCCTGGCACCCAACCGTGAGGTTTGGGTGACAGCTTACAGGGTTCGTGGCCCTCGGGGGCAAGCCCCTGAGTGCCTGGCGTGGGGGTTCAGGCCTGCCGCTCCCCTGCTTGTCTGTCTCCTTCTGGGGGCTGAGCTGGCCGGATGCGCACAGGGCTCGTGAACTCCAGCAAGTGGGGGACGACCGACCCGCGCGGGGGGGTGAGGTGCAGGCAGGAAGCAGGGCTGTCGGGCAGGCAGCAGGCCAGGCCCCTCCCCAGCCGCCGGCTCTGGGGGCCTGCCTTCCTGGATGGTCACTTCGGGTGTCTGCGGACCACAGAGGAGGCCATCAGGTGGGACTCGCCCGGCCCGTGGCTTTCAGCCCCTCCGGCCCTGTCTCCACAGCGGACACCGGCCCAGCCAGCCGCGGGCACGTGGAATAGGAGGGACCCCCTCCTGGGGGCCGCTGCAGGTGAAAACGCTGTTTCCCGCCAGCCTCCCACGTCCGAGCCTGGGGTTCCTCCGAGGGGTCGCTTAGCTGTCCCCAGTCAGGGCAGCGTCAGGGCATTGGTGAGGGCAGAATGCAGGGGTGGTTCCCGGGGCCCAGACCCCGAGCGTCTAGCGCTTTCTAGACCTCACACCCGTACAAAGGGGGTCTAAGCTGGGATGATCGGTACAGTCGCGCTGGCTGCCTGGGAGTGTCATGGCCTTGAACTCTGGCCCAGTTCGATGGAGATGAGCTGTGAGTGTCCAAGACTCCGGTTAACAGAACCAGGGCACATCTCACCAAAAATCTGTTTATGTTGGTTCTATAGACTGGCATTTTTGCATAACGTGGGTCATACAAAATATATCATTAAAGTGAATGTCATCTGTTCCTTTTTACTTTTTGAACATGACAGCTAGAGACAGTAACGTTACAGAGGTGGCTTGTCCGTATCTCTCCGGGCAGCGCTGGTCTAGATGACTGGGCTAAACTCTGCTTTTCTAATTAGCTGTTTCTCTATCTGTACTGTTTCAGCGCCGTTTAGAAAAGGAAATGGGCTTTGTAGCGAGGAAGATGGGAGCCGTTCCCAGCATTTAAAAGCGTTGGGCTCTTTATACTTAATTCAGAAATCGTGGGGGGATCATCGCAGGCGGAGCCCCTGGGCTTTGCTAAGAAGGGGGACGTGGGCTCGTCAGGATTTCCTGTCTGACCTGAGGAGTAATTAAGCATCCAGGGCGGGTGGTTTGGTTGTTTCCTCGTGACCTGCTGCGGTGGCGGGAGGTGCCACTGAGCGGGGAGCTGGCCGGGCGCGTCCTGGCGGTGCTGCCAGAGCCCAAGCGGGGCGGCCGCGAGGACTGCCCAGCCGGCGAGAGCAGATTCGGGGTCAGCTGTGTGTTCACAGACAAGCGGCATTTGGGAGGTGCCGCCTGAGCTCGGCCTGCACGCTTCCTCGCCAGGCGGCGGCAGAGCGTGAAATTGCTGAACAAGCGGCATGCTCCGCTCCGGCCAGCGGGACCCGCGGGGCGAGCGCGCGCCAAGCGCCCCTCGCAGGGCCTTCCCTGCGGGGCAGCCGCTTCGCCACCGCCGACCGCTGGCCGCGGGTGTCTGCGTGTGGCCGTGCCGGGCGCCACCTCTCAGCCCGCGGGGCGCCGCAGCGGGGCAGCCGTCCCCAGCGCTCAGGAGCCTGCTGTCCCCGGGCTTCAGCCTCTCGTGCGAGCCAGTGAAAGGCGGGGGGAGGGGAGGACCCCAGGGTTCCTTTCCTGCTGAGCCAGTCCAGTCTGCTGCGCCCCGTCTCTGGGCAAGTTCCTTCCCTCTAGCACCTTCATCAGATCGTAACCCAGGGCGGAATTGTCACTCCTCTGATTTAAGGGGCTAGCCTGTCGGTTCAGTACCGTCTTCAGGGCCCCAAGAAGCCCCTGTCTCTCCGTCCATCGTCCCTCTTCTGTCATTCTGCCTCTGTGCTAACACGCCGAAGCCACGCTCGCGTTCGCTGGCCCGCATTTCAGGCATTCCTGTTCTTTCTCCTTCTGGAGCAGGGGTCGAAAACTGGGGCCCGTGGGCCAAGTCTGGCAGGTTATTTTCATACAGTCGGCAAACTAAGAACGAATTTTACGTTTTTACAGAGTTGGGGGGGAAATTGGAAGAACTCGCGACATGGCGGTTAGAACTCAGACTGCGCTGGCGTGCGGCCCCGCCCTCCCCTGGCCTGCTGTCCGCGGCGGGTCGAGTAGTTGCGTGAGAGACCATCTGGCCTGCAACGCTAGAATGTTTGCCGCTTTGCAGGGACCGTCCCTGCCGGCCCTGGCTCTGGCGGGTTAGGGCCAAGCCGTCACCTCCTGCCTCCTGGAGGCAGGGCCGCTGCCTCCAGAGGTCCCAGGGCCCCGGAGGACACCAGCAGCTGGGAGTAGGCGCCCACTGCAGGGCACTGCCCGCCGAGCCCTGAGTGCGGGCAGAGGGGCTCCCAGGTTCCTGCCGGCTGGACGGCCCTGGAGGAAAGAGCTTGCGTCCTCGGACTCCGCTGCGGGCAGCCCCCCAGGCGTGGGGCTGGGGCCGCCCGCCTGCCAGCCTCCCCTTCCTGCTAAAGGCCTCCTCTCACCTGTGGTCCAGAGCCGTGGGCTTCGAGGTCCCTTACGCATGACATCACTTCACCAGAGCTGCGAAACCTCATGAAACAGGCCGGTCCCTTGGGGAGCAGGGAGGGACCCTTGGCTCCACGGTCCCAAGGGCCCATGGGTTGCATTGGCCTTGTGAGCGCGGGAGGGGAGGCAGGGCTGACAGGAGGGGCTGTGGGAACGACACGATTGGCCTTCTCTGTAGGAACCAGGACCCGTTCCTTTTTCAGGAACTAGATGTTAGAGAGAGTGACCCCCTCTTCCCCCCCATCCGGGAATCCAAAGTTCCTTACAACCTGCGAATCACCACCCTTGCCAGCAAGTGACTGTCAGTGGGCCCTGAGCAGCAGCCAGGCTGGGTGCCGTCCTCAGAGGGCGCAGCGGCATGATTGCCTCTGGACGGAGGCTCCTTCAGCCAGAGGCACTGAACCCAGCAGCTTCTGGGGAAGGCCGCCGTAACCAAAGAGCCGGGTTTATGGACCACTTGGCTCCATCACCTCGAGCGTCGTGGGTGGGGCTGGGCCTCCATCCCCAGCTCTGTGGGAAAATGGCCCCGCAGCAGGGCAGCAAACAGCAGGGGCTCCTGGGAGTGACTTGGAACCACGGGCTGGGGAAGCAGAGGCCACAGCCAGGCCTGAGACCCCAGAGGAGGAGGCGGGGTTCACAGGGCGATTTTTGCAGCCTCCCGGAGGGGACGGGGAGCTTCCTGCCAGCTTCCTCCATCAGCCGGGGAGGACACGAACTGAAGAATTGGAGGAGGAGGCAGGCGGGAGGAAGGGAAGGCAGAGCCTTTCGTGGCCACCACCTGCTCAGCAGTAAAGGCCGGGGGCGCGGACGGACCTGAGTGCACGATGCTCAGCGTGAGGTGCCGCGCGGGCGCGAGGCCACCGCCACGGAGAGCGCGCGTGGTTGCCGGGGGCTGGCAGCGGGGGCGGCGGTGACTGCCACGGGGGACGCGGCTTCTTTTTGGGGTGACGAGGATGTTCTGGAATTGGATACTGTTGATGATCACGCAACACTCAGTGTAGAGAAAATCCCTGAAGGGCGGGCGCTTTAGTTAGGTAGACTCTAGGGCGTGGGGACCGTCTCTCAGAAAAGCTGTTTAAAAAAATCCTGCCACCCAGAATAGTTCTTACTCTGTTGAGATAAAGCTTTAAAAGGAGTTCTGCCTCCCCGAACAGCGCTTATCATATTGAGAGAGGTAACCCAGGACGAAAAATGGCGAAGCCGCTCCAGCAGCGGGGTGCGGGCGGGTGGGGGCGGCTCTGGGGGCAGACGCCGTGCTTCGGGACCCCCGTAGTGCACAGCCACCTGTGCCCGTCACGTGGCCGCAGTGCGAACACCCGTGGGGTCGTCCTGTTACCCAGGTGTCTGGGAGCGGTGTCTGGGACAGGGAGGCGTCGGCCGTCCGTGTCGCCGCTGGTACCGTACGGCTGCTCTTCCTCTCGGCAGCGCGTGGTGGCCTCGTGTGCGGGGCGGTTGTCACACCGTCATTACAGAGGCGGGAAATGTGTGTCCGATCAGGTGGACTGACCCAGTGGCACCTTCAGCCACGGAAATGGGTTTGCTGTGTCCCTGGCGTGGATAGGTGGGGACGGCACCTCGAAGGAATAAGTAGGTTTCGGACCATGACATGCAATTTCACATGTTTGGGGGGTGGTTACCTAGACGGCGTTAGGTGTTAGCTCTCTGCGGTAGGATTTGGTGCGTCTTGAGAACATACACTACTTAGTACGCTTTTGGCTTTTTCTACAAGTTTTTAAAAAACCAAGTGCCGCCGCGCTGGGCCTGGGAGGAGTGATGAAAGGCGCTTGCCCCGTAAACCCTCAGGCTCCCCCTGTGGTCATCAGTGGTGGCTCGTCGGTTTGTTTTTAAAACGGGCATGAAAAACCAAATAAGCCACCACCATGAGGCCCCAGTAGCAAGGCCAGCCCTCGCCCCGCCAGGAGGCACTGGGTCAGGGGCCTGCAGGCGGGGCCCGGCCTGGAGAGAGCCGACATAGAACAGCACGTGCAAGTCCAGCCCGGGGGGCACCTGCTGCGCCCCAGAGTGAAGTGGACGCGTTCCGGGGCCGGCAGCTGCTGGCCAGCAGTGACCAAGGCCTCCGCAGAGCCCGAGGTCAGAGTGGGCGACGGCCGTGCCCCCGAATCAGCCACACGCGTCACCACGTGCGCCTGCGCTCACTGCCGCCTCTGCCATGAGGCCCCTTTGCTCACAGCCGCGATCCTGGGGGCCGCTGCTCCCCTCCGTCCCTCTTTCTCCTCGCCGCGCGCTCTGTCCCCCTCTGCATCTCCCTGTCCCCGCCTCTCATGCATCACCTTGACTCTGGGCCTTGTGACCTTGTGAGGACCAGAGGGAGGTAAAGACACTTCGCCAAGGTCACTGCAGTGAGAAGGCCAGGCTCTGAACGCCCTCGACCTTCCTGTCTCCCTCACGCCACTTGGAAGCCTGCGCCTGTGCGGGGTCCGAGACACACCCTCCACACCCACCAGTGTCTCCCAGACTGGTGGCTTCCTCCTGGCAGGTGTCTGGAGCCACCTCTGGGGGCTGCTGCTCTGTCGCAGAGAACAGACTTCCCTGGGACACACGCTCAGAGGGCGGGCTTCGCCCTGGGATTGCGGGCGGGGAGAGCCAGGGGTCGCCCTGGTCTCACTGGGGAACGATGCTCAGGCACCAGCCTTTTCAGGTCTGGCCTCAGAGTTAGTCCTGCACGGCCACACGCCACTCTGGATTAGCGCCGTGTGGCCCCGGCGGCCCCCGCCGTGGCTGGCACTGGGCGAAGCCTGACCAGGCTTCTCCTCTGCACGTGGGGAGGGCATGCTGGCATCCCTCCCGGCACAGGAGTCGGCTCAGATTAAACAGAGCAAGAGCGATTTAAAACCGGTTTAGCCCGCCGCACTTAACCGGTTTTCCGGCAGCAGTCTGGGTACCACCTGCTGAGAGCCGGGGCTCCCCAGGGGCTGGGGCAGGGAGGGCTTCTGCTGAGTGTGGGCAGGGGAGAGCCTGTCGAATGTGGCCCCCACATCCCTGGCGGGGCCTCTCCTGCAAGCCCAGCGTGGGCACGGCCGTTTACTCACTGGTGAAGCGCGAGCCGACCGGAAAGCTCTGTGCCTTCTGTCGGGCGGTGCTGCTGCTCCGTGTTAACCCGGAGCGGCGGGGAGGTGAGCGGAGGAGGCTGGCCCGGGCCAAAGCCCCGTCACTTCTCCTCCTGCTTCTCCGACCCGCCCGCGTCCACGGCCTGCGCAGCGCCTGCGCGCCTCGCTGGCCTTCCCGGGCGTGGGCCGGGCAGCCAGGCGCGCGGGGTCCGCAGTGAGGTGTGCTTTCCCCTTGCTCCTTCCCCCGCAGCTTCCTGTCACTCTGTCCCCGGTGGCAGCTTTAAGCCGCTCCCTCCGAAGCGCAGGGCAGCGTGACCGTGACCGCACAGTGGCTCAGGGAGGGCCAGAGCAGGGACTGCGGGCACCGCCCTGAGGCCGGCCTCGGAGCAGCTCGCCCCGCCCTGCTCTTTTGGCTGGGGAATAAGCGCTGGTTCTGGGACGTCTAGAGCAGGCGGGGTCAGACCTGGAAGGACGGGCCTCAGGCGGGGTCGCCCTTCCCACTGTGACCTTGCGGTCCGGTCGTTCTCTGTGGGCCACCCCGGGCACCGTGGGGGCCTGAGCGGTGTCGCCGGTCCCGCCCCCTCCATGCCAGGAGCACCCCACTGTGAAAACCACAGGCGTCCCCAGACATCGAGCGTCCCGGAGACAGCGTTGCCCCAGGCCAGGGCCCCGGCTCTGAGGGAGGGGTCCAAGGCATGTTTCTCAGCCATTTCTCGCCACCGCCACCCCCACCCCTCCCAAACCCTTCTGCGCTGTTCTTCCTGGTCGCCCTCAGCCTCGGCGCCCAGGGGTGCCGTCCATCTGCTTCGGTGCCCTCCGCCAGAGCACAAGTGAGGCCGGGTCTGCAGACTCCAGAACCCCCCACCCCCTTCTGCGTGGCGTGGGCAGGGCTTGCGTGCTCGATAGCTCCCCTGTGAAGTGCCTTCTCTCTGTTTCTGGGGGCTCTGAGGCCTGCCGCCCTGGCCCTGCCCTGCGGGGGCTGGAGGTGGGGGCCTGTGGTCCCCGCCCTCCATTTTCAGTTGCCGTGGCTGGGAGGGCTGGGGAGGGGAGGGAGCGCACCAGGCCCAGGCCCCAAACTGGCCGGAGGCTCCTGCTTCCCATCTGCTCCCTCCTCCAGCGTGGCAGGCCTCGGATCCGTCTCGGCAAGAGCTTCGGCCAGAATCACAAGGAAGTTACCGCGCCCTCCTCGCGGTGCGCGCCTCGGGCCTCCGTCTCGCTGCGGCTCGGCGGCTGCTCATCCCCCCACGCGGCGGCGTGCGTCCTGACCAGCGTCCTCCCGTCTGGCCGCTGGAGGCCGCATGCTGCCGCCGAGACAGGCCTCCGCTCGGCTCCGCGTGCTGTGCTCCCGGGGCCTTCGCAGCTCCCCCAGGGCGCGCGACAGACGGACGTCCTGCCCTCCTGTCGGCTCCAGTCTCCTCTCCTCCTTCCGCTCCCGTCCCCATGCCCGGGGCTGTCTCGGGGCACAGGCAGCCGTGCTCAGGCTCCCCGCTCCCTCAGAAGAAGGGTTTGAGAACCCCACACGTGTCCCTGCACCCAGGTCTCTGTCGGGCGGGGCTTCCCGGCACAGGCGGCGCTGCCCGCCCCTCCTGGGTGCTACTTTCTGTCTCCCTGTGGGGTGCTGGCTGCCAGGCTGCTGGCCGGTGTGCAGCCACTTGGCGCTGGGAGAATGGTGGGTCCCGGTGTGCGAGCTGCTCGTGTGGGTGGCCTGCCACCCCTCGTCACTGTGGCTGCTTTCTCTGGTAGAACTGGGATCCCGAGACTCAGGTCTGCAGACCAGGCCTCTCTCCCACCACTGCTGACATCGGGGCCAGGTCACTCTCTGTGGGGCCGTCCTGGGCCCCGTGGGGTGTTGAGCAGCGTCCTTCGGCCCACTCGCTCGATGCCAAGAGCACCCTCCGCCCCGCAGATCCTGGCAACCACAGCTGCGCCCAGACCCCCCCCCCCCGCGGGACCCCCTGGGGCGGAGCACCAGAGCGGCACCAGAGTGGCCAGCTCCTCCGCGTCCCCCCCCTGCTTCCAGCGCCTTCCGTGGGCCCTCTCGGTCCTGCTGGCAGCCGGGCATGCTTCCTGGCCACGGTGGAGGTTTGTCAGGAGGTCGGACAGGGCGACCCCCTCGCCGCGGCAGCGACGAGAGGAGAAGCGGGGGAAGGGGAGGGCGGCTCACTCAGCAGGGGTGGGGGGACATAGAGGAAGGGGGGAGGAAGGGATTGGTCCTGTGAGCTCCTCAAGCCCTCGCCCAAGTCTCTGTCTGTGCGAGGTAGTCCCTGGGGCCAAGGACCAGGGAGGGAGCCCTCCTGATTGTTTTGTTTACGAGGCTCTCGCCTCCTGCGGCTTTCCTAACGACCCGCTAGTTGCTTAGCACTGGTAATTGCCTCAGCGGCTGGTGGCTGTGCCCTCTGAGCGGAAGCCGCCCCCTCAGCCGGTTTCTGCCCCGCTCTGCGGGTGGTTAACGCTTTGTGGGCTGAAGTGCTGGGCACACACCCCCATTCACACGCTGGTGCTCCTCGAGGCGTGTGTGTGTCACCCACCTCGTCCAGCACTGGCTGAGCAGTTAGTAGCCATCATGCAAGTCAGACCCGGAATGAGACCTGTGAGGTGAAGAGGAGGCAGATCAGGGACGAGGATGCTGGCGAGATTCCGGCCCCAGAGAAACCACAGAGGGCAGCGGGGCTGGGCTGCCCAGCGACGGCCGGACCGGCGGGCGCAGGGCAGGTTCCAGTTGGTGCTGCAGCAAGACCTGGTGCTTTTGTGTCCTGAGGCCACCGTCCCAGAGTGCTGTGAACTGCGGGCCCGGCAACAGCAGTTTGTCCCCTCCTCATCTAGAGGGCGGAAGCCTGGATGCCGGCAGGGCCAGGTGTGCCCCTTGGCATGTGGACACAGCTCTAACCTCTGCCTCTGCTGTCACGTGCCTGTCCCTGCTTCTCGCTTATCGGGACACCAGTCACTGGATTTTAGGCCCTGCCCTAACCCAGCGGGACCTCACCTTAACCACTTACATCTGCAGGGCCCTACTTCAAAACCAGGTCATGTTCTAAGGCCCTTGGTAGGCATGGATTTGGGGGTGCTCTTCGGCCCCGGAACCCCGGGGGCCACAGAGGAACAGCGTTTCGGACGAGGACAGAGCGCCAAGTCCCTGGGGGCAGGAGCAGCAGGAGGCAGGACTTCTCGGATGTGCGAAGGTGGGGCGGAGAGAGGGGACCGTGTGGGCCTGTGGGACGGGGCACTTGGAGCAGGGGCCCCCCAACAGCGAGTTAATTAAAGGGAAGTAGAATAACCATTGCGTCCCTCGGTCGCGTCAGCGAGTTCTGGTTGAGAGCCACGCAGGCTGGTGGTGACGTTGAAGGCCTGGGCACAGGACGTCTCTCATCCTCTCAGGTCAGCTAGGGTGTACGAGTGGAGTGTCTCGGGCAGCGAGTGGTCACCGGGTCTGCAGCTTGGTGGGCTGAGGGGACCTTCGGGTTCGGACGTGTGGCCTTGCAGCTGACAGCGAGTTGTCAGGTCGAAGGCAGGCCCGTGCCTGGCCCGGCCCTCCCTGCGTGGGGTCTGCCGCTCCTGAGCGCACCCGTCCCAGGCCCGTCCCCATGCACAGCAGGGCAGGCTCCGCACACGTTCGTCCACGGCTGGCGGCGGCTGGCGGCTGCTGGCGGCCTCCGGGCCCCGCGTAGCCCCGCCCATCCTGCCTGGCTCCCAGTTTAGGGCTGAAGTCGGGCTGCTGCTCGGACCAGAGAGCGAGGGCATCCCTGGGGTCGGATGCTGTCTCGGTTGATGATTTTATTGAACCACGTTTAATAGTTTTCTCTTTAGGCCGATTACAGCATCTCCTCTCTCCCACTTTGGTGTTTTACATGAGCAAACCCTAATGTCTGTTCAGTCTTTTGAAAAGCGGTGGCCTCTGATTAGAGCTCCGCGCTGTGTAAATGGGGGGAAACGTGGCAGATGAGACCCCAGGGCCCTGAGGCAGCCCGGCCTCATTACTTCACACAAGGAGCATCAGTCATTTTCGAGGCTGTCTGCACGTTCCGAGGAGCCCGGAACGGACCGCCGAAAGCTCCTGACGGGGAGTGTGTGGCGTTCCTCTGATCACTGTCCTGTTGTGACGCTTCCGCCTGCACTGGGGTGACCAGCCATCAGGGCCGGGGTGCCTCAGTGCTGCCAAGGATCAAGGCCAGAGAGGAGTGGGGAAGGTTTGGGGAGGGGACTGGCATTGGGAGGGAATGGGGGAGATAGGACCAGCGGATGGGAGGCCCCCACCCCTTCTGCTGCCTGCAGCCCAGCTCCCTCTGGCCCTTGGCTGGGGGTTGTGAGGCTTCCTGCCCCAGAGCGACTGGTGCCCTGTCTCTTGCCACCTGCTGATAGAGACCCGCTCGATGGGTAGCAGCCCGTGGGCAATGGCGACGTCTTTTGCACACCTGGAAACGTCAAACAGTAAATCGTCTGGGTTGTGTTGGGCATTCATAGTCGTTCCTACGGAGAGGTTATGTTCATTTCACTCTCAAGCCTAGAGAGGGCGCGGCAGAGGCCAGGCCAAGTCCCGGTACCATCCTGTAGTGTGCCAATAAAACTTTATTTATAAAAACAGGTGGCAAGCCAGAGTTGGTCCACATTGCATCATTCGCCCAACCCAACTTAAATCATACCTGTTCAATAAGGAGATTCAGGAAAATAAGTGGCACAAAAATTCTTTGATTCCCCGACTGAGAGGACCACGTTTGACGTTTGATGGACGTCCTTGGCTTTTTCTAAAGATTCTAGCTGGGCCGCTGCTGTGTTCTCGACTGTGCATGTTTCTTCAGGTAACAGATCCGTCCCAGGAACGTTCCTGTTACTTCAGGCGGTGTGGCTGGGCAGAGCGTTACTTATGTAATCCGTGTGTGGTTGTGGGGTGCGTGGCCCCGCACGTGTGTTTCTCTCGGCAGAGACGCGGAGGACACGTTGTCTGGGCGGCCCACTTCCTTGGGTGCGGTCCCTGGGAGGGGAGGTGACGGGCGCGCGCGTCTCGAGTACGGAGGGGGCCGTGCTCCACATTCTGGCCAGGGCTTGCTTGTCGGGGCTGCGTTTCTGGCTCCGGGGGCGTCCGGCGGGTAGCTGGTGTCGGCCGTCTCCAGCAGCCTGGCCTTGCTGAGGGCCGCAGGGGGCGATGGCGGCCCACCTCTGAGGGCATTTGCGGGGGGCGGAGCGGTGGCATCTGTCTGCCGTCACTTGGTCAGCACCCACGGAGTGCCATTGGATGCGGTCCACTGACTAAGCAGGCGCAGGCAGCCTTGGGGACCACTGCACGGGCTGTCAGGCCCCTCTCGGCGCCAAGTGCCCAGTTTCTGCTCGCGAGTGTCGAGTGTCGGGGGTGCCGAGAGGTGTGCCCAAGCCCCACCCCAAACCGTGCCTCCTCACTCTGCTAGCAGGCTGGCATCGCCAGTGAATGGGAGGGGCCCCACGCTCCAGGCCCGGGACTTGGGGTGGGGGGGCCTGAGCCCTCAGTGGACAGGCCCACCCAGTGGATGGCAGCCCGGCCCCCAGGCAGGCAGGCTGGCTGGCCAGCGGGGGCTGGGACCCACTGCCAATGCAGCTTGTCTTGGAACAGACCATCTGTGGGTGCTGGCGGTGGGACCCAGGCCTCGTCCTTGGCACCCCCCCCGGCCCACCCCGCACGTCCCTGCCTCTTGCCTGTTACTCTTTAATCTGTCCCCAGATGCCCCACTGGGCACTAACGGCACTGGTGCAGCTCTGCTCCTTATTCCCTGGTGTCTCAGCGGGAGCCTTCGCCGCTCTGGGTTCTGGTGGCGGAGCACCCTGTGCTTCTGCATGGCACGGAGGGCCCTGGGGCATGCCCAGGCCTGCGGGGGGGCCGCTTAGACCTCCTCCCACAATCGTGCTCGCTTACTGCATCAGAAGCCAACCCCCTCGGAGGGCATACTCCATCATCTCTGTCATCTCCATCCTCTCTGTCATCTCCATCATCTCTATCTCCATCATCTCTATCATCTCCATCCTCTCTGTCATCTCCATCATCTCCATCTCCGTCATCTCCATCCTCTCTGTCATCTCCATCATCTCCATCTCCGTCATCTCCATCTTCTCTGTCATCTCCATCATCTCCATCATCTTTATCATCTCCATCTCCGTCATCTCGATCCTCTCTGTCATCTCCATCATCTTCATCTCCATCATCTCCGTCAGTCATCTCTGTCATCTCCATTTCCATCTCCATCTCAGTGCCGATGGTGCAAGAGCAGCAGAGCCTGCCAGCTTAGTCCCTGCAGCAGCTGCTTACAGAAATGCCTGTCCCAGAAGGTTTGGGAGCTGGATGGGCTGGACGAGGAGGGCGATCTGTGGCCTCGTTAATGAAAACAAATAATGCTCCTCGCCCTTAGCCTCTGTTCCGCCTCGGCACAGCTCTGAGGCTGCCTCGCGGCCTCTGCCACCAGCCTCTGGCCTCCCGCCCGCTCCAAGCGCCGTTCCAGGATGGCCTCTGCAGGGAAGAGGCACTCTGCCTGCCCCCGGGCCCGGCCGAAACGAAGTCGCGGCACACGACTCCCACTGTGCGCGTGGCTGCAAACCAGACGGCCCGGCGGGGGGGGGGTGGGTGTCAGTGTCTGGCGCGTTCAGCCCGGAAAGTTGCCCTTAAGTTGCCTTAGCAGCTTTCGCTGCCACACCGTCCAGCTGGAACAGGGTGATGGGTCTGCAGCGCCCACGCCCCTGCGCTCACTGCCCAGCCCACGGAGGTGACTCCCGTGTCCCGAATCCAGGCGGCTGCCATTCTCTACACCCGGGGCCCACAGGGTGCCCATGCTTCCCCAGATCTCCATCCCCCCGGTCCATGGCAGACCCCATCCCAGGCAGAGCCCGCACGGAAGCGCGAGGGCGGCCGTCCCCGGTGGCTTGGTCCTGGCTGTGTGAGGAGACAAGGGCTGGGCCCCAGGCCGCGGGGCGGTCGGCTCTGGGCACGTGTCCGCCTGGCCCCCTGTCCTCCTCCACAGGCGGACACAGCTGTGTTTCCTGGTTACTTACAGAAAAGCGGTGGACGAGCCGCTCGGTACAGGTCCCCTAGGCTGCTGTGGTGGCGACGCCGGGGCGGCCGGGGCCTGGCCGGGAGTCCGCACCGCGGCCCCGCCTGCTCCCGCCCCGCCGGCCGCTCTGTGCGGCGCGGCTATCACTGAGTGGGCTGAGCTCGCCAGGCCTCTCCCGGCTGTAGATGTTCCCTCCTGCTCGTGGTCGTGTCCTTGCGGTCCCTGCCCTGCAGGCCGGGAGTGGGGGCGGGGGGGGGGCAGCGCAGTCGCGGGAACTCCCAGGGCGCTCCGCTCCGCTCTTCCCGCACCCCCCACCCCAGCTGCCTGGGGTTCGGGTGGTGACGGCATCGCCGTTTCCAGAGCAGACGGAGGGGAGTTTGGAAGGGCCTGTCAGGGAAGGTGCGCAGTTGCCACTCTCAGTTAAGTCTGTTCCGTTTCCTGCTCTCCCACCGGGAGAGTGGCAGTGACGGGGACGTGAGGGGAGGGAGAGGCGCGCGTCCGACGTGGGAGTGGGGCTGAGCCGCGGTTCCGGGACCGGTGTCTCCTGGCAGGGAGCTTCCGAGCCCCAGCTGCCGGGGCTGCAGTGCAGGTGGCCCAGGGCAGCGGCTGCTCCGGGCCGCCCGGCACGGCGCCCAGCCCCTCCCCCTCCCCCAGCGGACCGTTGTCTCCTCTCCCCCAACCACGCGAGGCAGACTCCGAGCCCGGCTGTGTGATGGACCTTCTCGCAGTCACCTGGGTTCCCTTGTTTACTCCTAGTCTTTGGGGACCGAGAGCGTTTCCTGCGGCCCAGCCTTGGAACCCCAGCTGTCACAAAGCGTCCCACGTGCACTCGCACCTGCTCGAGGGCCCGCGTCTGACAGGAGTTTGAACTCTGGCTCCACGCGGGCCGCGGGCCGCGGGCCGCCTGACCCTCCAGCCTCCCGCAGACAGGGCCTGCTCGCAGTCCGCAGCGCTGTGCGCCGGCTGGTGGTGGTGACCCCACTGGGGTGGACTGGAGGCCCACACTGCAGGGCTCAGCCAGCCTCACCTTCCCTCTGGGACGGAAGACGCCGTGTCCTGCCTCGCGGTAGGCTCTGTAGCCTCAGGGGGTCCCTCCTGCCTCCCGCAGTGCACGTGCCGGAAGGACATGGTCAAGATCTCCATGGATGTCTTCGTGCGCATCCTGCAGCCAGAGCGCTACGAGCTGTGGAAGCAAGGCAAGGACCTCACGGTGCTCGACCACACCAGGCCCACGGCCCTGAGCAGCCCTGAGCTCAGCTCCTGGAGCGCCTCCCGGGCCTCACTCAAGGCCAAGCTCCTCCGCAGGTGAGTGGCCAAGGAGCTTCGCCACGCCCGCTCTGCTGGTGAGCCCTTGAGTGGCCCGCCCCGCCCGCTCTCCTGCGGCAGGGGCCCGCGGGCTGTCCCCTTCCTTTTTCCCTCCCTCTCTTCCTCTCCCCTCCTCTGGTTTCTCGCTGCTTCTGAGCTGGAGCGTGTGTCTGTCACATGCGCGGCCGGTGGGCCTTGCAGCAGGCGGTGCCTGTGCCGGACTCAGTGTCCCTCCTGCTCCTCGTCACCAGCCCCCGGGCGGCTGGCCCTTCGGCCCGCCGGCGACCTGGTGTTCTCTCAGGGGCAGCACACGCTGTGCCCCTCCCTCCGCCTGCGACCCTGGGTGTGAGAGCCCTGTTTCTCCGAGTCGGGCGCCGAGCCCTCCATGGCTCTGTCGGTGGCAGGCCCTGTGCCAGGGCCCTCTGTCACCGTGGCCTGCGCTCTCCTGTCTGCGGTTGCTTGTTTGGGCATTTCCGATACCGTGATGTTGAGATCTGCAGTCGTGGAGGTAACAGAGACATGTTCTCCCAGGGACATCCTTTGCCACCCCCATTCCATCTCAGGGAGCCCCCTCCTGCCCCTGCCTTCCGCGACAGTGTGGTAGCTGTCCAGCTGCGTGCCTGGTGTCCGGCAGGAGGGGGAGAGGCTGAAGTGATCGCCCTCATGGCTTCAGCATGGGGCTGTGGGGACGTGGGTGACAGGTCTGAATGGAGGAGGGGACGGACTTCTTGCCGGGAGGAAGCAGGCAGCGAGCCCTGCTCCTGGCTCTGCCTCGTGGCCCGGAGGCGTTGGTCCCCATCTTGCTTCTTCTCTAGGGAGCGGCCAGGCCTTCAGGGCTCTGAGCCGCTCAGACAGTTCCAGGGGACGTGCGGCAGGCCCTCTCTGGGCCCGGTGAGTGCTGCAGCAGCCTGGCCCCTGGCCTGCCAAGGGCAGAGGTCGTTTTCACCGTGCAGGCCACACGGTCCCTCAGACCCCTCAGCCCCACAGGAGCTGCAGCAAACAGTGGCCCCTCGTGAGCAGAGTGCGCGGCACGCCCCAGTACAGCCGCTGTGGACACCGAAATTGGAACTTCGTATCGTTTCCATATGTCACAAAGTATTATTGCTTTTTAAACCTTTGAACCATTTAAAAATGGAAATACTGTTCTCAGCTGGTGGGTCGCACCAAAACAGGCGGCAGGCGGATCGGGCCGTGGCGAGGTTTTCCATCTGCAGCCGCGGGTCACTTCCGGCGACTCTCGTCCCCACTGGTGATGGTCAGCTGGCCCTAGGGCTTGGACACTGAGCGGGTAGGGGCGCAGCCAGTTTCTTCTTCGGTGCCCTGTTGGTGGCACTCCCCACCCTTGGACTGTTTCTGGGAAAAATCATCCTGGCCTGGCGGTCAGGCGCCGTCAGGCGCCGTCGAGAGCATGCTCCCCCAGCTGGGCGGTTCTGGTTTCCAGCGCGTCTGTGACTCCGCCAGCCATGGGCCGCCCAGGCCGCGCCCGCCCGTTGCCCCGCCCCTCGCCCTCTGAGAAGCTTCTCTTAGCCTGGAATCTCCCCCACTCGTTCCGAGTCTCTCTCCTGACTTCTTCTGTGGGCTGTCCTTTTGGGGCCCCGCTCTCCTGTGTGTCCTGGAGAGAATCCGTTTCTCCCCGACAGGGAGCTTCAGGTCTTCCGGGCAGGGCGGGCAGGCTGCGCAGCGAGCGGCTGCAGCGTTTGCATAATGGCTGGTTGGTTGTGGCTCAGGCCGATTGGTCAGCAGAGTGGACTGTGGAAAAACGGGCGCCACACCTCAGAAATGGGTAGGACGGAGCACCAGGGACCCCAGCGGGCTGAGCACGCCTTAGCCGGAACCTCACGTGCCTCGTGTGCGCAAAGGAAGCCGCCCCCAGCCCCCTCCCTGCCCGCCGCCCCCTCACCCTCCCGCAGCCCCGCCGGCCCGTGCTGGACCCCGGCCCACCTGTCACGCTCCGTTCCTTTCTGGAGCGTGCCTCTCCCGCCGCTCCCTCCGACCTGGGGAGCTGGCATGGTCCAACAGTGGGACCGAATAATGAATTAAGCCATGTTCCCAAGGATGTGATTTTCTTCAAAGCCTTCACTGTGTAAAAAGAGGCTGATTCCCTTCCTTTTAAGTCACAGTGGAGGGCTCTCTCTGAGAAGGTTGATCTGGGGGACCGACGTGGCAAAGCCCACGCCGCCGCCCGCTCCCCTGGCCCTCAGCCCTGGGCAGGGCCCCTCCACGGGCAGTGCTGGCCTCGAGCTGCCTCTGTTTCAAGTTTCAAGAGCGTTGGGAAGCGCGGTTCGCCAGCTGCACGACGCAGCAGGTGTGCGTTCGGCCCTGCACACGCGCGTGCAGGGCGCCCATCGCACCCCAGCCCCTGCTGGCTCCACGGGTCGTGACCTCCAGTTGCCCACAGTGGAGGCCACCGGCTGAGCGTGGCCGAGAGCCCCCGGCCCTGCTCACTCACCGGCAGCGCCTCTCCCCCACCATGCGGAGATCACTGTGGAAATGAGGGCACGGGGCAGCCCCCCGCATCCCCTCAATGCCCCTGACCCTTCGCAGGGCCCGAGCTGGCCGGATACCACGGCCCCTCTGACGTCACCGCGCCCTGCCGCAGTCCGGAGGCCTTCCGCACAGACACAGCTCCTGGCCGCTCAGGAGCTGGCCCTGCAACCTCTGGGCCTGCCAGGTCCTGAGGAGCTTGTCGCCCTGGTGACTCACCGAACGCTCCCTGAATGCTTCTTTTCTAGAGCGCGCTGTGCACCGTCTTGAAGGCTAAAGCCTCTGAAGGCTACACTCCTACTGGCCTGTGGGGCCTGGGAGAGCTGGTACCTAGCGGGGCTTGTGTCCTGAGGCTCCCCAAGGGGAGGAGAGACCAGGGTGCATGGCCCGCAGCCTCCTGACCCCCGCCCCTGGGGCCGCACCTTAGCACACAGCCCTGGCTGCCCCGAACCTCCCTGTGCAGTCAGGAGTCCTGGGCGACAGCTGGTCCCTGGAAAGCCGACAGCCCCGTCTTAGGATGTAGAGAGGCTGAGTGCTCTTGGCCCCTTGGCGACCAGGCCTGAAGCCACTCTGAGCCCACCGCACAGGGCAGCAACCTAAAGGGAGTCCCCCACTCTCTCCCTCCTGCCACCTGTGGTCCCCAGGACACCTGCTTTTAGCTTGGAAGTGTCAGTACAGGTATTTGGACTCCATCTCAATATTTGGTTTGTATAAACTTAACCAGATAACATCTTATTAAACCTGACAAGTGTACATGTATCTTCTCCTGAAATGCCACTAAGATGACCATATGTGAGTGACAAAGAATGGAGGATGGGGCCATGACAGCTGAGCAGCAGGGAAGGCCGGGCGGGTGATACCTGACTCTGCAATCTCTAGTCCATGAACCTGTGGTCGGGGCGGCTGCTTCGTGCCAAGGACGCCCAGGAAGGCCGAGGCTTCTGGGACACCCGCCTCCCGGGCCGGGGACCGAGGCAGGCATGAGGGGCTGCTGGGCTTGTACCCCCGCCCCACGCCGTATCTCAGCATGAGATGTGGCCCTGTTGCCCGGCAGGGCGAACCTGGGCAGGAGGGAGGAGCCTTCCTGGGGAGGGACGGTGGAAGCGCGCGTCCCCAGGCCTCGTCCCCAGCCCTGAGGCCGGAGAGCATGAGGGTCTTCTCCAGGCCTCCGAGCGCACAGCAGAGCGAGGCTGCAGACCCTGACGTCACGGGCCTCGGCGAAGTGGCCGGGCTCCTGCCCTCTCCATCCCCTCCAGCCAGCCCTGCTCGCACATGCACCGCCACCGAGGACCTCTGAGGAAACGCCGAGCGCAAGACAGAGCGCAAGACAGGGGACCCGGAGAGCGCGGCGTCAGCGGGAGGAGCGCCGTGCGTTTGCGACTGAAGAACCCGCTCTCGCGAGGAAAGAGGTGGCTCTTGGACATTTAAAATGAGAGCAAAGGAAATCTAAGAGACGATTGGCAGGCAGCTTGGGGAAACCTGGCAGAGAGTCAGACAGCAGGACGGAGCTGGGAAACAGGTCAGAGGCTCGACTGAGGAAGCTCAGCCTCTCTTAGGCAGAGTTTCGGGAAAAGAGGAGAAAACATTTCCTGGGACTCAAAGACTTGTGTTTTCAGATTAAACAGTCTGGCACAGGGGACGAAAGTCACACACACCACAGCACAGCGCTCTGCGGTCTCACAACTCGTACGTTAAACAGATCTCCGGAACTTCTGGAACAAAGATGGCACCATAAGGAACAAGGGACGTAGATGGCATCGGCCTTGGCGAGCATGATGCTCCAAGCTAATGAAGAGACAGGGTTTCAAAAGTCAGAAGAGAAATGATTATCAGCCTAGAAGTATGTACCTGGCCAGACTGCCGACTAAGTGCTCAAGAGGAACGAAGGTCTTTGTAGAGGCGCAGTGTCCCGGAGTTTCCCTTCTTTCTGAGGAGGCTGCTGGAGGACGTGCTCCAGCCAAACGAGGGAGTCAGCCACGAAAGACATGGGATCAAGGAAACCGAATCCAAATCAGGAGCGTCCCTGCCAGCCTCAAGGAGTATGCGACCCACCCCCTGCATAGGAGGGCCACACCCAGAGCCTGGAGATCCCCGGGAAAGCTGAGTGGCGGGGGCCCCTGACTGGCTCCGGGAAGAGCGAGCCGAGTGCAGTGCGGGCTGCTCCGTGGCTCGTGGCTCGTGGCTCGTGGCGGCATGACAGTTCCCACCAGGAAAGTGTAAATGGGGAGTTTCTCCACGGCCGAGGGCAGCGGCAGACGCGGGGAGAGGAGCTGGTGCGCGGCGGGGCGCAGGGCCACGTCCCGAGTGTCTCAGCAGAGGAGGCCGGGACCAAAGAAAGAGGGAGCAGCCTCAGGGAGCCACGAGGGACTGGCTTCGGGAAGAAACAGCCGAAGAGGCCTGTCCTGTCCCTGCCGGCGGGCGGCCTGCGGGCCGGGGGGTGCCTGGCGGCGCCGCCCCCGTGCTGAGGCGGAGCGGCCGAGGTCCTTCCCCGGTTTTCGTTCTCACGTTTCCTCACAGGACAGTGTTCGGTGCGCCTCCCCTGCGGCCTTCTGCCCAGGTCTGTCCACCTAATTCCACCCATTTTGGGGGTCTCTGCACTGGGGAAGCTGATGCTAGGGGTGTGGCACTAGGGCTGGGGGTCCGCAGAGTGGTGGGGGCCGAGTAAGGGTCTCTGGGGCAGATAGGGTGCCGGCGGGGACACCCCTGGTCGGCCCTGGGAGCAGGCAGGGCAGGGCGAGAGGTGGCCCCCAGGGCTGGTTCCAGGGTTGAGTGGGGAAAGGGTAAGAGGGGGCCGAGGGGCCGGGCAGCTGCAAGAAGCCAAAGCCAGGTGAGTCGGTTGGGGACACCCCTCTACTGGGCGCTGCCCGGGGCCAGCATGGGGGTTTGTTTTGGGCATCTGAACATGTGGCCCTGCAGTGTTCCCAGGCCTGGACAGAGGCTCCTCCTTGGGTGACAGCTGGTGGCGAAAGCCGGCTGCATCTCCCACCAGGCCCCGGGGCGATGTGCCCGTCTCTCTGTGGGGCTGCACCTGGCAGTTCCCACACTTGGCTCCACGTGGATCCGCCGGTGGCTCTGCTGTGTGGAGAATGTCCCCAGGGCTGCCCCGGCTCCTGTGTCCCCTCCTGCCCCCGCTCCCTCCCGCTCCACCCCCCCCCCCCCGCAGTGACCCGTGCACGCCATGCTGTGTGTGATGCCATGCCGCTGCCCATGACGCTCCCCCGCCCTGGAATGCGCCCTGCTTCTCGCCTTTGGTCGTGAGGTGGTTCATGCTGCACACATCCAGTGGGGCTTGTCTCGTGCCCCGTGGGCATCACCTGGGCTCAGGGGGGACAGAGCAGCAGAGGCCAGGGCCCCCGAGTTAGCTGGCCGAGCCGCAAGACCGGGCAGCCGTAGTTAGGGTGGCGGGGCAGGTAGGAGGAGGCGCCCCAGAAGCTAGGGCAGAGAGCAGGGGCAGGTAGGGGAGACAGCAAGGGAGCCGGCAGGTCTGGCGCCTGCCATAGGCACCCCCAGGTGGGAACTGGGGGTCCTGGCATCGGGAGCCCCTGTGGCCTCCCCCAGCCCCTGCCCAGCCCCAGCCAGATAGCTCTGCATCTCCTCGGTGACCACTGGTCCGTGGAGGTGTGGCTGCCACAGGACTTCCCATGTCCGAGTGTGACCCCACTGGGGCCACGTGGAGAACTCGTGGGTGGAGGGGAGCCAGCTGGAGGGAGAAACGCTGGCTCCCTCAGGCTGCTGAGCAGGAGAAGTGAAAGCCTGGTGGGGGCTGGTCATGAGGCCTGGGGCCCTGGCCACGGGGCACCCCCCCCCCCGAAGGGCACCCCCACCCCCTAGAGGGCACTAGGGCCCTGCCCAAAGCTGGGTGTCCGCACACGCCCACATCCGTCCAAGCTCCTGAGGCACGCACACCTCCTGTTACGTGTGAAAGCCCCCCCCCCGCACCCCCCTCCCCGCAGTCCGCAGGCCCCTCCCCTTTGCTGCTTCCTTTCTCCCTCCTTTTCACCAAGGAGATGTAGCTAAGCCTCAGCTTGAATCCTCCCTGGGGATCGATGCCCATGCCCACGTCCTGGGGCACCTCTGGCCACGGCCCTGTCCTCGAGGCAGGCACTGGGGGTGGGCCAGGCGGGGCGAGGGTGCAGGCAGAGGAGGGGCCGCCCCCGGCCAGGAGCTCCTGAGTGGAGAGGGGCGCAGGGAGCACGGGGCGCCCGGCAGATGCAGGTGCCAGGCCTTCAGGCGAGGCGTCCCAGGGAGCTGACGTGAGTGCCAGAGGAAAACCCCCTGACGTTTACGTTCTAGACAAATTAGTCTGAAAGAAAGCAGACACTGGAGAAAGACTGAGGAGGAGAGGAAGCCCACCCTAGAGAGGAGGAGAGAGCAGAGCAGGAGGCCGGGGCCGCCGTAAGTGCACCCCCCACTCCACGCGTCGCCCCGGCGTTCCCCGAGCCGCTGTCTCCGTCGCGGCCACACGCCCGCCCCTCCCCACCGCTCCGGTCCCCGTCCGCCATCCCATCTCCAGCTGCCATCAGCACGCGCTTGACCACCCCACCATCCCCGTCGCCCTGCCCCCAGGCTTCTCCCTCCAGCACCCCCCCCCAGGAGCCACCCACCGGTCCCCACGTCTCCCGGCTTCGCCTCCTGTCTGACGACTCTCGCTCTCCAGGTCCCATCGGAAGCGCAGCCAACCCAAGAAGCCCAAGCCGGAAGACCCCAAGTCGCCAGGGGAGGGTCCCGCCGGGGCAGCCCTCCTGGAGGAGGTGGGCGGTGGTGCGAAGGAGGAGGCCATGCAGGAGGCCGACCCCGAGGATGAGGAGGAGGACCCGCAGCCCCCGCCGCAGGGCCGGGAGGCAGAGGGGCCAGAAGGTGAGTCTCGGCGGGCGGGGAGGCTGGGGGGCGCCGGGTTGGGCACCCACGTCAGCTCCTGTAGGGCCTGCAGCCAGTGGAAAGAGCCAGCGTTCGCTGTGGCTCCGAGTCCCCACTCTTTAAGAACCCCGAATTCATGCGCTCTCCTGGCTGGGTGGGGCATGTCTTTGAAACGTGAATCCTGGGGCACTATGAAAGGCCCGTCCCCCCCCCAGATGCTTAGGAGAGGGGGCCTCAGCCAGCCACGCTCCTGGGGCCGGGGTCCGAGACCAGGCTGGTGGCGTGGCCGTGTGTGAGTGAGGCCTCTTTCGGGGTGCAGGCGGCTGCCTTCTCTCTGTGGCTCTGCAGCCCCTGCTGGGAGGGTGCCGGCCCAGTCCATGGGGAGCCCTCATGGCCCTGTCGCCACTCACGGGCCCCCGCAGCCCCACCTCCTACGGCCAGGCCATTAGGGTTTCCGTTTCGATATAGGAACTTTGGGGGAGACACAGATGTCTCGTGCAGAGCAGAGGTGGCGTCCGCCCCGTCGTGGAGGATGCCCGCTGCTGGCGGCCAGAAGCTGGGCGGGCCGTGCTGGGGCGCCGGCGCGGGGCCCTCAGCCCTGCGGTGTTAACCTGTGGGCTCTTGGAGGCCCCCAGCCCCACGTTTCCCAGTGTCCCCCTCTTTGTGGCGGGCTTCCTTGTCCTAGCTCACAGCTGAGACAACTCTCCAGGGTGGAGGCCCTCCCCCGGGGCCTGCACGCAGCTCGCTCCCGGTCACAGGCCGTAGGTCACCAGAGGGCTCTGCTCTGGTCCTCAGTTTCCGTGTTCGCGGCTCTGTCTTGGGGGCATGTGAGCCCCTCACAGGGGCCGTGTACTCGCTACAATGCAGCGTCCGAGGCGACTGTCCGTGGGTGCAGTCGGGGACAGGCCCACGCCCGCAGTGTTCCCAGGGGATGGCACTTAGGTGGGGCTGCGTCCTCCCACTGGAAGGGTGCGTGACCCCGAGGGTCCCCCAGGCACTCACCGGGGAGAGCAGAGTTTCTAGGTGAATCGTGTGCTGGCGCCCTGGATGGCGGGCGTCACCGCAGTGCCTGGTGCTCACAGGCATGCCGGCCGGCCCAGCCCAGGCAGCAGGCCCGAGGGGAGGGGCGCCTGGTTGGAGGGGAAGCCCGCGCCGCTGCTGTCGGGGGGCGGGCAGCTCTCCTGTGTGGGACGCGGTCTGGAGACGGCGCCATCAGGCCACTCGGGTGGGACAGGTGCCCCAGGAGCCGGGTCTCATCCCCGCGGGCCAGCCGCAGGCGGGCAGCAGCGTCGTCAGGAGGCCACTTGCCACCAAGCAGTCAGACAGGGGTGCAGCTTGCAGCACAGCGAACACAAAACAAGGCCTGTGTGGAGAAAGTTAGAGATGTTCTTCACAAGCAAGGACCTGCTGAATAGCGGAGCCGTGTGCTGCGGAAACCTGCGCCCCCGTGGAGGCAGTCGACCCGCCTCACCGGGGTTCTGGGAGGTGTGGCGGGTGTCGGGCCAGACGCAGGCGGAGGGAGAGGCAGAAGGGAGGTCGGAGGTCTGGAGACTGGCCACCGACTCGCAGGGCAGGAGCGCGGACAGCGTGCCCCGCTGCGGGCAGGACGTGTGGAGGCCACCGTTCTTTGCCTGGGGGACTCTCAGACGTACCCTTGAATGTCACCATCCCACTTATAGTTGAGCAGACTCGCCAAGCCAGGCAGTGGATCGTCAAGGACACATTCGAGCCTGCTCTGGCTGCCTAGCAAGCGCCCCGGCTGGGGACTTCAGCAGCAGAAGTCCACGGCCTCGCAGGTCGGCAGGCCAGCTGCCCGCGACCGAGGGGTCGGCGGGCCCGGCTCCCCCTGAGGCCTCTCTCCGTGGCGCGTGCGAGCCGTCTTCGCGTCCGCGTGGCATGCCTCCAGCCCCGCGTCTGCCCAAACGCCCCTGTCTTATAAGTGTGCCTGTCACGTTGGATTAGGGCCACTCTGATGACCTCATCTGCAGTGACTAAATAAAGCCACATTCTGAGGCAGTGAGGGTAGGACTTCAACACAGGAATTTGGAGGCGGGGGACATAGTGTCGCCCGTATGGGGGGGGGCACGTGGGGCTCAGCCCCGTGGCCATCCAGGCCCCACCCCCACGTGGCGTGTGCTCCAGGGCACGGGAACGACCAGCAACTGCACATTCCGTAAGTCGGGCGGCCGAGCTCGGGGTGCTGCGTAGGTAACGAGCTGTCTGAGGGGTGCCCCTGGACCAAGGGCCCGGATCTCGGGGGGCAACCTCCTCAGCTTGCCACCTGAGTTTCCGTGTTTCTGGAGAGAGCCTGACTTGTACACAGAAGCACACGTCACAGAAAAGGGGCCGGGACGTGGAGGACGCCGGCCGCCCCTCCGCCAGGCTCCCGGGGCCCCGGGGACCGCACCCCTGTGGCGGTAGGGGCGTCACGTGGCGCAGCTGCAGGGTGGGCCGCCAGGAGGCACGTGCACCCCAGGAAGGGCGGGGCCGTGCCTGGGCGGCCGCTCCGCTCCCGGCTCCCGACGCCCCGTCCCTGTCCCCCGGCAGCCTCGTTCCCAAGAAGGGGGCTGGAGTGGGGGGTCCCTTGGAACACCGGCCCCCGTGGAAAGGAAGCGGTCCCTTCAGGGTGCTGGATGTGTCTGCCGCTGCCGGAGAGCCCTTGTCCGTCGCGCCTCTGGCGGGAAGACAACTGCGAACGCATCAAATGAGCGCTCACGGTCGGGGTGACAGCAAACACGCCGTGGGGGAGCAAGCAGATTTTAAAGTGGTTTCTAGACTTCCTGTGACGCCAGCTTGATGTCCCCGAAAGCTGCGAGTGCCATCAGGAGTGAGCAGCAGGGTGTCCGTCTCGTGCTTGCAGAGGGAGGCGTTCTCCGTCTCTTGCACTCTGGGTGCTCCCTACAGCACCCGGGGGCGGGGGGGCGGCAGAAGTGGAGGCTCCTGGGACTCTGCATGGGGGGCGGGGGTGGTTCGTGTGTCCCTGGGGAGGGGCCCTGGGCCGCCCGCTGGGGCACTAGGCCTGGAGGTCTGCGCAGGCCGGCCGCTGTGTCCCCCGGCCTGTGCCCCCTGCGCCTGCCCCTGACGGTGGGAAGGCAGCTGCACTACCCCTGGCTGGGACAGCCGGGCCCCCCGCCTGCGTGGCCGTGGCCGTCTCGCAGAGCGCTGGCCCCTCCCGTGGCTGGACACAGCCGCTGTCCCTTCCCACAGCGGGGGCGGCGAGGGCCGGTCCCCCCGCAGTTGCCGTCTCGTCTCCCTGCGGAGTGCGCAGCCCGAGGGACCCCACCTGAGGCTTCCCAGAGCCTCGAGGAGGCAGGGGCGCCCAGGCCACTGGCAGGGGGCACTGCAGGTGTCTTCGGTCATGGAGCACCCTGTCAGAGTGGCCTGACCGCTCGGGGCTCAGGACCCGAGGGCGGGGTTGAGTGCACCCTTTGCCTCCTAGCTGATGGAGCCTCTTGGAGAACACAGGGTGTGGTTGCCAGAGACACCGTGGGCTGACCCAGCAGCTGCTGCAGGGCTACCGCGTGCAGGGGGACCGGAGTGGGGACAGAGGGGCCTGGGGGCCACGACGTGGCTCGGGCCTGGCCTTCGTGTGGGTGAGCAGGGCGATTCAGCTCCGGCCCGCGCTCCGAGCTGGGCGTCTGCTGGCCGGGAGGTCCTTGTTTGATCCCTTCTGGGGGTCAGTGCCGACCAGGGTGTAAGTGACAAACCCTCACCCAAGGTCACGGGCACTTGTTCCATCACCTTCGGCTGAGGGTCGGGGGTGACGTGTAGACGGGTTTTTATAGCCAGAGCTACCGCGCGGGTGCGCAGCGCCAGCCAGAGCGCGTCGTGCTTCCTGTTGCCACGGGTTTCCCAGGGACAGGGACGGGGGCAGACCCTTGCCCCCCGTTTGTCCTGTGCCCCCAGCCTCGGACTGTCAGGCACAGGTACCTGGGCCTCACGACCACTCATCCCAGGTTGTCCAAAAAACCGTTGGTCCCAGATGACCAGAGTGTTTGGTCCCCTGGGAGCCTGGGCCGGGAGGGTGGGGGCCTAAGCTAGTGTGCCCACTCTCCAGACAGGGCAGGCAAGGGTGGGGACGCCAGGGCCGGCCGTGCTCTGGGCCCTGTGGCCTGTCGTCCTTGAGTGCAGGGTCCCTGATGCGGAGTCCACCGTGCCCTGAGCACAGCCGGACTCCCACAGGCCGCCACCTGCAGGGTCTGCTGGGGCTGCATGCCGGTGACCCCCACACTGATTTGCTGACGGTTCTGGAGGTCGGAAGCCTGAGGGGTCTCATGGGGCTAAACCCAGGTGTGGGCGGGGCTGGTCCTTCGGGAGGCTCGGGGAGAACCGGCCCCTGACTCGGAGCCCCTTCCTCCGCCGTCGGCATCTCTCTGAGCCTCCTTCCGCGTTCACAGCGTCCTCTGACCACCGCTGGGAAAGGGCCTCTGCTCTGAAGGGCCCCTGTTGGTACCTGGGGTCCCCCCGGTCCCTCCGGAAAGCCACGTCACCCCGTCATGTCCACAAGTCCCAGAGCTAGGGCTGGACATCTGAGGGCCACGACTCTGCCAACCACGCCGCCCCCCACCCCCAGCCCCGAGTGCCACTGCAGGCACACCCCACTGGGCCTCCACCCCGCCTCGCCATCTGTCGGGAAGTCCCCCCATGCCAGCCCGTGGGGGCGGAAGGGTGTTCCAGGCCCTTCGGGCCCTCTCAAGTGACCGTTCGTATGTAATTTCTTGTTCGAGTCTTTTTTTTAGAAAGTTCTACAAGTTGTCATGTGTGTTCATTATAGAAACATAGAGAACTCAGAAATCTGACAAGTGGATCTTGCCTCTCCCCTCCCTTGGGAAGAACGTACCTCTCCCACCTCACCTCAGTTCCAGAAGGCGCTCCGAGCACCTGCAGCCCCTGGGGGCAGGGGTGGGGCGCCCCAAGGCTCGGGCTTGCCCCACGCCTGTGCGCTCTTGGGGAAGGCCAGGGAGTTTTCTGCCACCTCGAGCCAGCTCCTGCCTGGGCAGGGCGCTCACGGGAGGGTGTGTGGCCTCACCCTGACTGGTCTCCCCTCTCTCCCCGCAGAGGATGGGCGGGGCAAGCTGCGGCCGGTCAAGGCCAAGAGTGACCGGAAGAAGAAGAGCCACAGCCCCCTGCACCCCCACCACCCGCTTCTGCCCCAGCGGCCACCACCCCCACCGGCCCAGGTCCCCACCGAGGAGGTGCCGCCACCTCCACCGGGGCCCCCGGGGCTGACCCCTGGCCCTGCGGCCACCGAGGAGAGCACCCTGTCGCCGCCTCCCCTCAACGTCGTGCCCCCCCAGGCACCCGGGGAGGAGCCAGAGCTGAAGCCACGCCCCATCATCCCCATGCTGTACGTGGTGCCACGGGCCAGCCCAGCCACGTGCGACAAGGGCCGAGTGGCCTGCCAGCAGGCCTCTGAGCACTTCGCCCAGAAGGGCCCCACCTGGAAGGAGCAGGTGGCAGCCCCCATGGAGCTGACGGGGCCCGAGGAGGAGAGGGCAGCCAGCGAGGTACAGGTAGGGCGCCCGTGACAGTCTCGGCCCGGGGGTTCTGCCTGTCCCTATGTGCCATCTCACAACAGGGCCCTGAGGCTCGTCACCGAAGCCAGCAGTGCGCACGTGGTTAGAAACCACAGCGGCCCCCACTGCCCCTTGCTGGGGCTTTGCACCCCCAACTGGGGGAGCCGGGGCAGGGCCAAGCTCGACTTCGCTCCCGTTTCAAAGCCGTTTCCTGTCCTGTGCTTCAGGCACCGTCCACGTTTTCCAAGTTGAAGATGGAGATCAAGAAGAGCCGGCGCCACCCCCTGGGCAAGCCGCCGACCAGGTCGCCACTGTCCGTGGTCAAGCAGGAGGCCTCCAGCGATGAGGGTGAGTGTGGGCGCCGTCCCTGCCTGCCGGGCCCCGGCCACGTGTACCCCATCCCCTCACCCAGAGCCTCCCCAGGTGGTCACCCCCACTGCCACCAGCTTAGGTCAGGCCCTCAGGGTCTGTCCCAGACTGCCCAGCCCTCAGACACAGCCCCACACCCACCTCCGCTCAGCCTGCAGGTCTCCCCAGAAGAGCGCCCCAAGTCTCTGTTCCCCTCAGCCCCTTGCTGGGCGGGGATCCTGCCTCATCCTCTCACGGGCCCTGGGTCTGAGAGCAGATGAACAGGCCCGTGAGCAGAAGGTACACCCAGTCCAGTGCGCCCCATGGGGTCGGCCCCTCTGGCGACCCCTGCGAGTGAGGCCAGACTGTGGCCACACCCCCCATGCTGAGGCTTGAGAAACGGACTCAGAGTCGGAGGGGCGCAGAGCCGCGCAGGGCCTGAGAGTTCGCTGATTCCCAGGGTCACGTTCAGGGCGTCCGGGCTCCGTGGTCCCTGTGCCACGGCTGGCGACTTCCGTGCTGCCTTGAGTGTGGGGAGGCAGCCGTCTGCTCGTGTGACGAAGCCTCTGCATTGCTCCCGGCAGGTGGCTGTTGTTAGCAACACACAGGGCTCTGGCCAGTAACAAGGCTGGGAGCAGCCGGTGGCAGCCGAAGTGACTTCCTGCCGCCGAGCTGGCTGTGGGCCTTGGAGAGGCTGAGGGGGCTGGAGCCTGCGGGGCGGGGACAAGGCGCGTCTTTAACGCTGGCTGCTGGGTGGGCGGAAGCTGCAGGGTCAATGTCCCATCTGCTGCTTCCGCTCTCTGTTTAAGATGCACATGGGATTTGGGGACGTTTCTTTCATTCTGAATCTAATTTGAGGGCTAGGGCGAGGTGGGTTTTGGGAGCACCATGGACCACAGGGCTGAGCTCTCCGGAGTGGAAGGGGTCTCGGGGTCAGATGAGCCAGGGCCTCTTCAGGTGGCCTCACAGTTGCAAAGGCCACTGTATCTGCCTTGCTGGCTCAGCCGCTCTGAAGGCTGGGACCTCAGGAGTGAGCACCCAGCTTTTCAGGGCAGGCCCGCAGCGGGCGTTGACACTCAGGTGCTGAGGAAACGCAGCAGTGGGGTGTCAGGGGGTGGGGCTGGTGACTAAGGCCAGCAGGGGCCAGCGGTGACAGGAGGGGTTGGGAGAGACGCCCACGAGCGGCTTTCATCTTATCTCAGTAGGATTTGGGGTGACGCCGCCCCCTCCCCAACTCCTAGCCGTGGTCCTCTCCTGGCTCTACCGAGCTCCGGGAGTCTGCACCTGACCTGTCGAGGCTTGAGCCAGCCCTCCTGCCCTCAGAGGGGGGACCAAGGGCCCCTGAGCTGGGGTGGCCAGGTGGCCACTCTGCAGAGGTCTGGGGCCGTGGCAGTGGGGACCTGCCATGAACGCTTGCCCCGGTGAGCCCCCATCAGGGCGAGGGGGGGTCCACAGGCGTGCTGACGTTTGTCTCCACGCCCCCCCCCCCCGCCCCGCTCTGCTCTAGAAGCCTTCCCCTTCTCCGGGGAGGAGGACGTGAGTGACCCTGAGGCCTTGAGGTCACTGCTGTCCCTGCAGTGGAGGAACAAGGCTGCGAGCTTCCAGGCCGAGAGGAAGTTCAACGCGGCGGCCGCCCTGACCGAGCCCTACTGCGCCATCTGCACCCTCTTCTACCCGTACAGCCAGGTCAGCCCGCGGCCCGGCAGCTCCTGTCTGGCCCTGCAGGTGCCGGCGTTGGCTCCACCGGGGCTGGCGACTGGACGGAGAACCCGTTTGCTGTAGGGGCCACAGTGGGGTCAGCTGAGTGGCCGGAGGACGGGGTGGGACAGGTGGGGCCAGGCAGCCACAGTGTGACGGGGAAGCGCCCGGTGCAGCGTGCTGGAGGGACAGGGCCCCGTGTGTGTGTTTTATCTGAGGGGGACTTGTCAGTGGACATAAAAATGGCCTCTTGACAGAGGGGTGGGGGGGTCACAGACCACTGTCCCTAGGGAAGCTCCTCAGCATTGTGGGCCGAGGGGGTGGCCGGTGACCGCCTGAGTCCCAGGGGCAGCCCGGGGCCAGGCACAGACCTGTGCGGCCCTGCGGGACACCAGCACTGAGCCGGGCTCCCAGCGTGCCGGACTCTGTCCAGGCCGGGCCGGGCACGCCTCTGCCCCTTGGGCCCCAGGCGGGAATTCCGCCTGGCCTCTCCCTGCACCCTATCCTGTGCCGTCAGCCACCAGGCCCTGCCCCGTCTCCCTCGTAATCTCGTTTTCTGCTCCCAGCCCCTCCCCCCATCTGGCCACGGCCTGCCTTCCGGGCTTTTCCTCCCCGCAGGCCCCCTGTCCTTCCTGCCGGCGCCCACCGTGGCCAGAACAGGCGTGTGGGAGGCCACTCCAGCCACGCGCTCCCCGGCCGGAGACTCACGTCCTGGCTGCACGCCCCACGGCCTTCCTTGGCTGTGACCTCTCCCCCACATAGCAGCAGGTCGCTCTGTGATGTCCCCAAGTTCTCCTACCGACCCAGCCAACCCTCTACTTTGCTGACAGATTTTAGTTCATTTTTTGAGGCTGCTCATCTGCCACCTCTTCCAGGAGGCCTGGTCAGACCTGCTGTCCCCAGCCTGGGTCTGAGACGCAGGGCCGGGCCGGGGCGGGCAGGGAAGGGACAGGCAGAGGGTCGTGAGTGGCAGGGAAGGCCCCGCGTGGCCTGGTGCGGCGATGTCAGGCGGTCCCCTTTGCAGGCTCTGCAGATGGAGAAGGAGGCTCCCCCGTCCTCGCTCGGGGAGGGCCCCTCCACGCCACCTTCCAAAAGCGGCCAGAAGACGCGGCCACTGATCCCCGAGATGTGCTTCACCTCCAGCGCCGAGAACACGGAGCCGCTGCCCGCCAACTTCTCCATCGGCGACGACGGGACCAGCCTGCTGATCGCCTGTGCCAAGTGCTGCCTGCAGGTCCACGCCAGTGAGTGCGGGTCCGCCGCGAAGGGGCCCAGGCTGGGGGCGGGCCGTGCGGTCTGCGGGGGCGGCACCCCCACCCCACAGGGACGCCCGCCTACCCACGCGTCTGTGTTTGGGGAGCCCTTCCCTCTGGGCCGTCGCAGGACCTGGTGTCGTGGAGCGGGGTCTTGGCCCCACCCTCCCCCGAGGCGAGGCGGGCCTTCTCGGTGGCCTCCCTCCCGACACTTGTGTCCTCCGGGGCCTGGGAGGCGGTGGGCAGGGAGAAGGTGCCCATCAGCCGCTAGGGCGCTTTTAACGTTGGCGGTGGAGGTGACATTCTGGGGTGTCCAGGGCCCTGTTGTTTCTGCTGTCAGTGCCCACCCTCCCCCAGACCCTGGAGCTGGACCGTGACCTCCAGACGGAATGGCTCCTCTCCCGGGGTCTCGGAGGGCAGTGACCAGAGACCGAGACCCCAGGAGCGGCCATTCCGGGGCCTGGAGCTCTGTGTGCCGCACACCCCACGGAGGGACGCAGCCCCGACCTCTGTCCCCTGCTCTCTGTCCCCCGCTGTCCCCACAAGGGCTGCCCTGAGCTCAGGTTGTCTCCTGCCTTGGGAGCCTGTTGGCTCGGCCCAGTGGGTCTGGCGTGGGACGTGCTCCTGCACAATCCCTTGGGGGCCTCTCTGGAGGGGCCTGTGCTCCGGGGCGCGGGCCGAGACCTCACCCACTGAGCTGGGGCAGCAGAGACTCAGCACAGAGGTGGCTTCATGAGCTAGCCACCTCCCCCTCGCCGGCCCCGACCTTAACTGAGTGCCCATGGGAGGAGCACGGTCAAGTACAGGCTCTAGAGCACCTTGCTGTCCCTGGGGCCTCTGTGGGGTCAGAGCCACCTTTCTGAGCCCCATCACTCTAGGACGTGACCCTCCCTTCACCCACCTTCCCTGTGTCCTCTCCCCGTTTCTGAACCGTGACCACATTCCACAGCAAACCACCTTGATGACTCAGAACCCCTGACGTGGTTTCAGAAGTAGCACTTTTGCCGGGCACTTGGCTGGCCCGCCCAGCCCCGCCGCTCCAAACTCCAGTGTCCTCAAGGCCCACTTCGCACGCCCCAGAACTCGATGGTCCCTTTCCCAGGGTCCCAGCTGAGCAGAGCCTGGGGGCGGCAGGCGGGGGCGTCTGCGAGGGGTGCCCTGCGGCCCTCTCGGCCTCCAGCCCTTGCTCACGTGCGTGGGCGGCAGCCCGGGTTGAGGTGGCGAGGGCAGCAGAAGCAGTTCCCTCCGTGGGGAGCTGGACTCCAGGGGGCCCTGGCGCTGCGGGCGGCGTGGCCGCTGACGCCTCCCTCCACTGTCGTTCAGGCTGCTACGGCATCCGCCCAGAGCTGGTCAACGAAGGCTGGACGTGCTCCCGGTGTGCGGCCCACGCCTGGACCGCGGTAACTCGCCCCTGCGGCTGGGGTGGTGTTCTGGGAGCCGCCGGCCCTGTGGGAGCCAGGCCTGGGCCCCGGGCTTGCCCATCCTGAAGGGGGACCCCGCCTCCGTGGGTCTCGGTTTCGTCACCTCAGCAGTGAGGGGGTGGGGCCCGACCCTTCAGTGGCTGCTAGTTTGAAATGTAAGGACCGTGGGCGGGGGCCGGGCCGGGGCAGCGCGGGGACAGCTCTGCCCCGCGCCCCACTCACCCGTGTGTCTGGTCCCTGCAGGAGTGCTGCCTGTGCAACCTCCGGGGAGGAGCTCTGCAGATGACCACCGACAGGAGGTGGGTGGAGGGCCCACCCCAGGGCCTCCGTCTCGGGGCGGGGGGGGGGCAGGAGGGGCAGACGAGTGCCCGGACTGTTCCCTGAGGTCCCGTAACCCCTGACCGGCCGGCAGCAACAGGTGGACACGGGCAGTGCCCACACAGGGAGGCGACCCCTGACCCCTGACCCCGCCCCGCCCCAGGTGGATCCACGTGATCTGCGCCATCGCCGTCCCCGAAGCGCGGTTCCTAAACGTGATGGAGCGCCACCCTGTGGACATCAGCGCCATCCCCGAGCAGCGGTGGAAGCTGGTAGGTCCCCTGGGGTCCTGCCCCGAGGGTGGAGGGTCGCGCCCGGAAGCCAGATGCCACCGGTTTCAGCCGCACCAAACCTGATGCTTCTCGAATAGGTCCCAGAGGTACCACAGTCAGAAAGCGCAGAGGTCCTGGGAAAAGCAAGTCCCCCTCGCGGGCACAGTGGGCCCCTGGCCCCCCGTCGCTGTGTGGTGACGTTCTTTGCGCACTTTGCACGGGGACCAGCGGCCAGTCCTGACCCGGCCTGTCTCAAAAACTCGTGGTAAAAGCTCTGAGCGTGAGGTCGCCCCTCTGAGCGGATTGTCAGGTGGACAGCTCTGGAGCTCAGTCGGCGTGTGTCGGGGGGCCGTGCACCTGCCCCAGCGACTCCCCGGGCCCCCGCCCTCATCTTGCTTCTGAGTCCGCCGTCAGGGCCTCGTCTCGGTGGCCCCCCGCAGCATTTGTCCCGCGTCTGGTTTCTCGCACTGAGCAGCGGCCTCCAGGTCCTTCCGAGCTGTCGCCGTGGTGGGCCGTCCCTGTCCCTCGTGGCTGGCTGACGTCCCGCTGCGGGGATGGACAGCATCTTCCGTAGCCGTCCACCCGTCGGGACACCTGGGTTCCCTCTGCGTCCTGGCTCTGTAGAGCTGCAGTGAGCGCGGGGGTGCAGATACCTTTGCGACTTAGCGTTTTGGATTTCCTCAGGTGGAGTCCCAGAGGCAGGATTGCTGGGTCGTAGGGCAGCTCTGTGCTCGCTGTTTTGAGGCGCCCCACACCGCTTCCCATGGCGCCTGTGGGGCTGTACATGCCGGCAGCGCAGGAGGGCGACTGGCCTGGCCCCCACTCCCTCCTGTCGTCTCGGCGATCGCCTGAGGTGACACCCATCGTGGCTTGACTGGCGTCTCCCTGAACATCAGCACCGTTGAGCCCCTTTCCCTGTGCCCGCTGGCCACCTGTGTGTCGTCTTTGGAAGGACGTCTGTTCAGGTCTTCCGCCCGTTTTTAGGTCAGGTCGTGTGCTTTCTGTCGAGCTGTCGGCCCCTCTCGGTGCATGTTGAGCTTCCCCTCCAAGGAGCAGGTGGCTGTCCCAGGCGGGGCGCTCTCGCTGGTCACGGTCCCCCTGGGGAGCCTGGGGGTGCAGGCGGCATGGCAGAGTGTAACCATGAGCAAGCACCGGCTTCCGTTCCCAGCTTGGCCACCTGTCAGCTGCGTGGTTCTGGACGGAGCCCTGATCGCTCTGCCCCAGCCGTCCGCCCCGCGCGCGGGAACCCGGCCTCGCCACACGGCACTGGTCGTGCTGCCTGAGGCCAGCACCTGCTCTCGGGGTCATCACGGCTGTGTGTGGGGCAGCCCGCTGAGGATGTGTCCCCACGCAGGCGTGGGGGTGGCAGCTCTGACGGAGCCTGTCGCCCTTCGCCAGGTGGCTGGGCCCTTGGCCAGGGTGCTCGACAATGTCCTGGCCGCTTTTCCTGGACAGTTTGTTTCCCAGCTGCCTGGGTGGTGCTGGGGTGTTGACGCCCCTGCAGGGTCTCTGAGGGCCGGGAGCAGAGAACTGGGGCTGTGGCAGTGGCCTGGTGGGAAGCCCTGTGGGAAGGGACAGACGCCCACCTCGAGCCCACAGCCGTGGCACCACCGGGCAGGCCTGGGCAGGCTGGCAGGAGCCTGCGGGGGACCGGGGCCGTAGCCGTGGACCGCCAGGCGCAGATGGGCGGCCAGGAAGCGGCTGGCGGCCTGCAGGGGAGGGCAGCCGCAAAGGGCTTCATCATTCAGGCGGAGTGACGGTGCGGCACGCAGCCGTGATCCATCCTCCCTCCAGACGCTTTATGGATCATCTGACATTTCCAGCTTGCAGCCTCTTCATTACCTGCACTTGTAACGATGAATTAAAAATCCTTTTACATGAGGCTCGCTTGTACTGCCTAATGGGGCCGTGCAGGAAGCCGGCGGTTAACTCCTGCTTGCCCAGCTGCCAGCCCACCTTCCCAGGATCACAGGCCGCAGGCTTGGGGACAGTCCCTCCTGGTCATGGTCCATCCATCTATCCCCAGGACTCCCTGGCCACGGGCTGCAGGTGTTCGGGGCATCCTGGTGAGTGGGGGCTGGCCCCATCCGTCTGCTGGCCTGAGCCCTGCGCTCACTCCCTGCACCTGACTGGGATGGGTCCCGGAAAAACCAGACCCAGGACGCGGCCTGCGCTGGTATCCCGACAAACGGTACAGTGGGGCCTGGCCCACATTCCTCATGATGCAGAAACTCAGGACAGTGAGCTGCCAGCCACCTGGGAAATGAGTTGTATCGAGCCTCAGCCCCGGCTGTCAGCTTTCTCCTGAGCCTCAGTGGTGAGGCAGGTGGCGTGTGCGAGACCGTGGGCCCTGCTGGCCTCGAGGGACCGCCCTCCCCAGGGCCTCGGGGCCCCTGTGCACGCCTCTACTCTTGGAGGCCAGAATCGAGGGCTCACGCTGTCCGGAGCTTGTGCCGGCGCCCGCCCCGCAGGCTGGCGGGAGTCGGGTATCCCATCGACAGCTCAGTAATGAGCTCTCATTGCCATCGATCGGGCTCAGCGGCTCCCGCAGCGCCCTCGGCCGCTCTGCGCATCTGGCCGCGTGTTAAATGCTCGGGGGTGGGGCCTGGCGACGGCTGAGCTGGGGGCGGGGTGGCCCTGGATGCTGATGCCGCAGGAGCAGGTTGCCCCGGGCAACGGGCCGTCCTTCCACGTGGACCTCCCCGGGGGCGGAAGGCCTCCTGCGGGCTCCCCTTCTCACTCGGCGGCTGGTCCGCAGCGCCTCCGCTCAGAACCGAGGCGGCGTTCGCGGCTTCAGAGCAAGCAGCGGAGTCGCTTTTCGTATGTCCAGAATTAGGCAGCGGTCTCCCCTGTCTGACTCTGAAACTTTCCCACCGCCCCGGAGAGAAGCCCCGTCCCCTCCCCCGCTCCAGGCGCCCGCTCGCCCGCTTCCTGTCTCCGTGGACGCGCCTGTTTGGGCCTTTCACATAGACGGACTCACGCCGTGTAGCCCGTGTCTGGCCTGTCTCTCGCTGGGTCCGGCCACGCTGCGGTGAGGGCTGGCGCCTCCCCACGTGGTGCCGGGCCACGTTCTGGTGTGCGGTTCTTCGGCGCCTGCGTCAGGCAGCTCTGCAGAGGGCCTGGGTCTAGAAGAATCCTACAAGCGTTCCTAGGGGATAGGGGAACCACAGGCCGAGGCGGCAAGCCTGGAGACCCAGCCCGGGGCGGTTTGGGGGGCTCTCCGCTGCGTCAGGATTCCCGGCCCAGCAGGCCCCCCAGGCCCTCCCCAGGGTGCCTCCCAGCCCTGGGTCTCGGGGGTCACTCCCAGGAGACAGTCCCGGGGGTCCAGTAGGGGCTCACAGTGCCCCGGTCAGTCACCGGCCAGATCCACAGTTCCTCTCCGCGCCCCCCAGAAATGCGTGTACTGCCGGAAGCGGATGAAGAAGGTGGTCGGCGCCTGCATCCAGTGCTCCTGCGAGCACTGCTCCACGTCCTTCCACGTGACCTGCGCCCACGCCGCCGGCGTGCCCATGGAGCCGGACGACTGGCCCTACGTCGTCTCCATCACCTGCTTCAAGCACAAGGCCGCGGCCCACACCGTGAGTCCCCGGCCCCGCCCCCCGGCCCCGCCGCCCGGAGCCCACACCGGAGTCCCCAGCCCTGCTCCCGCCACCTGCGCACTGACGCGTCCCTCTGCCCTCTGCCCTCTGCCCAGGTCCAGTTCCTGAGGGCGGTGTCCTTGGGCCAGGTGGTCATCACCAAGAATCGCAACGGGCTTTACTACCGGTGCCGCGTCATCGGCACCACCATGCAGACCTTCTACGAAGTGAACTTTGATGACGGGTCCTATAGTGACAACCTGTACCCGGAGAGCATCACCGTGAGCCGTGGGCGGGTGTGGGGTGGGGGCTGCCACCAGGCAGCCGGGAGGTAGCCCAGTCCCTCATGCGGGTCCCCTGCGGCCCCACCGGACAGGTCCAGACCCTAGGCCCCCTGCAGGGGAAGTACCGCCTGTTTCTGCAGAAACAGTGCGGAAGGTACTGTCAGTCTAGATGAGCCGAAGCCAGGGCGGCCCCCAGGGGGTACGGTGGCCCCGCTCCCCGAGCCCTGGGCCGAGCGCAGCGCTGGCCCCTCGTGCAGCGGGGGCCTCGTTGCAGCTGACGCGCAGGCAGTGCGGCTGCCCGGGGGCCTCCACCTCACCCCGCCGCCTCCCGCCCCCACAGAGCCGAGACTGCGCCCGGCTGGGGCCCCCGCCCGAGGGGGAGTTCGTTGAATTGCGGTGGACGGACGGCAACATCTACAAGGCCAAGTTCATTTCCTCTGTGACCAGTCACATCTATCAGGTGGGTGGGGCCCTGTCTTCCAGGTGGGGACACAGGGGCGCCATGGACCTGCCTAACGCAGAAGGTTGGGGCTCCTTGCATTTTGAGGGGACGGGGCCTCTGGTCACCTGAAACTTTCCCCGTTAGAGCTGTTTTCCTGATTTTCTGTGTGTGGCAAATACACGCAACATGAAGCCTGCCGCCGCGCGCGTCTTGACGTGCAGGCGGCGGGGGGGGGGCGCCTCTGGTTTTCCTCTTTGGTCACGGCGGTTGTCAGGTTCTTCCCGTGACTGCAGAAGGGAGGGCGTGGACCAGTGTGGCGCCGCGGGGGGCTGGCGCCGGCCGCCCCTGGGCCACACGCCCGCTCCCCTGCTGCCAGGTCCCTCTGCCGCTCTTTCTCGCATCCCTCTCCCTGCCCTTGCTCCGGGAGCGAGGACGGGAGCCAGCAGGACCAGCATCCCTCTCGGCGGGCCAGCGGTGGCGACCGGGGGTGGGGGACCTTGGCGAGGATGGGGCGAGCCAGCGGTGCCACGACACCGCCCCTGAGAACTGCCCCTCTGCAGGTGGAGTTTGAGGACGGGTCCCAGCTGACGGTCAAGCGCGGTGACATCTTCACCCTGGACGAGGAGCTGCCCAAGAGAGTCCGGTCACGGCTGGTACGTGGCCGAGCAGGGCCTTGGGGTGTCTCCTGCGGGGGGGCGGCTGAGGGCAGTGCCCGGGGAGCAGGTCAGGGCCTGGGCCTGGGCCGCGGCAGGCGGGGTTGGGTTTGCTGTGACCTGTGACAGCCTGGGGAGGAAGGGACAAGCCCGTGCTGTCTGGCCTCGCCAGGCGCACGCGTGCACCCAGCGCCCGAGCACATCCGAGCTCCGGGTCGGCCGTGCAGAGAAGCGTGTGCGCAAAGCTCCCCCTTCCAAGGGAACAAGGGTCCCGGGGGTGGGGAGCGGCCGCCTTTCCTCATGGCCGTTTTCTTTCTCCCGTGTTTAATCCAAAGAGCAGATTTCGGGGAGCAGGTGGCTCTGGTCCTGGTGAATGAGCTCAAAGCAGGAGCTGGCGGGGGCGGCACAGCTGCCCTCCGACGCCGGGTCTCCTGGGGAGGACGGGTTGCCAGGCAGAGGAATAGGCTGCCCCCTCCCTGTGGCACAGCTGTACCCTGGCCACCCGTCTGCGCCACAGACCGGGACAGACCGGGACAGACCAGCCGCCGCCTGCCCTCCCGGGGGGCCCGTGACGGGCATGTCAAGACTGCCTGGCACACAGGATCAGGGTCCGCACGGGGAAGGGGCACTGAGGGGCCGTCTCCAGTGACTGGCTCCCTCTCGTAAGGTCGTTGGCTGAGGGGCAGTGTCCTTGGCTCCCAGAAGGGTGGGCATTTGCCTCAGCCACGTGTCCAAGGGGAGCCCCTATTTCTGCGTGTTCGGGCTGCTGTGACCGAACACAGACCAGGCCTTGTGAACCAGAGGTTATTTCTCAGAGTTCTGGGGGCTGCAAGTCCCAGATCAAGGCGCCAGCAGACCTAGCATCCGGTGCGACCAGCCTCCTGGTCCAGACAGCCTGCCCCGAGCGTGGGCCGAGCGTAGGCCATACTCACGGGAGCGACCCCTGGGGTCTCTGCCCTCAGGCAGAGGGCAGCCACACGCATCGCCCCCACCCCTCCAAGGCCCCGCCCCTGGGCCCATCACGGGGGGGGGGGGGCGCCGGCCTAGCGTCGGGGGGGGGCCCAGACCGGGGGCCCCAGCTAACGCGTGTGCTCCCTGGCCTCCCGCAGTCACTGAGCACCGTGGCACCCCAGGACAGCGTCTTCTCCGGAGAGGAGGTGAAGGCCGCCAAGCGCCCGCGGGTGGGCGCCCCACGTGCCACCGAGGACGCGGGGCGGAACCCGGACTGCCTGGCCTTCGTGGAGAGCCTCCTGCAGGCCCCGTGCCGGCGTGGGGTCCCCTTCTAGGACAGCGGCCGCCTGGCTGCCCCCTGGCCCAGCAAGGCAGGCGGTGGCGGGCCCTGGCGGCGGCTTGCTGTGAATTCTGTCCTTGCCTCCCTGGCCCCCAGAGGCCACCTCCGTGCTCTGTGGGGACAGGAGCGAGCAGGACGCCGGCACGCGGCCCCAGACTCAGGGAGCAGGGCCATGCAGGCTCTGGGGGGCCGGCCGGGGCTCGCGCCTCCCACCACTCAGACCCGTAAACCACGTCCGCTCTTCTTCTCGAAAAGGTGCTACTGTGTTGCCTGCCTCCCGAGCAGCCTTTGAGATTGTGACTTCTGTACATAAATCACCTTTGTGAAGTTCTTTCTATAAATACCTATTGTTTAAAAAAAAAATGCAAGAAAAAAGGAAAACAAAAGGAAAAAAATTCCCAAAGTTGTTTTCTAGATTTGTGGCTTTAAAAACAAAACAAAACGTTCTCAGAAACGAGACTTGACATGCTGAGGGAGACAAAAGCATCTCGTTATTTTTTTGTTTGTTCGTTGACTGTTGTTTTGAAATCTTACTGTCTGCGTGGCGTGGCGAGGCCGGGAGGTGCCGGGGCCTCGGGCGGGGCGCCCAGCGCTGCCGGCCCATCAGGCCACCCTGCCGCTCCGCTCCCCGCCCCGACTCCGCGAAGGTCCGCAGCGGGCATCGCCTCCTTGGTCCCTGCCTGCGCCCTTCTCCTTTGCACCGGACGGGAGAAGAGGCAGGAGGCGGCCGACGGTGCCCTCGGGGTCCGAGCGCCGGCCACGGGGCTGCGGGCCTCCTGTCTGTGAGCCTTTGCAAAATAAACACTCTCTTCTGGTTTGTTCCATCTTTTGCTTCTTCTCCTGTGAGAACCATTCCACAGCCAAGGCCTCAGGTGACGGAGTGTCCCCAGCGCCACCCAGGCCTCTGTCGGCCTGCGCGGTGGCGGGGAGCTCTACGAGCTGGCGACCTCAGGGGCAGGCGGGCGCCCGGCTCCCCAGGGTGTTGGACAGGCAGCTGGGTCGGGCCGGCTGGGCGGCCCAGGTCCCGCTGTTTCCTGCTCGGCGAGGCCAGTGCCCCCAGCCTCCCCAGTGCCCCTACTTTGGCTATGGCCCTGTGGGACCCCGAGGGACCGGCAGCGTCCTGTGTCACGTTTGGCGCCTGGATCCACGTGTCTGGGACAGGGTGAGAGAGAGAGCGCACTGCTTCTGTCTGGGGGAGAGGCGCCTGTCACGCAGCTCGGGTCGGGCGGGAGGCGGCCCCGCTCATCCTTCCCGCTCTCCACCCCCGCCCTCTGCTCCCGCCTGCAGGGGAATCGGGAGCATAATTTGCTTGTATAAAAATTATTTTAAAAATTTTTTAAAAAGTGTTTTAACGGTTGCCAGGCCAGAGAGAACTATTTAAGGAAAATGAAGAGAAGGTAAATGAGCCGAGAACCTTCCATTTCCTTGGTGGGGGGAGGGGGCAGGTGCCCAGAGTGGGCGGGGCTGGGAGGCACCGCGGGGAGCCAGCCGCAGCGTGGGGGTCGCCCTCTGCATGCAGCACCCCGCCTGGCGGTGCTGTCACTGTGTTCATATGTAGTTTGAAATGCTATTTATATTGTAAAGAGACTGAAAAGGAGGCGGATGCCCTGCAGCCCTCCGGGTCCGCAGGGTCCGCGGGGTCGCCGGCCCCGTGGCGGGGTGTCTGGGCCGCGCCCCTGTGCGTTACGGGGCGACGTGTGCAGACAGGCCGTGCGCGGCGCAGCGAAGGGGAGACCCGCGTCCCCACAGGCCTGTCTGTGTCCGTGTGCGAGAACGGGAACCCACCCACCCTGGCTCTTCCCCACCCGAGACTGAGGACGCGCTGTATTTCTGCCTGATGCCCTGCCTCTGGGTTCATACCGAATTAAAGGCTCGTGAGCACTGCGTTACAGGCCTGTGTCGGCGTGTCTTCATTTCTGAGCCGTGCTGGGGGACGGGGCCTCAGGGCCCGCCAGGGGTGACCGTTGGGGCGGGACAGACTGGGGGCCCCCCGGCGGGCAGGGCTGGGCGCACGCGGCCTGCCCCTCGGCCCGGCCCCCAGCCGCCTTCCCGAGCTGGATGCAGGCATCTCGTGTCGGCACGGACCTCGGGCCCCCCTCTGGGGCAGGCTGGCGGTAGAGGTGGCCGCGGCGGCGGATCCCTGCCTGCTTTGGCCGCTCTCTCGTCCAGAGCCAGTGGCCTCCCTCCCCCGCGGCCCTCTTCGCCTCTGCCCGGTTCCCGTGACGTCCGAGGGGTGGGCGTGCGTGGGGCATGGGATGAGGCTCGGCCCCCCGTGGTCGTGAGTGTCACTCGTCCAGCAAGGACCGGGGAGCGGCCGCGCTGGGGCAGGCCCGGTCCCCGCCGTCGGGGCGCTGGGGCCGGTGGGGCGGGCGGACGGCAACGGTGCGCAGGGCGCCAGCTCCGGCCTGAAGGGCGGGGCGGGGCGGCGCCCCAGCTGACGCGGGAGTCCTGAAGGGGGCGAGCGCCAGCCATGGGGACGGTGGGGGGCAGCCCGCGCCCAGGCCCCGAGGCAGGAGGCCAGCGCAGCTCGCACTGTGGCTGGAGCAGAGTGGGCCGGGCCGGGCGGGGCGTGCAGGGCTGCGGGGCGGACCTGGCTGCCGCCCCGAGGGAGGCGGGTGCCCCGGAGGGCTGGTGCAGAGACGGGCAGTGACTCGGGACCTCCCCTGGCCTCTGCAGGCCACGAGTCCTGGTTCTAAGCCCCGTGGCCACGTTCACGGCTGTCACGATGGTGCGGAAATCCACGAGTCTTCTCCCCGCCACCCCTGGGGCCCCCTCGCCCTGCTGAAGCCGAGGGCGCGACTCGCCTTGGAGAGCTGGTGCCCGCCCCGGGCAGCGTCGTTTATGATCAGATTCACTCATGGTTTTCGCTCTGTTACTGGGCAGTGCGTGGGGTGACGGCAGCCGGCGGCAGCGCGGCCGGGAAGAGTGACCGTCCGGCTGCCCGGCGTCCTCGGCGCGGCGTCCACCCTGCTGCTCGCCGGCCAGGGCCGGACGGCCCCCCTCCCAGCAGCTGCCTGGGGCGGGGAGGGGCCTCCAGACCAGCATGGCCCCTCTCCCGTTAACAGAGCCCACGCTGTGGGTGCAGACTGGGCGCTCGAGCCTCGATTCTGTGGCATGGGCCCCGCTTACTGGCCCCCGCCCGCCCCCCGACACTGCCCTGTCGTCCCCACATGTGGCTTAAAACGGCAGACATTTATTCTCTCCGTCCTGGAGGCCAGAAGTCCCAGATCAGGGGTCGCAGGGCTGCGCCCCCTCCGAAGCTCCGGGAGAGGCTCCTTCCCGCCTCTTCCAGCCCCCGCCGGCCCCAGGGGTCCCTTGGCTTGTGTCTGGCCCTTCGCCCTCGGCCCCAGGCTTTACGCGGCCGTCTCCAGTGTCCCTCAGCCTTTCTCTAGGACGCCAGTCGTTGGATTGGGGGCCCACACGAAGAGTCCAGGATGCTCTCGGTCTCGAGACCCTTAATTACTTCTGCAAAGCTGAAGTCACGGGTTCCGGGAACGAGGAACCAGCTTCCTCACCCACCACGGACGCCCTGTGCCACAGCTGCCTGGCCCCCCGAGCCCCCCGAGCCCCACGAGCACGAGGACGAGGCCTCGGTCCCGTCAGCACCCGTGGGGCTCGGCCCAGGGCCCAGCCGATGGTTCTCTAAGACCGGGTCCCGCCGGTTAGGTCCCGAGGACTAAGGTGGCCAGCTACCCACAGGGGCCGCCATGGGGGGCGGGAACAGCCAGCAGGGGCGAGCGGGGCGCCTCACTCTGACTTAGAAGCATGGTCTCGTTTCACGCTCCTCACACCACAACTAATTCAAGTCGACCGGGATGTCGCGGGGTCCCCCGAACGGAGAGCAGACGGAGCCTGCAAACCGGCCGAGCTGCGAGCCAGGCAGAGGCGGGAGGAAAAGGCGCCGAGCTGTGCCACTCTGGTGAACAGGTCTGGACGCCACTGGCAGGACACAGAGGCCCGGCCGAGCCGGCGGCCGCTGCAAACTGAAGATGCCGGAGCCACGTGCCCCGGAACCGGAGGAGGGACTCGCAAGCAGGCCGAGGGGCCGGAAGCCGGGACGAACCGCGAGCGGGGCGGGGAGCACGAGGGTGTGTTTGCTGACAGAGACCTGCAGGCGGACGGCACCTGATCACGGGAGCGAGCGTGGCTCACGTGTTGACGTGGGAGCCACGATGCCCCGGGAGCAGCGGCCACACCGGGCGTCTGCCGTCGGCTCTCAAGACCTTTCTCCGAACGCAGGAGCAAGCGCTCCCGGGAGAAATCGTTAATTTTGTGCCTGGGGCAGGAAAAACACGGGATGGATGTGGAGCATCTCACGTGGCCACAAAATGGGGAAATACTCACTCGAAGATACAGGTTTGTAGAACAGGCCCAGGACACAAACCCAAGCCACTCCCAATGGCCAGAGCTGGAAAAACTTGAACAAGATAAATGATAGCGTTGGGTTACAACCCGGAGAATGAAATAAATGTCCGAATCGCCATAAAGAATTGAATTAATAAACGAGACGCTGGCGGAGGGCAGGTCTTCCTCACAGACGAATTCCGGTTAATGTGGGAGGGAGGAGGGGAGAGGTGGATATGTTCGGGCTGCCCGTGGTGACAGTGACGGCCGTGCTGCGGTGGCCGTGCTGCAGGAGCCTGGGCTGCACCGGGGGAGAAAACGCCTCGTTCCGGAGCCCACGGCACCGCGGGGGGCGGGCGGGAGGAAAAAACAAATTATGGAGCAGGACAGAAGATTGTAAATGCTGCGAGAGACAGAGACAGAGACAGAGACAGACAGAGAAGGGGGCTGGGCTGGGGTACGGCTTTACACAGGGTGCTCAGGGTCTCACTGACGAGGTGACATTGGAGCGGAGACCTGAAGGAGGTGAGGGCGTGAGTCAGGTGTGCGTCTGGGGGAGGAGAAATCCAGGGGGAAGGCACAGCCCGTGCACGGGCCTGGGGCAGGACCGAGCCTGGCCTGTCGGGGGAACAGTGAGGAGGAGGCCGTGGCCGGGGCGGGGGGAGGAGGGAGGGCAGGGCCTCGTGGGTCTCAGGGACGGCTTGGGCTTTCACCCTGAGGGACGTGGGAGCCCCAAAGGGCTCTGTGTGGCAGAGCTGGGACAAGACCTGACTCAGGTGCTCGCCGCTGCCCCCTGGTGGCTGCTGAGGGAGGACACAGGGCAAGGGTAGGAGCCGGGGGCTGAGGACCAGGGCAGAGGGTTCTGCACACGCACAGGTCCTGGACCCCGGCGGAAGCGCAGAAGTGACCATCCTTTGGGGTCAGCAGCATGGAGGTTCCCGTGACCCCGAAAAGGGGTATTCGGGGTGGAGAAGAGAGGTGAATGCCTGGCCGGAGGGGCGTCCACATCTGTACACACAGAAGGGCCCTGTTTGTTGGTAAAAGCAACATTCCGTCGTACGGCTGGACTGTAATTTTAATCAATCCCCTATCGATGGACACTGAGGTTATTCCCACATGTTCCCAGTGAGGAAGAACGCCACAGCCAAACAGGTTTCTCGGTGCCCACGGGTGCATGTTTCTCTGGAACAGCTGCCTTTAAAAGGGGGCGGGGTGTTGTTGGGTGGAAGCCTCTGTAAATTTACTTTTAATTCCCGCAGCCGGCTGGCCCCCGACACCTGCGGGCCCCGCCCTGTGACGGCGGAGGCTTCCCGTGTCCCCGATCCCTCCAGGTTGTAAGCTGTAGCCGGCCTCCCCGGCCTCCCCGGCCTCCCCAGCCCCCTCATCGGATGAAAAGCCTTTTGTCAGGACCATTTCAAAGCACATTATTTAAGAAGTTCCCCGAGGACCGTCTCCCGTCGGTTTGACGTTCTCTGCTGCATTGCTTCCATCCAGCTCGGCGTCACGCGCCGAGTCGTGGGGCGGGGGCCGCCCCCGAGCCAGCGCTTCCCTTCTTTGATTCTGAGAAATTAGGAAAACCAAGCTCAGAGTTCCTGTGTCCTGGGAGCAGCGGCAAGTGCCTGGTGGCCGGACGTCAGGTCCCCCTCAGACCCAGCAAAGGCAGATGCATCTTGCCAGGGGCCGGTGTCACCGCCGACCCCGGCAGGCTGGAACGCTGGGCCTCCCCACCTCCCCGGCAAGCACCCCGCAGCCTGGCTCCCGTCACGTTGACGCCGCGAAGAACCCCACGCTGCTGTCTGCTAAGGCCGCTGGATGTAGCTTAAATACATACACCCTGCGGTGAGTCACCCACCTCGTCCTCCAGCAGGAAAAGGAAGCCGTATGTGTCACCGCAGGGTGAGACCCTCTGGCGACGGGTTTTCGTGAAGAAACCGCAATTTGTTCTCAGAGTGAGGAATGTCAGCCCCGAAGGCTCAGCCCCGGGCTGCTCGAGTTGCCGAAGCCTCCCCCTCCCCACCCCTGAGTCTGAAATAACAGCGGGGTTCGTGGGCGGAGTGATTGCTGGTGCCCAGAGAAACGGTGTCTCAAAACCCGCGTTTCAAAACCACGGGCGAACGCCGGCGTCCTCCCGTGGCAGAGGCCGAGGTCCCTGCCGCCCGGCCCGCTCCGCAGCCGGAGAGGGTGACGGGGCCGCCATCAGGCCCCTCGTTGTCCCCGGGAGGAAGGAATGGCCAGCTGTCCAGGTACACAGCTGCGTAGGGTTTGTAGTTTACAAGCGATCTCGTGCTTGTCCGAATGCTCGAGCACTCAGAACGTGAGGCCTGACTGCAAAGACCGCCTCCCTTGTAGGAGAAGTTTTCAGCAACCGAGCAGGGCAGACCCCACGAACACCCCCGACTGCCTCCCTCTCGTCCGCCTCCTCTCCTTTAAAGGCTGGGAAATCGAAACACGTGCCTTCCCAGGCTCCCTTGCAGCTGCTCACGGTCACGGGACGTGGTTCTGAGCGAGGAGATGCACAGGTGGCTGGGGGATTCGGGGAACTTTTTCATCTCCTCACGGTCAGGGCTGGCGCCGCACCTTTGCCGTTCCTCGTCCCTCTTCCTCCCGTGTGGAACGTGGGCGTGAGGGCTGGAGCCCCGGCCGCCGTCCGGCGACCACGAGAGCGAGGCTGAGCCATGCTCCTGACGTCATCCGTCCGTCCGTCGGGCGGGCGCTGTCTGCCCGTGTCCCTGGCGTGGAGACCCCCACCGTGGCCGAGGTCAAGCTGCCAGCCTGTCGGCCCGTGCAGAATGAAAAAGCAGCGGCGACCACCGAACGGCAAACACACCGTGAGAGCGCGGCTTCTGGCCACGTGCTTCCTTTTGATAGAATTTATCTAATTGCGAGTCTACGTCATCTTATTTTTCATCACCGCTTGTCAACAACCAGTTTGCAAAGTTCCTGAAAATCTAACAGTCGTCCCCGGCGAGCTGGGACGAGCGGGCGCCCGCGCCGGCGGCGTGCGGAGTGCAGCCTGCACGGCCAGGGTCTGCCTCGGTCTCCAGCGGTCGGGTCTGTCTACCCCATTTCCTGAAGTGCCGGAGCGAGGTATTCGCGGTTGGCTGAGCCCAGAGGTCGCCGTGTTTTGTCTGAAAAGCATCGCTCGGGGCCAGCGCAGACGGCCAAGCGGCCTGGCGCCTCGGGGACGGCTTCCGGCCGCGGCCGCGCCCATGAGCCGCCTGCAGCGCGGCCTTACGCCGTGGAGTGGATGTTTTTCGCCTCATCGAACACTCGGGCTCCGTGTTCCGACGCCACCCATGTCCGGCTTCCTCCCCTCGGCGCGACGTGCCTGAGACCCGCCCTCGCCGGGCAGAGTCCCTGCTCCGGGTCGGACCACGGTCTGCCCAGTGCGCGCGCCAGGTGACGGACATTCGGTGATTGACAGCACAGCCGCCGTGGACTCGTTCGTGCCCGTGGCTGTTCACAGGTGTGTTGTGTGAGCTTTTAGCCTCGGATCCCGCTGCTCACAAAGCCGCCTCCCGTGCCCAGCGCGGCGCACTTCTGAAGAGCCTTGCAATGACGGTCATTGCGCCGTAGAGCGGAGGAGGCGACGGGGCCAGGTGAGTTGGCGGCAGCCGGCGCGGCGGGAACAGGGCGGGCGAAGGGTGGGGACAGGAGGCGACCGGGCCCCGGGCCCAGGAAAGCTGTCTGCCTCTGTCGCTTTGCTGGGGGTCAGTGGGAGCGCTGGGGGGTGCCGAGCGTGGGACCGTCAGGGCCGGTCCAGGGACGGGAGCGGAAGGGCCGCGGGGCTGGGAGCCGAGCCCCGCACCCCGGAAGCCCGGCCTCGGCCGGAGCGAGCGCTGCGGCCGCCAGGGCCACGGCCATCAGATGCTGAAGTCTGTTCGGAACAGCTGCCTGGTGACAAGTATAATAAAGTGTATTAATGAGGCCATTATTACTCCCTAATTAAAAGCTAATAACTAAGAGTTAATTGCCTTTAAAAGATGAAGCGAGGCCGGGCTGGGATTTATCTGTTTGCCTTTGCTCGCCTGGATAGGCTGGTATTTGGGGACTAATTAATCGAATCAAATCTTACAGAAAACTAACAATCTTGGGCCGCGCGCGCCGTCCGAGTCGAAGGTGTTGGCCGCGTGTCCGGGCGTTTTCGTTTGTGGGGTCCCGTTTCTGGGGGGGACGGGAGTTTGCGAGGCGAGGCGGAGGCCCGGGGCCCGCTCGGCACCCTGGTTCTTGGTCATGTATGGCCGGCCGCTGTCTGGGTGTCCACGCAGGCCCTGCGTTCAGCGGTCCAGAGGCCACTCAGGGAGACCCCAGGCCCGGCCGCATCTTTCCTTGTCTTTTATTTCGAAATAGCTTAAGACTCACAGGAAGTTGCAAAAATTAGTGCAGAGAAGCCCCGTGCACCCCGCTCCGCCCGCAACCACAGCCCCTCAGCAGAGGCAGGTGACAGTGTCACACAGCGGCCCAGGGGCTAGACCCCCCGCAGCGCGTGACGAGGGCGGGTCCGTGACGCAGCCACTGGCGGCCACTAGCTCGGGGAGTCTCTGTCGCCTCGTTTTTCGGAAGGGTGACCTTGCCAGGTGCAGGATTCTTGCCTAACGGCTTTCTTTCTCTTTCAATATTTTGAACTTATCGTCTCTCTCTTCCGGCCTGAAGTTGCCATTGGGAATCCGCTGACGGTTTTCGGGGTTCCCTTGTATGCAGCACGCGCTTTCCTGCCCTCAGGCCCTCTCTCCGGGTGAGGCCAGTGCCGGGGCCCCGAGGCCGGCCCGGGGGCAGTGACGCTGGCCGAGGACCTGGATCCCCGCACAGGAAGCCTGCGGGGCGGGCCCTGCAGGCGCCGGGGTCTCTGGTCCCCTCGCTTTCTGGAGGGACCGGGGGCTGGACGCAGCAGTGGGCAGGGCTGTGAATTAGCTCCTCTGTCCCCTGGCAGCAGGACGGGTCCCCATGCCTGCAAAGGGGACCCGAGCCTGGCAGGACTGTTCGCCCGAGCTCCCTGGCCGGGTGGGGCCTCTCGCCCCGCCCCGCAGGTGGGAAAGCCGTGGGCCGTGGGTCGTGCGCCCTGCGCCAGGCCCACGGTCAGCAGCCCCTTGGGCCACACAGCCCCCCACGGGCTCTGGGAAGTGTCCCTGGCTGCGGTCCGAAGGCTATGTCAGCAACAGGCAGAGCTGTGGACGAGCCTCACCAGCCACACACTGGCGGTGACCGGCGTCTGTGGTCTAGGCTAAGCCCACTGTGCCCAGTTTTCCTGGCCGAGGGGGCCGCTGGCTTGGCTGCAGACCACCCTCCCTGCCCACGTCCAGGGCAGGGCCGCTGGGCCGTCCGATGTCTGGGTGTTCCCAGCCTGGCTTCCGGTTGCAGGGGGCGGGAGCTATCAGTGGTGGAGGCAGCAGGGGACCCTCAGACCAGGCTCCAGAGATAGAACAGCAATTGGGCAGCCCTGTGCCCCCGACCAGGCCTCTGCAGGTAGGACCTGCCCGGACGCCCTGCCAGCTGGTGCAGGCCCGGCTGCCGCTCCCCAGCTCTGTGCCGTTCGCAGAGGTCAAGCCCCACAGCTCCCCCTGCAACCCTGTGGGTCAAGACCAGAGTGGGGGGTCCCGAGAGGTGACCCAGAGCGCGGGCGAGGTGGATGTCCACCCTGGGCTGTTTTCCCCAGAGGAACCTCAGGCTCAGGGCGAGCCCGGCCAGGTGCTGGGCCGCCTGGGCAGGGGTGGGAACAGCGGTCACCGTGCCCGGCGGGTGCTAGGCCAGCCTGGGGGTGTGGACAGCGGTCACTGTGCCCAGCGGGGGGCTGGGCCGGCCTGGGGGGTGTGGACAGCGGTCACTGTGCCTGGCGGGGGGCTGGGCCGGCCTGGGAGGGGGGGTGGGGGGTGCTGACAGTGGTCACTGTGCCTGGCGGGGGGCTGGGCCGGCCTGGGAGGGGGGTGGGGGGGTGGACAGCGGTCACTGTGCCCGGCGGGGGGCTGGGACACCTGGGCCGGCCCAGGGGGGTGGACAGCGGTCACTGTGCCCGGCAGGGGGCTGGGCCGGCCTGGGGGTGCGGACAGCGGTCACTGTGCCCGGTCGGGGGCTGGGCCGGCCTGGGCGGGGGGTGGGGGGTGTGGACAGCAGTCACTGTGCCCGGTTGGGGGCTGGGCCGGCCTGGGCGGGGGTGGGGGTGCGGACAGCGGTCACCGTGCCCAGCAGGGGGCTGGGCCGGCCTGGGCGGGGGGTGGGGGTGCGGACAGCGGTCACTGTGCCCGGCGGGGGCCTGGGCCGCGTGGGGGTGCGGACAGCGGTCACCGCGCCGTGCCCCTCCCGTCCTTCTGAGGCAGCTCGCGCTGCAGAGACCCTCTGGGCGCTCCGGCCCCAGCCCCGGGCCCCGGGCCGTCCTCGGTGGGTTCTGAGAGCTCTGGGGACCAAGCTGCGCTGTCACCTCGGTGCTGCCTCCTGAGTCTCCGCTTTCCGCCTCCCGCCAAGGCCGCGGTCGGTCGGCACCGCCGCCTGCTCCGAGCTCTCGCCCTAGCGGCCCCGCCGCCTGGGGCGTCGGGCTCCTCTCCTTCGCCCCTGTCTCCCGTCCATCCTTCGGCTCGCGCTTCGGGTGGCGCCTCCTCCAGGAAGCCTTTGCTGCTCCCCGATTCTGCTGTGTTACGTGCCCGCCTCCGTGAGCTCCGGTTGCTAAAGACAGCTGTGTTTACCGCGTAGACGCGGGCATGTTTTCGAGTGTGCGAGAGCAGTCTGCGTCTTCAGAGGATTCACGGGGAGAGGAAGATGTATTTGTAGACTGCGAGGGAAGGGCTTGGCAGGAAGGGGAAGGGCTGTCAGGCAGAGGGCCCAGCCCGCATGCCTGGCACACGCAGGCACGGCCCCGAACTTGGCCCCGGTCCCCTGAGCTGCCTCGTTCCTCGTGCCTGGGCCTCCCAGGAAGTCCTCTGACCTTTGCCGGAGTCTCTGCCGCTGGGAAGGTTTGCCATGTGGGAGACCCCAGACCTCAGTCCATATTTTTCTTTTACGTTTTTATTTTGAAACGACTTTAGATTTATATAGGAAGTTGCAAAGATAACAGAGAGAAACTCAGCGCGCCCCCCGCCCCCCCTTCTCCCGATGGTCACGTGTTCGAAGCCGTGCCCTCGAGCCCCGCCCGGTGCGTGCGTGAGCTCCCTCTGGGTCACCGCGGAGTGCCCCACGGAGCAGGGGACCGCGGCTTGTTTAACTCACGGCCCATCTGGGGCTTCCAGCTCGCGCCTGTGACGAAGGAAGCTGCTATGAACATTCATGTCCAGGTTTCGTGTGAACCTCAGTTTTCATTTATCTGGGATAAAAGCCCAGGAGCACAATTGCTGGATCATATGGTAAGCGTTTAGTGTTTAAAGAAACTGCCAAGCTGTTTCCCACAGGGGCTGTACCGTTTTACATTCCCACCCGCCAAGCAGGAGACCCGGTTTCTCTGCACTCAGAGCGTCTTTGATTTCCATTCGGGCTTGTCCTGGAAGTCCCACGCCCCAGGTGTTGGGTGGGGGGATTGGGGGGGTCCTGGGTCCCAGGGGAAGGTCTTAGAAGAGGAGACGATGTAGGCCGCGCCTCTTTGGGAAGCCGTCTCAGGCTTCCTTCTCCTTGGCCGCGTGCCACCCACCAAACGTGGTCCCCCAGGAGTTTAATGTTGGGGCCCTAATCCCCAATTCGATAGCATTCGGACAGGGGCCTTTTGAGGTGACTGGGTTTGGATGAGGCGATGGGATTAGCGTCCTTGTGAGAGGACGAAGGGACCAGAACTCGGTGTGTGTGTGTGTGTGTGTGTGTGTGCGCGCGCGCGCGTGTGCGTGTGTGTGTGCGAGATGTCAGGACACAGAAGGCGGCTGCTCGCACACCAGGGAGAGAGCTGCCACCAGCCCCCCACCCTCCGTGCTGGGTCCCGGGTCCGGGCTCCCAGCCTCCAGGCCTGAGAGGAACAAATTCCTGCGGTCTGCGCCAGGCTGTCGTGTGTGGCTGCGGCAGCCCCGGCTGGGACGCACCCGGTCCCCGGAGCCCCGCGCCGCCCCGCGCCTATGAGCAGAGGTGCCCGGGCGGCAGACCCACACGACGTGGGCCCCGGAATCAGAAGCGCTGGCTGGAGGGACACAATGGGGACTTTGTCTCCCAGTGAACCGTTTATCCTGTGGTTCACGCAGCTGACTTTGTCGTCACAACTGAGTGCAGGTCCTGAGACTGAACGACCGCCCAGTGTTTGGGGCAGTGCCCCCGGCACAGTTTCCTCCGGGCAAAGTGCACTTGAGTGACACACGCCTCTCTCTGGCCCTTCGATTTTCCAGTGCCACGGGGGCGTTTTTTGGGAGGGGAAACTGAAGTTCCTGTAGTTTTTCCAAAAGCTTCTCTCTTAATCCATTGCTAATCAGATCTTTCTCTTCGGGTTTTCAAATTTTTATTTTGATATAATTATAGACTTCCAGGAAGTTGCAGAAATAGAACATAAAGTCCCAGGCCCCTTCCCCCAGCTGCCCCCAGTGGCGACGTGGTCACGGGGAAATACCGGAACCACGAAACCCACAGGGACAGTCCCGCCAAGGACACTACGGATGTTCAGTTTCACGGTCATGAAACTCTGCACTGGTGTGTGCGCGTGTGCCCGTGTGTGCCCGTGTGTGCCCGTGCGTGTGCCCGCGCGTGCGCGTGTACCCATGTGTGCCCGTGCGTGTGCCTGTGCATGTGTGGTTCTGTGCAGTTTGATCCCACGCGTGGTTTCACGGACCCACCAGCTTCACCAACACCCAGACTTCTCCGTGTCCGAAAGCCGTTCTCGGGCTCTTCCTCCCCCGCCACTCCTGACCCTGGGAAAAAAACCGCCGATCTGCCCTCCAGCGGTGGTCGTCTTGTTTCGAGAACGTGGCATGAATGAGATCGGGAGGAACCTCCCGCAGTCGACCCTCGAGACCCGTCAGGGCGGCTGCGTGGAGTGGCCATGTCTTCCTTTTCGTGGCTGAGGAATGTTCCCCGATACGGCTTCGCCAAAGTCGGTTCAACCATGGCATCGTCGGAGGACGTTTGGGTTCCAGTATTTTGCTATTTTGAGCAGAGCTGTTATGAATACTCGTGTACCTTTTTTTTTTTTTTTCTCCTCCGCGCGAACATATGTTTCCGTGGCTCTGGGACGGCTGCCCGGGACTGCGCTGCTGGGTGGCGTGGCGGCTCCACGTCTGCCGTTCCGCGTTCCGGGGCGACGCTGCCGCTTCTCACCCCCGCCCGCCGTGTGCGAGCCGTCCGGTGTTCCCGCGTCCTCGCCGCGGCGGCCGCGGTCACGGTTTTCCGTTTCAGCTGCCCTGATGGGCGTGGAGCGGGAGCTCGCCGTGATTTAGTCCCCTGATGGCGAACGATCCGGAATATCCTGTCACGTGCCTCTGCGGCATCAGATTGTTCTCTTTAAAAGCCGCCCCTGGGGCGTGTGTCTCCAGGGTGAGTCTCAGTGAATTTTCACGTGTGCACAGGACAGTGTGACCCCCGATCACTGCACCGGGCCTGGCCCGCTCCTGCGGCCAGAGGAAAGTCCCACAGCTGAGGGTTTGCGACCGGCGGCCTTGGGTGCTGAGGCCGCACGAGGGTGAGGCTGGGACACGGACTGTGTCCACTCACTCAGCGGGCGCTGAGGCATCTGCCGGGGCCCCCGTGGCTCTTGGGACAGACGCCTCCATGCAGGTGTCAAAGTCCACCTCCTGGACCTCGCCTCACGCTGTGCCCCCCACCCCCGGCCCCTTCCGCTCCGAAGGCCTGCGCCCAGGCTGCTCCCGAGGGCTCCTTGCACCCCGCCTTCTCCTAGCCAACTCCCATTCACCCGTTGGGCTGCGGCTTAATCGCCACCTCCTCCAGGGAGCCTCTCCTGATGCCACCATCCGGTCTGAGCTCCCTGTTCCATATTCCCTCCGCTTCCTGTACTCGCCCCGGGAGAGCTGCTCACAGCCGTGTTTACGCGAGTGTCTGGAGATGATTTAGAGTTTCTTCTCATCCACCAGCTCCCCTAAGGGCAGAAAACCCAGCCTGGCTGAATCCGCGGCACGAGCCGGGGGCTCGAACACAGCAGGCGCTCGGTGGCTCCAGGGACACTCACCCAGGCAGGGGAGCGAAGTGTGGCCCGGATCACACAGCACGGCCGCGTCCTCCTGCGGCCCCCACTGTGTCCCCCGGGGCCCCCGCGGTGCCCTTCCCTCCAGAACCCCCGTGACCGACAGCAAAGGTTCCTTCCAGGAGCACGCCACATCTGCACTCATCTGCGCCGGCTAATTTTATTAAAGTTCCCCAAAGAGAGAGGCGTAAATTCATTAGCGAGCGTCTCGGACCAGACCCTCCTGCACGCCGGGCGAAAAAGATTAGAAGTCAGCTGGGCCCGACGATAATGAAGCAGAAGACGCTGAGACATAATTCTTAATTAAACCGTAATGAGATAAGAAACCGTCCCCGGCTGGCGGGCCTGGCCCGCGTCCGCGTCGTAATGCTGTGATTTACGATTCCCCTCCTTCAAAGATGTAATTAGTTTTTTCTTCCGTCCTAAAAAAAAATCCTAAATATTAGATTATAAATAAATAAATAAATACATCCGGGTGACCGCTGGGGGTGGTTTTTATCCCAGCGGAATGGTAACTCCAGTTTAGAGAAGATGAACGGGGAAGGCTCGAGGTGGGGGTTCGCGATAAGAAACGGAACGTGCGTGGAAGGAGACCGTCCGGTTTCTTGGTCCACAGACGGCCTCTTTCCTCCGCAGACCTCGCTGGCTCTGACACGTGGCCATCCCCGGCCCCTCGTGCCACCGCCGGTTTCAGAGCCCGGGAGAGGGGAGCCCTGACTGCTTCCCATGCGGCTGTTGGCAGAATTCAGTCCTCGTGGCTGTGGGACCGAGGGCCTCAGGTCCTCGCAGGCTGTTGGCCGGGGCCACCCTCCGTCCTTCGTGACGTGAGTGTTGCATGTGGCCGTTTGCTTCCTCACGGCCAGCGGGCGAGCAGGCCAGAGCGTGTGAACCAGACGGAAGTCCCAGAGGTTTACAGCCTCATCTCACAAGTGACATTGCAAGGCTTTCGTCTTACTCTGTTTGAAGCAAGCCACCTGGTCCCGCCCACACTCAAGGGTCACACGAGGGTGTGATCAGCGGGAGGCAGAGATCCGGGGCCTTATCAGAAACCGCCTGGCCGGCCTGCATGTGTCCTCTGTGCCCTCGCAGCACAGTGCCTGGCACACATTAGACACTCAATTAACACGTTCGTCAAGTCAGCAAGTGGTCTCCAGACTTCCCGATGCATTCGCTCGTTCATTCATTCATTCATTCATTCATTCACTTGCCTATTTGACAGATATTTGCTGAGCAGCTACTCTGTGCTAGGTCTGTGCTGGGGACCTGGTGGTGACCAAGAGGGACCAGGCCTTTTGGGGACCTCACAGTCCAGTGGAGGAAAATGACATTCAGCAAGTAATCGCGCTCTGAAATGCCAGATCAGAACGGCGATCAGCTCGGAAGAAACGGGGAGCTGGAAGGGTATTTTCAGGGCTCTGACCTGGGCTTGGGGGGCCAGGAAGACTTCTGAAGAAGTTCGAGCTGGGACCCGAGGATGGCGGGACAGACAGACAGGGCGGGGGAGGGGTGCTCCAGGCAGAGGGGGCAGCCAGGGCGGAGGCGGGAGGCCGGGAGGCAGGGGCTTGCCTTGGGAGGCCCCACAGGGGTCGGAAAGTCTTTTTTTTAATTGAGATAATTTACACGGCATGAGACCCGCCGCTGTGAAGCGCGCAGGCCAGTGCTTTTTAGAATAGTCACGGGAAGCATCACCGCCGCCCAGTTCCGGCACATTCCATCACCCCGGAAAGAGACCGTGCTCGTCGGTGGTCGCTCCCCCTCCCCCGCGGCTGGCGACCACGCGGCCACGTCCTGCCCCCGTGGGCGCGCCGTGAGTGGCATCGCGCGCCGTGCGGCCCTGCGCGCTGGCTTCTCGCCCGGCGTCCCACGCGAGGGCTCCGGGAAGTGGGGGCTGGGAGAGGGGGGGTTAAGCCCACCCGGCTGTCTCAGAGCGGGGCGCCATCAGCGGAGCCTCGAGAGAGCAGGGCCCCAAGACAGCACGCTCGGCTTTTCAGCAGGTACATTCAGCCAGAGCCCCCTCAGGGGGGGCCGGAGAGCAGGGAGCCAGGCGCTGCCTGTGAACAAAGCGGGCGGGCGGGCGGGGGCCTTTGCAGGGCCGCGTCTGGGCCCGGGGCGGGGACAGCCTCGCCGAAGTCCTCTGGCTGCCGCTGCCCATTGTCCACCCTGATCGAAATGCAAAGAGAAAATTAAAATTCGCCCGCTTCCTTTTCCCTCTTTCTTCTGGATCTTAATGGATTCAGTGGTTACGGGCTGAGCAGGTGAAGAAAACGGCTTTTCAGACGTTTTCAAAAAGAAAACGTTTCTATTCCGGGCTGGGCCTTGAGTTCGGCGTCATTCGGCAGGCGCGCCGCGTGCGGTCATCACGACCCCGCGCCGGCCGTGGTCGGCGGCAGAGCCTGGTTCTCTGTCTTTATCCTCACACACGGGAGGCTCCTGCTCGGCTGTTCGGTCGAAGGTCCCTCAGTTTGAGTTCGTCCGATGTTTCCTCACGGCCAGGTCGAGGTGGTGCGTTTTGGGGCGAGAATGTCACGGAAGCGACGTGTCCTTCCCAGGCCGCTGCCGTGGCTCCCCCGGGGTGACGGGCGACCGCGTGAGCGGGTTTCCCCAACGCCGCGTTGCTGGTTTTCGCTGTGTGATGAACGCGCGTGCCGCGTGGAGATCCCGAGACGATGCGAATGCCCCGTTTCCTTCGCCCTCCTCCCCTCGCCCCCCCTTGGGCAACCACCAGCTCATTCTCTGTGCCTGTGGGGCTGTTTCCCTTCGGTTTGTCCGTTTGTTTTGGGCCGCGTTTTCAGATCCGCCCGTAAGGGAGGTGATACAGTGCTTGTCTTGCCCTGCCCGGCCTGTCTCACTTAGCGTAAGACTCTCCGGGTCCATCCACGGTGCCGCGAAAACGGCTGTGTCCTCTGTGTCCTGCGGCCGAGGGACGTCCCCTCGTGTGTGTGACCCGCGTCTTCATGCGGTCGCCACGGATGGGCTCAGGCGGCTTCCACATCTCGGCCGTTACTCGCAATGCTGCAATGAACATAGGGCGTGTCTATCTTTTTCAATTAGTTTTTGTTTTCTTCGGATACAAACCCAGAAAAGGGACGGCCGCACCGTCTGGCTTTTTCGAGGACCCTCCAGACGGCGTTCCTTCGCGGCGGCCCCCACCCCGCCCGCAGCCCCGCCCGCAGTGCGCGAGGGCTCCCCTCGCTCCTCGCCCTCCACAGCCCTTGTTTGCCGAGGTATCGCTGACGGCCATTCAGACAGGTGTGTGAGGTGCCATCTCGTTGTGGTTTCGATTTGCATTTCTCTGGTAATTAATGACATTGAGCACCTTTTCCTATGTCAGAGTCTTTCATCCAATTTGGGTTTATTTTTGTACGCGGTGTAAGAGAGTGGCCCGATCATCTTTTCTCGTATTTTTATTTTACCAACTAATTTCACCACCATTACTATTGCCATCATCATCACCGTTTCCTTCCTGCTTTGCTCACTTTCTTCTTTGCTGAAACATGGAGTTCACAGGTAATTGGTACCAGGTAATACTTGTTCATATCCTAGTGGTACAAAAAATGACTTAAAAAAATCACTCTCTGCAACCCAGAGAGCGCCCTCCGGCCGTACACAGGCGTGGGAAAGAGTCGGTGAACTCCGCCGGACCTCGCGAGCGAGCGTGAGCGTCAGGGCCAAGTGCGGAGTGCGGGAAGGTGGACCTCTCTTCTAGGTGGACGGCTGCATTTCTTCTGGCCTATGAGTACACAGTCACAAAGGTCTGAAGAAGAGTGTGCTGAGCCCTGGACGGGGGATTGGTGCAGAGCTCTCTGTGGCTAGCGGTGTTCTTGGTTGAGTGGCGTCAACTTCAGAAATAGAGCTTTTTATGGCAGCTCCGTAACTGGTCTTTTGTTTGGTTTTCTTTTTACTCTCAGTACAGCCGAAGACGATTCTTTCGAGGTGGCTGGGTCAGTCGTATCTTTCACAGGAACGAAAGCTTTGTCTAGTTGACTGGTCTGGCTGACTGGTGGCAACAGAGACTTGCTGACCTACAAAGCCTAAAACACTTACATCTGGTTCTTTACAGAAAAAACTTGCCAACTTCTAAAGTATCAAGCTAATTTATGAAAGTTGTTTTTTAATCGAACACTTCTCCCGTTTTCCATTGATAGATTTATGATTTTATGATTCCAGATATACGAAACTGATATAATAACATAATGGACCCCATATCCTTCACATTCAACTTAAAAAGTAAAACGCTACACGCCTTGCTGACTTTACCTGTACACTCTGCCGAATGCTTCCCACTTCCTCCTGCCTAGACGGAATCCTCACCGCGAATTTGTTTATTGACGAGTGTTTCTAAGAGTTTTATACGTTAGCTCTTATGTTTGGGTTTTCAATCCCTTTTGGGTTAATTTTTGCATCTGATGTTACGCGGGGGTCCAGTTTCACTCTTCGGCACGTGAGTGTTCACTTGCACGGCCCCGTTTGTTGAAAACGCCGTTCTTCGTTCATCGAACGGTCTTGGTGTCCTTGTCAAAAATCGACGGCCATCGGCGGATAGGAACTCTCCGCTCCTTCCCGCCGACCCCCATGTCGGTCCTCATGCCAGAATCACAGGGTTCGGGTTACCGTCGGTTTGGGAATCGGGTCCTCTAACATCAGTGATCTGTCTCAAGATCGCGCTGTCTGTTCTGGGCCCCTTGCATGGGTTAGAGGATTGGCTTGGCCATTTCTGCAAGGAAGGCCGTTGGAATTTCGATGGAGATCGCCTTGAATGTGTAGATGGTTCCGGGTGATGCCGCCATGTAGATGAGTTTTACATATTTGCTGCTTATGTTTAGCTCTACCATAGATTTGCTTTACGTGTTTTAAAGTGTTCTATGATAGAATTGCACGACCTCTTCTTTCTGCTGCCCGTTTCGCTCAGCGTATTTGAGCGTATTCACGTTGGAGGGCGGAGTTCTAATCGCTTCATTTCATGGCTGTATAGTGTTCCGTTCCAAGATCCTATAGAAATCTTGATCCATTTTCCCGATAGTGGATATTTAAATTGGCTCCAATTTCTTATATTAAAAAAGTGGTTCCAATTAAAAAATGTTCATAATAAAAAGTATATACTTTTACTTTAAAAAAGAAAATACGGCCGCTGCGAATGCGCCTGTACGTGTGTCCCCGAACACACCTGCAGGAGTCCGCGTGAGACGTGGCTCTCAGAGCAGGAGTGCTGAATCAAAGGCTGCGCACCCCTTCCACGGCCCCGAGCTCGCTCTCCAAGGTTGCTATCTATCCTCGCTCTGATCCGAGTACGTTTTCGAACATGAAACCGTCCTCGCGTCCCGTAACTCCTTCCTAGTCTCTTAACGAGATGCCAGATTTGCATCGCGGGTATTTTCTTAGCCTTTCTGCATCTAGACGCGTAAGAGAAATGTGCTTTTCCTCCCGCTTCAGGGCGACCTCGTACAGTTTGAGTACTCCCTTTTTTGCCCCCTATAAGCTGACATAGTTTGTAAGATGCAGATCAGCTCTCCTTTGACGAGTTGGCAAAGTTCCCCAGAAAAACCATCTGGGGAAGAGTTTCGTAGGGGGATAGATCCTTGACCATCGTTTCAATATTTTCTAATGTTATTCACTTTTTAATGACTCAGTTTAATTTGGATTTGTTCTCGATTTTTCCATTGTATCATTTTTTCACATTTAACGATGGCTCGAAGCTGCACATGCACGATCTGCACTCGTCCTTCCAAAATCTCTCCTCCGCGAGGGCAGTCGATGCCTCTGTCACCCCTAACGCTGTGTCTGCCTTCTGTTTTCCTGAAAAGGGTCTCTTTTAGGGGTGTTTCCAAAGACCTAGCTTTTTATATTATTTCGTTGTTGTTGTTGCCAGTTTCCCATTTGTCAATTTCAAATTTTCTTCATGCTTTCCCTCCACTCACCTTGGACTTACTTGTAGATGCTTAGTTGAAAGCTTTAACTTAGTTCGAGTTACTTTCCTCATAAATTTATAGAGGGCTGCACATTTCCCACTGAGTATTTCTTTGGCTGCTTATTTTATTTATATTCAGCGACCTCCCTCCCCCCACAAATGCGCTTGACTTTCAGTTCACCTCCGAGTCCATTCTTGGTGGCATACCCCCGGTTTTTATTGGCAGCGCTCTCATTCGGTGCTCTATTTTGTAATTCACGTGACTTTTCTTTACCTACCATTTAACACTTCTAATGACGTGGATTCAGGACGTAGAGGTCGTTGTGGATTTATTACTGCCCTGTGGCTACGTCGGTCCGACCTGAGCTTTCCTTGACCGCTCGGACAGGCTCCGCTTACGTGTGGCAGCTCCGCACGCGGACAGAGCGCGTGTTCCTGATTTGCTGGGTGAGGAGTCCGGCACACACCTACCTGTCCGAGTTCGCTACTGCGTCGTCCATCTCCTCGAGAGCCTTACTTTGACGCCGTGGTCTTTCCGTTTCGAGTCGGGGCCGGTCTTAGTGCCACCGTGGTTCCCACCTGGTGGCTGTTTTTGCTCCAGACACTTTTAAGTGGTGGTGTTAGGGACCGAGCGTGTATTCAGGGTATTTGCACTTCACAGAGCACTGCAGTGCTTTGGCGCCCTACAGATCCTTGGCAGCGGGTGGGGGGGTGCTCTGCTCTAGGCTCTGCCCTTCCCAGCTTGGGGCTGCGGCGCGTGTGGCTGACACTACCCACGAGCAGGCAGAGCTCGGAGATGGCTTCGGCTCCCTCACTATGGCCGTGGGAAGTGGCCTGACCTGAGCCCACGTGCAGCAACACGACTTACTGTCTGCGTCACCTTGGGTGAGAGCCCCGACCTCTCTGAGCCTATAGTCTCGTCTGTCCACTGGTGCGTTGTCAGGATCGAATGAGAGGGTGCGAGGCAACATGTAATGAGTGCTCAATAAATGGGGGGGGGGTGTTAGAACATCCCGTGTCAGGACCAAGGCAGCCGGAGATGCTCGGGGTCTCGGTGGCCATGCCTGTAGGTCGAAGCAATTCCTTAGGGCTCCCCTCTTCAAGGAAGGCCCGATAAACCCCTGCCTGCCACCACTTATCCCAACGATGGCCATCTCAAGGGCCGAACCACAGAGCTGAGGGTCACACCCAGTAACCTTCCCTAGAGACCCTTTGTCCTGTTTCCAGTAAGGAGAGCAAGGATACCCTATTCAGACACTTTGGCCTCATGGGCTTGGGAGACCAGAGCAGGGAAGTAAAGGATGCTTTCTTAGAAAGGCTTTTAGGATGGGGCTTAGAGGACTGAGTAGGAGTTCTCTGGGCAGACTAGCCAGCTAACCTGTTGGTAAGGTCTTGGATGATTAAGCTAGGACCAGGTTCAGGTTAGTCAGACTTTTCTCTTTTTGTCCCATACTCTGTCACTAAGAGGATGGTTCTCCCTTACTGAATTCATAAGTTAGGAGCTAAATGTTTTTAATGCAAGAGAATATAACTCGACGATGCCTAGAGTTAATTTCCAGTCTTATCTTTTTATTAGAATTTTTTCTATTCCTTTCCAGTTATTTGAATTGAAAGTTGGTTTGTTTTTTTAAGTTCATTTATTTTTCAAATGTCTTCTGATCAATGTGTTGAAGGCTCTGCGTTTTTCTCTGGGTATGCCTTTGGCTGCAGTCCACGGGTTTAACTGCATAATGGACTACTTGTTCAGTTTCAAAAGAATCGTTATTTCTGTTGATTCCTTCTTTAAAGCCCCGCCTTACTTAGAAATGTTTTATAATTTCCTGTTGTAGGCTGCCTTTACTGCAGAACCTTCCCTGGTGCCCGAATCAGGTCATCTTAGCTAATATTTGCTTCTTGGAGTTTGTAAAGCTGCCCACCTAAATGGTTTTTCTAAATGCTTTTTATACATGTTCCGTGTGTGTTTAAGGATTTGGGGGTTCGGGATATAGAGTCTGATGGATCTATTTGACTAAGGTTACTGACGGTATTGGTTGCATCTTATACTAAGTCTGAGGGTTTCTAAATGGGGTGACCCCCGTTCCACAGGCCGGGCCCCCGTCCTTGTCCCCGAGGCTTCTGCGTGACCACGAGGGGAGGTGTCCTTCATCCCGTCTCTGGCTCCCAGAGGAAGCGGCTTGCCCTCCCAACCCCGGGGTCTGCCTCTGCTCTGAGTGCGGGTCCCCTTCTGGCTAAGAGGGGTGCTCCCTACGCAATGCTTTCTTCCCCGGGCTCGGCCCCTTCTGGAGACGGCGGCAGGGGGCGCTGTTTGGGGCTGGGGATAAGACTGGCCAGCGGATGGACCCCAGCTCCATTCCACACCCACTGTGTGCTTTAGACTGGCGCCTTCCCTGAGCCCTGTTTCCACATCTGTAAGTTGAGCTGATGACACCCGGGTCTCAGGAGCTGGCTCCCGGTAGATGCTCCGTGGTGGTGACGGTATCATCACTGGGGCAGCCCCTGTGAGACCGGAACTTGGGTTCTGGGTTCAAAGTTCGGTGTGGCTCTGGGACGCTGTGTGCCCTCAGACCAGCAACATCACCTCTCTGGACCCCTGCCAGGCCCAGGGACGACAGGGGCTGGACAGGGGCATGACAAAGACGCCACCACGGGCCGGGGTCGGACGACCTTCCTTTAATACAAAGTTGATATATCTACATACACAGAGGTGGGAAAGTCACCCCGCGGCTTGAAGAGCGCGTTCGAGAGCTGCGACAGCCGCGCTTGTACAAAGAGAAGAAGTCACTTGCTTGGGGGTGGGGGATCCCGTCCTTTCTGCTTTCGCCCCAAAGCGGCCCCCTGGTCCTGGGGGAAAGGCTCCTGACCCGAGGTGGCGCAGAGCTCCGTCCCCGGAGCGGAAGCTCCCGCTTTGCTTTGCTTGCTCTTCCCCCTCGGGGGCGAGCGACAGGGCGCAGGCTGTGGGGGACGGGGGGGGGGGGGGTTGTCACCGCCACCTCCCTGGCAGCACCCGCCCTGGCGCCGTCGAACCCGGAGCTGGTGGGCTCCAGCCCCCGACTGCCCCACCCCAGAACGGTCCTTGATATGTCTGAGAATTTAATGGGAAAAAAAAAAAGAAAAAGAAACGAAACTAGGAGCGAAAGGACGTCCTGCTCTTGGGTGAAGCCCGCCTTCCGAAGGCGGGGAAAAGGAAAAAGCCAGCCACGGGGACAGGCGTCGGGGCTCGTGCGCACACGGCCGTGGCACGGGAACGTTTTCTGCAGTAAAAAAAACACACTGGGGACAGAGCAGGAATAAGCAACGTTTTTCTTTTTAAATTTGTTGACTGGCAAGTTTTTTTTTTTCTGTTTGTTTCTTCTTTTAAAAAAAAAAGGAAAAAAAATACGCTATTTAAAAAAAAGGAAATGTCACTGGATTCAGTTACACGGAGTTTGGAAAGACACTTGCCCCCTGACCCCCCCCCCCAGCGCCCCTAGGCTGCAGGCCCGGAAGGCTCTGGGGGGGAAGGGGTCACGTTCGCGGCCCCGCCCTCGTCGGGTCCTGGGGAGAACCCCATTTGCTCGCCGTCCCCCCACCCCCCACCCTGGAACCTCTTGTTTTGGAATTGGAAGGAAATGAGGAATGTGGCAAGTATCTGAAGGCGGTGGCCAGCGCCGGGGAGGTGGCTGGGGCCGCATGGGGGGCCCGGGGGCTGCGCTGTTCCCAGAGACCGTGCAGGAAGGCGGCCGCTGGTGGTCCTGGCCCCCGAGGCCCACCCGGCTCGGGCGGAGGCCTCGGGGCCGGCGGAGTCGGGCCGGAGGCGCCCATGGCTTTACGTTGCATAGTGGTCGAAGCTGCCGAGGTATTCCAGGGCTGCCTGGTAGCAGAACTGGTACTCGTCCTGCAGGAGGGGCCGGATGGGGGCTCCATCAGCGCCTCTCCTGACACCTCCCAGGGCTCCCGGGCCCCCCGCGGCCACGCCCCGCAGCCTGTCGCTCGCACATCTGACTCCACCCCCGTCTCTCTCTGCCTGCAGCTAACAACCACCGCTCAGCGGCCGCCTCCGGACTGAACCTGTGACTCCAGCGCTGTCTGCCCGGAGATGGGAGAGTCTGAGGACGTGGCAGGGAGGCCTCGCTTCCCCACCGGGGGAGCCGTGTGACTTTAGACTCAGGGTGGCAGCAGGGCCCTGGCTGAGCTACAGACGTGCTGGGCCTGGGACGGACCCCTCTGTGCCCATTCCAAGGGACCCTGCTCGGCTCTGAACTTCAATCTGCTGGTGTCGAGAGCTGACTAATCCCCTTCCAGCCAAGGCAGGTGCGGAAGAACACCCACTGACAACAAGGGGGAAACCGAGGCTCGGGCGGCCGGGGAGCGAGGCCAAGCTGCCCGCCCCACCTCACCTCTGTCTGCACCATGGCCGGCCTCTGGGTCCGCAGCATCTTCACCGTCTGGAAGATGTCCACCACGCCCTCGTACCGCATCCGCTCCAGCACGATGCTGAGTGTGATGAAGACGCCGGTCCTGCCCACGCCGGCGCTGCAGGGGGAGGCGGCACTCAGGGGCACGGCGGACCAAGCCCCAGGCTCCCCAGCCGGAAACGGGGCGGGGCCAAGCCGAGCGGCCTCAGACCCACGGCTGGCCTCCCAGGCCCCAGTCTCCCCAGCCGGAAACGGGGCGGGGCTGGGGGGGGGCAGCTCACCTGCAGTGGACAGAGATGGGGCCGTCCTGGCCGAACTGCTCCTTGGTCTTGTGCACTTGGCCGATGAAGTCGATGAAGCCCTCCCCGGACTTTGGCACGCCCTGTTCCGGCCAGTCCGTGAACTGGAACTGCCGGACGGTCCGGGACTGGCCATCCTGGAACGCAGAGGAGCCCCGTCCGGCTACTGAAGTCGGTGACGGCCGGGGTTGTTTTCCGTCCCTGCCAACCTCCGATCCCGGCCTCCGTCACCAGCCAACGCCGCCCCCGGTCACCCACGGGCAACCGCGCTCCGAAGCGTGAAACGAGACATTCCGGAAACAAGCAATTCAGTTTAAGCTGCGTGACATTCTGAGCGACACGATGACCTCTCGTGCCATCCCGCTGTGTCCCGTGTCCCACCCATCGGGTGGCTCCGCCGGCGTCGGAGCCGTCGGACTGTCACGGCGTCAGCCTCGCTCCGCTGGCGACGGCCCCGCAGCCGCCCGGCGCAGCACGGGGCTCCGCCTGCTCCGTTCTGCTTTGCAGCTGCTGACCCCGGCCCGCGCACGGCGCGAGTGCGCATGTGCGGAAACACGGCATGCGCGGGGTCTCCGGACCCGGCCGGGGGTCAGGGGTCGCGGCGCGGAGCCTCCCCCACCCGCGGGCGCCGCCCCGCCCGCCGGGAGCCACAGGAGCCACAGGCCGCCGCCCTCCCGCCCGGCGTCTCTCCGCCAGCGTCCACCCGCGCTTGGTGGCCCCAGGACACCGCCGCCCAGCCCGCTGCTCGCAGCGCGTCCCGTCGCAGTAGCCGCCTCTGCCCCGAGGCTCCAGCACAGCGGGCCGCCCGGCGCCGCCCCCTCGCCCTGGAGGTAGGTCTTGTGCCCACCAGGGTCTCCGCGCGCCGCCGCCCCGCACGAGCCCCGCACGCTCCGTCTCCAGTTCACCTTCCTCCAGCTCCTCCCACTCCACGGCCACCACGCGTTACAAGTCACTTCCCGCCGACTTTCCTCACCCCCCCGCCCCCCGCCAGGTACCTGTCCTCCAACATCCTCTTCCCCGGGCCACTGCGGATAACGCGTCACCGTCGCCGGCCCATGCTCTACCCGCGTCCCGGGCCGTCGCGCCCGCATCCCACGCTGCGGTCCCGTCTTCCTCCCACCCGACAGCATCCCGCTTACACCCCCACTGCGGTCCAGCCCTACGCTGTCCCACTGACGCCGCGAACGCACGCCCCGGACCTCGGCTGACGCCGCCGCTCGCTCGGTCCTGACCGCCCTTCCCCCGCCCCGCCATGCCACCCGGCATTCTCCCTCTTCCCCCACCAACTGGGCCCTCGGGCACCCAATGGGCCCCCTTCCACTCCCCACCACCGGCAACGCCCCCTCCCCCTCGCACCCCGCCCCGCCCCGTGGCGCCGACTGCCACTGCTCACCACCCTCGTCCATCCCGGGCTCGTTCCCATCGCCCAGCACCCCTCACCTCTCCTGCCCAGGTTCCAAGCCTCTAACACGGTCCTGCACGGTGGCTGCTTCCAGGGCATGCCCCACCCCGCTTTCCCACAACCCCCTTGGGCCACGTCCCCCAGTGAGCAGTGGGGGACTCACTGCCCACGCCAGTGGGGACATGGCGGGGGTCCCCACGGGAACCTGGTCCTCCCTTCCACACCCCTGGTGGGAGGAGCCTGGTCAAGTGGTCCGCTTGCTCTTTTCCCCACAACCTCCCCGGCTTGTCCCCGCCCCTGGGCCTTGCTCTGCCCCCAGCTCAGGAAGAGCTGTCCGGACCACCAGGCGGACGCCCGAGCCTGGCCAGCCGGCCCCGCGCCACACTCACCCGGGCGTCCGTGACCTTGAACTCCCGCAGGATGTACTGAGGCATGTTGTACTCTGCCATCGGGTCCACCACGAAGTACTGGTAGCGGGCGGAGCGCTCGGCCGGCCAGTACTGGTGACATTTCTCCTGCGGAGGGGGCGCCGGTGTGGTCAGCCCTGTCTGGGGCCCCGCCGGGCCCCCGCCGGCCCCCCGGGGCCCCCGCCTACCCGGCCCATCTCCCGCAGCTTGGTCAGCATCACCACGATGGTCGAGTTGTTCTCCCACAGCATGCGCCAGAAGTCCTCCGTGGTCTCGGCCAGCGGCCCCTGCGTGGCGATGTAGGCCTTCTGCTGCCTGCGGGGCGGGGGCGGAGAGCGTGCAGCTGCGGGGGGCCCGGGCCTCCAACCGGCTCGATGCCGCCGCACGGGTCAGGCGGCCGGTGGACCACCCCCGCCCCGTCTGACTCAGCACCCCCAAAGCTCCCACGGGGAACTGCCGGCCTCAGGACACCAGCTCTCTGAGGGAAACGCAGGCCTGTCCGCTCGTCTCTCCCGCAGGTGCCAGTGAGCCACTCTCATGAGCCCGCACACGCCACGCTCTCCCTCGCCTCTGCACGGGCCGTACCTTCCGCCTGGACACCCTCCCCCGGCCACGGTTTCCCTCCCTCAGCGGTGCTGGCAAACGAGGCCGGGTCACCCCTGCACACTACAGGGTGCTGAACGAAATCCTCGGCCTCCACCCGTCGGACGCTGGACAGCAGTCATCAGTTAAGTACAAACTGAGAGCGTCCTCAGCCGTGACTGCACCCGGCTGGCAGGGTCTGTCCGGCGTTGTCACCCCGGCAGGCGTGGAGGCCCCTGGGGGACAGGGCTGGGACCCGGGGCGAAGGCGAGGTACCTGTAGCCGTCGATGAAGCTGGCGTTGATGTAGTCGGAGCCCTCCACGCCCCGGATGGGCTGCAGGCAGACGCGCGTGCTCTCGTACGGCATGATGTTCACCAGGCGGTTCTTGAACTTGTTACAAGGCAGGTTGGCACTGATGAAGCGGGACGTGTGGGCTTTGGAGTTGGCGAGCCGCTGTGGGGGCGGGGCGGCCGTCAGGACGGCCCCAGCCGGAGCGCTCGGGGTCCGGCGGCAGGCAGGCGGGGGCTCGCCGCCCCCGAACTCTGGTCCCCGGCTCCCGACAGCGCCCCGCCCCCCGCGGCGACCCCCGCGGCCCTCCCACCTTGAACTCGAGCTCCATGCCCGCGACGTGCTCGCCGGGCTCCACCTGGGCCAGCTTCTGGATGTAGGCGTAGAGGCTGCGGGCCGGCACCTCGGTGTTGCCGCAGCCCACGGCCTCCAGCAGGGCCTCGTGGATGAAGCTGTACTGGTCCTCGGTCTGCACCATGTAGTTGCGCTGCGACCGCATGAGCGTCACGTGGCCGTACACGTCCACCGTCTTCTCGGGCTTGATGCGCTCCAGCATGGCGTCGATGACGATGAAGCAGCCGGTGCGGCCCACGCCAGCGCTGCGGGCACGAGCGCAGGGTCAGGGGCCCCCAGGTGAGGGGGCGCAGGGCGGGGGACAGACGGGCGTCGGGCGGGGAGGACGGACAGGCGCACCTGCAGTGGACCACGACGGGGCCGGCGTCCGGCGGGTTGCAGGTCTTGACTCTCCGCAGAAAAGCCAGGAACGGCGTGGGGTACTCGGGCACCCCGTGGTCCGGCCACGCCGTGAACTGGAACTGACGGACCTCACGTTTCTCGCTGGAGCCGTTCTGAGGGCGACAGGGACACTGCCCGTCACTGCAGCCCGCTGCCCACGTGCGGGGGACACCCGAGTTCGTGGCCTCGGGGCCACCACACCCCAGGGACACTGCCCGTCACTGCAGCCCGCTGCCCACGTGCGGAGGACACCTGAGTTCACGGCCTCCAGGCCACCGCACCCCTCACGGTCTGACTTGGGGGTCCAGCTGCCCACTGGACACTGAGGGGGTCTCCACAAGCTAAATTTCACGTCCTCCCAAAACAACATGGCCAACACTGTGCTCCAACCTTCTCTCCAAACCGGCTGCCCCCCTCTCGGCGGATGGCAGCTCCACCCTTCCGGGCACTGTGGCCAGGACTTAGAGGTCACCCGCGACTCGACTTCTGGGTGTCTACCCCAGAAATCTGAAAACGTTTATCTGTAAAGACACGCGCACCCTAATGTTCACCGCAGCATCATTCACAGTAGCCAAGACTCGGAAACCACCGAAGTGTCCTTTGACAGGTGATGGACACAGGAGCCGTGGTGTGTTATACAGTGGAATATTACTCAGCCGTAAAAAGATGTAATTCCGCCACTAGTGACAACATGGATGGACCCTGACAGCATCGTGCTAAGTGAAACAGGTCAGACAAAGGACAAGAAACCAACGATTTCATTCACACGTGGGATACAAAACAAATGAACAAACAAACAAAAGAGACAAACTCATGGCTACAGAAACAGAACGGTGGTTACCAGAGGGGAAGAGGGGCGGGGGGCCACACGCACGGTGACGGAAGGAGACAGACGTCGGGGGTCGGCACGCGATGGACCACACGGGTCGCGTGATAAAGACGTGGACCTGCAACTTGTGTGTTGTTACAACATCACTCCGACGCAATTGATTAAATTAAAAAAAGATTTCTTGTCATTTTCGTCTTTTCTCTGTGTCTCATCCACACGAGGGCAGGACACTCTGTCTCCCTGAGTCCCCGCTGTGTCCTGGTACCCAGGTCAGGGCCTGACCACAGTGTGGGCTCCACACCTGTGAATGGACCCAGACCCCTCATGCCCTCTGGTCTGTCTACTCAGTTTTCCGGCACTTGAGAGGACCTGACTGGGGTCAGGGGATCCTCATGGTGCCGGAAGCACCTCCTCCCCCCATCACGACCATAAAAAGTGGCCCCTGGGTGGCTAACCGCCCCAAATGAAAACCGCTGATGCGGAAGTCGGAGGGATCCATGCCGCGGACAGTGGCCCTCAGTTAAACCGCCATCTGCGGACCGCGCTGCCCCAACCCCACCGCGTGGGGCCAGCAGAGGCTCCCCAGCTCGGTCCGCTGCCCCAGGCTTGGCGCACCCCGAGGGCAGGGCTCAGACTCCGCCAGGACCCGTCACAGGCCCGGGGGGGGCGAGGCCAGCGAATGAGAGCACGGGTAACACCCGGGGCAGAACAGACGGCGAGAGGGCACCCAGTCCGTTGCTAAGTTGGGGTCGGCGAGCTTTACCCTCTTGCTTGGCCAGAGACAAAAGGCGCCCGCCTCTGAGCCTCAGCTTCCCCACCCGTCAAGTGGGCTTTGTGAAGGGGCAACGTGCTTGGCCGCCTCTGTCTGACGGGGAGCCCCCAGAGGCGGCGCTGGGGCCTGGTGACGCCCAGCCTGTCACACCTCCCGCCGCCGCCGGCCCCGCCCCATCCCGCCTCCCGCCTCCGCCAGCCCTGCCGGGGCCGCACCTTGTGCAGGGAGAATGTCCGCACGCAGAACGTGGCCAGCTCGATGGTGTCCAGCAGCGTGACCTGGATGCAGCCGTAGGTTTCTGTGCCCCGGTTGGGCCAGTACTGGTCGCACTTGATCTGCACCGGGCGAGAGCACAGCCGTGAGTGTGGGCCGGGGCCGGCTGGGGCCCCGGGCGGCGGGCCCCAGGCCTCACCCGTGACTTCTCCTCCAGCCGCGTCATCATGACGATGGTGGCCGAGCGCTGCTCCCACGCCATGCGCCAGAAGTCCCCGAAGGTCTCGGGCAGCGGCCCCTGCGTGGCGATGTACGCGTTCTGCCGCCGGTAGCCGTCCACGTAGTTGGCGTTGATGTAGTCGCTGCCCACGACGCCTGTGGCCGGGGCGAGAAGCCGGGATGGGCGGGGCGCCCTGCCCTTCGCAGGGGGCTCCACGCAGCCACCGGGAAGCCCTCCGGGGCTGCCCCGACCTGCCCCCGCGGGGTCGCGGCGTGTGCTCCGCCTCCCCTGGCGGCAGGACCGCGGTGGGGCGAGGCGCTCTCTGCTGTGCGGGCGTCCCGCATACCGTCAGGGTTCGGTGTGATCCCGGGCCTCCGCCCTCCAGGTGAAACCAGCGCCCCCCGCCCCCGTCTGTGAGTACAAACACACCCCCAGATGTTGCCGAATGTCCCCAGGGGTCAGAACTGCCCCAGCTGAGAACCAGCAGCGCGGAGGGACAGACGGGACCGTGACGGACATCGATCGCACACACGTCTGAACGCTCCCAGCGGCCTCTGGCTGGAGCCGGACCAGGCCTGAGCCCGGAACCGGGCTTCGGTGTGTCCCCTAGCCTGCGACGCGGGCCGGGGGCTGCGGGGCCCCGCGCTGTCTGGGGAACGGGGGAGGGTGGGCCGGAGCCGGGGCCGGCGGGCTACCTTCGATGGGCTGCAGGATGACTCGGGAGTGGTCGTACGCGATGACGTTGGCGTAGCGGTTCTTGGGCTTGTTCACCTCCAGGTTGGAGTGCTCCCACGTGAACTGCTGGCCCGGGTCGATGGACTGCGGGGCACGGGCGGGTGGGAGGGTCAGCCTGGGTGCTGGCGGCCCGGGAGGGCGGGAGGCAGGGGTGGGCTCACCTCGTACTCCTGGGAGAGCTTGAGGCTGTCGTTGGCCTTGAGGCGTTCCGTGTGCTCGGCCATGTCCGTGATGGGGACCGGCGGGTGGCTGAGCATGCCTGCAGGGAGAGCAGAGCCGCGGCGTGGGCTGGTCACTCCGGGGCCAGCCCAGGGGCTGGGGGTGGGGTGCTCTACAGCGTGAGTCTGCGATGGACGAGCTGCGGTTAGAGGGTGTGGCGGGGTGGGGGGACCCCAGGCTTGCGGGCCTGCAACTGGAGCATTAGCGGCTGCAGCCCAGCCGCGCCCGACGCCCCTGGCTCCGTGTCTGCCCCAGGCCCCCGCCCCAGCTGGGGAAGGACCGCCCTGTGGGACCTCGAGCTCCTAGTGCTTTGTGGTGGGAAGCGGGTGGGTAACTCAGAAATGAAGCAACAGATGACAGCTGGCTGGGCCTCCAGAAACTCTGCTCCCCAGTGAGGGCGCAGGGGGCAACGCCCCTTTCTGCCCTCCCGGGATCAGAGGCAGAGCTGAGGGGTCTGACGGGGGGATGTGGGGGTGTCCCAAGCCCTCTGGACACCTGCGTGGGGCCGGGGTGCCACGCCCTGCTCTGAGGCCCGGTCCTCATCGGCCACGTGGACCGGTGGCGTCCCTGATCTCCAGAGCCCCCGGGGGTGGCAGGGGGCAGCGGGGCGGGCCGGGCCCTTCCTGCTCTCTGGCCTGCCACGCCTGTCCTCTCAGAGGGTGACGGCTACGTGTGCGCTCACGCTCACACTCGCTCTGCAGCGGAGGGCGCCACGGACGCACCGGGCCTGACCCGTTAAAACACCGCCGGGCCGGACGGCAAACGGCGGCTGCTCGCGCGCGCCCCGAGCCGCCCGCGGCAGGGCCTGAGGCTGGCGTGCCCGGCCCGGCGGGCCCCCAGCTGTCGCGTGGGCGGGCTCCCGTCCTCACACAGGCGTGTGCACGTGTGTCTCGCCTGTGCCCCTCTGCGCCCCGCTAGCCACAGCCGGCAAACCCGGGGCCCAGCAGACCAGACCCTCCCGCCACCCCCGAAGCCAGCGCAGGACGGGGGCTGGGGCAGAGCTAGGAGGCGGGATGGAGAAACCGAGGATGACAACAGACGGGCGGCGACAGGAAGCCGAGAACAGGACACAGGAACTAACTTTCAAAGCGAAGCCCCGGCTCCCCGAGGGGGCTGCTGAGGCCTGAATCTGCAGAGACAGCAAACAGTAAACAGATGAAAAGGCCCGGGGGCCGCCGCCCCCCTGCCCGCGCCGGGCGCGCGCCAGCACCCAGCCGGCAGGGCCAGGGGCAGGGGCTCGGCGGTGTCGGCAACGGGCGCTCACGGCTGCCGGCCCCACCCGAGGACCCGCGGCCGCTGCAGGAAGATCCCAGAGTTTGGGGTTCTTCCGTCAACACGTGCCCCAGACCAACCTGGCCTCGGGTCCCCTGCTGGCGTCCGCGAGGGGGAGTTCTGGAGGAGGACGCGGGACGGTGAGGGAGAAACCCGGGGGCAGGGGAAGGATGTAGGGGCCCATGAGGCCATCAGCTAAACGCGCACATTTAAAGATACCCGGAGGGACACATCGCTGACGTGAGACAGAGACTCTTCTCTGTCCAGAGACAGACAAGAGAAGGGCGTCCACGAGAGAGGCCACGTGAGACCTTGCGCAATCCATTGTGGAGGGCTGCAGCCGTCAGTTAAATGCAAACCCTCGGAATCCTCATTCGACAAACACAGAACTGAGGCGAGACAGTCCGGCCCCTGCAATGGCAGGTGAGACCCTGAAAACAGCGGCCGCCAGTTGAATGCAAACGTTTAAAACCTCCATTCGGAAACGGCTAACGGGAACCAGTTCGGATGCAGCAAGTGGAGGCCAGAGGGCGGGCAGAGGGACTGAGCACGAGGAAGACAGCAGCCATCGGTTAAACGTGAACCCCTTTGGTTAGGAGTGGCTGGCACGAAGAGAGAGGAAACGGGGTGCGTGCGCCACTGCGTGGACGTGGTCATGAACAAGATGCCGTTGCCTGCCGGGCGGGGCCGGCGACTACAGCGGCACCCTGTGAACCTACAGGAAACCGCGAAGAGGCAGGGGCAGCAGGGGCACCTGTGGCCCCCGTGGGGCGAGGGGCAGGGCACCGGGGAGCTGCACGTTCCATGCCCTGCTCGGGGCACACCCCAGAGCAGCACGGGAAAGGCCACGGGAAGACGCCAACACGCGCCACTAAAGGGCTCGAGTCGAGAGGGGCGCGCGGAAGCACCTCTTCCTGCCGGGAAAAACGAGGCTCTTTTGGTTTTGTCTGCAGACGCCCCTTAAGCTCTCAGAGGCGCCAGCAACGGCCAGCAACTCTCGAACGCCTCGCCTGCCTGCAAGCGGCCCGCGCCCGCCCCGCAGACGGTGGGGTCGCTGGAGTCTAACTGCAAGGGCCACGGCTGCGCGGGCCACAGGCGGGCGGCGGGCGGCGGCACCCTCTCCGGCGGGCGCTGTCCCCGCAGCGGGAGGCGGGGCCTACCTGGCGTCTGGAAGTTAATGCGCCTCATTTCCACAGGGTCCTTGGGGTGGTGGGGGGCGAGGTCGGCGTTGTTCAGCAGGCACTTGGTGCGGGGCTCCGAGTCCTTGCGTTTACTTCATGGGGGGCGGGGAGAGGAGCGTGTGAGCACCTCTGTGCCAAGTGTGCGCACGGACGGGCACACGCCGGCACCGCGAACGCGGCCCAGCGGGCGGCACGAGGCCAGCTGTGCGCACGGCTGGGCTCCCGGCCCCACCCGGGCGCGTGGCAGCTGCTGGGGCAGCCGGGGCACCCCGCCCCGCGGGCTCAGCGCCGCCCCAGCCGCTCCTCGGCCTCCCGCCTCAGGCCTCCCCTCCGGGGGCAGGCCCGGTGCTCACCTGTCGGGTTTGCTGCTCCCATGTGCAGACGCAGGTGAGGAGGGAAAGAGGACAGGTGAGCGTGTGCTGGCCACGCAGGGCCTGTTCGGTGACGGCCGGTGGCCGTAACGTCGCCGAGCCTTGGTCTCGGCCAGCAAATGGGGGGGAGCCTCCCTGCTGGGTCCCCCCCCCCCTCGCCGTCTAAGCTGCGACACGTCCCAGGTGGCCGCCTGGTGACTTTCGTCATTAAACTGGACAGAGGCCGCCTCTGCCCCAAATCGTGCTGAGTCGTGTGGGGCTCACGAGGAGTCGGACTGCTGGCGTGGTCTGAACCCCAGGCCGTGTGACATCGAACACGCGGCTTGACCTCTGAGCCTCGGTTTCCCTACCCGGCCCAGCGAGGGCCTCTGTGAGGGCCTGAGACGACCCCTCCCTAGGCCTGCCCCGAGCCCCCCCTTCCCAGGTCTCTCCCCCTCAGGCGGGGCCTCACTTCTTGTAGAGCAGGATGGCGATGACGATGCAGATGATGAAGACCACAGCCAGCACCGGCCCGATCACCCAGATGAGGCCCTCCTCGCCGTCCACGATGGGCTGGGGGTCGGGGTTGTCCAGCTGGAAGGGGTCTGAGAAGGGGCTGGCCGCAAACGTCTGCAGAGCGGGGCAGAGGGCGGGGACCTCCCTCAGGACCCCGCTCCCACACAAACCTCTGTGCCCAGCCCCCGCCACCCCTCCTCTGGCCCCCGCGAGCCGACCCCGCTGGCCGCGCTCATCTCCGCTCTCCCCGCCACCCCCGCGCTGGCCTCCCGAAGTCCTTCGCTCCTCTTGCACCTCCAGACTGTGACATGGCCAAGTCCTGGGCTGCCTTGTGTTTGCCGAACTCCTACACACCCGTCAAAGCCCCAGTCCCAAAGCCCCTCCCCCTAAACGCCTTCCTCTTGGGAGTCCCCCGACTCTGAGTGCAGGGAGCTGGGCGGGGTGGGGTGGGGTGGGGTCCGTGTCTGGACCTGAGGCCCTGGCCCTGGGGCCTGCGGCCACCCCGGGGGGCGGGGTTGCCGGATCCGGGCACTCACCGGCTCGCTCTTCTGCAGCACGGCCAGCACGAAGAGGACGTAGCGGTGGCCGGGCTCCAGGCCTCTGTTGTCAAAGCCGCCGTACTGCTTCTGGTCGCCCGGCTGGAAGGTGGACGGCAGCACGGAGAAGCGCGCCGCGATGTAGGGCCGCGGCGCCTCGAGCTGGCGGGAATGCCGCAGGCTGCGCCGCTGCAGCCGGGAGACGTCCTGGGTGAGCTGCGGGGGACAGGCGGGCGGGCCTCGCTCAGAGCCGGGCGGGGCGTGGCCCACTGGGGCGGGGCCCGACGTGGAGTGGGGCGGGGCGCCACGTGGTGGGCGTGGCCCACTGGGGCGGGGCCCGACGTGGAGTGGGGCGGGGCGCCACGTGGTGGGCGTGGCCCAGTGGGGCGGGGCGCCACGTGGTGGGCGCGGCAGGGCATGATGTGTGCGTGCGGCGGGGCACGGCATGGTGGGCTTGACGGGGGTGCCCAGTGGCCAGGACGTCTGCCCGTGGCCAGGCCCACAGCCCTCACCTCCTCCAGGTCCATGTCCTCGGGGCTGCCCAGTGGGGTCAGAAACTGGCCACCACGAGACTTGCGCAGCGGCACCATCACGATGAAGTAGCTCCTGTTGGGAGGAGCAGAGGGGAGTCGTGAGCGAGCCCTGCCGTCTGGGAGTGCGTGGGGAGCCCCCGCACTGAGCCCTCCCTTCTGCCCACAGTGGCAGGCCTTTCCCCTGCAGCCCCAGCTGTGTTTGAACCGAAAGGCCTTCGATGACACTGTGCCTTCTGCACAAGAAGCCTACCCCATGCAATTACAGCCCTTGAACTCCTACACATCCTTCAAAACCCCCACTTCCACGCCCACACATTTTTGGAGCCCTTAATTTCCCTCTGCCTCCCAAGCAAAGTCCTCTCCCCACTGGGGACTCTGGTGCCTCTTACTGCCACACCAAAGGGCCAAGCTTCTGGGTTTAGGTGTCCCCCCATCAATCTGGGAACCCCAAATCAGTGGATGATCAACTACACGGGCATGTCAGGAAATGCTGGAGGAGCAGACCCACGACCACGTGTCGTGACAGCGCCCATGGGGAGCACGGGACACGTGACGTGAGGCTGACGTAACCCCCACTTTACACGAGGTGAGGAAATGCAGGCACCAGAAGGTGCCGCAGCCGGCCCCGGTCCCACGCTAGCTGAGGGGTGCCAGGGGTCCCGGGGGCGGGGGGTTGAGCATACTGGACGGGCACGGGGCTCTGGCCGTCGGGCAGGTACACCAAGATGAAGCCGTCGGTGTCGGGCTTCGGGGCCACACTAGGCTTGCCACTGAGCAGGTTGAAGGCGGTCCAGGCGGTGACAGTCTGCTGGAGGCCACCCAGGCTGCTGCCCCGGTTGGTCAGCACAAAGTTGTAGAAGGTGTTGGGCTTGAGGTGCGTGATGAGCTTCTTGGTGGTTCGGCCGTCGACGTCCAGCGTGAGCCCATTGTACTGGATCTGTGGGCCAGGTCCGGCTCAGTGCAGCTCTGCGCCCAGCCCCCGCCCCGACTGAGCCGCGATCCAGACTCAGCCCTGACCCCGCCACACTGAGCCTCCACCCCAGCAGAGCTCTAACCCCAGGCTAAGCCCCGACTCGTGAATCCCACCCCTGACTGAGCTCTAACACTCTAAAACTGGGCCCCAACTTCTGACAGAGCCTCAATCCTAGCTGAGCCCCAGCTCTGAGTCTCAACTCAATCTGACTAAGCCCTGGTCCCAGAAGCAGCTCCCGCCCCAGACTTAGCCTGTTTAGACTGAGCCTCTAACCCAGCTGAGCCCCAGCTCTGCACCCCAATCCTGTCTTAGCCCTAATCCCAAACCGAGCCTGAACCCAGACCGAGCCTCGATTCCCGGTGAAGACCGCTCCCACCCCACCCCGAGCACAGCCAAAGCCCACCCCCCCACACTGCCTGCTGACCCACTGGCCGCCTTGGGGCCGCACCTTGTAGGGCGTGGGGGAGTCGTAGTTGTCGGGGAACTCCCAGCTGAGCAGGACCGAGGTCTTCATGATCATCTTCACCTTGAAGTTCTTAGGCGAGACTGCGCCGGGCAGCGGCCGAGCGGGAGAGAGCAGAAGAGAAGCCGGGTGAGCGGGGGACGGGGCGGGTAGCGGGTAGGACGGGGCGGCCCAGGCGCTCCCTGTCTTCTGCTGTGCCTATGGCCTTCCTGCCTGGCCCTGGCCCGGCCCTGCCTGGCCCTGTCCCAAGTCCCTGCTGGGGGAGACGGCGCGGCTGCAGAGAGAAGGCAGAGGAGGAGGGGTGGGGGCCGGCGGTGCCACCGAGGCATGTCCCACCTTTGCCAACGCCAGAGCCTGGGGGTCCGGACTCGCCTCGAGCGTCCATGAGGAAGCAGAAAAGTGAGCACTTACCTGGCGGGGGAGAGGGAGGGGGCTGGGGTGGGGGGGGGCGCGAGGCCCAGTCCGGCTCTGGTGTGGGGGTCGCCGCGCGCCTACCTTGGTCCCGCAGGAACGTCCGGTAGCGGACGGGGGGGCTGTAGGGGCCGGGGCCCCGGCGCGTGTGGGCCCGCACTTGGAGGTCATAGGCCGTGTCGGGCTTGAGGCCCTGAAGCGTGAGCACGTTCTCGGCCCCCGGCTCAGCCGCCGCGGGCAGCTCGGTCTCTCGGGCGGGGCCCAGGGTGCCGGCCTCCCGGACGGCCACCGTGTACTTGACGATGGCCCCGTTGCGCTCGGCGGGCACTGGCGGCAGCCAGCGCAGCAGGACGGTGCCGGCCGAAGCGTTGCCGGCCGCCTCGAGGATCTGTGGGTGGCCTTGGGGCGTGTCTTCCGGGATGCTCAGGACCTCCACCGCCTCCTCGCCCAGGCCGCCGCGGCTCCGGGTCGCCAGCCGGAACACGTACGTGGCCCCCTTGTGCACGCCGGCCGCGGTGTAGCGGTCCTCGGTGGGCGGGAACTCCAGCGTGGCCAGGGGCGACGCGTCCTCGCGGCCGAACTGCAGGCGGTAGCCCAGCACCTGGTCCTCGGCGGTGCTGGCCGGGGGCTCCCAGCGCGCCAGCAGGCTGCCCTCGGGGGTCTGCTGCACCGACAGGGTGGGGCGGCCCAGCACTGTGGGGACACAGGGCTGGCGTCAACGGCCACCCGCCGGTCTTGGAGCATGGGGGGGGGGGGGGGGTTGTGGCTTTTAAAAGAGGGTCTCTGGGAGGCCTCGGCGAGAAGCAAAGCCTTGAGGGAGGGGAGGGAGGGAGCTGCAGGGGGGGGGTGTCTGGGGGGACAGTGTTCCAGGCAGCAGAATCAGCCAGCGCAAAGGCCCTGCGGCAGGTCGAGCGTGAGGAACAGCACGGAGGCCGCGGACTGAGAAAACCCAACGAAGGAAAACACCCCCGGACGTCACGGCGGGCCGCGCGCACTCACCCCCTTTACCCGGGACGTCACGCGCCTCTTGCCTGGCTTATCTGACCCCTGCTGGAGCCTGATTAATGCCCCGGGGACACAGGAGTGTCCAAAATCCTGCTCGTGCCTCGTGGCCCTCAAAGTCTAAGTAATGACGAATGCGCCAAGAGATTTTGGGGTGAGGTAAAGAAAAGGGAAGGCTAGGCTGTACAAAAGGAACCAGGCTTCTCCACTGCAGGACTTATCAGGACCTTTAATGGACCGTGCCGCGGGTAGGCAGTGAATACAGTGGGTTCAGCTTAGCAAGCAGCATCATGCAACACCCCTGAGGAGAAACGGATCACGGGAGGCTCCTTGGAGGAGGTGACGTGTACCCAAGGTGGATGTGGGGCCTGGTCCTTTCCACTGGCAAAGGAAACAGTATGGGCGGGGCTGGCGGTAGCGTAGAGAGGGGCTGTGTCTAGCCTGAATGCCAGGCTATGGGGTCAGAGGTGTGGCACCGAGGGTCCCCAAAGAAAGAATGGGTGTGTGAGGTGGGACGGGGGCCTTTCTATAGCTCCTCAAGCACACTGAGCCCGCCCCCCACTCCACCCGGGACATGCTCCTCAGGTCCATGGCTCCCTCCCACCTCACTCAGCTCAGCTGCGGCTGGGAAACAAACAGATCCTTGGGACTGATGAGAAGGGCCAGACGGGGGAACTGAGGCAGGGCTGCCAAGAAAGGCTTCGCGGTACAAGTAGGGAGATGGGCACACCGCCCCAAAATGACAAGCCACCCGAGGTGGTCGGAGCCACGATGGGGCGGGACAGAATGCTGGGGGGGGGGGGCCCAGAGAGAGCACAGAATCGAGACTGGGATGCGGGCGGGGAAGGACTCCGTGAGCAGGCGGAGACAAGGCAAAGGCCTAACGGATGGGGCAGACGCGGCGGCCTGGAGAAGGGGCTCCGGGCAGAGGGCCTGGCGGGATAAAGCCAGAAGGGGACAGAGGGCGAGGTGGGTACAGTCAGCTGCTGTCTGTCCGCCTCTGGCGCGAGCCACGTCGCTGGGGAGGCGAGTGAGGACGACGGGGTTGGACCCTGCTGGGGAGCCCCCCGCCCCGCCCTGCTCTGACACACCCTCTCCGCACAGGGGCTCAGGAACTCTGCGGGGACGCCAGGGGAAAGGGGACCATGGGCAGGGGACGGGGGGTCTCGTACCTGCTCCCTTGGTCACGACCACCTTGGGTTTGCTGCGGGCACCGTCACCTTTCATGGTGTAGGCGGCTACAGTGATGGAGTAGGCGGTCTCAGGCTGCAGGTTTGTGATGACCATCTCCTGCAGGGGGGTGGGGGTGGGGTCAGCGAGCGGCTAGGGCTGAGACCGGCCCTGCCCACCCTCCTCCCTGGGCTGGGCACGAGCAAGGTGGATGTGGGGCCTGGTCCTCAGGCAGAGACGTGCACCGAGCTCATGCGCAGACCCCCACAGGAAGCACGTGCATGCTGAGATGGGCACACGCAGCCGCAGCCGGACGAACCTGCCTCACCCGCCGGGACCAGCGATCTAGCTCCCACGCCCATCCCCAGTCTGTCCTCCCCAAAGCAGCCACCAGAGGGCGCCTGGGAGCACCTGAGTCAGGTGCCAACAGCCTGGCATGGCTCCCACCTCCCGCAGGGTAAAAACCCAAGTCCTCCCCGCCCACAAGGCCCTGCCTGACCTGCCCCGTCCCCTCCCTCTCCCCCCCTCGCTCACGCTGCCCCAGCCACACAGGGCTCCTCACAGCTCCAACACGGTCCTGCCCCAGGACCTTTGCACAGGCTGCCCCAGGACCCTCTGCCTCCACTACACCCACTGGGAATTCCCCACGTAAATTTGCAACAGCCCATAGTTAAATTTTCAGGAATTTTAGAAGCCAGTTACGAAATACAACTGTTATTTAAAGGTAAATTATGTAAACATGCAAATAAATCATGTTAAAAACAAAGGTACTACCTACTCAAAGCTCCTGTCCCTAATTACTGCACTACCTGTCCCACACCTACGCTCTCCAGGTTACTCTGCCTCGGGTCTTGTGGTCGAAAGCTACACAGCGATGAGCTAGCGCACCCTGAAACCGACGCGGTGAGGGCATTTACACGGGGGCGGCGGGGACTGCGCCCGGTCAGGGCCCCCACAAGCCCACCTGGGGAGACGCCTGTTCAGCCTGCACCACGGTCCACCCCCTGCCGCCACCAGAGCTGCGACCTGACACGTATCTGTGTCTTCTCCCCACTGACGTCCCCTTCCCACACTGGACTGTGACCCTGGGAAGGGCTGGCTCGGGGCTCCTCCTTGGTCATTGTCACATCTGCAGCACCTTGCACAGGATCCGACCTACACTAGGTCTCAGTAAATGACTTCTCACTCGCCCTGACTTGCACGTACAGTGTCACACGTGTGCCCATGTCCCCACGCATGCAGACCCACAAACACGGTCCGGCATGCCTGGGCGATGTGGGGTGACCCCAGGTCAGGAGCACGAGGAGGGGGACAGGGATGCATGAATACAGAGTCTCCTGCCCCTGAGCCCCAGGGTCTCGGTGGGTGGGAGGCGCTGAGCTGGAGCCCACGGGTGAACTCCCCCCCCCATGGGAGGAGGCAGAGCCTACGGCCCCCCTCGCGTAAAGGGCAAAAAGAGCCCAGAGAGGCAGCGACTGGCCCGAGGTCACACAGCAGTCCCGCCTCTGGCTCGCAGCCTCCCCGGAAGGCGTGCCGGGGCAGAAACAGCGGTGCCACAGGCCTCCCCTCTACCCTGCGCCCCCCACCCCTCTTGTCACTCAAGGGCCAGAATGAAGCGGGTGTTTTGGCCAGAGAGAGAAATTTCTAGGCCAGGGAGGGCGGAGGCAGGTGATAAAAGAATCAGGCCGGGTTGGAAAGTGACCTGGCTCTGGTCCGGGTTCGTGGGAGGCGGTGGGGGGTGGGGGGCGGTGGGGCGCAGGGGCGGCGGGGCGGGCCCACCCGGTCAGAAGGCACGCCAGGCTGCGGGAACAGCTCGAGCAGAGGGGTGGTGGCGAGGCCCCCAAGGTGTGGGGCAAGCCGGGCATGAAGCGCGACCATGAGCCCCTCAGACTCCAGGGGCCACCCAGGTCAGGATAACGAGTGACCTCCGGGCCCAGGCCTCTGCCTCGTGTCCAGGTCACCCCTCCCGGGTCCCCAGCAGGTGCCACCTGGGGCTGCCTGCCCATCTGCCTGATATGAAACAGGCTGGAGCTCCCAGAGGCGATGCGGTGCACACGAGGGGACTCAGAGGAGGAGACCCTTTGACAAGGGAGCTGCGGGGGGGGGGGGGGGGGGCGGGGGACAAGGCGGGTCACAGCACAGCACGGCCCGCGGGAAGAGCAAGAGCTCGTCAGTGGCCGGAGGACGCTACTTACATATTCGGCTGTGTCGTCCGTCTCCCACTGAGCGCGGGAGGAGGCGGCAGGGGAGAGAGGAGGCGGTGAGCGGAGGCCAGAGGGAGGGGAGCAGCGAGGGGGGCAGGAGCGCGGGGCCGGGCCCCGCCCCGCCCGCCCGGGGCCCCGCCCGCCCGCGCCGCGCCCCGGAGCCCCGCCCACCTGGGCGTCAGCCAGCATGATGTCCTTGATGCGCGGTGGCCCGCGGGCCTCGGCGCCCTCCATGCGCACGTAGTGGACCTGGTAGCCGCGGATCTGGCCGTGCTGCCGGCCGGGCGCGGGCGAGCGCCACAGCACGCGGATGGCCGTGGCGTTGAGCGCCTCCGCCTCCACCTTCCGCGGCGGCGCGCTGGGCACTGGCGGGGGAGCGGAGGGGAGGGCCGGGCGGGCCGTTACTGGGGCGCTCGGCCTCGCCCCGGGCAGCTGCCCGATGCCAGGGTGCCAAGTGGCTGCCAGTTAACCATCAGCCGGGAGCGCACGCCTCCTTCACGCCTCCCCCAGCCCGGGGAGGGGGCCCTGACGGGGTGCCCCATTCACAGAGGCCCCCCGCGCCGCTGGGCCACGGGGCGCGCTTGGGCCAGCCACGCCCCGCTCTGAGAACACTGTGCACACGGCCACCATCCTCACAGCACCCCTTCTGGGTAGGGGCTTATTCTCGTTTACAGACGGGGAAGCTGAGGCCCAGTGCACTGATTCCGTGATCAGAGTTAAACCAGCAAGAGCCGGGGTTAAAACACCAGACAGTCCAGCGGTGTGACCCCACGGACCGCAGGGTGCGGCCAGCCCACTGGCACCAGCCCCCGGATCAGAGCCCTCGCTGCGCACGCCCACCCCAAGGTCCGGCAGGACGAGCTGCTCCATTTCCCCCCGAGATTTAGGACGCAATGCAGAGCTGCCCACTGGAACTTTAGGCCAGTGGCTCGGAAAACAAACCCGGTTCCACCAGGCTCAACTCTATTCGGGAAGCTGCTTGCTTTGCCCAATCAACCGCACGCCCTCGGCTTCCGCCGGTGGGCACCCCACCTCTCCCTGCAGCTGAAGACTTTCCACCTTGCAATGGGTCACCGCGAGAATACTGACATCCCAGAAACTGACCAACGGAACACATGGGTCTCTGTCCCCCAGGGAGCTAGCGAGGGGTTAAACGTGATCAGCAGACAGGCTACCTCCTCTCAGAGAGGACGATGGCTCAGAACCAGGACGCTGCGGATTCTGTCTCAGCCCGAGATAAATCTAAAAGCTGGGCTTCCGGGGTCAGGGACCTCAAGACTTTTGCAAGTGCGACTTGCTGCTTCTTACACTGCTCCCGAGGTTTCCACCATCGGACCAAAATATAGGGCTGCCACGCAACTCTCCTGGCACAAGGCTCAGGTCTAGGATGGAGGGTTCCAGAACCGAGGTGCCCCAGGCTCTCGGGAGGCTGCTGGCTTCGTGCCTCCCTCTCGGGACAGTGGCTTCTACCTTCTGGCCACCGGCCAGCCCAGTTTTCCAGCTAGGAGGCTCCGAGGCTGGCCCGGGCCGGGGCCTGCGGGGGGGTCCCTGGGCCGGGGCGGTGCTTACCGTCCTCGTCGGTGCGGATGACCACGGGCGAGCTCTCGGGCCCTGGTCCCACCTCTGTGTGTGCGACAGTCGTGATGCGGTACTCCGTCCACTTGTCCAGCGCCTCCAGCAGGATCTGAGTGGTGGTCGGGGGGATGCCGTTCACCTCCTTGGGTTGCGGGTCCTCCGAGCCCAGCGGTCGGTAGCGGACGCTATAGCTCACCAGGGCCCCGTTGTGCGTTTCCGGCGGCGGCGGGCGCCAACTTACCAAAATGGCCGTGGAGCGCGTGCTGACGCACTTAACATCTTGAGGGGGGGCGGACGGTTCTATGGGAGGGGGGAGAACGTGGGGGTGGGGAAGGGAGGCGGGATGGGCAGGGAGGGGGCGGGGAAACAAAAGATGGGAAAGAGAAAATAAAAAAGAAGATGATAACAAACAAAACAGGACTAAAGCAAAGAGAAGTCGAACCCAAAAGAAGCGGGTGTCAACCAAAGGTGAGATGGGCAGGTGGGGGGTGGACCGGGAAGGCTGGCCAAGAACACCTCGCTCGCTTATGGGGCTGCCACTACTTGGCACACAGTAGGTCTCAGGTAGCCTGTGGAGCGCACACCAAGTGCCAGGCATTGTGACGAGAGAAACAGTAATAAAAGCCCCATTTACTGGGCACCTGCTATGCACCAGGCATGGTGCCAAGGGCTTTATAGAATAACCGCGAAAGTACCAAGCCCCTACTATGCGCCGAGCACGATGCCGAGGGCTCGATAGATTAACAGCAGATGTACTTGTTTGTCCAACGTCTACTGTGTGCCAAACACCGTGCTGAAGGAAGAGCAATAAAGGCCTCGCTTACTGGGTACCTACTATGTGCAGTCGCCATGCCAAATTGAAAAGCAATAAAAGCCCCAATTATTAGGTCAGGCGCCAGGCACGGTGCCAAGGGCTTCGGAGAGTAACAGTAAATACTTATTTGTTGAACACCTACTGTATACCGGGCACTATGCCAGAGGAACAGCAAAAGCTCCAATTACTGGGCACCTACTGTGTGCCAGGCACAGCACCAGGGGTGGGACAAGAGTAAATATACTCATTGACTGAGCGCCTACTGTGTGCCAGGTACGATGCCACAGGAATGGCAATAAAAGCCCCATTTATTGGGCACCTACTGTATGCCAGGCATGGTGCTAACAGCGTCACAGGATAATGGTAAATGCATTTATTTCCTGAACACCTTCCGTGTGCCAGGGAAATAGCAACGAAGGCCCTATGTACTGAACACCCAGTATGTGCCGGCCACCGTCCACGTGGGAAAGCAATAAAAGTCCCATTTACTGGGTAACTACTATATGCCAAGCACCATGCCGAGGGCTTCAAATGACAGTGAAATGTTTATTGACCCCTGTGTGCCAAGCACTGTGCTAGATAATAGCAATAAAAGCCCCACTTGTTGGGTACCTACTATGTGTCAGGCATGGTGCTAAGAGCTTCACAGCATAACAGTAAACACATTTACTTACTGAGCACCTACTGCGTGCCAGGGCAACAGCATTGTAAAGCCCCACTGATTGGGTACCTAATGCACGCTAGGCTCAGTGCTAAGAGCTTCACCGGTTAACAGTAAAAGCAACTATTTACTGAACACCTGTTCTACCAGAGACCCCGAAGGCCACCCCAAGAGCTTACTTCAGCCACTGCAACCAGGACCACCCTCTTGGCCCACTTGAAAATAATGCCCATGTCTTAGGCGCCTGCTGTCTGCCCGTTAGCATGCCAAGGGCTGTAGAGAGTAATACAAGGGCCTGTTTATTAGACGCCTGCTGCGTTGGTCCCAGGCTCAGGCTTTACGGATAACACAGCCCATATTTAGCGCCTACTGTATGCCAGGGTCTTTACAGGTCAGAGTTCCGTGCTGAGCCCCTACTATGCACCTGGCACCACACTAAGCCCATTACGGAGCGGCAGCAAGTCTCGCTTCTTGAGCGTCTGCTATGGGCTGGGTATCATAATGGCCTCCTAGAGATAAAAAGAACAGTTGCCTTTTATGCAGCACCTACTGTGGGCCAGGCACTGTGCTAAAGTCTTTATCAGACAAAGCCCTCACGTGTTAAGGAAAAGCCCTTGCATATTAAGCACCTACTGTGTGCCAGGTACTGTGTTGGGACTTAACTGAAAACCATTCCCACATATTTAAGCACTTACTATGTGCAAGGCACTGTACTAAGGATACTTTAATAGTTCTCACCTCTTAAGAACCTACTGTGTGCTAACAACTATTGTTACTGGATTACAGCAGTTGTCCCCATACATTAAATCCCCGCTGTGTGCCAGGGACTACGGAAAGAGCCTTACATAAAAATGGTACTAGTTCTTATTGAGCACCTACTGTTTGCACACACAGTACCAAGGGCTTTGCAGATAAGAAGCCCCTGTTTTGAGCACTAACTGTACCAGTACCATGTTAGGCCCTTTCAGACTGACAATGGCTCCCATGTGAGCACCTACTATGTGCCTAGCATAGGCTAACCTCTTTAAATAAAGTGCCACTTATCGAGCACTTATTGCATGCCAGGCATTGTGTCGAGAGCTTTGCAGAACCATAACTGCAGCCCCCACATTTTGGATACCTTCCGTGTGCCTCGCAAACTGCTAACAGTGCGACAAACTACTAATCGCTTCCATTCACTGAGTGCCAACTATATGCCCAGCACTGTGCCAATCCATGTTTAGATTTAAAACAGCAGCTGCATATATGGAGCACCTACTGTGTACCAGGCAACATACTAAGGGCTTTGTTGGGTAACGGTGACAGTTCCCACATACTAAGCACCTACTGTGTGTGTTAAGGGCTTTACAGAATAACAGTAATAGCCTCCATGTGTTGAATACCTACTACGGGCCAGGCCCTGTGTTAAGGGCATTATTGGTAATTAGCCTCATGTTCTATGCGCCTCCTGCATACCCAGCACCCTAATCGCTTTATAGACACAAAATTCGCCCCACTGATCACGGTTCATTTAATTCTCATGACCCCCCCCCAGGGGGCCGGAACTATCACCCCTCTAGCCCCACCCCACGTTACAGGTGGGGAAACCACTTTCAAAGCCTACCTGCCTGGTTTTCTATTCTCATTAAGTGCCTAGTGGGTGCCAGACCCCACCCGTCCTGGGGGCTTTTCACGTATCGCCTCCCGTTTTACAGATGAAGAAAATGAGGTCAGGAGACAGCAAGTTACCTGCCCAAGGGCACATGGCAAGAGGCAGGACTTGAACCCAGGCTCGGCTGTTGTCCGAGGGCAGTCTCAGCTTGAGGCTGGGAATTCTGACTTAAGCCCATACCATCTATCAGCTCGGGCCAGGTGAGGGTGGCTGGAGCCACGCTGCCTCAGGTGCTCAGCGTCCACCCGGCCCGGAGGAAGGCCCGGAAAGGTCGCCGGCCTTGTCCGACATCAAGGCACAGAGGACCCTCATCATCATGCCAGCCTGTTGTTCACTGAGCATGGCGTATAGCGTATAGAGTGCTTACTACATGCACACCCTATGCTGGACCCTGGGGTCCAGAGATGAATCAGAGGCCCCTGTCTTCAAAGACGTCAGGCCACGAGGGACCCCAGAGACCATGCGGATGGATTACTTCAACTAGAATGACCCTCCAGACTCAAAGTGAAACACTGGAGCTCCATCCTCCAAAACTAGATACTTGGGGTCCCCCCCTTATTTCTTGACCAGCCACCCCAACCAAAAGTGCCCGGGGGAATCAGGCAGGAGTGGAAAAACCAACCAAGGAATGTGCCGGAAGGAATGAATGCGCTGAGAAAGGGGGAGGAAAAATAAAACCAAAACCATAATAAAACATGAAACAACGGTGATGGTGATGATGATGAAAAAAACCATAATAAAAGAAAGAAAGACGCCTTCCAGAAAACTCCCAGTCTGGTTACCTACCTTCCACTCTTCAACTGCTAACTTACAAGACTTTCTTACGAGAGAGGGAAGTGGTGAGTGCTGAGCTACAAGGCCAGACCGCGCTCTGGGTGGGTCTCCAGACGGAAGCGGGCCCGCAGCCCCGCTCCAGCCCCTCGTGTGGGCACGCGCTGTAGTTCCGGGCTGGCGCCGACGAGGCGGGGCGGCGGGGCGGTGTCTGGGGAGACCCACGGCTGAGTGGTCTGGCCTCCACCTACCCTTGAGTTCAGCCTAAGAAGCCCGCAGCCCCCGGGGCTGTACGCCTGGCCCTGAGTCTCGGCTGTCAGCTCTCTCGGGCCCCGCCCGTCTCGGGGCGAGAAGTGGGGAGGCTCTCCTCCCCGATCCCCTGGCCTGGGCCGCCCCAGAGGTCCGCGTGGCCGGGCTGAAGCTGCTTTCTCCACGACCGTGGTGGCCGCCTCCTTCACAATCCGGCCCAACCTGCGTGGCATCTGGGGAGGGGGTGGGCGTGAACGGGCATGCGGGCTGCGTGTGCGGCAGCGTAGGGTTCCGGATCCCCGTTTCTGGGCAGGCGCCCCTCTCGGCGGCGGGGTGGGGAATCGGGCACCGGACTGCGTGCAGCCCGGAGCGGCCAGGGCAGGCGAGAGGCACGCAGGGTGGGCCGTGTTTGTGAGCCTGCTTGAGACCAGCGCGTACTCACCTTCGCACGCCCGTGCCGGGCTCTCACGTGGCCGCCCAGGCCACAGGACCCCCTCACTGATCGCCTCACGGACCAACACCCCCGGCCGCCTGTGAGCCACAGAGGGCTCGGGCCGAGGGAGCGGGGGGCGGAGGGGGCCGGGGGGGCGGGGTGCCGTGTCCCTGAGGCCCCCGGTCCCAGCGGCTCAGACACCCTGGCCGAGCTGGTCACTCTGGACTGGCCCGTGACCGCCCCTCACCCTGGGCACACACGCGGGGGAGTGTGCGTGAACGCTGAAGCTTCCAGACAAGGCCTGGGTGGCCACGCCGTGACTGACTGAAGGGGGGAGGGGGGAGGGCCACAGGGGCACAGGCCACAGCAGTGGAGGCCACGCCACGCTAGGCCAGGCAGAGAGGAGGGAGCAGAGGACGGAAGGGCTGCTTCAGCCTCGCGCTCGGAGCCGGCGGGGAAGGCAGTGGCGGGGGCCACGGTGTGGCCCAGAGCCAGCTGCCAGCGGCAGCGTCCTGGCCCAAAGGTGACTTATTTAGGACAGGGAGGCCAGGCAGGCACAGCGAAAAAGTCTAGGAACTTGAGAGTCCTGTACTGGGCTCTGCTCTACCCCCAAATCCAGCATGAGCTCTGACTCCCACTGCCCCTCCCCTCAGTAGTGAGGACCTTGCCTTGGCGGGGAGGGAGGGCCACCTGGGGAGGTGGGGTGGTCTCTGTGCCCTTTGCCATCTCGGGGGTGTGAGCTGGAACAGCCTCATGTACCCCTCCAAACTCCTGGGAGATGGGTACCACGTGGTCATTCAATTAAGCCCAGATTCAGGCGAGGAGGAGGAGGGGTGCAGTCAGCGACTGCTCCCAAACTAAGGGCGAACTGGCCACGTGTCGCCCCCCAGGAAGACAGGGAGACTGGACCCCGCACCCGAGCCCCTCACGGCCCTGGTGCCGGTGGTCGTGTCCGAGGTGGAGGAGCCAGGCGGGGTCGGGCCGGAGGCGCCCCCCCCCCAACCCCCTGCGGCAGGCTCTGCCCGGGTCGGTGCACTCAGAGGACATCTGCGCCGGCCGAGGGTCCCCCCCGCACGTGAGGGCGGGGTCCACGAGACACCTACTGGACTGCAGCGTGCGCTGCCGAACCACCGACGTGAAGGCGCCCAGGCCTTGCGGGGAGCGGGCCGCCAGGCGGAAGGCGTACTCCGTGTTGGGCTTGAGGTCGTCCACCACGAATGCCGTGGCCGGGTCGAAGGTCCTCCCGACCTGGGAGCGCGGGCGGGAGAGACGGAGGGAGACCCGGAGGGAGACAGAGACAGAGACCGTGAAAGACAGGTGAGGAGGCGTTAAACGACGCACAGAGACGACAACGAGTTACAGCGAGGCAGAGACGCAGGAGAGAAACGCGGAGACGAAGCGGGCAGGGGAAGGAGAGAGGGAGCACGCGGGGGCGGGGCGGGCACGGCCGGCCAGCGGGGGCAGCGCGAGGGGCGGCCGGCAGGGTGGGGGGCCGGGTCAGCCCCCACTCGGCCTGACCTCCCCCCACCGGCCCCCCTACTCTACCTGCCGCTCCCCGGCCCCCCCTCTGCCCCTCTACCTGCGCCGCGCTCGGCCCGCCTCGCCCAGCCCCCAACTCGGCCTGACCTCCCCCCACCAGCCCCCGTACTCTACCTGCCTCCCACCTGGTCCCCCACTCTGCCCACCACACCTCCTGCCCCCTCACCCTGCCTGACCTCCTTCCCCGGGCCCCCACTCTGCCCGGCCCCAGGTACCTCTCTGCCGTGGTCGCCCTCCCGGAACAGGAGCTCGTACTTGATGACACTCTCCTGCCTTGGGGGGCTCCACGAGAGCCCGATGCTCGTCTCCGACTTGGCCTCGGCCCGGAAGTTCATGGGCTGGCCGGGCACTGGGGGAGGCAGAGAGGCAGAAATGGGGGGTCTGGGAGCAGCTACCCACCACCCCGCAGAGGGCGCCCGACTTCCAGGAGTCCCCCTCTCCTCAGAGAGATCACAGCCCTGAAGGACAGGCTTGTCTCCGGATGCTTCCGGAATGTTCTCTCACTGCTCTTATTACGCCCATTTTCCCAGGGGAACCCCTATTGCCCATGTCAGTTGCCCACCTCAATTCTTCTACCCTCTCCGCTTCCAGTGGAAAAAACATTTAACACTTCCCTTTTCAGATCACCCCCATGCCTTCCTCCTCCCCCAAATTAAATGACAGAGAACCTGGTTGGAACCTGGGTCTCCATCCTGTGCCCGCTCTGGTGGCCCCGTCTCGATCCCCCTGTCCCTCCGCCTGAGCTGCCTGCGTCTTGCTGGGTCTGAGGTTCGGGACTGCCGAGCCCACGAACACAGGCCCAGCAACCTGCAGAGCTGGCACCCCACGCACCTCAGGGCCCCCTCCCCGCCCCGGCCGTGCCCCGCCCCCGTCCTCAGACGCAGCCCCGCAGAGCTACCTGGGTGTCCACCTGCAGCCCCGTGGGCTTGCCAGACGGGACTGTCCCAGCAAAGCCGGAAACGTGGGTTTTCTGGGACAACGTCCTGCTTCAAAGCGCCACGCGGGACGCCCAGACCGCCCTGTGGCTCCCGGCGCAGCCGGCCCGCCGCACGCCGGGAGGCGGCCCAGCCCCGCACGGCCGCCTCCGCCTCCCCCGGGCCACCCGGGCCGGCCGTCCCCACGGCGCGCGCCTCCCGCGGGCTCCTCACCTCCCTGCTGCGTCTTGACCTGGATGGGGTCCGAGAGGGGCCCGTCGCCCACGGAGGTGAAGGCCAGCACACGCACGGTGTAGGTCTCGTCCTCCAGCAGGCTGCCCACGGTGGTCAGCAGGCTGTCGTCCACGTTGTGCTTCTGCCAGTTGCCCACGGGGTGCTCGGGCTCCATGGTGTAGTAGACCCGGTAGCCGCGGATCAGGCCGTTGGGCTCCACGGGCTCCTCCCACTGGACGATCATGGTGGTGGCGCTGAGCATGCGGGCCTGCACGTTCCGCGGGGCGCTGGCTGGCGCCTGCTCGCCCGTGCGGGTGACCACGGACTCACTGGGCGGGCCCTGGCCGATGGAGTTGACAGCCGACACCCAGATCTCGTACTCGGAGTTGGGGCTCAGGCCGCCGATGCTGTAGCGCGTGGTGGTGACGTCCTCTTTGATCTGGTACGGCCCGTCCTGGCTCTTGGACTTGTACTCGATGACGTAGTAGGACACGGGGTCCGGGTTGCCAGAGTCCCACGTGATGGTGATGCTGGTGGCCGTGTTCTCTGTCACCATGGGAGTCCCGGGGGCCTTGGGGAGAGCTGCGGGTGGGGCACGGGCACAGTCGGGCACAGCGGCCGCGGGCCCCGAAGGCTGTGTGACTTCCTGCCACGCGACCGCCCTCCCTGCGCAGCGACGATGGCCACTGTTCCGTCGCCCAGAGCAGGGCGCAGCAGACGCCAGCCCGAGGCCTGGCACCTGCTTCTGTAAATCGGGTTTTCTCAGGACACAGCCATGCTTACGCGCCGCCCCTGGCCGCTGCCCTACCACGGCGGCAGGGCTCAGGGGCGGCAGCACAGACCAGGTGGCCCGGGAAGCCGAAAACACTTACTTTTAAAAAATATCCGCTATTTAAGAAAAACAGTGACGTGAAGAAACAGCGGCGGCGCCGGCCCAGCTCGGGGCTGCGCGCTGCTCGGCCGAGCCCGTGTCCGACCAGCCGCCGCCTGCCGCGCACTGCGCCTGCGACGCGCACGGCCAGCTCAGGGCCTCACCCGCCACGGAGGCTGGCGGCGGCGGCGGCCTCACGCGGCTTCTGCCACCTAAGGGCGCCTCGTTTCCTCGTCCGTCTGTCCTTCCCACCAGCAGGGACCACGCTGTGTTTACGGCTGCGTCCCAGCACCTGCATGACTGTGACTGCCTCTGCCTCGTGCTCCCAGTTCTCGCACCGCGCAGGCCCCCCAAGAAGCATTCATTCACCCAGAGGTCGATCCCTCCACAAAATGAACAACGAACCAACTGACCCTGACACTTCCTATGACCCCGGGGCGGGGCTCGTTGAACCTTTCTGGCAAGAGCCCAGACAGTAAATACTTGCAGTTTTGCTACTCTTGTAGCTACAAAGCTGCCACGAACAAGGTTGAACAATTGAGCACGTGCCAATAAAACTTTATTTATAAAAACGAGGAGAGGGCCGCATTCGGCCCAAGGGCTATAGTTTGACGGCCTCTGTTCTAAAGCTAGAAAAATTTTCAGGGACACCTTCCTCTGAATCTAACCACAGAGTGGAGACAGTAGGAGAATCTGCAGTCCCATGCGACCCCTCCCTACCCTGCCCCACCTCTCTCCCTGAACCTTCTCACGGGCTGTTCCCTTTTCTGAGAACTGTTCCCCATCCTCTTTGGCGCATTCCTTTTCAATTTCTAGTCTTTTCCGGACCTAGCTTTCCTGGGAGGTGGGACTTTCACTCTGGGGTGTGAACGATGCTACGCGGCCCCCGTCATGGCCCTAATTAGCCTGTATCATGGCTCCCTGACCATCTCCCACCTTGGACTGTGAGCTCAACGGAGCAAGCCCCTGTCCCACTCCTCGGAGCAAGGCCCAGAAGAATCTGTGACCGATAAACGTGTCCACAGAACCATCCCTTCCATGGCCGCAAACGACCGAGGCCAGACTCAAGAGGTCTTCCGCCCGCCTCCCCCTGCCCCCTGCCCCCTGCTCACATTTCACCGTGATCTGGGCCACGGCCTCGATGACGCCCAGGCTGGACATGGCCACGCACGTGTAGTTGGCAGAGTCCTTGACATCCGTGAGTTCCAGCACGTTCCGACCCACAGGCATGTCGTCTTCGGGCGTCAGGTCCTCGGCCCCCTGCATCCACTTGACGTATGGCATGGGCGAGCCCACGGCCACACAGGTGATGTTCACGCTGCCACCTGGCATGATCTCGTGGCTCATGGGCAAGATGGAGAATCGAGGAGCCACGCGGCGGACTGGGGGCGGCAGCGGCGGGCGGGAGATGCACGGGGTGGGGTGCGGGGGGGGACAGGATGCAGAGGAGGAAAGAAAGAAAAGCAGGAAGAAAGAAAGAAGGAAAGAAAGAAAAAAAAAGGAAAAAAAAAAGCGGAAAACAATTTAAATATAAACAGGGCTGTTTCCTTCCCCCTACTTGAAAAATTTTTTTTCATCCAAATGAAAAGAAAACAAAGAAACCAAATTAAGAAACTAAATTCCAACACAAAGAAACCAAAACTTTAAAGGAAGGTACTTCACAAACAATATATAGAGAGAGATATCGATATATAATCAGAGACATGAAGCATTATTTCATAGCAACAGGGTTTCCGAGACCAGAGGGGCTGGTCACAGCACAGTTACCAACACAAAAATTTATCAGCTGTTTCTCATCTTTGATGACAGACGTGGCTTCAGGGAGCAGCCCCTCTGCCTGCTCTCCCAATGGGGAGCTTCAAAAGATCCCGGCTGCAAGTGGGGGGCTCCGGGAAGGATGGACGGGGAGCTGGGGGGGTCATGGGAAAAGCTGGAACCAGGAGGCAGAGGGGCCCCGAATCTCGCCCCCCGCCCACCCTTGTCCTCCCTTGGTGACTCGGGGCCCCATCCACTTCCCAGGGGGCCCTCCAGGAAAAGATGAGAAACTCTAATGAAATTTTTGTGGTTTTGGGGTATAGAAACCCTTCTAAAAGCTTCTGTCGGATCTCACAAGTTTCCATTGATAAATGCAGCTCTGAGTCACAAACAGCATGCAAAAGAGATCAGTTGAGAGAGAGAGAGAGAAAAAGAGAAAGAGAGAGAAAGAGAGAAAGAGAGAGAGAGAGAAAGAGAGAGAGAGAGAGAGAGAGAGAGAGAGAGAGGGGCAGGAGGAGGGACGGAGAGGGCACTATGCACCGAGAGGCCGGGAACTCGGGGGCCTTCCTGCACACTCGTGTGGGCGCCAGAGAGAGGAGAGACAGATGAGAGAGAGAGAGAGAGAGAGAGAGAGAGAACACAGGGAGGGGGCAGAGACGGAGAGGAGGAGGGGGGAGGGGGCCCACTTCAATGCTGCATATTAACTCTAGCAGATGTGACCCAATGTGACGAGGCACATTGTCACATCACAGCCCTGGCAGAATAACAGAATGTTAATAATAATAATAATAATAATAACAATAATGATAATAATAATAAACGGGGGGATGAACTCGAACGCGGAGGAAACGGGCATGTTCTGTGCATTTCCTGGCGGGGAAGCGGATGCGGCCTTCTGTCCTCATCTCGCAGACCATGAAGGCGGCAGGACGGATTTCGGGGGGCTCCGTTTTCGGAAGTCGGATGGGTTTCCGGGCTGGGGGGAGGGGTGAGCGCCCGAACGGCCACAAGGCGCCGCTGCCCCAGGGGAGGAGGTTTAACCGCAGAGGGAAGGATGGGGTCCCCCGAGCAAACCCTTCTAGCCACGGAGAGTCTGTCCCTGGCTAAGATCTTGGGGCTTCAGGAGGCCACGTGGGTGCGTCCCCAGCTCTGGGTGTGTCAAGGAGTCTTGTCCCCAACTACAGACAGGACAGACTGGAGGCTTGAAAGGCAAAACGAGGCCACAGAGTGACCTACAGCACCCCCCACCTGCCTCGAATTTCCACGTGGTATTGGGGGGGTACAGCTGTACCCCTAAGAGGCTGTTTGTAGGGGGTGTGACCTACCCTGCAGAGAAGGGGGCTCCAGGGGCTAAAGGGAGGCAGTCTGGTTCTCTCTCTTCCAGCCTGGGTTCCCAGCTGGAAACCCCAACCCCTGCTCCCTAATCCCGGATGGGGGCAAAGAAGAGGGGGCGGGGAGGGGGGCCAAGAAGCCGCCAGCCCTTCAGAAAAGGAAGCCCCTCGAAAAGTCCAGAGTCACGCTGGAGAGACAGGATGGAGTGGAAGGTATCTCCGGGGGGCGGGGGCGGGGAGGGGAGGCAGAGGGGCCATGCAGACAGCTTGGGGGTGAGGGGCAGGGCAGGTCACTGAGATGAGGGGGTGGCTTTCTGGCAGGGCGGGGTGGGGGATGACGGGGGTCAGGAGGAGAGAATGGGGTCCGGCCAGCCAGCGGACGCGGTCCAGGCCAGCCGCCGGCATCCACAGCGAGGCACACACGAGTGGGATGCCCGGCGCTGCGTTGTCATGGAAACGGAACACGGTGGGGGGTGAGCGTGGGGGAGCTAATTAATCAAGGACAGAAAACGGCATCGACGTCCAGAACAAAACCGGGGAAAACGAATGAAGAAACAAAGCAAGGGGAAAAGAAAAAAAAAAAAGAAAGAGGAAAGAAAAATCCAAAACACCAACCAAAACAAAAAACCTTTCAGAAACAAAACGCCCGAAAGCCATAAGGAAAAAAACATGGAATGGGTGTGGGGCTGAAAATCGGGGTCTGAAAGGAGGAGGGCTGTGGCTTCCCCCGGGAGGTGCCCCCCACCCCCGGCAGAACACAGGGTCTGGCCCCCAGCGCCCGAGAGCCTCGGCGGCCACAGAGGTAACATCCTTGGAGAAAGAGCCTTCGGGGCAAACCAGCCCAGCCCCGCTGGGGCACCTCTCTCTACAAAGCCCCTCTCAGCCCCCTTCACAGTGACACCCCGCCTGTCCCTTAGGGCTGAATGCACGGGCCGCCCACTGAGCACACAGTAAGGCCGACTCTTCATGGCGAAGGAGCACGTCCCTGGGCAGAGGAGGGGATGTGGCTGAATGAGCCCGGCCGCCTTGGGGGTGTCCCTCGAACTTCTGGAGCCTCCATTCCCTCCACTGAGAAACGGGGGGACATGCTGAGCCCACTGAGCTGCCGAGGGCAGTGACCGCTCGCCGTGGGCGTGGGGCTGGTGGAGCGCCTGTCTGGGGCTTACGGGGCGCTGGGAAGATTCACTACGCTGAGGGAGTCTGGGGATGAATTAGAATGGAAGACGTCTTTGAAAAAGGAAATAGTACGAATTTCTATCGCATCCCCATCTCGCTTTCCAGCGCCCGACCCTGAGAGGCACGTGTTCTCGAGCCCGTTCCGTGGACGAGAGGTGACAAGCCTAGCGGGAAGACAGGCGGCAGGGAAGGGGGAGGGCTGGGGGGAGAGGCCGGCGCCTGCCTCGCAGTCAGCCTCCTCCTCTCTCTCCTCCGTAAGCGGTGAGAATTAGAGCCGGGTGCCCCTTCTGGGCACCTGGCTTCCTTTCAAACTTGTGACATCGAAGAGGGCAAAAGTGCTCACCACCTATGTACACCTATCAACTGAACAAAAGCCAGCAGCCACCAGTTGAACAAATCCCCAGACGCTTTCGGCAAAAGGCTTATACTGAGAGGGGCTGCTGGAACATTTAAGGGAGTAAGAGCTCGTGTCCGGATTTACGGATTCAGTGTGAGCCCAATTCAGCCCTCTCTAAGGCTTGACATCTCGCCAAGGAGACCCTGTCCACACCTGACCTTAAAATACCTCCCCTTAGGAAGTACCGTAATTTGGAAGGTAAGTTTCTTCAGAAGGAGAGACAAGGCTTACATCTAAACTCTGTAGAAGACTTGCTGCGCAGAGCTGTTAACTAAACTACAAGCCAGTTAAACGTGGGAAGGCATTTATCCACAACGGCAATTTTAGTGCTTGTAATCCCCAACATGGCCAGCAGCCATCAGTTAAATGAATCTGCCAACAGCTATAAAAGCCGACACCCAAGACACTTAGCCCGCTTGCTTCCTCACCCTCCCCGTTCGCTTCTCGGGGTGTGCAGCAGGAGGGGGGCTGGTTTGCCGCGGGTCCGGGGAGGCCTGCGCCCAGTGCCGCTCGGTGGCTCGGAGCCCCCGCGGGGGGTCTCGGGAGGCCTCTGGGCGCCCTCCCAGCTGGCGAGGGAGGCCAGGAGGCCAACGCTGTGTTCTGCCCAGTTTGGCGCTGACACCCGCCCGCATCATCTCTCCACCCCCGGCTGCAAGCTTGAGGTGCGGGTTAGAAAGTAAGGTGGGCGCGGAGCCCACGGGCCAGTGGCCCCGCGGGACCCCCGCCCCCAATTACCGACCTGAATGGAGGGTCCAGGCAGGTTATAAGGGGACCACACCAGCCTTGGTCCTCAGCACGCTCCAGCTGGCTCTCGTTTCCAGCTCTTCTCGTCACCGAGTAGCCGGGGGTCCCAGCGGGGGGGACCCCGCGTGGGTGAGGGGGTCAGGAAGGTGGGCGGTGGGAAGTGGTGGGTTTGGGAGGGGGGCGGGTCGCTTCAAACCCCGATTCACATGGAAAAAACAACTCAAAAACCGTCAAAGCAACCGGGAGACGACCCCTCCCCCAGGCAGGAAGAGGCAGAAACTCAAAAACCAAAAAGGGGGGTTCAAGGGAGAAGGGTGGGGGAGGGGTGGGTGGGGGGAAACTCAAAAGTGAGGTGATCTGCTTGAAGCGCTAGGCAGGGCACTCGACAGTGTTAGGCGTCTCAACGGATCGGCAAGCCGCAGCTCTGGGGGTGGGAGGCGGGGGCTCTGTGGGGCATTTTGGGGTGAGAGAAGCTGCCGGAGGCTCCTCCAGACTCCAAAATGAGGGTGAGGGCGGGGGGTGATGCCAAGAAGTCTGCAGCCTCCAGGTTTAAGCTTAGATTACACCTGTCCGGGAGGGAGGGGTCCGACACCCATGTCTCAGCCCCTCCACTGAACCCCAGCCTGTGGCCCGGGGGGGAGAACACTGCCCCCCACGGCCTGCCCTATGCGTCTCCCGCCCCCCAGCCTGCTGCCCCCCCTCCCACCACCAGCTCCCTCCGCCCTGGGATGGCATGCAAGGCCTGGAGGGACCTGGCTGGACCCCTGGCCCGCGGGCTGACCAGCGGCCTCGGCAAGTTGGCGTTTTGAGCCGGACAATTGCTGCGCCGTAGGTGGTCTGGTTATTTACTTTTTGTTTGTTTGCTTGTTTCGTTTATTTATTCAGATACGGCCTCTCCCCAGGTGCTTTGTTTTTTGTTTTTTTATTGGTCTGGACAGAAAATGGGATATCTCGTCAATCGACTGACTCCCTCCACCCCACTCGCTGTGGCCGCCGGAGACTCGGGGCTATCCAAACGACAAGGTGTAATCTAATGTCCCCCTCACCCGCCCCCCCAAACAGAAGAGACAGCAGTGCAAGGGTGCGAGGCAGGCAGCAGGCGACAGGTGTCGGGAGCTCAGTGTTCCTGCAGGACGCCCCTCCCCCGCCCGCCACGCCCGCCCCGGAGCCCCGCCTCCCGCCCCGGAGCCCCCTCTCCCCTCGCGAGGGTGGGACCAGGAGAAGGGCTGGGGCCTGACCTGCTGCTGCCCACCCCAGGGTCAGTCAGGGCGGGGCATGGCTAGGGATAATCAGCAGGAACTGGGGAGCTCTCCAGCACACTCCAGTGGAGATCTTTATGAAGATTTAGGAGGTGAGGGGAGGGGTTCCAGGCCCAATATCTGTATCTATTCCTGTTCTGGGGGGCGTGGGGCAGGAGGTAAGGGGAGCTACCTAGAGCTCACATCTACCAATGATACAGCTTGGTGCCGGAAATTTAACTTTAAGAACAATTACAATTCCCTGCTACAGATCGATCTGAAAAGGCCCAGGGATGGGAGTCACAGGTTAAGGGTTCTGAAGAACACCTGGAAATTGGGGCGATCTAGATCTGCCCCTGGTGACAGGCGTCGAGTCCCCATTTTCTTAGCTTAGTATTCCGAGACTGGGCGCTAAACTGCCCCAGCCCCGCGTGGCCTCCTCCACAACCCTGATGACAGTTTAAGCCCCTCGAAAGTGGGAAGTTCTTCCCTGTCCCCTCTCCAGCTTGCTGAGTTCTCCGAGTGTCCCTGTGGCATAGGGTGGGTGGCACGGCATCTAACTGGGTCCTGTGCATTATGGTTCAATAATGCTGTGTTGCTAGGCTGAGTGGTAAAGACATCATCTTTAAGAGCCACTAACCCGCACCTTAAAAGCTTACGATTTTAAAGAGACAAACGAGAACACAGTCAGGAAGCATGTAATCTGATCGTCTTCCCGCCCTGTCAAAAGCCTGAGCTGCGTCTTCTTCCGGAGAGTTCTGGGAGTGGAGCTGCCAGTTGCATTAACAAATAGCCTTGGTTTTGACTCTGGCCTTTTGGATCTCAGCTAAATTTCGGGAGGAGAAGGGCAAGTCCCAATGTTCCTTCCCCTGAACAACCCAGGGTCAGTAAAGCTGGAGATTGTGAACTGAAGAAGAGTTAGGTTGGGGGGGGAATTCCTTGCAATGAACTCCCAGAACAGGCTGCTCTCGCAACAATGTAGCGCCTGCTCGCTGCTCTCGCAACAATGTAGCGCCTGCTCGCTGCTCTCCTCCCAGGTGGCCCAGCTCTTCTGGTGGGCTGGTACTTATCTGCAAGGGCAGCCTAGCACCCAAGCTGAGCCTTTTTTTTTTTTTTTCCTCCTTCTGACACTGTGCCCAAAGAACTTCCTGGGGGAGCGACAAGGCCTAAGATGAGAGACATGGCTCTGGGCAGGCCACTGACCTCACGGGAATGGGTTTGGAGCCAGGAGAAAATGAGATCATGGGATGGGCTCAGAAAAGCACTAGCAAAATACGGGATCTGAGCAAATGAGTTAGCTTTTGCCCTATGATGCCTTTCCAAGCAGTTCCCCATAAGCCATACGATTCAAACGATGGACCTGTGAGGTACGTAACAGGGACACTGAGGTCCCCCCAGAAAGGAAGGGACTTTTCCACATTGTTTGCTTGAACTCTTTAACTTCCCTGTTCTGCAACAATCCCGCTAGTGATTTCTTTTGTGCTGGGCACTTGAGGAACATTAATTAGCTCGATGGAACCCTCCCAGCTCCCCCAGGCATATCGATGACCCTCACAGTTCAGAGTAGAAGTACGGACTCCAGGCATCCAAGTGACTAGCCCAAGGCCACAAAGCCCAGGAGGGGCAGGGGCAAGCTTTGGATCCTGGTTCTGTCAGAGCCCAGGCTCTCCTGCCCATAAGGTCCAAGTGGTCTTCAGAGACCTGCAGCCACCTCTCAGTTCCAATTCACTAGGACCCAGCTTCGGCAGAGGGACTTGGGAGATCTCTTTCCTCCATCTTTTTGCACTTCCCTGAGGGCCTATCTAGCAACTGTCACACTGAATTAAAAAGGAAACAAGAGAAACACATTCCCCCTTATTGCATCTAAAGTCCTCTTGACAACTTAGCTCTGGACTTAATAATCGAGGGTTTAGAGAAGGCAGGTGAGGGACAAGGTGGGGGGAGGTTGCAGAAAGGAGACCCCACAGAGATTAACCTTTGCCCTCAAGTATCATTGACATTGGATAGTGGCTGCAGGGTGGAGGCCTGAAATCTGAGTGAATTTTACTGGGGGGCTGGTCCTGGGATCGGAGAGGGACCCTCAAGGGCTTGCCTTTACTCAGGAAGGGAACAGACGGTAGGAGTGTGCATCTCTGAAAACTGGCGAGAGAGAGAGACACACAGAGAGAAAGAGAGCCGAGAGAGAGAGAAAGAGAGAGAGAGAGAGAGAGGGAGAGTCAGGGAGGCGGAGGTGCAGAGGCGGGGAGGCTGTGTCCAAAGCTCTCCTGGGATTTTTCCAGAATTCCACAGTTCTGATGCTCAGGTACTCAGAAAGTGACCGTGCTGTATTGGATACCTATGACTGGACCCAGAGCCTGCGAGGGGGTAGGAGAAGCAGCCAAAGCTGCCTGGGAGGCTAAGACATAGCACTACAGGGCAGGATAACTGGGTATGTGTTTCTTCCAAAGTCTGTCATGCTACATTTCCTTATTGGGGGGGGGGCTCCATATTTGTGCTCAGCCAGGACCCAGTAAATGATCACACCAACTGCCATTCTGAGCACCACCTACGTGCCAAGCATGCATCGCTGTGGGGGGATGGTCCAGTTTAAGGCGGCCACGTGCCACATGTGGACCTGTCACTCTATGCAACAAGAATTCAAAATGCTGACTGCCCATTCAGCTGTGCTTCGAATGCCTGGGAGGGTGGGAGGTGGCCTCACACTGAGGCGTGAGGATGAGAACGTGCCTGCTTAGGTCCTCGTCCGACACGGCAGCCTCGGGGCTGAGGCGCCAGGTCTGGGTGAAAGGGGGCTGGCCGGCGAGCTCAGGCAAATTGGGCTGCCCGCCCCACACCCCCGCCCATGCCTGACCTCCCACCCTGCCCACGTCTACGCCCTCTCCGCTGCACCCCTGAGCCCAGGCGGTCACTTTCTGCCCCAGCATCCCAGCTGTGGGACCCCTTCCACCCTCCCAGATGGTAGTTGGGACAGGAACACTGGCTTTTAAATCACAATGCGTTTGGAGAACAACCACAGAACAGCTCAGCCCGAGAAACCAAAACCAAACGGCACAGAAACACGAGACAGAACCAAAGGCCGCTTCGGGGAGGAGGGGGCCGGTGAAGGGGTGGGAGGGGGAAAAAGAACGAACCGATCGGTTTCCCCCCCCCAAAATGAAACAAAACCAAAAACAAAACAAAACAAAAACAGAAAACAACTCATAAATAAAAGGAAGAAAAGAAAAGAAAAAAAAAAAACCAACGAAGAAAACCAAGGAGAAGAACGGAACGGAAGACGAGAAACACTCCAACGGAAGGCGCTGGGAAGTCACCAAACCCAACCAACGAGTGGCATGCAGAGAAATGTTTACATTCTCCCAGCATGCATCAGGCCCAAGTTACCATGACGACGAGGAGTGCAAAAAACTGAGCAACATCACCGACGGGTGCACAGAGGCGAACAAGGCAAGCAAGGCGTGTGCGCGGCGCCCGGCCGGGCTGCGCGCGGCCGAGGCTTCCGTGTCTTTCTGGGTTTTTTGCTCTCGCTTGGCGGGTTTTTTGTTTTGTTTTGTTCGCTTTGCGCGGAGCATTCGTATTCGGTTATTTTCGGTTTTTGTTTTTTTGTTTTTTTGTTTTTTTTTTTCTCAGTGCGCTTATCTGTGATTTTCCGTGTGCGTGTCTGCGTGTGTCCGTGTGCGTGTGTGTCCGTGTGTGTGTGCGCGTGTGTCCGTGTGTGTGCGCATGTCACTCTCGGAATGTAAAAATGTGGGTAAAGAAAGTAAAAAAGAAAAAAACACACCAACCTTCTCGAAGCTCTGAGGGATGTAAAGGGGGTTTGATGCAGAACACAATGACATGGGGAGAAGAGAAAAAATAGGGGAGATACAGAGAGTAAAAAGAGGACTTCCCAAGGCTGAAAGCTGCAATAGTCTGTTTTTTTTTCTTTAAACCAAAAAAAAACAAAAAATTAAAAAACAAAAAAAAAGAACAGCAATGACCTTTTTTTTTCCTTTCCTCCGCTCGTTCCTAGACAAACAACATCTACATTTGCCTTCCACGCGATTCTCTTTTTAAATTCAATGTTGGGGCATCTGAGACCCAGGCAAAGGCTGGGAGGCTGCACCCCCAAAGGGAAGGCAGTTCATGCCGGAGTCCCCGCCTCCGGGGGGGGCTGAGGACGCAGTGGCCCCCCACCTCCTCGACGTGCCCTAACTAGACGCCCCGCCCCCGCCCGGCCGTCCACTGTCCTTGCTCTGCGAGACACGCACACCCCCATCCGGGCTGTGTGCAGAGAAATAAGCCGGTTAGACGAAGACCAGTCGGCTGGACTCATGGACACGCTACAACTCACCAGAGGGGCCGTGGCAGCATTCAGGTGTGTGGTCCCCGCCCGCCCGCCTGCCCGCATCCCCGTCCCCTCCCTCAAGCAGCCTCCTCCTCAGAGACAAGATGCAGAGCCCAAGGTGCAGCACCGAGGAGCTGCCTCGGGCCGGGGGGGCGGGGGGCGGGGGTCAGGAGCCGCCTGGCCTCCAGGGGAGAGTGGCCGGGCCTGGCGCGGCCACCAGGGATGCTGGGGCCTGGAGGAGGGGTGACGAAATCGAGCGCCCACAGCCCATCGGGACGGCCCTGGGGTCTGAACAGGGTCCTGGCAGGCAGAAGATGTTTCTACCACGAATCTCATCAGGACCCCCGGATGGGAAGCAGGAGGCGGAGGGGCGGGAGCGGTGGAGCGGGGGGCAGATGAGAATTTCTGAAAGGACCGAAGAGAAGCAACATGGGGAGGAGGGGGCGTCGGCAGCGGCGTCTGGGCGCGGGGGCCCCCGCGGCCTCCGAGGGGACTCCAAGGGCCCCCGAGGGAAGTGTGAAGACGCTTCCCAGGGCTTCCTCGGGGGGGGGGGAACGGGGCAAGGACCCCGTGCCCCTGGGAAGGACGAGCGCGGCCGGCCGGACAGAGCCAGGCCCCAGGGCCCCGCTGTGGCCCTGGTCTCCCGCTGGCCTATGCGGGTCCTTTCTGAGGGTGACCAGGAGAGCGAGCACTGGGCTCTGGGACCGCAGGGGCCAGCAACGGGGGGCAGCCTCCAAGACCCCTCCCCGACTCTCAGAGGGAGGGCGCTGGGGGGGGGGTGGTGAGGCGGGAGCCACGAGGCCACGGATTTCGGAGAAGCAAAGCGAGCACATGACAAGGGGAGGCAGCACGACACACCACAGAGGAAGCTGACGCGGGCGGGCGGGGCCGAGGCCGCCAGGCTCCCCGGGCCCTGCAGGCTCCAGACGACCCGCACTCCCAGCCCTGCCCCGGCCCCTCCTGCCGCCCCCGGGAGTCCACCACGAGGCACGGGCGCGGGGAAGGGTCAAGCTGCCTCCAGTTATAGGCAAAGAAACCGAGGTCCGGAGAGAGACGCTGCCCGGCCCAAGTCCAGCCTTGACCGACCGGGCAGGGGGCCCCCTGCTTGGGTCTGCAGGGGACGGGGGAGCCCGGAGGCTGTGAGCCCGAGGGGAGATGGGGGCGGGGCGGGTCCCTGCCTCGACCTGGACACGGCGTTCCCTACCTCGCACGTAGAGGTTGGCGGGGGACGAGTAGCGCACCCCCGCACTGTTGGTGGCCACACACTCGTATTTGCCCTGGTCCGTCTCCTCGCTGCTCTCGATCTGCAGAGCCCCTGTGGGGAGAGGGGAGAAGGCCCGGCCAGTCAGGGGAGGCCCGGGCGAGGCCCCGGAGGGCTGTCCCAGAGCCCCGTCGGGCCTGTCTCCCGTTCTGGCTGGGCCGGAGCGGCGGACGGAAGAGCTGAGTTAGCCCAGAAGGCCCAGCTGGGCCGGGCCTAGCCCCACACCGGCCCGAGCGCACCACACGCCCCTGAAATCCTCCACGGTCACGGCGAACCGGCTGGTCACGGGGCCGGGGCTTCAGAAACAACTGCCGAGTGGACCTGCGGGCCGGCAGGGCGCGCGCCACGGAGGCGAGCTTGCCGAGCCGCGGGAGGCGCTCTCCGGGTCAAGGGGGAAGAGTGGCTTGGCGCCCGCAAGGCCCAGCGGTCGTTCCGGGGACCCCGGGACCTCGGGAGCCACCACGCGCGAGATACAGAATCAGCGCCCGCAGAGCTCACGGACTCAGAGCCGCGTTCCCTCAAGGGTGCTGGAAATTCCGGGACGGGGTCGCCCCTGGCAACCGTTAAAAGTGAAGGGACTCGAGACCAACACACAGGCCGCCGTGTCTGAACGGCGGGCGGGATCTCGGCCTTCCCGGACCTGCCGCTAACTGCTTTCGGTCCCCGGAGCCGGACGCCCTTCCCCGGGCCGTCTGCAGCCCCACCTTCGGCCCTGTCCATGGTGCTCACAGGTGCAGAGGGCGGTTTTCGAAAGGGTCTAGAAGCAACGGTCTGAATGGGGGGGCTCCGAGACCCACAGAGGAGGCCGGAGGCTGGGCCTCCAGTGTGTCTGGAGTCTCAAGCGGAGACCAAAGAACGAGGCCAGTTCCTCGGGCATATTTCCGGGCCAAGTCACAGCTCTCGGCCTGTGACCAAACTATATAACAGGGCCGTTTCCCCTGGGGACGTTTGAAGTCACAGGCCTGGGTGAGACCCCACTTCCCATGAGCATATAAGCGAAGGAAACGTCTCGAGAAAACGCAGGCCTTGGCCCAGCACTGCGGTGCCCATGAGTGAATGAGAACTGGACGCCAGCGACCACGAGCCGGGGGGGAATCCTCGTTTCCACACGTAAACAAAGGTGAGCGAACCTCTCGAAGCACGTTTGAAACCTCGGGCCTCGGAACGACACCTGAGACACCTGCGAGCCCGCGAATAAAGGCAGACGAGGCGAAGGTGTCTGCACGTGTGCCCAGGGCACTGCTCTCCGGGGCGGCTCCGCCCCCGCCTGACCTTCCCAGCTTGCCCGGTGCCCAGCGGCTGGGGGAGCAGCCAGGTGTTGCTGTGGGGCCCAGAGCGGGCAGGGAGGCGGCTCTGGGCCGCACGGCGCTGCGCGGTGAGGCCGGGATCAGACATGGACGCCTTCCCAGGGCCCCAAACAGGCTGACTCCAGCCTGGGCCCAGGGCCCCACCAGGGCCTCGATCGGACCCGGCCTGCGAGGGCCTGTCCCCCCTCTCCCTCGGCCGGACCCCCACCCCCAGATCACAGCCTGGGGGCCAGGAGACCCCTTCCGCACGCTCGTCTGACAGAGGAGCGAACAGGCTGCAGACAGAGGAGGGCGACAGGCGGACACCTGGCTCCCGGCGCTCTGGGTGGGCCCGGGAGGCGGCCCGTCCTGAGGAGGGGGCGGCCCCCATGCTGCAGCCAGGTGGCCTGAGGAGCCACCGTGCCGCACTCGGCCCCCAGCCACAGAAGGTGACACAGACATGAAGACCGGACAGACACCGGGCAGGGGGTTGGGGCGGAGACAGGTGGAGTGGGGCCTGGGGGGCTGGAGGGGCCCTGAGTGGGTGGCTGGCTGAGGGAGAGCCTCTTACCTCGGATCGGAGTGCTTTCTGTAAGGGAAGCAGAGAGAGTAAGGTGAATGACAGAAGGCAGTTGTGGGGGGCCGGGGGGCCCCAGGGAGGCTAGGCCACTGGCCAGGCCTGTCTACTCTGCCCCTGGTGGGGCCGAGCGAGCCTGGGCCTACGGACCCTGCAGGCCTTGCTGAGGAAGAGGAAGCAATGCTGAGAACAGGGTAGATTTGAAGGCTTGACAGTCAGGAGGGCTTCCTGTAGGAGGCAGCCATCTCATGGGGAAGGAGGGTCGGGCGGCACCATGCCCAGGGAGGTCTAGGGCCTGGCTGGCCTGGCCCTGTAGGCTGCCTTCCTTCTGGGCCTTCTTGGGAGGGAGGTGACCTCCCTCCCCCCTTCCTTCTTGGCAGGGACGGGAGGGTGGGTGGGTGGTGGAGGGGGGGCGGGGTCTCAGGAATCTTGTTAGAGACAGTCAGTGGGAGAGGAGTTAGTGCCCCAGGGCTGGGCATCAAAAAGCAAAAGGAGGATGTTAACAGACAGGCCAGGTAGGAGGGCCGGGGGAGGGAAGAGGCGGGGGACCGAGGGCAGAGGGAGGGCCCTGCGGCCTCTCGCGCCTCCTAAAGGAAAAGAGGAAAGGGTTACCTGTGTCCCCGCCAGGGCACGGGGGACGGGGACGACTCGGGGGACAGGAAAAGCGGGTCCCAGCCCACAGTGTCACACCCTCGGCTCGTCTTCCGCAGGAAGACGTGTGCCCCCTCTCTCTGCTGCTGACAGCTGGAAACCCCGCTGAGGACGAGGGGGGCCCCGAGGTCAGGGCAGACAAGCCGCCGAGGGTGAAGAACCACGGCTCCTTTCCACGGCCCGGAAGGGGCAGGGGTGAGCCCTGAACCCGGCTCTCCAGCCTGCAGGCTGGGGACGCTCCAGCCTAAACTTTTGGGGGCCCCCACACTATCTCTTACAAAATCCTCAGCCTGACAGGACTTTCCACAGAAGGAAATGGGATCCGCCTTAGGCTGCGACATGGATCAGTAGAAACCAGGACAGCGGGAATCTAGGCTGGGGCTGCTGGGGGCTGTCCCGCTACACAGAGAACAGGACTTCTTCCCAAACGCCAAATAGCCCAGGGCCACGATACCAAGAGCAAAGAATGCACGCCCAGGAAAACGACCGGTATCAGTCAGTATCACCTTAGTAAGAATTAGCCCAGCATCTGGTTCCAGGGGATTCAGGCTAGACACTGGGAAAAGAGGATGACTAGTGCCCAGCATCGGCCCATCTAGAAAACTCCCTGGCCCCAGACTCCTGTAATTCCATCATTTTCCAGCAGCATCGAGGCCAGGTCGGGGTGCAGAGCCCCACGAGCCCCAGCATGCCCCGCCTTCCCCCTGCCCCCCATCCTGGGGCCTTTTTTCCTCTTTTCCTTTTGGGCGCCTCTCTCTGCAGCCCCTTGGTGCCTGGCCGGGGAGGGCTGGGGGCGCTGGCGGGGGTGTCGACGGGGAAGGCTGGGTTAGCAAACATGCCACGTGGGGTGGGTCACAGTTATCGTCACAGTGGCTGTTAGTCCAGAGGGAGGGGACAGAGGACAAAGGGGGAACGTTAGTTGACGTGGTGAAGAAACGAGACTTACCAAAGGTTTCTGAACGTTTACAACAGAAGGACAAGAAAGAGAGAACAGGAAGGTTAACGGGCGGTTACGGAGCCATGGCCTCGTGGGGCAGGACGCGGCGGGGAGGGCGGAGCAGCAGAGTCACTGCGAGGGCGGGACGCAGGCAGCCCGCGTGCGCCGGGCACCTGCTGCGTGCCTGGCGGCCGTCGCGGGCCCCTCACGGGAGCGGGCGCATTTTACAGGGACGCCAAGACCCCGCGAGGACTCGCGGACACCGGGCCTTCGGGCCTCGAGGTCCCTGGCCTTGGTGGCGCCGCTGAGCTTCGGTGATCGCGGCAGACGCCCGCGGGGAAGCGACTGGCCCCCCCGGGGTGGCCGTCACTCCCCGCCGGGGCCCCAAAGCGGCAGATGGCCTGGCACGGGTCAGGGGCGGGCTGTCACTGTCCCCGGAGCAGAAGTTCCAGGCTCAACGTCCAGCCCTTTTCAGGGCTTGGTCTTCCACAGGGAGCGGGGTGGAGAGTGGAGCCAGGCCAGACGCGCTCGGGACGAGGCTGGGCGGTGAGTAAGGGGGGCGCTGAGAACTGGGGGGCCCTCGGGCACAGGGGCCTCCAGCTGGGGGGGGTCTCAGGGGTCGGGTCGTGTGCCCGCACACGGCCTGAAACACGCGTTGAGTGCCTGCGGGCACATCCCCGCCACACGCGTCTGCACACGCGGGCCAGGGCGTGTGGTCGGACGTGCACACGCGTGGGAATCGCCCATGTGCGTGTGCACAGGGAGTACAGTGGGCACACGTGTGGCCCAGCTGGGCTCGAACAAGCGCTGCCCGGGGAGGGCGACGGCAACCACACGGGCCGTGTGCCCGACACACACACGCACGGACACACGGACCCCGACAGCCAGCAGACGGGGCGCCAGCGTGCTCAGCCGAGCCTCGGCTGTGGACCTGCCCGGCCCCGAGGTGGCCGAGGCCTCGTGCTCTGTCCTGGGCCCCCCAGCCCCGCCAGGGCCTGCGACCCGTCACAGACCGACCCCCGACAGCGCGCTCTGGCCCCCTCTGCTCCGCCACGTCCTCGCTGCCTCAGTCCTGCGGACACTGTCTCCCCGCAGCGCCCGGTGGCTCCCCGCGCCCCGCCTGCCCCTGGCCCACTGTGGCCCCTGAGCCAGCTACTGCTCCAGCACAGAAGACACTCTCCCCACGCTCGCCGCCTGACTGTGTGCGCCCATCATCCACCCAGGGGCGAGGCCCTGGCGAGGCTCCCCCACCCCCCACCACCTCTGCCAGCCTGTGCCCCTGTGTTCCCAGGGCTGGGGCCCTGCAGAGACCCACCATCCTCTGGTTTGCCCTCACCTCATCATCTGCACCTCGCTGGAAGCCCACAGGGGGGTCCTGGAGACACCGCGCCCCTGGGGCTCCCACAGCTCCCCGCCATCACGCACGGCTGGCCCAGGGCAAGCCCACTCAGGGACCCCCGCCTGCCGTCCGCCGCAGCTCCCCGTCGGCCAGCAGCCTGCCCCGTTACACCCCGCTGGTCCAGCCTCGAAGGCTCCTTCCCCACCGCCCGTGATCTCCGCGGCGGCCCCTCGCCTCCGCCTTCCCGCCCTCACCCCGCTGCCCGCTGCGACTTCCACATCCTGCCGGACGCCTGTGCTCACCTGACCGCAGCTGCTTGATGCGCCCGTTGCTGGCGCTGGGGTCCACGGGCAGGAAGTCCTTGAACCAGGTGATCTCGGGGTCGGGGTTGCCGCTGGCTGCACAGAGCATCGTAGCCGTCCGCGTCCGCTCCACCACCTTCAGCTGCGGGCCCATGTCGATGTTGGGGAAACCGGGGGGCAGCTGGTCCTCTGGGGGTAGAAACGGGAAGAGCAGGGCAGAGGCCCAGCTGTCACCTGGCCACCCCTCCAGGGCGGGGCTTGGGGACAGGCTGGCGCCTGCCTGGCCTGGCCAGCGACCTCCCGCGGCCGGCTCCCTCCTGTCCAGGTGTGGGTCCAATCCCCAGGAAAGAGCTGCTGGAGGGACATCGTGCTCTCGCCTGGGGCGGTGCTGCCGCCCGGGGGACACTTGGTGATGTCTGGGGACATTTCGGTTCACTACTGGGGTAGGGACCAGGGATGCTACTCAGCGCCACGCAGGGCCCCGATATCAGCGGTGCTGACGCTGCAAAACCCCACAGTTACGTCACAGCGGCCAGAGGGAGTTTCGCCAAACGAGAAGCTGACCACGTGGCCGCCCGGCTGCCCCCCCACCCCGGGCCCGGCCACCCTCCGAAGGGCGCCAGGCCCCAGCCTCCCGGGCCCCTCCTCGTTCCTCGGAGTCATCACGCCCCCGCCCACCGACCACTCATCCACGTGGCCTTGGGCCAGCTCACACCCCCAGGTTATAAATCCCCTGGGACCCCAGAATGTCTGCGCTCCGTGGATCTCAATGTGACTGTCACCACACGCGCTTCGTAAATGAGTGAGAGACTCAGTTCCCGGTGTTACCAACCCACGAGAGGCACCACGCCTCCCGCCATGGCCTCCCCCGTGGGCAGGGGGTGGGGCCTGCGGAGGGCACGCCCCTCTCCCTGGGGAGCCGGGTTTTGGTGACTGGCAGGACCGTGGGTTGGGGTAGGGCTGACATGACGGGGTGGCCCCCATTGGTGTGCTCTGCAAATGGCACCGTGGGCTCTGTGGTCTGCTGTAGCCGGAGCTGACGCCGGAGGCGGGGTGGGGGAGGCCGCTTGGGGCACCCCCGGGCACCCCGACAGGCCCCGCCAGCTCCCACCCCTCACACCCTCTAGTGGCTGGACTCTGAGCCCCAACACGCCCATCTGTGGCCTGACCCGTCACATGCACATGCACAGAGGCGTCCCCGGAGCCGGGCTCCTCGGCACAAATTAAAACAGCCACTGCCCCCTCCCCAAACTCATATGCGAAGCCCTCACCCCAGGACCACAGAGTGCGGCTGTGTGTGGAAACGGGTCTTTAAAGGACTAAGGTAGAGTGAGGTCGCCGGGCCGGGGCACGATCCGGGTGCTGTCCCTCTAAGAAGGGACAGGACACACGTGCTCGTGAGGACACTGGACACAGAGCGAGGCCTCGGGGGACCGAGCCTGCCGGCGTCACGGTCATGGGCTTCCAGCCTCCAGAACCGTAAGAAAACACGTCTAGGCCCCCCGGTCTGTGGGGCTTTGTCATGGCCCCCAAACCAGCACAGCCCCACCCGCCACCCCCGACCGACAAACGACGAAAAAGTGCCCCGCAGCGTGGGTGAGACCGAGCAAAGGCAGGCGCGCCAGCCGGGGCCGCCTGGACGGGAAGGTGGTTGGCGCCATGCCCCAGACAAACACCCCCAGCCCTCGCCCGGTCCCCACGGTCCCCACGCGCTCTCGCTAAGGGATGACGAGTTACACCTGAGGCTCTAGGAGTCACTGCAACAGGTAGAGGACAATTCAAATGTCTGGCAACGGGGACACGTTACACACAGGCCAGGCCACCCATGGGACATGGGACAGGACACGGAGGCATGCAGGGATCATGACCTTACAGACTCGGAGCGAAGTCCAGGACGTGCTAAGCGGACAGAGTTCAAAGTACAAGACGGTGTAGCCCGAGAATCACAAACTGTGGCCCTCGGGCCACATCCGGCCCTCACGCGTTTGCCGATAAAGTTTTACTGGCACACGGACATGCCCCTTTGGTCCACGCCGTCCGTCCGCGGTGGCTTTTCTGCTCTTACAGCAGAGCCGGCTTTGCAACTGAAACCTGCAGAGGCCCAAGTATTCACTCTCCGGCATTTTACAGACCACGCAGCCGTCCGTGCGGAAGGGGCTCCGGCCGGGGGGAGGGACCGGCAAAGCTGGGCAAAGGCGGGTAAGAGGCCGCTGTGTGTGGAGGGGACTGAGCCCTAAGCGCGTGGCAGGTGGGGGTGTGGGGCGGAGGCGCAGGAGGCCAAGCCGGGGCGAGGGAGAGGTGGGCAGGGGACGGCAGTGCCCCGTCTCCCCGGGGAAATGAGAGGGCAGCCGATCCCGCGGCCCCAGGCGCAAGCCTCGAGCGCTAACGACACCCGAGGGGCCATGTGGGTGCCCTCCTACGTCCCCCTCTGAAACGGGGACTATTCCACAGAGGGGAAACTGAGGCTCACACAGACGCACCTGCCCCAGGTCAGACAGCCCAAAGATTTAGACCCAGGCCTGGCTGAGCCCCGGACCGTCGGCTACAGGACCCCCAAACCAGGCCTGGACGCACGCGGGTTTGAGGGCTGGGAGGACCGCGCGGGTGGCTCTGACTAGTGTCGATGACATCCTCGAAGCTGAAGGTCAAAACGACCCGGCCTCGGTTCTTGCTGCTCAGGGCTGGCCGGTGCGTGTCGGGGGCTGGGTCCTCCACACACGCATGCACGTGTGCATGCGTGTTCACCCGTGTATGCACCTGCACGTCTGCACGCGAGCCCCTCCCCAGTGCAGGCAGCCCCGCGGGGGTCCCCTGAGTGCGTGGGTGGCAGCCGGCAGGGGTGGGGAGCAAACAGGCGGCCGCCTGACCGTACCACAAGCTCCTAATTAAACAGAAATGTTCATCGCGTACCATGCTGCTCGACTCCTCGGAGTTTAATTAAAACAACAGCGCAGGAGGCGTGAGCAGCATCGCAATCAGACGGCGGGGGCGGGAGGCAGTGCTGGCCCCACGGACCGGCTCGGGCCTCCGCCACGCAGCCGGGGCAGACGGGGACTCGGGCCCGGGGCAGGGGACGCGGGGAGGCCCGGCGCTCCCGGGCCAAGCCCTGGGGGCTGGGTGTCCAGCCCGAGCACGTGCCACGGCCTTCCGCAGCTGGAGCACACGGACAGGCCCGGGAGGCCGTGACGGGCAGCGGGCAGGGACGGAGCCTTCCCAGACACCCAGCGACCGGGAGCTGAACTCATTCACGGCTTGTTCTTTCTGCTCTGACCGCTCACAGTGGAGGCAGGCACAGGACAACAGGAGGCAGGCTGTTCTGTCTGTGCCCGGGAAAGGTCAGGGCAAAAATATCTGCTGGGAAGGGGTGGGGTGAGCTGGGGCGCACGCTCTCCCCCCTCCGCCTCCCCTTCCCCCACAGGACCAGCTCCAGGACCCACATAAAATGAAACGACGGGCCCTCTTGTTAAAAAATAGTACTAAGGATTTCCAAGCGGTCGGTCACAGCAGAGCGTTCCGAGTGACCCTGCAGTGGTCTCACACCAGGGTCGGGACAAAGTGCCGCTGGGGACCACGGGAGGCCTCCTCCCACGGCTCCAGGCTGACCGTGGCCCCACCGCCCTGGAGGACGTGGGAAGAACCCCGCCCTGGGAGCCACGTGTGGGGGCCGTCTCCCACCTAGTGGACGACCGTGGCTCATACTTACAGACCAGAGAGGGGTGGGGGTCCCTGTAAGCGACAGGCGGAGCCCACCCACCCGGCAGCTGCAGGGCGGCCGGTGGCCGAGCTGCCTCGCTTGAGCCGGAGTCGCAGCAATGACGGTAACAGTCAGACAGACAGAAGCGACCGGGTGCTCACCCCCGACCAGCACCCTGTGAGGCTCCCACGGGTACCATCCATCCGCCCGCCTGGTTCGGAACCACCCCCCGTGGTGAGCGGCATCCGCCTTGGAGGCGAGGAACAAGCAGCTCAGAGAGGTGCGGGGACTCGTCCAAGGTCACACGGCCTCACGGCGACAGTGCCAGGCTGCGAGTTCGAGTTGCAGGCCCCCAGCTAAAGCTGCCTTGCAATGGAGGAGAAGCACGGAGCCGCCGGGCGGGGGCCTGCGGCGAGGCTGCCGGCTCACTGCAGTGGCGTAACGGGGGAGCCACGTCCCGGCCCCCCGGCCCACCCGAGGGAGGCCCCCAAGTGGAGGCCCCGGCAGCCCAGCGAGGCAGTCGCCCCACAAGCCGAGGAAAGGCGCCAGCCGCGGGGGCAGCTGCTCCGGGCCTCGGCGCCGGGTGGGGAGAGGGGACACACCCCTGACTCCAGGGACGGCTCGGCCAGAAGCCTGGCTGTTCCTCTGGCCACAGGACCGGCTCAGGGACGGTCGAGTGATGCGAGCTGGGCCAGTGTGCGCCAGTCCGGGGTCATGTGGCCCTCTTCGGGGTAGGGGTTTGGGGGGCTGGGGGCCGGAGCTAAGGGAGGGGGTCTCACTGAGGATGTCCCGAGGCCACTGCATGGGCTCCTGGGTGCCGCTGACCCTGCAGCTGGCCGCCCCCACGACCTCGCCCGCTGACTCGAACCGGCTGGGATTCCGCCAGCCTCAGAAGCGGAAGAGCACGATGAAGATGAAAAGCGGGGTGACCTCAGTCCCTCCATGCTCCCCCTTCCCCCAAGGTGCCGCCAAACCCTGCCAGCAAGTTCCGGGCCCAGCGGCGTCACGGGCTGGAGAAGGGCGGCCGAGGGCTCCCCAAAGGGAAAAGCCAAAGCCGGACGCCGGCAGATGCCTGCGGAGGTGTGTCCCCAGAGCCGGAGCCCGGTGCCGGCCCCCCCGCCCGCTCCCCGCCCCGGGGACCACGGTACCTCGGAGGACAGTGAGCTTGGCGTGGACCGTGATCTCCCCGGCCGCGTTCTGGGCCACACACTCGTACACATTCTCGTCCCGGGGCGTCCGGAGCGGCTGGATCCTCAGCACGGCCCCCGCGCTCCCGTCGAACTCGATCGTCTGCCGCGGCGAGGGACAGAGGGCGGGTGAGGCCGGGGTCCCAGGGTCCCCGGGAGAGGGGCTGGGGGCATGCCTGTCTGTCGGTGTCCTGTGTAAACGCACTGAGGCGGAAAACCAGGCCCGGATGTGAACGGGTGAAGGGCATCATGTGTGTGTGTGTGTGGGGGGGGGTGTGTGTGCCACACACACGAAGTCCGAGCAACAGGCGTGAGAACACGTGTCGGATGGGGAAACGCGGCCCCTGGTCACACGCGTGTGTGCAGAGTGCGAACTCCCTCCTGTGAGCAGTGGTGCTGGGCGTGAGCCCGTGTGAGCGTGAGACACGCCTCGGGGACACGGGGCCTTGCTCGAGACCACGCAGCTCACGGTGGCGGAGTGGGCGGCCTGGCAGGGCCTCGCGGGGCGGGCGCTGGGGCCACACGGCAGGGGGTGGGGGCGAGCAGGGGCCCGGCTGGGGAGGGGCCCAGCCCCGGCTGCCACGGGACACCTGGGGACCGTTTCTGTGACGTCTTCTGTGTGAGCCGCCGTCGTCCCCTCGGGGGGACGGGGTGCTGGCCCCAGGCTGCCCTCCCCGCCCTCGCCTCCGACTCACCTCGAAGCGCTGCGAGTTGACCTTCTTGCCCTTCTTGTTCCAGGTCACCCGTGGCTTGGGGTCACCCGTGGCCTGACACACAAAGGAGGCCACACCCCCCGACACGCCGATCTGGTCCTTGGGCTCCTTGATGAACCTGGGGGGCTCTGGGGACAGAGCGGGGAGAAGGGAAGCTCCGATGGGCCCAGCACGCGGCCCGGGCCCCGGGGGCCACGCGAGCACGCCCTCCACCCCTCGCTGGCCAGAGGCATCACGGGGGCCCTACAGGAGGGCTGGAGGGAGGTGAGGAAAGGCGGCCGCTGAGTGCCGCCCCCACCGAGGTGCCCGCGAGAGCCCCGGCTCGGCACAGCCTCCGCACCCCACCACCTGGGTGTGACGGCCACACACACGCGCTCGTGGACCCAGCCTCACGCGGGCTTGCCTGCTCAGTGCCACTAAGGACAGTGGAAAGGGAGACCCCTGAGATTTTGGGGGCCCCAAAGTCAGCACTGGAGGCCCCAGTGGAGACCCGCCAAACCCTGGAGGGCCACCTTAGAGCCCTGAAAAGGCATAGGAGGAGATAACTCGGTCTAATCCCCTGGTGGGACTTGGGGAAACTGAGGCACCAAGCAGGCCCGTAACATCTGAGCTCAGGAACGCCTGACCCTTCCGACAGCACCGGGGGGCAGGGCCGTGACAGTCCCCACTTCGCACAAGAAAACAGGCCCAGAGCAGAGACGGCTTCAGACACACGCGGCCCACCGGCCGGCCTGCACCGGGCCGGCTCCTGTGCCCACAATGGCCTGACACAGTGCGTCTCCCGGAGAAGGGCTCACGTGGGGGCGACCACGTCACTCACACCCCCCGACAGCCTGGGCTCCCTGCAACTGCCACAGTGTCCAGCCAGGGGTCAGAAACGTTACTGCCTCTTTTACTGACATTTCATAGTAACCTCTGAGCCGCCCAGGGGAACGCTGGGTGTCACTCCCCGTCAGGCTACAATGTATCCCATGAAATGAACTGTTACTTCCGAGATGTCCTCGCTAACAGACTCGAGCGTCGCACATGCTTCTAAGCTCCTGGGGGAGTAACCTACAGACCCGAGCAAAAGGGCCGATGATGCAGCAAACGCCGGGCTGTCCACCAAGTGGAGTCCTAAGGGACAAGGGTGCTTTCTTAAATGAACTACTGGGGAAGGAGCAGAAAGACAAGACAGAGGATGGAGAACGGCGAGCGGGGAGAGGGAGGGAGGGGGTGGGGGAGGAGGGAGGGAGAGAGGAAGGGAGGAGGAGGGAGGGCAGGGGAGAAAGTGTGCTCAGAAACGGTAGCTGTCCCCGGGAAGAGCGACCGGCTGGCTGGACACAGGCGGAAGGAGGCTTCATACCTGGGTCACGTTCTTAGACTTAGAGCTATTTAGAAAAAGTTAAAATTATTTTTGAAAGGGGCTGAGTAACAAGGTGAGCGGACTAAAGGAAGACACCGAGTGAAAGTTCGGGGTCCGAGGCGAGGCAGAGAGGGGCTGACCACCTCGAGCCACAGCGGCACCTGGTCTCCGAGCCCCCACATCGGTGGAGGGCGCAGAGGGCCACGGGGGTTCAGCTGGAAGCTTCTGGCTTCTCGGAAGCGCCAAGAGGCTTAGGGAAGCCTCGGGCTCCCAGTCCAGGTGCCTGTGGGCCCCAATCTCTCCCACCCATGGCTCGGGCTGGGCTTTAAACACAACACAGTGCCCATCCCGGGGGCCTGGCTGGCCAGCCTCGCCCCCCATCCCAGGCTCCGCTCCTGCGGGCATCATCATGAGCGTCCACACTGGCCATGTCTCTTAAAAGTCAGCAGACCCACTGCGTGCCGGCAAGTGGGGCCTCCGTCAGCTCCTGCGTCTCCCTCAGGCAGCGACTGCTAACCTCGTTACGCAGACTATACGGAGTCAGGAAGGCGGACCAGCGTGCAGAGGGCCACAGCTCACAAGTGACAGCGCCCAGCACCGGGTTTGAGTTTCCCGCCTTTGGCCTGACTTAGGCGTTCTGCTCCACACTGAGCCCAGGGCTGGACCTTCTCCCTGGCTCGGGTTGCCCGGGCTGCCCCGCCCCCGAGCCTCAGGAATGGTGACTTGGGCCAGGTGTCCCCAGCCAAGGAAGGGCACGGGGAAAAGTCACTGTGACCAGGTCAGGAATCTTACTTCTGGGAGAATCCTCCCTTGGCAGTGGCTGGAGGGAAGGACAGAGGTGGCTGTAGAGGAATCCAGCTGGGGAGACACCCTGGCCCCCTCCGACCCAGGGACGAGTACACGCTGTTCTTCCCTCCATCCGACAGCTCCAACCTCATCTGGGCCGGCACCTCCCCCGGGGAGCCTTCTCGGATTCCTGCAGGCCAGGTCCAGAGCCCGTCTGTCCCCATGGCCGCCTGGACGTGCCCCGTCGCGGCCCTGGTCCCACTGCCACATGGCAGACGGGGCCCGGGGCAGCCGCACTCCCCAGGCCCCCATCATACCTCCTCTGTGTCCCGTGACCTTGAGGAAGTGGGGCTCTTGCCCTTGATGCCCACTCAATGCCAGGCCCCGCAGAGCGGCCCAGCCCGTGAGCCGTGGGGCCGGCCCTCCTGCGGGGCAGACGCCTCCGCGGCCCCCACCAGGCAGCTCTGGGACCCCGGCCAGCTCCTGCTGCACCGCCCCTCAGCACACCCCCTGTGGAAGCCTGGATCCTGTGGCTTGGACAAACCCTCCGCTCCTCTTCCTGGCAGAGAGGCCCTGGACACAAGGAAGACATGCTGGGCGATGGCCGCGGCCCGTGGCGAGCAGGAGCTCATCTTGCTCCGGGCCCGGCGGGGCTCAGCCTTCTCCTTAGGCGTGTGTCACAGAGAAGCAAAGCTGAGGCTCAGAAAGGGTGGGTGACCTGCCCGGGGCCACCCGGCTTGTGATGGGCAAAGAGCTGGGAGTCCAACCTGGTCCCGTCCGGCTGCCAAGCCCTGCAAACAGCACGCGGGGCAAATGGGGCCGCGAGTCCTGGTAACTGAGGGCAACTCAGGGATCCCCGTTTCTTAGAAGAGACTGAGGGTCAGAGTGGTGATGCCAACAGTGCAGGGCCCAGGAAAGGCCTGGCCTAGTCTCTGATTTTCCCTTTCGGGTTCCACAGGGAAGAATCTGGTGCCAGATCCGGAGACCCACCCACCTGTCGCCTCCGGCTCTGCCTGGGCCAGCGTCACGGAGCCCTGAGGAGGCCCCACAGGACCGGGAGCCATTTCCACAGCGGAAATCGCTCCTCTCGGTACCGGCTGCGAGCTCGTCGGCCGCTCGCCCGAGCTCCCCGCAGCCAGACAGCGCCCGCCCTGACTGGCTCCCCGAGGACCGGGGCTGCTCCCTGACGCTGGCACTGCCCGCCACAGCGCCCACAGCGCCCCCTGCAGGGCCCCAGATGACAGGGCCCCTGCTAAACAGACCCACCCCCTGGGATGGAGATGCCACAGCCTTGGAGATGGCCATATGGGTTCAAGTCCAGGGCACCACCAACACCTAAAGTAACAGCGTTGTCATAATTAAGGGCTCACGGGGGGCACACCCCCTGAACCAGCTCTCGCTGCATACCAGTGCTGAAATCCTGGGTCGCACCCCACAACGCCCACCTGGACCAGCCCAGGCACTTCCGGCCAGGCCCCTCAGCTCCTACCCTCGCCCTGATCTGCCCTCCCCACAGCAGCCACCAGAGGGCGCCCGTGCGCCCCTGAGTCAGGCCCGCACCTCCCCGGGGTAGAAGCCCAAGTCTTCCCCTGACCCACAGGGCCCTGCGAGACCTGCCCCGCCCCCTCCCTGCCCTCCTCCCTCTCCTCCTTGCCCACTCTGCTCTGGCCACATGTGTCTCCTGGCTGTTCCTCAGGCAAGACAGGCCAGGCCAGGCCCTGCCCCTGCCCCAGGGCCTTTGCACAGGCTGCTGCCCCCCGCCCCGCCCACTGCCCGGGACACTTCCTCCCCCAGACACCACTCGGGGGCACTTCCTGAGCACCTGTGAGTCTCTGCCCGGATGCCGCCTCCCCGCTGCGACCTTTCCTGATGCCTCCCACCAGCCTGAAGGGCAGTGGCCTCCCTGCCTCGTGCCCTCACCAGCCTTTCTGCCTGTCTGGCTCCCACACGTCCACTGCCTGACACACCAAGTGCCTCCACCTCGCCAGGTTACTGGCTCTGCAAAGAGGGGGGTGGGGGGGTGGTTTGTCCCCCATGTCTAAACCAGTGCCCGGCACACCGCAGATACTTATTAAAAACCCACTGAGTCAAGGAGAACGCAGACCCTCTTGTGGTCACGTGACAGAGCCAGGCTCTGAACCCAGGATCTGAACGCTGTGATCGCCATTCCTGATGACGATGGCCATTTTGCGGCCTCAGTTTCCCTACCTGTATGTTCACAGCTCCGTCATGGCCAAGGTTGGTAACTATCAATGGAACAAGGTGTCAAGCAGTAAATGTATTAGTTTTTTCAACTCTGGCATCGAGTGGGTGGGGGCCGGGGACGCTGCTCCACACTGGACAGTGCCGAGGATGCCCCACGGAGCGTGAGTGACCCGGCCCCAAGTCAGCAGGGCCAGGGGGAGGAACCCCGCATCGAATGAACGGATGAAAAACTACAATTCCGTATACGTTCAGTCTGCATTCCTACTGCAGGGAACGAAGCCCAGGAAGACACATGCCCTGGAGGTGACCGGACGATCATGGCCCAGCCACATCCGGCCACTGGTCACGGCTGGGAACGCAGCCTCGGGGCCAGGCAGGCCAGCTCAAACCTCAGCACGGCCACTTCCTGGCTGCCCTGTAACCTGGCCGTGCCTCGGTTTCCCCACCTGTCCGGGGGGGATGATGGCAAGTGTTCACCTCATCAGGCTGTAGTGGCTCATCTGACTGTGTCGGGAAAGCGAGAAAGGGCGCGAGCGGACGGGGCAGGCATGCGCGTCTCGCCCAGCGGCAGTAATGCCTGAGCTCATGGTAATATGGGACTGTGGGCCTACTATGTGTCGTGTGGCACGCAGGGGCTCATCACAGGTCCTGGTCACAGAATGCTGGGATGGGGACGACGTTTCGAGTCTCGTTCCATTAAGACAAAAATGGCAGCCAAGAGGCTAAGACACCAGCCCGAGGACCCACAGCAGGTCCTCAGCAAACCCGGCCCGACCCAAGATGCCCGTCTCTTTCCCTCCTGGCCAGAGCCCGGGTCCCCCCGGGCCTGAGCGATGCCTCCTCCGGGGCTCTCACGGGGTGTGGGCGGGACCTGGGCACTGGGCCCACAGCCGACTCTCACCCTCCCCACGTTACTGCCAGAAACACAGCCCTGCCCACCCCCGAGCGGCACCGACCTCTCTCCTCGCCTCCAAGGCCTTTCCACGTGCTAACACCTTTACCAGGAACGCCCTGGCCATGAGCGAACTCCTACACAGCCACGAAGCCCCCGGCTCCAATGCCCTCTCCCCCAAAGGCCCCTGGCTCCCCTGGGAAGGTTTGGCTGTCTGCGTGTCTGCTCCCTGGGTACCACTGTTTCTGCCTGCGGCTCACTCGGGAGCGAGAGACTTCAAGCGAGTCCCTGGCCCTGTCGGCCTGTTTTTCTCACTGGAAAATGGGGAGGGTAATGGAGTTGGCACGCTGGGTGTCGAGAGGCTGGAGGCAGGGAAGCAGGTAAAGTGTGCGTTTAGCATGGGCCTGCTGCAGAGTTAACGCCAGGGAAACACAGCCATCGTCACCGCTCCAACTGTCTTATCGGTACCACAGGCATCATTTACCTCTAACTCTCTTAGGACCCAGCACACGGGAGGCATTTTACTCCGTAACCTTCGCAGAGCACACAGGCTCCGCAGCCAAACCAGGAGCCCTGGCTTGGGGGACACGCATCGCTCACACACACACACGGGAACGTCCCTGGACACCCCCGCGCCCCACACTTACCTTCTGCCACGCAGCCTCCGACCAGCAGGACCATGAGGAGGCCCACGGGACCCACCACAGACGCCACGCCGAGGCCCCGGGCAGGCGCCATGCTTGACGGCACCCTGCAACCTCCGACCTGCGCCCCGGAGCGGGGACGCCCCCGTCCCTCACAGAGAGGCCTCAAGCCGAGCGTCAGACGGGGCAGCGTCTGCGGAGACAACGGAGGGGCCGTGAGAGGGGACTGGGGGAATCCGGGGGGCCTTCACGGGGGAGGCGGTGGGCGGGTGGCAGAGGGTGGAGCACCGGACAGCGGGGCGCAGGGTCACAGACTGTGGGGGAGGGGCGTGGGGTGAGGACGGGGTGCGAGGTGCTGACACCCTGCTGCAGGTTGAATGTTAGTGCCCCCCCAATCCCCATTATGGTCTAACCCCCGAAGCGACGGTATTTGGAGGGGAGGCCTTCGGGGGTGACTAGGTCACGAGGGTCCAGCCCTGTGGATGAGATGAGCGCCCTGGCAACAGGAGCCCCGGGGGCTCCCGGCCCCTTCTCCTACGTCGGCACGCAGCGCGGAAACATCTGGAAGCAGCGCGGTGTGGGCCGTTACCACGTCCGCAGTCTCGGCCTTCCAGCGCCCAGAACCGTGACAAATAAATGCTGTTGTGCATAAGCCCCCCGTTTCTGGTGCTCCGCTCCTGCAGCCCGAGCTGAGCCCCAACCCCAGACTGAAGCCCCAAGCCCGGACGGAGCCCCCAAGCCCTGACGGCGCCCCCAAGCCCGGACGGAGCCCCCGCCTCCAGCCACGCCCCAAACCAGGGCTGAATGCCAGCTCTCGAACCTGCTCCGACGCCCACTTTCTCCCCCTCACGGACTGGGGCTCTGGAAGGACGAGGTTCCGGGGCGAACACTGCCGACTGGCCCCACAGCCCAGCCCCACTGGGCCCCCAGTCAGATGGTCCTAGCGCACACCTGTCGGGCCCGCCCGGCTGAAACACCTGCCGTGATGCCTGCCGCCCCCGGAGGGCGCCGCCCCCGCTGCTAGCCGCAGACCTGCGCGCCTTCCTCCCGCCGTGCCCTCTGCCGGGAATGCTGCCCGCACCCCCACCACCACATGACAGGTCTCAGCTCAGCTGTCACTTCCCCTGGAGCCCTCCTTGCCCCTCGAAGGCCAGCCCCCCCCTCATCCCGCATCCCACAGCCTCAGAAATGACTAAGCTCACCCTCCAGCTCAGACCCCAATTTGCAAATTAAATGTGAAAGTTAATCACTCGGCGTCTGTTCCTCCCACAGGAATCTCAGCTCCTCTAAAGGCAGAAGGACCCTTTGCTGCGCTGCACGGGAGCCCTGGGCTGGCCCCTCCCCGTCTCCACTGTGAACAATGCCAGGGCCGGGCAGGGGTGGGGAGAGGCCTCAGGATGAGGCCAAGGGCAAGGTCAGCCCTGCGCCCGCCCCAGGCCATGCCCCGGGTGGGCCCAACCATGGCCACAGGGATGGGTGACATGTAATCACAGGGCAGTCCCTGTCATCTGGCTCCCAAAATACCCAGCTGTGGTCACCTCGCCCAGGCCCAGAGCTTGGCCCCGGGGGGAAAGTGGCTGCGGTCACATGACTGACGGCCCAGGGTGGAGGGAGGGAAGCCGGATGGGAGTGGGGGTGGGGAAGCTCTACCTGCACACAGTCAGACCAGCAACGGCCACGCAGTCGGGTCAGACCCCGAGAAGGATGCCTGTGCCCAGCCAGGCCGCAGACACACACGCGGACAAGCCACAGACGGACACACAGTCAGACCACAGACAGGGAGCCCGGAAACCGTCGCACACGTATTCACACAGTCAGGCAACAAAGGGGGCTGCATGCAAAATCAGACGAACAAATCTTGCACGTGGTCAGACCACACACGCGGACAGGCACGAAGTCAGACCTCGGACACAGGGGGTCAGACGGGACACACACGCGGAGACGTAGTAGGGCAGACAACACTCCTGCAGGGCCAGGCCGGCCGCCAGCCGTCAGGTCGGAAACCTGAGAAACACGGCCAGGCAAGGCGCCCACCCGGCAGGCCTGCGGGCGGCGGGCACGTGGGGTCGGGGCCCAGGTCTGCGGTGCGCCCCCGACAGCCAGCCAGATCCTCTCACCCACGGGTGCATGCACACAGACGACGGGCGCGCGCCAGGCACAGCCAGCTGGGCACTGGGGGCACTGGGGGCACTGGGGGCCGAAGCGCAGCCCTCCTCCGTGCCCCTGCGGGGGGCCCCCGACGGGGAAGGCGGAGGCCCCAGCTGGCCCCAAGGTGACCACGGCAGCTGGCCCCACCCACGGGCACACATCTGCGGGGCCACTTCTGGGGAGGCGGGTTCTGTCCCAGACCACTTGGGTCAACTGGGTGGGCCTCAGAGAGCCTCTGGGGAAACCAAGGGTGCCTAGCGAGCCCCCCGGCCGCCCAGCCTGCCATGGACCCCGGGGGCGCCCTCCGGCTCTGGCCTGACTCACCCAGAAGACGGGCTGGCAACGGCAGGGCCACCTGCACCGAAGGCCCGGATGAGGGCTGCGTGTGGGAGGCCCCACCACAGCTGCCTCCCCTGCTCTCCACGCCCCACGGGGGCCCGTGGCAGCTCCTTCTAAACAGGGCAGGCCCTAATTACCCCCTGGCTCCCACAGCCCCGGCCTCGCTGGGCCCACGCCTTCTTGAGGTCTAGGCAGGACGGGGCTGACCCAGAAGCAGACGGGGCCGGCTGTGAGCTCCCGACGGCCCCAAACCCACCACAGCCTGTGGGAGCGAGGCGGGGGGCGGGAGTTTGAGAGGGCACAGGACACACCATCGGGGCTTTCGAGGCCTGGATGATGGAGCAGGAGTCGGGGGCCGGGAGGCTGGGGACACTCTCAGCTACCACACCGAAGACGAAAAGTGGCAAGAGGAACTTGCTAGGGCAGGGGTAGAACCTGCAGAGCCGGCAACCCCCCTGAGGACCCCGGGTGTGGGGCGTTCCGCACGGGGCTGGGGAGAATGTCAACCGGTCCCCTCAGCCCACCTTCCAAACCTACCCCACACCCGCCCACTTCTTACTCACTTCCTCTCCTGCCTCTCCTCAGCCCAGCCTCATCAGCAGCGCCCCCGGGGCCAATGCACTTGACCTTCATCCCTACCGCGCGTCCTCACCCTGAAGCCAGGGGGCGCCTGTGAGCCCCTGATCAGGTGCAGTCCCTCCTCTGCCCACGCTGGGCTCCGTCCTGCCCCGGGGCCTTTGCACTGCTTGATCCCTCTGCCCGGAACACTCTGCCTCTAGATTTACTGTTAACAGTATTACCCAGCTGGGAATTCAAGGGTGAATGGGAATGGGGGGGGGGGGGGCTGTCCCCACGCAAGGAACGGCATGAGGAAGGGCAAGAGCAGCACCGAGGGGTGCCGGGAGGGAGATGAGGGCAGGTCGGGGCGGAGAGACACGGGACAGCAAGGCGCCCGAGGCCGCTCTGGGCGGGGGCGGACATGGCCAGGTGGGCGCCCGGCCAGGCCTCCTCCCTGCGCCATCTGGAGGAACGCAGCCGGGCCTATCAGCCCTTCCCTTGTTGAGAAAGGGAAACTGAGGCAGGCTTCGAGTGCCTGGTGGACAGCGTGGCTGTTAAGAAGCAGAAAAGCCACCCATGGGAGTTGCAGACGGGGCTGGCTGGGGGTGGGGTGGAAGCAATGGCCTCGGGACCGGAACCCAGGGGCCAGGGAGAGCCCTTGCCCGCTCGCCCGGCCGTCGGCCAAGCCTCCTCCACGCCAGGTGCCAAGCTGTCCATCCTTGCTCCCAGCACCAGTCAGATAAGGAAACTGAAGCCCACAGAGGGGCCCCTGGAGACGTGCCAGGGCCCCCAGCTGGGTCTTGGGTCCCCTGCACCCTGGGTCCGGAGCGCACGTCTAATCACGTAACTGTGGCCCTCCTTTCAGGAGAGTGGAGGGCCCTCCCTGGGCTGGGCACAGCCTGCTGGGGCTTCCGAACTGTGCTAACGGGGGACACGTGGGCACCCATGCCAGCCGGGCGCAGAGGCGTGGGTCACGCGATCCTGGAGCCAGCTCGGGGGCCCACGCGGAGCAGGGAGCATAAAGGGGCGATTATAAGCCAAGACTGCACAGCAAACAGGCTCTGTGTCACCCGCACGAGGCGGGGTCTCTGGGCCTGAGGACGCCCAGGGCTTCTCCCTGCCTCCACCTCAGGTCCATCCTGTCCTGGGGCATCTAGGGGCTCAACTGGGCAGCCTGACCCTCGACAGACTTCTCACAGCCCGAAGCCAGGGAGAGGTGCGGCCAGCGGTGCTGGCAGTGGACGTGAAGGCGCCCAGCCCTGGACCTGCAGACCTTCCTGCTGCTCCGAACCCCATGCCCAGGGCCTCAGGGGCCCTCAAAGGTGGGGGCTGGCTTGGCAGCCTCCTTAGATCGCTGTGTCCCCATAGTGTCCAGCAGGGTCCAAGCTCTAACTCTGTGGTCACTGGCGGGCTCAAAAGGCTCCGGCCAAGCCCCTGTCCCTCTTGGGGCCTCAAGGTCCCGCCTGCCAGGAAGCAGGCTCAGCTCAACCCCGGAACAGGCTGGGGCTGGGGGGAGGGATCCGCCTTTAATTGACTATCGATTTGTATTAGGTGCTGTCCTCAAGGGTCCCTGCGGCCGGGGGTGGGTGAGCAGGGCGGACAGAGAGCCAGGCCCAGCCCAGGAATAGTAATCCTGGCCAGGGGTCCCCACGGGCGGAGCCTCTTAACTGCTCCCCACACTTCCTCCTGTCTGACAGATGAGGGAACCGAAGCTCAGAGATGGGCTGCTGTTCGCCAAGGTCACACAGCGGGGAGAGGGGGGCGGGGCTTCCGGGGCAGAGGCTGGTCCTCAGGCGAGCCACAGTCCACTCTCTGCAGGTGCCAGGCTGCCAGGCACACCCCTGCCGGTGTGGCCCCCTCACTGGCCTCCAGCAGGAGCCCGAGATACCGAGGTCGCGCTGTGCCCCTGCCCCGCTCACATCCCCAGGGTTCCCGGCTCCGGTGCTTGGTTCTGGGACCCTCGGGATCTGGCTCTAGGTCCACCCTGTGGCCTCTGCCCAGGGTCTGCCACCGTTCCCCGGAGGGGGGCACTGGTCTGCCTCGGGCCTCTGGGGCACTCTCGGCACGGGCCACCCAACCAGGTACACCCTCTTCTGCTCCAAAGCCTCCCCTGTCGCCGGCTCTCACTCCCTCCATTAAAACCCAGACTCCCAACGACCTTCGGAACTGCCAGCCCACCACGCGGTGCCCCGGGGCCGTGTTGCCCACCGCCCCGCTCTCTGCACTCTGGCTCACACAGGGGTGTGTGGTCACGCTGCTCCTTCCCCCAGCACACCCTTCCTCCTCCCTCACCAAACCGCAGCCTTCACAGCCACCCGCACGTCACAGAGTAACGGTCACCTCCACCAGGAAGCCCCCTCGGATGCCCCAGGGCTGGATGAGGAGCACCTCTGGTCTCCCATCACAGCTCTGCTGTCACAGGCCGGCCGTGCTCCAGGGTGGGCGCCTTCTCCTCACCCCTGCACATGCGGGACGCCCCCTGCAGGCCTGGCCTGAGCGGTCACAGCCCCTGCAGAGGGGAAACTGAGGACAGTCGCTGCAGGCTGGGGAGGCGAACGGGGGGGGGGGGGGGGGGGCGGCTTCCAGCTGCAACTTGCTCGCATCTGCTCTGGGCTTCGGCTTGAGTCTCAAGGGGTGGAAGGGAGACTGGAAGGACCAGGAAGGACTTGGGGGGCTGGGCCTCCAGGAGGGAAGTCGAAGAAAGTCTCTCTCACCCAAGATTCTGAGAGGGAGGTTTGGGAAGCGAGGCTCTCGGGCGTGACAGAGGGTGGGTTTGGTGGGCAGGAATGAGGGGTACAGGGGCATGGGGCTTGGGCACAGGCAGGGACCCGAGAAGGTGGGCACTGATACCCCAGCTTATTACAGCCGCGAGGAGACAGCATTCCTCCGGCATCCACAGGTCTGAGGGGCGCAGGGACAAATGGAGAGTGGGAAACTTTCCGTGAGTTTTGGGGGGTGGCTGAGAGCAGAGAGCCCCGCCGCATGGTCCTGCCACCTCCTCCAAGGTCCAGGTCCCAGCAGAAGGATGCAGAAGCCCCCCATCCGAGCTCCCCAGGGCAGGCAGCAAGGCCGCCCCAGCCTGGCTCCGCCCCCAAGAGGCGGGGGAGGAGGGCGGGCTGGGGGCCAGGCGGGGGAGGGGACCCTGCGGAGTATAACGGTCAGGAGTTTTACAAAGTACGAGTGACCGGCCGGAGCAGGGCGAAGCGTCAGGCCGTGTTGTGCCTGAGCTGCCCCTGGGGCTGGGCTGGTCCAGGCCCCGGGCGGGGCGCAGGGTGGGGGGCGCTGGGGTGCCAGAGTGGGGAGTCCAGAGTGGGGACCAGGAGGGGAACAAAGCCCAGCAGACAGGGCCTCGGGTGGAAGGGGATCCCGGGTGCACTCACCCCGCGGCTCGGAGATCGGGGCCTGCGCCCCGCCGCCGCGCGTCCCGCAGTCCCTCGTCCGCCCGCAGCGCGAACACCGCTCACGGCCACAACTGGGGAGAGGCCGCGGCCCAGCCAGCTCGGCCTGGGGGCGGGGCTGGGGGCGGAGTGGCTGGGGGCGGGGCTCCAGGCGGAAGTGAGGAGGGGGGACCCGCGGGGGAGCCCCATCTAGGGGCACTGATATGCTCCAAGGAGTTCCTATAAAGGAAAGCTTTCGATGGGGACACTGTGCCCCCCAGGTGCGCACGCACGAGTGGGCACCCTGAGACGCTCCCCTTTGGAAGCCTGATGCCAAAGGGAGCCCTTTCCCTGCTTCCCCTCCCCGTCCAGGTGCTGATCGTGGCCATGGCAACGGATGAAGGGGCTGGATGCCGGACACAGGGGCAGATGGCTCCCTAAACACACCCAAGTCCCGGAGGTCGGAGAAGGGGCAGTCTGGGCTGGATGGCAGAGGCCGCGCCCCCAGCACGCAGAGAGACTGGGGTGGGGGAGGGTTACAGGCACAAAGAGGCTGCCCTCCCGCTGGGATCTGGTCGGGATCTGGGGGGATGGATGGGAGGACTCAGTGGCAGAGACCCCTACCCTAGGGACCGCCGTGAGGAGAAGGCGGAGAGCGCAGGCCCAGATGGGGCCACCGTGCCAGGCCCGAGACACCCGATCCACAGGATGGGTGGAAAGGGGGGGGAGGGGCGGCCCCACCCGGGCAGCCAATCCTGGCCTGCGCTGCTGCCTGGTGCGGGTTTGAAAACTCCAGGGAAGCAGCGGGGACCAGGGAGGCGCTCGGGGAGGGGTCGGGACACTGACGGAGACCGGAGGGCCACCGCAGGGGGCTGGCTCCGGCTGCTCCTACTCCTGGTGCTGAAAATGCCTTTTGTTCCACCACGAACGCTCCCGATGACTCCCATAGCCAACATGTACTGAGCTCCTAGCGTCTGCCAAGCGCTGCGTCTGCTTCGCATCACGCAGCACCCGCATTTTCCAGAGGTCAGAGGAGCAACAGAGAGAAGTCACTTGTCCAAGGTCAGGAAAAGCTGGGATTCCACCCAGGTTTGGGTCCAGAGGCTGAACCCTTACCCACAATGCTGCAGGAGGCCTGGAACAGGAAGAGGACAAACCTCTACAAATTTAAAGCACCTGGGGATTTGGCATTGCAGGAGCGACCCCAGTCCCTGCCCCCCCCCCCCGCCCCCAGAGCTCACCTCCCACTGGGGCAAAGGACATGGGCTCTGATGGGACCACGCGGCTGTGGGAACCAATATTTCTTCTCTCCCAAAGCCCAACTGTGGGAGGCACACAGTAGGTGCTTCATGAGATGGGACGCTTGGCACCCCAGCACCATGGGGGGGGGGCACATGGGAGGTGCTCTGCATCAACACAGGTGTGGAATGGAGCAGGGCACACAGTGGGCCCGCAGGAAACTCCACCAGGAGCACAGGCATTACTTTGCGTGCATCCCTGCGCTGATGGCCTAGGCCTCGCACACCTGGGACTGACTCCAAGCATGCCCCATGTGACCTCGAGCAAGAACCTGAGTCTCCCTAGGCCTCAGTTTTCCCATCTGTAATAGAAACCAGGTACACAACAGACGCATAATGAATCCTCATGGTCGGAAGGCCCAGGGCTGTGTGACCTGGAACAGAAGTGCCCGTCTTTGGGGTGTCCAGGACCTGCCATCCCCTGCCTGGCTGGCCCTGCCCTCTCTGGGCCTCTCGCCCATGTCTCCCTGGAGACGACCTCTTGCCTCCCATGCGGTGGCAGTGACCGCAGTGGGCTGGGAACACAGCCACCCCCGAGGCAGGGAGGAGGGACATCGGGGCCGGGAACGAGCCTCTGCCTGGTCTCCTCCGTCCGGGTGACCCCATCTGCACGGCGCTCTCTGCATGTCCCCCATCACAGCTCCCATTACCTCCACCCGTTCACTGCCTGGTCACAGGCTCGCCTCTGCAACCAGACTGTGACCTCGGAGCCGGGGCTGGGTCTGTCGGCCTTGATCGGAGCCCGCGCCCTGTGCCGGGTCCCCGGCTCCCGGGGGAGGGCATGCGTGGCACACAGCACACTCTCGGCAAACCTTGGGGCCCGCCCCCCCCTCACGCTCCCCCCAGAAGCCACGGTGCGCACTGCGCTCGTCACAAAGCGCGAGTCTTCACCCACCCTTTTAAAACGAACACTTCCGAGTACCTACTCTGTGCCAGGCCTGGTCTGAGGCACCGGGGACACAGCAGTGACTAAGCCTGACAAAGACCTCTGCCCTCATGAAGCCGGTGCTCCCGCCAGGACGATGGAAGGGAATAAACAAGATAAAACACCCAAGGGTACTTAGTGGTACCTGAAGATGGACAAAGGGGGGGGGGGGCGGAGCCTCGTGGGGTGAGACAGGGTCTTAAATAGGGGGTTGGGGAGTCCGGCGTTTGACCTGAGGCCTGAGGAGGTGAGGGAGTGTGAAGGAGGTGAGGCTGTTTGGAGGAAGTGCGCTCCAGGTGGGGGGCACAGGCAGTGCAAAGGCCCTGGGGCAGGACCCTGCCTGTTGCAGGAACAGCCAGGAGGCCCCTGAGGCTGGAGCAGAACTAAGGAAGGAGGGAGGAGGGGAGGGCGGGAGGGGACTGGGCACGTCTGCAGGGCCTCCTGGGCCCGATGGGAGGACTTGGACTTTTACCCTGGGGGAGGTGGGAGCCCCCAGGGCTGTGAGCAGAGGGGGGGTGGGACCTGACTCAGGGGCTCACAGGCGCCCCCTTGCCACAGCAGCGGGAACTTGGAGGTGACTGTACTGATTCGGGCCAGCAAGGAGGGGGCAGGATCCGCTGCAAGCGGAAGGGGGATGGGGGCGAAGCGGGCACATCGCGGACAGACCACGGCTGCAGAGCCAACAGGGTTTCCTGAAGGGCTGGTTGTGGGATGCAAGTTCAAGGGGATGCTCAAGCGTGACTCCGGGGTCCTTGGCCTGAGCGCGGTGAAGGCTGCGAGCCGCCCCCTCCGGCACGCTCTCTCCCCCTGCCCGCTCGGCCCATCTGGTGCCCTTGAGGGCTGACTCCGGAAGCCCCGAGCATTCTGTTGGTGTGTCCTTGGGGAGGAGCGTGGGGCTGGCTCGCATCAGCTCCCGCAGCTGGGACATTGGGGGTAATTTTTTTTTTCAAAATAACTTTTCTTCTAATTATAAAATAGGCGCGTGCAGCAGAAAATTAGAGAAAATCAGCACAAGGAAGAAAATAAAAATTGCCCACAATCCACCCCTCGCCTGGAGAGAAAACGTTCACGTGGGGCCATTTTCATTCATCCTTCCACAAACATGTATTGAGTACCTACTGTGTGTGGGCTCGCGGCGGCACAGCAGTGGGCATGCAGAGCCGGCCCCCTGCCCTCTTGTGGCTCGCAGACCAGTGAGAGAGACAGATACTCACAGGGCAAGCAACGACGTCGAAAACAACACCGGGCCCTGCTGAGATGCCAAACAGAAACACGTGGGGTGAGGCCCTGGACGCCTGGAGGGGCCTCGCGGGACCTCCTGGGAGACCTGGATGCAGCGAGCAAGCCCAACGGACAGACGCCTGCAGGAACAGAGTTGCAGGCGGGGGAAACAGCACGTGCAAAGGTCCTGGGACCCGCTGCTTCCTCCGTCTGTCCTCTACGTCTGCAAATAGGTACTTCTCCTTCTTAAGTGGAGGTCGCCCTCACGAGACCGTTTGCCTGTGTCCAGCCCACAGAGTTTCATCGGTTCCCACTTGTTCTACATTATAATGACACTGAGAGGGGCATCCACAGACCAAGCTGTGGCCTGCAGATGAGTTCCGGCCCAAAGCTGTCTCTGCTGGAAGGTTCTCAAGCCTCTGACACGTGCCCTGATGTGGCCCCCTCAGCAAAACTGCACACACCTGGGAAGGGCCCCGGCCCCACCCCTCTCCCGGCCTGTGTCCTCATATTTGGGGTCAAAATCTCTGAAAGCTTCATTTCTGGGAAACCACCGAACTCTGCACCCTTGGGACCCACGAGTAGGAGCAACCGGTTGGGCGGCTTCTCTTTTCTGCAGCCGCAGGGCAGGGCTCTGACCACGTCCCACCCAGCCCAGCATTCGTGCCCCAGGGCAAGGAGCGTGTGCCGACCGGCCAGGAGCCGCCGCACCCACACGCACATCAGGTCCTGGCGCCTGTCCGCCCGCGGGCACACTGCCCACCGCCGCCGGCTCACCTCCACTCCGCGCCTGCCCTTCTCACCACCGGCTCCATCAGGCCCAGCCAACTTCCCCTCCTTCCAGACGAACCCAGGATGCCTCCAGGTGCGGCCGGAGCCACCTGCGTCTGCCCTTTCCATGCCCTGTCCCCAGCACGCCCCGCTCCGCCCCTCCGGGGGCTCAGGTTAGAAGCAGGGGCCCAGCCCTGACCTCTCTTCCCTCCCGCACATGCTGCTGGTCTGGAAATACGAGTTTCCCTCTGGACTCTCTCACGCATCTGTCCACGTGCACTTCTGACCCTGTCCAGCGCCCGGACCAGTAAGCACATCCACCCAGCTCTGGCCCCCCAGCTCCGGCCTTCGCTCCCCACAGCCTGTCCCCCTGCAGCAGCCAGAGGGCTCCTGTGAGCACCTGAGTCAGGTCCCAGGTCCCATTGTCAGCCCACAGCCCTCAGGGGCTCCCACCTCCCTGGCCTCAAAGTCCTCAGGACCATCTGTCCCCTCCCCGCCCACTCCTCCTCTGCTCCAGGCACGGGGGGCCACCTGACCTTCCTCCAACACACCAGGCTCCACCCCGCCCCAGGGCCTTTGCACAGGCCTTTGCACAGGCCGTGCCCTGAGCCTGGACCACCTCCCCCTGCATTTCCATGGCCGCTTCCCTCTCACCACGCAGGTCACCCACGGACGCCCTGGCTGGCCCCTGCAGCTCAGGGGGCACCTCCGTCGTCCCTTATCCACATCCCTCTTTCTTTTTTTTTCTTTTTTTCTTTTTTTTTGCCACTTATTTTCATCTAAAATTATCGGTCTCTTTTTACTGTCTCAATCAGCGCTGCCCAATAGGGATCCAACAGCCATGAATGACTAGTTGAATAAAATTAAATAAAATCCAAAATTCGGCTTCTCAGTCACACTGGCTGTGTTTCCGGTACACGAGGCTCACGGCAGATACGACACACTTGTGTCATCACAGAAAGTTCTGCGGTTAGCTCTGCTGGGGACTGGGAGCCAGGAGGCCAGAGCTGAGTCGGCTTCGGTCATGGCCGGGTGCAGCGGGTGCTCGGAAAATGCTCTCTAAATGAACACAGGGACCAATAATGGCTAGGAGGCTTTGCAAAGCCTGGAGGGGCTGATCTGCAGGACAGGGCAGAGGTCGGCAGGTGTCATCTGCAGCCACACACAGGTCCACACAGCTGGGACGTGACCTTCGGTCTCCCTAACTAGCAATCCAACTCTCTGCAGGGCTGCTACTCCTGCCCCAAGGGCAGAAATTTGTAAAGAGCTGCCCCAGCTGACACTGGACTCCAGGGTGTGGCCCAGAGGCAACTGCTGACTCAGACAGAAGCCGGATGGAGGGACACGGAGGGACGGAGGGCCAGTCTCCGCCAGGGTGGGCCCAGGACCACACTCACCACCACCACCCCCCACCACGAACCATCTGTGGCTGCTTCCCCACACTGGCCGCATCCCCTCTCAAGAGGCCTCGACGCTTGCCGGGTTCCCCGGGAGGCCGTGCGTGCGTCCCCCAGAAACCTCCCCTCTCCGCTCGCGACCTCTGCCGCATCCCAAGCCCCTCATTAAATCTTTCCTTCGACTGGCACACGGCTTTCCCTTAAACTAATTTACTTTAGAAACTAACTCAATAATGTGCCACTCTGACTGCACAGCCTTGAAAGTCACCAGAAAAAAAACATCACAATTAAAACATGTGCCGAGTTCTTCCTTCTTCCCTGGATACTGTTGCTAGAGGCAGCAGACCGAAGGCCTGGGGAGAGAGAGCACCTGCAGGTGTCGTGTGTGAAGGCCACACACCCCCCTCACCCCCCGCCCCCCCCACCCCGCCTGCTGCGGCTTCCAGAGAAACTGGGGTCCAAAGGAGGCCGAAGGCCCAGGTCCTCCCACCTCTGTCCCTGCCCAAGTCCTTGCCGCTGCCCATGCCACAGGTCCCCAGCTGTACGGGGGGAGAGGGGCGTTTGGTGCCTGAGGCTGATTTTTGTGGGTTCGAGGCCTGCGAGGGTCAGGGAAATGGAGCGCGGGCCAGCGAGGTCCCCGCGCCAGGGCTTGGTGCAGCCCAACTGACCTCTCGTGAGGGTGGGACCCAGTCTCGGTCAGCGTGCAAACCTGGGCACCGGCCCCGCACCTGGGTTCTGGGGACACAGCGGACAATCTCGCTGGCTTCTCTGCTAGGGCAGGAGGGAGAGATGCACGAAGACAGCCGCGCAAAGACGGGGTGAGGAGGGAGCCCCGGGTGGAGGGCACGGCACGTGCGAAGGCCCTGGGGTGGGCCCGAACACACCGGGCTGTAGGGGAAGAGGGGCCGGCGCAGCCGGGAGACGGGATTAGACGGGCGCACGTTAGTTGAACACATCTGAGGCACGATCGTCACCCTCCAGTAACAATTCTCCTTTCCCACCCCATCTGCATTTACAGAGCAGCTACTGTATACCAGGCTCCAGGCTGAGCGCCAGGGACACGGGATGGCCTGGGCAGCCCAGCTCGGTCATCAGGAGTCCACCAGCCTGTGCGGGAGGCAGATGGGGGCTCCCGCGGTCAGAGATCGGGGCCTCCGGCACAGAAGCGGGAGGAGGTAACTGACGTCTAAGACGGGAAGGAACAGGAGAGCCGGGGGAGGAGCCCCGAGCAGTGCTGGACAAAACGGAGGAGGTGGGAGAAGGAGCCCCGGGCCAGGTGAGAAGGCGGAGGGACCCGGGAGCTGGCTGCCGGCAGTGGGGGCGGGGGGGGCTGGGGCCGCAGAGCTGGACCTGCCGCTGAGCTCAGGTGTAGGCACAGCCTCCCTGGGCTGCTCCCCAAGCTCGCAAGTCCTGGGTGGGCAGCGGTTTGACCTGGACCCAGCCCCATCTACCCCGTGGCAGCGCGCTCAGAGCTGAGCCCAGCCCACGCAGGTGCTCAGGGAGCACCCCGGCTGTCACCCCAGCTCCTCCCGAGGGCCAGCTCACCAAGCCCCCTGAGAGACCGGTGCTAATATCCCCCCACAAACACTCTTCAGCTGGGGAAACTGAGGCACAGAGGCTGGGCTCACAGCCTCACCACTACTGAGTGGCAGAGCGGGGGGGCGAACCCAAGCGGGTTCTCACTCCCCCCCCCCACTCGACCAGGCCTCGGCGCCCCCTCGGCAGCCCCCACCTCCTGCCGCATCCGAGGTCACGCGGCCCCAGAGCTCGTGGCATGGCGACCCGAGCCCGTGTGTGACGCAGCCGTCCCGCGGGGCGAGGGCAGGTCCTTCCCACGCAGGGACGGGCCGACGGCAAGGCCAGAGCCCAGCGTGACCGCTTTAAGGCTCGGCGCCACTCTTCCCCTGTCTCACCTCGAGCCGTGGTGAACCCCCATGTGCACCCCCCCAGGCGCGTGGGGAGGCGCCTGTCTCTCCCGCTTTCTCCACGCCGAGAGCCGGGGGTCGTTCCACGTTCTCTCTGGGCGTGTTAGCACCGCCTCTGGGAACGTCTGACGGACACATCCCCCTGAAACGGCTGACGCGTCCTCACAGCGAACGACTCGAAACAACCTAAGTGTCCACCGACAGGGGATCGGCCGCGTGCCTGACCGGACAAGGGACCAAAGACGGCCACCGAAGACTCGCATCCCTTAGCACTGAGATTAGCATCGCGGCTGCGAAGAGAAGCTGGGAAGCCAGATGCCCAATTATGAAATTACTTTTCAGATGCTGGATTTTTAAGTGGGAGGAAAGAGAACACACTGAGACGCAGCACCGCACGCGGAAGACGCTGCCATTTGGTTCCACGGACGGCTGCAGCTCCGGCCGCCCACGCCGCTCACGGCCGCGCTGCTCGCCCGCCCGGCCGGCCGCTTGCGTTCAGGGATCGGACGGGCTGCGGTGCGAAACCCTCGTCCCGGGCCGCATCGGCCGCGCTTCTAAAGCTCAGGAGGACCCGCGGCCAGCGGCCACTTCATCGGAAAACGCGGGCAGAGAACATTTCTGTCATCGCACAGAACTTCTACCAGACCGCGCTGGTGCGGAAGGGGGGGCGGGCTGCACCCCGCGGGCCAAATCAGGCCTGCAGACTGTTCGTCTAAATAAAGCTTTATCGGCCAGTGGCCACGCGCATTCCTGGCTGCCTTCCCGCCCCAAGGCAGGGTCGAGGTGTAGGCACAGGACCGCCCGGCCCACAAAGCTGAAAAGATTTACTATCTGGGCCGGTATAGAAAAAGATCTACTGTCCTAGGAGGAGGCTGGCGGCTCTTTCTGGGGAAGGAGGGGGAGGGCACTGCGGACGGGGTGGGCGGTAGAGATGCCACCGCGGGCGTTAGAGACGCCATTCAGGCATCCTTCAGCACGTCCTCAACTGCGTCCCACACACACGCGTTATCTGCTCAGAAACGCGAATTAAAACAAAAGACGTTACCAAGTGGCAATGCTCATTTATCTTCCCGCCGGTGGCTCCCCAAGGGCCTGGTCCTCACCGAAGGCACTCTGGATGTCACCAAGCTCGACACTTTCACCAAGCGGATGGGCAAAAAAAAAAAAAAAAAAAAAGGCATCTCACTGTTGTAATTTGCATCTCCTGGGAATCTTTCAATACGGATAAATGTCCATCCGTTCATCCATCAGCCCCCAGACTCTAAGGGGAGGGACCCTGTCTACGCGGGTCACTGCGGCGTCCCCAGCACCCGTGAGGGGCCCAGCAACCATGTACCGAATGGATGTACGAGGAACCGAGGCAACCAGGCCCCGGGCCGGGAATGCATTACAAGGCCTGGACCACTGGGGCCAGCGTCCCCAAGGCAGGGTCCACCCGGCTCCCAGGCAGATGAGAGCTGCCAGCTGCTCGGGCAGGCACCCGTGGGGGCCGTGCTCATCACGGGGGGATCGGGCGGGGTACGCAGGGGGTCCCACGGCTGCAGGGGGCTGCAGAGGCGGTGGCCCCTCGGGCTCCAGACCAGGAGGGAGATTATATATTCATCAGAATCTTAAACAAAAGCCCGCGGCCGCCTGTCAGCCAGGCTCCAGCTTTTATGGTAATCGGCGATGAATTACCCACAATGCCTGGCCAAGTGCAAGTGGTTCTTGGCCTGGATCCTAAACTAATTTTTATATGTTCGTGTGTATATAATTTCGCTCACTCTCTCCCGTTCCTCTTCCATCATTAGTGGGATCAGGGGAGGGGGATTCGGGGCGCATGGAACCCTGGAGTAAGGCGGAGGGCCCTGGCCGAGCCCCCCCAGCCCGCCTGGCACCAGCCCCTGGGCACAGAGTGTGCGGAGGCAGGAGGTAAGAGCCGAGCTGGAGCCAAGGGGGGCCTGGAAACCACCAGGAACTGGAGCTGGCAGCCCCGGGGGTGGAAGACACACACCCGGAGGGGAGGGAGCCCAGCCCGCAAGGGGGTCAGACCTTCGCTGCATGCTGCGTGGCCCAGGGGGCGAGCACCTTCCCCTCTCTGGCTCTGGTCACCCGGTCTACAACCCCGGCCCCTCCACGTCCCACGGCGGCGGCCTCCGTGAACCGCTGGGGTTCTGCCCCAAGAGCCTCCGTGGAGCTTGGAGCCGGCAGAGCCCCAGCCCCGTCCAACCCCAAACGTGCAGCCAGACGCTGACGTAAGAGCTTTGCACAGAAGGCCAAGCCTCGGTGAGGGCCGCAGATCACGTCTGCAGGCCAACTTCGGGGCCGCCACCTCCAGGAGGCCCTCAACGATGCGCCCAGAGAGAACCAGCCCCTGCGCCTGCCGCCCACCTCCCTGGCTGTCCTGACACGGGAGTCGCCGCGTCTGCGCCTCTCCTGCCTGCCGACTCTCAAGCCCAACCGCTCGGCCAATCCCACTGGCTCCTGTGAAAAATCTTTCCAGAACCGACCCGCTTCACCTGCCCCTCTGCTGGTCCAGCCGCCATCCCTCCGCCTAGACCAGAGCAGTCACCCCCACCCTCGCCTCCCCCGGCTCCTGCCCTCCCCCTCCCCGGCTCACTCTGCTCCAGCCCCTGAGCAGGCTCCGCCCAGCCTCCGGCTGTGGGCTGTGTCCCCCCCAAACACCATCCCAGGAAGTCCGCACAAGTGTCCCCTCAGTTACCGCTGGTCCTTGCTGAAATGCCACCTCTTCGGAGAGGCCCGCCTTGATTCTGTAGCTAAAAAGCCCCCCTCATCACCCACCCCTTCCCCGGCTTCATTTTTTTTGCTCGCAAGGCATCCAGTAGGCCCTTGAAGAATAAATAATCCATCCATCCGTGTGCCGTGGATCTCCCCGCTAGACTCCACGAGGACAGAGCTTGCCCCTGTGTTCTTCACCACTCTGTTCGCAGAACCTAGAGCGGAGCCTGGCACACAGTAGGTGGTCAGTAAACAGCCAGTGGTGAATCTCTAGAGCCCCGCAGGGCCTTGGCCCGGAAAAGGCAGCGTGACTGTTTTCTCAACACTCAGAAGCTTTTCTCAGGGTCCGAAAGAAAAGGCTAGTGCTGCACCCCCCCTGGGGGGCAGTGGCGGGGAGCACTGGCCCCCGTGGCTGTCCCCAGAGGCTGGGGTACACAGACGCGCTTCACAGGGGCCAAGCGCACCCCGGCGGAGGCTAAGCGTGCATTCCACAAAGCGGCTCATGCCCGTGCCGGAAGCCTGTGTGTGACGAGCACCGCGGTCCATCTCACGGGATGCGTGGGCCCGTCCATCGGGAGGGGGCCGGGCACTGCCCAGGCCAAGGGGCTGGCGGCTCTGCGCGCACAGGCGCCGTTGGAGCAGGAGGCGTGAGGACGGGCAGAGGACACGCAGCGCGTCTGCTAACGCTGAGACGACGATGGCCAGGGTTTCGGGACTCAGCGTCGCGTGCCAGGCACCACGCAAAGCGCTTTGCGCACAACGTCTCACCTACTTCCTTCCCTCCCCGTGACAGGCGAGGAGGTCGAGTCCCAGGGAGGTCAGGAAAGTCACACAGCTCAGACGGGGCAGAGGGGTTTACATGGCGACAAAGCCCACCCATGCCCGGCGCACAGTAGGTCCCCCACGAATGCCATGGGGATGCTCAAGAGCCAAGCGCGCCGAGGCAGGCCGCGCCCGGGCGGAGACGGCGGGACTCCCTGGGCCGCGCTCGGTGCCCGCCGCGGGGGTGGGGGCAGGCCTCGAGCAAACGCGGAGGACGCGGGGTGGCGGGCAGCGGGGCGGCTGGCTCGGGCAAGGGCAGTTGGCTGCCAGTCTCGCTTCCTCCTGTGACAGAGATGGGCAGGCCTGGCCAGGGCTTGCGGATGGCATGGAGCCAGGGTCCGCGGGGACCTCCCCACCTGTCACCCGTGATGTGTTCATTAAGAGCAAAGGGAGCGTCTAACCGTCCGGAGTGGGTGGCAGGAGGGTCTGAGATGGGGCGCTTCTTGGACAGGCGGAGGGAGAGCCCGGCCCGAGGTCAGTGTGGCCCCTGGCAAACCTGCTTCCCTTCTCTGCCTCGGTTGGACCACTCCACCACCCAGTCTCTGTTTACAGAGAATCTGCTAGTGTGAGAGCACGGGGTGGACGTGCACTCAGCTCCAGGCTCTGCTCCACGCATACTGTGTGACCATAAGCAAATCGTTTCCCATCTCTGAACCTCGGTGTCCCCATCTGTAAATGGAGCTGTCACTCCCTGGCCTGGGACAACCTGCCCAAGCCACAGACTTTAGATTCGGAGCTATGACCAGAGTCTGTGGCGTGGGCCTGCGGGCCTCAGGCCCATGGATGAGGCCGCCAGGGTCCACCCTTCTCCATCTGCTGAGGGCCCCTTGTCTGAGCCCCTGGATCGAGCTGTGCCTGAAGCTGCCCTGTTTGAACATCAGCCTTCTCAGGGACCAGAGCGAATCGATTAATCTGCTTTTTCACTAAAGCCGGGTGGATTTGAGTTTCTCCCCACCCCTCCCCCAGGCTGCAGACCCACTGCACACCTGAGGGTGAAGCTTCGTCAGCAGTCGGGCTAAGGGTGTGAAACCCTGAGTGCTGGAGGACTTTGCACAGCGCTAAACCTCTGGGTCTCAGGCCTTTCTAAACGGTCACTAGAAGGCAGCACGTGGGCGGCATCGCCCGGTCTGGGGCTGAGCGCGGCAGCCGCTGGTGTCTGCGCCTCCCTCGGGAAGCCCTCCCTGACCTCTCCTCCCACGCTCTCTTCCCCTCTCGCCCCCTAGTTCCAGGTCTGGCAACTTCCACATTTCATCGAGTTCAAGGTGCATCGGTATCTTACACACCAGTAAGAGGGAAAAAATGCCGCCAATTACATGGGACACAGCTTCCTTACCGCAGCGGACTGTCACAGGACAGCTACCCAAAGAGCTTTTTCAACTTCTCTGGACAGATTTCGATCCCATTTCTCTCCCAAACTAGGTACATCAGTGGAAAGTATAAGGTTCGAGTTTTCCTGAAACTCTGTCCCAAACCCAGCTCTTCTAAACCGCTTTTTGGCCCAGAGTTGCTGACGTGGGATTTACACACAGCACCAGGCTCTGTCTGCCAGGCCCTGGGAACCCGGCACCTCCCTGGGCCCTGGGCTTTGTCAGCTGACACTTTGGAGGCTGCAGCGATCAAAGCAGGAATAAGCACCCTGCCCAAAACTGCCTGGCGCACAGCAGGTGCTCAAACACTATTACTGGGATAAACAAACGCATTTCAGAGGAAATGAGAGCTCGCAGAGGTCGGCTGGCCGCAAGTCACACAGCGGAGCAGCGGGTGAGGGGGCCTAGACCGGGCGAGGGGGCCTGGACCGGAGGCTGGTGGAGCTGCCGGGTTCCCACTTAGGATGCACCCTCCTCCAACTGGGCGGGGCAGGGGCGCTGGGCGGGGCAGGGGCGCTGGGCCGCGCCCCGCCTTTACACGCACCACCGGCTGGGCTGCAGGTTGGGACGCGCTGGCTGCGAAGCGCCAGGCGAGCGGGCCGCACCCCGTCAGCCTGGCCGGCCACCCTGCCGCCGCCGTGCTGCGTCGAGCTGTGGCACGCTAGGCGGAGGACTCGACCTCTCTGGGCCTAAGCGTTCTCACCCCGCCCTCAGAGAGCTATTGTGAAGATGAAACGCGCAGAAAGCGCATGAAAAGTCTGCCTTCCAACTCTCTTCCAAGTCTGCCCGCTCCTCCCCACTCCCCTGTCTACACCTGGCCCACCCACCTGGACCCGCGCAGTCCCTCCCGCCCCGGTCCCCGGCTCCCGTCCTCCGCCGCCCCAGCCTGTCCTCCCCACGGCAGCCACCAGAGGGCGCCCGTGGGCGCCCGAGTCAGTCCTCACCCCGTTTAAAACGACGCCCCTCATCCCGCCACTCTCGAGTCCCTTTTTTCCCTCTCGTTTTCTCTCATCGCCATCTAACACGGCTCGGATTTTGCCGTCGTCCATCCGAGATCGGAGCACGGGCCCCACAAAGGCTGGGTCCCAGCACAGGGCCTCGCACACAGTAGGTGTCGGAGGGACCCCCGGGGCGACCAAAGGCACAGATGCCGCGGAGGCGACCGCTATGGCCGAGCCAGCTGCCCGGCCGAAGGGCTGGCGGCGGAAGCACCCACGCCGCCTCCAGCGGGGCCCTTCCTGTCCCCCTTTCTGAGCCGTGCCTGGACTCTGCCCTCTGCGCCCTTTCCTGAGCCTCCAGCACCGGTCTGAGCCACCCGCATCCGGGGGCTCTGAGTAAACACAGAAAGGGGGGGCTGCCCGCATGCCGCATGGTGCCTGTGGCCTGGGCGGGGCCATCCCTCCCTCCCGCCAGCTTAATCCCTGCCCCGGTGGGAAGACCCCGAGGTTGAGCAGGGACCTCGAAGCAGACAGAAGTGTCCGACTTGCTGATCCTGCCCCAGGAAGGGCTGGCTCTCGGGAGGCGCCGGATCAACATTTAGCGAATACAGGTCTGGTTTCCAAGTACCTCCCTCCCCCCTCAGCAACTCATCAGGAACCCTGGCAGGGAGAGTGATCGATCGGTGTCCCTATTTTCCAGGTGGGGATACCAAAGCCGGAAGACGTGAAGTCACAGCAAATAAGGAGCAGAGCTGGGACCCGAACCCAGGCCATGGGCCCTAGGGTCCGCTAACTCACATGGTCTCAGTAAATGGCCAAAGTGAAACCTGACAGGAAAATGCCCATAATTCCTGTAAAGCACTAGCTGTGTACTGAGACTCAGAGCACTTCAGCCGTGTGCCTAAGTCCCCAGGTGTCCCCATTTCAGAGACGGGTAAACTGAGGCTCAGAGAAATTCTGACACTTGCTCAAGGTCACACGGCCAGCAAGGGGCAGCGCTGAGACCCAGACCAGGGGCTTCCTGACCAGACGTGGGCCTGCAGGCCACAGGGTCGCCCCTGCACAGCAGCAGCTCGCGGCTCTGAACACCAGACGCCCCCTGGTGGCCGCGTCCACGGGGACACAGAACGCGAAACCTACATGACAAGTGTCAGGGATGGGAACGCAGCCCTGCGGGGCGGCTGGGCTTCTTCAGGCCTAGAAGGGGGGAGGGGGGAAACTCCTAACACCAACTGCGTTTTTAAAAACCCCACAGCAACTCACGGAGACTGGCCCGTCAGCCCGCGTCACATCCGTGGGCAGCCAGAGGCCCCGGAGCGCTGGCGGGGACGCGGCTATTTTAAAAGGGGCTATTTCTGGAGGCCGAGGTGAGAACGCGGGGGCGAGAGAGAGGATCGGGAGCAGCCGCTGGGGCCCACTCTGCCGGCCTGAACCGGCCAGCTGGGTGGGGGCAGCTGGCAGGGGCCGCTGGGGTGCTGCCTGCCAGGGGCGCGAGCGGCCCGCCGGGGGACCTGGGGTGCCGCAGGGCACACGCACTGGGCCCGGCAGAGGAAACCGGCGAAACCGCCTCCCCCGGGGAGTCCCGGCCGAGGGCGAGGCGGATTTTAAGACGCCGGCAACGTGGATATGGCGACGGCGCTTCGAGGCCTGAAGGAGACAAGAAGCCACCGCGTCCTGAGGCTCACGTGCTGCGGCTGTGGGAGCGGGTCGGGCTGCGGCTGCCAAAGGTCTCACGGGAGAGGCGGAAGTTCTCTCCTCACGTCAAGGAAGCTCCCGGGTTGGCCTTTCACAGGGCTGCTGCCTGCCCCACAATCGCTGGTGCCCAGGATCCTTCCCTCCCCTTCTCATCCACGACACCTGCCTCGCGGTGCAAAATGGCTGCCTGAGTGCCTGCCATCACCTCCGCATTCTAGCTGGGGGTAGAAGGGGGATGGGCCACCTCCCTTTGCAGGCATTTCCAGGAAATCCTGCCTGTTTATCCCACCGGTCAGAGTTGAAGCATAGAGCACAGACAGCAGCGAAATACATCGGGGAAAAAAAATTTTTTTCTTACCAGGTGGCCGCGTGCCCAGATAAGTTATAGGATTCAACTATTATGGAGAAGAGAAGGGTCACTGAGAGACCCTGCCACAAACATATGGCCCAGCGGGGTCGGCCCTGACGTTCCGAACCAGTGCATCTCAGACATGCCGGCCCGGAGGCGGGCGAGGGAAATCACTGGGGCCAGGCCCCTGCCTCCACGCGACAACGGTTTTTGCTCATCCCAGGGTCCCTTCTCAAAGACTGGAAAGTCAGAAACTGGCCCAGGCCACGTGCAGGCTCTGCATTTTGGGGGCCCCCAGAAGGCAGGACCTCCCCCCCCCCCATCGTCAGCTCTGCCCACGTGCCAGGGCCCAAGGAACCAGGCTTCCCCCGTCCGCCCTCCCGGCTGCCTGGTTAGGACGCCTGACCCATCCATCTCCTTCTCCTCAGTAAACAACTGTCAGAGAAAATAAATAGTTTTTAATAGGCTCATTAATTGAATTCAGGGAGAAAGAACCTTCTCCCCAAGCCATGGAGAAGGAACACCCAGACACAAAGTCCAAGCAAAGTCTGGTGGCGGAGGGGGTCTCAGCCGGCCGCTCGGCCGGGGGACCCCGAACGGTCCCAGCCGCCTGCAGCGGAATGAGCCGACGGCCAGGGGGCCGTCCCTGCCCTGCACACGTCCAGCCCTCGGAAGCCGGCCGCCTCCGGCGGGTGCCAACGCAGCCCTGGCCTCGGCCCCAAGCCTAGGCAGCTGCTGGCGGATTTAACTTCTTTTTTCTGCTCCCGACACATCTACTTTTAGGGTCCCACCTACTTACGTCAAGAACGCACCCATTCATGAGAGTGGGAAGTTTTCTCCTTTAAGTTTCACAGGAGAACACATTTAAAGAAAACGACCCCTCGTTAGCAGGGTAGGGCAGCCGGGGCAAGGGGCACGCGACGGGCATCGTGAGGGGCCGAAATCTGGCTGGTGCCGGGCAGAGCACCGGATGGGGGGGTCCAGACGCCTCGATGCAGCCTGCAGGGTGACCCTGGCGCAGACCCAGAGGTCAGAACTGACCCCCTCCGGCCGCCGGCGTCTCTGGCCGCGCAGGTGCGGTCGGTCCCGCCAGTCACTGTGGCTCTGGTGGTCGGGGCCAGGCCTCCCGCCCTGGGCTTCCGTCCGCCTGGGCCTTGCCACTAGCTCCTGCCAGCCTGCTCTCGGCACTGCGGCAGGAGGCTCCAGGGTGACTCCACGCCCTTGAGAGAAGCCAAACGTGGGGCCGACCGCCCCCCAGGACCCCCAGGCCCCGTCTCGCAAAGCCCCGTGCACAGGTCCCTGACTTGCGTCGAGGGTGTTGGGTGTCGTACTGCCCTGCGTGGGGCTCGTGCCAACACTTGGCAGGCACACTCAGCACAGACCCCGCCCACCGCCCACCGGACAGTCTCACACCCATTCCACAGACGACTGAGGCCCCAGCAGGTCACATGGCTAATGAGGCCGAGACGGCAGCGTGGCCCCCGGGTGGCTTCTCTGGCCTTCTGGCTGGACACACGGGGTATGGAGCAAACAGCAGGTGTAGCCGAGTCTTAAGATCACCTGGCCTGGCTACTATGCACTCTTTGGGGTCGCTGCCTCTTCCGGGCTTTTCTCATGGACTGTTTCGGGGTTCCCTGAGCCCCACCTTCCAAACTCCCAGCTCTTGACACCCACTCATCACTACTTCTGTGCCAGACAACTCAGACTCGCGGGGGCTCCGAGAGGACAAGTGAGGGGTCAGAGTCACAGAGCTCCTGCCTCGGGCCCGGGTCTCCTGCCCTCTCGTCCCCGGGCCCGGGCAGCTGCTGGGGCGGAGGGGGGTTCCCCAACCTCGACCTTCCCACCTGGCAGGGAGAGACGGCGAGGAGGCCAGCAGGGAGCTTGGGTGCGCTGTCCAGACAAGCTAAGCAACTCCCCCAAGGTCACACAGCTTGTGAGAAGCAAAACGGGGGGTGGGGGGGAGGGTGCACCCAGCACCCAGACCACACCAACACCGTCCCCCACAACACAGGTGGGATGGGGAGCAGCCTCCCGGCTCCTCAACCGCCACATGATTGCGGGGCCCAGAGCAAATGAGAGCACAGGGCAACCTCCTGCGAATGCCATGAAGAATTTCAGTGAAACGGCCCAGGGCCCTCCGTACCCCCACACAGAGGCCACGCCTCGGTTCTCCCTGGGGGCAGGAGCCAGGCAGCCCCGACCAAGTTTCTCGTCCCCAGTCGGTGCCTCGGCTTCTCCACCTGCAAGACGGGTGACAGCTGCCACCTTCCTGGGGCCGTCCCAGAGGTGAAAGGAGGAAATGTGAACGATGCCGGCGCCCGGGTCGGGGACTCGGTGTCCGGGGGTGGGGGGTGGGGGAGGGTGGCTGCCCCTCCGTGCAGCTGCTGGGAAACTGCAGGTTTGGGGCTCCGTTCTAACCCCCCGCCGCCATTCGTGAAGATGGGGGCCAGGCGGGAGGACACAGTGCTCCCCGGCACCGGCGCCCAGCACCGAGTCGACGTGATACCACGTAAGCAATCAGGCAGCAGGCAAGCGTCGTCCCGTTTCAGGACGAGGGGACCAGGGCTCAGGGGGAGGGGCTGAGGGCTGCTTCACGCGGCCCCCCGGGAAGAACCCACGTCGGGAGGGATTCGAGGCTGGAGCGCCCAAGCCTGCGCCCGCCCTCCCGAGGCCCCGAGGCCACGCGGGGCAAAGGGGAAGAAAAGCAGTGTGGGCGCGGCAGCCCCCCCGGCCGACACCCCCACCCCCACCCTGGCAGGACCCAGCATTCCCGCCTGCCAGCATCCGCCAGTCAGGGGCCACAGCCCGCCTCTGACGGTCAGGAGGGCGGTGGGGTGGGCAGGTGTGCCGCAGAAACCCATCAGCGACAGCGGTGGTCAAGTCCAGCCGGACGCTGGGGAGCACCGCAGGCGGACAGACATCCACGACCAGCCGTCAGCCTGACTTCGCCTGCGGCCGCAGCTCAGGTATGAATCAGGGCCCCCCCCCCCGCCCCAGAACTGCTGACATCGAGGCCAGATCGCTCTGTGCAGGGGGCGGTCCTGGGCACCGTGGGGCTGAGGGGCATCCCTGCCCCCCCAGCTACCACCGGTGCCAGGAGCCCCCCAGTCATGACGACCACAGGTGCTCCCAGACATGGCCCAGTGTCCCCCAAGGAGCAAAACTGACCCTAGTTGAAAACCACTGCAATAAACCCCACAAGAAGACGCTGGCACCCCCCATGCCCCAGGCCTGGGAGCCGACAGGTCCCTTCCGGAAACGGAGTGCGAGGCGCGGGTCCTGCAGCCGGAGATAATCCGCAGCCAGGCCCCGCGGGGCCAGCCGGCTTCCCTCTGCTCGGCATTTAATTTAAGTCAAGTTTATCATTATGACCAATATTAATACAATCAGAGCCAGCGTTTATCGAGCGCAGACGCTGGCCCAGGCCCCGTCCACGGCCCTCCCGAGTGAGTGCTGGTGCCTTTGAGGGACCTGTCAGTCACGGTGGCTTCGGATCTCAAACCATCGCACAGCCCAGGACAGGGAGGCTGGGCGGAGAGGCACGGGAGGGGGTCCGAGCCCGCACGACCCGCAAAGGGAAATGTTTAAGGAAAAGAAAGACCCAAGGATGTAAAATAGGGCTATTTCATGTAAAACCTAGGTTTCTGACTTTCCTTGGGAAATCCGTCAGATCTGGCTGTGGAGCCATCTGGGGCTGCCCAGGAGGCTTGGGGGGCCCAGCCGGCCCCGGCCACCCGCTGGCATTGCCTGCCTGGCCCTCGCGGGGGCTGGGGTTTGAGAATGACGTTCCCACTGCGTCTTCCTGACCTGGTTTTCCCCTCCGACTGGTGTGAGGGGCCCCGGCCCACACCCCAGCTCGCAGCCGGGCGGGCCTGGCTGTGTGGCCTCAAGCAAGTTCCTCTCCCTCTCTGGGCCTCAGCCCGGGGGTGTCTCCTGAGCTCCCAGTGGCATGTGCCACCCGGCTCGGGGTGGGGGGGGGCTCTGGGCAAACTGTGGCCCTGTGTCTTTAAAATGCAATTCCCTCTCCTCCCGCCTCCCCTCTGGCTGGGGCCGCCTCCTAGACTTGCACTTGCTGTCCCCAGCACCTGTCCACCTGTCTCCATCACAAAGGCCATCTCAGAAAGGCCCTCCTTGTCCCCCACAGACGAAATAGTGGCCGGGCGACAGACTGGCTGCCACCAGGTTTTCGGTCTCGGCAGAACCCTCTGCCTTACGCACCCACTGCCCGCCCCGCCCCCGCCCCCGCCCCCAGCACACTGAGGGGGACCAAGGACGTGGCCTGCTGTGTTCACCGCTGCATCCCCAGGGTTTCTTTCACTTATTTATTGATGCCGTTTTTAAAAAGAAAGAAGAGCTTACACAGTGCTGCCGAGCACGTGGTAGTTCGCACGCCCCTCGCAATACCCCTGTCACGAGCGACGTGATGCCAAAGCCCCTCCCCACGCCTTGCAGGTGAGCGAACAGGTGCCCGGCAGCCACGTGACCAGCCCGAGGCCCGGCTGGCTGAACAAATGAACTGGCGAATGAATGAATGGACGGATGGATGTTTGCACGCCGAGCTAGTGAGCTCACCGTCGTCTGAGAGCCCCTGGGCTTAGGCCACAGTCGAAGCCGAGAGCTCAGAGCCGGGAAGCGTGGGACTGCCCCCCCCCCCCCCGGCTCCTGCACTCGGGGGCCACCGCCGGGGTCTGAGCGCCCGGAGCCCCCTGGGCAGCCGCCTGCCCTCCGCGCCAGGCTCGCCCGGCCCCCGTGCTCAGACCCCGCCGGGCGCCGGGCCTGGTCCCGCTGTGGAAGTGGGGCGGCCTTGATTAGGCAGCCAGTGACGGGGAACGCCCCAGTTTGCAGTGGGTGAGTCATCCTCGCATCGTTCCCAGGCCGGACCCCACGGAGGGACGGGCCACTGGGGGAGAGGAGGGTTCCGGGGAGCCCCTGCTGGGCAGGTCCCGCTAAGTGACCGTGCATCGCTTCACACACATGAACTCATTTAATGTTCCCAACAGCCTCGCGAGGCGGGTGCCACCTCTGTCCGTCCCGCGGACACGAGCGCCAAGGCACAGGGAGGCATTGCGGCTTGCCTGGGGTCACACGGCCCCGCGCGGCCATGCCCGGCCCTGAACCCGCGGCCTCGGGCCAGCGCTGAGGACGGCGGCCGGGAGTCCCAGTCCCCACAGCGACCCCCCCGGGGCCCCCCGCAGGTGAAGCGTCGGCAAGCGACTTCTCTGACAGCGAGGCAGAGCTCACCCGCCGACTCTGCCGGACGTAAGACTTCAGGTCCTCTCGTCTGTCGCTCTGGGTGAGACCCCTCACTCTGTCGCCTGCGGGCTGCGTGACCCCCCGCCGGCGACGTGACGACCCCTCTCTGTGCCTCCGTTTCCCTCTCCGAGAAAGCGAGGGCGCCCCACGAGCTTACTCAGCACAGGGCCTGGCGCGGGCGGCAGCTCCGCGTCAAGTCGGAGCAGCTGTTATTATCCCCCCCGACATCCCCTCATCTGCTGGTCACGGGGTTAATTACGAGCGGCATTAAATTATACACACACAGATGCCTCGACCCTGCCTCCCCGACCCCCTGGACGCCCACCAACGCGCGATCACCCGCATGACAACACGACCACAGAGCACCTCCCGGCCACCGGGACAGTGCCAAGCCTGGCAGGAGCCGGGCACCAAACACGCAGCATCTCATGCCCCGGCTGGCCACGAAGCAGGCTGTGTCGGCCCTGATCCTAGCGACGAGGCAATACAGAGAGGTCGACTAGCCGGCCCAGCTGTGCACAGTTGAAGCCAGGTGGGTGGTAGGCCCGGGCTCTGACCCAAACCAAAGGAAGGCGGAGGCATAACCTCATTTTGCAAATGAGAAGCCTCCCGCAGGCACGAGCCCCACGGAGAGGGAGAGGGAGAGGAAGGAGAGAACTGAGAGAACGACTCGGATTTTCAGTCCCCGCCCCCCCCGCCCCCCCCCGGAAGGACGGGAGACCCCTGGCCTTCCGACAAGGAGCTAATGGCAAAAAATTTTTTAAACAAAAAATCCTCAAGAGCCACGAAGACCACACAGGGAGCTCTGCACAAAATCTACTCTATCCAAAAAAAAAAAAAAAAAAAACATTTGCAATTCAGCCCCCCCCCTTCAGGCTTTTGTGGGGGAGGGGTCACGGCAAGCCAGAAACGCAAGCTCCAAGCCCCCAACCTCGGCGGCATCCGTGGAAACGCGAACTGGACCGACGGGGATGCTGCACAAAAACGTGGCTAGGTGTTCAGGTGTGGGGTCCGTCTGGCCTTAGCAGAACTCCAAGTGCCTCAGGTCCAGGGAACCTGAGATGGGGTTCCGCAGCCAGGTGGGAATGGCACCGGGCCCCGGGTCCAGCCCGGCCGGGCCAAGCCCGGGGAAGGGCAGGGAGACCGGCAGCTCCTTGGAGGAGAGGAAAGAGAGAGAGACAAAAATAAAGCACGAAAGTCAGGGCCGGGCCGTGAGTCACTCCCACCCGCCCGTTAATTTTCGCTTTTGCAGAAGTGTAAGCCAATTGATTTTTTCATATCCCCCACGCACCCTCCCCACCCAACGCTTCTGAAATATCAGCCAGAGACGAGACAGAAATGGTACGTCGGGGTTCTTTTTTTCTTTCTTTTTTCCTTTCTCTCTCTCTTTTTTTTTTTCCGAGTGTCTTTTCTTCCCTTAAAGAAAAAAAGAAAGAAGGGGAGTAAAACCCCACACCTTACACTCAATACCCTTGAACTCCTAGAAAGCAGGGGGGTGACAGACCGGACCGCAGGCCGAGGAGATCCAGGGGTCGCCCCTTCCTGTGCGCTTCACAGCTGAGCCCTGCCTGTCTCTGGGCTGGCGGCCCTCCTCCTCGCGACGAGGCAGCACACACTCGGACTCGCGTCCTGCGCCCTGTCTTCCCCGCCCCGCGAGCCGGCAGCTTCCCGGTTCCAGGCCGGGGTAAGGTAGAAATAAGACAACCAACGCGGAGAGACCGTCAACAGCCTCGTTCTCCCCGACACAGGCAGCGCTGTGACTCCGCCAGGCGCCCGCGGTGGGCTCTTGTCAGCTTGGCAGTGGGTCCCGTGCAGGCACGGCGGTCATGCCTTCACCTTGTCCCCTCTCTGCCCACCGGGGGCTGAGCCGCCCTGCCTGGCTGGCGGCTGGGGCGTCCCTCCACGCACCCTGCCCCGGCGTCTCTGCTGCGGGGAAGGCCACGGCAAGGGCATTCTGCACCAGCCCCACAGCACGGGGGCGGCCTCCTTGCAAATTCTGGAAAACGGGACGCCCGCCGCCAGAGGGTGTCGCCGGGAGGCTGTCCTGGATGCAGAAAAAAAGCCGGGGACCCCGGTGTGGCAGGGCCACTGCCTAGGCCCCCTGCCTCCCTGCAGGGGCATCGGACCCCTGCCACAGGCGCCGCGGGCCGCGAGGCGCCCGCCAGGCCCACCGCGCCTTTCAAGAACCGGCGTCTGGCTCCGAACGACTCCACGAACGGAGCCCCGTGCAGTGGGGCGAACCGCTCTCCACCGAAAACATTAAGCTTCGCCAATTATTCCCCAAACCTGCTGGGTTTATAAATACCCGCTTTTATATTTAGGGTTTTCTCTCCACCCTGAACTCTCTACACGCCCCCCCCCCCACTTCCCCCACACACGGCTGTGGCAGGTACTAAAATCACTGAAATCACGTTAGCAAGAGAAGGTGGGGCGCGGGGCGCCTGGGCGGAAACGCCACACCGTGCCTCGGAGTCGCTCTCCCCCGCCCCTCCCCGGCCACCTCGCTCGCTGACCCTCGCACAGGCCGCATGATCGGTGGGGCCACAGGGCGCCCGGCGCCGGAAGCAGCAGTCGGAGGTGTGCACTGTGCTCTAACACCTGTGAAAGGCCGTTCGGTGGTGACCCAGAAGGCAGGAGGGGAAACTGAGTCACCGCCGGGACGTCACCGGCTGGTGGAGGTGGGGCTGCCTTCTTGGGCAGCCCCGGCCCTGGGCAATGCTGGGCACAGGCTCCCCCCCCCGCCCTGCCCCCCGGTTCTGTGTGGCCCAGTGAAGAAGGAAACGGGGGGATGGTGACGGCTCCGGAGCAATCCCAGATGCCGCAGTCCAGTCCCTGCCGTCCGGGGACCGTCTCCCTTTGCACTTGTTCCTGACACCTCGGCCCAGAGCCACAGCGTTGGGAGGAAATGCGAAAATGCCCTGAGCCCCCCGGGAGGCAGGCGGAAAGGAGGGCTCAGAGGGAAACAGACCAGAGCCTGGCCCACGGGCCTACGATGGCTTCCGTGCGGCAGCGGGCAGGTGCTGGCTTTCAGCATCCCCCTCTGCGCCCACCACACACCCAGCTCAGGGGCCAGCAAGGGAGGGCTCCCCGAGGAGCCCAGCCAGCCACCTCAGAGGCGCCCTCCAACATCAACCCCCCAACGCCAGAATGACCCATCCCCCATCTCCGCAGGGAGTGGGCCAGGCTATCGCCTGTCCTCTCAGGGACAGGGATGGCCAAAGACATGACAGCACCAGCCCTCGTCACCCCCTGGGGGGCCGATGTCACCAGCCGAGGTGGCAAGAATAGAAAAACGCATGAGCTCATCAGCAGGCCAGGTCTCCTCCGACGTATTGTTTGCCTGAGCCCAATTATCCCAACTCTCAGGGTGACAGAGTATGGCGGGCGGCAGCCCCCAGGGGGCCGGGGGGGCTGGGCCCCATGAAGAAGTGCACCGTCATGGTGAAGGTGCCCCCAGGGCCCTGGGGACAGGGCAGAAGGAAGCTTTCCGGAGAGAAAGAATGGAGACCCAGACAGACTCTGGGCACCTCTTGCCGCCCGGCGGAGGGCATCGTGGGGCCAGGGGTGTCCGGCCAGAGACTCAGGCCCAAGTTGGTGGGCTCGGGGATGTGGGGGCAGAAAGCAGCCACCCCCAGGCCCAGCTGCCTGCCTTCCACAGCCAAAGTATCAGCTGGCAGAGGGAAGAGAGGGCTGAGGGACAGAAGGCAGGCGAGACTGGCAGGGGGAGGGGCACAAAGAAAAGGGACCCTGGGAGGGGGAGGGGAGCTATGCAAATGAGAGAATCGTCGGGTTCCTCGGCCCTTAATAAAAGCTGCAGCAGCGGCAGCTGGTATCACAGAGTCTCACAGGCGGCAGGCAGCTCCGCGGGGGAAGCAGGGTGCCCCAAACAAAGAGGGGCCCTCGCCCTCTGCACCCCAGGGACGACAGCGCTGGTGGACATCAAGAGAAGGCCAGCAACCAGAGTCTGGGTGGAGGCCACTGAGTGCCGGGAGAGAGTGGGTCCCTATCTTGGGGACCCGTCGGCACCCTCCCGCTTTGTCCCGGCTTCTTAGAGTCCTAATGCCCAGCCGGAGCACCTGAGACGCCTCCCCCTACCCCTGCCCTGCTGCCCAGGCTGAGTTTTCAGAGGCCTGGCCAGCCGCACATGAGCCCCATTCTGAGTGGGGACTCCCCAGATTGAAATGGGGGACAGGGGAATCCCAGCTGAGCCCAAGAGAGGGAGGGGAGGCGCCCCCAGATGGAGGCGCTGGGGTTTGTTAATTTGGAGTATGAGGTCGCTAGGGGGGCGGCTACATTTAAGGAAGGCTTGTGGAGGAAGGGGCGCTCTCAAAAGCTGCCTATTTACGGAGCTGCCAGAGGACTGGGAATCGGGAAAGGGTCACTTAGGAGGAGGTTCCGGATTTGGGGGGGTGTGGCTGGAAAAAATGCCAGTTTGCGGGGGGCTTCCCTGGTTTGAGAATTTTGGAGAGAAACCGGCTGAAGGGGAGTTCCCGGATTTAGGAGGGTTTCGTGGGTAAGAGTCCTGGATTGGTGAGAGGAGGTGCTAAGGGGGGGGGGGTTCCTAAATTTGAAAGATTTCCATAAGGGCAGTAAACTTGGCCGCAGCCTGGTAGAAACCCTGGCGCCCAGGGCACCCGCACTCTAACTCGGGGGGCTCAGCTCAGGGCGACTCCCCCACCACCTGCACGCCCCCTTCAACCTCGTTCCGACGGCTCCGCCCCGGGGTGACGTCACCGTCCTTCCCCCTCCCCCCCGAAGCCCCCGTGGGGGCTCCCGCGGTGTGCGGAACCCGCGGGGCTGGCAGCTCAAGGGGCGGCTTCCCTTCTCCCGGGATCCCCACGGGGCCCCCAGCCCAGTGCCCAGGGGAGGTCGGGAGCCGGGCGTGCGCTCGTGTGACGGCCAGAGTCCCTGGGGCTGGGGGCTGAGCCTCGCCCCAACGGGGCGGGGGGCTCTAAGGGGACTCGGGGGCCGCAGAAGGGTGGGGCAAGGCCAGGGTGCTGGAGGGGCGCCCTCCCTTCAAGGGAGAGGCGAGGCCGGAAGGGCGCTAAAGGGAGATGCCGATGAGTCGAGGGCCTCCAGGGGAGGCGGACAGAGAGCGAAGGCGGCGGGCAAATCAGCAGCCCTGGGCGCACCTGCTGGTCCTCCCTCACTCCCACCTGGAGCCACACTCCCTCACTCCCACCTGGAGTCCCGGGCTGGTCTCCACTCCGGGGGGCCAGCGCGCTCCAAACCCCGAGCACAGCGCCCCCTGCCTCCAGGACCCGCCCGGGGTTCCTGGCCGGCGCCAGCACCCCCTCAGCACACACACGCGCGTCCCCCCTGCGCGCCTTCGCCCCGCCCGCAGCCCGGGGTGGTGCAGCCGGCGGCGCTGGGCAGCTTCCAACGCCGCGCTCCGGGCGAGTCCAGCCCAGCCCCCTCCCCCGCCGCGGCGAAGCCCCCCGCCCCGCCTGCCAAGCCCTCCCCGTGGCCCCGGCCCGGTCCGGCCCGGCCCTCCGGGGCATTGTTCGGACGCAGCTGACCGGGCGCAGCGTCTGGGCGTGCAGCCGGCTGCAGCGGAGCGTCCTCCGAGCACAATGGCCGTGCAGGCTTCCCCGGCACAAAGCGGGCGCGCTGCCCACTCCGCTGCCTCCGAGACCCCACTGGAGCGCCTGCAATTTGGGGATAATTCGGGATTTTGGTTCCCCCTTTACCTGAAAGCTGGCTGGGCTGGGCTTCCCCGGCTCTGCTCCGCTTCACATCCTGGCTGTTGCATGGGATCCGAGCAGAGCCCGAGCGCCAGCGGCTCGCGGCGTGCGCGCGCCGGCCGGGCTGCCGGGCGGGCGGCGCGAGGACACTCACTGCGGCTCGCGCTCCCTTCGTGCCGGCTCGCGCGCCCCCCCAGCCGGTGACGTCATCCCTTCCGCCGGCGCCGCCGCCGCCGGCCGGGGGCGGGGCCGGGGCGGGGCCGGCCCGCGTACGTCACTACGCAGCCGCTGCCGCCACGCCCCCCAGCCAATGAGGCGGCACGGCGCGGTCACGTGGCCCGCGGGCTTTTAAAGGGCCGCAGGAGCACGTGGGCGGTGGCTTTAGCGCGAGGGACCGCTCGAGCAGCGGTTCCGGAGGAGAGCCCTAGGGCACTTGTTACAAAGGCTATGGTGCTGCTCGAAATTATGCCGTCGCTCCCCGGCCCCTTCGAATAAAATTCAGCCTCCTGGGGGCATTCGCACCCACCACTCCAGACAAGCTGCCTCCTTACGGTTCTAACTAAAGGCTCACTCCTGACTCCGGGACCTTGCCCCCGCTGTTGCTGTGCCTCAGCAGCCCTCTGAGATCATCCGGTTTCTGCTCACACAGCAACTCCTTGTCGAAGGCGTCCCGGACCCTGGCACCAGCCCCCCCTATGCCCCATTCTCTATCCCATCATCCTGATTTTATTCTGGTCACACCAGGGTGTGACCCCTTGGACTCTGGGGAATCCCTATGTATTGGCCGAATGGATGAGGGAGCATTTCCAACAGAGTGAGCATTTTACAGACATCCCACCTCATGTCGACCTCAGCCGCCTTGACGTTAGCACAAACCACGGTAGGAACACCAGACCAGGAACTGACTTGCCCTACAGGGCTTTGAGCCCGTTTTCCCACCTGCAAAATGGATTTGCCTCTTTGAGTCTCAGTTTCCCCTCTGTGAAACCGGGCAAGGTAGCTCCTGCTCATGTGAAGAGTTTAAGGATGAATTGTGATAAGGTGCCCCTCCGACCTGTAGTTGGTGCTTGCAAATGGGATAATAAGGATAAAAAGGCAGAAAAAATAACAGGGAAAGATTACCACGGGAGGTGGGAGTACTCGGAGACAACAAACAAGATTGCACATGGAGGTGTGTTCTGAACATGTTGAAACCATCTTCTCTCTGCAAGGTATGTATTTGGAGAGGGCCTGGTGCCCACAAAGGAACTCAAGTTTAGAATTTGGTTTTTTTTTTTTCCTCCAGAATCATCGATTCATTCATTCAGGGCCAAAGATGCAGAGATAAACAAAAGGCATTAACCAGAGAGCAAAATGAGAAGGCGGAAGTCATAAATAGGAGAAGAGAGAGGAGAGAATGAATAATTAAACACGGAACCTAAATTAAGCTCGGAGTTTCCCAGCGGCCTGTGCAGCAGCCGGGTTTACAGAGCCTATCGTGTCCCTTGTAGCCGCATGACCCTGACCTCGCTAGCCATCGACAATCTGGCCTTGGTTTCCTCATCGAAGCAATGGGGACACAGTCCCATCTTGAAGGATCAAATGGTGGTGACCCCATAAACACTGAGCCTGGTTTCTCACACGCAGTAGGTACTGAAGCCTCGTGTGCTTGATGAAGTGGCGTGAGCCACAACCCTGCCACCTGTCTAGGGGAGGGACCTTGACCAGTTCACTCAGGCTCACGATTCCCATCTGTACAAAGGGGCATCCATAGCCACCTCGGGGGGTTTTTTATGAGCAGCAAAGGAAAACAGCGTAAAACATGGTGGAGCATGTGCCAGGGAAACCTATCCATTCAGGCCATCAATCTCTGTGCCAGGCTATTTTAAGAGCTAGGACACAAGGAAACAAAAGATGCTAAAGAAATACCTGCCCTCCAGGGGTTAATGGTCTAGGGCAGGAGACAGGCATGATCTCAGTCCAGGTAAAAAGCCCACAAGGTTCTGCACAGCCCGTCCCTGTCTCCTCGCTCCTCCAGCTGTGTCCCTTGCTCACTCCACTCCACCCACGCCGGCCTCTTCGCAGCCCCTCACGAACACCAGTCACAGTCCAGCCTCAGAGCCTTTGCACTGGCTGTTCCCTCTCCCAAGGATGCTGTTCCTCCTGCTCTTTCAAGGTGGGATCCTCCTCACCCTTCACCTCGGAACCGGATTATTTATGATAATTTGTAACGATTTTATATTTTGGCCAGTTTGCTTGTTTTCTGTCTGACGCCCCACTCCAGCTGTGCCTCCGTTTGACTGCCTGCAGGTGGGGGTAGTAATAGTCTCTATCTCCTAGGGTTGGCAGGAGGGTGAAATGAGCTACAGCACGTCAAGCACCTGGCACCAGGGGCAGGCTCCAAAAGGGCTTGCCTGACAAATGTGGCAACTGTCGATGGGAAAGCCAGAATGGCTAGCCAGATGACCATAAAAAAATCAATACAAAGAGAACAGAACGTTCCAGTCTGATATGGTCGTAGCCTCTGGGCAGCCTCGTGAGGTTGACAAGTGTCAGAAAGACACAAGGATTAGGTAACACCAGAGCAAGGCTTCCTGCAAGCCAGAGCTTGAAGAGAGCGGGGGAGAGATGTTCTCCCCAGGGCGCATGGCTGAAGCTTCAAAGTCCCACACTGTGGAAAACACTAGAATCCGGACGTAGGGCTTGGTGGGCTCTGGGTCTCCTCCGCAGCTGCCGGCCCCCGCACCTGGCAAGCAGTGGAAGTGAGTCACTATTGGGTGAAAAGTTCAGCCAATGAACATTTCCATCCGCTACAGGGGCTGGGGGGGTGCTCCCCACCCTCCCAGCCTCCTCCTTGTAGCCCCAACTCCGCCCCAGTGTCTCCCAGAACCTGCTCATTAGCTCCAGTGTGTTTTTGTTGAGCTAACTCCAGGGGAGCCATCAGCTGCCCATCACTGCATGTAAACAGGACTCCTCTGCCAAGTTCAGAATTGTCTGCACAGAACCCAGACTTAAATTCCTGGGAGACAGGTCCAAAACATCCCCCCACAACTTCGCCCTGTGCCAGAGATGCCGCCATCACTGCACGTGCCTTCTAATTAAACACAGTGCACACTCGTGCTCCCTCTCCCCCCCCCAACTCTCTTTCTCCTTTGCCCAAGTTCACTTCCAATGCCAAAGAGAAAAGGGAACACCCCATTGCCGAACACCTGCTCCATGGGGGGCTCTTTTGGGAGACCCCTGATTTAGTTCCTCAGGCAAGTGCTGGGGCTCTGGAGTCAGAGAGACATGGGTTCATGTACTGGCTGTGGCACTTGACAAAATTCAGCGTCCCTTCAAAAGATACTCAGCAAACTTGGCCTGGAAGGACACTTCCTCAGCCGACACAGGGCACCTACAGCTAACATCATGCTTAATGGTGAAAGACAGGGATGTTTCTCTAGCCATGTATAGTCAACATCATACCAGAGGATATAGCCTGGCAATTAGGCAAGAAAACAAACTTAAAGACATCCAGATTGGAAAGGGAGAAGTATAACTCTTTCTATTTGCACATGACATCAGACATCATTTGGTATACAGGCAATACTAAGGAATCCACTCTAAGAAAAGCGATTAAAATTGGTAAGCAAGTTCAGCAAGGCGGCAGGACGCAAGATCGATTCACAAAAAAATCCATATTATTTCCTCTGCAGTGCCAATGAACAAACAAAATGAAATTAAGCAACCAATTCCATTTATAACTGATCAAAAAGAATGAACTATTTAGAAAGACATTTACCAAAAGAAGTGCAAAACGTATACTATGAAAACGAGACAGTGTTGAAAGAAATGAAGAATACCTAAGTAAATAAACAGAAAGACAGCCCATGTTCATGGATCGGAAGACTCTGTTCTTAAGATGGCGACAGTCCCCCAGTTCATCTACAGATTCAACTCGATCCCTATCAAGATGCCAGCTAGCTTCTGCAGAAACTGACAAGCTGATCCTAAAATTCACATGGGCATTCGAGGGACTCAGAAGAGCCCCAGAACAATCTTGAAGAAGAACAGAGTTGGTGGAGGGGAGCTCATATTTGATTTCAAAGTTATTACGAAGCTATGGTCATCGAGATACTGTGGCCCTGGCAGAAGAACAGACATACAGACCAGCGGCCTGGGATCGGGGGTCCAGGATAAGCCCTCGCGCTGCCTCGCACCGTATATAAAAACTAACTCTAAATGTGCCGTAGACCTAAATGTAAGCGCTAAACGTGTAGAACGCTTGGGTGAAAACCCAGGCATCGATCTTCATGGTCCTGGAGTAGGCGATGGCTCTTTTGGGGTTCCTTTTGGGGTGACAAAAATATCCTAAAATCAGGTGATGGATGGTTGATGATGACGGTGATCGTTTGGGAATATATTTAAAACTAGTGAATTACACACTTCAATTGAGTGAATTGTATGGCGTGTAAATTACCTCTCAATACCACCGAGAGGCTCTGGGAGAGCCTGTCACGGGGACAGGTCTGGAACGAAGGTCAGCCTGACTGCAGAAGCTACACCCCTTCCTTCTCCAATGGTCCCGCCCTGGACCCCCCGGGTGTGTCTGCCTGCTGCCGGCAGGCTTGCCCTTTCTGCCACTCCACATTTTTATCTGCTCCTGCAAGCCACCTGCGGGAGGCCCTCCCGACTAGTCAGTCTGGCTCACAGCCCCTGGTCTTACTTAAGTCACTGTGACAGCTGGGCTGGGGGCCAGGGGTGGGCAGGGAGCCCGTTAACCCATCCCACGCAGCCGAGCACGCCACGGGGAGCGCTGGATACCTGCTAGGTGTGTGGGACCTCCCTGTGTGTGCAGAGGGTAAACTCGCGTTGTCCGCATACTATGCCCGGCTGAATCTTGGGAACAGACTGCAGGGGGTGTGGGGGTCCTGTGCCACTCAGAAGTGGGTGGAGGGGAGAGGGTTTATTCATGGCAAAGCGAGAAGACTCTGAGCTGGGGGGTGCAGGCTGGAACAAGGCATAGATTGCCCTAACTGCTATGGGGGCAGTTAGAGTGACATCTCCCTGCACAGCGAGCCAATCAGAGAAGTACCAGCATCCCAAAGGTGTATTTTTTTTTTTACCCCAGAAGATTATAAAGCTGTCCTCAGTTTACCTACCTGCAGTTAGGGCACATGGCACATTCTTCCAAAAAATTGAGCAAGCAGCTGTCACTGGCAGGCACTTCGACCCAGCCTGTGTTTTCCACTGTACATGTCACTGAGTCGATCAACAAATACTCACGAGCAGGCTTTAATCACGTGCAGTTCTTAGAGCAGTAGCCGGCACATAGTAGGCACTTAATAGGAGTCGCGGCGTTGTTTTTTCACACCGCCAAAGGAAGCCCGGCCCCGGGGAGAAGGGCGGCTTGGCCAGGACACAGAGTGGGCGCGGGCGGCCCGGCAGCCACAGAGCTCGGCGCTCCCCCTGCTCCCCTCCGCGGCCCCCACCCGAGCACACGGCTGCGAGTGGGATCAGCCTGGCAGCGGAGATGTCGCGCATGATAAAACGGGAAGTGCTAAATAAATCTGCTTGCCTTGCGTCCCAATTACCCGTCAAGCTCCTCACCCGGCGCCTGGCACTCTGGGCTCCGGGGGGCGGGGTGGGGCACTTTCCTGTTCCCTGGAGACTCACAGTGTCCTGGAAGCTGCACATAGGCCCCCCGACCTAGGGTCGTGGTTCTTGTCTTCTGAGGGGACGTGACTTTCCTTGGAACGGTAAGAAACGGAAATATTGGGACGTTTCTGAGCTGGGCGCTGGCTGCCAAGGTCAGGGACACAGGACTAGAGAAAGTTCCGTCTAATGAGCACCTACTGTGTGCAGCTCTGTGGGCTGAACACAGCTGAACAGTAAGAACCCTCCCCAGAGAGTAAGAAGGAAGTTTTCTGCCCACTTTACAGCAGAGTAAACTGAGGCCCCGAGCCAGAAGGGATGTACGGGCATTTGCATGGCTCGGGAGAGGCAGGGCTGGGCTCTGGCCCCAGGTCTGACTCAGCTCATTCCTTAACTTATCCATGCATCCAGCAGACACTTATTGGGTACCTACTGTGTGCCAGGCCCTGATACTAGGAGGCAACAAGCTCAGGCTGACTTTTTAACAGAAACCAGGTGAATAAATCAATGGCGGGAAGTGCTGGAGAAAATGAAGCTGGAGAGGGAGTGGGGGGAGGGGGTACAGGTTTAAACAGGTGGTCAGGAAAGGCCTCACTGTGGTGTTTGAACATCACAGGCCCAAAAGCGGTGGGGGAAGAACACCTGGCAGCAGGAAGAGTGGGTGCAAAGGCCCTGGGGCAGGACCCCGCTGGCCTGCTGGAGGCCTGCGTGGATGGAGCTGGTGAGCCAGGGCGAGAGGGAGGGGGCGGGGCAGGCCCTGCAGTGCCTGTGGGCTGGGGTTGCCCGCAGGCTTCTGCCCCAGGGCGGAGGCCGCCCTGGAGGGCTGTTGGAAGGACAGGACCTGACTGGGGGGCTCAGGGGCGCCCTCTGGTGGCTTCTGCAGTTGGGGTGAGGGCAGGGGCCGCCTACCAGGGTTGGGGTGACCGTGCTGCTCCAGGTGGGTGATGATAAGGTTGCAGGCAGCTTCGAGGGGAGAGTGGCTAGGCTGAGGACAGACTTGGGAACAGAGCGACCTTTGGCCACACTTTTCTGGCAGTCTGTCTGGAGCCTGGGCGACCTGCAGGGACTCGAAGGGGGTGCATTCGTATTATCACCCCAGATAACGGAGGCCCCGGTGGCTGCACCAGTCAGGGTGGTGCACACGGCCCCTGAGTCCTCCGGCTCCTGCAGCTGCCACCCCAGGTGCTGTGCAACGAGGCCGAGGTGTGTGAGCCCCACACCTCAGGCGGGGCAGCCTGTGCCCCCAAAACTCAGCAAACAGGCGCCCATTCCACCCTGAGCACTTGAGCAGGAGTCCCAGAAGGCCGAGCTGGAGACGCCAATGGCAGCACTCCCAGAGGCCTGTGGGCCGCTGCCTGCCCCTCCCGGGCCTTAACGACCATCACGGCCCTCCCCCCAAGGCTGGAGCTAGAGGCATCACCAAATCTGACACATGCAGAGCGCACGCTCTGTTCCAGACACCATCCCAACACTTTCCCCAGGAAGTGTTTTGGGCCGAGATGGCCCTTTTACAGGCGAGGCGCAGGGAGGCTGGGGACCAGCCCAGGCCCGCACGACAGAGCCAGGATCGGAAACCGCGGCTCTGAGCTGAGCCAAGGGGCCCAGGGTCTCCGTGCGCGGTTCCCTCTGCCCTCCCATCGCAAGCCACTGGACAGGCGAGGAGCCTGGGAGGTCCCCACAGCAGAAACAGACACAGGCCGGCCTTGCACGCTGCCGGAAACAGGACCCTCTCTCCCACGTCGGAGAGCCACCTTGGTTTGGGGTGATGCTCAGGGCTAGTCTTCTCTTAATCCAATAATCTCCATCTCCTTTTCACCTCCTTCCTCTGGCCCTGGTCCCAACCTCCCCGCTGGAGGCCACCCAGAAAATGTCCCCTCACTCCCCTCCTCCTTCAGGCAGTCCCTCAGGGTTCGGAGGCAGACACACCTGCCACTGGCCAGTTCTGTGGCCCGCAGCGGCCTCTGCACCTCAGTTTTATCATCTGTGAAAACAGGCCGCGGCCTCCTGTCTCGACTGCCCCTGAGCCCGGCACTCAGCAGATGCTCAGTAAATGTTTCTCCAATAAATGTTGTTTCTTTTGATTACGGGTCCGTCGATTACGCCCCACATGCTCCAAATCTGCCCCTTCTCAAGAACCCACCAGGGCTCCCAGAGGAGCACACCCCCCCCACCAGGGCCCGCAAGGCCCAGCTGGCCTCTGTCCACTCTTGTCCACTCTCCGCCAGGCCAGCTCCTCCCGACCCACGGCATTTGCCTATGCCGTTCCCTCTGCCAGGAATGCTCGTCCGGAGTCCTCCCTCCCGTGGCCGCTAAGCAGTCAGATAAGGTTCCCCCTTGTTGAACAGTTCGCATTTACATCAGCTGTGATGGTTAATTGTGTAATTAACTGCCTAACTGCCACGTCCCCACACTTTCTGCGCCCCGGGAGGGCGGGGCTTGTTATCTGCTTTCTCACACTCAGCCCTGGCACCTGAGGCTGCACCTGACACACATTAAGAGTTCAATAGATGTCTGCGAATGAAAAAATACACGCTGTACCCCGCTCCACCCGCTTCCTCCCTGGGCTCCAGGTTTTCTGAATTGAACACACTCTTCTTAGAGACGTTCCAAGCAGAGAAAGCCACACAGTCACCTCCCTATTTTGGCACCCCCTACTCCTGTTAATACAATCAAAATGCTTTCACTTTTTTCCTTATTTTTTTTTTTTTTTTTTTTTTTTGCTTTTCTCATTCAGGAGAAGAAAAAAACAGTAAACCTGTTAATGTCGTGAGAAGAGTTTTAAGCCTTCAGACAATTCAAGCTGGAGAATCAAGTGATGGTGGAAGAGCTAAAGAAAAAAATACATTCTTGTTCATTAGGAGGAGAAAGAAAAAGGCCATTTCAATAAGACCGAGGCTCGTCAATGCGGGAATGTAAAGATAGACACTTCCTGTCCTCAGCGGGCAAACTCCACCCGCAGCTGCTGCGGGGCGGCAGAGGACTGTGGGCCAGGCGGCCCAAAGAGAACGTAATTGCTTGCTCGGGAGCTGAAGCCCTGCCAAGACCGAGTGAAGGTCACAGAGGACTGAGAGGCGGGGGAGGGAGCTGCCCTCGGGCCCCTGGGAGGGAGAGGGCCGGCTCCGCCCCCAGGGACGGGACTCCCACATCCTGTTACCTGCTGTGTGTGGGGTCTGGGCTTGAAAGTTCATCCTCCTGGGAGGGGGGGCTTCTGGTGAACATATGAGTTCTCGCTGTGTGACCTTGGGCACGTTGCACGCCCTCTCTGTGCCTCGGTGTCCCCACAGAGGATATTCGAATATTAAAATGGTAATATTAGCGATGGTTATTTGCTATTATTATCTCTTCTTATTGTTTTTGTTGTTGCTTTCATAATACCCCAGCTGGGGTGTCTGTGCAGCCCTTCTCCCCATGAAGTGTGACCCCGGAGTGGACCCGGGGGCTCAGGCTGAGCCAGTCAGATTCTCTCCTCTTGGAGCTTGGAGTGAGGACCTCAACAGACCGGCCCAGGTTCCAGACACTGCAGACCACAGGAATGAGGTGGTCACTGCAGATGGGGACCGTTGCTACAGGGGAGCAAAAGGTCTGTGAGCTGGGGGGCGGGCTCGGGGGTCAGGGAGAGCTGTCTGAAGAGCTGACAGATGAGGGGGATTGTGGACTGCAAGGTCAAAGGCAGGGCCAGGATTTGGAATTCATCCTTGGGGCAGTGGAAAGGAACTGAAGGGGTTTTTAACAGGAAAGGAATCCAGTGTGTGGCTTAAAACTGTCGATCTGGAAGATGAAGGACCGTTTCCTGAAAACAGCCTGTCGCGTTGGCCCCACAGTTCCGACGGCACCACTGCTCACCCGCAGGGGGTTGCCGCCTGCCGGCCGTGCTGTGGAGGGTTCTGAGGCTGCACCCCAGTTCTGCAGGGAAAGGGTGCTGCGATTGATTGGCGATGCCTGGGCCTTGTCTCCTTGGAAATGCGTCGTTATTGATGGGTGATGCCTGTCACGAGCAGCTGGATGGACAGCGGTGGCGTGTGTGTGACGTGTCTTCCATCCCAGCCTCGAGGAGCCACTTCTGCTCGGAGAAAACCCGCCGCGCCCTGCCAGAAAGAACAGTAGGGTGCATCCTGGACTCGCACACGTCAGAGTTCACGTTTGGGCTGGAATGCGTCTTCCCTGTGTGACTCTGAGAGAACCGCGTCCTCTCGCCCAGCTTTCTTCTCTCCTCCGCGAAGACGGAACAGAGTCTCCCTCGTAGAGCTGCTCTGCGGGTGGGGGGAGCCGGCACGTGACACACCCGGCAGGCAGCGTGCTCAGCGTGGTCCCTGTCGGCCCCTCCAGCCCCCCTTTCTGCAGCCCGGAGTCTGAAGCCAAACTGGTTTCATCTCCAGACCAGCTTCGAGTCCGGTACGACTCTGCCCCCGGGTCTGGCGGACGCCCCCGGCTGCCTCTCACACCTGGGCTTTGTCCCCCGAGCTGCCAGAGCCTTGGCGTCCACTGTCCACAGCTCTGCCCCCACCGGGTGGCAGTGTGCATAAAACAAAGCGGGCACAGGGACAGACGGACGGGGGCTCCCCCAGGGCAGGCATCCCCACACCTGGCCTCCCCTCGCCTCCCTCCACCTGGGCCTTCCGGGGCGGGGGCTCCCTGCCAACCAGAGCGGGCCCGTCCCTGCGCCCGGCTGCCTCCCCGCTCCTGGCCTGGCGTCCTGTTCGCGTCTGCAGGTGGCCGGGACCACTCGCCTCCTTTGTTGCTCGGCACGGACTAGAGGGACTGTGGAGAGCTGTGAGGAGGAGGGGACGCTTCACAAACACCTTGCTGGTCCCTGACTCCGGGTGACGTTGGGAAGCAACGAATACGCAGAGATAAGGTCGAACCCCAAGAGGGGGCAGGGGCGGCCTCGGCCGGCTGCTCAGTTCCCGCCCGGCCCCTTCGCGGGCCCCTCGCGCCCCAGCACTCCATCTACCAGTCACAGCCGGGGGCACGCGTGAAACACAGGCCCCATCCCGTCCCTACTCTGCTTAGATTCTTCCGGGGCCGCTTTGGCCCCCAGTCGAATGAATGAATGGATGGATGGATGGATGGATGGATGGATGAATGAATGAATTGTGCCTGTCAGTCGGTGTCACACTTGGCAGCCAGAAGGAGTCTCTTTAAAACTGGAATCAGAAGATCAAGTGACTCCTGAACCAAACCCTTCCATAGGCCTCCAGTAAAGTCCACGTTCCTCCGGGAGGCCCGCAAGGCCCTGCAGGCCCTGACCGTCCCCTCCCCCCTCCCCTCCTCCCTCTCTCCCCCTCCCCTCTGCTCCAGCCACACGGGCCTCCTCCCCGGTCCTCCGGCATGCCAGGCTCCGTCCTGCTCCAGGGCCTTTGCACAAGTGGTGCCAGCCACCTGACACACAGTTTCCCAAACTCTTGACCAGATCCCCAGGTCCCCCTCATCGCTGAGCCCTCAGCCTAAACGTCACCTCCGCCAAGAGCCTTCCTGGTCACCCTCTCTGATCGCACACCCCATTATTCTCTGCCCCTCATCATTTCCTTCTCAGTTCTAATCCCCATTTGGTAAAAATCCATGCGTTGTCAGGAATGACTTACCTGTTCCACGTCACCTGGGGTAAGCCCCTGCCTTCCCCTGAGCCTCAGTCTGTTCGTCTGTCAGATGGGGGTATGAGCCACCAGACAGTGAGCCCACAACTGGAGAACTTGCTCCCTGCGGGGTCCCAGCACCTGGGACAGCGCCTGACGCATAGTGGGTTCCCAACGCGTGCACGTGCACGGATCAATGACCAAACAGGCGGAGCAGCAGACGCGCTCCGCGCGCTCCCGCTCGCAGGCCGGGCCCTGGCTGCCTCTCAGAGCTGTCCGTCCCCACATGTGTCCTTGCGCCTGCTTGTGAGGAGGAGCAGATGGGCTCGTAAGGTCCAGTGACTCTCGGCCACTACCCCTGTCTGGACACATGCCCAGACCGCTCATCAAGGGCACACGTGGTGGTGGGGGGTGGGGGACTGTCCCTAGTGCGTGCAAGGCCCTGCGTCGCCCCTGCGAGATACGGACGAGCACTGCCCACCCTGCCCTGGCTCCTCCTCCCCGCCGCCCCTGTCCCCATCGGCCGCGGCCTCCTGGCTCCTGAGTTTCCGAAGCGGACGCTCTGGAGCGGGCGGACCAGCAGCGCGCTCCCGAACCTCCCGAACTTCCCGGGAGGACGGACGGTCACCGAGCACGCGCTGCGACCGACAGACCGTCCCAGCTCCGAGCCTCTCGCAGCCTCCACCTTCACTGCTCCCACAATCCTGCGGGGCAGGGAGCGTCATCGGCTCCACATGGCAGGTGGGGAGGCAGCCACGCCGGCAGGTGCAGCGAGCGACTCGCCCGAGGCGCACGGCTGGCCAGGAAACAGCCCCAAGGTCCATCCACGGGGACCGATGACAGCGGTCGAGCTCAATGCCCCGAAGAATCGCAAACGGCTGTTCCAGCGCTCGCTCGCACACCCCCGTTCGGAGCGGCGTTATTCACAAGAGCCGAAGGCTGGGCGCGACTCTAGCGCCCATGACGGGTGATGGGTGAACACGCTGTGGTCCATCCAGACACTGGGATATTATGCAGCCTTGAAAAGGAAGGAGATTCTGACACCAGCTGCGATGTAGTTGGACTCTGGGGACGTTATGCCGTGTGAAATAAGCCAGGCACAGAAGGACAAATGCTGTGTGATCCCACCCACGGGAGGGGCCACGGGAGGGGCCAGATTCACAGGGACGGAGAGGAGCTGGTAGAGCAGGGGCCGGGGGAGGGGAGCGGTGTGCGTGTGTAGCGGGGACAGTGTCAGTGTGGGATGAAGAGCAAGTCCTGGAGGTGGATGGTGAGGATGGTCGTGCCAAGGTGAGTGTCACAGAGCTGGAGCCTTAAAAATGACTAAGATGGCCCATTTCGAAATGCATATCATACCACGGTAAAAAAATTTTTTTAATTAAAAAAAGAGTGAACCATTGGCACTCACCACATGGACAGACCTTGAACACACGACGCCCAGACACCGGACACGAAAGGCCACGCAGCGGGTGGTCCCCCTCCGGTGACACGTCCCTCACAGGCCTGTGCACGGAGCCAGGAAGTGGGTTCGTGGATGTTGGAGCTGGCAGGGGTGGGGGGGGTGGGGGGGTGGGGGGGGCGGTCACTGCTAATGGGGACGGGTTGCTTTGGGGGAGATGGAAAATTTCTGGAACTAGACATCGGCGATGGTCCCGCAGCATGGCGAATTGTACTTAATGCCACCGAGTCGTACGCTCCGAAGGGCCGAAACGGCGGGTTTTATACTCTACGTCTTTTACCGTGACGGAAGCAAACGGCGTCCCGTCCAGCGCGTCCTGAGGAGGGGTCGGCAGCAGCGGAAGACCCGGAAGGCGTGCCGAGTGACCGCACGGGGAGTGCGGACTGCACTTGTGCACACGCGCGTGTGGAAACGCAGGCAGGGAGCGACGCCGGCAGGTGCTCTGTGTGCATGCGCTGTCCCCAGGGGCACAGGGACCCCTAACGATGGCAGCCTCCGGGCACGGGCCCCGGGCCACCCGGGCCAGGGCGGGGAGAAGTTTTTTCCGTGAGCTCTTCCGTACCTCGAAAGGCAGTGGTGAAAAGCCCGGCTCTGCCTCTGACCGGCTGTGTGACCTTCGGCAAGTCATTTAACCTCTCTGTGCCTCCTCAGGGTCTCCACCTACAAAACACAAAGGTGACACACACCTGGAAGGGCTGTTTAGATGAAGACATAATCGGTTAATACCGGTCGGGTGTTGAGAACAGGGTCTGGCATAAGGCAGGCGCCATCGAAGCGCTGCTCTCGACTCGAATATCCAGTTCCACCCTGACGTCTCCAAACAAAGAAATATCTAAGACGAAATTTTTTGACTGTCGCATGAATGATGCTGATCGCCTGGGGCCAGGCCCATGGTCGGCATCTGCAAACCCTGAGCTGGTGAGCTCACCCCTGCTCCCTGCTCCCATCTCCCGCCCCCAGAGACCCAGCCTCAGAGCGAGTGACGCAACCTGGGGAAAGCAGGGCCCTGTCGCCCCCCATGGGGCTCCCCAGTGCCTGGCCCACACGGCCCCGCCTGGCATTTCCTTCTCAGGAGATGGTCCAGGGTGGGAATCTTCTCCTATTTGCCTTCATTAGCATCTGGAAGGAGCCGGTTGCCATGACTTCAGGAGGAAGTCACCAGCTGGGGTAGAGCCTGGCCCAGGCTGTCCCTGGAGCCACCCCCGTCCGCACCCACCCCCACCCCCGCAGTGCCTGGCCCGGCGGACCCATCCAGCCTCTGAATCCGGTCGATCTGGGTTTACATCCGGACTTTCTGCTCACCACATGACCCTTTTCCTCCGCTGTGAGCGAGAACTAATAAAAACATCGCCTTTCTAGGCCGTTGGGAGAATTTGATGAAATCTAAAATGCCCAGCTCGGGGTTGGGGACCCAACTGTCATCACAGCTATCAATTTGCCAGGAAAAACTGGTTTTAAATAGGATCAGGTTTATGATCCCCAAGTCATTTCTATGCATAGAAAAATGTCTGAAGACCACACATCACAACTTCGGCAGTGGTCATGTCTGAGGACTGCAATATTAATAATAATAATAATAGCTGGTACTTATTAAGCACCTACTACGTCCTAAGCATGTCAGGTACATAACTCATTTAGGTCGGGGGCCTGCAACCCCATCGTACAGATAAGGAGACTGAGGCTCAGAGAAGAAATGTGGTTTGCTCACGGTAAGCCACAGCAGAGCTGGGATCTGACTCCAGGAGGCTGACTCCAGGATGCTCTGGCCCACCATGGGGCTGTGGGTGACTCTTATCCAATGTCACTTCCTTTGGGGTCCTGTCTATAAACACCTCCCCACCTGAAGAAGAGGAGGCCACTCGCCAAGCACCAGCTGGGGACCAGCCCGCGAGGTAGGCACATCTGTACAACCTCACCTCCCCGCTAGAAAGAAATCGTTGCCTGATTCCGCAGCTGGAGAAACTGAGGTTTAGAGAGGGCGCAGGTCTTAAGGTCACACGGCAAGCTGGGACCAAGCTGGGACAAGACTCCTCTGGGCCGATCTCCACTGCACCAGCTCCCTGGTGAGAGGGACGGACAACTTGATTCACATACTGGAAAGTCTGATGCTGGGGCTGAGAGGCCTTCTGACGGAGGACGTCAGTGAGCAGAGTTTGGGGTGCACGGGGAGGTTAGTTTTCCAACCTGGCTCCAGGGCCAGAAAAGCTGGCAAAGGAATATGAATGTTGTGCATTCCAACCTGGACCCCAGAACCGGTCCTTCGGAGAAGGGCTCTGTGTTCCACCCTGAGCACAGCCCACGCCAGCGTGTGGGAGGAACAACCTGGCCGGCTGCGGTCTATTCAACAAACTCAGGTCGATGATGGCGAGCGATGCCCGGGGAAAGGGGAGGAAGGCAAGGAGGCAGATCTGGGCGCTGATCTGAGGATCTCAGGGGACTGGCCAGAGGATGTTGGGGAGACCTGGAGGTGGAGCAGAACATGGCTGAAGGGATGAATGGAAGGATGGAAGGATGGAAGGATGGATGATGGATGGATGGAAGGATGGGTGGATGGATGGATGGATGAAAGGATGGAAGGATGGATGATGGATGGATGGATGGATGGAAGGATAGGTGGATGAGTAAGTGGATGGATATGTGGATGACAGATAGGTGGATGGATGGACAGGTACCACTCCTACACGTAACACCAATAGCTCGGTGACACCAGCTACCAAGTCTGCACCTACCTGGCTTCCTCCATCCTCTCTGTTGAAACCGCCCCCCAAACTTTGGCAGCTTCTCGCCATCTCTGCTCACTTTCTAAACACGGGACAGCCCTCGGACGCCTTCTCTGCCCTGCCCCTTGCCCAGCCCCATAGACTCAGATAGGTTCTTCCGTTGCTGACCAGCAGACCTGTCTTCATAAGGCATAGAAGGGTAGAAGTTCTTCCCACCGAACTTCAGACCCTAACATCCAACTGGCCCCTTGACACTTCCGTGTGAGCACCCATGACAGGTGAAAGCCAAACCCCGACCCCCGTCCCCTCCGCAGTCCGTCTTCCCCAAAAGGGGGCACCTGTGAGCACCCAGTCAGGTCCTGCCTGCCCTTTGCCCTCCGCCCTCCAGGACGCCTTCCTCCCTGGGGGTAAAAGCCCCGCCCCCTCCCTGCCCTCCCCGCTGCCTCTCCCCCCTCCCTTGCTCTGCTCCAGCAGCCAGGGCCTCCTCGCTGTTCCTCCAACGCACCAGGCCTGGTCCTGCCCCAGGGCCTTTGCACGGGCTGTGGCCTCCGCCTCCCCCACCCCTCCCTCCTTTGGTCTCTAGTACTAAATCATGATCTTCTCGCCTGGTTTAAGATTTCCCTCCCACTCACCTCCGTCCTCTTCTACTGCTTGATGTCCAGCCTTTGTTCTCACCGCCCACTGCAGATTCGACTCGTTTATATTTTAACACACAACATGGGCTCTTGGAAATGGGGACTTCTATTCTGTTCTGGTCACCCTTGGCTCCCAGCACTGAGGACGGCGTCTGACACACCGATAATATTTGTTTGTTGAATAATTAAGTACTCAAGGGCAGTTCCGACCCATTGAATGAGCATCTCCTGTTGCTAAGACCCGAAAAGATCTGTCCAGGGAAATGGAATAGACAAGGCGGCCGGGTGGGTAATCCGTGAGGAGACCAAGCTCAAAAGTAGTACAGACCGGGTTTTCCTGAGTTTGGCCCCAAGATGAGGCACCCGCGAGGGAACTCCTGCCCGCCAGCTCCTCCTGAGAGCTGTCGTGCCTGTGCCATGGCCTTGACCTTCGCCCTCGGCTCTTGCTCTTCCTCTCACTTCTCGAGTTTCTGCCTCTACCTCTGAGGACGTTTCTCTGCCGAGAACGTTCACAGGAACCTTCCGCACCCTGTGGCACGTGAGCCCAGGGAAGAAACACGTAAAGGTCAATGTCTATAATTGAATTTTCTCTGAGATAAAAATAGCATCTTTGTAATCATTTAAATGGTTCTGAGGGAAGAAGGGAGAAGGAGAGAGCTGCCTGCAGTTAAAAAATTAGACTCTGGTCGCAAGCCAAACTGAACGCCAACCCCCCTCCCCGCCCCAGCTGAGTGACCTTGGGCATGTCACCTGCCTGAGCCTCTTGGGCCACAGTTCCTTGCCCCGTGAACTGGCGTGCGTGTGTGTGTGTGTGTGTGTGTGTGTGTGTGCATGCGTGTATATGACTCCATATCACGGACAGCTCAGGCAGGAAGCTGACCATGTGCTAAGCGGGGGATGGGCCTTGGCCGGGGTCGGGGTCGGCGGCTTGGCCTGAATGAACAGACACTGCCTGGGGGACCCCGGGAGGTGACACGGGGAGGGGTGAGGTGGGTCGACAGCCTCTCCCCTGGGCCTCAGTGTCCCCGCCCCACACCGGCATGGGGCTCTTCTCCCTCTGCCCTGGTAGAGGGTCCACCCCCTGCGTTGTCGAAGCCGGGCTTCCGTCCCCCTCTCTGAGATGGCCCCGCTCGGCTGTGGCTGCGCATGGGGCCTGGGGGAGGGAGAGAAGCAGGAGAGGGACATCTGCGCGCCTGAAATCAACCTCCCCCTGTTCATCTTCAACACGGGAAGATTTACCGCTGGCTCCCCTCCCCTCCCCACCTCTCCCCTCCCCTCCTCTCCCCACCCTTCCCCTCCCCTCGCTGCGGAATTGGCAGTCGGCCAAAGAACCCTCCCTCCAGCAGGGGCGGCAGGGCCTCCCCTCTGCGGCCCCCACTCCTGCTCTGCTCTTGGGACTTTGGTTTCTCCACTCAAGCGAGTCACTTCCCTAGACCGAGCCTCAGTCTCCTTGTCCATCAAACCAACCTCGTGGGGCTCTTTGACTCTCGACCTCGTGTGGGAGCGTCCAGCCTAGCCTGGTGCAGAGTCCGCCCCCAGCAAGGGGAACCTGACTGTCATCGGGCTCCAGCCACCAGGCCCCCTCTGAGCCTTTGCGTGGGCCGCGTCTCCCAGCCGGCCGCCTGCTCCTTCCTGTCCCCTCCCCGAGCCTCGGCTTTCCTGCTCTGTGAAATGGCCGTGGTTGTAACAGTGTCGCCTTATTAAAAAGTGTGACAGTCGAAGGAGATAATGTATGTGGAGTACAGTGTCCAGCACATAGTAGGTGCTCAACGAACGCTCCAAAGATAATAAATATCATTATTCTCAACACCATGGGGCTGCTGGGTTTCCTGCCGCAGAGTGGGCCCAAGCTGGGGGTGCGGTCAGCAATCAAAAGGGTGAGTGACGGCCACTGAAACCACGTGACTGCAAGTCGCATAGTCCCTGTCAAATGTCACCGATCCGAGTCATTGTCCTTTAAAAACGAAAGGGGCCCTCTTGTTATTTTTTGGGCTCTTTGGGCAGGATGCGTCTCTCTCCTGGGCTTCAGTCCCAACTGTCATGGAAGGAAGTAGATCGGATGTTTCCGGAGGGGTCTTTGGTGACACCCTGATGTTCCACTGAACAGGACCGTGACAGCAGGAGACTTTGGGCGGGGCGGGGGGACTTGAAGTCTCCATTTTATTCAGAGGGACATCTGCTCTTGAGCCTGTACTGATCATGTCACAATCGTATTCACACGCTTGCAAAAAAAAGGTCCTCTCATGCCAGCACGCTGGGTTAAAAAAATAAAACGAGTCTTGAGATATTGCTTATAGATTAATCCGCCTCATATTTACTGAGTCCCTACTGTGTGTCAGGCTGTTCCAGGCACCAGTGACACTGCAGTGACCAAGAAAGACAAACTCCCCGTCCTCGCTTCAGAGATTAATTGAATTAGATTTGTAATGAGGGGGAAAACGAAACCAGGCGTGGAGGAAACAGGTGCCCACGTGCGGAGAAAAAAGACCGGAAGGAAACACATCCAGACAGCAACTGCCGTTATCCCGGGGGAGGGGGGCGGATTTCTGAGAGCTGGGCAATCCGCACCAGAAGGATGCGTCCGAAAGTTCCGATCATCACACGAATTTCACCTCGATAAAAGTGAAAACGACGAAGGCGGAGGAGGCAGCCCTGGCGACCAATGAGGACGGCGGAAGTGATCGCAGAGATACAGGTCTCAGACGATGCGTTTTCATCGGAGGAGACCCTAGATCCATCTCAGAAACAAGCATCAACAAGGGAAGAATATGTTTCTAAGGACGACGAGGAAATGGGGTCGTCTCATTCAAAGGGGCGCTCGCAGGGAGGACTTCACCGCACGATATTTCTCGTCAAGAACCTTGGTCGTCCCACTTTGCAGAAAGGACGTATGTCACGACTCTTTCACTTTTCGTGCTTACGTGTGAAAATTTGCTTGGTACAGAGAGGTTTGTGTGACGATTTCTAATGAAGTTGTTTTAAATTGGCAAAAGAGGAAGGCAGGACGGGCGGGCGGGCCTCGCGATCGCGTCCGCCGCGATGAGGCCTTCTAGGACATTTTCCCGAGAAAATGACTGAGGGCGAGAACACGTTTGTCGCTACAAGGGTGTCATTTCCAGATCCACGAGGCGCTCATCAGGGGCAACTGCAACACTTCACAATAGAGGATCAATTTGAAAAAACAGTATGTTGCCATTAAGTAAATTACAACGTATATAATCACATAGAAAAAGGGACAGAAAGTAAACACACCTGGGGTGAGACGGGGCCAAGTTCCGCTGCTACATTTTAGTGTGTTTAGTTACTTCTGTGGTCAGAGCAGAGAGAAAGGACGTCAACAAATTCTTCTTCAAGAAAAAGGGGAAAAGATACCAGTGCAGTTGGGGATGGGGTGGGGGCACGATCCTGACTCCATCAGTACTAACTGGGCACCAGTAAAAAATAATCTCGGTTTTTCCACCTGTGGAGTGGAAATAACAAGATCTACAAGACGCCGGGGCTTTAAGGAGAGGATATGACAAGCCCACCTGTGCAGGGCATTGCAGACCCTCACAAGAAGCTGTCCCCTCTGGTCTAGAGATTACCCCGGCCTCCTCCTGGCCTCCATCCCGGCCTCTGGCAGCCCAAGAGAGGTCTGGAAAGAAGTCACAGATTCGATCTCTCAGCTCCCTGCTGAGCCCCTCCTCTGTTCTAGAAGCAGATGCCTGTCATCGGCTTCCTCGGGCGAATGAGGAAAATGAGGCACGGGATCGCTGACGCCCTGTCTGGGGACAAAGGAGCCCGACTAATGAAGAGCAGGTCCAGGATCTGCACTGCAGACAGCTCAGGCCCAAGCCCTAAGCATGGCTGCACACGGCCGACCCAGCCCCTCCCTGTCCGCAGCTCCCGCTCCCCCTGGCTGCCCCAGCTCCAGCCTCTGGGGCCTCGTCCACGCTGCTCCAACACGCCAGGCCTGGCCCTGCCCCAGGGCCTTTGAACTTGCTGCCTCCTCTACCTGGGGCGCTTCCCCCTCCCCAGGGACCCACCTGGATCCCCCCTCCCCTCTTCAACCTTCGCTCAGCGGTCACCCACTCAGAGCAGCCCTCCCTCCCTGACACCCCGCCTGAGAGAACCCCGACCCCGTCGCCTTCTCCTCTCACTCTGCTTTATGTTTCTTCACGGCCCTTTCGAAACCGTGTGTCGTTCTCCACACTGATTACTGCCCACGTCCCCATCACGCAGTCGCCATCTCGACAGGGATTTGTCTGTCTTACTGCTGTAAATCGCAAGGCCCACCGCAGGACTTGGCACACAGTAGGTGCTCAATACATACTTGTCAAACGAATGAACAAATTCCAGGAGGCAAGAGGCCGTTAATGCCCCATTCGCGGGGGTTCGGGAGGGACAGCGCCATCCCAGCTCCCGAGCACGCGCGCGGGGGGTGGGGGGTGGGGGGGCCTGGGGGATGGGGGGCGGGGTGGTGGCAGTCTGACTCTGACCTCCCGTAGTCAAGGCGCCACAGGCTGCTCCCAGGGCGCGTCCCCCAGTTTAACCAGGATACGCTGTGCTCAGTAAGACAGGAGGTGGGGTGGAGGTGGGGATCGACCGCCCCTCCAGAAGCTGGGAGCCCGGGAACAGACGAGCACGCCCTCCAGGCCTCTGTCCAGGCCCCCGCCCTCGTCCCTGGGCTGAGCTAGCGTCGCCGGCCGCCCGGGCCCGGCGCTCCTGTTGTGTGTCCGTGGGTGGCAGTGGCCCCATCTCCTGGGCGCATCTACCCTCCCAAGGGGAGGGAGAAGAAAAGGCATCGCAGTCAAGGAAATGGACAAGCGAACCACCACTTGGCACTGATTCGATCCGGGAAAACACTGGATGGAATCACGCGGCGACGAGCGAAAGGAAGAGCGAGGGCTCGTTGCCGTGGACAGCGTGGATCCGCCACACAGCGCCGCAGGGTCCCACGGGCGGCGCAGGGTCCCACGGGCGGCGCAGGGTCCCACGGGCGGCGCAGGGTGCCATGTGTACCCGCGGGCCCTCTGCACGTGCGCGCAAGGAGCGCACACGAGGGGGGCCCTGAGGAGCTGCCCGCGACGTCTGTCCCTCAGGCGGGGACGCGGCGCACACCCCGGGGAACACGCACCTTACGGAAATACACGCGGCCATTAAAAGAGCGGGCGGCCGGTGCGCGGGTCCGGGCCAGGCGGGACCTCAGAGCTGACGGTGACGGGCCGTGCAGGCGGAACAGTCCTTCCTAGAAACAGCCGCTCATCGAGCGAGGGCTCCGTGCCAGGCAGTCCGTGAACTGTTTCATTAGGCTCTCCCATGCTACAGATGGGGAAACGGAGGCACAGACGGGTTAGGCCACTGGCCCAGGGTCGCACAGCCAGCGCCGGAGAGCTGGGCATTAAACGCGACTGTTTTGATGCCCACGACTGTGTTCTTACCCTCTGCCTCGGTTTGTGCATTTGTTCATTCAGCAAACCTCGGCGACTACTGTGTGCCCGGCCCTGTTCGAGGCACTGGAGACCCAGCAGAGGACAGAAGGGACGCCATCCCCCACCTTCCTGGAGCTGCTGGAAGCTGGAGCGAGACAGAGAAGAGGCGAGTAAACAGAAGGATCGTTTCCAACACGCTGCCACCTGACGGGCAGAGCTGAGCGCGGTGCGGACAGGAGCGCGGCTGGGAGGGCGCAGCTCCGGCTGGGACGGTTAGGAGGGCGTCTCTGAGGCAGTGACGACGAGCCGAGACGTGACTGACGAGAAGGCCACGGCCATGGGGGCATCTGGAGCGGGGTGTCCTGAGAGGAGGCAGCAGCCCATGCCAGTGCCCTGAAGCAGGACGGTGCCTGGCCTGTGGGAGGGACGAGGAGAGTGAGGAGGAGAGGCGGGCGGGGAGGGCGGGGCGGGGCGGGGCGGCCGGAGTCTTGCGGGCTGTGCCTGCGCGGAGGACCAGGGTTCTTACCTGCCAGGCCCGGGAGTCCTGCAGGGCTGAGTAAAGGAAGGGCGGGACGGGCTCTGGGGCTCGCAGGCGCCCTCTCTTGGCTGCTGCGGGGAGGACAGACCATGAGGGCGTGGCCAGTAGCCAGGGGAGCAAAAAGGAGGCAACTGCCCTAGGGCCAGGTGGGCCAGATGGGGCTGGCCCCAGGTGGATGCGGAGGACGGGGAGAAGTCATGAAGATTCCAGCCTCACCTCCCACCAGCTGGAGCGGCTCATTCTCAGGGCTGCGGCCCGTCTCCCCAGCACCACCTGCTAGAGAACTCCCATGACAGCTTTGGCCACCAACACTCCCAGCCCTTGGAGGCCCAGAGACACCCAGCGTGCTCCCCAGGTCACCCAGCGACCCAGATGCAGGGCCAGACGCCGGGCCCCAGTGCCAACTTCCTTGCTGACTTAGCTGTACTCCGCCACCTCTCCAGGGGCAAAGACTAAGAGTTCGTTGGCTTGTGCTACTTCTATTGACTTTTTAACAAGTGCTCAGCGAAAAAGACACTTGCCCCAGCTGCTTCCGTGATACCTACATGATCCCCGTACGTGGCCCCAGGTGTGTGGGCAAAGCCGGCTGTCTGATCTTTTCACATTTTGTTTGAAGCTGTCACTGAGGGTGACCAGCTCGTCCTAGTTTGCCCAGAGCATTCCCGAATTTAGCACTGGAAGTCCGCATGGCAAGGAGCTCCCCAGCACTGGGTAAACCAGATGGCTGATCGTCTTACTATCATGGGAAAATTGTGCAAGATATATGCACACTCTGGGTAGGTGGGATCGGGGTCCTAAGCCGGAGTAGACAGTTCCTACCTCATTAGGTTATGTGAGGAGTAATTGCGATAATGTCCTGGTATTATTTGGGGCTCTGTACTAAAGTACTGCACAGTGGTTACAGTTGGATGGTACATTTGGGCCTGAGCTTCCTAGCAGCAAAAGAGAAAAGGGAAAAATATTTTTTTGCCCAACAAAAGTAAATAAATGTTCTAGTATACAGTAAGCACTCGATAAAGGCTGTCTCTTACAGAGTAGGTGCAGGTGTCTCATAAAGGGCATCTGTTTTAGGGAGAGAGAGAGTGCTTCAAGCTCGTTCTAAACTGTGTTAAAGCAAAAACGACTTTGGACGCTCCTGGCCTGGACAGAGGAGGGAAGCTCGCGCCGAGCGCCCGCGGGTCTTCTTCTCTAGCTCTGCAACCTTCTATGGCTCCACCGCCCTCTGGAGCCATTCCACTCCCTCCCCTCCAGACCGCGATGCCCTGTCACTAGGTCCCGCCACTCCTGAGCCACCCTCAGCACCCGCCCACACTCGGACCTCCAGACCTCTGCGCACGCAGATCGCTCAGCCCTGACCACTCCGCGCTGCTCTCCTGGAGACGCCCCGCCCCCGCCACGCGACGGCCAGCAGCGGCCCTTGCCTTCCACAAGTCCTCCCCACCAAGAGATACCTGTTCCCAGAGCCTCGTGCTGACCCAGCCACCACTCTCCACCAGGACTCTGGCTTGGAGGAGACGATTCCTGCCTCTCCGAGGCACTGTGCACACCCTTGAACCCCACCTTGGAGCCCAGATGCAGCCATGCAGGAATCACGAGAAACATTTCAGGGTGGGCGGCAGTCACAAAGACACCGACGTCAACAACGATAAGACAGCCCCCTAGGTCCCATTTCTGCCTTGTGCTGGCCATGTAGCTACGTGCTTGTGTAGGACATTACTGAATCTAGAGATGCGAGGATTGTGACCCATTTCACAGATCAGGAAACTGAGGCTCGGCCAGGGGAAAGCATCGGCCCAAACCGGCAGTACTGAGACTCAAACCCAGGTCTGTGTGCCCCACAGCTCCCAGCTGCACGGTCCCCGGGGACCACAAGCAAGGACACACCCACATGGGGTGAGCTATAAGGTCTGGGCCGGGTGGGGGCGGGGGTCTCGCTGTGCCCTCCGCACTGTTCACAGTGAGGAACGCACCCTTCCTTGGATTCTCCCAGCTCCTGCGTCCATCACCCAGCGTTCCTTTCCCCGTGGACCCTCCTGTCCTGTCACCGCCTGGGCTGCTGGGTAATCGGCGTCTCGCTCCGTCCAGGACTTGGCAATGAGCGCCTCCTAGCGGCCTCCCTGCTGCCACTTCCCGCGACAACGCTCGCGTGGGCCAGGCGCCTCGGGCATCCCCATTTTACAGTTGAGACGGATGAGGCTCCGCCAGGGGACGTCTTATTTCCGAGGTCCTGCGGGAAGGTTCGCGTCCGGGGAGCCAGACCCCAGTCCCCAAGCCGCGCTGCCTGGCTCTGCACCTGGCCGCGTGGTGGCCTTTTGCTTTACTATTTCCCGGGCTCCCTGTTAATTGTCCGAACCAAGCGATTAGTACATCCTTTAAATACGGCTCGATGTGTAATTGTCCGGACTGCAGAACCGGTGACTCAAAACCTCCCTTCCTAATTGTCTTCCTTGCACAATTAGTGCCTTGTTATACACGGCTCCGTGGGTGTCTGCATTTCTCTAGTCAACGGCCTTGTTTCTAATTGTCCAGACTCTGTAATTAATGCCTGGTACTAGGGTGTCCTTGGAGCCACCCTCCTTCCTGGGGTGGGAGCTGGCAGTGCCCACGGGAGGAACATGCAGCTCCTGCCTACGGGGCGGTCACTGTCTAGTTGGGAAGACAGGGGAACACGGGGTTCGGCTGGTGCCGGTGGGACCCCCAGGCCCTGGTTGTGGAGCGGGGCACAGAACAAGGGGGTCCTCTGCTGGAGGAGGGGCAAAGGGGGCGGGGTCGTACAGGACGCGTAGGAGTTCGTGAGGTGGAAGGGAATTCCGAGCAGGGCAAAGGTCTGGATGTCGGAAAGAGCGTGGCCTTTGGGTGGGGAGGTAGGAGTTAGTGCCACAGTCTGGCTGGAGTGCGGAATTACAACGGGGGGAGGCGGCGAAAGATTTATGCGGGTCCTCGATGAGGACATCGGAGACCAGGCTGTGGGCCTTGGGCTGTATCTTCTGGGGATGGCCAAGACGGTCTGAGCAGGAGGGAGACTAACCACTCCAGGTGCTACAGGGGGAGTAAATTGGAGGACGCGAGGATGGAGGCCGTGAGAGCAGGGGAGAGGTGACCTCCGCCGTCCAGAGACGAGGACAGTGCGGTCGAGCGGGTGGGCGGAATGTGGGGAGAGGGGGCGGGCGGCAGCCGGTGGGAGGAGGGGCAGCAGACCCCCGGGGCCTCTCTCAAGGTGGGTGGCGGGACCCTTCCCCAGCAGAGGACGTGAAGGTTTATAACAAGGACGCCAAGTTCCGCCTGGGTCCTGCCTCGGGGGGCGGTTCTGGCTTCCCGATCTAGAGCACAGAAAGCCCCCTGGGTGGGGGTTCGGACTTGGCAGGAACCTCTGAAGCTGATGAGCTCACGGAGAGAGAGGACGCAGAGGCCCGGGAGCGACAGGCCCGTGCTGGTCCTCACGAGCCGCTGAGATGCGGGGGGCGCCTCCTTGCGTGGCATCGCGCGGCATTAGCTGACCGCTACAAGTCTCCGTACCAGCCTGAGCTCTGCGCGCTCAGACACGGCCATGGCGGCCCCAGGCCCCCTCGCCGCTGTCGAGCCGCCTGGAGTAGCTCCGTCTGCACATGTCAGAAACCCCCGACCAGACAGGAATCCGGCCTGAGCAGCTCCTCTGTGAGCTGAGAAACCCAAGGGTTTCTGGTAGGTTCTGTGGTAAATTACCCGTGAAAGTGCCAGGGAAAACCTAGCTCAGGGGGAGAGGAAGATCGGCAGCGATGTATCTACGGGAGGAAATAAAGATCTGGGAGCTCCACGGCGGAAGGTTCTATAAGAACCTTTAAAAAGCAAACACAGGAGACACGAGCAGTTTTTTAAATGACAGACAATACAATGGAAGATAATATATTTAAAACCCATATCAGTTGTTAACAGACCGTAAAAATACAGCTACATTAATCTGAGCTGTCTGTCACGGGCCCTCAGAGCAGCTGTGCGATTTTATAGTTTCTCTCCTGGAGGTTTCCCTGGCACTTTCACAAATACGTCTCAATTTACTGGGAGGAGGACATGAGAGATACTGAGCTTTGCTCCCTCTCCTTCCCCTCGCCTTCCCCACACGGCTGGGACGCCCTACGGTGCCGGCCGCGCCGGTCTTTTTTTTGATATATACATTTGTAATCCTTTTGCTTGGAGAGAAGTCTCTTCTACTGAGTTCTGGGGCCCCCGAATCTCGGGGTCATGGGGAAAGGCCAGGCGGGTGTGTCGCTTTGTGTCCGCGGGCACGAGCCTCGCCCCCTGCGAGGTCCACACCGCCTGGCGCCTCCTCCCCAGGCTGCGAGGCTGACTTTGCAGCCCTGTGGGACCCCCACCCCACCTCTGCCACCGCCAGGGCCTCTGCTCGCCTCTGGCCTCTGCCTCTCCTCTCCCTCGCTCACTCCGTTCCAACCACAAGGGCCTCCTGGCTGTTTCGCCGACACACCAGGCAGAGTCCTGCCTCGGGCCTTTGTGCTCACTGAAATGTCCTCCCCCCATTAGGGGCTGGCTCTTCCCGTTTCCACTCTTAGCGCAAATGTCACCTCCTCTGAGAGGCCCTCCCTGACTACCCCCAGCTGAAGAAGCTTTCCTGGCCCTTTCTTTCACATCATTCTATTCTCTTTCCTCTTTTAAAATATTTTGTTTATTCGTTTGTAACTGCCTGTCTCACACTAGGCTGAGCCCCCATGAGATCAGGGATTGCGGGGTTGGGGAGAGTTTTGGTCGGGGCCGTCTTCCTGGTGCCCAGAAGAGTGTGCGGTACACAGTAGGTGCTCACTGCAAACGTGTTGAGAGAATGGACGAGAAGAATGAGCAGGACACTCCCGGCAGGAGGACCGGCGGGCACAGGCTTGGAGGTGCAGATTGGCAAATCGTGAGCCCCAGGCGTCTGGTGTGGGACCCCCAGCCCTCTCCCCTTCCAAGAAGTGGTTTATATCTGACGATTCAAGCAGGACAGACCCCACCCCCAGCACCGTGCCAGCCATCCTGACCTCTGCCTCCCACGTGCCCCCCGCCGTGGGAGCTGGGGACAGCCTCGTGGCCCAAACAAAGGGGCCCAGCCTGCCCTGCCGCCTCCCCAGCCGAGGCACCCCAGATGCCGCCCTGCACATGCTGCCTGCTGGGGAGGGCCCGGCACAGATGTCCCCAGCACGGAACATCTGGGCTGCGCGTTGCCGGCAGCTGGTAGGAGCTGGGACGCCGCGACGCACGGCGACGACTCCGGGAGGCCGGGTCGCCCCGAGATGCCTCCCGGCCCGCCATCTGTCTGCGGCCAGCACGAGCCTGAGAATTCACCCGCGCGGGGGAGGAAAGCGCCCCAACCTGACTGCCATCCCTGACTCCTCCATGTCCCTCCCTCCCCACTTCCTTCCTTCCTTCTGTGAAACCTGGGGCTTTAACTCCAGACTCTGCCCCGAATCCAAGCACCGCTCTCCGTCCCGCCGCAATCGTCACTCGCCTGGACCAGTGCAACAGCACCTGCCAGGTGTGGTCCCAGCTGCGTCCCTGCCCTCAGCACCTCTCAGCCTGTTCCAGCCACACCGACCTCCCTGCTGCTCTCTGAATACTCCAGGCACAGCCCAGCCTCAGGGCCTTTGCCTGTGCTGTTCCCTCTGCCCGGATCTGCTCAAATGTCACCTCCTCCAAGAAGCCCTCCTAACTTTCCCTTGCATAGCGAATCTCTGTCTTAGTCCATTGGGCCTGCTCCAACGGAACGCCATCGACTGGAGGGTTTGTAAACAACAGACCTTTATCTCTCACAGTTCTGAAAGTCCAAGCTCAAGGTGCTGGCGGACTTGGTGTCTGGTGACAGCAGCTCCCGGTTCATAGACATCCCCCTTGTCGCTGCGCCTGGCATGGTGGAAGGGGCCAGGGAGCCCTCTGGGGTCTCTTCTGTAAGGGCTCCACCCTCACGACCTCTTCACCTCCCAAAGGCCCCGCCCCAGCCCCATCACATCAGGGGGTAGGTTTCGGCGTGCACATTGGGGGGGGGGGGACACAGACATTCCGTCTGTAGCAATCTCCGTGTCCTCTGCGACCCCATCCCCACCCTTGTCACTCTGACCCAGCCTCGTGGGTCACCCGGCAACTCTCTGTCCAGCCCCAGGGCCTCCGCGCCGGCTGCCCCTCTGCCTGGAGCCCTCCTCTCTTTTGCCCGGCCAGTTCCTGCTCACCTTTCACGGCCTAGTTTCAATACCCCCTCTTCCAAGGTCACCTCTTTGCCCGTCTTCCCTGGTCCCTTCTCTGGATCCCCCTAACCCTAAGGTACCGGGCATGTCTGTGCCCAGCCCCGTCCACCCACCCACTACCCCGGGCCCCTCAGTCACCTCTCAGCATGGGACGGACACTCAGGGCCATCACGCAACATCCGTCACCCTGAGTCACTTTCCTTCATGACCTTTCTCAGCCCGGGTTCCTTTCCAGGACGTCCAGAGATCGGGGGGCCACCTGCAGCATCCATTTGCAGGGGACGAAGTGGCCGGGGGCCCGAGGGGCCTGTCCCGAAACTGCGTTTGCGCGGCAGCCTCACCTCTTATCCTCGGGTCATCCGTTTCATTGCGGTGGCTCCGCAGTCCTCGTGGAGATTTCAGAAGGGTCCGGAAGGCCCCGGAACTGCCTCCGGGCAGTAGGCATCTCTCCCGCCGGCCACCCAGGGTCTCCGCCGCCTCCCGCAGCTCCCGCTCAGTCCCGGACCCCTGCCCCCGTCTCCACCTGGGGACGTTGGGTCACATTTCTCAGAGGCGCCCAAGAGCCTGGTGGCGACGCTGGAGCCACGTGGCCTGCGTCCAGATCCTGTTCATTCTGTGTGAACTTGGGCAAAGCATTTGATCTGTTCGAACCTCAGTTTCCCCAGCTCTATAATGGGGAGAACGATACCTGCCTTGCTGTAAGGACTGAGTGAGTTATTCTGTCATATCTAAAACGGGGCCCGGCACACAGGAAGTGACTGCACGAGCATGTCACCTGCCGCCATTTGTTTTTCGGTCTCCCGGGCCCAGCCATGCTCTCCCCCGCTTCTAAGCACAGGGTCCCGGCCCTCAGCCCCTGCCCTGTGGCAGCCCCACTGCTGAGTGAAGGTTCTAGAAGCGGGCGGAGGGGCTGCCTGGTGGCACCACCAAAGGCCACATTTGCAAAGCTAGCCCAGTGCATTGCTTTTGTTGGGGACATCTGGGAGCTTAGGGGGCGTGGCTAAAGTTCCCGGCAGCACCCAGGTGGCTCGAAGAGGGTCTGCCCCAGGAGCGAATGGGTTAAAAATCAAGATTCCCACCAGACATCCCACTTCACGTGCCTGGGGGACCTTGAACCCAGCTCTGGCTCCTAGAAGTGACCCCGAGGGTGACCTTTACCTGCAAGCTCTGCCAGCCAATGGGGAAGCCCGCTGTGGGTGCCTGGAAACCGTTTCCATGACACCCAGGAGCCTTGGTCCCTGGAAAGGCCTGGTCTGAGGATGAGGGGCTGGCGGGTAGAGAAGGGGGAAGGCTTGTTTGGTAACCATGGCAACACCAGCAGTTGCGGGAGGCAGGTCCAGCGGGCACGGAGGCACCTGCCCTCCGCCCCCCAGGACCCCAGAGCTGCCGCCCCCATGTCCCTCCTTCTGGCATGGACAGGGAGACTGAGGCCCAGAGACACCTGCCATTGCTCTAGGCTTCGGAGATGAAAATTGCGCCCCGTGTGAGCGAACGTGGGGGGCCCTCACGGGGAAAGGGCGGGTCTTTGAGAAGCAAAGCAGAGACCCTGCAGGCTCGGCCAGAGCAATCTGGAGGGCTCCCTGAAAGAGGGGAGCATTTCCAAAGTATCATAGGTAAAGGCTGTTGCGACGCCGGCACCCCACCTGTTCCAGAACGTGTTTAGTATCTGCCTTCCAACTGACTCATGTCTTCTCAAGCAAGTGTATTTAAAAACAGAGTCTCTGCTTTTCTCCTGGAAATGAGAGCTGGCCACACCTGCCACAAACTCAAGGTGGGTGGCCAAACGCACGCGGTGGAAACAAAACACGCATTCCGTCTAGAGAGGCGCCGCCGCCCGCGGGGCTCTCGGAGCCTGCTGCCAGCTCTCGCTTTGCTTAAAGGAGGATCAGCGAGAGACAGAGAGGAGTTAGAGACCCGAGTCCCAGGGGAGCCTCTCTCCTTCGCATCATCGGGGGCAGTGAAAGAGGAAGGGCTCGCTCCTCGCTGTGCAAATTCACGCTATGGATTTAATAATCCAGAGTCACTTTGGGGCCCGGCATTGAGCGGAATCCTGAGCCGCGGAATGAGAATTCGGCCGGGCGGAGGCACCGCGGAAGCCAAGACTCGGGACGGGCAACTGACGAGGAGATGGTGCGGCCTGAGATTTCTCTCTCTCCCCCCGGGCCAGAAGGAAAGGGGCCTTCTGGTTTTTCTGGCATTTTCCAACAGGGGAGGGAAAACGGAAGTGAACAATGAGGCCCAGTGGGAGGGGCTTGGAGCTCTGGGTCTGGGTTCTGTGGGGCCGTCTGGGACGCGGGTCCAGGAAGGAGCTCAGAGGGGGTGGAGATGGAGACTGGCAAGAGGAGCCGGTACGGGGCGGCAACGAGCAGTGACTCTCGTGACCATCTGAGACTCGGTCCTGCTGGGGAGACTGTGCAGAGCCACCTCAGGGCTGTCCCATTTGTACAGAAAAGGCTCTGACAAGTCCTGCAGGAGAGACGCCTGGTGAGCAGTTTCCCAGAGGAGCTCAAACGTAAGTTTTTATCCACAGCAGTTTCCCAGCTTTTAGAGGCATCGCGTCACGCCACTGCCTTCTCTGGGTCGCCCGTTGTATCGAGATTGTGACAGGAAAGAGACAGAGCAGGGTTAGCAAAAACTGACGATGAAATGAAATTAATAGTAATTATTATTCTTTCTCCCAAAGGACACTGTCCGGCTTATGTATCTGAGAAGTCTGAAGGTCTCTGCTTTCAGGTATGGCTGAATCCGGGAGCTGAAATGATGCTGTCGATGCTGTTTTTTTAAACAGACGCCTTTATTGAGGCATAACCGACATGTCAATGTGCAAAAGTACACGCTGTGATAGGCTCGAACATATACCCGTTCCCACGAAACCATCGCCGCCATCGAGATATAAACATATTGTCTCCTAGAGTCTCCTCGTGCCCCTTTATGACGCCTGCCCAGCACAGAGAGGGCCTGGCACCGTGACAGCAGATGGACTTTGCGCGGGAGAATCCTGGTACCTCAGGTCGTGAGCAGCGGAACTTAAACAGATCTGAGAAAACAAAATGAAAACAAAACCCCCCGTCGAGCAGCCATGAAGGCCAGGGGCCAGCCTCCGGCACAGCTGGACCCCGGAGCCGAGGCGACGTCGACGGAAGTCTACCTCTTTCAGCGGCAGCTTGGCTTCCTCTGGGGGGCCTTCATCTACAGTCAGGCCCGCCCGCTCAGGGCGTCAAGAGGGCCCCAAGCTCCAGGCTCACCACTCTCTTCCCAGTCGGCGACCAGAGCAGAAATGAGAACCCTCCCGCCTATCGGTTCTGGCAAAGTCTCCATCCGATTCTGATCGACTTGGTTTAGGTCACGTGGCCACCTCCGAACCGATCACTGTGCTGAAGGATGTGGCACTCCCACTACCCAGCCCAGGGTTCCCCTGGAGCCAGAAGTGTGAGCGGCGGGGTCAGGCCGACTGGGGAACGAGGTTCCCCGGAAGCAGAGCAAATGTCTGTGGCCCCAGGGCCAGTCGCAGTTTAAACCTCAGGCTCGCTATGACCGGCTGTGTGGCCTTGGGAAAATGCCTCACCCTGTCTGAAAGTCTGCTTCTCCGTCCACGAGAGAGCTGAGGGGAGCCTGTAACTAGGTCCTTGGGACGCGGGGTCAACTTGTCTGGAACTCCCAGAAGCCTGAGGAGAGCCCTGCCCTCCACTGACCTCTGCCCTGTGACCCCGTGAACCGCAGGCCCCAAATACCAAGCGCTCACCATTTGCCAGGCCCTGTCCACACCAGGGGCCACTCCAGGGCTGAGTCTCAGCTGATCCTAGATTAACAGACAACATAACCGATCTACACATGTAATTTCAGAGAACATAACTTGCTCCTGTAATACGAAGGAGACATAAAAAGGATATTCTTTATAATAAACTTCTAGGTATTTCAATATGTAAATGCTTCAGCACAACCATAAAAGAGCGCACAGCAGACAGAGGCCTGCCCCACAGCCTGTCCTCCGCACGGCAGCCAGCAGAGGGCATCTGCGAGTGCCCCACTCAGGTCCCCGCCCCTCCTCCGCCCACAGCCCTCCGGGGCCCCCACCGCCCTCTGGGTAATCCGCGGTCCTCCCCGTGCCCACAAGGCCCTGCGCGACCTGCCCTGCCCCCTCCTCGCCCTCCCGCCTTCCTCCCCTTCGCTCAGCTCAGGCCTCCTGCTGTTCCCGCCAGGGGCGGTGCTGCCTCGGGGCTTTTGCACAGGCTGTTCCCGCCTCGGGACTTCTTTTCTCCCAGACGTCTCGTCTCCTCGCCCTTGAAGGCTCAGCTCGGGTGCGTCACCTCCTTTCAGGCTTCTTCCTGACCCCCAGCTAAATGTCTCCCTGCTCCTCCCCCTTCGCTTCCTATCCCATCCCTCCATTCTCTTGTCTTTCCCGTACACTCTGACTTTTCTGTAATTCACCTGCTTCTTTGCCGTCCGACCCGCCCCCACTGGCCCATTCGCCCCAAGAGCCAGGACAGCGCCAGGCACGTGACAGGCGTCCAGCAAGCGATGTTCCCGGACGTGTCAATGAGCGCACCTGCTCAGGCCGCTTTCCGCTGGGGCCGCCGAGGCGCAGAGGGCTTAGGTCGCCAGGAGAGCTGGCCCGAGACACCCCACCACCAGCGCCATCGGCTCTGATGCCGACACCCTGGTCCCTCAAGGACGCGGAGCGTGAGCAGAGAGCCGTGGGCGCAGCGAAGCGGTTAACCCGCCACCGTTGCCGCCACTTGAGTCACCAGGCCTGGGTCATTTTGTGCCTGTTCACACATCCTCAAGCACTTTCTGGCTCCCTCGGTTCCTCGGCCCCCCCCCCCAGGGGGAAGCGTATTCATCTCCATAGCAACCATGTTGTCTCCTACCTGACTAGGGCTGAGTGACAGCCATTGGGGCCAGATGAAGTTGCTTGCCGCCCACGCGAGAGAGGACGAGAGGACGAAGCCGGCCCAGAAGTGCCAACGATTCAGGGGTTCACTTTCCCAGCAGGCGGGAGCCGCCTGCCACCCCACCCCACCATTATAGCTCCTTGGTGTCAAAGACTTTGCTGGCTTTGGAGCGTCCAAGAAAGCTTAGATCTCAGAAGTGTCAGACTGAGTGTCGCAACGGAGACTGCACCTAACGTCTTTATAACTCCCACTCCCAGCACTGAGCCTGGCACACAGTAGGTGCTCAATAAGTCCTTGGGAAGGAAAGGCAGGGGAGGGGAGGGAGGGAGGGATCTTGGCCAAAGCACTTTAGTTCTTACCTAACACTCTATTTAGTTATCTTCCCCTATTTAGTTATCTTCTCCTTTTCCTTATCAGCCAACACTTCCCTTATCAGTTAACCTTTTAGTTATCTGCTCACACCTCAGCTATCAGCTCACACCTCAGCTATCAGCTCACACCTCAGCTATCAGCTCACACCTCAGCTATTATCTTTGTCAGAGATGTTCGGGGAAGGCTGAGGAATCTGGGGCCTAGCCTCAGAAAGCAGGATTTTCAAACTCCTTCCTCAACCCAGGACTCCTGGGGCAGAGGGAGTGGACTGGCTGTTCAGGAAGCGGGGGAGGGGCGGCTCTGAGACCAATGGGAACCGCACCATGAAAAACCTGGGTTCAGGTCTCAAGGAAGGATCTTCACACTTGTGGAACTATCCAAAACCCGAATGGGGTCCTTAAGTGGTAATGAGGTCCCCATCACAGGAGGTAACCGAGGCAAGCTAGAGAACTGTGCCCCAGAGGGCATGGAGGGAATTGGAGCGGGAGGATTCCTAGACTCCCATCTGATTCTAAGGTTTGGTGATAATTCTAAGGTTCTATGCCAGGGACTCAAGAGCAAATCCGAAGTTTTCACAACGCTTGAGGTCCATGCGGTCATTCTGAGGTCTGATTAGTTGTGAGCCTCAATTCCACAAACATTTATTGACAACTGTGCTCGGAGCCAGGCCCTGGTCTAGGAGCTGGGGATTCAGCAGGGGGCAAAACAAACAACGACCTGCCCTGTTGGGGCCGACAGTCTGGAGTCTCAGGCAGAGGCAGAAAGAGTGGTTAGAGCCTTGGGCTGGAATCTGCCTGGAGGTGGAGACAGGCGGAGCCTGGGAGGAGGGGCACTGGGAGTGACGGCCAGAGGGAGACTCCTTAGCTTCCAGGTGACTCTGAGCCAGACCAGAAAAAAACACGAGGGGAGGAGCTCTGTGAAGCCAAGCTCGATCCAGGCGCAGCAAACGGCCAGGGCGGGGCCCGGAGGCAGGAATGAGCTTGGTAGGTTTGAAGAACAGCAGGACGAGGACCGAGGAGGGTGGGAGGAGAGGCCCCCGCTGAGGCGGGGTCGTCTGAGCTGAGACGGAGCCAGAGCTGCAGGAGTAAGGGGCACGTGTGAGGGTCCTGGGGTGGAAATGAGGTTGGACAGAAGAGAAAGACAGACAGACACACACACACACACACACACAAACACACAATCAGAGATAGACCGTGAGACAGACAGACAGAAATCAACAGAAAGACAGGAGTCTCTCATTGGTGGGTGCTATGGGTTGGATTGTGTCCCCCACAAATTCATTGGTTGACGCCCTAACCCCCAAGACCCACAATGTGCCCTTATTTGGGTCGTTGCAGATGTAATTGGTTCCATTAAGATGAGGTCATACTCGAGGCAGCGGGTCCCTAAGCCAATATGGCTGGTGTCCTTAGAATGGGGAAGTTCGGACACCATGTAGACATGCAGACGACCAGCTACAAATCGAGGCGGGAGGCCTGGAACAGCCCGTTCCCTCACAGCTCTCACACGGGACCCGCCCTGCCGGCACCTTAACCCTGAACTGACAGGTTCCGGAACTGTGGGACCGTAAGCGTCTGCTGTTTAGACCCGCTGGTGGTAACCTGCACAGCGGCGAGCCAACGAGTTAACAAAAGACCGCACTAGGGAAGTCAGAGCAGTTTGTGCAAAGCTGCTTGGAGCCCAAGGCTCCATCGATACCTGCCCCACCCCTTGCTCAAGATAAGAGCCAACCGACCCCTTGCCCAGACTTGCATAGTGTTTGGTCCCCCGACTCATTTGAAAATTAACTTGAATTCTGTTCGTTTCTTTCTGTTCCTTGAATGCTTTCTCTTAACCTCAGGGCCTTTGTTCTCACCGCGCCTTCTGCCTGGAGCTCCCCCCTCGAGCCTGGCTCCCCCATTTGCTTCAGGTCCCAGATCAAATTTCACAGTCTCAGAATGACCTTCCGTTCCCCCCCCCCGCCCCAACTAAGGGCACCCCTCTGTCTCTTTAATTCATCACTCATTTTATTTTCTTCAGAATCTTTATCAGAAAGGATTCATTTCAGAAAAAAAAATGTTTTTTCTTTTAGATCAGCTGTCTGCTTCACAAGGGCAGCAACTTTTGTCTGTTTTAGTGACCACTGTGTCCCCAGTGCCCATCACAGGGTCAGGCATACACAGTAAAAAGCCCACGCGGGGCTGGTTGGGGCTTTATGCATAGCCCTTCACAGCTCTGAGACTCAGTTTACCTATCAGCGAAAGGAGGCGACCATCCTCCCTTTCAGGGACGACTGCTGGCCCCTGCAACAGGCTGGTAGGAAAGCCCAGTGCTGGGGCCCCTGACCTCCCCCAGAGGGGAGTTGGGGGAGGATGGGGGGCGTGGGGGGCGGGCGGGGCCCTCCCTTAGCGCCCAGGGCCGCGTCGCTGTCCGTGGTGCTGAAACGCGCACGTGTGAGCGGCTCCCGCGCCCTGCTCGCTGCGGCTCCTCGGGAGGGAGCTCATACCCCACACCCGCCTGACTGCGGAATCGGGGTTTCGGGAACCCACGGGGCTCCTCCACAGAACTCCCACCCCGGCTCCTGTCTTGGCGGCCTCGGGTAGGAGGAGCCGCCCCTACTGGGGGCCCTGACCTCCCAAGCCCCATCTGGCCCCAGTGCTGGTTCTAGCTACCCGGGTGAGAATTCAGGGGATCAGGAGCTGAGAGCAGCAGCATCTAATCTAGTCTCTCTGTCTCTGTCTCTCTGTCTCGATGTCTCTTTCTGTATCTCTCCGTGCATCCCTTTTCCTCTCCGTGTGTCTGTCTCTCCGTCTTTGTCTGTCTCCGCCTGTCCATCTCTCCAGGTCTCTGCCTCTCTCTCTCTCCCCCTCCCCACCACTCTGAAAGCTCCAAGCCCTCCCTGCCGCCTGCAATGCCCAGCTTTCTCCAGCTTCTCGCCCTCCCTGAGCATCGGCCGTTGCACGCGGCCTCACATTGGGGCGTACACAGTTATCGTGCCCCGCCGCAGTTCTGCCTCTTCACTCCAGTTACCCCTGCACCTCAGGGTGCCCATCTGTGCGATGACATGATCGGTAGACACTCTCTCGGCACTCCTCCGAGTCCCAAGGGCCACTCCTTACTCCCCACCTAAGAAAAAAAAAATCTCATTAGCCCCCAAACACCTGGAAGCAGAACATGAGGTGTGTGAATAATTTATTTTGTGAGTCATTTTAATATTTTATAATAATTGTATGAGCTGTTTGGTCTCGCGGAGCTGTTTGGCTGTCATTAAGATTGAGCCAGGACGGGCCTTGCCGCTGCGGCATCTCTGAGTCGGCCGAGGCGGCCTGTCCCTGTGGGGCACACAGTGGGGGCCAGGCTGAGGGAGGGAGGCAGTCTCGAGGGACACTGAAGTCAACCAGGTGCCACTAGTGGTCAGTGGGCTCTGAGCGAACCAGTGCTGCGGCTACGGATCAGCCTCGTGTGCTTTCATTCATTCATTCATTCATTCATCCATCCATCCATCCATCCATCCATTCATCCAAACAGTGACTCGCTCACTCATTCAAACTTGTTATGATCTGAATGCTTACGTCCTTTCCCACCAAATTCCTATGCGGAAGCCCTCGGTGAGTTGGTTTCTGGAGGTGGGGCCTTTGGAAGGTCATTAGTGTTGGATGAGGTCCTGAGGGCGAAGCCCCACAATGGGATCAGCATCCTTCCAAGAAGAGGGAGGGGCCAGAGCCCCCCTATCCGCTCCGTGTGAGGACACAGCGTTGGGAGTGGGAGCCTCTCATTAGGAACCAGATCTGCTAGCACTTTGATCTCGGACTTCTCGGTCTCCAAGGCCATGAGAAACCAATGTTTGTTTTCTGAGTTACTCAGTCTCTGGCATTTCGTTACAGCTGCCTGAGCAGACTAAGACATTCTCCAATCGTCCTTCATCGCACCCAAGTCAAGCCCCAACCACCCACCATGGTCTAAAAGAGCCCCCCACATTCAGCCTCCGTGTGGCCCTCCTGCCCTCACCACCTCTCTGCCCTCCACTCTGCTCCGGCCGCACCGGCCTCCCTGCGACTCGTCCCACCCACGCACACACTCCCACCTCAGGGCTCTGCCCTCCCACGCCGTCTCCCGAATGCTCTCTCCCGGCCCTTCCTGTGAGGGCTCCTTCTTGTCTTTCGGCCTCAGCCCACGTGCTGCTGCCCAGATCTCACAGTGGCAGGATCTGGAGGGGGGCACGCAGTGGGAAGGTGTGCTCGGCAGGGAGCTCGTGCGGGCAAGGACTTGGTGCCAAGGGTGTTGAGGCCAAATCAGCTGAATGCAAGGATTGCAGGTGGGGAGGTGGGCGGAGCCGGAAGAACCAGGCTGGGGGAGACGATGGAAGGCTGGGAGCTGGGCTGGAGAGCGTCTTGGACATCAGGATGAATAATTTAGACTCCATCCTGGAAGGAAACATTTCAGTCCAATCCTAGCCAGAGTCACCTGGCCATTTCCTCCCCCAGAGGACCTCATTATGACCCGCTCTGACTGGGCTCAGCCCACCTCTCAGCATCTCACTGTGAGCCCCAGCCACACAGCATCAGCAGGGAGCCGGCCAGACCTTACAAGGAACTCAGGTGACAGGCCCCAGGAAAGCCAGAGCTCTGGGTTTGTGCTGGAAATTCTCCATCTGCCCATCCTCTTCCCCACAACCCCCTCTATGCTTTCCAGCCATGCCCTCGGGAGAGGCTCATCGCCTAGACAGAACTCTCAGTCTCCTATTGGCCAAATCTCGTTGGGTTCAACCAATGGGAAGGAGCGGGGAGAGGTGGGTAGAGAGACAGAGAGACAGACAGAGACAGAGAGGTCTGGGTACTTATTCTCCCAGATCCCGCTCCGCTGTACAGCCTCTGGGCACTGAGCCCCTTCCAAGTGTCAGCTGCCACCGACTCCAGCGACCCCGTTCGCCCCCCGCCCACTCAGGCCTGGACGCGGTCACAGCTCCCGCCACACTGCGCCCTGCGGCTTCCCCAGACTCCTGCGCACCCCTCTGTGAGTAACCCCTCTGCAGCTTCGAATGGGCGCTGCGGACAGATGCTTTATAGATCTGCGTCTTGCAGAAGTGAGGCCAAACCGACTTCTTTCTCACTAGCTCTCTTTGTGTGGGTCAATGTAAAGAAAAATAGAAGAACGTTATAGGGACGCATCTGTGTGAACTTTAAAAAACCCTCCAAATAGTCACAAAAGTCCAGTAGTATAAGGATTTTAGTAATACCAAATAGGAAAAATAAAGCCAGTGGTTATATCTGTTTTAAAACAGAGAAAACATAGAATGGTGTATCATGTACCTACGACAGAAAATTCATACAATTCTAGTTTACATATCCCTGTTATTTCCAAACATCCATCTAGGGCTCGGTTGCTATATCGAGGTTGAAAAATAATTTTGGAGACACCAAACAAACGTGCAAGGCCATAAAACTTGCTAATTTACAAATGTATACTGTGAAAAATAATTTTAGATATAAAATGTAATGTGCATTGCTGCCTGAGATTGGCTTGAGGACCCTCTACTAGCTCAGTCTTGGAATTCAGGTGGAATTTCAACCAGACCCCCGCTATTCCCACCAGCGTAAACGTAATTGTGCATGGATGTGGAATTAAACAGAAAATAACTATTTTAGCTGGATGCCAGAACCTATACCTAGCCCTGCCTGGCTGTGAAATCATGAACGCACCTAGAAAGAGCAACAAATGTTAATAGTTACGTGATCTCGAAGGTTTTAAGTGAAAATTCAAGAAATTGGGGTCATCCGCCTTTCTCAAAGTTTATGAATTTAGATACACGCACTAATGCAGACGCACAAGTGAAGTTGTTTTTGTTAGTAAACAAGATAATATATCACAAGAGTGGTCCCTGAATGCATCTGGAGTTGGTCTTTATAAATTAAGTTTAGATTTATGTGTACCCTTAACTCATTACTCCTGATATTGTCAGCTTGTTAGGCTATTGTAAATCCTGGCACTCACCAGCACAAAGCAATGTGCATACAGCACTGCACAACGGTGAATTATAAAGCAGTTGTCACCAGTCACTTTCCAATACAAAATGAGAATCGACAAATCAGAAATGAGGTAGCCTGAAGCAGTAGTGATATTCACTCTCACAAGCCATAGCATTGTTAAAGTAAAAAAAAAAAAAAAAAAAGACGATAACAAATGCTGACGAAAATGTGGAGAAATTGGGACCCTCAAACGTTGTTGGCAGGATCCTGAAATGGGGCAGCTACCTTGGAAACAGGCTCACCCAGAGATATCTTCAGAACCAGGGAACGATTCCACTCCTAGGAGAAATAAAAACATGTCTATGCAAATTCTTTCCTATGCGTGCTCATAGAATCTTGCATATGCATACTCATAGCTAAAGATTTATAAGTCTATGGCCATGCCACCCTGAACAAACCCGATCCCGTCTGATCTGGGAAGCTAAGCAGGGTCGGGACTGGTTAGTTCTTGGATGGGAGAGCACCTTGGAAGACCAGGTGCTGTAAGCGTAAAAAAAAAAAATTCATAAGAGCTTGAAAAATAGGAAAAAAACAAATGTCCATCAGCAAAAGAATGGATAAATAAATCGTACATTATACAGTGAAATATTATTATTTGACCACAGAAAGAGTGAAACCCTGACACTCGTCACAACACAGAGACCTCGAACCCACGACGCTCAGTGACAGAAGCCAGACGCAGAGGCCGCACGCTGCGTGACTCCACGTACGTGCCATGTCCAGACCAGGCATGCCCACGGAGACAGGAAGCGGGTTAGTGGCTGCCGGAGGCTGGGGCCGGGGAGGGAGTGACCACTAAGAGGTTTCTTTCGGGGTGATAAAAAGGTTCTAAAATTATATTATCTAAATATTATCCTATTATTTGATTGATTAATTGATACTATTATCAATTATATTATCTAAATATATCATAATAGTATCTAAAATTATATTATAATGGTTGAACAACTCTATGAATACATTAAAAACCATTGAATTGTACACTTTAAATGAATAAATTGTACGTATGTGAATTATCTCGATTAAGCTGTTCAAAAAAGGAAAATGAATACAGAAATATCTAATACACCTTTTACTCGGTTTCTCCCAGTGGTAACATGTTACAATATTCTAAACAGGAAACTGACATTAATACAACCTTTTGACCCTTCGGGTTTCAACAGTTTTACACGCACTCGTGTGTGTGTGTGTGTGTGTGTGTGTTTCTAGGCAATGTCATCCCATGTACATCCACGTGACCATCACCACGGCCAAGACACAGACCAGACTCCGTCACAGGGGATGTTCATGCTTCCACAGCCTCCTGACTCCCACCCCCCCAAAACCACTCGTCTGTTTCTCATTTTATAATTCTGTCGTTTCAAGAATGTTACATAAATGAAATTGTATTGCGTGTAACCTTCTGAGACTGGCTTCTTTTATTCCGTATAATTCCCTGACATCCTTCCGAGGCGTCGCATTTATCACTAGCTCATTCCTTTTCATACCTGAGTGGTATTTCACGGTACGGAGGGATCACAGGTGGTTTAACCGTTCACCCATCGAAGGACATCTGAGTTTTTCACACACATGCACAGTTTTTTGTGTGAACAGAAATATTCATTATCGTGGGATAAATGCCCAGGAGTGCAATTGTTGAGTCATATGACAAGCACGTTTAGTTTTCTTTTTTTTTTTCCCCACATTTAATTTTGAAAAACCAAACAAAATTCCGCCAGACTCTTCCAGAGTAGCTGTACCTTTTTACATTCCTACCAGCAACATATGGGTGACTCGGTTTCTCTGCATCTTCACCAGCATTTGGCGTTATCACTATTTTTTATTTCACTCATTTTGACAGGTGTGTAGTGTTATGCCAACCGGGGTTTTAATTTGCATCTCCCTAATGGCTAACGATGTTGAACATCTTTTCATGGGCTTATGCGCCATCTGCATATCCTCTTCCGTGAAATGTCTGTTCCTGTCTCTGCCCATTTTTTAACTGGGTTGTTTGTTTCCTTACTGTTGAGCTTCGAAAATCTTTTATGTATATATTTTTTGAGAGTGCTTTATATATTTTAGACACATATCCTCTGCTGGGTATTTGCAAGTATTTTCTCCCAGTCTGTGGCTTGTATTTTCATCATTTTAATAGTATCTTTCACAGAGCAAAAGCTTTAATTTCGATGAAACCCAATTTATCCTTTTTTTTTTTTTTCATGGAGCCTCCTTTGGTGTCATGCTTGCAAACTCTTTCCCTAACTCCAGGTCTTGAAGATTTGCTCCTGTTTTCATCTAAACATTTTATGGTTTGACGTTTTACGTGGAGACCTGCGATGCGTTTTGGACTCTATTCGGAGCGTGATGCATGGCCTGGCAGGGTTCTCTCCTTCTGAGCCAGTGCAGGTCCTTGAGTGAGAGGAGGTGTGGGCAGGAGGACGCCTGGGGCCAGTGGACGCCGGTGGCTCACCACAGCCTCACTCTGGGCCCTCGTTTGCCCCATCAGGTAATGAACGGACGAGACCTGAGGATCTGTAAGGTCGGCTGTGACTAAATGACTTCACGTCTCTGGACATCTGACTTTATGGCCCTTGGGCCTCCGGACTCGGGTTAAACTCCGGTGCCTCCGGGAAGCACCTGAGCCTGGGTCCCAGGGCTCAGGTCTTAAGAACAACCCTGAGGGACAGTGGCTGGGCGAGATGGAGCAGGACTCCAAGACACTGTGGCTTTTTTTCCTTCTGGATGGCAAAATCAGGTCATTTTTCAATTCCAGTCATTCTCCTTCATACATAAAATGCGCCAAGAGCCACTTTCCCGAAAATCTAAATTGAAAGTAAATAGCACGGGGACAATTCTCGGTGATAAAACCGCCGATTCTGGAGCTTCTTGGGATAATATTTATTCTCCCTTCTTGCTAATGGCTCCGGCCGCCTCCCAGGTTATTACAGTAATGCATTTGCCTAACCTGACTGGGCTGCACCCCACCCGGGGCTGATCGCCCCGCATGGACCCCCACCCCCTCTGCCAGACAATTATATTAACCGCTGATGGTTTGCAATTACTATAAATCAGAAAGCACTGGGCCGGATTTGTTTCTCTTTATTGAAGATGTTTAAACTTCATGCATTGCTAATGTCACTGCCCCAGACTGGATTTAACTCTTTGAGACGCAGAGAGTTGGCTCTCAGGGGACTTTTGCTTGGGGTGGTGCTAGGATCACCCCCATTTTCCAGATGAGAAAATGAAGATTCAGAGAACGATGCCGCTTGCTCGAGGCCACACGGCTGGTGGGGCGCTGCACCCAGACTGCGCTGAGATTTCTTTCCGTTTTAGCCCTGGATAGAGTTGCATTTGTGGTGAAAACCAGAAAACAAGTCGGCAGGGAGTCTGCAGGATGAATGGAGGTGGGGGGGCGGAGAATGTCATGCAATTCTTAAAGGCGGGAGGCCAAGGTCTGCGATGACAGGATGTGGGGTCAGAGGGTGACTCCAGGATCCTGGCCAAGCAGCTACAAGGACGGGGCTGCCCTCGACCAGACTGGGTGTGGGAGGAGGGTTGGGTGTAAGGTGGCCACGTTCAGGGAGAGGCCTCCGTGAGCCCCACCCTCCCCCATGGAGACACTGATGGGTGGCCGACCCAGAGTCTGGCACCCAGGGGAGCCCAGGCAGAGACAGGTCTGTGGGTGTCATGAGGTGTAGACCAGCGGCCCCCAGCCTTTTTGGCACCAGGGACCGGTGCTCCTGGGAGAATGTAAGCCTGAGGAGCTGAGGCGGAGCTGAGGCGGTGATGCCGGCGCTGGGAGCGGCTGGGGACCCAGATGAAGCTTCACTTGCTCACCCGCCGCTCACCCCTTGCTGTGCAGCTCGGTTTCTAACAGGCCACGGACCAGTAACCGGTCCACCGCCCAGTGGTTGGGGACCCCTGGTGCAGACACTGTTAAAAACCCAGGAGTAGATGAGGCTGGGGTCGGGGGAGGCGTGTGAGCTGGGGGAGGACCCCGAGGAGACCAAGGTGTTGGGGGGGGGGCGCGAGAGAAACAGAGCCTGCGAGTGTGAACAGCGATCTCGAGGAGTCTCGCCATGACGGGAGGCAAAGCCATGGGCGGCATACAGAGAGAACTGGGGTTGAATTTTCCTCTGCAAGATGAGAATGGCCTGGCCGAGCCAGAAGACATAACGGAGGAGAAAGGGGTTGTCTGGGGAGCCCCGGCCTCGGGGGGCATCCGGTGCTCGCCTCCTACCTCTGCCGATTCAGCTGCGAAACCGGCCTGAGACAAGCGTCCTCCCTGGGCCGCAGGTCCCAGCGTGGTCCAAGCACCCGGCAAGGGCCCAGGGCTGACGATGAGATGAGTCCCTCTCCCCTGGGGTGCGTCTGGGCGGTGGTGGCCCCCAGCCTCGGGCTGTGGCAGGATGCGGGGCCCCCTCCCCTGCAGGGAAGTAGACAGCTTCAAGGGAAAACTTGGTGCTGGTTCCCCGGTGAGAAAGGGCCCCACAAGTCAAAGTGCTTTTTCAAAAATAAATAGCCTGATTAGCATAAGGTATGCAAATGTATGCTAATGTGACAACTATTAAAAGATTCCAAATGTCATCGAGGGAAAACACACCAGTCCCGGCTGGGAGGCTGGGGGATGGGAGGAGGGGACACAGCCCCGACTCTCGAGAAAGGTCGGGGTGCTGAGCCCCGGCGCCACCAGGCCCCACGACACACACGGGCTACTCCAGCGTGGACCCAGGTCCCGTCCTGATGGCCCTCCCGCCGCCCGAGCTCTCTCGGTGGACCCTCCCTGACGCACTCTGCCAAGGGTTTGAAAACTTCGTCCAGGGCGGCGAAGCCTCTCGCCCCCGCGTTAATGCACAGGTTTATTATTCCACGGGAGAGGGAAAGCAACACAGATTACAGACCCCAGCATCCTCCCCGAGAACAGGTTAAAACGGAGCCTCCCCCTCCACGGACGACACCCCCAGCCTCCCAAGGACTGGGCGAGACTTTCGCGCTCCACAGTGAACATGCTTAGTCAGCCTCTCGCATTTCGGGAGGAAACTTCCGTCCTTATCATCCCCCCCGCCCCACCACCACCACCACTTGTTTTTTGAGACGAAATAAGACCCGAAGAGGCTCGGAGGGACCCAGGTCGCACGGCCAGCCGAGCGCACCGACTCACCTAAACCACTCCACGCGCAGCAGGAGGCTGGCTCAAAGCGTTTTCAGATGAGGAAACAGCATGGGAGAGGCAGGCGGCTTGGCCCGGGTCACGGAGCGGCTGCGAGGCCGGCTGCGCCCGCGACGGCCGTCCGGCCAGCTCCCCAACGGCGTCCCGAACATCTCTTTCAAACCGACCAGCCCTTAAAATCTGAAACCTATTGCAAAGGAAATCGTGTATCATGACGGTAAATAAAAAACCGGCATCGCTGAGCATTAAGTGGAAACCGACTCAATAAAAACGAAATCGTGCCGCGAACTCTGATGAGAGATGGTGTCGTCTCCGTGGCTCTGAGCTGGGCCTCCTCACGCCCTTCGGCCAACAGGGAGACCCCCACGCATCGGAGGGGTGCGAGAGACTGCCTCGCACCCAACTGAGACCTCCTTCTTCATGCAGAAGTGAGGGCGAGGGCTCCCGCCGTGAGACTCAGTGGTGAAGAGCTTTCATGGCCACGAGCTGGCGTCCATCGCCCTGGAAGGCAGAAGACGGTCCCAACCCCGCAGAATTCTACGTTACGATTGGGGTCTATTTGGGGGGTTCGTACTGCCAGCCCAAAGGCGGAGAAGGGCCAGTTTCACCCCTGCACCCCCCCACCCCCCGCCATGAGTGTTCCTACCCAGCCGTCCATTCACCTATCCAGTAAATTTTTTTTTTTTTCCAGCACCTATGGTGTGCAAGGCTCTGTTCTAAGACATGGCAGCAAAGTCGTGACCAGGACACATCAGGTCCCCACCCCGCAGCAGCTTCTCAACTGCTGAGGACATTTTCCACCGCTTGACGACATCGCAAGGTGAACGAGAGAACGTCTCTCCATTGTTTTAGAGGTAGGGACCATCCTGGTGGACATGGGTGGCCTTTCCTGACCGGCATTCTCCACCCTGCCTGGTTTCGCTGCCGCCTGGGGGCGCTACCGCACACCAGAGCCCTTGATAAGCCACACCCTCTTTCTCCCAGGCACGCAGCAAGACCGATTACCCGGCACCCTGCAGTCGGCACGGAGTCGATAGAACGAGGGTGGGAGCAGTGTGCCCGTCACCCCAGTCCTGCCCATGCTCTCCACGTTGGAGATGGGAGAGCGGCTCGTCGCAGCGTGCCCAGATGAAGACGAGCTTGCCTGCTAACCAGCAACGCCTCGTGGGCGCTTCACGTAAGCGACAGATGAACTCCCGTTTACCTGCGGTCTGTTGCGGCAGGGAGCGTCGCCTTGCCTGGCCCACGCCTTGCCCCCGCTCCAACCCTGCGGTGTAACGGTGCCCCCGGCTCCGGGTGGGGCTTAGGTCACTTCAGCCCATCACCAAATCCTGTTCTCACTGACCTCCTGACTGGGTCGGCCACGGTCACGTGGCCAGAGTTTGCAGACGGAGAGCGCGGATGGGCTTCCTGGGCCCGCCCACTGGGGAGCGTGGAGACTGCCGAGCCCAGGGCAGCCAGCCAGGGACCCGGGCGTCTGCATTCACCACGGGGAGAAAACACGGACCTTCCTTTATCGTGATCATATTTTAATGCTCCGGCCTTTTTCCAGGGCGGCCCACTTGTCTCCGCAGCTGCGACCACCCAGCCGACACCCGGACCGCCGTCTCCAGCTAGATCTGGCCCCAGAGCTCCAGCCAGTTCGTCCCGGACACCTCTCCTTGGATGGCCACTAGGTACGACCTACCCAGCCCCCAACGCATTGCGTTAGCCCCTACGCCAGCCCCTCCTCTGTGCCCCATCTCAACAGAGGCCTCGGGATTTTTCCGGAAAGCTGGAAACAACGGTCAACACCTCCGTACTCACCGCTCCTTGTTGGTTTAATTATCGTCTCCAGCCCACTGCAGCTCTCTATCTCCGCCTGCCTGGTTCACACAAACACTGGCTTCTGCAACGGCCTCCCTGACCGCCTCCTGGAGTCCACACAGTGGACAGAAAGGCTGACCATAGTGCACATCTGACCCTTCCCCTCCCCCTCCACAGCTCTCCGTGGCTCCCCAGTGCCCTCAACGAAAGTTTCAAATTATGTTTCAAAATCCCTCCCGTTCTAGTTACTCTGTTCTCCCCTGCCCCGCCCCCACTCCTCCACGCTCACCTCAGGCCCACTCATCTCTCGACGTCACCTCTGGGGAGCCCGGCCTGCGCCCCTGCCCGCCGCTGAGAGGGCTCTCCCCCGGGCTGCCACACGGATCTGAGCGTCCCAGGTCTCACGGGCCGATGTTGTGACCGCCCAGATGCATGGCCTCGGGTTCCAGTGTCCACCACCGACCCCGGCTCCCGACATGGCACCCAGCACGCATTAGAGACTTAATAAATCCTTCCAAACAGATGCCGTGAATGTGCCGTGTGTAGCAGACGTGGGGGCGCCCCGCCTGCACGCCCCCAGCACCCCCGCTTCCGTGCCGGCTGACAGCACCCTCCGCAGTCGCCTGCCTCTCGCGCTAGCTGAGGCTCCCTCAGCCAGCGTGAGGGGGGGTGGGACGTGCCAGGAGCCGATGCTTCGGGAGGCAGCCCCCGGCCAGCGACGGGTTGCGCAACTGCCCCGGCTCCTGCGCCTCAAGGGCTGCACGCTCTACGCCATCTCCCGGGGGTCCCCAGCGGGACCGAGCCCCAGCTGCCCTCGGCGGTCACCTGCTCGTGACAGCGGGCTTCTTCCCTTCCCCCTCGGGGCTGCTTGCCGGAAGCCCAGCCTGAGACATCACGCAAGGAAAATCAACTCTCTAACTCAGTTGCCAACACTTCCAGGAAGAACTCTGACGTGCTTTGGGGAAAAAAAAGAGAAAAACAACATTGCCTCTTGCTCCCTGTCAGCTGCGGACCTCACTGTCTTTGTGCGGACTGCGACATTGGCAGTTGTGTATTAATTGCATCTTTTTTTTTTTTTTCAGGAACGAGATGCTCTCTTGCAGTGTGTGTGTGTGTGTGTGTGTGTGTGTGTGTGTGTGTGTATGCGTGCATATGCCCACTTAATGACTTTCTCATTTTGAGATCGGGCCAGATAGCGTTTTGAAGAAAGTCTGCCCAGCGCCCAGAACATATAGAAAATTCCCTCAGCTAAACGGCACTCCCACTCGCCCGCCCATCCATCACGGACACACCGCAGAATGAAAAACAAGCATATTGACTGGATCTATTTCTAATCGACAACCTAAGACACTGTTTGAAATCCGCCATTAGATGCGGGAAGCTGGAAGTGTCTGTGTCTCGTTTCTCGAAGGTGTGGGGTCTGTGGGAGAAGAGAAAGAATCGTGGCAGCATGTGGCAAGCATTTATTGAGCACCTACTGTGTGCTGCACCCTTGTCTGGGTGCTAGAGACACAGCAGTGACCAAGACAGACCCAGCCCCACCTCACCAGTGTCAGAGACAGAAAGGTCACCCGTGTCCCATGATTAGGGCCACGACGGGGATGCTCGAGCAGCTCGGGGGGCACAGAGTGGGCGCCCGATCCAGCCTGGAAGGTCGGGGAGGGCTCTCCAGAGCCGGAAAACGCCGAGAGTTGAAGGCTGAGCAGGAGTTAGAGATCAGACAGAAATACGAAATGGGGAAGAGCACTCTGGGGAGGAGGAAGGGCGTGTGCAAAGGCCCAGGGGCAAGTGGAGGTAATTCGGTATGGCCGGGGGAGGGGGAAGTAGTGGGAGACGAGGGGGGAGAAGCTGGCAGCGTGTCGAGGCCACGGGAAGGTGTTTCGACCTTCCTGTGGACACGTGGGATCTGCGGAAGAATTCAGAACAGGGGCGCGGGTGACACTTGTTCAAAACCATTTGGGCATAAAGTTATCATGTGACCCAGCCATTCTGTTAGTGGGCACATCCCCAAAAGGACAGAAAATAAGGACTCAAATAGGTGTTTGGACACTCGTGTTCGTAGCAGCAGGATTCACAATCAGCCGAAGGCAGAAGCCACCCGATTGTCCGCTGCCAGGTGGACGAGCGGCGGAGGGCCATCCGCACGCTGGAATGCCGCTCGGCCTTAAAGGAAACGGAGTTCTGGCGCAGGGCACAACGTGGGTGAGCCGTGAAACGTCACGCTCAGGGAACCGAGCCTTTGTCCCACGGAAGGACGAACACCGTGCGACCCCGTCTACACGGGGTTTCTAGAACGAGCGAAGCCACAGAGGCAGAAAGCGGGCGACAGGTGGCCAGGGGCTCACGAAAGAGGGATGTTTGGGTGGGAAAAGACAGCGGTGACGGTCACACAACGTGTGAAAGTATTTAGTGCCACTGAATTGGCCACTTAAAAATGGCGAAAACAGCCAGCTTCATGTTGTGTATATTTTTACCACCCTTGTTTTAAAACTTACAATAAAAAATTTTAAAAAAGGAAGAAAGAAAAAGATCACTTCGACTGCCGTGCGTGACCAGGGATGGAGCAATAAGTCCAGGCAAGCAACGATGGGGATTCGGCTCAGGGTGGGGCCGGGGAGAAGGTGTTTGGGGTGTCTAGGGGTGCGGTTTGCAGGTGGGGTGAGTGGGAGGCCGGGAGGAGGTGAGATGTCCTCCCAGGACCCCCCACTTCACCTGCGAGTCCCCATGGCCTTTCCCCCTCCAGCCTCCACCCTTATGGCCCAGGGCGACCCCCGGGAAGAAGCCCCGAATGGAGCTTACAGCCACGCCACTTCCTCGGCACGAAGACCTGGGCGAGACTGGACAAAAACGCTCCATCTCCCAGCGATTCCTCCACCCGCCTCCACTTACAGGTGCAGATGTAATACCTGCTTTTAAATTCAATTAAGTCGGATTCAGTTCTGCTCCTGGAATACATTACCCAGCCAGAGACAGCAGGGGAGGGAAAAAAAAAAAAGGACGGGGAAAAAAACACACACAAAACACAACACAGGCCTATTTAGAGATTTCCCTCTAAATGGATTTTAATTCTCTCGATTTATCAGAGGCCAGAGGAGCCGCGGACAGCAGGCGCTCGGCGTCTGCAGACCTGCTTTCAGCCACAAGGAGGGGAGAGGAGAGGCTGAGCTGATCGTGTCTGATGTTCACTTCCAGCGGGGGCGGTGTCTGGGGGCTGCCGGCCCTGCCACTCACGGGTTGCTCCTTAGCCAACAATCACACCCTCTTTGTGCCTCGGCGTGCACTTCTGTAAAATGGGGACGAGGGCCGTGCTTGTCTCCGAAGACTGACGAGCAACGGATCACCCGGGGAGACCGGGGCCCGGCCACAGCGCAGTGCCCAGCACAGAGAATGTTCAGGAAAAGCGGGGGGGAGGGCCGGGGGGCAAGGCCATGACTGTTGCCGCTTTGCAAGTAGAGGCCTGGTCCTGCGCCAGGCCACTGTCGGGGAGCAGCATCAGGCCGGGGGAGCCCCGCTTCTGAAGGCTGGGGGAGGCATGGGGCGGGGCGGGACAGACGGGAGCGGAGGTGGGACCAAGACCGGCAGGCGCTGGGGCCAGGCCGCCGCACAGGTCCGCAGGCCGGACAGGCCAGGGAGACCCTGGGACACAGACAGGGTCCCACAGCGTCAGAAGAAAGGGGCCGGCTGCCACTCTCCATGGTGCTGCCTGCCCAAAAGGGGCAGTGGCTGGAGCTTCCGGAGTCACCACTCAGAGACCGGCACCGCCTAACCCCGTCCTCAGCCTCCCATGCCACGCCTGTGGAAAAGCGAGGCTGGGCGAAGGAACGCGACCCCCCCCCCCAGGCAGTCCCCAGGAGCCCCGTGTCCTAACCTCACTGGGCCCACGCTCACTCCACGGGTAAGCGCCCAGCTGGGCCTCAGGTTTGCTGTCCGTACAGGGGGAGGTGGAAGTGAAGGCCCCTGGGTCCTTCAAGGCTCATCGGTAGGTCAAGGACACTGGGAACCCCAGCCTTTTGTTTACATAAGAGCCTGGTCAGCAACAATGGAGTTTTGGACCAGAATCCAGAAGATTTTAGGACGAAGGCTGTCCTCGCTACATAGGGACCTCCCTCTCTTGGGTCCTGGCCCATAATGTCCCTTAGGGGCCCTGTGAGCCATACTTGGCTTCTTAGAAGCCCCACTTTATCCACAGGAGGCCTCCCCGGGTCACAGGCACACGGCCCCTCACTTGGTCCTGCCCCGCAAAGGCAACCGGGAGGGCGCTGGTCCCAGGATCGGGGTAGAAAAGGTGAAAGAGAAAGACAAAATACAGTTGCCCTTGAGAGGGCCTGACGGGGAGGGGGTACCGAGGGGCTCGGAGGGCTAGAATATTCTCTCGTGCTCTGGTGGTGGCTACACAGGTCTCTACCCATTAACAACGCTTAGGCCATACCTTTATGGCCCGTGCACTTCACAGTGAACACTGGTTACAGACAAAAGAAGGGAGAAGGACCCTGTAAGACAGGCAAAGATGGGGGGGGGGGAAGAGAAACAGAAACAGGTGAAGACAGAGACGGGAATAGAAGTAGAGAAAGAAAGATTAAGGAAACCGAGAGACAGAGTCAGAGAGAGGAGAAAGACAGACATGAAAATAGAGAGGAGAAAAAACCGAGTTTCGGGGCAGAAAGGTGGCAAGAAAGAAGCTGGGAAGAAAACTGAGGGAGAGAAAGCCAAGGAAGAGAGAAAATAGGAGGAAACAGGCAAATGGCCCGAGAGAGGGGGAGGGAGGCCAGAACGCCGAGCCGTCACAGGCGAATATGTCCTTAATTGTAATTACACGGGGAACATTTAGTTTGTAGATGCAGCAGAAATGAAAACGCTGTGCCTGCCCATTAATCTAATGGCTGTTAAGTCAATCACTCTTCAAAGGGGCCCCCTGCTGTGCGTTTGCTGTGGAGCGGTGGGGGGGGGGCACCTGGTGCAGATCAGAGGAGATGGTTTTAAACTAATGATGCTCTCAGGGAGAGCCCGAGGGGCAGTTCTGGGGAGGGGGGTGGAATTCGCAAAAGTCTGGGCTGGTGAATTTCAGAGCCTTGCAGGCAGCTACCAATCTAGAGGAGGGCAGCTGGCGAGTAGCACTTCTAATCTGCAAGGCTGGGTTAGGGCAGATACAATGTATACAGGCGAGACACACAGCTCTTTAACTCCCCCTAGGGAGTGGGGGAAGGCTTGCTAACAGGTCTGACATCTAAACCGTGCCTCCTTGTATCAAGTGAAGCAGGCAAGCAAAAAAGGAAGGAAGAAGGGCCTTCCAAGTAGAGCGAACAGCTTGTGCAAAGGCTGGGGAGGAAACAGGCAGACAAGGTTGAGTGCGACCAGGAGGGCTGAGCTGAAGTCGGCAGAGACCAGACTATGCAGGGCCCTTTAAAGCATACGGAGGAGACTTGTTCTGGGGGTGACGGAAGACAGAGAGAGATGGAAACAGGTTAAGGCATATTTTTAAAAGGTATCCCTGCCGACAGAGGCAGATTTGGCGGTCGACCATAAGATCTTTTACTCACTCGAAAACGGTGAGCTTCCCAGGCTGGGAGGTATGTATGCAAGGTAAGGCCGACTAACCACCCAGGGACGGAGTGGGCTGGGATTACAGGGGTGGGGTTCTCAGCCAAGAGGGCGGGAGGACCCCCTAGAGAGGGCTGTACTGTTCCTAACCTCGCGGGGGGGGGGGCACACTGGGACCCACGGCGAGGAGTCGGGGGTTGTGGATGAGTCAAAGGCGCCTGGATGGGAAGCCTGAGTCAGTGCCCTTGCATACCTGTGCTTGCCACCCTCAGCCGGGGTGACTCACTCATCCCTTTGGCCCGGAGTGCGGAGGCCTGGTGGGAGTGGGGGAGGGAAAGGCCACCCAGTCATCCTGCTACTGCCCACCCCTCCTGCACCCACCATGTGCAGGAACCAAAACTCTGCTCCCTGAACCCCTGGAAGGAAATTTGTCGGCTCCGAAATATGCCTCAACCTCATGCACTTCCCTCTCCCGCCATGGCCCCAACCCTGGCCTGGCTCCATCATCGCGCACGTGGGCCAGGGCAGGCCCCTCTGGTCCCCCTGGTCCTGCCTTGGTCCCTCACTGTCTGTCCTCCCTGCAGCAGCCTCCACGGGGGGGATGTGAGCACCTGAGGCAGATCAGGCCCTCCTTTCTGCCCACAGCCCTCCATGGCTCACACCTCCCTCTGGGTAAAAAGCCCAAGTCCTCCCAGTGGCCTGTCCCCACCCTGCCCTCCCCTCCTCTGACTCCGCTCCAGCCACAGGCTCCTCACTGCTCCTCCAACAGGCCAAGCTCGGGCCTGCCCCGGGGCCCGTGCACATGCTGTGCCTTCCGTCTGGAATGCCGTTCCCCCAAATCTCATAGCTTCATCCGACTCTCCCTACACATCACCTCCTCAGGGGAGCCCTCCTGGATTGTTGAGCAGCCTCCAGCTCACTCTCCTTCCACCTTCTGCCCTTGCTTTTACTTTCCACACAGCACTATGGTCCTCTGAAACGGACGTCCACCTGTTTACGTTTGTTTATCCTCACCAGGCCTAAGGTCCAGGGAGCTGGGCCAAGGCCTGCTTGCTCACTGCTGTATCCCTGGTACCCAGCACCGGGCCAGGTACACAGTGGGTGCTCAATATGTGCTTGTTGGCTGGCTGAATGGACCCTCACAGCGCCCCCCCCACGCCCACACACACCCCTTTGGGGACTATCAACCCCATTTCACGCAGAGGAGAACGGAAATGGACTCAGAGAGGCACAGCTTGCTACCTGCAAGTGCCCCAGGGCTGTCTGTGGCGGGAGGGGGTACCCCGGAACTCAGGGGGGGAGGGGGTCTGTCCATGTTGCCTTGGGGGCACTTTGTGTGTATGGGGGAAGGGGCTCCTCATTTTGCAAGAGTGAGACCACTCGTTCCGCTTCTGCTTCCCCGCAAAAATCAGCCTCGGGATGGGCGGGCGAGGGGACCCGCGTGGGGGGCGACCCAGCGTGGAGGGCGGCGCACGTTGTAAAGACTCACGCACTGCCCTGGAGATTCTGCAAATTCCTCCTCCGTGCGCTCCCTCCTCTCCTCTTAAGGCTCCTCCCCTCTCTCCCGCTTTTTCCTCCTCAGCCAAGACCCTCCCGACTTGCCCCAGCAACTCCCACCCGGCCCCCCGGGCCCCGCCCCGCGGGAGCCTGCAGCCAATGGCCGCGCTGCCCGGTGAGGTAATGCGCCCGCTCCGCACTCCCATTGGCCAGGCTGGAGGCCGTTCTCGTCGCGCCCAGGAAGGCGGAGCCCTGTGAAGCACCGGTGGGGATTCCCGCAGCCTCGGCACGGCCCTGGGGTGGCCCCTGAGCACCTGCACCCCCTCCTGACTGTGGCACCCCCACCTGCCCTTCCCCCTCTCTGGACTCAGGCGCCAGCAAGAAGGGGCGGGGCTGGACTTAGAGACCCCTGTCCGCCACTTCCTGCCCCCAGGGAGGATGGAAGACACCTCCCCCCTCACAGCTTCAGGCAATCAAAAGACCCCAGAGCTTTATCTTTCAGGTCAAGTGCACATTTAAGGAGCACCCGCTCTATGCCAGGCCAGGGGACCCACTGGGTATACAGCGGTGGCGAATTGGCACCCAGGTGCCTGCCCTCCGGGGCTCGCAGAACAACCGCGAAGAGGGAGGGACACACCACCGGTCACCTCGCCTTCCCCCCTCCTCACCGGTGCGGCTGCGGACGGATGTTGGGAAGGGTGGGCAGCGAGGGGGCGATGTCAAGCTGCGGAGACGAGGGGGGGGTCCCCTCTTAATTAACTTGGCCATTTGTTTGTTTACCGGGAGTTCCCGGTGTGCTGGGGCTGTGCTATTCTCACTGCCGTATTCATTCAACAAACATGGATTTGATCCCATCCCCGCCCCACCGGTTTCTTGTTTTTTTGGTTTGTTTGTTTGTTTAGCAATTTTTTCCCGTTACACTTGACATTCAGGATGATTTTATATTAATTTCTGATGCATCTACTTATTTCTTCCTGTTATCCCCTTTCCCTCCCAGAATCATTCTAATGGGCTTTTTTCCTTTCATTTGTGGGCACGCTTGGAACTGAAAAAGGTCGTTTTGTGCGCCTGTCTCTTTCTTCTTAACTTTCTCATTGAGGTGTGACTCCGACCCGCAAAGGCACAGACTTTGATGTAGAGCTGGGTGCGTTTTTATAGCCAAACCCAGACCCTGGAGGCTGGGGGCCCAGAGGAGAACCCGCAGCAGGGGAGGGCAGTGGGCAGGTGTCTTATGAGTGTCAGGGCAAATTTTTCTTCATCCTGGACTTTTTTTTTTTTTTTTGCCATTAATTTTGATTTTCCCAAATATTACCGTTGAAAGTTATTTAGCCTGATGGCTGAAGTCTCTCCGTGTTTCCTTAGTTTTGCTGTCTGCCTCCCTCCCCCGACCCTGGTTCTTCCGGCCTTGTATATAGAACATTCCACGAGGCAGTGCTTCCTAGGGCCCCCTCCTCCCACCCTAGGTACCTCTTTCTACTTTCCATCCTCACAGTTTCTTTCGCCTATTTTTAAAACTGCTATAAATAGAATCACAGCGGTCACGTCTGGAAGCTGGCTTCTCTCACTCGGAGCGGTTGTGTGTCTGAATATAGTTCGTTCACTCCTTCTCACCGCTGTCTCATTCTGGAGTACGGAGGGACCCAGGTTTGTTTAGCTAGTCACCAGCTCATGGGCATTCGGGTTGTTTCCTGTGTTTGGCTGTTCCAAATAAGCTGCTACGAACATTGTCACACACGTCTTCGTGTGGACATATGCTTGTGTTTCTCTTGGGCAAACACCCAGGATGAGGATAGTTGGGTCATATGGTAGGTGTGTGTTTAACTTTTCAAGAAACTGCCGGACGGTTTTCCGGAGGGGCTGCACCATGTCGCGTTGCCACCGGCCGTGTCTATGAGCACAGGTTGGGGGCATTGACACACGTATTTTTGCCTTTATCGAGGTGTAATTTAAGGATGCAGTTCGGAGTTTTGACAAATACATACACCTGTGGAACCGCGAGCGTAGACAGACAGCAGACAGCAGTTCCACCGCCCCAGAGAGCTCCCTCGGGAGGTGTGTTTTTAATTTACAAGGAGAGAGCAAGGTGAAAAAAGAGAGAGACGAGATCGCACATTTTTTCCCCGTTTGCTTTGTGTTTAGTCTGAAGTTCCGGCCACGTGCCTCAAAATGAACATCTTTGCTCCTTACGACTTTCTCGGGGATGAGGGTGTCTGTAATCTTAATTCTCCTGAATCTTTTCCAGTCTATTTAATTCTTATTTTTAAATAAGATTTAACAAAGAACTATTGAGGACTTAACAGTGGCCTGGTGACAGTCCGGGCACTTTATCTAAATTAAATATGAACAAAGATGTTTAATCCTCTCCCCATAGCACCATAGATTAGGCCCCTAATCATGTCCATTTTACAGATGGAGAAACCAGGCACAGAAAGGTGCCCCTTCCTGTCCCCTCCCCACAGTTCCCAAGTGGGCGGAGCTGGGATTCCAGTGGGCCCTGGAGCCTGCTGGGAGGGGGCAGACCCCCCCCCCTGCAGTGGGAGTGAGCACTGACAAGCACAGGCCCCCACCCCCTCACCCACAATTCCAACATCCGAAAAGCTCTGAAAGTAGAAAATTTTCATCAGGACGACTCTAAAACTCATTGGGATCAAGGGTTAATAGCCTTTGGCTATTAATAAGTTTTATCTCATTTTTTGTGAATGTTCCCATTGTATTGCTGCGTTTATTGGGCTGCCCCAGGCCCTGCTGGGTGGCCTGGGGACCGGGTGTGTTCCATAATGTCTGCTGAGTACATCTTATTAGTATCCTAAATTCTGGGACATTCTGAATTTCAAAACACATCTGGCCCCAAGGGCTCTGTTATTATTTACTATTATTTAACAAGCCTACTCTGTGCCACCAACTCTACTGAGCAGTGAGTGGGGTCACGGCAGTGACAAAGGCAGCTCCAGCTCTCATGGGGTTCCCAGTCCACTGGGGGAAGAGGACAGACGTGGTGCCAAGTGGTCACACCACAGGGTGGTCGGAGCCGCAATGGCGTAAGCACGGACCGCGCAGGGGCCCAGAGGAAGCACTTAGGTCAGGCTGAGGCATCAGGGAAGCTTCCTGGAAGAGGTAACCCCAGGGCAAAGGCCTGAAGGACAAGTTGGGCAGTGTAGGAGGGGCAGTGGCAGCGCACAGCAGGCGCAGCTCACGCAAAGGTCCTGAGGTGCTTTGGGGGCCTGAAATCGGGGCCGCGAGGCTGCAAGGCCTTCTGGGAGGGGCCGGAACGCAGGGGGCCTGAAATCAGGCCGCGGGGCTGCAAGGCCTTCTGGGAGGGGCCAGAACGCAGAGGTCCGTGTTGGCCCTCCTGCCTTCCTGGTGAGGCTCCCACGACTCTCCCCTGACTGCGGGAGCTGGGGCTTGAGCCTCTGTGTTTTGGGCGTGTGTGGCAGGCACATTGCTGGTCTCCCCTGGGGTCTCCCGGGGACTGGGTTCTGCAGCCGTCAGGACCTGATTGTATACTAACAGGTGTGGGTAGCATTTGCCCCCATCTTATGGCTGGGGCAACCTCCTAGGGGAGACTGGAGTGCAGAGGCCCAGGGCCAGTGGCTTCATTCCATCCTGGCCCTGGACCAAACTGCCTGGACCTTGGCAACTGACCTGCATGAGGCTGCCCACTCCTTTTTGAAAAAGGCTTCAGTCTGTGTAAATCGGGCATCTTTGTGGATCAGCCACCCAGTTTCTTCAGCTCCCTGGGCCAGGGACCTGGGAGCCTCCAGATCCCTTCTTCCTTTTCCTCTTCCCTTCCCCCTCCACATGACATGCCAGCCGATCCCAGGGCTGCCGCTGCCTGCGCTGCCTGCCAACAATCTCCCCTCTCCTCCATCTCCACCCGATCCGGCCCCCATCACAACTGGCCCTGCCTCGGGGCCTCTGTGCTGGCCGTTCCCGCTCCCCGAATGCTCTTCCCCAGCTGTACCAACTTCATTTATTTCCTTCGCTTTGAAAAACGTGTGCCAAGGAGGTGAGCTCCAGGAACGCAGTGATTATAGCTATCCTGTTCATTACTGTGTTCCCCGCTCCTAGCACATTGCCTGGCAATAAGCACTCAATAAAATTCCTTCCACAATGGGAATTAATTCAAAGAACCTCATAAAAAAAAAAGAAAGAAAAAAAAAAAGCCTCGTATTTCCAAGCCTTGGGGGGGAGCGTTTGGCCATGAACACCGATAGAGATATTAGAGGGGGAGAAGCCTCCAAAGTTCGGTTGCCTCCCTCTGCCTTTAATTATTTTGTCGACAAGGCTCACAATTCAGCAAGTCAAGGTGGCATTTGAGAGGGACGGTTCCCTTTAGCGTAGCTGACAGCTAATTTGTGGGAAGTTTAATTACAGGCGGCGTTAATTAACTGGCAGAATGCTGGGCAAAGAAGGCAGCCATCTGTTCCTAAAAACGTCCTCCCCTCCTGGCCCTGCTGGGAGGCTGGGAGGGGTGGGCAAGGAAGAGGACAGAGTGGGGAGGAGGCGGTGACAGAGGAGGAGGAAGGAAGGAGGACCAGGTGATGAATCAGCTTCACACACACCCCCTTCCAGATGCCAGTCTGGGCCGAGATCTTGGCAGCCAGCCTCCTGGTGGCCTCCACCATTTTTGCAGCTGCCTCCGTTAGCCATTGGGAGTGGCAGTAACAGTTCCTAGGAATCTGCCTCTCACTGGTCGGATCATAAGGAGCAGGGGATGTGGAGTAGAAGAGGCGAAGAGAACACTGTCCCCAACCGGCATTAAAAAAGACTGGCACTCACTAAAGGAGGCCGAAAGGAGGAAGTGGGACAGAGCCAGGGGTGGGGGACGCCCTGAGCACCCCGGTGTGGCAGGGGCGGGTCACTCCGCCTCTCATTCCACCCTTCACTCCACTCCGACTGTTCTTCATGGGGGTTGGCAGAGAAGGGATGCAAAGGGCCTGCAAAGGCAGGCTTCGGGGCCTCGAGTCCCACCTTTGTCCTTTCTGAGCCGGTTGCCCCAGGGCAGTTCACTTAACCGTCTGGGTCTCGGTTTCCTCATCTGGAAAATGGGATCGATTATAATAGGACCCACTTCCATTTGTCTTTCTGGAATAAAAAGCTCTTTCAGGCTGCTGAAGAGCGCTTTGCTGTGACCTTGAAGTGTTGCTATGTGTCATAACCAGAAGTGTGTGTGTGCAGAGGCTGGGGGTTGGGGGGCTCCACGCGTTTGAAAGCCCCGGTGCCTTCCAGGGCTCTGGGTCCTTGTCTATACTGCCCCCCACCCCCGAACACCCTCCCCACCCCTGCCCAGCCGCTTCCCTTCTACCCCGGTCTTGAGGTAGATGTCCTGCCTGGGAAGGTGCCCTCTGAAACCTCACCTGTGTGTCTCCCGTCACAGCCCTAGTCACCCTGCCACTGCCTTGTCACGGTCCATTGTCCCCACTAGACTGGCACCCCGTGCGGGCAGGGACTGGGTCTGTCTCGGTCACTGCCGCATCTAGGCTGCCCAGCCCAGGCTTGGAGAAGAAGCTGCACAGTTCATATTGTTGTGCAGACAAACAGTTGGAGCCACGACCCACGGGCGGGGGGCAGAGGCCAGCAGAATACGGAATTAGACGCTACAACCATTTATTTAAACGTGGAAAAGACTGTCTCGGTGGGGGAGTGAGCTCCCCATTGCCCCTGGGGATATGGCCCGGGGCAAGCCACATCCTCTTTCATGAACTCGGTTTCTTCCTCCAGGAATGGGGGCGTGCCCAGGAGCCTGGCTCGGGATGCCGGGAGCGGGTGCAGGCACCTGGCAGCCCATATGTGCTCAGTAGTCATGCTGGCAGCTGCTACCATCCCTGAGTCCGTCCCCATCCCTGAGGCCAATCGCCCCTTCTCTGAGCCTCAGTTTCCCCATTTGGCCACACTCCCCCCTTAGGCCACGCAGACGGGGCACTGCCTGGATGGGCAGGAGGCGGCCTCCGTGGTTGTTTATTGACAGCGGCCGCCAGGCAGGCCCGATGGGGCTGGCACAGGCCGGCCCCGCTGAGCTGGCAGCACCCCGCTTTCCTGGAGGCGGCTGGAGCAGGGCCCAGCTCGGCTGCCGGGGGGCCAAGGAGGCTGGGAGGAAGCTGAGCCCCCTTCTGAGAGGGAGCAGTTCCTGATCTGGGGGCCAGGCCTCTGTGTACACCTACTAAGGACCCACTAGATGCCAGACCAGGCTGCGGGGGCGTCTGCCCCTGCCGGCCCGGCTGCCGGGATCACTGCTCCTTTCACACTGCGGATCCCTGCTCTTTCTGGCCTCAGGCCAGAAGACGCTGCCTCCAGAAAGCCTCCCGATTCTCTGGGTTGGGTCGGGCACCTCCATGTGAGCTGACACAGTGTCTGAGTTTCTCCCACCACAGCTCCGATCACCCAAATTATAGCTGGGCTGGAGGCAGGTCACTTAGTCGATCGACAAATGCTGACAGAGCACTTAGTTGCTGTCAGGCAATGTGCACGACTAGCCATGCTGTTCCCTATTTACAAGTGGGGTCACTGAGCACAGCAGAGCCTCAGTAAGAGCTTCGTTCCCAGTGGCGGTGAGCTCACTCCCTCCCCCGGCGTGAGTCTGCAGAACCAGGATGTAAGGCTCCAGGGCCTCTGTGACCTTTGGGGTGTCTGACTGGCGGGTCATGCTGGCCACTCCTAACACATGCTCTCTCCGTATCCATGGTAATAGAACCCCTCATTTTCAGTTGGACCTTTGGCCACTCTGACTAAAAACTACATTTCCCAGCATCCTTTTGGGAAGTGTCCTTGCAGAAGTCCTGGCAGAAGTGGTGTGTGGAATTTCCAGGAAGTGTCTGGGAAGGGAGAGGGTTAGCCCTTCCTCACCTCTTCTTCCTCATTTTCTGGAATGCGGATGTGAGGGCTGGAGCTCAAGCAACTGCATTGCCCCAGGAGGCAGAAGCCAGGCACTGAGGGTGTGGAGGCTCCTGGGCTATGGACTCCGTGGGGCCTCCACGCCTGCTCTGAACTGACTCTGCATGTTCATGAGCAACTGAGCCGCATGGGCTTAAGCTGCTCTGGGGGGTCGGCCCCACCACACACACGGGCCACAGCAGAGGGCCCACCCTTTCCCATCATCGTTCCAGGAAGGAAGACCTCCTAAGCCACCTCGGGGGTCCTCAGCTCTGCCGCAGAGCGTGAGTGGAAAACCCTTCCGTGCGTATGAAAAAGGAAAGGGAACCCTGACTAAACACAAACGTTTGCTTGTGAAGCCACCAAGACCGACTGCTGGGTCCACATCTCATCATCGCCACACACCGTGTGATCCCAAGCAAGCGACTCGGCCCCTCTAGGCCTCCGTTGTCTCGTCTGCAAAATAGAGACCTAGAAGCTTTGCTGGCAGGAGTTTTCCCTGAGCTACTTAAAACCTCCAGTGGTTTTAACTCAGCATAAAACCTGAATTCCTTCGCGAGCTTTACACGGCCCTGCACAGCCTGCCCTTCCCCCCTCCCTCTCCCTCTCACTCCCTCTGCCCCGGCAACACAGGCCTCCTAACCGTTCCTCCAACACGCCAGGCTCGGGCCTGCCCCCGGGCCTTTGCACGTGCCACACCATCTGCCTGGAATGCTCCCGCTCACCTCCTCATCGTTCTGCTCCCATCCCTGATCGTGGTCACCACGTGGCCAAGCAAGGACCCCATCTCCTTGCCCAGAAGACCCCTTGTGGCCCAGACCTTCTGGAGAGCATGCCGGGGGGCTGAAGAAGCGCCTTATGTGCTTGCCATAAAATTCAATCACGTCCGAGCTGGTCTCTGAACCCAGGTACAAATTCACAGGAAATACAGGGGACCGAGGAACACGTGACACGACGCCACAGGGACACCCAGTCACCGAAGACCAGGGATGTCTCTGCGGGGTGAATGACACAGTTGCTTCGACACCGAAGCGCAAGGCGAAGTTAAGAGGGGGGGGTGGAGGGAACAGCTTCGGCTGAGAGGTAGGAGCCCATCGGCAGCTCTCGATTTGGACAATGTGAACAAACGTCCACCGGAAACGCCCTCATCCCTTTCCAGGTGCACCCCGCGTGGTGTTTGATGCTATTAGGAAATAGTTATTTGGAACACGACGCTGGAATTTGAATTTGTGCGGTGGTTTTTCAAGTTTCTCTTACGGAGCAGGGTGTGTCTCCTCGCGCTGCGCACTTTGGGCGGTCATGGTGGGGGCCGTCCTGGGGGTTGTAAGGTGTTAAGCGGCATCCCTGGCCTCCCCCATCAGAGGCTATTAGCCCCCCCAAGTGGTGACTCACACGGATGTCTCCAGACACTGTCAAGTGGCCTCTGGGGACAAAATCCCCACCCAGTTGAGAATCACGGCTTTCGTGACACAAACCGAAATATTTACAGATGAAAAAATTCTGAGATTGGCATCAAATAGCAAGAGATGGGGCGTGTGTGGAAGGGGAAGAGGCGACTGGACCCCGAGTGGCAGACGCCTGCGGGGCCATCGTCTGGTCTCCCTCCCTGGAGTGCGTTTGACGTTTTCCGGCACGAAAGCCTGGGCTGATGGGAAGAACGCAAATAAAATCTGGAGCTGAGCTGGTCACAAAGGACCTGTGATGCTCTCCCGGTTTCGATAGGCGCCTGTGCTCACCCGACATGTGACCAGCCGGGGAGCTGGGGGAGGAGCCCGGGAGAACTCTAGCACCTTTGCTACTTGTCTGTAAATTTAAAATGATTCCAAAGTTAAAAGTTTATTTTTAAAACAAGTTTAAATTAATAATGAACGAACATGTAAGGGGTCAGCGGCCAGGCTCAGAACAGAGGCCTGGGGCCTGTCCTGGAGCCACCGCTGGCCGATGACACAGCGACCTCGAGTGCCCGCCCCTGCCCCTCGCCTTCCACTTCGGTGGAGACACTGGGAGCCAGCCCTGGGCTGTCTGGGCTTAGTAGCGTGGGTGGGTAAGAGGCCAGAGGCGGGGCGGCCCACAGCAGCCAGGGCGCGAAGCCGCTTTCAAACCCATTTTATTGTCTCCAGACCAGAAACATCTGCCTCCACCCTCCCTGCCCCGACCTCGCTCTCCCGCCGGGGCGGAGGGCTTCAGGGGTCCGGGGGCCTCTCCGGGGACGCGGGCTCCGCCAGCCCCGCGGAGGTGGCGCTGCAGGGGCGGTGTGGGCCGGCGCGCGCCAGCAGCTCCAGCCTCCGCGAGCGCAGCCGGGCCTGGATGGCCCAGAGCGCGAGCTGGCGTCCGGGCGGCATCGGGTCCTCCCCGCCGAAGCTCTCGACGGTGGAGTCGGCGCTGTCCTCCGAGCCGGCCACCGACTGCTTGCACATGGGGCAGGAGCGCTGGGCGGCCTGGGAGAACCAGGGGTCGATGCACTTGCAGTGGTAGGTGTGGGAGCAGGGCAGGACCTTGAGCTGGTCGCCCTCCTCGTACTCGTCCAGGCAGATGGCGCACAGGTCGTTGAGCCGCGTGAAGGTGCGGACCTGCGCCTTCTGGCAGGCTGGCGTCTTGACCACGGCCGGCCTGCGCGTCCGCCGGGCCCAGAGCCAGCTGCACAGGCGTCGCAGGACGAAGAAGGTGGACATGAGCAGGGCCAGGGCGCGGCCCAGCACCCAGGAGACCGCCAGCACCGGATGGCAGTCCAGGTCCGGGCAGGGCGGGTAGTCAGGCAGCAGGAGCACGTGGGCCGACTTGTCGCAGCGCATGATGACGCGCAGGTCCTGCGAGGCGGCCTCGCCCACGAACACTGCGGGGATGGCGATCTGGCGCCGCAGCTCCTCGTGCACGTGCGCCATGTGCACGAGCTCGTCCGAGCGCACGTTGTGCACGATGGCGGCCCCGAAGCCGGCGCGCTGTGCGTGCAGCACCTTCAGGTCGAACGTGCAGTCGTGGCGCCGGATCAGCACGATGGCGCCCAGGGAGCCGTTGCCCGCCGGCCGCGGGCCCTCGATGGGGTGGCACGCGTTGGCGGGCTTGGCCTCCATCAGGTAGCCGCGCACGCCCTCGGGGGCCAGGGGCGCCCCGAACATGGCGGGCAGGGCCGCGTAGTCCACCGTGCTCGAGTTGCTGTCCAGCACGGCCCGCACCACCGCCTGCGAGGGCGCCGGCAGCAGCAGCAGGATCAGCGCGGCCTTGAGCGCCCCCAGGGCCGCGGCCGGCAGCGGTGCCCGCACGGCGGCCATGCCCCCTCCGCGGGCTGCGCTGTGGAGCTAGGTCCCGCTGGGGACGGCAGACCGGAGGCCTTCGGGCATCTCCAGGGCCTCCCCGGAGCCCGTGGCCGGGATGGAGGTGGCTTGGACCGGGGGCTCAGAGGCAGGTGAGCAGAGCGGCTGGGACCTGGGTGGCCCTAGGTGGGAACTGCCCCTGGCGGCAGCCACGTTTGCATTGTTTTTGAAGGCTGACCTCAGGAGGAACTGACCTGCCCAGGTGGCCCTGCTGAGGCCAGGAGCCCCCAGGGTTCTAGATGCCCCCGGCCTCTGTGACATCGCCCTGTTACATCCTGCCCCCAGGGGCCCCAGCTGCCTGGGCCTGTGGCCGACACAGAATTCCCAGGTCTCTGACCTGGGGCCTGGGCAGCCTCTGGAAACACCTCCGGAAGTCTCGGAGCGTCCCTGGAGCCTGGGCTTTCTGGGGGCTGGTGGCCCCTGGCCCAGCAGGCACAGCCACACTCCGCGGGCACCATCTCCCTGCGCCTCCCAGTGACTCAACAAGGAAGGCAAGGAAGGCGCCAGCGTCAGCCCCTTCTGACCTTTAGAGACTCCTAGAAGGGCCCGGACCTGCTCGGGGCACCCTCTGCCCGTGAGGTCAGTGCTTAGAACCCGAATTCCAGACCTCCCCTCCCCGCCCCACCCCGCGCTCTGCTGCAGCAGCCCAGACCTCCTCGCTGCTCCCCAACACGCCAGCCTGAGCCTGCCCCAGGGCCTTGGCTTGGACTCTGCTCTCCGCCTGCAGGGCCGCTTCTCTCTGTGGCTGGCTCTTCCTCACGACTCAGGTCTGAAAGAGTCCTCTGGGCGGAGCGTGGGCTGGAGAGGCAGAAAGAGGCCAGGCAGGAGGAGGCAGCCAGAGGCTCCGAGAAGGGGCTGGGGGAGGAGGGGCTGGGGAGAGGCTCGGAGGGGACCACAGCCGGGAGCCAGTAGGTGGGTGTGAAGGAGAAGACGGAGGAGAGTCCACCTCTCCCCCTCTCGGGATCACTTCCTGGAAGTCGGCTTGGCTACCGGCTTGACCGGCTTGCAGGCCGTCGCTGACGCCCTCCCTTCAGGGGAAGGTCCTTGGCTCCACTGGGGTTTTAGAGCATCGTTTTAGTATTATCCGTCTTTGTTTCTGGGGGCCCCATCTCTCTGTGGCGAGAGACGTGGGTTTCTGCTTTCCGACTCTCACTAAGTTTTATTTCTAAAGAAAGACAACAGGTGAGTCGCTCTTTAGGGAGTATTTGGTAAATAAAGGAACAAATGGACGACAATAGGGGAAGGACGGAGCGAGAGCTCTCTCCAAAGAGGGGACGTTGGTAAACAGGGTGGATTAGTTTCCTCAGGCTGCTGTGACAAAGTACCTCACCCCGGGCGGCTGAAAACAACGGAAATTTGTTGTCTTGCAGTCCTGGAGGCCGGAAGTCCGAGATCAAGGTGCTGGCAGGGTGGCGTCCCTCGCTCTGTCCCCGTGCAGGGCCGTCTGGGTGAGCCAGATAATCACCCACCGTGGGGGCAGCCCAACCAGTGACCCACGTGAGGCGACTCTGGGGCGCGTGTCCCCAGAATTCCCTAGGGGGCTCCGGCAGATTGAGCCCCAGCTGCCCCCTCAATAACCGGCTCGATGATCGCCTTCCCTCTCCCGACTGCCCCCGACTCCCAGGATAAATGACTTGCACTCAGATCCTCGTCCTGAGGTCTGCTTCTCGGGAACCCAAACTAAGATGCTACCCGAGCATAAAAAGATGCATGGGAAAGCAGGAAAAGGAGACGGAGACCCGGGTCCCAGAACATCGTCTGAGCACCTCAATCCAGGTGAGCCTGAGGCCACGTGACACCTGTACCTCCCCCCCACCCCGTGATATGAACCAACACGTTCCTTTTTTGCCTCAGATTGCATTTCTCTACTCACACGGGGATGGCGAGGCTTCCGGAATCTCACAGAAGAGAAACTGGCGTGATTATTAAGTTTGATTTTCTTCTCCTGCTCCACACCCACCTCCCTCCCCAAATGCTTCTAGCGAGACCTCCTTCGGCGATGCCCACAGGGGACAGACAGAGCAGAGGCGCTGGCCCCTCTGACGATTAGAGGTAACGCCGCGGAGAGCGGGCGATGGGCGAGTCTCGCGTTCACTCTGATTTCCCCAGAAGTCCCTGGCTCCCTCGGGCGCAGCTGCTGCTCACCTGAAGGACACACTGGCCTGAACGTGGGCAGGTGTGCAGCACACACACGCCCAGCAGGAGTGCGATTCAGGAGACCCGTGGGCTGGGCTGGGAGGAGGCCTGCCGGGCCCCTACCCAGCAGGCCCGTGAATCGCCACCTGCAGGCCCGCCTGAGCCTGTCTCCCCGTCCTCCTCTGTCTCCCCGTCTCCGTCAGCGTCTCTTTCTGTCTTTGCCTCTTCGTTTCTGCCTCTGTTCGTCCCTCTCTCTCTCTCTCTCTCTCTCTCTCTGTCTCAGTCTCTGTCTCTGTGTTGGTGCCCGTGTATTGATCCCCCTCAAGTCCCTGTCTTGTGCTTGCTGTGTGTGTGTGTGTGTGTGTGTGTGTGTGTGTGTGTGTCCCTGGGCCTGTGTCTCTAAATCTATGTTTATGTCTTGGTATGTCTCTCCCCTCCCTCTCTTTCTCTCTCCTCCCCCAACCCCTTCCCTGGGGTGGGGGGACACGGGACACAGGCGCTCGGTGCTTCCTGCGACTGTGTTTCTGCACCTTTCTGTAAGTCTAAAATGATTTCGGAACAAAATGTCAGAGAACAGAGAGGCTGAAGGCACTTGGAAGATGGAGGAGGAGGTGGGCGGGCAGGGGAGGAGGAGGAGGAAGGTCTGGGAGAGAGATGGGCTGGCCTCTGGGTGACCCGGGGAGGCCTCTCTGCGCGGGTTGGCAGTGCAGGGAGAACCGAAGGGTGAGGCGGAGACGGGGTGGGGAGCCCGGAGTGCCCGGGGGTGGGGACGGCATGGTGTCTGAGGAAACAAGAGAACGCCATCTCGGGATGCCCCGGGAAGGAGTGGGGAGGCGAGACAGGGAAGGGACGGAGCTGCCGTGGGGTGCGCTCCAGAGCAGGTGACTGCGGTGGGCGGACGGGGCTCGGTCCCACGGGGCACCTCTGGGAGACAGCAGAGCGCGAGCGCCCAGGCATGCCCCGCTCCAAGGACGGGGAGCTCGGGGCTGATGCACCAGCTCCCGCCCGCCATCGGCCGGGAGCGACATCGACTCTCTGACGCTTCCAGCCTGCCCCGGGGGCGCGGAGCAGGCTCAGGCAGAGCCAGAGCTGGGGTGCCAGCCCCGGGAAATGGTGCGGGCCCGGGGGTCTCGGTGGGCCCCCGCCGGCACCGGCCACAGGGCCTGCAGAGCCGCACGTACCCACACGGCAGCCGTGAGCTTCGTGTGGTTATTGAAACTCATTCAAATGAAATTTCTAAAACGTTCAGCTGCTCACTCACACTTGCCACATTTCGAGTGCTCCACAGGCACATGGGGGTGACCGTGGTGTCCAGCACAGGCCCGGACACCTCCCACCATGACAGAAAGGTCAATTGTGCCGAAGGATTTGAAACAACAGAGTATCCAACACAATCCAGTTGGAGCTCTAGGAGGAACCCCCTGGCTGCTGAGGAAAGACAGCCAGTTGGGGTTGAGGACAGAGGCTGGGAACCCAGGGAGGAGGTGGGGACAAGTGTCCCAGCTGGAGGCGATGGAGGCTCAGACCAGTGCAGTAGCAGTAGGGGTGGGGCAAAGCTGTTTGCAAGTGCCATTGACAAGGAGTCCTGACCACGTAGAGCTGAGAGGAGAAAGAGGAGGCACAATCTGGACTCCGCTGTGCGTGGCAGGTGGAGGCTGGACGGCCGTCCCCGGGATGGGGACCCGGGGGGAGAAGCCAGTTCAGGGGCAGACACCGAGCCCCGCTGGGTCTGAGGATCAGGGGAGAAATCCGAGGGGATGCCCAGTTGGCATCTGGACTCCGACGGCAGAAGCCTGGGCAGACGCGGGAGTCTGGCCCCATGGGGCACGCTGGCCACAGGCCCCACTGCCAACTGCTGGGCGGTGATGGGGCTTGTCAGGCGGAGGCAGAGCCGCGTCCCCGGCCTCGGAGGCGCAGCTTGCCGAAACGCTAACAAGTTTTGCCTGCAAACGGTGGCGGGCGTGCGCGTGTGTATGTGTGTGTTTAATTCTGGAATGAATTTAATTCTAATTCCGCCGACTTTGGGGATGGGAAACAGCTGTCTTAATGAGTTAAACAGTGGGTTTAAAATAGCGAGCATCTGCTCGCCGTCTGAGCCAGCGCCCTCGGAGGCCACCCTGAGGCTCGGGGCTCGCAGTTCGGGCTCCTGGTCGCAGCTCTGGGGACGGCACAGTACATGGGGCCGGCGGGTCCAAGGCGCGTGTTCAAAGCCAGCCCTGCCACTGGGCAAGCTTCCTCCCCCGCCCCCAACCCCCAGGATCTCTACTCTTCATCTGTAAAAACAGAAAACAGAGCCGTCTGCCCAGCCGAGCTGTCCCCTGTGGGGGACCAGGAGCACAGCCGCGGGGGGCTCGGGCAGGTCCTCTGGGGGCGACAGACTGTCAGTGTGTGCCCTGGGCTCTCAGATGCTTCTCAGCTGTGTAGCCTGAATCGCTCTGTGCCTTAGTTTCCTCATCTGTAAATGGAGACGATGTTAGCACCTAAGGCACAAAGTTGTAAAAATGCTGAGATCACACCTGACATGTGTGCTCGGCGCAGTGCGGGGCAGACAGCACTGTGTAAGTGCGTGACGGATCTTCTAAAGAGTAAATAAATGGAGACTAGAATTGCCAAGAGCAAAAAGGGCAGGAGGACAAAAATTAACCGGGTGATGGGTGCCACAGAGGGGACCGGTGGGGAAACCAGGGGGGCTTCTGTGAGGAGGTGACCTTTGAGCCGAGACTTGCAGAAGGAGGAGGGACGGCCCATGTCGCAGGCAGAGGGGACAGCAGGCGCCAGGGCTCTGTGGCAGGACCTTGGTAGGGAGCAGCGTTTTGGCGAGCCGCGCCTCTGAGCCTGGGGACGCGGCTCTGCCTCCGCCTCTCAAGTCCCATCTCAGGAGCAGCAAGGAGGCTGTGCGGCTGGAATGGGCCAGAACCCCAGCGAGCCCGTGGGATCGAAGCTGGATCCCAAAGGCCCGACGGAGACGGAGACGCCGTGGGTTTCAAGTGCGGGAGGAGTGAGATCTGATGTGCGGCTGGACTTGCGGCTCGCACCTTGACTTCCACGGGCATTTATCGGGCACCTGCCTGACACCAGGGGATGACGCCATGCCAAACCACAGTTGCTCACGGCCCAGCTGGGAAACACGGAGACCCGGAGGGCGCCCACACACTTCCACTCCCGCGGGGCGCGACGCAGGTGGTGCCCCCGGCTGGGACAGCCCTGAGTTTGAGCCCCCCTCCCCCGCTCTGCCCCTTCCCAGCCCCATGGCCTGTTCTCTGTGGAGGCCCTGCCAGGCTTCAACCGCTTGGCCCTCATGTCCTAAAAAGCGAAACTCACACCCACCCTACTCTGCAGCAAGCAATTCCACTCCCGGGATTTTACCCAAAAACACAGGCGCGCAGCCCACACAGACACTGGTCCCCACGTGTGGCGAGCGGCTTTATCTGTAACAGCCCCAAACCGGAAACCATCCAGCTGTCCACGCAGGTGAACAGGAAATCACGCAGGGGTCCACGCAGACCACTGCCCTTCCTCAGCCGCGAGAAGGAGCGCAGCGCGGAGGCACATGGCCACGGCCACGGCCACGGCCACGGCCACGGCCACGCCGAGTCATGGCACGGCCGAGGAGCCGGACGCGGGGTGCGCGCCCTGGGCGGGAGCCAGACGCGGGGTGCGCGCCCTGGGCGGCGCCTGAACCGCGCGCGGTCGCCCGGAAGCGGACCGGTGGCTGTTACACGGAAACCGGAGAGAACTTTTGGGGGCAACGGATGTGTTCGCCGTCCTGATGGTGTTATAGGTGCGCGCGCAGGCACAAAATGCGCACGACCGCGCGCCTTACGTACTTAGTCCCAGCTATTCCTAATAAAGCCATAAAGACAAAATAACCAAAAAACAAACAAAAAACCAAAAATCACTGAGTCGAATGCCCAGGGGGCAGGGGGTACCAGCTGGGTTGGGGACTTCACAGCCATCATGGGGGGGGACTGGCATGGGGGGATAGGGGGATTTAGGGCGAGCTTCCTGCAGCTGGAGTCCAGGGCCATAAGCTTGACCCTCCGACCCTCCCCCTCCTCCTCCCCACCCTCTGCCCATTCCCATCCCGGAAAAGGAGCCTGGCCACGGAAAGTCATTCCTTAGCCTTCCGCTCTCCGCCAACGCGACGCGAGATCAATCAGGCCGCGCACACGCTGCGCGCCGCCTGCAGAGTCAGAGACCCGTGCGCGCGCGCACAGAGCCGCCGGCGCGCCGGCCCCGCGTTTGCCTTTAATGCTTTGCTTGTCTTCAAAGGCGGCCGCGGGTGGACAAAGGGAGAGATCCCCTGCCTTCCGCTTCCCTCCCCCTTTCTTCTCTCTTCTTTTCATTCCTTCCCCTGCCAGGGGGGTCTCAAGCAGAAGGCTGGGGAGGGCGGGAGCCTTTGGCCCTGGGTTCAGGGGAGGAGTCGGTTTTCCCGGTGGTGGTGCTGCTGCCTGGAGCGTGGGCTCTGGCCATGACCTTACCCTTGGAGCAACGGAGAGCCTCCTCCTCCTCCCCAAAGTCTCAGTCAACTCATTTACCCCTTCCACAGACTCATGTTGCCTGGGGCTGTAGACTGTGGCAGTTTAGTGTGTAGACGGGGTCCCAATGCAGCCTCCACAGCTTCTCGGCTGTGTGACCTCCGGCCGCTGCCTTCACCTCTCTGGGCCTTGACTTCCCGCCTTCAGGATGGGGATGAGGATAGTATCCCCTGGCACCGGGCTGCTGTTCCAGGCCCAAATTAGATCTATTCCTTATAAAGCTCCCACTGAGGGGCCAGGCACACAGTGGGTGCCCAATCAACGTGGCTGTCACGACAGGGGCATTATTAACATTTGTTGGGCCCTGGGCTAGGGATGGAGCAGTGGAGGAGATGGATGGTTACCTGCCCTCTGTCCCCCGTGGGCAGACCTTATTTCTTTTTTCACCCTTACACTTTATATATGGAGGTTTAAAGCCACAGAAAGGTTCGGCCAGGGACGTGTGCAGGATAAGGCTGAAGGAACTCAGAGATGCCTCAGTGATCTCAAGGCCTCTTTCCTGATGAGGAAACTAAGGCCCAGAGGGAGGCAGGGAAGGCTCCTGGGCTCCCCCTCCAAGCCCAGCCCTGAGTCTCGAGAGGGACCTCAAATACTCCCAGTCACGTCCCCGCCTGTCCTCAGCTCTGCAGCTGTGGGAGCCACCTGCCTGTAATTTACCAAATGTGACAGTGTCTTGGCCCTGACGGTACAGCCTGAGCCAGTGGCTGTCACCTCCCACGCCGGGTCCGAGTGATGGATGGAGGAGGCGAGAGTCAGGTGCTTGCTGGAAGCAACAGCCCCGTGGCCTACCGTACATCCTGCAGATTTGGGGAGGGGGGCGGCTCAAGACTTTCAATGGCCCCAAGAATAGATGGATCATGGCCCCATTCGACAGATGTGGAAACCGAGACACCAAGATGGAACATTAAGTGGCCCCTGGTCACACGGGTATTCGTCGGCGCCCCTCGTCTTGCCGGGCCCAGGGCTGGGGGCCGCGGACAAGCGGTGACCGAGACAGACCCAGGCTCTGCCCCCTTGGGCTCACCTCCAGTGGGGAGGACAGGCGGTGAGCAACAGACGCTATGACCGTTGTGTGGTACGTGGGCAATAAACGCTATGGGAAAAGGAAGCCAGGGAGGGGGTACGGGGCACCGGTGGTGGAGGAGGGAGAAAATTTTCAAGAGGCAAGGCCACACTGGGAGGCAACCTCTGAACAGATGCCTGGAGGGGCTTAGGGAGGGACCGTGTGAGTATCTGGGGGGAGGGCAGTCCAGGCAGCAGGCACAGCCCGTGCAAAGGCCCAGGGGCAGGACGGAGCGTGACATGCCGGGGGAACAGCCAGGAGACCCGTGTCCGATGGATGCTTGCTGACTCCTCCCACTGTCAGCACGTAGGAGAGGGCGCTTGTTCCTTGTTCCGTGTGCACCCTCCCCTCTCAAAACCCTCCCAGGACTCCTTCGTGACCCTGAAATAAAATCCCCAGTCCTTCCCCTGGCCCCCAAGGCCCTGCTGGACCTGCCCGTCCCCTCCCTGCCCTCTGCTCCTCCCTCTGGCCACACAGCTCCTGCCTGTTTTTCCGGACACACCTGGCATGGTCCTGCCTCAGGACCTCTGCACGAGCTGTGCCCGCTGCCCGGAGGGCCCTTCCCATTTACCCCCTCTCCAGGAGAACCCCGTCTTGTTTTTCAAACCGTAGCTGCCTCTTCTGTTTACTCCCTGTGGGGAGAGAGAAGGGAGGGTGTCCAAGAGAGGCCAGCGAGTTCCAGGGAGCAGCCAGACAGAGACCGCGAGGAGGGGGCAGGGCACAGCACTAGGGTCGGGGTTGGGGGGCAGCTGTTGTGTGGACCCCCACCCCTGCCAATGCCCAGCTATCCTTCATCAACACTCACCAGAGAGGCAGGAAATATTTTCTCTCTGGGCTGACACTTTTGGCAAAATACAATTCCTCCAGCTTTTTTTTCGTGCAAAAAACATGTCCATCAACTCGGTCCGTGCAGCGCCTGAGGGAGAGGGAGGCCGCTGGATCTGGTCCTGGATCTGGTCCGGGCATGGCAGACGGGGCCCCAGGGAGAGGGCGGGAGATGCAGATGCAGCGACCTCATCTCTCCCTGCATTTGGAGGGTGACTAAACACGGTAAGAATAACCGTGAAACGGTGGCTGCTGAGCGCTCGCCGGAGCTGGACGGCCCCACTGTGTATGCCTGAGCTGGGGGCCTGCCCGAGTCCACGATTGCCACTGTACCCGTTTTTCAGGTGAGGACGCTGAGCCCAGAGAGGGGAAGACACTTCCCTAAGGTCACGCGGCAGCGCCAGGATGAACCCAGACCCTAAGCCACTTCCCCGGTGAGGACTGGCCCGCCCGCCTCCGGGAAGGGGAGGGGAGGGGAGGCCCTGCGAGCATCCTCGATGCAGGCCAAAGCTTCCAGCAGGAGCCAGTCTGCAGCTCCAGCTGGGGCCAGAGGCTGTCAAATCTGTCCATGACCGTTAACGGTCCAAAAACACTTGGGAAAGGTACAGCCTCCAGGAAGGCGACAGGAAGAGGGCCCTGGCCCTGGAGCCCCAGCTGCCGCCCCCTTTGGCCAGCACCTGACTTTTCTAGAACGTCGCCCCTCCTCCCAGTTTGCATCCGGGGCCAGCATGCCGCATAAATCCCGCTTTACGGCTGTTTTTGAAGGGAGCAGGGAGAGCAGCCCCAGCAAGGCCCAATTAATTTTCCCGTCTGGCTTGTGTGCCGGCTGAATTTCTGAGCTCCCGGAGGCGGGGCAGAGCAAGCTGGGGACAGGGAAGCCTGAGGACAAGGTCGTGGACGGGCAGGCTGGGGGCATTCTAGACCCCTGTCGGAGGAGCACTGTTCAGGGAGTCGCAGATTTTGAGCCCCGGGCTCTTGTCTGGCGAGGGTGGACTAGAAGCTGGCTCTAAACCCTGAGTGTGGGGCAGGATTTGCGGTTTTTAATTAGGATGAAAATGAGGGTTTCGACACACAGACATTTGAGCAAAAAGCAAAGGCCATGAGAGAGGAGCCATGTTGCTTTCTGAAGGAACAGCTTCCCAGCGACGGGAACGGGCTATGCAAAGGCCCCGGGGCCGGACAGAGCCTGGTGCACTGGAGGAGTAACGAGGAGGCCTGCGTGTCTGGAGCCCAGTGAGAGAAGGGGAGGGGGAGGGGGAGGAGGGGGAGAAGGGGGAGGAGGAGGAGGAGGAGAGGGCGGGGAGGCGGCGGGGCGGGGCGTGCAGGGCCATGAGGCCCTCAGGAGGGCTTTGGCTTTTACCCCCGAGGGAGGTGGGAGCCCTGGAGGGCTGCGGTCGGAGCGGAGACCTGACGGGGCGCTCACAGGCGCCCTCTGGCTGCCGTGGGGAGACTAGTTGCTGGATCCACAGTGAAAACAAAACGCAGTTAATAACGTCTCCCTATCGCTACCACAAGCTGTGAGCTCCGGCCCTGCTCGCTCTTTAGAAGGAAAGTTAGTACCGGCGAAGAGGCTGTGGCGCATTCTCCTTGACCTCTGTGCGATGATCGAAATGCTCTCTGTGCTGTCCGGTGTGGGAGCCGCCAGGGACCGGTAGCTTCCGAGCAGTTAAAGCGTGTCCGGGGCAACTGGGGAACTGCATCTGGAATTTATTTAATTAATTTACTTTTAAAATGGTGGTGAAATACACACGACATGAAATTAACCATCTTGACCATCTGTCAGCGCACAGCTCGGCGGCATTAAGCGCACGCACGTCGCCGAGCCACCACCGTCCACCTCCCGGAATTTCTCGTCGTCGCACACTGACCCTCTGTCCCCACGACACACTCACTCCCCTGCCCTCGCCCGGCCCCTGGCTCCCCCGTCTGCTTCCTGTCTCTGTGGCTCTGACTCCCCTGGGGGCCCCCTGTGGGTGGGATCACGCGGTGTCTGGCCTTCTGCGTCCGGCTTGTTCACTGAGCACAGCGTCGCTGGGGGCCGTTCCCGTCGTAGCTGGCGCCGGGATCTCCTTACTTTTCAAGCCCGAATAATATTCCGCCGTCTGGATGGACCACGCTGTGTTTACTCAGCACCCGTCGCCAGAAGCTCACGCTGCTTCCACCTCTTGTCCGCTGTGAATGACACCGCGGTGAACGCGGGTGCACGGGTATCACTTCGAGACCCCGCTTTCGGTCAAATGTCGTTTAATTTTAATTAATTCGAATGTAAGCAGCCGTGTGTGGCTCGCGGCCACTGGACTAGACTGCGTGGCTCAGAAGGATTGAACGAGAGTCGAAGAGAATGAATTTTCTCTTTGTTCCGTGTGATTAAATTACCTGCCTGGGCCAGCAAATGACGTCTTATGAACCACCCACACTTATTAGCGCCCCACACGACATCCTCTGTTGTCTGGAGAGGGATGTTCCTAGTTTCAGGGCTCCCTTTCTGCCCCATCTTGTACCCCGAGCCCTCTTGGCCTAGCACTGATACTCCTGGCCCAATGTGACGTCTGCCGTGATGGACGAGAGGGTACGCAGGACCACAGGGACACCCAGAGCAGGTCCCTGGACCTGCCCCGAGGGGTGAGGAAGGCTTCCAATGGAGGCAGCCTCCGTGCTGACCCCCAGGATGAGGCAGAGACGCTGGGTGAGGTGGGCGCATGCGTCCTCGGTGGAGGGAGGGGCCGAGGAGCACAAACTCCTGCAAGGCTGAAGGCTGGCAGGGCAGCGTGGTCACAAGGACGGGCACCGGGCCAAGCCATCGCCCTGCCTCTGCGGGAAGTCATGCCACACCCCTGGAACAGACGGGGAAACTGAGGCTCCGGGGCCAAGCCGCTTTCTTTGAGTCACACGGCCGGGAAAAGGAGCAGCCTGGTTTGTAGAAGGGTAATCCTTCACCCTCGCCCCCTCAGCCCAAGGCCCTTTTTATGGCCTCGAGGTTAACAACAGCCACAAACAATAATAGCGTAGTGTCTGCCCAGTACTTCCGAGGTGCTAAGTGCTGTTTTCAATGCTATATGTACGTCAGGGGTCAGCCCGGGGTCAAATACAGCCCAACACCTGTTCTGCTCATTTTTAAGTGCTTGAAAAAAAAAAAATCGAAGAATAATATTTTGGGACACACAAAAATGACATGAAATCCAAATAAAGTTTTATGGCTCACAGCCACTCCCATTTGTCTGCATAGGGTGGCTTTCTCACGACAATGGCAGACTGGACTGAATGGCCCACAGAGCTGGAAATTTTGGCTTTCTGACTTTTTATAGAAAAAGTTTGGTGGCGCCTTCCGTTAGCGTATGACGTCCTTGCCACAGCTGTGTGAGTTAGATGCTGTCGCTTTCTCAGTGTATAGAGATGAGGAAACTGAGGAACACAGAGTTAAGTGGCTTAGCTAAAGTCACAGCGGGTCAAGTGGCCAACGGGGCTCCGAACCCAGGTCCTCTGGACTCCCTGGACAGTGCTCTCAGCCCCACACCACACCTGGCCATGCCCTCTGACCCAGCCCTCAGCACTCGAGGCTGAGAGAGTCTGGGTCCAGCTCTTTCTGCCCCCAGCCTGGGGAGGGGGTAGGCAGTCAGCAAGTGCCCAGAGGAAGCTCCCCGTTCCGCCCTGCGCCCTCCCTGGGGGACCATCTGGGAAGACAGCCAATTAAGAGCAAATCAATTAAGCAAACTCTGTGCTGGCTGCTGCCCTGTTTTCCTGACCTCAGTCAAGAGGCTGGCGTTCTGGGCTGGCCAGCTCCGGATTCAAGCACACACATCTGTGGGCAGATCTGAGCAAGGACTGCAGGATCAGGAATCCACACCGAGAACTCTGGCCCGGCCCAGGGGTCTGCGATGTTGGGGCCGTGTGATCCCATCCAATCCTGGATGAGGGGGGCGCGGGGGCGGGTGCTTCGTGAGCAAACGCTGGGAGAGGGGGACCCGTGGAAGGGGAGCCCGCTCTGCAGAGGAGCTGCTCGGTGTGACCGGGAGCGAGGGAAGCGGAGGGAAAAGAGGGCTATAATTTGCGCATTTTACTTGTCAGTCAAGCGGTGAAGGTTGCTGTTTCTTTATCACATGCTATTCAAGAGATTTGACATCTGAAGAAAAAAAAAGTGTCATAATGCAGGCTCTTCCCGCTGTGCTCAAGCCTGGAACGACGGGGTGGGAGCTGCTGCAGACTTCGCGGGGCCCGGGGAACAGAGCAATGCAGGGCAAGCGGGGCAGAGAGACAGAGAACAATAAGCCCCTGGATCCAGCCGTGCCTGACGCCGACATTTGCCTGGCCTCGCCCCTCGCATTTATGTACGTGGCTTGCGCGTGGTAACGAAAATGCTCCAGCCGAATATTTCCTGGTTGTCACCTTCCCAGATGTAGGTTACGTTATTACTCAGCAAATGTTATCCCGTGGAGGAACCCGCCCCGTGGACAGCAGGCTCAGTCACGTGACTGGCTAAGGCTAAAGTGGCGTGACACTCCTGATTCCGAGCTCAGGCCCCGGGAAGGACTGCCTTGTTCCCACATGTCCTCTGTGCCATGAGACAGGTCTGGAGTAGCCACGCATCCACGGGCGATGAGAAACGCCTGGACCGGGTCCGGACTCGATCCACAGACCAGGACGGAGCGGAGCCGGCCGCCCGGAGATGTGCGGAGCTGTCGAAGGAATGAATGGACCGTCTGGCCCGATGCGAGGTTCTCAAGGCTCTCTCGTTTTATCCTCCCCGTGTAGGCACCGTCCAACTGCGCTTTAAAGAGGGGAAAACCGAGGCCCCCGAAGGGATGGGGACTTGCCCAAGGCCACGCGATCAAACCTGAGCGTGACCCCCCCCCGCCCGAGGCCTGGCTCTGGCCCACGGCCCCTGCCCACCAGTTCGTGTTGGGCATCGGGGGGCCCGCGTCCCCCTCCTCCAGCCGTGCCTCCCCAAAACCTGTTTTGTGAAAACCTGATCACGCCTGCCCAGAAGTCGACATCGAAATTACTGCCGAGCCCTTGACTCTGGGTAATTAAGAGCATTTTGGGACGCCTTGCTTGATTAAAAGCAGATCATCCGTTCAGAATGAAAATTCAGAAGGCAAATTGCTTTTGTTGCGGCCACGATGCTATTTTAAACTCACACGGTTCTGGAGCTAGTAAAGGTCCCCAGGGGCGCGTCTGCCCCCCAACACTGGGCCTCGGAGGGCCCCCTATCAGGGCATCAGGTCCTCCACGTCACCCCCAAACCTGCTGCCATCTCGAGGACACCCCAGCATTTGCCGGGCCCCTGCCTGCCTCAGGCCTTCCCCCGCCTGCCTGGACCCCAGCCCTGCCCCTCCCCGGCCTCCCCACCTCCGAGCCTATCCATCCGCTCTCCCCAGAGAGCTCCTAAAACCCAGGGGGCTCCCCGCCCTCCACCTTCGCCCCTCTAACCCCGCCTTGCTCTTCCAGATCCGGCTGAGACACTGTCTGCCCTGACCCCCAGGCCAGCTCAGAGACCCCCTCTGGGTGCTGTGGCTGCCTGTGTGTCCCCCATCACGGCTCCCACTCCCACCCCCCGTCCTGTCGCTGCTCGGTCACGTGTCCGTCTCCCACCTGGGAAGACGAGGCCAGGTGCACCTTGGTCACTGCTATGTCCCCAGTGCCCAGAACAGGTGAGGGTACCGATGAGGGAGAGGTAAATACTGAATGAACAAACGAATGAATGAATGAATGAATGAATGATGAATGCACTGAGGCGAGGGGTGCTAGGGACCCCGGGGTTCTCAGACACGGCCCCTCAGCCTGCCCCTCTCTCTGCCCTGAAGCTCACCATTCGCAGGCCTGGAGCCCCCAATCCTCCCGTTTCAGCCCCTCCCTTCCCCACGCAGCGAAGAAACCCCATCAGAGGCTCAGCTCAAAGCGGAATATTCCTCCCAGCCCCTCCCTCCGACCCCTTCCCCGTCCCAGGACAAAGGAGGGGTGTGGGCCCCCCCACTAAAGGCCGGTGGCTGTGGGGAGAGGAGGAAGTTTCCATCACAGACGAGCCAGCAGGGGAAGCGGTCTCCCTCGGAGGGAGATGCTGTCTCCTCGGTCACCAGATGTGCATTACGGGGAAGGTCACAGTTACAGCCTGAAAACTCTGCCGCCGAGGAGGCAAAATGCAGAGGCCCAGCGGACGGGCCCCCGCGGTGGTTATGGCCACGGCACACGCACGCTCTGGCCCGGCAAAGTCACGCCTAGGGATTCGGGATTCGTAACAGTGCACGGCAGGGTTCTCACCCGGAGCAGCTCTGCATCCCAGGGGACACTGGGCGATGTCATTATGCTGTGGTTGTCACACTGGGGGGGGGGGTCCTGGCATCGCGCAAGTGGGGACAGGGAAGCTGCTCAGCGCCCCACAGTGTCCAGGACGAGCCCCACGGAGAGGGGCCCAGTCCAGTGTCGGCAGTGCTGGGGAGGGACCGTGAAGCTGGCTGACACTGAGGGACGCTCGCTCTACGCAGGCTTTTCTGGGGACTTTTCCTACAAGGTGGACATAAACAGCATCTTGTTTTCCAGACGCAGAAACTCAAGACTCGGAGCTGCAAAGCCAGGGCCCCGAAGTCACGCAGTCCATTAGGAGGTCAGCCGCTCACCGGTGGGTCCCCGGGGCCTAGCACAGAGCCTGGCACGTAGTAAGTGCTCAAGAAACGCTGAATAAAGACCTGAACTGGGACTCGAACCCAAGCCAGGCGACTGTTTTTCCAGCCCCCAGCTGTACCCCTCGCGTCCCCGAGCCCCAGAGTCGAGGGGCCTTTGGGATCCTGGAGGCGGAGGCTGAAGCTTAACTTCCCTTTGTGGCGTCTGAAAGGGCAGCGGTGCTGGCGGCTCTGCCGAGGAGCCCCGTCTCCGGCCCCGTCTCCAGCCCCGTATCCGGCCGCCTCCGGCTCTGCCATTGTGGCCTTTGTGGCCTTTGTGCCGGAAGCCTCTCCTGGGAGCCGGCTGCCTTTCAGGCCCCTCGATTCCGCCTCCCCCGTCCCGGCCACGTTTCCCGCCTGCAAATCCCCCCTTCGGCCCGGACGGAACGCGGTTGGCTTTGTTCGTCTCGTCCTGGCCTCCTCTGCCGTTGTAATCGCTTCTTCTCCGAGCTGTGGGAGGAGGGAGGAGGCAGAGCGAGGAAAAATAAATAGGGAGGGGAAAATAAAAGAGATTCTTGAGGGTTCGCAGAGGTTCGCATTGAAGGGGATTTCGCCTGGCACTTTGAGATATTGACAAAGGCAGGCGAGGGGTGAGGGGCGGACCGGGGAGAGGCAGTCGCCGCCGGGACCCAGCGGGCGGGCGCGCTTGGCCCCCGCGGCCGCATTGAGATATCCACAAAAACAAACTCATCCAGCCTGTCCCTGTGACAGTCTGGCTGCCAGACGGCCATTAACCCGTGCCAGGGAGGTGGCCGTGCGTGCTCCCCAGGCCCTGGAAAGGAAGGACGGTGGGGGGAGGGGCGGTCCCTTCCCCCCACTGTGTGACCTTGAAGAATCTGCATGCAGTCTCTGCGCCTTGTTAATCATCAGCCCTTTCTGTCGCCACCCTGGAGAGATGTAGGATCTGGGGGTGCTCAGAGGGTGGAAGGTGCCCGCTCCAAGTCACCCCGCCATCGGGAGGCAAGCTTGTAGTTCAGGCCTCCTCGCAAGAGGCAGGGAGCAGGGGAGCAGCCCAGGAGGCTCTCTCCCAGGGCGGCCAGGAGGACGACAAACGTCACCATTCTGACGCCAGCTCGGGGCTCGTTCCCGGCTGGCCTCAGGAGCCTCCCCTCCTCTCTCTGGGCCTCTTCTGTAATAACAATCCACCCAGTGCATGTCCTTTAATTCTGTCATTCAGGCCAAATGCTGACAGGGCTCCTACTATGTGCCAGGCTGCGCGCTGGGCACCGGGGACCCAGCAGTGACCAAGGGAGAGGGGCCCAGCCCTCCTGGGGCTCACAGACGATCAGATGACCAGGCGGTCCCAGCCCCGGGAGCATGAGGGCTTTGGTGGGAGACACAGAGGTGCTGTCAGATGCACCCAGAGGAACCGAGGCCTCGTGGACTGGTTTCTGGAGCGAGGGCATCTGGTCTCCTACGGCTTCTATGGCGACCAAGAAAAACCGCGAGGAGGCGCGGGAGGGAGTCCCAGCTGGACAGCAAGGCGCGGGCACAGGCCTGGCGGGGGATGGGCGTTCGGCTGGCAGGCAGCCGGAGAGACGGGCAGGGGAGGCCTGGAGGGGCCGGGCCCCAGGCCCCCAGCAGCCGCATCAAGGGACTGTGGCAAAGCCTTGCGAGGCTGTTTCTGCCTTTGGGGCTCTCCACCGCCCAGTGAGATCGCAGATGAGGTTATTCCCAGTTCCCAGGAAAAAACAAACAGAAAACAGAGGCCGCTCAGCAGGTCACGGACAGAGGCAGGGACAGAGCGGGTCAGGTGACCCTAGGGCCAGGGGCCCCCTCCCCCACACTCAGACGTGTTGGAATGACTGACGCAGAGCCTCCGGCGACATCGCGGGAGAAAGGGCTCGTGTGCCCGGAGAGGCGGCTCACGGTGGCCCCCCACACGAGCCCCCCCGGGGCTGCTGTAACCAGGACCACAGACCAACGTCAGGGGCTGACTCTCCCGCAGTCCTGGGTCGGGGTCCTCCTTGGGCCTCGTGGGCCCCGCCCAGGCGTGGGCAGGGCCAGGCCTTCCCCGAGGCTCCAGGGAGAAGTGTCTCCAGCCTTTTCCAGCGTCCCTGGCACGTGGCCCCTCTCCCTCGTCATGGCCGGCAGGAGGCCTCATCCATCTCTCTGACTCTGACCCTCCCAACTCCCCCTGCTGAGGACCCTGGGCACCCGGGGATCCAGGGTCGTCCACATCTCAGGGGCCTTGGCTCCATCCACCCACAGCACCCCCTTTGCCATGAAATGTCATGGTCATAGGTTCCAGGGGTGAGGACATAGACGTGTTTGGGGGGGGGACGCAATTCCGTCCATCACATTCGCCCCCAGAGGGCTCATGGCCCAGAAGGAGTCAAAACAGAGCATCTGGGCAAAGCCTTGGCCTGTTTCTCCATCTGCAAGATGGGTACCAATCATAGGCTCAGGTTGCTGTAAAGTTTTGCTCATCCGTTTAACAGCAAACCTGCAGTAGTGGCCGAGAGACGCACGGCCCCAGTAGTCAAGGGCAGTGAGGGACAGTGTAATGGGGGTCAGAGCAGAGAGCCTCAGAGAGAAGAGGGGGCAGGGAGTTCCGGCAAGGGGAAATGCACGTGCAGAGGTCCTGAGGCAGGTTGGTGCCCGGCGTCTCTGAGGACCAGCGTGGACGCAGGAGAGACTGGTCCGGGTGGGAACAGCCGACGGATCCCCGGAAGATGTGGGGCCGCAGCTGCGGCACAGACCCGAAGAGTGACCAGTCCAGTGCAGAGGACTGGAGGAGGCCAAGGGCGGCTGCTGGGCAGAGCGGAGGGCACGGGGCCGGGGCCGGGGTGCGAGTGAGTGAAGCCACCACGGGCCGAGCCCAGCCTGGTGCCTACGAGTCGCCCTGTCCGCATCCAGTCCCGGCCCTGCCTCATGCCGTGCGGCCGCGGGCGAGTCACCTCCCCTCTCTGGGCCGTTATGGGGACGACGGTAATGCCAACATCACAGACCCGTGTGAGGATGAAACGAGCAAACCCCTGACAAGCCCTGGGCTTGGAGCGCGGGAGAAGGCAGAAGCCAAAGCTCCGAGGCGAAACTGCCCCCTAAAAGATTCAGCACCCCCTTCTCTCCACGCCCCAGGCTTCTCTTTTCTTCAAAGACACCTGTGCCTGTGACCCTGGGGGGGAGGGATGGGTGGGGGTCTTACTATTGTCAGGAAATGAACCCCGCCTCCTGAGCTTGACTGCAACGCCCCCACCCCGGGTCCTCTCACGGCAAGGGTGGGGGGCGGGGCACGAAAGCTCTAACAAGGGGGGCAGAGTTAATCACCGCTCCATTCGCCGAGGCGCCTCAGTCATTGCGAACGAACGATCTCTTGACGAACCAGAAACATTCACTGCTTTCCTGAGGAGCTGGGGAGAGGCTTTCTGCAGCAGGACTTTGTTTCTTATTTTGTTTTTTAAAAAGTGCACAGGAAAACCCTGCTGTTGCTGGGCTCGGGTCCCGGGGTGAAGCCAGAGAGAGGCGCCCTGAGGGGAAGCAGCACCTTGTTGGGTGGGGTCTTCGCCCGCCCGCACCCTGAGTCTCCCCTCTGGCTCTGCCCTGGGCACAGTAGGGACGCGGAGATGCTGCCTGCGTGGACGTGGCCGGCTGAGGAGAGGTGGGCAGCCGGTCTGCCCCCATGCCGTCATGCGGGTATTTCTCTGACGGAGCCCCTGCCCGTCCCCAGCAGATGGCCTGGCTGGGCCCCCCGTCCCCACCCTTGTCCCCCGCATCCAGGGCTCCAGCTAAAGCTCCTTGCCTTCCCTCCTCCTCCTCCACCATCTCCTACCTGCCAGGGCTGGGGGCGGGTCTTGGGGGGAACCGCGTGTCCTGGGGCCCCCATCTGAGCACATGCCAGGAGAGCTGTGGTGACCGGCTCAGAGTCTGGACGCCACCCCTGTGGGCCTTGCCGCTGTGACGGGGAATTTCCTTCATACCCAACACGCGCTGGCCTGGTACCCCTTTGGGATTAGTCTAAACCAGGCTGAGCCCCGACTCGAGGCTGAGATGCTGGATCCTGGCCTCCTCTGACCCTCGGGCTCCACATCCATCTCCTGGTCCTGCCACATCTCAGTCCTAAGCCCTAAAGTCCCACATCCCACACTGGCTCAGCCGGATCCAAAAGGGCAGGGGTCCTGCTCCCCTTCTCCCTCAGAGCCCCCAGGACCGGGGGCACAGGTGTCAGGGAGAGGGCTGGGGCTGAGGCCCCGCCTGCGGGTGGGCCTCGCTCTGGTCTGGGAGGCCCTGTGGGCGCTCTATCTCCTGCGCAGCGGGGGGCTGCATTAGCCGCTCAAAACCCATTCGTGGAAATTAGAGCATAGGCCTCTGCGACAATCACAGGTCATTCTCGTCTCTGTGCCCAGGCTCTCCTGCGGTGATGACAGCCCAGCAGCGGGTCTGAGGGGGATGCGGGGGGACAGGGGGGTCCCAGCCGGCCGGCTGCAGCCTGAGGCCTTCTCCCAGCCAGCCAGAGAAAGGAAGCTGCGGTGGGGGGCGGGCGGGGTGGCGGCGCGGGGTCCCCTCTCTGCTCAGCACCTTCTGTGGCTCCCAGCTGCCCAAGGCTCCGGCCCAAACGGGTCAACTGACAGCAGCGAGTCCCGGCAGACTAGGGGAGAAGCCTGCGCTGCCAGCTCCCCGTCTTCCTTCCTACAGACTTTGTGGGTTCCTTGAACGTCCTCCACCTCAGCGGCGCATGCGTCAAAGTGAGGCCAGGTGTGCATTTAATTCAGAAGCAGGGTGGACTTCGGGAGCGGTTTAGTCTAGCGGTCCGGCTGTCATGGAGAATCGAAGCTCTGTCTTTTGAGATCCAGTCCCAGCCTCTTCCCCAAGGCCCCCAAGTGTTCCCACCTCCGGGCTTTTGCTCCCTCTTGGCAGGCTTGTTCCTGTGCTCCTAACCGCCCCTCTCCCCCCACACCCCCACACTCCCCTGCCCAACGTCATGCCCACAGGTAGCACGGCGGTGGGACCCCTGGGAACAGGAGCCGGGAACTTGGCCACTGTCAAAGCCAAGACTCCTCTGCCCCCCACAGATCTATGTCGCCGCCGCAGAGAAGCCCCCTCTGGTCACTTCTGTGTCAGGATGGCCGGGCCATGGGGTGGGTGTGAATCATCGCGTCGGCACACCGAGTAAAGCATACGGCCCTCCCCAACGGGGCGGGCCTCATCCAATCCGTCGGGCCCGAAAGGCAGAAAGGGGGCGGAAGGGAGGACTCACTCTGCCCGACTGCCCGCGCTCGGCCACCTGTCTCCTCCTGCCCTCAGCCGGGACTCACGCCACCGCTTTCCTGGGCGTCCGGCTTCTGGATCGGTAAGTTGTGGGACTTCTCAGTTTTCATCACTGTGCGAGCCGGTCCCTTAGAATAGCAAATCTACGTCTAGGTATATGTCCATCCTACTGATTCTGTGTCTCTGGAGAACCCCCGACCTCCTGTCCTCTCCAGACCTCTGAAACGGCCTTCCTCACGGCCGGCCCTCTCTCCCTCCGCTGGAATCAAAACCACACGAGGGCAGGTGTGCTCGCTAAATACTGGCTGACTTGAATCCTCGACTCCAGGGTCTCTACAGCCCTGCAGGGAGGCAGGGGAGGGACCCGGAGGCCCAGTGACAGTGGAAGCAACGAAACGGCCGGTTTCGCCCCACATTACAGCACCCCTGGGCGACCTGGGGCTTGCTCCTGGGTCTCCCCACCGTCACAGCAGGTCTGGTCCCTCCACGCTTCGGAATAACCAGGACACGGGGCTCAGAAGTGAAGACAGGGAAGAGAAAGGGGTCCCCCAAACTGCCTTCCACGAATTGTCCTAAAGCAGAGTCACTCTCTGTGGGGGCGTCCTGGGCACTGTGGGGGGCCGAGCAGTGTCCCTGACCCCACCCGCGTGATGCCAGGAGCTCCCCTAGTCACGACAACCACAGAGGTCCCTGGACCTCACCTAGTGTCCCCTGGGGGGCTGAATCACCCCTGGCGGAGACCCCTTGCCCTGCAGCACTGGCTCCCGGCCCGCCTCCCTGCCTCCCTGCTTCCCGCCCCGGGCAGCGCTGACGTCGTCACAGACGCTGCTGGGAAGACCCCGCGAGCCCGGGCATTCCAGGCGGGGCCAGCCCCCCCAGTCACAGCCAGACCCGGAGAAATTGGATTAACTCGGAGAAGCTTGCCAAGACGATCTGTCATGCCGTCTGAAGGACAGTGTATTGATCTCCACGTTGCAAAAAAATTAAATGATATCCCTTTTTGTTATTTAAAACGCTGCTTAAGCAATTCCATAATGGAACGGCCCGGCCCGGGGCCAGGAGCTCCCTGGCCAGCAGCTGCCTCCACGGGTTGGGTGAGGACGCGGGGCCGTGGACGCGGCCCTGTCTTCCCCTGGGTAATTGATGAGCCCGGGGAACAGCTCCGTTTTGCCGGCGACGTGCACAGCTGTGATTTATTAAAGACATAACAATTATGAAAATAGCTGATTTATAATCAACTCGCCTGAGCCCTAATTGATTTCTGGGGCAAAATTCAGAACGGGAGGCATGGGCACCTTGAGGGCAGGGCCACCGGCCTGGGGACGGACCGGGGCGGGGTGGCTGGCGGGGCTGGCGTGGGCGCAGGAGCGCGGGTTGGGGAGACAGTGGCCTGAGTCTGGCTGCATTCTTTGTCACCTCATGAGACGTTGGGCTTCCGGCCAGCTTTGCCCCGGAGGGTCAAGCCTCAGTGGAGGCCGCCATTTCCAAATGACCGAGCCGGGCCCCGGCTCCAGCAGGACCTCTCGACGGGTTCTGTTTTTGGGGACCGCCCTGGTGCATTCGGGGCGGCCGTCAGAGCCTGGCATCGTGTGCACGAACGCACCTGCCCCGCGGCGTCCAGAACCTCCTACGCCTGCAGAGAGAGCCCCGAGCAAGGGTCGCCAAGTTTAGCCAAGAAAAATAGGGAAGGCCCAGGTAAACCTGCATCCCAGACAAGCGACAGGTAAAATTTTAGCATAAGTACATTCCACACAATATTTAGCCCATGCTTATACGGAAAAAGCATTTATGATTTTTCTGAGATTCCACTCTAGCTGGGCGTTTTGTATTTTATCCGACAGTCCCGCTATGGGACAGTCGGATAAAATACAAGATGCGGAGACTGAGGCAGAGAATATTTGGCGCCTGGCCGGGGTCACAGGGTGGCTGACCTAAGAGTCAAAGCCAACCTGAAGTCGGAGCCCTCTGCAGCCTTCAGGATCTCACGCTGCCTGCAGAAGGGACAACAGCTCTTCCTTCGAGGCAGGGGCAGATTGGACGGGTTGCAGGGACCAGGCCCGGCGACAGGCAGCTACGGGTTCAGATCGCCCCAGTTCGGCCACATTCTTATTGCTGTGTGACCAGTGGGCTTCCAGCTCCAGCACTGTAAAATGGCATCTCCGTCACGGGGTGCTGGGGAGGGAACACTGACTCGTGGGTGTCCCCGCGGAGGAGCGCTAGACACCTGGGTTTCCCTAAGAGCTAATAAAGACAGAGAGACAGAGAGACAGAGAGAGATGAGACAGAGAGAGACCGAGAGTCAGAGAGAGAAGGCGTCGCGGCAGAGAAACAGACAGCAACAGAGCGAGATGGACATGTCCCACTTGGAAGTGGGGGGCTCTGGAGGGCAGGAATTAAGTCAGCAAACCGGAGGGTTCCCGTAGTTTCCTAAGGCAGGGAGCGAGCAAACGGGAAGACCGCGGGACACAGAGCTCCGGATGCGCCGCCTGGCAGCTACCCGTGCCCAGGCCCCATGACGGCCCCGCTGAGCAGTTTTAAGTATCGTTAAAGATAAAATAATTTTTCCCCCTCTGAGCCGTGTGATTGATGCGGTAATGGGCCCCGCCGACAGGGAGAAGGTCAGGCTGGAATGTAATCAGTTTTTTCCAGAGCGATGCATAAACATGACGGCAAGGCAGCTGGGAAAGGGGGAGGGACCCGCGATTGTCCCCAAACCCTCTGAGCTCTCAGCCGAAGGGCGCGATGGGGCGATGTGGACAGTGGGGGCCAGGGAGACTTCCTGGAGGAGGTGTGGCTGCAGCCGGGGTTGGAAAGAGGAGGCTTCGCCGGCGTTATTCCCAGCCTCGAACCTTCTGTGGGTCCCAGCTACCGTCCCACCTAAGGGTTCAAATCCTGACTCTCTTAGTAGCCGTGTGACCTTGGGCAAGTCGCCTCACCTCCCGGGCCTCGGTCCCCTCATCCGTAAAACAGGATGATCTTCACTTCCCCACTCCATGTATATGGCGCGAGAACTTAAAGAAACGAACACGGCAGAGTCAGTGCTTTTGGGTGCAAGTAACAGGAAAAGCCAAGCTAACTTGCTCCAACATTAAGAAACATTTTTCATCTTACGCGACAGATCGTTACGATCTTTACTCAGAAGCACTTCTCCCAAGAGCCTTTGCCGATCGGGCCCTCTGCTCTCTCTCTCGCCCCCTTCGTTTCCCTCCCTAGCACGAATCCCTTCCTGACACCGTGCTATCTGCTTGCTCCTCCTCCAAATATCGGCTCGCCGAGCGCAGGAAATTTTACCTGCTTTGTTCGCAGGTTTGCAGGTTTGCAGCGGCACGCGGAAGGTGCTCGTTAAATGTTTGTTAAATGAATGGACGACGTGTTCATCCAGGGACGAATGGTTCAGCTATTCGAGAACAGTTCTGTGTCTTCCTGGGTACATCTACCAGGTCGCTCCTCACGGTCCAGAATAACCGTCAAAGCTCCGACCATCACATCCTCGTCCCAGCAGCGGGAAGGAAGAGAAGTGGATGGACAGAGCGGGCTCTCTCCAGCGGAAGGCTCCTTTGCAGAGTCTTCCCAGAATCTCACTGGTCAGTACTCAGTCACACGGTCACGCAGCTGGCTGGCTGCAAGGGCTCCTGGGAAATGTAGTCTCTAACAGCACACCGTCTTGCCGTGGTCCTGTGAGACCGGCAGGATGGATGCTGGGGGCAGGAGACGATGGCCACATGCCTGACTCCCACATCTGCCAGTGCCAGCTGCCGCCTCTATGAGTCTCCTACGGTTCCCGTAACAAATTACCACCAGCTGAGTGAAGCTCCTCGTCAAACGACACACCCTGAATTCCTGACGGCTACGGAACTAGAGTCCGACAAGTCTCCCTGGGCTCAAGTCAAGCCGTGGGCAGGGCTGTTTCTTTCTGGAGGCTCCAGGGGAGAAGCCGTCTCCTGCCTTTTCTGGTGTCTGGAGGCTGCTGCATCCCGTGGCTCACGGCCCCTTCCTCATCTATAAAGCCAGCGATGAGCTAGTCGAGGCGTCTCCTCATCCTTCCTCCTCCTCCTCCTTCCATTTCCCAGGACCCCTAGGACTACATTGGGCCCATGACGAACCTCCACGATCGTCTCTTAAAGTCAGCCGGCTAGAAACCTCCTTTCCCTCCGTACCCCTTAACTCCTTTTGGCCAGGTCACTTAGCACCTTCAGCGTGGGCTCTGGGGACTACGACCTGTATCCCCTCGAGCCTCCCCTGCTCCCCCTCATGGGAGAAAAGACTTTTGTACTCTTTGCCCAGATAAGAACATTGAGCCCCCCCTGAGATGGAAAAACGTGGCCGGGGTACCCCTAGTCTCAGAACACCAACCAGTCGCGTGTGAGCGCGAAGCCCACGCCTGCTCAGTTGCTGTGCTCTGTGGCCATCGTCCGTCCAGCGCCGGCCACGTCCACCCCACTCCACGACTCACGCTAGAGCTCGTCCTCCAGGGAAGGGAGTTCCAGAGGAGAGCATGGAGGCACGGGGAGGTTGAGGGCATCTCAAGGTCACCGGGTGAGTGGCAGAGATAAACTGGGGACCCGAGTCCTCTCGGCCATCGAAGAGTGTGAGGAGAGGTGTATCAGCCAGCTATAGCTGTGTAACAAATTGCCACGGTTGTAGCAGCTTAAAACAACACTATATTATTATCTCACAGTTTCCATGAGTCAGGAGTCTTAATACGGCTTAGCTGGTTCCAAGATTTCTGACAAAGCTGCAATCAAGGCGTCAGCTGGGGCCAGCGTTTCCAGGTTCCATTAGATCTGCTTCCAGTTCAAGAGCGCGAGCATGCTCTGCTCACTGTCGTGGAGCCCGGCTGCTGGTGGCATCAGCCCGGGCTCGTCTGCTGGAGGAGCGTCCTGCTCGCCATGGAAGGTGACCATGGAAGAAAATCTAGCGGCCCCAGCCGACAGCCCCCCGACTCCCAAACAAGATCGTCCAGCCAACATTCACAGAACGGCCTCCCCAGCGCCAGAGCTGAGTAGAGAGGCAGGAAAGGCCAGGTAGAGACTGGAAGGGACACCAGCTAATGTGCAGACTTGAACAGAGGTGAACGCTTAGGGCTTTCGAGGGTCAGATTCGGGGCCGGTCTGACAAGTCACCGTTCCCCACAGTGACGGGACCCCTGCGTGTGAATGAAGCTAGAGGGAATCGTTCAACGGACTCTCCCTAAATAGAGAAGTTCTGCCTCGCAGAGTGTAGCTGTCGGCCCTCTGCAAAGTATGGGTGGCCGGCAGCTCATCCTGATCAAAAAACGTTAAGTCCCACTTCACCAAGCATCCCAATATCCTCCTCCCTTTCCGTCGCCTTGCTGGGGGGCTCAGCAGGGAGGGGATGCTCTTCCCGGCCTGTAAGCTGGACTGTGGACTGGCCAGGGGCTCCCGGGCCCCTTTAGCGGCCGTGAACGGGACCATCTCTGCCGTCCTAGTGCCAGAAGCAGCGCACTATGAGCCTCGCTCGGGATCTGTGGGCCTTTTCAACACCCGAGATCCTCTCTCAAGAAGAAGGAGCGATACATTCTGGGTGGAGGATGGCGGGACTGGCTTCCGGAAGCCTCTGGTCAAAGCATGCTCCGACAGGGCGCAAGACAACTTGTGTTCTGGACTTGGACGTGACCTTGAGCTTGTCACTGTCCGGGAATGCTTGGTACATAGATGACGGCTCCTGCGGGGTGCCCTGGCCCATCCCTGAGTCCCATGGACCTCCCCATGGTCCAGCCACTAACAGCTCAGCTGGGACCTGCCCCAGTGTGTCCACTGTCATGTGCCCATGCCCCAAGCTGCACCTGTAACTAAATATGTTTAATTAATATCACCCCCGAAAGCAAGGGTTCTTAGACGAAGAGCTCAGCGGTCAGGAGCATAAATGCTACAGCGGGACCTGTGTAGAAAGCTTAGGAAAAGTGGGCGGGGTCTGTAGAGGACGGAGTGATGGTCAGGCCACGGAGCCCCTCGCCACTGCCTAAAGGAGTAAGAAATGCTACGGCAGCGTCACCGGGGTGCTTTGGAGTCATTCAGACTCCAAAGGGCCCGAGCGAAGGCCTGGTCCCCCGTGACTGCTCTGCTGAAGCCCCCGGTATTGCTTGGGCTCCTGGGAGGAGGGGGGCGGCAGAATGAGGAGCAAGCTCTCCTCTCCCTGCAGGAGGTGGGGGATTTCCTCCCTAGAGAGCTCGCGGCTGGGTGTGGACGTCCCTCCCTGTTAAGTCCCAATCAAGATCACGAGATAAGGTGATTTCGTTATTGTCTGCAAAGCTCTTGGGAGAGTTAGTTTGCGCTTACAGATAATCACCCCGGAGGCAGGGTAGAGGAGCCGGCAAGGATGGGCTCAGGGGCTCAGGGGTTCAGGGGGCGGGGCCGAGGAGGCGGGGCCAGGAGGGTCCGAGAGGTGGCCCTGTCCCGCACCTGCGCTTGCTCCGGGAGCCGGGAGCCGAGAAGCGGCCACCTGCCCAAGGTCACACAGCCAGAGGCCAAGGTGTTCCCCGCGCCCTCGCCGACAGCCGTGGCCGGTGCTGTGCCCAGAGCACTCTGGGGCTCCCGCCGGCCGGCGGTAAAAGCCCGAGTCCTCCCGGTCCTCCCCTCCTCGCTCTGCCCCGCCTTGCTCCTTCCCCCCCAGCCCCTGGCACTTAGCAAGTGCTCGGAAAAAGCTGAAGGACTCAGTGTGAAAACAATGAGCACCCGGAACTTCTGCAGCCTCTGCTTGGACTCCTCTCTGGATCAGGAGCTCACTACCTCCCCACCTCTCCAGTTTCACCTCTGGTCATTGGCAAGAATGTGTGTGCGCGCACGCGTGTGTTGGGGTCACGAAGGGAAAATTCTGGAATCTTTGCAGGATGGTCCCTGTTCTGAAAACTTTGAAAGCTTGCCCGAGGGTGGGGTGCCGAGAGGGGATGAGGTCAGCCCCGAGGGGCTCCCCCTCTGCCCCTCCCCCCCCAGCTCTCACAGTTTGTCTCTGCTTCTCTCCTCCTCCCTTTCTGTCTCTGGGCCTCCGTGCTGTTCAGAGTCACGCGGATACAGACGGAGCTTCTCAGCCCCAAAAGAAAATTACCAGCCACCCCAGCAGCACAATAATTGAATCTGCGGGCGGCCAGGATTGAATCGAATGAAGGGGTAAAGAGGGGGAATCTGGGGGCCATGTTCCCGGCTAAAAGCGGGGGCCCCCATCGGGGGGATGTGCTTAGCGACAGACAGCAGGAGTGCAGTTGGGGGGCTAGGGGCCGTGAGATCGTGTGGGCAGGCCCGCCCCCCACCTGAGACAGTCTGAGCCCTGCAGAAAGCAGGAGGCCTGCACTGGGCCCCCTCAACGCAAGTCCCCAACACCACTCAGCGGGGCAGGGACAGGGGCTTGACCAGGGTCCGCTGCCAGGGGCAGCCCACCTCATCAAAGCGAGGTTCCACCGTCTGTCATCCATCCATCCATCCATCCATCCATCCATCCATCCATCCATCCATCTCTTCCCCCACCCAACCAGCCATCCATCCTCCCATGCCCCGCCCACGTCCCCGCTCATCCACCCGCCCTCTCCTTCCCACCTGTCTGTCAATCATTAAGTGCCCGCCTGTCAATCATTAAGTGCCCACGGAGTACCCCTTTCATGCGTGGTGCTGGAGATGCCAGGATAAAAATGACAGCCGAGGCCCCTGTTCAACTGGAGCCTTTAGCGTCTAGTGGGGAAGATGAGTGTTAAACAAACAATTGAACAAACAGCTCCGACTTTGACATTGAGATGCTTCCTTAAGGCTGCTCTGGGATATAGAATGGGGGGGGGTGCGGGTTAGTCAGGTGGGAGGCCGCGGGAAGGCTCCACGGGGTGGGGGTCGGGGAGGGACAGTGTGACGGGCAGAGGGCACAGCATACGCAAAAAACAGGCCGATGTCCGGTGTGTCACTCGAAGGTAGGCATGCAGGGGTGGTGGGACGGAGTCCGCCATAGGAGGTAACGAGGAGACGCAGGAGACAGAAGGCAGGTGGGCGGAGTCTCGGAGGGCCTCGCCCAGGTGGAGGCGGGGTCCTGCCTCCCAGCAACAACCTCTGCGTCCCTGCCTCTCGCAGGATGGACAGCTGCGAGGGCCCTGATGACGCTGAGGGCAGCGCCTCCGGCCCCTGCTTTCCCATCCCAGCCCGGTCAGCTCTCGCGGGCCAAGCTGCACACCTAGTCCAGCAGCCTCCACGCTAAGCTGTGAAATGGGAACATTGCAGCCACCCCACGAGGCGGTGGGGCAGCGCCCAGGCCACGAGGACCACGAGCAGTGGCCACGCCCTCTGCCCCACGGCGAGTATGGCCTCCTGGGCCCTCCATTCAGCCAGCCAGCAAATGTTTACCGAGCGCCCAAATACTGCTCTGCGTGCTGAAGATTCGGCCGTGAGCGAAACGGAGGCAGCTCCTCTGTCCTCGAGGTGCTGACATTAGAACAGAGCGACACGGAGGATAACAGCGCACGAATGCCTAGTCTAATTTCGGGAAGCAGTCAGAGTTACAAAGCGAGGACAGGGCACAGAAGTGGTCCCGGGGAGAAGCCTCTCAGCCGGGGCAGTGCGGGAAAGCCTCCCCGAGGGAGTGACGCTGGAGCCGAGGCTGCGTCTGGGCGACAGACAGCTTCGGGAGAAGCGCCGCAGGCCGCGGTGGCGAATGCAGAGGGCCGGCGGCGGGACTGAGTGTGGCGTTTCAGCGGTCAGCTGACTGCGTCTGGAGCGGAACTGGGAGAGGGAAGGGGCCCACGTGCCCTGACCACCCATTCCTGGTCCCCCCCACCCCCTGTTCTCCTCCCCGACTTGTTTGTCCTGCTTCAGGTCATACCATGCGCCGGTATCTTGCCTGTCTCCTCTCTCTGTTAGCTTCGTGAAGACAGGATTTCTTTCCCTTCGGCCTGCCTGTTCCCTGCTCTGTTTCTGGAGCCTCAAACAGTGCCTGGCTCATGGCAGACACTCGGTGAGTGATTCCGAATGAACGAACACACGAACAGTCATCATTCCGACCAGGAGGGCTGGGGTGGGGGAGGCAATCAGAGCCTCTGGCCACTTCAAGAGTCCCCTTTAGGAGGTCAGAGCTGAAAGGCGTGGGGTCAGCGCCTCCCTTGATTACTGAGATTCTAATTAACTCTGGGGCTGAGAAGGCCGCCAGCTCGGAGGAATTATAGATAAGTCTGCATCCAAGTGTCTGAGCGGCAGCTCTAAGGGGCAGGGCAGTGGATCCCCTTCCCCCCGGCAGCCAGCTGGCCGGGGAGGCAGGAGAGGAAAGAGGTCATTTGCATAGGCAGGTAATTGGTTTTGCAAATAAATCTGGTTCTTGAAATTTGTAGATTAGCAATAATATGTCTCCAGATGAGAGAGAAAGGTCACGGATGAATAAAACAACAATTAAACTTTCGGGAGATTATTAAACTAAACAGAAACCTGGCACAGGGCAGCTGAGGGAATATGGAGCGAGGCCAGGGAGGTGGAGGGGTCTGAGCTGGGGGCATCTGCAGTCCCGGGGAGCCAGCCCCCTGACGTCCTCACCCTCCCGCCTCCTGGGAGCGCCTTGCGTCCGCCAGACTCTGGGAACAATGAGACATTCTGTGTGATTCGCCCAGGGTAGCCTTTTGGGAGCCCACTTCTCAGAAGAGAAAACAGGTCTGGCGAGGGAGAGGAAAATGTCCAAGGCTGCACAAGGCAGGATTCGAACCCGAGGCCTCCGGGTTTGCACTGTCATGGTGGCAGCGAGCCTCCAACAGTGGCCGGGAAGTGAGAGGCGGGGGATTCCTGCTGCCACCTCTCTGGTGTCTGACCAGAACCATTCTCCACCCACTACTGTGCCTTGGTTCCCCCACGCCTCTAACATTGGGCTAAGAGCGTTTTATGTGTCTTTTGAAACTTGCAAATGTTTTCATACTTGTACGGCAAGCAACAGAAATTCACTCCAGGAAACATCGGCAGAACAGAAATTTACAGGAAACTCTTGGGGTGGAAGAGAAAGGTAGAAAAAGAGGATTAGCTGGGAACTTCGTGGGTCACATAACCCTATTTTGTCACCCACAAGCGTGTGACCTTGAGTGAATAGTCTGTGCCTTCAGGACCTCAGTTTTCCTATGTATAGGGTTTTAGAGATGCTAAGTGCTAGGAAGAAAATGAGGGCAGGAATGAGCAGGAATTGGGGAGGGGGTGCAGTTTGCAATTTTAAACAGGATATTCAGAGAAGGCCTCCCTGGTGAGGTGACCTCTGAACAGAGATCTGAAGGGAGGGAGAGAGGGAGCCATGGAGAGATCCGAGAGAAGCACATTCCAGGCAGAGGGACAGCCCATGCAAAGGCCCTGGGGCAGCACCGTGCCTGGCATGTTGGAGGAGCAGCCAGGAGGCTCATGCGGTTGGAGCAGAGTGAGCAAAGTGGGTGAACGATCCAGAGGACAAGGGGAAGGGGCATCTCCTTGCCGTGATCACTGAAATGGCGACAAATGTCCACTCCTCCTTTTCGACTCCTTTGGGGGCAGAAGCTGTGGACTGGCCCCCATAATCATTCTCTACTTTCTCCTTTAGAAATAGGACCTGCCTAGCTAAAGACTACATTTCCCACCCTTGCGGCTCAGAGTGACTTTCGACTATGTGGTGGATGTGAGTGTAAATGGTATGTGAAACTTCCAGGTCTGTAACCGCCAAAGAAAAAGATAAGCCATTTTCTACCCCTCACCTCCTCCCCTCTTCCCCCTCATCTGGAAGGTGGCCGTGATGGCAGGGGCTGGAGCCGCCATTGTGGTCCACGAGAGGGAAGGACGTTCTGCCGAAGTGGTCGGGCAACACACTGAAAGCAGCCCAGGTCCCTGGTGAGTGCGGAGCCACCACTGCAGCCCAGGATGACGCCCGGACTGTGAGGATAGACAGTGACGAGCTTCTCCCTCATTTAAGCCATGGTCTTACAGTTTCCTAGTCACGGTCATGCCGTCATGGCAGCACAGATCTCAGAGCATCAAGAGTCCTGAGCACCTTCACTGCCCACACTGCAGACCCCAGACGTTCTACCCTCTGCGGACCCCCTTCGGCTGCAAACTGAAGCCCCTGCCTCCTAATTTCCCGCTGACTCTGCTCCTGCCCTGGCCTCTCTCCCACCAACCAAGCTGTACCATGCCAAATGCGCCACCCTGTGGCCAGCCTGGAAACTGTCCATCTTGGTGCTCTTGGAAAATCCTGCCCATGTGAGGATGCCTGTTTTTTTTTTTTTTAAGTTTATTGAGGTAACATTGGTTAATACAATCACATGATTTGGGGATGGGTGTGCATTATAATTTGACATCTATTTCTTCTACTGTGTGATGACCACCCACAGTCCAGCCCACTGGTTCTTGAACAGACTTAATTTTACTCCTAGATAGTTCCGTGGAGGTCCCTCCTCTCCTACACCCTGTCACCTTCGTGTCTCCCTGTCTCCGTTCCGCGTTTTCATAGCTCCACTAGAACCGAGCAAGTTCCCTCCAACCTCTACGTCCTACGTTTGTGGCGATTCTGTAAGGCAGAAAGGGGACCAGAGAGAGTGAGCGAGCTGGCCGGGTCACGCGGCGGCTTCTCCAGAGGAAGCAGAGAGTGACCCTGGTGGAGAGGATGCACCGCTGACCTCTGGCCTGCAGACAGAGAACAGCGGGAACCCTCGGTCGGCCAGCCCACGGAAATGCCTCTGTCAGAGCTGGGGAATCTCATTCCTTCATTCATTCCACAGACGCTTACTGAGCACCTGCTGTGTGCCCCGTCCATCCCCGATGCTGGAACCGAAACCCACCCGCCCTCTCCCACTCGGAGCTCACAGGTTTGTGTCGGAGCCACGATGAGGGGGCCCGGAAGAGTCCCCCGAGCTGAGCTGCGGTCACCCGCTTCCTGGATAAGGTGATTTGTAAGCCGAGATGTAAAAGATGAAGAGAAGGCAGGGAGGTTCACAGGGAGGGGGCAGCAGGGGCTGAGGCTCAGAGGGGGTCGCGGTGGTTTTGAGGCCTTGAGGGTGGTCCAGAGCAGGGGAGATGAAGTCTGGGAGCAAAATGTGGGAATGCAAGGTCAAGGGCACCGGGGAGCCAAGGGAGGCTTGGGAGAGGGGAAGAGTGAGATCGGATTTGCCTTTGAGGAAGATCAAGGGCAGAGGGCCGGGAAAGCCAAGTCTGGAGGCGGGTCCAGGTGGGCGAAGGCCCAGGATCCAGCGGCGCCTCCCCCAGGACCTCGCGGCTCCTGGGCGCGGGCAGGAAGGAGAGCGGGAGCCGGTACCTGGCAGCCAAAAGCCAGCAGCTAAGGAGCCCGGTGAGGCGGGAGCTATTTTTAGCAGCCGCTCCTCGGGACGCCTAATCGCTGCGGCCGCCTCCCGCCAGGCTGCCATGGAAACGCTCAACGCCACTGCCGGGAGCTTGGGCCTGTCCCAGTCCGCGCGGCCCGCCCCCCCAGCCCAGGGCAAGGACGCTGCGTGGCCGCGGCCGGGGCGGGGCCCCGCGTGCCTCCCGCACCGCGCCCAGCAGTGCGACCCGGGGGCGACTCTGCCCCTCGCTGGGCTTTCATGGACGTGGATGTCATAGTGGGCGCTGGAGGCTGGGCGCCTGGTTCGAGTCCTTGCGGGGCCAGCCGGAGGACGGCGACCTCAGGCCTTTTCCAACCGTTTTTGGGGTCTTGGTTTCTCATTTTTAAAACGAGTCGCACCCCTGTGTACCGTGGGGTCCTGGGGTGTCTGAGTTCGAAACCCAGTGCCTGGCTCCAGTGATTTCGGCCACCCACTGAGCACCTGCTGTGTGCCAGGCACCCCCCCGCCCCCCCAAGCTTTCCATCCCTTGAATTCACCCATTTAATCCAGAGGCATGTTGCAGATGAGGCCGTTGCTGCACACAGGTTAAGTGTCTGCCTGAGGTCACGCAGCTCGGACGCGGGGCAGCCACCGGTGAAGCCGGCTCTGGGACCTCAGCCTCAGCTACACACACATTCACACGGGCCCACGAAGGGGGCACAGCTGCCCCAGCAAGGCCTCCTGGACGGTGGCCTCTCAAGCAGGCAGGTACACGCCCCTCGCAACCCCCCTTGCAGGACTAGCCTTCTGGCTTCCCTCCGCCAGGGTGCATACCGGGATGCTGAGGCCTGGATGGGAGAGCAAGGGCCCGGGGCTCAGCCCTGGAGTTCCGGCCTCTCTCGCCACCCAGGAGAGCCATTACGGAGGGAGGGCCGGTGAGCACCCGGCCCAGGGCAACCTGCCAGCCACTGGCACCCATGGCTATTTCGGGCAGCTTCACTCGGGCAGGTTGACAGGGACAGGCTGGAGACAGGAAGGAGGGGTCCAAGCTGGGGAGGGGAGCACGAAGCCCCAGCCTGGGCCAGGACAGCGCTGCCCAGTGGGGACGGGGCAGAGTGGGCAGGAGCAGGCCTGCCGCCTCCCCGCTGGGCGCCTCAATTTCCTCAGGGGTCCCCACCTCCCAGGGGCCGTGGGACAGAGGGAAGCATCATGCCCGTTCTCCCCCGACCCCAGCAGGGTCCCGCCCGTCTGTATTTAAGATTTGGATATTTTGTTTCACAGGGACTTGTTTTTGCGTTCCCTTGGATTCCGTAAAACATGGCTGAAAACCGCATTTCTTCCGCTGTTTGTTGGCGCCTCCTTAAGTTTGGCCTGAGGCAAGTGACTCGCTCACGCTGCCCTAATCCCAGACCAGCGACAGTCACAGTCACGTTTGCTCAGGACTGAGCCTGGCACAGAGGTAAGCCACAGACGGTGGTGATAAACGTAGCTAACATTGCAGAAGGGCCGAACGCCACAAACCACACCAAACGCTACATGCCCCCAAGGCTGGTTGTCGTTGCCGTTGCCGTTGCCGTCAGGAGCCCGCAGCCTCGGCGGGGACCTCGGGCTTTGGCGGACCCACCTAGAGGACCGCGGGCTGCGCTGCGTGGCCCCAGGTGTCATCATCAACCCTGGGCCGGGAAGACGCAGGCGAAGGGAGGGAAAGCAGGCGTGGAGATGCTCGCTCACGGTGCCCGCAGCTGGATCCCGCCCCCTCCGTCCGCCCCGCCCCCCGCCTGCCCCTCCGCCATCAACGCGGCCTCCGAGATTGCACCCTAGGAGGAGGTGCTGCAGGCTGGCGCCGCTGCCCCGAGTCCGGCTGGGGGATAGAGGCTCACGAACGCCGGCCCCCCACCCTTCCCCAGGCACCCGGGGAGGACCAGGTTTCCGTGACCCTCCCTCTCCCAGGGGCAGCAGCACGCGCGACACTCTGATGGTTCCCGGACTGCAGGCAGAGGGCGGGCTGGTGTGTGAGGCTGGGGGTTAGAGGGAGATCGACCTGCAACCCACAGGTACTGCTGTGGGGACATGGGGCGTGTGGGGCAGGCCCCCAGGTGTGTGCAAAATATACATGCCTGCGGCAGGTGCTCGTGCGTGTGTGCGTGTGCACGCGTGTGCACAGGGCGAACTTGAATTCTAAGGTGCCGCGGGGCCTTTGCACTGCCCAGCAGGGGGCGCCGTGCCCTTGCAGTGGGGCGGGCAATGGAAGGAAGAGGAAGCGGTTCAGAGGAAGTCGGTTCCTTGTGGTTGTTAACATCAGTTCTTACAACCCAGCCCGTGTTTGCCATCTGCTGCCTCACACCGTCTCAGGGAGACAAATCTACCTCTGGGAAAGGCTCCTGCCCCTGGCCCTGGCCTCGCTCGATTCTGCCAGTGGCCGGGCCGAGGAAGGGTTAGTCCTCCAGGGTCGCCTTACAAACCCTGCAGCATTTATTGGGTAGCTACTGCATGCGACACTCTATTAGCTCAAGGTGTCTCCCTCGAGGAATTCATCCCAACACAGGGGGATGTTTCCTCCTCCCTTTTTCCAAACGACAGCACTGAGGCTCAGAGAGGGAACGCGACTGCCCGCAGTGGCCCGGCAGGGCCAGGCGTGGGACCCCCCCAGCCAGCCACCTCCCAACCTCTAATAAACTCCTGAGAAGCGCTGGGCACACGGCCGCAAGGACACTCTTTATCTGTCCAGATCGGGCCGGCTCGGCAGTCGATAATTAATTCTGAATTTTCCCCATTTATCACAGTGGCAGGAGCCCGAGTGCTCAGAAAGCCGATCCGGGGCCCCTGTGCCCCTTGGCTCCCCGGAGTCTGGCAAGTGACTTGGGCAAAGGACCGTCACCCAGCCTGAGAGGGGAGGGTGCTCCTGGCTCCCACTCCCTCACGCTGGGTGATTAAATGCTGTGCCATCCAGCGGTGACCATCCGAGACCCCGCCCCAGCCTTCCCGATGCCCGCTGAATGAACGATAGTCTAAATAATTAATGCTGCCAAGGAAAAGACCAGGACGGCGTGAGGATGAAACCCGGGGAGTGGGACCTCTTTAGGGTCTCCCCAGGGGAGTCACACTGGACTGCAAAGTGGAGGCTGACGTGGGAGGGGCGGGGAGAGGGCCCTGGGCGCAGGGCAGGAGCACAGTGCACGTGCTCGGGGCTGGGAGGCTCCTCCCCAGTGGGGCCCGGAGGCTCCTCCCCGGTGGGGCCCGGCAAGGGGTTGGCGGGCTGAGCTCAGAGTGCACGTGTGGTCAGCGCCAAGCCGGCACCCCCAGGCCTAGGCCTGGAGCCCTCACAGTGAGGCCAGCAGCCGTCAGTAGACAGCTAGGGGCCGCCTGGGGAAGTTTCCCCAGTGACCCGGGGGCTGGCAGTGAGGCTGTTTCTAACCCCAGGTGAGTCAGACAGCAGGCCGGGCTCTGGGAAGTTTTTTTTTTTTTTTTTTTTCTTACAACTGTTTTCCCCTCAGAAGATTCTTTCAAACCCATCGGTCACGGGGATGAGTCAGGATTCCTCTGCCAGCCCGCAGCCTATCCCACGTGAGCAGTTCTTGGTCTGGCCACCCCAAACACCTCCGTCCTCGGGCAGGTGGGGAAACTGAGGCCCAGGAAGGGACAAGGACCACCCAGAGGAGGACTGTGGGCTCAGCTCAGAGGAGGAGTTTCCGGGGTCCCAGGAGTGGCCCCCCGCCCTGCAGCTTCCGTCTCTTCTGCTAGCCACACGAGGGCCCGCGGCTGGGTGTCCGGCCACCACAGTGCCCCCAGTGCCCTGCAGATCGGAGGTGCCGAGCCAGTGATTGCAAAGGGGATGGCCCCGGCAGCCCCAGAGGTCATGCTCAGGGTGTCAGGGTCCTTTGTGATAGGGGACATGAGAGACAGACACAGGGACATGGAGAGACTTAGAGAAACAGATACCTGGAGGGAAACAGAGGCAGAGATGGAGGCAGAGAAACCCAGACACAGCTACCGGAGAGAGGCCGGAGAAGAGACACAGAGACGCAGCGCGGAAAGCGATGAGCAGGGAGCAGGTGTGTGGAGAAGACACGGGAAGATGCAGAGACGGGGGGGGGGGTGGGGGGGGGGAGAGAGAAAGGGGGTCGGGACCACCGCTAACCTGTACGGGAGCCTTTGCCTGGATTACAAAAGGGCCCCCGTCCTGGGGCCCTGTCACCCCCTCGGCTGGGAGCTTTCGTGCGGTGCACAGCCTGCCCCGCAGCCCGGAGCCGAGTCTGTCTCGGAGTCTCCGGCAGCCGGCGCGGGCCAGGCGCAGAGTCGGCGCTGATAATCGCCCGTGGCACAAACGGACAGAGTTAGGGATGACGGAACCCGGCCGGGCCCCACAGGGAGAGCAAGAGCGAGAGGGGGACAGACAGGCGGCGGGACTGAGGCAGGGAGTCTGGGCCCCTGCAGTTTCTGGGCCACACAGGCCTCCTCTGGGAACCGCCTGGATTTACTGCCACCCAGGAAGAGTCCCCTTGACCTTCTGGGAGCGCGAACCGGGTGGGCAGCCAAGGCGGGAAGCGGCCCCTCCCCAGGACGCCTCGGGCCCCGGCGAGAGTCGGTGGCTGCCAAGTCTCACCCGAAACTCCTTGCAGCCCAGACTTGCTCCTGGGGTGGAGCCAGGAGCCTGGGAGGCTCCGGGGTGGGAGTGGGGGGCAGGCTTCCCCCAGTCCAGTTTCGCAAGCCAGAGACGGGAGGCAGCTGGCTTAGGGTCCCCCAAAATAGGAGTCAAGGGAAAGGCATTCCTGGCAGAGGGAACGGCTTGTGCAAAGGCCTCTGGGTGAGCGAGAGGGCGGGGCAAGAAGTGCTTGGTCATCACGGATCTGAAACTTGACTTTGTTCTCAGTCTTTTATTCAACACACTCTGAGAGATTAGATGTTCCCTTGGTACCTAGGCCCAAGTGGTCCTAGGAGGCCCCAGAGACGACTCCTCAGAACTCCCGTTCCGTGGGCCAGGGGTGGGCCAGGAGGACGGAGGCCGCGGGACCCAGCGGCGGCTTGGAGAGAGATGCAGAGCCCACGTGGAGCGGAGGCATTAGGGGAGGGCCTTGAAATGTTAGGGGTGCGCCAGGTGAAAAAGACTGGAAAGAGCATTCTGGGTGGAGAACAGCGTATGCAAACGTCTAGAACTACAAAACGACCAGACACGTGCTGAAATCAAGTTAGAGAGGACGGTGGCACCGTGGCTCCCAAGTGGTCAGGGCCGGACCGGAGAGGGAGGGAGGTAGGGCAGCAGAAACCCAGAGGGCGGCGGAGCCTCTTCTTAGACGATCAGAAATGGCCGTGCCAAGAAGGGGCACTGGAGCTGGGGTTTTGAGGGATGGATAGGAGCTTGCAGAGACGGCAGGGCATGCAAACGGGGCAGAAGGGCTGTGGCCAGAATTCAGGGAACATGCTGACGGAGTAGCAGGAGGGAAGACTGCAGGAGCAGAGCGAGTCAGTGCGGGGCGTCTCCAGACCCCAGCTTGGCAGCTGGCCGGCCACGCAAGGCCAAGAAGCCCGGGACAGTTCCCCTCCGCTCCACCAAGCCCTGTCAGGCCTGCGCCCGCCGCGGTCATCTCTCCTCCTTGGGTCACAGGTTACTGTCCACTTTGGCCCATGAGGACACCTGGCAGGGGACACGTTCCACAACGTGGCTCTGGCACATCAGGGCTGGCTCGTGCCTCAGTTTCCCCATCTGGGAGCCACTTTTGCTGTTTGTGCTCATCTCAGGACTGGGAGGCCTTCAACGAATGATATGAAGGAAGAGAAAACAGGAAAAAAGGAAGGGAGAAAGGAGAGGGAGAAGGGAAGGAAGGAGGGAAGAAAGGAAGGAAGGAAGGAAGGAAATGAAGGAAGGAAGGAAGGAAGGAAGGAAGGAAGGAAGGAAGGAAGGAAGGAAGGAAGGAGAAAATGGAGGGGAGGAAAGGAAAACAGAAGGGAAGGAAAAGGCAAGGGCAGGAGGGAAAGGCTTTGTTCCCGCCTCCAGGCACCGCCTGAGACAGGTCCAACATTATTACTCCAGAACACGCCAGAGCTGTCGAGGCTTAAGAAACGGGTGACGATTTGCATGTGATTTGCATTCAATTTGCATGCTGTTTGTTAAATGTCAAAATGCCCAGAAAATGCTTTCCCCTACCTCATCCCTAGTCAAGAAGCAGGAAACCCACCCCCCTTCCTCCATCAGAGACCCCCCCCCCCGCATGGGCCCGGGGCTGCTGGACCAGCAGCCAGGAGGGCAGTGACCTTGGATGTCCCATCTGTAAAATGGGCCGTAATCACAGCCACCACTGGCCCTAAGAAGTGCAGCTGGCAGCCTACACTAAATCAAGGCCCTGTGAGGATGTGGCGCAGACCGTGGCACGGAGTTGGGGTGACTGCTAAAAGCCCCACTTTCCTGCTGGGCCCTGGGGAACAGGTTCCAGAGTGTGTGCAGGTGGATGGGCAGGTATGTGCGCATGACCCAGTGACGCACAGAGGCCCAAACCAGGCAGGAGCAGGGCCTGCACTGCCTCTCCCAGTGTGCCCTGGGTGCCTGGGAACCACCACAGGCCTCAGTTTCCCCACTGCGGAAAAGGAGGCTGGAGGCCCTGCTTTAGGAGACCCAGGAGCAGGCACTGGCGTCTTTGGGTCCTGGGCTTGGGTTGGGCACCCAGCGGGGATGGGGGGACAGCACTAAGCACCCCAGGGCACCCTGCTGCACTTCCGGCTGTCTGCAGGAGGGAAGTGGGGGCCCTCTCTCCCGCTGACTGTCTGTCCCCCGTCTACCCCCATCCCCTGGTGGCCCAGGGAGGTACCTGCACTGGCGTCACTGAGGGGAGGTGAACGGGGCCCAGAGGCCTGGCGCCAGCCCCGCAGTGGGCGAACGCATGGTCTGAGGGTGCCCTCCCCGCGGTCACGAGTTCTTACCCACCTGGCCCTGCTCTGGGCCCTGTGGCCAACACGGCTCTTCATTAGAACATCGTTTCCTCCCAGACGCCGCACCTCTGCCCTGCGCCCGCCCCTGCCTGGAGTCCCCCCACTCCCAGGGTCTGCACCAAGGACCTGACACCAGGCGGCCGCAGGTCGGAGATCCCACTGAGGCCCGGCGTTCTATGGTGGTCTCGTACCCAGACTTCCCACAAAACCCCTCCTGGAATACCCCACAAAGCACATCCCATGCGTGCCTCAGAGCCCTACCTGGCACAGGAGCCCTCAGATCCCCACGACTCTACCAGAGCCCTTCAGACGCAGCTGGGCGACGCTGTGCAGGCGGAGAGGAAGTGGGATTTAAGGGGAAGGGGGCGCCGCTTGGGGGGGGGAACAGGTATGAAGTGGGGAGGTGTCTGGGGATAAGGGTGGCACACGGGGGGGTCACTGGAGAACTGGGAGAGGGCTGGAGGCCCCCAGTCTCCACCTTTAGTCATCTGAGATTTCCTGAGGGCCTGGCTGCACCCCGCAGCCAAGACTGTTCACAGTAGTGGGGGCTCGTGGGAGCCCGAAAGAGGACAAGGTGCTCGCTGGCTGGGCAGGAGGGCATCCGAGAAGACTTCCTGGAGGAGGCGGGAATCCCAGGTGTGTTGGCGCCGCCGGTACCTTAGGCGGGGGCATAGCCTGGGCAGACGCGTGGCCGGAGAGCGTACAGGTGGGGGCGTCCTGCCCCGCACCCCCCTCGCCCCCATGCTTCTCTTTGTGCGATATCCTGACGCCCACGGGAGCCTCCTGAGGTGGCACAGTGCTCCCACTGCAGATGGGGCACTGGGGGCCCCAAAGGGGGCCATCCTGCTGGGATGGCCTCAGAGTCACACAGCACAGCCTGGCCGGCTGGGGTGGGGGCGGGCAGGAGGCGGCGGTGTCCAGGGCCAGTGTGGGGGAGGGGCTCCACCAGGAGGGTCCAAGGCAGTGGGCATCAGCTGGGCAGGCCAGTGTTTCACTGTCCACCAGGTTGTGAACCCAGAACCTGGAACAGCAGGAGGACGCAGATGACCACCTCGATCTAGGCCGTTGGGACGACAAAACCCCAGCCCTCTGGCCAAGCTGCCTTCCCTTTTCCCCAACATCCCTTACCGACGTGCACAGCGACACCTGTAGCCAGCTTCCCGATGGCCCTGGCTGCCCTCCAGAAGGGACAATGATAGCCCTTAGCCACAGGTGGCTGGCCATTCTGGGTCTTTTAAACCTGCTTAGTGGCAGTCACAGGAATTGCAGGCAAAGAGCAGGATTAAGCCAAGCCTGCCAACCAGAGCCCCGCCCTTTCATTGTAAGGAGCAGGCAAGCAGAGCCCAGAGAGGCAGAGAGACTCGCCCAAGATCACACAGCAAGTCAGGGAACATCATTCGTATTAGTCTAAAAGTAAGGGAGAAGGCAAGGGTAGCGTCCTCGCCCAAGGGGCAAAAAGCTCGGGGGATGACGGTCAACAGGTGAGTCCTTTCTCTCTGGGCTTCATTTTCCCCATCAATCCGTGAGGTCTCTGGAGTGACTTACCCCCTGACGGCGCCCCCCACCGCAGCCTGCTCCTTCGGCCAGCATCTTCGGTCCCCTTGGTCCTGGCTCCGCCTCCTCCAACCCAGACTACCTGAAAGCGGGGGACAGAAAGGCACAGGTTGCAGGCCAAATGCAGCCCTCAAGGCCTCCCTGCCTGCTTAGTGTCCAGCCCAAGCATCTTCTCACACCTCCCAGCATTCACCTGCAGCCCGGATGCCCTCCCCCCGGCTCCCAGGCATGGCCAGGGCTCCAGGGGGGTGTCCCGAGCAGCCCCGTCCTCCCCTCCAGACACGATGCATGCCGCATACTCACTGAGCACCTACTATAAGCCAGGCGCTGAACTGGGGACACGGCAGGGAACAGGGTGGGCAACGAGGCCCTCATGAAGTGGACAGGAATAGGGCCAGAAAAACCATACAGATGCAGAGAAGTCAGCTGGTAAGTGCCAGGGAGAAAGGTAAAGCGGAGTGCGGGGGAGGGGTGTCTGCGGGATGCATCAGAAACAGCGTGGTCAGGGCAGACTGCCCTGCGGTGGCACCTGAAGCAAAGGCACTAGGAGCCGACGGGGGAGGGGGGGAGGAGGAGCAGGAAAACATTCCAGGCTGAGGGAACAGCCGGGGCAAAGGTCCTGAGGCAAGACCCTGCCCAGGGAGTTAGAGGGACACGGCACCTACTTATAAGCTGACGTTAATCATATATTTATTTGGTTTCTTGTCTCTCTCCCCCACTGACCTGACCGGGGGCTCTGCGAGGGCAGGCCTGGTCTGTCTGAGTCACCACTGGGTTCCAATGCCCAACACATGACCTGGCACACAGTAGGCATTCAATAAATGCTTCCTGTATATCGAATGATGAGCATGGTATGGGGACATTTATGTGTCATCCAGCTGCCAGGCCTTGTAGGAGAATGGCCTCTGCCAGCCCCAAGTCCCAAACCCCCATCGGTTCCCATTCCACTGTCACCCCTGCCCCCGGAGGCGCTCCCTTCTGAAGGCCTGGGGAGGCGGGCTCTCTCCCCAAGCACACACACCCACACACACACTGAGTCTCCAGGAGCAGCAACTGAGGCTCCTGCTCTCAAAACGTCACCCCAGGCTTGGCAGAACGAAGCCTCTAGGGCAGCGGTCCCCAACCTTCGTGGCACCAGGGACCGGCGCTCCTATGAGAACCTAACGCCTGATGATCTGCGGCGGGGCTGAGGCGGTGATGCCCGCGCTGGGGAGCGGCCGCCAATGCAGATGGAGCTTCGCTCGCTCGCCCACCACTCACGTCCTGCTGTGCGGCCCGGTTCCTAACAGGCCACGGACGGGGACTGGTCCACAGACCAGGGGTTGGGGACCCCTGCTCTAGGATTCCAGCCGGCGTGACCTCCATAAACTCCAGGGTGACACATATGGCTCCACTGTGTCCCCTGCCCATCACCTCCTAGGTGGTGTCTGTGTGGGGCTCGGGGACCAGCCCCGGCCCATCTCCCTCACCTCATTGTCTCACTCACCAAGCACCAGCCTCCACTGTTCCCACGGCCTAGATGCCGCTCTCTGGCCAGCAGACTTCCCGGGGGACCCAGATGGCCAGGTTGGAGTAGAGACAGCGAGCATCGGAATGGGAGTGAGGGGTGGACAGAGGTGGTGGAGGAGATGGATGGAGGACGAGAGATTCAGAGAGACAGAGACACAGAGGAAAACCGAGACAAATGGACAGAGAGACAAAGATGGAGAAACGCAGAGAGGAAGAAAAACACAGAGAAAACAGCACGGAGGACAATGGACAGACGCAGAAGTGGACAGAGCCCTGGAGGCAGAAAGAATGAATGACAGGACGTGGAACACCAGGACGGCACCGTGGAGAGAGGGGGAGCGCGCGGAGGCCGGGAAAGGGGAGGCCGGGAGCGGCCGCAGGGAAGGAGGAAAGGAGGAAGTCGCGGGGGCGGGGCGGGGGGGCATCCAGCTGCCCTCCGGGCCGCACTCAGGGCCCCCTCCCGCCCTCCATCCTCTGCCAGCCCGCCACACAGCAGCAGAGCTGGACGAGGCGTGCTAGGGGGCAAGACGGGCGCGGAGCCCGCCCGCCTGGAGCGCAGCCAGGCCCTCTTGCCCCCCGCGTCCGTCCCGGGCCCTGCCTGACCTGACCCACGGTCCACCTGGGACCCCAGCCAGGCCCTCTGGTGCCCCGCTGTCTGCCCCCAGCCCTGCCTCACGCCCGCCCGACCCCGGCAGGCCCTCCCCTCCCAGCCCGGACCCACTCTCGCCCCAGGACCCTGGCCCCACGCCCGCCCCCGGCCACCTGGGGTCGCTGACGAGCAGCAGCACGGAGCCGTCCTGCAGGCGCACGTCGCGCACCGTCTGGTGGTCGTCCAGCCGCCGCGCGTTGTAGTAGAAGGTGCGTTTCCAGGAGCTCACGCCCTGGCCCACCAGCTGCGCGCGCAGGTCGCTGAGCGTGTCGCGCGGCCGCACGGTGAGCGGCAGCAGCAACGCCTCGTCCGCCAGGTGCACCTTGATGTGGTAGCGCTTCCAGCGCGACAGGCCCCGCCGCAGCCCCTCCATGGCGCCCGCCGGGCGCTCCGCAGCGGCCCCGGCCCGCGCGCCCTGCGCACCCGCCCGACCGGCCCGGCCGCCCGCCCCCGCCCCTGCCGCGCCCCGCCCTCCCGGACACGCCCGGTGTGCAGGACGGAGGCCCGGCGAGGGCGGGGCGCGCAGGAAGGGCCGACGGGGGGCTCCCGGCCCCCACGCACAGACGCCCCTCTATTTATACACAAATTTAGCATCTGCTGGAATCGCCAGGGATGCCTGCGAACAAAAGGCACAAAAAGGATACACATCATAAAGATAAATACGTAAATACACAATGCATCCGAGGGAGAGAAAAAGGAGGCAGACTGGTGGCTCTCCTAGAGATGAATGAAGGTCAAGGGAGGTCTCCCGGAGGAGATGGCATTTGAGTTCAGTTCTGAAGGAGAGGGAGTGAGCCAGCCATGCAAAAGGTCATGAATCACGAGTACTGTGGGCTGGGCTGGAAACAGACTGTGCAAAGGCCCTGGGGCAGGACTCAACTGGGCTCATTAGAAGAGCAGCGAGGAGGCCTGGGTGGCTGGAGCAGAGCCAGCGTGGGGGACAGGGAGGAGGGGAGGGCAGGCAGGGGACGGGGCAGCTCGTGCAGAGCCGCGTGGGCTTCTGGGAGGACTTGGGCTTCGCCCCAGGGAGGTGGGGGCCTGGAGGGCTCTGGGCAGAAGGGGTCACCACTCATTCATTTATTCCCTTATTTCCTTCGAGACACATTCAGCGAACGCCTACTCTGTGTCTGGGCTGGGGTGCTGAATGCCTGGCACCACAGAAATCACGGCCGAGGACCCTGCCCTTGAGGCTGAGGACACAGACACTCCCAGCCCAGTGGGGTCAGGGCTGCAGTAGGCGAGACCCCATGCTGGGAAGGGCCAGCAGGTGAGGATGGCTTCCCAGATGGGTGGGCGCTGGAGCTAGGATGTCGGCAGATGAATAGGGGTTCAACACGCCCATAGTCGCTGGCTACATGGTTCAGTGTGTGCCTAGTCGGGAAAGGCGGGGGACAAGGCCATGGCCAACGGAGGCCATGGGAGGCTTGTGAGCAGGGGCTCACCCACCCCCACTTCCATGCTGCCCCCCTCACCCTCGCAACCCCTTCCTCAGGTGCTGCCTGTCTGTCCAGGAGCATGTACCCAAGCACCTTCTTCCTGAAAGCCTTCCCTGATTGCTGTCCGCTCGTCCCACTGCCATAGCCGCCAGGACAGGACTGACCAGTTCTGGGCATCCAGGATGCGGGCTTGACCTTGATGATTCAAAGTCTGCACTTAGAAGCCATTTAAGATGGAGCCCATTGCGAACTCTTCCTCCAGCAGTGGCCGGGAGGGAGGGAGGGACAGTGAGGCCAGAGCAGGGCAGTGGACAGAGCGTGGGCGCTAATCTTGACCTTGACTTTCGGAAGTTCCTCCTTGGGCCTCGCTGGTCCCCTCTCCCCGGTGGGTTTGCTGTGATGGTAGAGCACTTAGAAGTGTCCCTGAATTCAGCACAGTCACTCATAATTGGCTGTGCTGAGAGAATAATCAGAAAGAAAGGCAATTTCACTCTTCGAAAAAAGCAAATAAAAACAAAATTATCAGACAGGAAAAGCCCTGCTACTAAGTGACAGGTGGTCTTCTAGGTACTCGATTTAAAAAATGGAATGCTTCCCTTAATTCTCAAATGTCTCCATTATCTCTCATTTTACAGATGAGTAAACTGAGGCAGAGAGAGAGTAAGTGACTTCCTTGAGGATACACGGTGAAAAACAGCAGAGCCAGGATTTGAACCTTAGCCACCTGGCTTCAGCGCCATGCTGTTGTTCACTGACTGTGCAGCTTATCAGATTTTAGAAAGAGATTTTAAAGGTGGCTAAAAGCAAAGTAAATCCCAGGCAGATCTCCCCTCCCAGAAAAACAAAACAAAACAAAACAAAACAAATCAAAACTATAAAACTACTAGAAGAAACCATGGGACTTAAAAATAATAACCCTAGTTTATTGAAGCATGACACTAAACTTTGAAGCCTGTAATTAACTGACTATGTACAAATATAAAATTCTTACACACACACACGCACATACATACCAGGTCAACAAAGTCAAGGAGAGTCTTCTCCGAAACATGATAGACAAAAGGCTGATTTCTTTAATGTGTAAAAAGCTCCCAGAAATCAATAAGGACCAACAAACCAAAAGAAAAAGAGACAAAAGACATGAACAATTTTTTAAAAGGAAAAAGAGTCTCTTCTAACCATGAGAGGAAGCTCGTTCTCACTCATAGTAAACCAGATATGAAATACAGCTACTATGAAATACACTTTTAAAGTAAGCCTATCAGGTTGCTGAAGATGAACGAGTTCGATAACTGTGTGGGTGGGGATTGGGGAAGAGCCATCTTGCACATTGGGGTTCTGAGTGTGAAATGGGGTGATCTCTCTGAATAGCTATTGAAATGATAGGCCACCTAGATCCCTCCGGGAGCCCACCGGTGTGTCGGAGGACAGGTTATATAGCACAGTGCACATGCTGAGTGATGTACATCTAACCCACAGCAAACTGTGAAGATATGTCATCGAATGAAGTTGGGAAACTGAGGCCCAGAGAGGGGAAGTGGGGGAACGGGGGTGTGTACTCTCTCCAGGTAAGATGGGCAGGCTGGCTCTACCTGCAGAACCAGGCCAGCCCCAGCCACCTCCCTTGCCAGGCCAAGCTCTGGGACTTGCATGTCACACTTGGTGTCTAGAACAGATCAGAGCAAGGCCCAGGGACAGTCGGCTTTAACATATGGACACCAAGCCGGCCACGCTGAGCCCTGTGAGTGTTGGGTGCCAGTTCCAATTAATTCTGACTTTCTCATTAAGCTGTTAGGGAAAGCCAGGTGGCTGTGGGCAGCAGGCCCTCTGCCTGGGCCGCTGGATTAGAGGAACCATGGTTTCTGCCTGGAGACACTATTATCTGTCACGAACAATTATGGAAGAGCCAGGCAGACAGGGACAAGCTGGAGAACCCCTGAGTGCTGGAAGTGGAGAAGCTCAGAACCGCAGTTCACCAAAACCACAGACACCCAGCATCCCGAAAGGCCTGGAGTTCTAGGTCCTCAGAGTATTCGCTCCTCCCAGAATATCCTGAACATTCTAGAATTGGAGGGCTCTCTAGTATAAGGGTCAGGGTTCCAAGTGACAATCAACACACATCACTTCCGGCTGGCTGAGGGGGCAAAGGAATGTTGGGGGAGGTGTGAGGGAGTTCAGAGAATCAATGGGATGTGACCAGAACAGGTTTTTAAAACGGGCCAGAGATTGTGGGTCCTCTGAGTACCTGCATGGCCCAGTCCGCAGGCAGATAGGGAGGGAGGGAGGGAGGGTGGGTGCCGTGCCAACTTGACCCCGGGGGTGACGCAGCCACTGAACATGGCTGAATTCCGGGATCACAGATGCTTGGCCTCTTGCAACAATTCTAGATAAGTTTCTTATCTAGAATTGTCCCTCGTGAACTGCAAGCCCAGAGGCCCATACGATGTTTTTTAAAAAGAATTGGTAAATGAGAGTTTCCACATAAGAAGTTGGTGCCTCGCCGAGTCCCCAGTCCACATGGCAGCGTGGGCCCTCCATGGACAGGATGTGAATTCCCTACAGTCCCTGCCAGGGCCGATGCACCCACTGAGCCCCAAAGGCCAGCTTTGTCCTCTGCGGACCAGTAACAGTACTTACTTTGTACCCTTGTTTTGATCAAGAAAGTGAGTCCCAAGGCAGCTGTTTGCCAAGGTTCCCCCCAGGGAGAGGCTGAAAAGGCTTTGGAAAAAGCAAACGGCATCCCTTTGTGCTTTAGGACGTCATCCCATTGGGTGCCTGCCACCAATCCTATGAGGTTGGTACTGTTGCTCCCCCGTTTCTCAGAAGAGAAAATTGAGGCCCGCAGCAAGAAGCCACGCCCCCACGGCCACGCAGGAAGGCGGAGCAGAGCCCCTGGAACTGGGCAGGCCTGAGCTAGCAGGAGGGCTCAGGTACCTCTCCACCTGGCGGGGGAGGGGGGGGTGCCCAAAGCAGAATGTGGCGTGGGGAGAGTGGCTTTGCGAAGGAAACAGGGACAGGTTCGGACTTTCTTCTAAGGGCAAATGAGGAGCCGTGCGAGGCTTTGGAGCGAGACTGTCATGATCTAATTTGTACGTGAGAAAGGTCCCCGACAGCGGAGAAGCTACTTTAGAAGATGGACACACTGGTCTTTGGCTAAGAAAGGCCTCAGTCTTGCTCGGTCGGCTCCACGAACACGCGTCCTCGCCTCTCCACGGAGCGTTTACCCGGGGTTTCCACGGAGGACTCCGGGCCCCAGGAAGTGCCCCGTACATGTTTCAGGCCTCGAGTTCCTTGGATGACTCAATGCAGAACTGCCAGGGAAGGCGCCCGGAGAAGGCAGTGGCAGGTTCCTGTGCACAGACACGACACACGGAGTCACCCCTCCTGCCCAGACACACACAGGGGCGCACGCGAACACACGCTCCAAGACCGGTGCGGACGCACGCACTTCGAAGGGATACACGTGGGCGCTGGCCGGTGCAGCACAGGTGTGCACCTGAGACTCGCGCGCATGACCTAGGGCTTTGGCCTGGGGGAGCCGGGTTGGGGGGGCTCCTCCGTTCCAGCCTCCACCTCGGTCCCTCCTCCCTGGGGCCCAGAGCCTCCTGCTGGCAGACCCGTGGGGGAACCGCAGGTCTAGGGAGAGGGACTCGGGCAGCAGGAGGGGCCCAGCAGCGCTGGCTGTGGCGCGGAACGTGGCTCTCGGGCGCCACCAGGTGGGCACAGGGGGCGGGGAGGGGGTGGGGCACGGCGGCCCCCTGGCCCGACATCTCTGCGGGCCCCTCCCTGGGCCCCGCTGTCCTCCTCTGACTGCCTCTGCCTCTGTGCATGTCTGTGCGTCTATTTCCCCGAGTCTGTCTCTTCTTTCCGCGCCCATCTCTGCCATGTCTTTCTCCGTCGCTCTCCCCCGTGCCCTCCTCCGGGGCCCAAGGCCTCTTCCATAACTGAGCCGGGCACCTCCGAAGCCCCCTCCGCACACCCCCTTAGCAGCCGCATCCCCTGCGCGCTGTCCTCCAGCGGCGTCACCCCAAGGGCTGTTGCGGTGACTCAGTCCGCGTGGGGCGTGATGACCAGCCTCCCCGGCTTTGCCTGCCGCCCACTCCCGCCTCCCACGCTCTGGTCTTTGGGGAGGGGAGGGGGCCTCATGCCTGGGGGAGTATGTGGTCCCCCGCTGTGCCTTTGTCCTCGCCCGCAGGGAGCCGCTGAGAAGTGCTGGTCGCGTGGTGGTGGTGGGGTGCAGGGCGTGTGAGGACTTGGCGCCCCGAGCGAGGCGGGCCCCAGGGAGGAAGCTGAGGGGGAGGAATCACCCTCGAACCCTGCTGGGAGGGTGGGGATTTCCTTGCGACGGCCTGACCCCTGAGCAGCCCGGCCCTCAGACGCCTCTCTGTCCCCATGTTTCCCCTGCTCCTTCTGGCCTAGCTCCTCTGAGGCACACGCACTTTCCTTCCAGGGGGCTACTGAGCATTCTGTTCTGTCCTGGAATGCCCTTCCAGTCACCTCCTCCAGGAAGCCAGTCTTGCACCATCCCCTTGACCTCTAGAGAGCGGGTCTGTCAGTTATGGTCATGGCCGTGTCCCCGGCACAGAGCCCACCTCGCAGGAAGTGCCCAAGAGGTGTCTGCTAAACGAGTAAGCTAGAAAAGGCTGAGGTTGCTCTTGAGCCTACATCTCTGATCTTGCCTTGGGGAGGGAGGAGCTTGGCCGAGTGGGCTTCTTCCCTCTGTGCCCCGCTTTCCCAGGGAGAGGGGGTGAAGGGATATTTTCTGGGCCACTTGTGAAATCTATCCTGCTGGGTCTCATTTCAGCCGAGTCTGTAAATATTTGGTCCGCCGTGGCCAGCAGCATCCACGCAGGAGAAGCTTCGGTGCCTTTTACGAGCCTCCCCGTGGGGCCTGGCGCGAGGTTCCTGTGGCTGGGTATGTGGGGCGCCCCGGCAGCTTCCCAGCTGGTTGGCGGGGGCTGGGTAGGACTGTGGGACTGAAGACGCCGCGAGATGCCATCAGTGGCTCCGGCACTTAACCCCACAGCACGCGGCATTCGAGAGGCTGAACCGGGTCCTCTGGCTTTAAAAATTGCTAGTGCAAATTACAGATTCCAGCTGCGATGGAAATGGATGCCAAGTGGCCCCTTTCCCCAGGTCCGAGGCTACACGTGACCCTTAGAGGGAGGGGTTCTGGCAAGGAGGCAGGAGGCCCAGGTTAGACCTGGCTCTTTTGGAGGAAGCACCTGCTCTAAGTAGATGTTGTGTAAAGCACTTCAAATGCATCATCAGCTCGTCGCATCCTCAGACTCACTCAGAGGGGTTCAGTGTCACTGGCTCAAGGTCGTCCAGGTGGTAAAGGGCAGAGCTGAGACCGGAACTCTCACCTGGCTTGGTCTGAAGTCACCCAAGGCTCGTGGAGGCCTCCCAGACAGGGCCACCCCAGTGCTTCTCGACTGTCGGGACCCCAGCAGCGGCTGGAGGTAAGACCTGAATCAGGTCAGGTCTGAGTCGGGGTCTGGGAACCTGCATTTTAAGAAGCACCTCCTTCCACGCCCAGGTAACCATTGCTCGATGTGGTCCTCAGCCCGTTCTCAGTAACAGCGGGTTACTACTGCACGTATCCGAACGTTTGCAGTGCTCCCCGAGTCTCGGCAGGGACCATCTGTCACCTGGTGCTGACTGAGGACACGAGACACAAGGATATGGCAGCCCCATCACACTTCAAACTAGAAGAATTTTCCACCAGGCCTCAAAAGAGCCACAGGCCACACAGGAGATGAAGCGATCTGAAAATCTGACATCGCAGGATTATTATGTGTGTTCTTTCTCTTCGGATTCGATGAGCGTCTACTCATTGTCTACTACATTTCGGGTGTGTCGGCCATGTCTTAATTTTCCGGTTTTTGATGCTTTGCCGCCTGGGCCTCATCCTGGCTCATTACCCCAGACCACGTGACCAAGGTAGGGACGGTCCTACCAGAGTGGAGACCCCGGCCCTAAGTCTGCAAGCCAGGTAAAAAAGCGCCACAGCCCTGCCAACCAACTTTGTGGCTGTGTTTCTAAAACATCAAAAGGCCTTTTTATTTTTTATGTATATAACATTGCATTTGAAATTATTTGACTAAAAGTAACACATGAAATTTAAGCCTGGCAATCATGGCACAGGCTTGGGAATTCCTGCAAAGTGAGAAAATTTAACCTAGGAGTTGTTTTGAAATGTAATGAAATCTTTATGAATACAAAATTTAGCAATTGATGAAGCTGACACTTTTTTTTTTCTTTTTTGTAGACGTGGAGACATCTGCTGAAATATTAATTCTGATTTTAGTTTTCTTTTTGTTCGTAGACCCATTTCTTCCCGCCTCCCTCCAGGCCTCGCGTTACGGTCCCGTGAAGCACGAGCCCCCCGGGGCCCTGTCCTGCAGCGCCTCCCTATGCCCGTCAGCATTTATTAAGCACCCACTATTTGCCAGGTAGCAATTCTGAGCTTTGTACGTGTGTTAACTAACTTAATCGCAGCGAAGACCCTCTAAGGTAAATACTATTATTACACTTCTGGTTTAGGAAGCCGAAGCGGAGAAGTCACCAGGCCCTGCGGGCAGACAGGCAGACCGATTCTGCGTCTGGCCCCCTAACCTGCCCTCCTGGCCTCGACCCCGGGGCTTCTCACTACTGATACCTAATAGCCCCCTTCTTTTAAAAATGTTTTTCGACTGTGACAAAATACACATACAATGTAAGAACTCTGAAGCACACTCACGATGTCATACCACTGTCCCCACTGGCCCCCTCCAGAACGTCCCTCATCTTCCTGAACTGCCGCTCCGTCCCCATGACATACTCGCTCCCCTCCCCTCCCCCAGCCCCGGGCTCCACCATCTACTTCCTGTCTCTATGGATGCCACGCCCCTAGGGACCTCCTGTGAGTGGAATCACAGCATCCGTCCTCTGCCTGGCTTCTTTCACTGAGCAGAATGCCCCCACGTCTTAGCATGTCAGAAGGCCCTTGTTTTGTAGAATAATATCCCATTGTATAGACGCACCTCATTCTGTTTCTCCACACCACTGCACACACAGTAGGGCGGCTATTAGAAAACAAACAAACAAAAATAAAAAAGCAAGTGCTGGTGACGATGAGGAGAAATCCAGTACTTGGCACCGCTGCGAACAGGGCGGCGTGGGGGAGTGTGGCCGTTCTGGGCGGTTAAACCCGGAGTTACCATCTGACTCCCCTCCCCGTCACCCCCGCACCCCCTGACCCACCTGGAGGTTGAATAATCACAGTCTTCCCAGCAGCCGAATGATGGCAACGACCTGACCTGAGTGTCCGCCAGCGGCTTGTTGCCTTTTGTTCGACCCTTCTCTCTCTCTCGGAATAAAGAGCAGGAAGGATATAAACCAACTATGTGCAACTTATGAAAAGGAACAACCCAAAATGATGCCCCATCGGACGCAAAGAAACACAAAGCAAATGATGCCCGACAATGCCCGGCGCTGTCCAAAGCAGCCTGCGAGCTCTGGGCGCAGGTGCCGCCGATGGCAGCTGGGGCTCTCCCACGGGGGCCGCTCCCGGCGCCAGTCACCGACGGCATCGGGGAGGCACTTAGACGCCGACGGTGCTGCTCACGGAAATGGTGAACAACCCTCGGTGAGGTTCTGACCTGAACGATGAGCAGCTTCCTCCGTTTACCCAGAAGCTGTGTTCCTGGAGAAATCTGTGTGTGTCAAAGCTGTGAAGAGTACTGGTGAGAGGTGAACTGCGTCCCACCCTGAATTCGTGTGCTGCAAAGTCCCGGCCCCCGAGGCCTCGGCACGTGACCCCATTTGGAGATGAGGCCTTTACAGAGGTAACATGAGGTTGTTAGTGACCTTAATCCAGCATGACCACGTCCTTATAAAAACAGAAAAATGGGCCACAGATGCACACGGGGCCGGGGGGGGGGGGTGGCGGCCTGGGTGAAGAAGGCAGAGATGGGGGTGACACTTCTGTAAAGTAGGGAACACGAGTGCCGGGGACCATCGGAAGCTGGGAGAGGCCTAGAGCAGATTCTCCCCGCAGGCCTCAGGAGGGTCCGCCCTGGCCAACACCTTCACCTCGCACTTCCAGCTTCCAGAACGGAGAATAGTTCTAATAGTTGTCTCAAACCACCGGGTTAGCGGTACTGCCACGGCGACCCTAGCAAACTGCCGTGCTTTGTTCCTCTCTGTAAAACAGCCGCGTTGTAGGCCCAGCTTGCTGGGAAGGGGCTGGCTGTCCAGGGGGAATGGCCTGCACTGTGTCCCAAGGCTCGGTGGGCAGACTGGCAACAGTGCCCAGGGGAGAGCCCTGGCGCTGCACCCCAGGACGCCGCTCCTGCCTGCCAGAGTAGTGGCTCCACTGCAGCTATGTGACATCTGAAAACCGGTCTGACCTACGACACAGGCCTAGTCTGGCTTTCCCTTCCCACCACGGGAAGCCTGGACCCCAATTTCTAGACTCTGTAGCTCAGAGAGGAGACGGGGGCCTCGGTGCAAGAACAACATGCGCCACACCATCCCCCACGTGGTGACAGGGTCCTGTCGACCTGTCACTGGAAAATGACTCTACAAGCCCCTGCGGTGGGGGAAGCTCACAAAGTGTTTATTTGCAGCAACTCAGACAGACAGGACACGGAGGCCAGCGCTGACCTGCCTTTAATGCGCCGGCTTCCGGCGGGCTGGGGAGGATTTCAGATTGCTCTTTTAAAACTAAACAGCCCAGCGGGAACACAGGATACTCCCGGAGAACTGGCAATTGTTCCGGCCTGTGGGGTGGCTGTCCTAGTTACCGAGGGGAGGGAATTGAGGTCCCCAGCAGGCAGCACAGCAGATTAACTCTTACCACACCAGACCAGGGCCAGGGCGAGTGGGAAGTGAGCCCTCCCCTGCACCCGCCAACCCCTCAGAAGCCTCCAACCCAGCCCAGTGGCCAGGCTTGCCGCACTCATGAGGTGGAGAGCTGGCCCTGTGATGCCCCGACACACGTGTGGTCACCCGCTCCAAGGGCAGCGACTCTCCTCTCGCGGGCAGACCACGCCCGAGCGGGGCTCACACCAGTGCCTTGCCTGGCAGTCTTTGATGAAAAGTGGAATCACTTCCACCGCACACAAGGACACATTACATGTGGATTTGCATTTCTGGAAAAATGGCTGATTGGGCACACTGGGACCATGCCATGCCCCTGCAGAAAGGCCGTGGTGCTCCAGGTCGCCCCAGCTCTGCCCAGTGGTCAAGGGCAGAGCCCACCACTCATACCTGGCCACCGCCAGACCCCCAAACCTCATACGGTCACTGGGTGCTGCTCTCAGGGGTGACAAGACCAGCCAGGCGCTCCACAACGCACACATCCCTCCGTTCCCCCAACGAGAATTCAAATTCCCACCCAGCTCCACTGCCTACGAACTCTGGGGCGGGCGATGTAACCCCTGCGCCCGTCCCCTCCTCTCTCAGACGGGGAGCGGACACCCCACGTTCTCTGTGGCTGGGGGAACCCAGTGTGATGAGCCGGCAGCTGCCACGGGGAGGCGCAGTGGTGGCAGTGTGACGGGCCTGTTCTCTGCTCTGCAGTCACGACACACACGGCCGAGTGCGAACCGTAAACTTTTATTAATGAAAATGGAATGCCTCGTTAACAGAAACCTTGTCTTAAAAATGGCAGAACAAGAACACACTTACTTAAAAAAAAAAAAAGTGAGTTCACATTGTACCGAGCTACAACATGACGGCAGGATTTGTTTTCATTTCTTAAAAGATTCCACAAGTTCAAGGTAACTGGCTAAGAGGTTCAACAGTGCGTCAGCCTACCTGAACAAGGAAGAAGTGGGGTTTAGTAGCGGCGGGTGAAGTGGGGGTACGGGTGGGGGTGGGGGTGCAGGACTCTGCTGCCCCGGTCCTGGCCGGCCAGTCCTCCACCTTCCAGTCCTCCACCGGGCACCACGTGGCCCTGGGAATGCCCACCTTGTGCAAAGCCGCCTCGCCTAGGAACAAAGGCACACGTTTGTCCCTTGAAGTGCATCACGCTTTCACGTAACGTGGCGCATGGCTCTGCAGCCTTTAGAGCCTGCGTGGCTTTTCCAGACCGCCTTCCGGGTCACTGGAGAGCATTACTTGCGCAGGTTGCCAAGAGCTGTGTTTGGGGTCTGTGTTCAAAACATTCAACCCAGCAAGTTGATCAAACATGCAAGAAAGGGAGAGGAAGTGAGGAGCAGGAACGAATCGATTTTAGCCGGGAACAAAACTTCTTACCCCGACATTCCACCCCGGCTGGCCAAGTGCCCCGGCCCTGAGGGCCCAGACAGAACCCGCTCACCACCTGGAAGAGAGGAAAGTCTGCAAACACTCCCTCCTTGGAAGCCTCTGGAAACCCCGGGGGGAGGCTGGCCTCTGGAGAGTTCTGGGGCTGCGGCCGCCCTGGCCCAGAAGCAGCCCCGCCGCGCCGGGGGTCAGCCGTACCTTGCCACCGCACGTGCTCCCGGCCCGCTGTGCCCCCGTCCACCGTGCCTGGCCAGGCGCGCTCCTGGTGCTCTTCTAGCCTCTGGCTGTGCTCCGTCCAGTCGCGTCCGCCCCTGCACGGAAACAAGCAGCAGGTGGCAACGGGCCCATCACACCTCTGCGCCGAGGCAGGGGCCCGGCGATCGCACCCCGCCGGCGGGTTTCTACGGGCCGTGGCTGAAGGCGGAAACCGATGTTTCCCCCGCTGAGTGCGTGGCCTGCCTGCCAGCGGGTGACGGCTGCCCAGTTGTGCAGCGACACTTTTCAGGGCTGTCTCCCGTTGGAGGACGAGTCGTCCCATTTAAGGTCCCCACAGGTAAAGAAAACGCGAGTGGCCAGGAAGCACAGCAGGCGTGTGAGACGAGCGGCCTCCCCCGCGCCCGCCCCAGGACGGCTGTTAACGGGGGACAGACAGTGAGGAGCGCTGGCGAGGACGTGGAGGACTGGCGTGCTCACGCGCGGCTGGCGGACAGGGAGGGTGGGGCCGCCTCAGTGAACACACCGCAGCGGGTCCTGAAAGTGTGCCTTAGAGCACCCACGTGAGCCAGCAAAGCCTCTCCGGGGGGCCTGCCCAAGAAAACGGGACGTACGTGCACGTAAACACTTGCACTTGAATGTTCGTAGTGGAATGATTCGTAACGACCCAAGTGTCTGTCCGTCAGCACGTGTATGAAACACGAGACGTGGTGCATGCACACAGGTCGTTATGTGACTCTAAGGAACAAGGCGCTGACACTCGCCACAGAGTGGAGAGAATGGACACACGACACTCAGCGAGAGAAGCCGGACGCAGAGGCCACACAGCGTGTGATTCCGTCTACATGACACGTCCAGAAGGGGCATGTCCACGGAGACAGGAAGGGGGTCAGGGGTTGCCAGGGGGTGGGGGGTGACTGCTAAGGGGGACAAGGCTTCTTTCTGGGGTGATCAAGATGTTCTAAAGTTGACTATGGTGATGAACATACAACTCCACGGATATACTGAAAGCCATCGAATCGTACAGTTTAAATGCGTGATCTGTATGGCACGTGAATTACATCTCGAAAAAACTATTTAAAAAAAAGTTTCAGACAGAAGCTCTGGGAGACTACAATCTGGACAAGGTCCACAGGTGCGGGCAGCAGCAGTCGCTGCGGCTGTCCAGGGAGCCCCTCAGACCGGGCAGGGGCTGGGACGACAAGCGCATCGGCCACCGCGCTGATCCCTAACGAGGAGCCCCCGACATCTGTGAGGGCGAAGGCAATGCCGTCTCGCCACAGTGAAACCCGAAGGCACGGAATGTCTGCCAGCAGGTGCCGGCCACCCCGATCGCGAAGCGACACTGCTCGGGGCTGTCTCCTGCTGGAGAGCGAGTTGTCCCATTTAAGCTCCCCACAGGTACTTAAGGAAAATGGTTTAAACGTTAAAGGATCGACTGCTAAGTGGGTCGCTAGGAAAGTGCCCTTTCATTAAACTGTCAGACTGGCACCGCCCCTGAAAGCCCCAGGAGGACCTTGCGGGGCCAGTGCCCCGGCCTACGAAGTGCCGGGCGGGTGTGGAGTGTGAGGCTTCTCTGCTGCCCGCAGGGGCAAGGCTAAGAAAGGCTCTGAAGCCGGCTCCTTCAGTGGGCAGGCGCCCCGGAGGGTGACCTGGCAAGGCGCACAGGACTCGCTCGTTTTAGGGTGGCTGGCCTCTAACAGAGGCCGGGGGGAGGATGGCCGCCCTCGTGGCCCGCCCACTCACCTGGGTGGAGGCGGCAGCCCCCGGCCCTCGCTCATCCTCTTGTCCGAGCCGTAGCCGCCCCACCCGTCGCGGGAGTCCCGGCTGTGGCGCTCTGGTCCTCCGTGGCCATGGCGCTCGTCTGAGTAGTGCTGGAAGGCAGAGGGAGGACAGGGCGACTAGCCACGTCCCTCCAGGATGGGCCTGCAGCAGGCTCACCTTCCAGAAGGCTGTCAGCCTGCGTGCACTGACAAGGGTTGGGGTGGCTTTGCCCAGGCCCCCCACCCTGAGCCTCACTGTGCTGAGTGCTCTGCTGGAGACCCTGACGACGCTCTTCCTGGAAGGGCCCGTGCTTCTGGACCCCTCCCGTGCCCCCTACCCCGCCGCTGGGGAATCAAGCACTCCGCCGTGGGCGTCACAGCACAAGCGCAGGCCTCTCTGCCCCGCGGTGCGGAGAGCCTGGGCTGTGCGACTCGTGACGGCTCGCCTGAAGGACCCGCTAAGAGTCACGGGGAGTCTCTCCTCCTGGCTGACGACAAGAGCGCCCCTCCCACACCTCCAGACTGCACTGCTCTGCCATCCATCTATGGAGGCGGCGTGGCCCCTCACAACACCGGAGGTGAGTGCCAAAGACAAGAACGACTCGGCGCCCCTGGCCAACGGGCTCTGAGCTCAGGAAGCCAGCACAGCTGGGTAGCGACAGAGCCGATCTAACGTCCTCTCAGAAAACACACCTATTGTAAAAAACAGTCTATTTTAAAAACCGCAAGTCTGAAGCCCATCTCCCACCCACCCTTCTCACAGCAGGCTCCCCTTTTCTGAGATGACACCCTATGCGCCCCCCATGCAGTATCAGCAGATCACCAGATGCCTGTCCACCTGTGCACACCAAGATACCAGGACGCACCCCAGCACCGGAAGTAGAAAGACCTCGTCCCCCACCAAAACGACCCCCTAACAGGCCACTTAGCCTCACAGTCCCACGACTCAGAGGCACTCAAAGTAAGCAGGCCACGAGACACTGCAGTTTCTGCTGGATAAAATGGAGCAAAAAGCAAGCCCACGTACGTGCACGTAGGAACTCGCTCATCAGAAAACAAGCAATCCTGAGCGCCACGCTCCCCACTCACCCCAACGCGGAGCAGGCACCCCGGGGCCTGTGTCTGGGCGCTACTCACCTGCCCATCTCTCTCTCCTATCACGGACCTCGAACCTTCCCTTCTGTAAAAGAGGAAAATCTCACTGTGGCGGCGACTGACAGCAGTGATGTTTCTGCCGGCCCGCGCCTGGGGTACTTGCTCTACCTCCTCACACATGAACTGCAACTCACGGGCCTGATTTTTTTTTTTTTTTTTTTTTTTTAAAAAAAAAGCTGGCTCATGTCTTGCTCTGGCGGGTAGGAATCAAAACAGATCCTAAAAAGGTGAGAATAAGGATTTTACTCAAATCCTTCAGAGGAAGGCGTCTCAGAAGCAGAGGCTCACCCTATGAAGCTAAGGCCTTATTTACCTGTGGGCTGATGACACTAGTCAGGGTAATGAGGAAGCCTCAGAGGGTCCCTAACCTCTGGTCTGGCCCGACAGGGGACTCGCGCCAAATCTCAAACCAGCTCCAGCCACAATGAATTGCACGAGTGGCTTCCCAGCAGCCTCCCCGCCCTCTCCTCCCTCCAGGAAGAGCTAATGACCGGTGAGATGGCTCTGCGATACGGGGCCCAGGGGAGCCTGATGAGATTTCCCCCAAGAGAGGATTCTTCGACTGGAAAAGCAAGGGCTGTCTCTCTAATCGAGTAGATGTAGTCCTCATTAAACAAGGCACTGGAGAGGAGAGGAGAGGAAAAGGAAAGGAACTAAAAGGAAGGTAAAGGGGAGGGGGCGGGGGAGAGTGGGGAGGGGCGGGGAGAAAAGGCGCTGGCTAAAAACCTGCCCAGAGCTCGAAACACAAAGGCGACCCCGTGAAGCACTGTCCCTGTTCTCTGGTCAGTGCTCTGCAGTTTGTTGGCACAGCAACCTACGCTGGTCACTGAACCGCACAGATGTGGGCTCCAGACCCCCTGGCCTGTGCTGGCTCTGGCGGGTCACAGCCCCTCTAGAAACTGCTTCCTCGTCTGTATTAACAAAGCTGGGTGATTCCAGGGAGGCTTATGCTGGTGGGAGGGACAGGGATAAATCCCCAGGGAACCATGAAACTCAGAGCCTGGGCCACTCCCAAAAGATCTGAGTGTGGGGAGGGGGTGGGGGGGGCGGGGAGAGACCCGAGGCAGAGGTCCCGACCAGGGCCACCATCTGTCCTACCTGTGCAAAGGACAGCATGCGAAATGGGCTGAGGGGCCTTCCTGCCAGAGAAGTCACAGATGCCCTAAGTGACCCCAAATTCCAACACTCATGTTTCTAAATCCCACAGTCCGGTCAGTCACCCACATGGACTCTCACGAGTCAGAAAGACACTGAAAGAACAGAGGCCTGCCCCTGCTGCAGGCAAGGGGCGGGCGCTGACCTGTCAACCACATGGTCCTGGTACTGGCTCCGGTCACGATGGTCAAAGTCGTGGAAGCGGTGATCGTAGCGAGGGAAGTCCGGGCGGTACCGGTCTTCCATGGCCACACGTTTTCCTTCTGGCCAATACACGTCATCTCGCCTATTGTAAAAAGGATGCAAATTTCACACGTTGAAGAGAACAGAGCGGAAAAGGAAAGGAGTGGAGATGGAGAGGGGAGCTCTCTCTCCAGACCCGGTATCATTTAAAATGTCCTGCAGGGCCAATCTCTAAACATTCAATCATTACTGCTTTGATTTGATAAATTAATATCCCCCAAACCGCCGAGAGGCATACGGGTATTCTCATTTGACAATTCTGAAAAACGAACTGCTGTGAGCTAATTGTGTCACGAGGCTGTTAATACCTTGATCCCTGCCTGAGCTCAAATGCGAGTGAAATGAAATATTTGATTCTTCAGTGCTGGCATTCCAAGGTACCCCATTTTCACCCTCCCGTCTTCTTGGTAACCTGAACCTCCCTCTGCGTTTTTTGCAAAATGCAAAGGAAATTAGATCAGGTGAGAGTGAACTACGTACAGCTCAGGACAGCATCCAATTATCTTCTTCCTGATTTTTACCAGAAAACTAGGCTCATGGGTGGTGGGGTGATGGGCGGCCATCAATTAAGCAGCTCAGAGGAGCTGGAGACCAATAAACCTACTTTTCCATGGATGGCAACGTCCTTTTCCGCGGTGCCGACTCTGTGCCTCTCCTTCTACAAGGACACATGAGACGGAGCAGCAGCCACGGCCAATGCAGTCCTAAAGCATGCTTTGGTGTCTCCTATGACAAGCACTCGGGGTGGGGTGGAAGGACGGGGGGGGGTGGGGTGAGTGTGGGTGAGAGTGACTATGCTCCGCCAGGAGCCACAGCGCGGATGAAGGGACGGCCTCAGCGGAAGCTTCACAGATCCTTCAGCGAGTGGCAACCATCAAGGTGCTCTGAAGCTCAGCTGGGGAAAAGAGTTGCAAAGCTACAAGACAGTGACGCTGAACTGCATACGCTGGAGGTGCTGGTGGCAGTGGGTTCTGCGAAGGGGCCCAGATTCCATGTTAAACAGCCCCGGCTCTGCACTCAGGGGCCCAGGGACAGAAGCAGCTGCTGGGACAGGAGGCCAGGCTCTCACCTCCCGTCGTCGTGGGGCCTCCGGAGCCCCTGCCGCCGCTCCTGCTCGTAGCGCAGCTGCTCCTGCTGGCGCCGCAGCTCCTCGCGCTCGCGGTGGATGCGCTCCTGCTCCTTCCTGCGCTCCCGCTCCACGCGCATGCGCTCGCGCTCCAGCCGCTCGCGCTCCATGCGCTCGCGCTCCAGGAGGTGCCGCTGGCACTCGAGCTCCAGGCGCTCCCGCTGCAGCCGCGCCTTCTCCTTCCAGGCCTCCAGGCGCTGCTCCCGCTCCCGCTGCTCACGCTCTCTGCGGGGACAGGGCAGGGCTGCCTTGATTTCCTGCCGTGGAGGCCCCTGGTCACTGGGGCATCGCCTTCAAAGAAGCCTTAGCACTTCCAGCTGGCCATTCTGGGTTCGCCAGCTTGGGCCCCAGGCTCGGCTGCCACCTAGGAGGCAGCAGGTGCTAAACAAAGCCACCCCTGCTGAGCTGCTTGGATCCTCCGCAAGACCCAACCTCCAAACCTCCCCTTCCTCAAAACAGCAGAGCTGGGGTGGGCTGGGAGGCAGCAGGCGACAGCACGGAGACAGGCACAGAGCCTCAGGTCCAGGCCAGGAGGACTTGGCTTAAAGGCCCCAGGATGAAGCCACACATCATGAAGGGGGCGAAGTAAGAAAGCAAGGCGTAAACGCAGAGCGAAGCCTGGAAGCGATTACAAGAGCTACCCGAGGAAGAGGGGCGCTCTGCTGTGGGTTAATGCTCTACAAGGAGCTGTCTCCTTCTCACGCCTTCCCTTGGAAAAGGCTGTATTTTTGTCTCTGTAAACAGACCTGGAAGGTGTGGAGACAGGAAAGAAGGCTAAGGGACTGATCGTATGCTGGTCTGGCACCAGCAGCCAGAGCCAAGGTCACATGTCCTCGGCCTCTGCTCCCCAGGAGCTGAGCAGGAACAGGGATGCCCCCTCTGCGTCTGAGGAGCAGTCGCTGTCACCCCACACACTCCGCCGGTGCCTGGAAAGGCTCCAAACCAAGCACCAGCCAGCCAGCTGGAAGCCCAAGACCTCCGAAGGCAGTCAAAATGCTCAACGTGCGTTTATTCTCCAAGCTGACGTAAGCAGGGGCTGAAATCACACGACCTTCAGGAAGTTTCTATGGGATCTGCTTTAGCTCAAGGAAGTTCCCCAAATGCCATGAAACAGAGCTTTCTGTTTCACGGAGCAACACTGGAGGGGAAACAACGAGGCTCTAGACAGCCGGGTGGGAAATGGCAGAAATCAAAGTACCATGATAAACCAGCTCAACAAGACGAGAGGGGCCAAGAACGTCACTGTGTGAGGCCACTACACGCAGACATCTCGGGAGTGAAGAAGCCATTCCTATGAAAATAGCTCTAACAAAGCCACCTTGTTTCTCAGCTGCTGTTTTTGATTTTATTCTCATAGGCTTCTGGAGGGAAGACTGAGGCCTCAACGGTGGGGACCCTCCATCGGAGCAACCCCAGGATGAGGCCGGTCCAAAGGCCAGGGACCAACGTTGGCCACAGGAAATGCTCGGCATATAAACCCACGATGGACGGACTGTGATCTGGCTCGAACCCTCACCTTTCCATCCTGGAGGAAACTCATGGAAGTGGGGGCGGAGGGAGGCCAGGGAGCTCAGGCCACAGGAGACTTGACTGGGGAGAAAGGACAACCGTACCCCAAGGAGCCCAGCGGCCGCCAGCCTGGCTCGGCCCCACTCACCGCCGCCTCTCCGACTCCCGGATTTCCCGCTCCCACTGCCGCTGGCGCTCTCGCTCCCTTTGCTCTTTGATTTTGTCAAACGACAAGATGTCTCTCTTCTCTTTGCTTTCCGATTTGCGATCCTGACTCTTGGAGCTCTGTTTATAAAAATTGGTTTATTAATGTCAGAAAAGTGATTAGAACAAATGCACAAAGTACGCACACCTGAATTAGACTAGGATGCTTCTGTCGTGTGCAATTTACATGGAGATCGCAGCACAGGCCACTTTACTACATACCCGAGTTACACTGCACCGTGGAGTCTGGCCCTCAAACGCTGCAAACGAAGGGCATTCAGGAAAGAGAAAAGGGAGAGGAAACCTCGGGAAGACCTACAGGTAGTTTTACTAGCGCGGCTGAGCCACATACGCCACATGATCTAGAGAACCGGGCTTCTCAGAGCCATGGGGCACGAGCACCTGATGCCCATCCGTTCACCAGGGGCAGCCATCAAGCCGCCTGTTCGGACAGCGGGATGATGGCCTGCACCGTGCACGTCTCAACAGCCGGCTTGGGCCAGCGGCCTTGAAGCAGACAGAGCAGGCGACAGGCACTGTGTGGTAAAGTGGCGCCCATCGAGGCAGAAAGTAGTAACAGGACTGTCACGCTGCTCCATCTCTGGGTAAGGTAGGAAACACCAACGGCCGACTCCCATTTCCAAGGCTCTCAGAGGCTGGGACGCCCAAACTGGTGACGAATCAGCCTCTCCCAGGAAGCTGTCTCAGGGCCCTGAACACAAGTCCCCCTGTAGACCCCACAGCCCGACTCTCCGGGGAAGCAACTGGGGGACCACATTTTGAAAAATGCTCAGCCTAATTCCTTAATTGGCCCATGCAAGAGCAAATAAATAAAAAAAAATAAAAAAAAAAAAAAAAAAAAAAAATAAATAAATAACTAAATCAACGAAAAACAAAGCAACCCAATAAAGAGATGGACAAAAGTTAGGACCAATTAGACTACTCAGGATAAAAAAGAGGCAGAGGCGGGGAAAGAGGGACAGACCGACAGATAGGTAGGTCCACCTCAGGAAGAGGACAGAGCCACAGCCTGAAACACCACAGGACACTAATCGCCTGTGAGACAGGCAGAGTTTAGTGCGATCTGCACACATGATAGGCTGGGGTGGGGAGGGACAGACACCCTAAGTTCCAAGGTGAGGGTTCAATCTCCTGTGGCAGCCGGCACGGCAGTGGAGTCCCCAAACTGGACTCCTGGGTTCACGGCCTGGCCTTGCCACTTACTAGCGGCCTGGTACGCGCTACGCATCCCATGAATGTCAGTAGCCTCGGCGACCTTCCTGAAGGGGACCTGATGACATCTGTCACACAGAATAATGCATAAGCACCTCTGAGGGGCATTTTCAGTAGGAATGGAAGTCTGCCAAGGGGCCCGCACAGGACAGCCGCCCCATGGCTGTCTTCAAAAAGGGGTATGTCCATCTGCACTGGTGAGTACGTGTCCCAGCTCTGCACACACACCGTACGCCAACGTGGATGCCACCTTCCTAGCTGACATCATGCTAGTTACGGGAAATAAAACCACTGGGGAAAACTGGGTTGACAGGCACGTGGGACCTCTGCAGTTTTATCACTTCCTGTGAATCTACACGTATCTCAAAACTAAATTAAAAGAAAAAAAGTTAGAAAATAGAGCCACACACCTCAGTATGTAAAGCTCTCCAAGACAGATTACAGACAAAAGGTATCCGAGGGTGTTACAGGGGGCCTTGCTAGTGGTGGCGTCTCAGCGCACACGTGTGCTGCGTGTGTAATGCGCTGAGAACACGTGTAAGGAGCCTGTGCCGAAGCAGAGACTTGTTTTGCTCGTGTTGTATCTTCCTGTACCATCTGATTATTCTAATCACGCGTGCATTACTGCTATTTATTAACTTGCGAGTTATTTAGCTAGTAAGAGCATCTGCATTTTCTTCTCTAAGTTTCTCTTATTTTATGATTTTCATGTAGCCCACTGAAAAAAATGGCAGCAAAAACTATTCTCTACAGAATCCAAACATTAACTTAAAAATAGGGTCTCGACAGCGAAGTTCTTGAATGGACTCTGTCCCCTTCACGCCCCCGGAAAAGCAGCGCTGTCTCCATCCGCGCTCTCACTGGGACTTTCGTCTGGGAAGCAGCGCTGTTTTCCAGAGTGGAGGGAGCAAACGAGAAGTTGCCGGCTTGTCCAGCTGGGCGCACCAGCTCCTTCTCTGACGACAAGGAGACAGTTCTAGGGTGGACTCTACGTCTCTTTTTGGTTAACAGAAGACTAGAAAATCAACCAAAGAACATGAATGGCCTGCTAACAACTGGCCGGAGAGCAGCAGCCCGCCCACCGTGCCCGGCGGTGAGCCGCCAGCCGGAACCCGTTCTCCCTGCAGAAGACGGTACAACCTGCCGGAGAATCAGTGAAAGGCCGACACTTGCGGAGAGCCAGCGTGGATGAGTGCTGTTTTGAAATAAGTTCTAGAACCTGATTTGCCTGTACATATAACCTAGAATTGACAATGTGCCTCCTGAGGACTTCAAAGAATTCTTAAAAATGTAAAGGGCAAACAATGTTGTTTTCATAATGCAAATCGCAGTCCTTAAGCCAACAAAAACAGCTGGACCTGACATGCGGAAGCAATACTCACTCTCTCCTTTGACCTGCTTGTGGTTTTCACACTAATGACAGGCTCTCCTTTCGACTTATCCATTACGACCGTCCGTTCCATTCCTCTGCTTCCTTCAGGAGAAAAACAGCAATCTGTGACAACATGCTGACGCTCTCGCTTCTAGCAAGCAGCACATGGGCCGAATAGGGCCTCTCGCCACTCTGTCAAGTGACTGATGCCAACTGCTGGAGCCTCTGTGACTCACCCCATCTTCGTGAGGATATAAAGGAAGCATGAAACGGCTGGCAGACCCTCACAGGTCTCTGCTCACTGGAATGGAGTGGATGTGATCTGTTCACGTCTTAAACTTAAATCTGAGTCCAAGTGCCTTCTGCAACGTGTACACGAACACATCCCACCTGCAGGGCCCCATTACTCCTCACATTCAATCCTAGTGGCTCTCCGAGAAGAGATTTTGATTTTTATTCCTCCCACACATTCTGGAAAGCTCTGTAAAACCCAATCCTCGTGCTCTGAATCAGACACTGACAGCTCTGGGGGAGCCCCCTTAGCACGAGTGGGCTTCCCGTCCTTCGTCTCCAGCAGCAAAGGCTCCAAATTGACTCTCCCCTCCACGCCACGCAGGCTCTAACCACTGGAACGATTACTGATTTAGGGAGATTTGCAATACTCGGACATTTTAAAAACACGTTCCTCATGAAACTGCTGGCAAATTACCACAAACGCTCAAGATTTAACTTCGAATGCACTGCACCAAATCCCAGTGCTCCAGATGGTTGGGTTTTGTTTCTAGTTTTCTCTTTCGGAGCACAGGAGGAGACAGGATTTTTTTTTGCCACAAAACATTTTGTGGAGTCTCATGCAAATCTGAAGGCGCAGAACACAAGGCATTTTTATAAAATGACAACAGAAGTAGCATGCTCCAAGAGCAACTGCTTTGAAGGGGAACTAGAATAACCCCCTCTGGCAAATGTCTCTCTTCTGCTGGAGACTCAGGACGAGCAGGAACCCTCGTCACTGAACGGCCAGTAAGCTTAAGTCACCACCCACAGCACCTTTGGACTGCTGCTGTGCAGCAGGAACTCCTGCATGCCAATCTCCTCGCCTGGGGCTCTGCTACTTTAACGGCCCCCCACAAGCAGCCAAACTCAGCAAAGCCACTCGCGTGCCCACTTGGTCTATGACACCCGCCAGCCACCACCCTGACTGGCTCTTCCCGGTTCCTGAACACTTAGAGTCTCATCACCTGATTTGGTGACTCTGGACCGATTTGTGGCTCCTGGTTTCAGCTCATCTTCGTCTTTTTCTTCCTTCTTAATGTCTTCAGGCTTTTTTTCCTCCTTTTTCTCGACCTTCTCTTCCTTCTTAATTACGGTTCTATGTAAAAATGTGGTTATCAAACCTGAGTTCCTGAGACTCTGCCAGGAGCGCTTCGCTCGCTCAGACGTCTGCATAAAACAAACCAGCCCGGCGGCAACTGGATGGAGGGAACTGTTTGAAAACCGTGGAGGTGACGACCCTCTCTCCAGGTGCAGCCCCCACTCCCACCTGAGTAATCTGCTACATCCCAAACACGCAGGATGAAACGGCAGGCTCGCGGGGATGTTTTTCCAAAATGCCAGCTGCACTCATATAACAGACAGGCAGGAGCACGAGTAGACGCAAGAAAACACTCCAACCACGTAAGGATGCTTGCGAAAAACTACTCTGTCCGTGTTTCATTGTGAAACAAAATGTGTGGAATATTTAAGTTTTGTGGGGAGAAGCATTTTTCCCAAATAGGTACAGTACAAAATAGAATGGAGGCACTGTTCGAGGATGGGAAGTCCCGCAGCACGAAGCAGCCGCCCGCCCACCCACCAGCACTTGTGCCTGCTAACTGCACGCTCCGGGGAGTTAAAATGGTGTGTTACATGTCAGCAAATACGGAAAGTGTTAGTAACAATTCAACCGAAGGCAGTTTTATTCTAAGCAGTGAAATAAATCATCATTGCCATTCGATTCTGTGTCAGGCAGCTAACTCTATGCTTATCAAATGCCCACAGTGTGCCGGGCTCCGGGACGGGAAGGCCAGGCCCCTCTGGGATGTTTCATGGCACTTCTAGAGGCTGACGTCCTGGGATGGCGCTTGACATGCTGCCCTATAGTGCTTTCCAGCTCGTGTTTTAAAGGTTAGTCTGTGTGGACACACGCACGGATCTGCTTCCTTTAAACTGCTGCACACCTCACGGTCATTCCCCATTTTCCTTCGGACCTACTAGAGCCTGCTTCCAGTGACGCCACGACTACAAACAAGGCCGCTGTGGATCATCTCCGATGTGCCTCCCTACTTGGATGAGGAGGTGCCTCCTCCCTGCAGGTGACCCCTCCCCAACTCGTTCGAGACTCACATGGTACCTCCCACGCACAAAGAACTTGTTGATAAAAAGAAGTTAAAAAGTAATTTCTTAAAAAAAAAAAAAAAAAAGATGTAGGAAAAAAAGGCTGACGGGATATAAACCACAAAGTGTCCCCTGGGGTAGTGGGTCACGCCTGACCTCGGCATGTGCATTCCCAGCAGCGATCGCAGAGCAATCGCCACTCGTCCGGGACAGCCAAGGCAGGCCACCTCTGTGGAAGAGCTTCCCTATGTCGCTTAGGCTGACTACTGATCCTAAAAATTCTTAAAATGAAAGGTTAAGAGAGATTTTTACTTGAATAAAAATAAGCTTAAAAACAAATTTTAAAATGCTCAGCCTCCTGAGCGAACTGCTTGAAGGCAGTTTGGTTTTAAACATCTTAAGCTCATCCCCCAGTTAAGTGCCCATCGCTGAGGGCAACGGCCCAGGAGTAAATCCTGGCCTTGCTGCTTGCAAGCCGGGCTGTGTGACTTCGGGCCAGCACAGCCCCTTTCTGAGCCTGTTTCCTCCTCTACACAGAGCACGGACCTCAGAGGACTTGCCCAGGGGTTAAGGGAACCCCTGGCACGCAGTAGCTAGTTGTCCCCCTTCCTCCCAGCCATCATCCCAAAAGAAAGGTTAAAAAAAAAAAAAAATCACTTTACTTTTCAATTTTGATCTCCACAGAATGATGTCGGTCAACACTAGATACTTTTTCCTTCTTCACTTCACACTCCTTTCTGTCGGACAGCTTCTTCCCAGCAGGTTCGTTCTTGGCCTACAATATAACGCAGACAAACAGCTCACAGATCAGGTCTTGTCGCGTGCGGCGCTTGGGAACTACAGCAGGCAAGGACCGCCTCACCTTCTCTACGGAGATCATTCTCCCATGAAGCTCAGTTCTGTGGAGGTGGCTGATACACTTTGTCGCCTCATCGGACGTCGACATGGTGACAAAGCCGTAGCAGCGAGCACCAGGACTGCGGGCGTTGGTCACCACTTTGGCCCCGACGACCTTTGTGGGAAAGGGGACTCTTATTTTCTCAAATAACCACACGACATGTCAAAAGTTATTAGCAGTTAACTGATCAGAATTACTTCCGCTAGTTTTCACTTCTCCAGAAATCGTCAGATCTTCAGTTATTAAAGTGGTTCTAGTTAATCCTGACCTATCAATTGCTTTTGTTACGAGATCAGCCCTCATAGTGACAGAAAAAAACAGGAAAGGTAAAAGACAGTTAAATTTCACTAACCACAATCTGTTAATGAAATCAAAAGCCCTCCCCACGTGGATCATCTTCTCCAACTGCACTGAATCCGTGGATAGCTGAGGGCTTTGATGTGCTCGGAAACGCACCCCAGTCTATGCGGACCAAGGCGAGCGCTGGCCCAGATGCAGAGCGAACGCCCACTTCCGGCCAGACTGGAGTACCAAGCATTTACCCTCCTGCCTGCTGAAACCACTAAAAAACGGGAGGAAATGCAGGCAACAAGGGTTTACAGACACGCAGGTTGGAGACCCCAGGAGGAAGGCCTGAGGGGGGTGCTACCCGAGCGGAGCAGAGCTCCGAGTCTGAGCAGATCCGGGCAGCAGGCAGCCGCACTACCACGGAGGACAGAGCTGTGCAGAGATGGTGGCAGGGAGCTGCCGAGGGTCCCCTGAGCAGCGCATGGTGAGGAAATCAGCGAGGCCAGTGGGGGGACCAGTTGCAGCTGCAGAGGGAACAATCTGCGGGCTCACTCCGTGCTGCAAATGGCCCATTCCCCCCAGAGTGAACTCAGTGACCGGGATGGCAAAGCCTGTCATTCCCGGGCATCAGCCTGAGTGCGCGAAAGGGTAGTGTCTAGGAGGCGATGACTCCAGCCTCCAGCTAAGGCTGCTCGGGCCCGATGGCAAAGCCTAACAGCTCCCTCAGAGGGAGCAAGGGACTGGACAGTGCCCCACCCCAAACTCAAGGACATCTGTAGGGATGCAAGGATAACCAGCTCTCATTTGGCGAGAGTCCCAACGCCTGGCATCTAATCGGAAACGCCTGGGCTAGCCAAGAAAAATCCAACTCTAATGAGGAAAACCAACCGACTGATAGAAACACCCAGAAATGACACAACGACAGAATTTGTGGACAAAGATACCCAACGGTCTTCGCTTTATCCTATTCAAGGCGGCGGAGGAACGGCTAGCATGTCAGGTGGAAACACGGGTGCCGTTTAAAAATACCCACACCGAACTTCTGTAGACGGAAACGTATTAGATGAGACTGAGAGCCGAGACCACACGAGAAAAGATCCGAACGCCTGAAGACTCAGTGAGAGAAGCCACTCCAAAGGAAACCGAGGAAGACGCCCGACACCGGAGACACCGGAGCAACAGTGCCTTGTGGGACGTGTGGTGTCCTCAGAGGCAAGTGGCACGGAAGAAACCTTAGCAAACGAAATCACTGCATGTCACCGGCAAAGTGCTCCAAACCAGCGATAAAGAGAGAATCTGAGGCCACGTGTGTGCAAGAGAACGAAGCTGAGGACCGTGGCCCAAACCAGTCAGGGGTGACGTGCGCCAAAAGCCGTGGGGCGGCCCTGTCGACTCAAAGATCAACGAACCCGGAATTCCAAGCCCGCGGAAACGACTTCCAAGATGAACGCACAAGAACCACTTCTGTGGCTCTACAGATTTCCCATCAGCGACCCTGCCTGACGAGAACTGTTCACTCGGGGAGGACGGTAAGGAGTGGGCACTTGGATACAAACGAAAAGGAACAAAGAGCACCCCAAACTCAAAATACGTGGGAGAGGGGGAAAAAACCTACATTTTTTTCTTATTTATTAATCTTTTATGGAAAATTGTTAAAAAAAAAAAATCCCACAAAAACAGGCCAAGAACACACTGTGTGGTTCGCTGACTAGAAGTAAAACGTTACAATGGTGCCGTGGAAAAGCCTGAGGGGCAGCGGCAGGGCACTACTGTGAGGCGCGCCCCACTGTGTGATGTCACTGGGGGGGCTGAGGTCAGCTAAGGCGAGCACTAATTCCTACAAGCAACCACTAAAAAATAGTTCAACAAAACATTAAAGAACATCAAAAGAGAAAACACCACCTCGAGACCAATGAAAATGGAAAGTCAGCAACCCAGAACTGACGAGATGTGGCGAAAGCCGTCCCGAGAGGGAGGTTCACGATGAACGTCCACAGCAGTAAGAAAATTCTCAAACCAACAACCTAACTCTACACCTCAAGAAATTAGAATATAGATATACCAGTTATATACATAGTTACAGATAATAAACCATGAATTGCCAAAAAAAAAAAATACCCAATGCAAAGGGTGGCAAATAAACAGGAACACTGGAGTCAAGAAGAAACAGGACAGAGAAAACAGCCAGATGGCAGACTAGAACCCCGCCCCATCAATGTTCGCGTTAAACGCAAACCTCCTGTCGGTGGTCCAAGAAGTGAGGGTAGAGCCAAACACCCAGGGGGGTACAGAGGCCTCGAGACCCAGAAACCCTGTGTTCCGGCTCTGACCATCTGAGCGAACCTGGACAAGTCATCTCCTCTCTCTGAACCTGTGACCCAACTGTGAGATGGTGAGGGGGGTCCACACTCTTTGGGCTCCCCGCAGACGCGGACATTTGTGTTTCCGCTTTCTGCCTGCAGAGAAAAGCTCCGTCCGCCCAGAGCATCCTCTACAGGGCCGAAGGTGACAGGAGCCTCTTCTGAGGGGGACACAAGTGTCAGCTGACTGCAGAGATGAAGCTTAACATTCTTGCCTCTCCTCAAGGTCAGGGGGCTGAGCCAATTATGGGGTCATTTGGCCTTTCCACCAAACTAATCATCCTTGCAAGACATCACTTCCAATGACAGTTAAACCCAAATGAGAGCGGATACCACGAGCAGCTCACACGTCCCTGTCCCCCTTTCTCTCTGGCCTCCTAGCTCTTCACAGCAGCCTTTGATGAGTTCACCTCGTCGTCCCTCCAGAGCCTTTCTTTACCCGGACCTGACGCCAAGGCCAACTCAGGCCTTCCCCTAAACTTCGCTTCCTCAGCAAGCTTTGTCAAACCTACCTCCCAAATCCAAATGAGGCCTCCCTACCACACGTGAATGGCGTGCTGTAATTTTCCTTAATATGCTCATCAGAACGTGTGGTGTATTTACTATGTAAGTGATTTTTCCAGCAGCCTACGAGATCTAAGATGACAGTAACCTTCTATCTGTTTACGTAGGCTTTATAATCAGTGCCTGGGTCCAGAAGGAAGTCAACAAAAAATAACGAGTAGCTTACAGCTTAATAGTTTTACGAGCCCTTCTGAATGCTTCTTCTGGATCCTATCTGCTTAGGTCACCAATGCATTCACCAATATGTGACACAGACCAGAGCACGGAATGACCTGGGCAGCCAGGATGAGACAGCCACTGAAACTCTGCCTGGAATCTCTGTGGCTTCTCAACGCCTCACCCACCTCTCCGAGAGAGTCGCTTCCCGCAGGCACCCAGGAGACCAGGGCATGCCTACGACCCACATAGTAAGGCTGCTTCGTCGTCTAATTTCAAGATAACAGAATCATTTTAAAAAATCCTTCAAGTTCCTTGGAAGATTTCTAAATTATATTATTCTCCTCCTGCACCTGTAAGCCTGAGTTGATTTATTTATAAACCACTATCACGTTCCAGTTTTCCAATTATATCCTTAAGATGCTGTTAAGGTTTTAAAGAATGCTACATGCCAACTCTTCAGTTACTGTTAGGAACGGAAATTCGGCATGCCAGCTTTAAGTTTTGTATACACCAAGAGACAGCAGTTTTTTGGAAAAGTTAGAAAGAACCACAAGAATGTTTAGGTTGGGACTACTTATACACGCTTTCTGAGCGCTATTCTACGTGACCATCCGCTCTGCCTGTTATCCGTTGTCCCCCAGAAAACGAGGCACATCACCCAAAGCCAGGTGGCTTTTCCCCGCAGAGGATTCCTCCCCTGCCTTTTTTTAAATCAGAAACGACTGCTGATAACATCGACAGCGGCGCCACGGAAGCTTCCAAACCCTTGGGCGCATTTCTTAACGCTGCACCGAAGCTGGGCGGAGGGACGTGAGGGAGAGCGCACCTTCCCATACTTGCTGAAAAGGTTCTTCAGATCCGTCGCTCGAGTTGTGGAAGACAGTCCACTGACCCACAGATTCCGGCCAGAACTGCTGCCCGCCCGACCTGGAGCAGAAGGGAGAGCGTTAGGTTTTGCTTCCAGGTATCGCAGGAAGCTCGGCCACACCTAAGATGGTGGCCCTCTCTTAACCCTAACTATGTTCAATTTCGACTCTTCTGATTCAAGAATTTAATTACTGCCACAACCTAGGACAGAAGATGAAAAATTTGAGTGGCAGAAACTGAGTTTTCTTACTTGAAAAATAATCACGTCCAAGGCAGTTACAAACTGAAATGTCTTTCAAAGACCAGTTCCTAACCAAGACAGAAGTTTCTAGAACTCCTGTAACATTACTATGCAAGGACAAATACGATTATGATAGGATGTAGTATGACAGGATTTTCACTAGCCCCAAAATGACAACCCTGAGAGAGACATAAAATTCAGCTCATCAACATTTAAAGATGGTCTCCAAAGATACCACTAAGACGGTTCATTCCAGTAGTCTACAATGAAAAACTACTGGATCCAGACTGTGGCTCCCACAGGCCCCTCCCTCCATCCCAAACTAAGGACTCCATAGGTGGCTCCCCACCACGTAAGTTAAATCATACCTTTTTCATCTTTAATGATTGGCTTTATATCTTTTTCTTCCTTAAAAGAGCTAGAGACAAAAGTGAATGTTAATCACACAGGAAAAGAATGAAAGAGAACTAAATTAAAAGCATATGTGCTAAAACTGAATACCTACCAGAAAATTAGTCTGAAATAAACTTTTAACAGACACCTTTGCAAGCTTATATTGGATATCTGACCCCCCCCAAATATACAATGTCAGATTCTTAAGTCAATTCGATTTAGCTGAAGAGAACGCTTAACGATTTAAGAAGACAACCATAGTAGGTTGAGAAAAAGAAAAGGAATCAAATCACCCATTAAAAATACACAAAGAGAAATAAAACATTTTTTAGAGGTAAGCTACAATTTCGTCAGTCTGGCTGGCCAATTGCAGAAAAAACAGCTTATGTGTGTCATTAAACGACCAATGAAAAGGAGATAGCGTCTGGTCTAAAACTGAGAAAAAACAAACCTCATTTTCTGATCAGCGCCCTCACTGGCTGAGGACTCTTTAGGAGCCGGAGGGACTTCATTACAAGCTTCAAAAGCAAACTTCTTCACGTCTTCTTTGCTATCTCTGGGGTCTGGGCTTGAGGCTTCCCGGGGCGCTTCCGCGACCTCCTCGCTAGAGGCTTCCGCGCGCTCTGACGCTTTACTACTCTGCTCAACTGGCTCCTCTAGCCCTACAGGCTCACAGTCCGTCCTCTCGTCACCGCCTGTCTGCTCCACGGGCTCCCTTTTCACTACCGCTAACAGGGTGTCTGCCTTGCTCCACTGAGCTTGTGCCGTTGACTCGCTGGCCAAATCTAAATCACCCTCCTCCGGATGGCCGCTGCCAAAAAGGTCCTCTTCCTCCGCAAGCTTTCTGTCTGGCCCCACGCTACTTGTATCCTGTGCAAATGGCTGCTCCAGCTCGGAACCTTCTTCTTTTACTGGCTCAGATTTACAAGTTTCCCCCAAAATGTCGAGTATTTTCTCATTTTCTACGGATTTAACAGGAATAGAATGGCACAAGGTTTAATTACCAGGGAAATACAGCAATCACAAATGCGGAACTGGCACGGCTGCCACTAACACGAAGAGAACTGCTAGCTACACAGAGATTGGAAAACCCGCGGGTACACACGTTACACTGGTTACACTACCTGCGCTCCGACCGCCTGCTAGAGCAAGCCGCTACGCTACCCAGAAGAGAAAAGGCCCCCACAGATTTAAGCACCTACAACCACTTGGCCGCTTCTCGACAGTCTTCTTCATGTTTTGTTCAAGTCTGGGTCTTCGGACTTATTTTTCCAACGTCCAAGGTGCTGAACCGAATGCAATCACCATTCAATGACAGCTCAATTTCCAAATTTCTTTGAATTTCTTTTAACAGAACAGTCCAATTTGAAAACCAGAAACTCTTCCGATGGTGGGAGAAAAATGCAGTCCAGAAGGGAAATAACGTGTTGGAAATTTTCATGAAGAAACTCTGTTTCCTCTTCTGGAATCCAGTCACTTCTCGGGTTCTAAGTGCCCTGACAACCGCTTTAACCTGCCTTATCTGCGTTCAAACGACTGCAGCAACATATCACAAGATCTGTTTCATGTGTAGAAACACATGGAAGAATCAAGGGGAAAAATTACATAAATTCCACTCGATGTGGTTAGAGAGATGAACGTAATCACTACATCTCACCACATGCACATGACTTCCAGAAACCAGAACGGCTATTCCACAGATCTGGTGATACGAATGGGTTTCCAATCTCTGATCCTTGTACGATCTGGATTGTCCACCATTAAAATAATATACGAGACCATAACACAGCTTAAAATACATAGACAGCTTGAAAAAAATAGTAGTGAGAAAACTTTCAAACCATAACTGTTGTGTTTCTCTTATCAGTACCTGGCTCCAATAGCGGTTCGTCAATATCCTATTTAAAAAAAGAGAAAGAAAAACAAGGCAATTAAAACACTGGGCAGATACTTTTCCCAAACAGACATAGCTTTCAATCGAGAATGAAGAAATGCTTGTTTCAAACAACTTTCCCCACTCAAAACCATGTATTCCGTTCTACAATCATTCAAGGAAGACAAGTTTGCTTGTCAGTTTCTGCCCAGCAAAAGCAGAAGGGTACTGGTACTCGTCTGTTCCATTCTCCCTCCAGAGTTGGGCCACCCCACTTCAAGGTTGAGCTGATCTAACGGACTCTGCGGCTGGCAAAGTCTCCCACAGTCTAGGATGAGATCACGGAGATGGCCACTGCTGTACACATCGCACCAGACTGGAGAAGTGTTTCTCCCAACACACTGTTGTTTAAAGCTGAAACCTGTTAAAAGCATCTTTCTACCCTGTCTCTACCCTGCTCAAAAGCTCCCCCTGCCGTGCCCGTCTGTAAGACCATCGGCAGAGCCCCTTCCCTGGTCCGCACTCTGGCCAGCAGGCCCGCCCTGCTTCCGGGACCCCACCTGGCCAGTCTGGCTCCACTCCGTGCACGCCATCCCCATAGTGAGCCATGCTCCCTCTGTCCCAAAGTCACCTGTGTTCCCTCACTGGGCTAAGCCCTGTCTGATGTCAGACCTCAGTCAGGACACAACTTCCTCCAGGAAGCCTTCTAAGTGCGTTCACAGCCCGACAGCCTAAACTCATCCCACACTGAACTGCTCTCCCTCCCAGTCTCATCCCTGCTGGGCATCTGCCCTGCCCCAACTAGGCTGCAAACTCTGAGTCTGAGCGGTTGGGCCCAACCTCTTGTCTCAGCAACCAACTCAGTATCACCGCTCAGCAGATGGTTTTCACTATACACACACACACATCCTCTCCCGCTACGGGAAGCTGACCACTCACGCAAAATTTCCAGCCCTGCACAACCAGATGGTCCCTTACCGGAGGTACTCTGAAGTCCAACGACGAAGCATCCAAAGCGCTCTCAAAGCCTTCCCCGTCCACCTGAAAGATGAAAGGTCACTTTGTGGGGACAGAGCTGTGAATGCCAAGGTCTATGTCTCTCCACATTGCAGGCAAACCACACATGTATTTCCTTCATACACCCACTGCCATCTGCAAGTCCGCTGCTGGATTATTCAGTTACCACCTGCCTCCCCGCCCGCACGCCTGCTCCAGGACTGGGTGGCACCGGCACTGCTGACAGAGGCTCGTCATGGTAGGCGTTCTGTCAGCACCGCCGGAATGAAACGAATTCATTTCCCATGCAGCTTCCACATACTAGGGGTGGACACGCACTGCCTGGCCACAGAATTCCAAAGCGAAATGCACAACTTCGAAATCCTCTGATCCCACTCAGTAGCAACACTTTTGTTTAGAGTGCTTTAAACACTTGTTCCCTATTTTTACTATTTACTTGAAAAAAAAAAATAATAACTTACCTTAAAAATTACTAAATTTGAAGGCCTTTTGCCTTTTAAAGTAAAATACAAAAATATCCCTTCCCACGTTTTTCTTTTTCTAGGTTTGAACCTTATAAACTGGAAGCTCCCATCAGCCAAGAAGATAGAAACCAAGACTTTGCTCTGGAAATAATTAACATGACACAACAGGATCGGGCTGAGGGGAGAGACAAATCAGTTGTTCAGTGCTACTCTAGGCTGAAGTGTGGTGATGTTCGGAGTTTGCGACTTTTACCCGTAAGGTTAAAGTTTGGTCTCATGAGGGAACTTTTTTCGGTTAAAGCTGTAATGTCTTAATAAAACAACCAAACCAGAATGGCTGAGCACGTCGCGTGGGTGAGCTAAAAATGGCTCTCAGTCCCAGGATGGCCACTATTGAACGCTCCACGCCAAGACACCGGGGCTGAGAAGTTGGGAAATCGACCCCAGTAACGAACTAAAGCCCTCTCGTGTCTACACGGACACTAACCGGGAGCCCTTTCATGGAAGGGGTCCTTCTAGGGGGACAAATACTTCTCTTGTTCCTATTTCAGATCTTTCACTAAGACTGCCTAACCCTATTTATATAGTACATTTTCCAAAATATCAAAATTACTTGGATGAGGTTATAAGCTATTTTTATCTATTTTTAACCTACTTTTTAAAAGGAAAATGCTTTTTCAACTATACCAACCTTTTATTTTACAACTTATGCTTAGAAAACATCTCCTACCCATTCATCGAAATATTCTCCAGTACCACAGAGAAGTTATCCATTAGTTAACATCTGACTTGGGTGGAGTTTACATGAACACCAATGATCAGGTATGGAAGGAAGGAAGCGTTTACGGGGATAAGCAATTTCACCGTTCGCTTTTCTGTCGGCCCCCACCCAGCATCCTCTCGCTCACGTTAAGTAGCGCGTGAGCCCCAGGAGTCTGGGGCTCCCACGCGTCCCGCGTCCGAGTTACCTACAGCGTGCTCCGGGAGCTGGGCCGGGAGCTCTCTCAGCTGCGCAGCCACATACTCTTTGCTCTCACAAAGGGCATCGAGGATGCTGTCTGTGCCGTCCTCCCCAAAGTCGGCAGCATTGCTGTTCTCGACTTCCGCTTCCTCCAGCACACTGACATCCATCATGTCGATATTCTGCAAGCTCTCCAAGCTTGCATCCATGTCCTCCTGTAAACAGAATGACAGGTGTCGACGCAGGCACACCAGGACCGGAGCTCTTGCCAGCGTCTCCGCCATCACGCCACACACCTGCCCATCTCTGGAATCCTCTTCCAAGCCATTGTCTTCTGTGCCTTCTTCCTCCATCTTCTGTCCTAATTAGAGAATAATTACTCAGTCAGATAACACTCAGGTCTGGCCTCATAATTAGTTTACGCAAAATAATAGACTTGGTGAGAACATGTTACGAGGAAACTAGAAGTGCCCACTCTATCATGTGTAATTTTGTCTCCATTGTGACCTGATTACTTGGGATTTCCCTAACACTATCAAAGCATTTTGATTTTGTAGAAAATATCAAAGAGCATCAAAAAGTTTTCAAAAGCACGCCAAACGACAAACGTTCTAAAAAAGAGGGAGCAAAGGATAGCTGGCATTTTTTAGCAAACATAATTTCAAAAATGTAATATCCATCTATTCATCAAAGAACTGCAACTCAAAAATAAACCCCAGATCGTCAGCTTGCTGGTCTTCCCTACAGTCTATCCACTTCAGGCAGGCCACCTGCCTTTCACCATCCTTCAGCTCTGGAACCTTTTTCTGCAAGGCAAAGGCTACCACAAAGTCCATAGTCATCCTGTGTCTTGTGAATGCAAAAGAACTATTTACAGTTAATGCAAAGTGTTTCCAAGGCAGGCAGGAGGGGAAGGAGAGTGGAAACTTCTAGACTCAAAAAGAAAGTAAAATCCCTGGGCACCACATATATCAAAAGCTTTAAAAATGTGCATTCCCTTTACCACAGGCGTTTCCAATAAGACGTGCACCAAATGTCTGATGGAGACTTCAAAACATAGGTATTTATCCCATCTAGAACCCATACACAGCCTGAACACCTGAGAGGGAAACAAATTACAGCACGTTTTGTTCACATGTGGGACACCGGTATGAGGAGTCAAAGGGAGGAGTGGGGGGTATAATCTGGCAGTATCTGGAGATGTTTTGGGGGCCACACCGCAGGGGGTACTACTGGCATCCAGTGGATAATGAGTGACCGAGGATTGCTGCCATGTGGCAATGCACAGGACAGTGATCAACCACAAACAATTATTCACTCCAAAATGTCAACAGTGCCGGGGTATACCATACAATGTCTTGCGACAAAAAAAACTTAAGCCGATATGGTAAAATGCCCATAAAGTTAAAAGTAAAAAAAAAAAAAAAAAGAAACAAAATCACGTAGATCTACTTTTATTAAAATGCATGTGCATAAAAAAATAAAATAATTTGCATGCGTATGTTTGGCTACAGGCAGGTGTGAAGATGCATACAAACAGATGTGACTGAGGCCACCAACAGTGGTTAAAATACTGAGTGGTATGATTAATGATTGTTTCATTTTCACAGGCATACCTTTTATGTTTTCCAAATTATTGAAAAGTATTTTTTTTAATTTTTCAAAATGAAAAAATTAAACACAAGGAACCTTAATCGTTGATTAGAGACTCAAACCACAGTGCCTATACCTTGTGCCTTGTTCATCATTATTTATTAATGACCCCTCAAGAAATAGTTTTACTCTACGTCAGGCACTATGCTCTCTACATCCCATTATTTAATACTCCCCACAACGCTGGCAGGCTTATTATCTGCTTTTGACACATGAGAATTTGGTTTGGCTCCAAAGCTGGGACTCAAAAACTTAGCCATGCCACTTACTGCTACATCTGAACCCAACATATGCTTTTGAAATACAGTCTAAAAACATTTGGTAATTGCGCCCAATTTCTAGGCCTCTAAATAGTAGCCTGCAGTGCCTACACAGGATGTAAACAGGAGAGATGCACACACCCTAAAGTCTCACCACAAAGTGCCTACATGAGAATGGGAATGACAAACCCTGGGCAGACAGGCTTCACCCCAATCCCAAGGGCCTGGGCTCTGCTGACTAAAAGCTGAAACAGGAGGGGGCTGAGAGACCAGACAAACTAGAAAATCTAATTTTAATCCCACATAAAACCTAATTCATAATTTTAATCTTTCGACATGCCCAACGAGTCTTCCACAATTTTGCCTATTTAGATAAGTTAGAGATCTCTTGTTCTGAGGATAATGAAAAATTTTTCCCTAAGTTTAGCTACTCTTTACTTTTGAAAGGCCACAATCTGGGTAGCTCCATAGTGTAGTGTTTAGCATGTCTGCTTTACATGCAGAAGGACCCGGGTTCACGCCCCAGGGGGAGCCACCGAGTGCACTCCCTGAGCGTGTGGGAGGGGACGCCCCGCCTTCAGAGATCCAGTTCTTAAGGGTAAACAGCAACATCCATAGGTCAGGGGTGGAAAGGGGGGGATGATTAAAGAGTGGGGGGAAGCAACAATTGCTTATTATGAATTCCCAGAATTAGTCCCACTTTGTGGCACAGATGTTGGAAATGATTGGTTAATTCCTTCTAATCACTTTTATATAAACTCAAGGACCCAATTTCAGTGGGGGGACAGGGGGCGCGGCTAACACTTCATATCACTAACCACAGGCCCCGACACCTCCAAAGTGCATGCTGGCTCAACAATCTATTTGCTGACCTCGGCCACCTGTTCCTTATCTGGGAGTTTGTGACTTCTTTGAAACAGAAAGGGGAAGGGACCAATGCTAGAGCTGTACCAACAGAAATAACTCATCAAAGTTTTCAGGACAGAAGATTAGCTCCAAGTAGTTCTAATCTGATCCAAGCTTTAATCCACATTGAGAGAAGTTTCTGAAGTACCCAACTAAGGTTTAGTTTGACTAACGATGTAAAGACACTTGAGGAGCCAAAAACCTTTTGACTAGCAAAACTTGAACTTCAAAAGTTTTAAATGAGCATCTATGTTGAAAACTTTCATTACAAACTTTTAAACTAATAGTAAGTTATTTCACAGCTACTGTCAAAGATTTTCAGACCACGGATAATTTAACAGCAAAGCACAAAGAAGTATTTGCATGTTTCCTGTTACAGACCCATGTTTCACAGTCTGTATTGATAGCGTTTATAACTGAAATATAGACCAATAGAAGAACAGCAAAAACATATCAATGTTTTAAAATTAAACGTAAACCCCTTTTGGAACCTAATTTTAAAATTCTAATCTTTCAAAACAAACGTATGTACAAATTTTAACCAGTTAGACGAGTTATGCAGAGTTGTCCTTTAAGGAAAAAGCTGTTAAAAAGTAAACTGAAATTGCTTAAAAAGTTACAAATGTTCTACTTTGTAAGCAGTTGTTCTCCATCTGAATCTAACACTTAAGATAAATGGAACATGGACGGCTGTGAGAATTTTTATGCTGCACCTTTCAAGAAAACAAGTTCATCACTAGGTGTTTCAAATTATACTGTCCTTATCACTGTAAAATCTAATAACAAGAATGACAACCAATGAGGGTACTAAGATTTCAAAGTTTTATGGAATTAGGTCCTTCTGAAAATAACTGGTTATGAGCCATAAAAAAGAATGAACCTTGAAATTGACATGCTAAGTGAACAAAGACACAGAACTGGCGAATCTATAGAGACAAAGCCAATCAGATATTGCCAACGGCTGGGGGTGGGGGAAATGGGGAGTGACTACTAACCAGCACACTGGTTTCTTTTTAGGGTGAGAAAAACGTTCTAGAATTAGATATTGGTGATGGTTGTACAGCCCGGTGAATACGTACTGCATTGAATATTTTAGACAGATGAATTTTACCATACGTAAATTGCACCTCCATTAAAAGAAAAAATCACACTGGTAAAACGTAGGCTGAGTACAAATACGCTGACAATTTATTTTGGGCTCTAGAGAAGGTGGGATCTTTTCAGTCTTGGGTAGTCATTTTCCCTGCTTTAAGTCCTATTTTTCGAACCAGGAAGGAAGCAGGTGCGTTCAGTTGCTCAAACCAGTTAGGGCAGCTTTTAGAGTGTGTCTACTGTAGTTATTTTTTAATCCCAAAGACAAGAACTCAGACGTTTTCAATATATAGCTTAATTTTACTTGGTGCCTGCCTATCTCCTCCAGCACCCGACAGACCTATTCCTTAGTTGGTGAAGAGGAGGTCTAATTGTTAGATGGAGGACAATTAGAGCCAAAGACATTCTCCTCCTAGCCTAGAGGAGGTCTAATTGTTAGATGGAGGACAATTAGAGCCAAAGACATTCTCCTCCTAGCCTGGAGGGCAAAAAGGTGCTAAAATGCCGGTTCTTTAAGTTCTCTAAACACACACTCAGGCCTCAAGCAGCATAAGTACAGGTGGATACCTTTAACACTTCTCTTTGTTGTCTTCTTGATTGTGGCTTCCAATGTTATGCCAATTTCATCGGGATCCTGCCCTTCTTCCTTGACCGCCTGTCAAGAAAAGTTTTACATTAAAAGCTACAGGGCACACAGTGCCTTTTAACAACTTCACAACACACAAAGGCAAACCCTTCCTTGCTGAGAGTAAGTCTGGTTCTGCTATCTGGGCTGAAAGCCCAAAAGGCACAGGATGAACGAATCTAACACAACCTAGTTCTCTCTGGGCCCCACACCCAAAAGACAAATGGTGTGTGTAAGTTGGGGCTCCAGAACTGAGGATAATGACCAATTCCAAAATGGCCCCTAACCTCCAAATTGCCCAACCTTCTAGTTAACAACATAATGCAAAACAGCAGCTTGTCCTTGGTGGGCATGGGCCCAGGGCTGAATGGTGTTCCATAGACCATCTCTGACCAATTCCGAGGCAGAACATGAACAGACTGGGTCAGGGGTGGTATCTCCTGCATGCCTGGCACAGGACTGGGCCCTCATCAGTAAATTCGCAAGGTCCCTACCCTTGAGGGGTTTATTTTGGTTGAGAAGGCAACAATCCCCAGTACTTAATTATCTATTAAGTGCTGTGAGATGGAACATTATAAGTCGATGCGATAGAGAGGAGCAGGAAAGGGGAGCCGCACTTTAGAAAGGGTGGTTGGGGAGGTGACGGCTCAAACAGACCCAAAATGACAAGGAGTCAGCCAGGAGACTTGGGAGGGGAGCAGTCGGGAGGAGGGGATGGTGAGGAGATGGATGGTAAGCGCAAAGGTTCTGGGGGAAGGTACAAGCACCCCTTTTCCTGTAAGATCTCAAAGGTCCTCAAGCCATCTGTTCTCCAGTAAGGGTAACTGACGCGCAGAGAGGGGAAGGCACATGTCCAAGGTCACAGAGCCGTGTCTCCAACCAGAGCCCAGGGAGGCGTCGAGGAGGCACTCTAGTGGCTAAGAAGGCGGGCTGTCAGCGTACTTGAGACGACTGGCTGGCAGGAGGCAAGGCACAGAGAGGGACGGTGACAGGCCAAGGTCACACAGCCTGGCCCCTGGGTCCTCGACAGCTCGGGCCGGGGGGTCAGCCAAGACGGAGGCGGGCTGGGGACGCCCCGATCAAGGAGTAGCGGTGACAGGCCCAAGCGGGGGTGTGCTCCGGCCTCCCGCACCACCCAGGGGCCGCGAGCCGCCTTACCTTCTTGAGTCGCTCCATCAAGACGCTCTTGTTGCCGCCCGTGTCCAGGTTCCGCTTTTTCAGTTCCGCCCGCAGGTCGATCACCCGCAGATCGCTGAGCTTCCGCGTTCCGGTCTCAGGGGCGCCCGAACCGAGAGCGGCTGTGCCAGAAACCGAGTCACTAGACCCTGCCAGAGTCTCCGCCATCCCCGGCTTCCCGTCCCCGCCACCTCCTCTCCACACCTCCAGTGGCTGTAGCGGCTCTGAGCACAAAATGGCGCTGCCTAAGAGGAAAACGCACTCGCTTCCTCCCACCCCGCTTTCCGGCCGCGCATGCGCGCCGCCCAAACCAACATTCTAAGCTGCAAGCCAGCTGGCGCGTCGAACGACAGCACGTTAGCCGTCTCAACGCGCAGGCGCCGTAACTGCAGTACGCATGCGTCCCGGCCTCTCGCGGCGGGAGGCCGGCGAGACGCAATGCGCCTGCGTACATCTTCCAGGCCTCTCACCACGCATGTGCAGACGCGACCGGGAGCGTCGGTCCTGCGCCGGGTACGCTTGCGCAGAAGTGAGGCGCGCCGGGGCGGCTGGAGCGGTTCTCTGGCAGGCGGCGCCATTTTGTGCTAGGAGCCGAGATAAAACCGGCCCGCTTCTGTGTGAAGTAGGTGGCGGAGCCAGGGTCCCTGGAATGGCGGAGACTCTCGCAGGCTTAGGCGATTCAGGTGCGGCGGGCGCAGCGGCTCTGAGCTCCGCCTCGTCGGAGACCGGGACGCGGCGCCTCAGCGACCTGCGGGTGATCGACCTGCGGGCGGAGCTGAAGAAACGGAATCTGGACTCTAGCGGCAACAAGAGCGTTTTGATGGAGAGGCTCAGAAAGGTGGAGCCGGGGCCCTGGGGGTGGGCCGGAGTCGGGTCGGGGACCCCTGCGGCTACGACAGGGCTTCCCCTGGCCTCAGGGCCCGCCCCCGGCCGCTAGAGGCCTGCGCCCGGCCTCGCTCTCCGCGCCTCTCCCGGCTCCTCACCGGCCCTAACGGGGGCTGAGAGCCCAGCCGGGCCCGGGCTCAAAACCCAGCGCCGCATTGGAGCGAGGCAAAAACAAGGGGACGCGAACGGGGGGAGCGGCCGGGGCCGCGCAGCTCTCAGGTAGCGGGTGACATCGGCCGAGGGCTTCTGTTTGCCCTGTCGGCCACTTCGCCGAGAGCCTTCCTGTCATTGTCTCTCCCCAGTCTTCAGAAGTGGCCGAGGGACCCTGAAATTCTCACTTCCTGGGCGAGGTAGGGGACTCGGTCAAGGTCATACGGCCGAGAAGAGGAGACGACAGGATTTGAACCCAAGCCGGCCGGTTTCCCTGAGCCCGCGCTGGCCGTGGGGGCCTCTGGGGACGTAGATGTTCCGTGTCCCGTAAGGGCCAACAAGCCTTAAATAGGGGATTAATTTGCAAAGTAAACACGTCAAGAAAATATGCACATTAAAAAAAAAAAGTTTTGGGGTTTACCCACAGTAGTTAAAAGCAATAACACGGAAGGGAAAGTGCTCTTTCAGTAGCGACCAGAAATAAAAATATTTGGGGAGGACCCCGGGATGACGTCCCCGAGAAGCAGGCAGCGGGCGGCCTCGGGGCTCTGCCGCGTCCCAGTGGCTTGGTCTTGGGCATGGAAGACGTTAAATTCTCCCTGGGCCTGTTCCTTTCCCTGTAAAAAGAAAAACGGCGCTTTCCTATAGAGACTAAGCGGGATTGCATAAAACGGGCTTGGCATGTTGCCTGGTATATGTAAATTCTGAGGATATGATTGTTGTCACAATTCACTTTTCCCCTGTGCCACCGTGTGTCATTTGCAAAGCGAGGCCTCTGATTCCTCCTACCTCAGGGATTCTGAAGGATAGGTGTGAAAAACACGGAGTTAAGTGTGTGTCCCTTATGTCTTCCTCTTGTTGGTTTGTTTCTTTGCCTTTTTTCCACCCAGCTCTTGCCTTGGGACCCTTCCAGCCTGGGCACCTACCCCCCCCCCCCCCCTGCAGACAGTGAGGTGTGCGACTCATCCCACCCCGTTGGCTCCCAGACAACTGAGAGTTGTGTTGTTGTTGTTGTTGTTTACTTGCTATTAAGAGGAAGTAGGGATTATTTTCTATTGTCTGGATGAGGAAGCTCAGGCTTGAGAGTGGTGAGCTGATATGCCCAGAGCCAGTTGGGGCCTTTCTAACTTGAGCTAGTGTTTCTTTCACTATGGATACTAACTTCCTTTACTCTGGGCAGGTAGTTCGTTGACCAAGGCATTTATTTACCTGGAAAAAAATGCAGGGCGGGTGAGGGTTGGCACTTGAGGAGTTGTGATCCATGATGTCTTCCATGCCCAAGGTGTAGCCACCAGGGTCTCCTCAACAAAGTCAAATTGGGGGTTTTATCCTTTTTTCCCCCAGACAGCCCAAAAGCCTGCAGAACTGATGAGATGGCATTGCGTTTTCCTGTCAGGCTGGTGGCTGAGACTGGTGACTTCGGGAATCTTCCATCACTGTCATCTCTGAGGGGACAAATCCATCCCTGCTTCTCCTTCCTTTCCGTTTTTTAGGGGTGTACCCCTCCTATCTATTTTCTGGTCTAAGCAAGTCTGGAATTACTGATCGTCTTTTCCACTTCTGTTCTCTAGTTTGTGTCCTTTTCTTGATTTATTTTTCCAGAAAGGGCAAAAGAGGAAAAGGTGGAGGGAACACACACAATGTATTTTGCCAAGGCCTGACTCAGAGCCCTCAGTCTCCCTAGGGATGACCCTGTAAACACTGCAGAAGAGACACACTGAGGGTGAAATGTACCCTTCTGCTTGGGGCAGTTCTGTTCTCCTAGTGGTGTTCAGAATTGTCTGTCTCCAGTGAAAGGGTGAGGGACTTGAGGGTTGTCTGTTCCTTGACCCCAGGGCAGAACTCCAACTTCCTTTCTTGACTCTTGGTTCAGAGAAGAGTGAAAGGTTTTCTTTCCCGTTACATATTAGGTGTTGAACCCCTCAAGCCCCATTCTAAATTCAGCCTTACCAATATAGGAAACTGCTGAGAATCTGAGACTTCTGGAATTGTGTGCGAATGAAACAGTATTTGGAGTACGTTTAAATGAAAATTACGCTAACAGGATAGTACAGTAAAGAGAGGGTTTTTAGTAAAACCTAAACATGAAGCCCAGCATCTAGGGATGTCGTCATCGACAGGTTCCATACTGATTTGCTAAGTGTGGGTGGAGGCTGTCGAAGTGAATGACAAGTTCTTGGGGTAGGAGGTCAGGCTTGCCACACCGCCTTATAATTTTGTATCCTTTGAGGTGGGTCCCTAGTGGTTGAGAGCAAAGCCTTTGGAGTCAGTCATGAATGTGTATGATCAGATAAGGCAATACATACCATGTCCCATGCCACTCAGTAGGAATTCAGCCAATGAGTATCAATATTCTATCTGGTCAGTGCTGGTGGTGCAGGTGTGGCATTGGGGAGGGGAAGATCTCAGAAGGTCGAACAGCACATTGCTGGGTGAAGTCATAGGAAATTGAAGAGAGTGCCTTCCGTTTTTGAGTTCCCTTGAGCCAGGAATAGGATGAACAAAATCGTGGTGATAATATTAAAAATAAGGCAAATGTTTGTTCATTGCTTGCTTTACATAGGTAATAGAATTCTCACAATAGCTTTTCAAGGTAAATAATTTTATTAGCCGCATGTTGCAGAATAAAAACTGAAGTCAGAACCTTTAAGTAAAGCAGAAAACTGGCAGTCAGTCTGATTCCAGAGCCCTTGCTCCAATGTATACAGCAAGAGAAAGAACGAATGAAAGGAGTTGGGGGCAGCATTTCCAGATCAGCAGTTCGAAGCTTCTGTAACAGTCAAGCCTCTGTGTTGACTTTTTTTTGGTGAACTTTTCTTTTACCTTCCCTTTAGGCAATTGAGGATGAAGGGGGTAATCCTGACGAAATTGAAATTACCTCTGAAGGAAACAAGAAGATGTCAAAGAGATCTAGCAAAGGTATTGAAGATTTTATGAGCACTGCTAATGTTAAGTGATGCTGTCTAAGCTACTTTCTTTGCTAATGTACCTCGTTTCCTTGATTGTATTTGGGGCCTGTGAACTGCCCTGTGAATCAAAAAGACCGGGAATGAAGCCTTGTTATTTTCTTTGAAGATCCCTGCCCTGTGTTTTGTTTCTGTGCTACTTGGGAATTCAGAGGGTGGAAGGGGTATTCGAACCTGTACTCATTTTCCTCTGTAGGTTTCTTAGCAGCACTTGCTTATCCAGACCCTTACCCTTCTTTAAGTAGAGAGTATTTAATACAGTTTGAGTCCCCTATCACTCTTACTTGTAGAAACTAACTTTCTTTTTAAATACCACTTGGCCAAAACAGAGTTGTCACTTTTACAGACATTGCTTTCAAAAATTGCCTGCCCTATGAAAACATTCCATGGGGGCACTGATGACCCTACCATCTGACATAAACCTTCCTTTCCTTCTTTCTCCCCCATTACCTTCCTCTACTGCATTCTGGGCTTTCATCAGGCCACAAACATGTGGTTCACTCTCTTGGCCCTCTGCTCTGCCCACACTTCTTCCTTATCTGTCTGCATTAACATCCTAGTTCATCCAGATAACGTCTGATCCTACCAGTGGCAACTCTTTATCTCCATAGGGGCATTGTCATGGCCTAGTTCCTTACACCTTGCTTATGTCGTTCTGCCTTGTGTCAGAACCAGATTGTTGAGGGCAGGGGCTATATCATCGTTTTTTTCTCCCTCAGTATTTACTCAATAATTTAATTTAGTAACTTTCAATTACTGTTTTAAGAAAGAATGAGCTACAATTGGGCATTTGGATGTCCGAAATTTCCCTTAGGTGATTGGAGGCTTTATTGCTCAGACCCCAAAACAAAGTGAAATACATTACCTGGCCAGTGGTGAAGAAGTGGGTTTAAGCTGTCTGAGAGGCAGGCACCACTGTCAGCCACACTGTGGTATAAGCTCTGCAGGCACAGCAGTCAGTGACCTCACCTAGGAGTCACTTCTGTGGTCGATGGTACCTTGTCCATTTTTGCCTTTGCTTAAGTAAATGTCTTTGCCAAGGTAAAAAGAACTGGAAAATCAGCAGAGAAAGACGGCATAGTTGGGGGAAATGGAGCCTGTGGGTCTTCTTTTTGCTTCCCTTTTTCTTTAAAAAAAAAAAAAGTATTGAGGTTTTTAAAAATGCAGATATGCAGTAAATAAGATGTAGAAGTTCCTTACCAGTTAGGGCAACTTGTTAGAAGGTCAGACATGTTTTCCCATACTTGTCCTAGTCATTTAAAAATAAATACATTAAGATGCACACACACCTATGTACATTTATTCCCCCCCCTTTTTTTAAACAAAATAGGTCCTACTATGCAAAATAGTTTATAACTTTTTTCACTTAACATGTTAAGGGCATTTTTCCATAGTGCTACAAGCAAAAGTCCCCATTTTTTAATAGCTTAATAGTAATCCTCCATATAATGTACCACAACTTAGTTCCTCAGTCTTTTTTTAACAAACTATCCAGATTTTTTTCTAATTCTCAGTGCTGCCATGAACCAGAAATGTGTCTTTCTGATTACAGGAATATATTCTTGATGACTTACAAGAAGTATAATTCTGGGGTCAAAGAATATGTACATTTTATTTTAAAACAGCTACTCCAACAGGCTGTGCTGGTTAATCTCTCAGCCAAAAATAGGGAGTGCCTATTTTTTAAAATTCTCACCTAGCACCAAGTATTACCATCTTAAAGGTGTCATAGGGAAGAAAGGTATTTTATATTTATCTGCATTTCTTAACAGATAAAGTTTTCATTTACATTACTTTGTAAATTAGAGAGCTTTTGATAAATGGCTGTCTCTATTTTCTGAATTGCCTTTCCATGCCCTTTGCCCATTTTCTGCTGAGTTGTTTGTCTTGTTGACTTTCGAAGGCTCTCTAAAATGTCTCAATTGTTTTTTTCAGCCTGTCATTTGACCTATCTTGTTTGTGGGATTTTGGTCATTAATCGTTAATACAGGCCGTGCTGCCAACCTGTTCTATATGGTTCCTAGACTTCATTGTTTTAAAAGGTCCTCCCTTGCTTTAAAATTGTAAAAGGTATTCTACCTTGTAACAGTTATGGTTTTATTTTTACATCTGGATGTTTACTTCATTTGGAATTTGATTTTGCATTTGGTGTGAAGTAGATGGGGGTCAGAATATGCACTGTTTCTATGGGGCTCCTCTTGCCCTTTCCCACTCGCTCTCCCCTTGCACCCCTAGTGTGGCTGCTTTCAGCATAGGTCCCTTTGCCTGCTCCAGGACTTCATGTTAAATAGATCCACTCAGCACAGACCCTTTTGTGTCTAGTTTCTTTGTTCAACATAATTCTATCTGGAGCTTTACCATACGTTTTGACATTTGATGGGGCAAGTCTGTAAGGTCCGCCGAATTATTTTCAACTACCTTATTAGATTGTGTCAAGATTTTGATTGAAAATAGTTTTCTTCTGACCCATTTCATGAACAAACTCAAAATGGTTTGAAATCAGCATACTGATTATTAAGAATCCTTGTATGTACATCTAGTAATCTTAGCACTTTTCCAAAATAGTTTTATACCAATAATTTGTTTAGCAGAATCTTTTAAAATAATTATCAGCAAAGTAAATTTAACTGGAAAAGCAAAGTCAACATGTTTGCTTTTTAAGGTATTAGCCAATCCTTTGCTTCTGGGTTGTTTTTGGTCTGTCTGTTTATATGTGTATTTTTTTCCTGCACTATTTGAGAATAAATGATAAGCATGTGCACCTTTGCTCTACAACATTGCCTAAAAGCAAGGATGTTATTATGTAACCGTAGCTGTCAAAATCAAGAAATTAACATTGATACAATACTATTATATAAGCTTAGATCTTATTTAGATTTAGACATTTGTTCTAATAATGTTCTTCACAGGTCAGGACAAATCCAGGGTCATGCATTGCATTTCAGTTGTCTTGTCTCTTTGGTTTCCTTCAATCTGGAACAGATCCTAAGACTTTCTGTGTATTGGAGACATTTTTGAAGAGTATAAACTGCTTATTTTAAATCAAAGCAGCCTGTTTTTAGGTTTTTTGATTTCGCTTTGTTTTTTCTCATGAGTAGGTTCAGATTATACGCGTTTGTCAGCAGTACTGCCAGCAGTGCTCTTCTCAGCGTGTCTTCTCCAGAGGCACATGCCGTCCGTTGGGTGTTCCTCAGGTTTCTCCACTGGAAAGTACTGTATTAGCCTTTGTAACTGTATCTTTGAGACTTATGTAAATATACTGTTCATCCTCCAGTAGTTTGAGCATCCACTGAATCTTGTCCAGTAGTATTAGTTTTGGGGTCCCCAACCCCCTGGGCCCCACAGACCAGTACCGGTTGGTGGCCAGTTAGGAACCGGGCCGCACAGCAGGAAGTGAGCAGCGGGCAAGTGAGAGAAGCTTCATCCTTATTTGCAGCCACTCCCCAGTGCTAGCATTAGCATCACTGCCTCAGCTCTGCCTCAGATCATCGGGTGTTAGATTCTCATAGGTGCCAAAAAAGTTGGGGGCTGCTGTATTAGTTAATTTTCTACCATAAGGGATAGCTTGCTCTTCTCCCCCATTTATCAGTATGAAGTTAGAGATTCTTATTTTATTCGATAGGTTATAAGACTTTATGATTATTGTTCAGATTGTTACGACAAGAACCCTTTACACAGACTCCTGTGTCTTTTCGACATGTCGATGGCATTCTTTGAGCACTTCTTTCTTTCTGGTCCAAGAGAGTGTTCCAGTTTCATGCTGTCACGCATCCCAAGAATCAGCCATGTCATCCAGGCACCCATGTTCTTTCTTGTGGGGAGTACTATGCTACTGGGTTGTTGGCTCTTTCTAGGCCAGTGCTGGATTTATAAGGTCTGTTGGGCTGAATATGCCTCGTGAGATTAAATTCTGGTAAAGCAATCAGAAATAAACCAATGACAACTTAAATGTGAAAAAAAATAAAGCTCCAGCTAATATGAACAATGCCTACCTGCCAAACTTGTTGGCTAGTTATAATTGTTGACCATGTGATTCTCTTGTATTTTGAGGTGGCAGTAATATCATCTGCAAGTCAAAAACTTATGATTAAGCAAGATATTGCCAGAGAGACATAAAAAATACATGTAGTATTCTTAAGTAGTAAATGATGCCAGAAGAAACTGTTCAAAACTAATGATGTAACTAATTCTGAGGAAGTTTTCCGGGTGTGATGGCTTCATATTAGAAAGTTGTTGTTTGCCTTTTTACCTAAAAGGGAACTTCGGAGCTTGTCTATTCTAAAGTTAATCTAAAAAGAATATGTACAAGAATAACTAAGATTTTGAAAAACCAGTGATGCAGACTTGCTCTGATCTTAATAGGATATTGGAAGCGGTGGAAAGTTGGAGGGATCTATTCATTTTAAAGGTAGCATTAAGGATTTTTTTTTTTTTTGATGGTATTGGAACAGTTGGCTGTCTATCTCACAGTGGGGAAAACTATTCTTACCTCCTTCTGTGCAGAATAGAAATTCCAACTAGGATAGTACTTTTATAATACAGCGGTAAGGAAAGCTTAAAATGAGAATAAGACTGAGACTAGAAACAAACATAAGTTTGGTTACATAAAAGGTTTAAGCTCCTCAATAAAAGATACCATAAATAACTAAGGCACACGAGCAGAAAATATCACAGCATATAAATATTCAGAAAGCATTAAATATTTCTACAAATCAATAAGGAAAATAAATGGTTCAGTTCACAGAAAGTGGAGACTGCAAATGAGCAGTTCATAAGTAAAAGAAATAATCATGACCAATAAACAAAAAAGAATCCCCTTGCTAGCAATTGAAGGAAAACGAAAATAATGAACTGTTATTTTTGTCTGTCACACTGGTAAAAATTTACACTGTTTCTAGTATCCCACATTGGCGAGGGTGTGAGGAAATGGGCAGTTGTTGGGATAGTAAACTAATAAAGCCTTTCAGGTCACTAAGGAACATCCACAGTATGGGATAAAAGGTGGCAGTAGATCAATATACAGTGCGGGAAAATATTTCAAGGCCTGTTACTAAGCAACAAAAGCAAGTTACAGCGAGTATATATGCAATATGATCCCGTTGCATAACAAGTCTAAGTTTATATAATATATGTAAGTGCTCAAGAAAATGTTTTGAAGGCCCACCTAGCTGATAACAGTGGTTACCTCTTAGGAGCACAGTGGGGAGAAGGGAGACTAATTTTTTTCTTATCTTCAGGAAGGTAGGTGAATCTTATTAAGTAAAATTTACAGTGAAATGAGTATGGATCTTTTAATGAGGGTATTTGTATAGTTGTACAACTGTGTGTAATCAAATAAAAATAAGCAGTGGCCCTCCCACATGCCTCGGGCTGCACGGGGTGCTGTGGGGGAATCCCAGCAGAAGTCGGGGTTGCCAGGGAGGCAGTCCACCAGGTAGGTGAGTATGGCCATAATCCTGAGCAGGAATGGGAGGTGGAACCCAGGCAAGGGGGCGGGAGCAGCTCAGGGAGATGGCGAACCATGCTAGCGTTCATGCAGGGAGGACCAAGGGGCGCTTATCCTTCCGTATAAAGACAGGCAGGCCTTTAGTTTCTGCCAGGGAGTTATATTTTCTTTTCCAGGAGCAAGAATTTTTTAAAATTACGTGATTTTTAAAATGAGCAAAGTAAATAATAGTGACTGTCAACTCTAATTGAAAAATTAAAACGAGCAAAGTAAAAAGGCAAATGACAAACTAGGAAGATAATTACAACTTATATAACAAACAGTGGGTTTCCATACCTAATATGCAAGACCCTAAAAAGTCTGCATAACAGCAATATCCAAGTAGAAATGGACTCAGAGGAAAAGGTAGCACTTGTAGCAGTTACTGATCCTTGGGGTACCAGAGAGAGGTGGGGTCTAGATACCGGTAGAGAAGAGACAAAGAGTTTATATTCACATTAATTTGAGATTAGTTTAAACATTATTTTTCATCTTTGAAAAATAAGGTGTCTTTTCCCAAATAGTGATTCTTGAGAGACATCCTAGTAGGAGTATATGGTTTCTGTACTGAAAACAAAACATTCCTAAGTCCGTGTGTTCTCTTGACATTTTGGATCATGTCTTGTTAGAGAGCTGTCTCCTGGACGGGATTTGGGTTGCATCGTACCTGTGCTACTGCTCAGGAGACAAATTGGTTGTAAGAGTGAAAACCCAATTTTGCTTGATGAAATTCTGTTGCCTTTCTTGTGAAAGGGAGAAATGTGGGATAAAGGTGGCAAGTTTGTGGTAACCTACTCAGATTTTTCCTAGTAACTGGAGTAGAATTGAACAGAAACCAGTGTACGTATTCTAGAATGAGAGCAGCTTTATCAAATCTGGTACAGCTGGGGAAAGCTGCTGGTGGATCTTCCTGGTGTATGTATGATGACCTCTGAGTTGAGTTCCGAATGTCTTTTGAAAACCAAAGCATGTTTTGCCATAAGAATGTCATAAAATGGTGGTAGGGTTCCCAGTCAGCCACCAAGGCTGTTTGTACATAATGTACTGAATTCTGCTATTAGTGTGATGATCTCCTGTGTTCCCAAATAAAAATCAGCTAGCACATGTTATAAGGAAATTCTTACACCTGAGAAGGGTGTTTGTTTGTTTGTTTAAGCCTCCATTGTGGTATAAATGATTAGATTTCGGGTTTGTCTTTTGTGGGGTTTTTACTACAAATGTTGTACATTTTGTACAACTTACAGGCTTCATCATTAAATATAGGCAAATTAAGGTTTAATTCCTTGAAACATTTGTTGAACTTAAATTGATCTTCACACTGGGAAAAAGGCCTTGCATGCAAGGCAGTGGGTTTTCCCACTGGTGAGTGACATGGCACATCAGCACCCCTTCCAGTGGTGTTTGAGGAACTGAGCGCCACCTCCCTGATGAAGAGCTATAGGAAGCTGCGTCTCTGACAGTAGCTCCAAGACACAAAACTACTCCACTGTGCTCTTCTTTTGAGATTCGAGTATATTTCATGCATTCCATACATGTGATTTTTTCCTTTATATTGAAAATAGGTACTCAGTTTTAGCTATCCTGCTGTAGAGACCAAAATTTTCATTTTTGCCATAATTTTTGGTCATGCCTAATAATTTCCACTTTTGTTTCTGCTGTCACATTATTTACATTTTTATATTTTAGTCATTTTATCATTCATTCAAAAACTAAGGTAAATAACTATATATGCCAACATGCCTGTCCACTGAGCTGTTGGTTCCACAACAGATTGTGAATGTTAAAACTTATTTATAAGGAAGAGAAATTACAAGGTTGGGTGAGGGTAGCTGAGAAAATGATTTTCTCATTTTTTAAGGTGCTGCGTCAGGGTTGTCTAAAAAAATGAAATGCAAGTCCAAAAAATATGTCCAGCTTCTTACTTACTTTTTCTTAACCTTAAATTACTAACCTCTTGAAGAAACCCCTGAAGTTAAGCCATTCCTTCCAGTTTGCTTTAGTTTCCTTTTTTTTTTCTAGTTAATCTCAACACTTTACATTTTTAAAAATCACATAATTAAAACTGGAATAGAAATAATGGATTAGTGGAAGAGAATAAAAACTTGAAATAGTCCCAGGCATATATAAGAATTATAATAATGAGTAGGACCAACATTTCAGATCAGTTCAGGGTGGGGAGATGAATAGATGGTTCAGGGAAATCAGCTCCCAGGTGGGACGGCCATTCGGAAAATAGTCTCACTCTGCACACAACAGAGTTGCGTGTTAAACTGAAAATCAAAAAGGAACTAAATACAGATGAATGTTTATTTTAGGTAGTTTTAGTTTGGACAAGGACTTCTAAACATGAAGGTATAAACCATTTACACATAAAAACTGGTTACTGGCTTTGGCTATGTAAAAGTGAAATTTACCCAAAACCCATAAATATAATTAAGATTAGTAAAGAATTGGGATAAAATGTGTTGCGTATGCAATGTGCAAATAAATGTTAAAGGAGAACTGGAACAAGATTTTAAATATAACCTTGTAGTTTTATGAAACTACAAATGATCAACAAAATTTCAACCTAAGCAGGAATCGGATAAATTATTTTAAAAAGTACTAAGGATTCCTTTTTTGCCTCATACTTTGGCAAGGATAAAGAAAAATAGCTAGTTTTAACAAAGATTCAGAAAGATGGGGCACTTTTATTCACTGTCATTGTAACTATATGAATTGAAACGACCATCCTGTGGGATAGCTTGATAATGTGTAGGGGTTTTTTTCTTTTTCATAAAAATCTTAAAACTGCACATACTCTCTGCCCTGAAAATGCTATTTCTAGAAACATGTTTTAAGAGGATAAGCGCAAAAAATAAAAATCAGAGTATTCATTTTTATAAGTATTTTCTCAAGTTTCCAGCCACAGGCATTAATTAGATCAATGACAGTATCTCCGTATAGTGCTATTAAAGAATATGGAAGTATGTTCACAACGTGTTAAGTGAGAAGATTATAGAACGACAGTACAGTGCCATCTTTGTAAGTGTAGTGTAAGTATGTACGTAGCAAAGTGTGAGGATATCCGTATATGTCAGTATATGATATTGTGAGGATTAACTCTACATAGTAGTTACGGATGGCTTTTATTTTCTTTTTGCTTATTTATGTTTTGCTTTACGTCATTGTTTCTGTGGAAAAACATGCTTTTCTTTCCTTAACTAAAAAGCAGCACATTCGTACAAGATACTATTCTGTCTACAACCAAAGCCACTTGAGAAGAATGCTAGGCCTGAGAAAGGTCTGGTCTGCCTCCACCTTACCAAGAACCGAATTCCAGCTCCTCGCACTTCCATAGTCCGTTGATAAGAACTGAACCTCTTCTGCTTGGGGCGGGGGCTGGGGCTCTGCCTTGTCTGGAATGGCCTCACCCTTCCTGGATTACACAACGCTGTTCCTAAGTTGGGAAGTGGTTTAGGTGGGGACCCGTAAAAGTGCAAGTTATTGCTTCTGGAAAATGCATATTATTGACCCATGCTGTTAACAATTCTGTCTTCAGGGCGTAAACCAGAAGAAGAAGGTGTAGAAGATAATGGACTGGAGGAAAATTCTGGCGATGGACAGGTATTTGCAGCCTTGTCAGTCAGTCTGCTTGGTGGATGGACTCCATGGGTCCATCCACTGACGGGTATGTGCGTTTTGTCACAGGAGGATGTTGAAACCAGTTTGGAGAACTTGCAAGACATCGACATGATGGATATCAGCGTGTTGGATGAAGCAGAAATCGATAATGGAAGCGTAGCAGATTGTGTGGAGGACGACGACGCCGATAACCTGCCGGAGTCCCTGTCTGACAGCAGAGAGCTCGAGGGAGAGATGAAAGAGCTTCCCGAGCAGCTTCCGGAACGTGCTGTAGGTGCTCGCCAGTGTCCGCGGGTGCCCTGGATGTGTCGGTCCCTCCGGTATCATAACGGACAAGTTTTATATTTGCAATTGAGTTCTTTTAGTGCCAGTTCAGCAGGATAATGGCTAATCCAGTCACATACAACATTCAGATGATTCTGAAAACACTTTTGCTTCTTTGAGAAGTGTCTCATGAGGTACAGGAGCATGTGTTATCAGAATGCACCATTAAACATTTTAGCGACATTATTCCAGACCTTCCTATTCTAGGAGGTCGGTCTGTATTTTGGCTTGGATACCTTGAAAATATCAAAGATAGAAAGTGTGTGGAAGTTGGGTTTTCCCTGTTAAGAACTGATCGGTACCCTCCTAATAATCAACCTTTAATACCAAAATTTGACATTGTTTTTAAAGCCTTTTTTCATGTTAGAAACAAGTCAGATTTACAGTAGGCTTACAGTATGTATTATTTATTGAATTTTGTCAGACTCTAGACATTAATGTCCTTTAATCTTTTTTGTAACAACAATATGACATGTAGATGCTATTATACCCGTTTTCCAATTGAGAAAATTGGGGAGTAAAGAGGTAAAATATCTCCAAGCAATACACAGCTCGTAAAAGAAATAAGAAAACCAGGCTAATTCCAGAGTCCATGCACTTAAGTCATGCACCATGCTGTCTCAGTGCCATTAACTTACTGTTTTACTTCTGTGAGGACAATTTTGCTGGATAAACAGGAAAAGGAATGGGTCACCTACGCTCTCCTAGTCCGGGGCTCCTATCCCAACACTCGGATTTGGAAGTTAATAATTCTAAGAGGCAGGGTTCTCAGAGATACTCTTTCATTCCGGGTGGTAGCCTCCTCGGAGGCTTGAGGAAATGGTGGTGGCCACGAGAATCCACTCCAGAGTGTAATTCTGGACATTGTTCCTGGAAGAGCAGCCCCCAAACCTGGTATTCTGATCTACTTGCAGGGCCTGTACTACAATAGTCCTCCCTTACCTGTAGAGATATGTTCCAACACCCCCAGCTGAATCACCATCATGCTGTTTTGATTTCTGCACTGTTGTTCACTTTTCATTTTATGGATGTACCATTATGTTACCTTATTATTGATGTAATAAATTGTATTCCCTGTTTTATAGGTAGAGGACAGAGAAACTATAAACAATTTAGACACTTCATCATCCGACTTCACTATATTACAGGTAAATTGTTACATATGTCTTAGTAACTTTAGCATCAAAGGTTAGACTATAGTTTCTGGAAACCGCTGCAGACATTGTGCGGAACTCCCAAGTAAAAGTTATTGCAAGGTTTGCCTACTCTGTCATCATCTTGAGAGTGGGTTTTGCTCCCCTCTCCCCAAATGCAACGTGCCTATTGCAAAGGACTTATCATCTTGGCTTCCCCTCCAATCGCTGTGGCTTCCCTGCAGCTGAGAGGGCGTATTTGGGAAAGTTCTTGTTGATTTGGTTGCTGAAGGAAAGGCCCAGCCTGTCGGACCTGTTCCGGATGGCATCCTCTGCGTAGAGACCACTAGGTGAGACGGCAGGCGCGGGGTGGACAGGGCACAGACGTCACGGCTGGGACAGGTGGACTCTGGTTCTGCCTTTGGGAAGTTTTTCTTAAAATGCACAGATTTCTTTTGATGATTGTATCATCTTGGCTGTTTGGTTACGATCTGTGTAAATATTAAATAGATGAGAACAAATGAGATGTGGACTAACTTTAAGGTATGATTTGTGTAAATGTGGGTCTTGAATTTCCTTTTCACTTTTCTGCCAGCCTACATAGATGTAACTCTTGGAGTAAACTTGGGTAGCTGTCTAATTTTCCATAGAAAGTTTTGTGAGGAAACGAAAATACAATCAGCTTATGCTGGTCTTTTTTTTTTTTTTTTCCCTCCAATAATGTCACCTATGCTACTTAATCAGAAATCTTTCAGACAAGATCTCCTTTTGCTTCTCCCAGCCTGGACGGGGTGGGTTTTTGGCAAGCCAGAATCCCAGCCTCAAGGAGGTTGAATCCTAAAAATAAACTTCGTGGAACCCAGCTTACCTTAGGGCTGATGTCGCTCTCCAGCTATAAAGTGACAAAACCATTTTTGCCTCTGAAAAGAAAGGAAGAGCCAGGTCTGGTTTCATTGAGTGTATTTCTAGGTCAAAGACTCCCAAGTTAAAATGGAAAACATATAACTCCTCCCAGAGACAAATAGAAATATATTAATTTTTCTTTGGAAAAAAGGAGAGAATTGTTCTACCTAGAGTGATCCTTTGTTTCAGTTGTAGAGTCTTAATTCCCAGAGTGGGGTATGTTATATTAAAAATAAATTGATTACAAATAAAAAACTATGGGGGAATGTGAACAATTTCTTAGAGCTTCCTGGAATGGTAGGTCAATCCCCAGGGGAAGGTGTAAGCCATCCTCATCCTTGAGAGGGGTATATGTTAAGTGCCTGGGATGTGTCAGTGTGGATACAGACACAAATGAGAAGAAAGGCTGATCTCCATTCTCACAGGGCCTGTCCTTCATGTGTGAAGCACACTCGTAAACAGCATTGGGAAGAGGCCTGCACAGATGCAGACTCCTGCTCGCACAGCCTTTGCTTAGATCTGGGCTCTGCTGTGTATTCTTGAGCAAGGTTGTCAGTTACTCTGTGCCAGTGTCCTGATCTGAAAAAAAAGGCTGATCCTAATAGCTCCAACCTACTAGGACTGTTTGATGATTTTTTTATATATGTACATATGGTGCATAAGTTTGTGCCCGGAACACAGTCAGTGCTCATTAGTATTTGGCTGGAATTCCAGAATAATGTACCTTGTGCAGAAGAAATGTAGGGGCCAGGACCACATATTGAAAAAAGGCCTTTGTTAGTGTGACCACCTTTGGAGCCATTTGGGGAAGCCTTTCTCCAAGCAGATGGCCCCTGAGCTAAATGTGTAGGATTTGGCTAGGGGTGGGGACAGGACAGATGGGCCTGTCAGGGAAGTAAGTAGTGTGAGGAGCCATTGCGGAAGGCTTTAGGTCGCAGAGGGACCTATGATCCTTGCGGTGGCAAAATGCAGACAGATAGGATGGGAACAGTAAACCAGAAGCTACTATAGGTGAGGGACGGCAGTGGTCTGAATTAACAGAGCTTCTGGGAAGGGTCGGAGGGATGTTTGGGAATTAGAGCCTGGCTCATTGGGGACCCTGATTGTAGGAGTGTGTAGTCCTTGAGAGCACTCAAATGACCAAGTGGGGACAGAGGCGGCATGACAATGTGAAATAAGAACGGTCCGACCACTTGTGCCTGTGTTGCCTCAGTCTTGTGACTATTCAGAAACTAACACTATTCAATGAAATCCTGGTGGTCTGACATCTGTCGGGCATTCTGTTAGACACTAAAAGAAAATGAAAACAGCGCTCTCCTTGCATTTAAGAGTGCAGAATAGAGGGACAGACAAGCATGTGATCAGTTCACCACCACAAGAAGTGATGATGTTGCCAGGCACCGGGAGATGCAACGAAAACTGGAAACAGGACCCAGGCCCCTTGAGAGTAGCCTGGAATGTGGGGCTTGGAGCCCAGAGGAAAGAGCTGGAATGCCAGCTCTGTGGGCTGTTTTTCTAAACGAGCAGGTTCTGTACCTGTTGAAGTTTGAGTTTTCTAGTTTGTTTAAAATTTTTCTTTTAAATAGTTTGGGTATAAGTAAACTATAGGTTTAACCTGTCTGGCACTATCTTATTTATGGTTTTTTTTGCAGGAAATTGAAGAGCCATCCTTGGAGCCAGGTACTGTTCAATGAAAAATTTACAGTGGGGGTTTGGAACCGTTCTAATTTTCCACCTTCTCTAATTTGAATTCTTAAATTTTAAAAAGTTGCCTTACTGTAGTATGTTGTTCTAAAGGTTTACGATCCAGAACATACCAGGATCATAGAGATTGGAAACCCAGCCATATCACCAGATCTGTGAAAGTGGCTAACTTCTCATTTTGCAAAACGTATCGGCGAGATGAACCGATCTCATGCCTTTTTAAATATAAATGATGCTTAAACATATGTAGAAAGAGTTTGCATGCCTCTCAGGAGCTAATACCTCTGCACTCCACAAAACAGATCTTGTGATATTGGGCAGTAGCTTAACTTTGTGGTTTTTAATTCAGGCAGCGCAGGTAGCGGTAGGGAGATAAATTTTAAAACATTGAGACGTAATGGATTCCAGAAGAGGAAAGAGTTTCTTCATGAGAATTCCAAACAAATACTATTCACTTTCTGGACTGCAAGTATCTCAGAGCACCGATGGAAGAGATTCTGGTTTTCATGTTGGACTGTTCTGTTAAAAGAAATTCAAAGAAATTTGGAAATTTGGAAATTGAGCTGTTCAGTGAATGGTGATACATTCAGTTAAGCAACTTGGACTTTGGAAGCTAAATTTGGAAGAGTCATATATAAACGACGACAGAATGAAGACTGTCAAGAATCAGCCAGAAGGTTTTGGGGGTTAAATCTCTGGGATGCTTTTCTCTTCCGGGTAGCGTAGCGGCTTGCTCTAGCAGGCGGTCGGAGCGCAGGTAGTGTAACCAGTGTAACGTGTGTACCCGCGGGTTTTCCAATCTCTGTGTAGCTAGCAGTTCTCTTCGTGTTAGTGGCAGCCGTGCCAGTTCCGCATTTGTGATTGCTGTATTTCCCTGGTAATTAAACCTTGTGCCATTCTATTCCTGTTAAATCCGTAGAAAATGAGAAAATACTCGACATTTTGGGGGAAACTTGTAAATCTGAGCCAGTAAAAGAAGAAGGTTCCGAGCTGGAGCAGCCATTTGCACAGGATACAAGTAGCGTGGGGCCAGACAGAAAGCTTGCGGAGGAAGAGGACCTTTTTGGCAGCGGCCATCCGGAGGAGGGTGATTTAGATTTGGCCAGCGAGTCAACGGCACAAGCTCAGTGGAGCAAGGCAGACACCCTGTTAGCGGTAGTGAAAAGGGAGCCCGTGGAGCAGACAGGCGGTGACGAGAGGACGGACTGTGAGCCTGTAGGGCTAGAGGAGCCAGTTGAGCAGAGTAGTAAAGCGTCAGAGCGCGCGGAAGCCTCTAGCGAGGAGGTCGCGGAAGCGCCCCGGGAAGCCTCAAGCCCAGACCCCAGAGATAGCAAAGAAGACGTGAAGAAGTTTGCTTTTGAAGCTTGTAATGAAGTCCCTCCGGCTCCTAAAGAGTCCTCAGCCAGTGAGGGCGCTGATCAGAAAATGAGGTTTGTTTTTTCTCAGTTTTAGACCAGACGCTATCTCCTTTTCATTGGTCGTTTAATGACACACATAAGCTGTTTTTTCTGCAATTGGCCAGCCAGACTGACGAAATTGTAGCTTACCTCTAAAGAATGTTTTATTTCTCTTTGTTTATTTTAAACTGATTACATAATCTTTTTTCTTTTCTCAACCTGTCATGGTTGTTTTCTTTAATTCTTCCTAATTATCTTTAGCCCAGCAGAATTAATTAACTCCTGTGGGTCTGAAATCTAATGGTTAGGTCAGATTTCCAATACAAGTTTGTCGGGGTATCATTTTTTGAGAACTAAATTTCGGGTAGGTATGCAACCTCAGCACGTATTTTACGATTTTGAGTTTGTTTCCTCGCTGCTGCTTCCTTCTGGAGTGACATTATTTTTTCTCTCTAGTTCTGTCGAAGATGACTCGGATACAAAAAAGCTTTCCAAAGAGGACAAGGGTAGGTCCGCGTGGCGGCACCAGCCCTTTGCAGTGTGTGTGGCCTCGGCAGTGGCGGGTTATTTAATTCTGGTTTATCGGGTACTGCATTTCTCACCCAGATTTGCCTGTGAGTCTTTCATGGAGCCTTTTTCTCCGCTCTTCTGCTTTTCACTTGGCAGATGCTGGGATTTAGGGAGCAAGCCAGTTCCTCAGGGTTGGTGTGTCGATGTGGTGCAGGCACCTGCTTTTGCGAGGGCACTTTGAGCTCGTCAATCCTGACCCTCTCATCAGCAGATTCCTTAGCTTCATTGACACTTGAAATGGAAAAAAAAGTGCTCCTGGTGTCAGCTAGCGTGGGGTTCCCTGGTGTATTAGCTTTATCAATTCCTTAGCCCTTTATTGTAATCACTAATTGAGAAGAAATTTTATTGATCTGGGTTTTTTATTAATTAGTGTTCTAAAAAGATAAAAATTGGGGATAACTGCAAATGTATATATCATCAGAAAACCCCAAAGTTGTGTGACGTGGAAATCAGCTGTTTTATGTTCAGAAGCCACCTCACTGGGTTGCATGGTGTCATTTAGTAACTTCCTAACAGCCCCGTACTCACCATGGTTAGTGGCATTGCTAGTGGTCCTGTTGGGCCTAGCGTCAGCTCTGGCAGATATATGAGAATGCTGGACCAGGCTCCCTGCACCCAGCTGGCTTTGAGTGTTGCTGACATCTAGGACAAGTGGAGAAAGTGGTTTGGAGTGACTTTAATTTTTAAGATTCAGGATATCGTGAGAATTGCATTTTTGACCACAACTTTCTTTTGAAATAGGTCGTAGCAGTTGTGGTAGAAATTTCTGGGTTAGTGGACTTTCTTCTACCACCAGAGCTACGGATTTGAAGAATCTTTTCAGCAAATATGGGAAGGTAAGACCAAGAAGTGTCTCAGCCACGGCGATGTGACCTTTAAATGCAGACCCCTGCCCGCTCTCAGTGACTGCTTCGCATGACTCCTTGCTGTTTCTGAGTTCACATTAGCTCAGGGCCTATGGAGGGCCCGCCCTGTTAGGAGTAGAAGTGGGAAACCTGTGGAAGCTCCCAGAGCCCCCGCCTACTTTCAGAATTTTTGGAATGCATTTTTATTACTTCAGGACTTGAACCCAGGAAGCGCCACAGGGGTCGTAGCAAAGAGCAGGGCAGGAAGGTGCTGCCCTCGCTTCCGTGAGACTGGCGACTACAGGAAAGGATGCAGACAGGTTATGGACAGGGCCGTCGGGATGCGGCCCATGGCAAGCTCTAGCTCTGCTGCTCACCGTCGTATGGTAGGGGTGGTGGCGGGGTGTTGCTTCCCCTGTAGGAACGTCACCTTTACATCCGGGGGCCCTCTCAGCCCACCTGCTTTCACCCACTGCCAGGGTGGCTCTGGCCACCCCTTCTATGTACCACTTGCCTGTCCCTCAGCCCATGAAGGTGGCAGTGATGAACAGATGTGCGATGCACCAGCCTCGCCCCACAAGTGCCTGCTGCAGCTCGTTCGTTACGGCACCTGTCTTGGCCTTTCTCCCTCTTTCTCACCCTGTCTCCTTCCTCCCTGTGCCTACTGGACTCACTTCCCAAATAAGCCACATCCAGGGCTCCTTATCTCTCAAGAGTCGGCTTGTGGGGCAAGCCAAAGTGAGCCTTAGCACAGGCCCTTGTTTATAATAGAGAAAACCAGCAGTACTCACCTTGGTTACTGACATCTTAAGTGCTAACAAGAGGAGACCTAAGTGTGCCACAGTGGCAGAAATACTTCATGACTCCCTGGGCCTCCCCCATCTTCACTCCCCTGTGGCCCTCAGGGGCCCATGGGGCTCCCGGCAGGGAAATGTCACCCTGAAGCCTGTAGGGTTGTGGGTACATTGCAGGCTTCTTGGCTTGAATATAAGACCAGACACTCAGAAAACTTCCTCGGGGTTGCAGTTCCATGTGGGACATTGAGGAAGATGGTGGCTTCCGTGGGGCTTCTCCTGAGCCTGGTGCCTGCCTCAGCCTAAGGGAGTTACTGGGGCATTACACAGCACCTGAGGATGTGCCCCAGGGCCTGGGACATCTTAGTCTGCTACTGTTTCCAGAACACTCCTCATGAACCTCTCCTGATGTCAATCGATGTTGATCGCCGTCTGTAGATTTGTCCTTTTGCTTCACCGTGTTCATTGCCGCTTCTTTACAAGTTTGAGACAGTGTTGAAGGAAGCTTGGCAGAACTCTGCCTTCCGTTTCACTTTCTCTCTGCTCCTGCCCACTGCCATCCCGCTTCCCTAGAGGGGACAGCCAGGAGTGGAGGAGGCCCTTGGAGGAGTGGCTCCGCGACAGTAGCATTGTCCTCCCCGAGTCATCTGCCGCTTGTTCAGGCGTGCCCGGGGACAGGGTTTCCCCATAGGTCCTTATTTGAGGTGGGGGGAGCCAAGACTTGGGGTGCATCTGAGGTAAGCAGTGTAAACCGGAATGGTCTTGCGTGTTTTGAGTTTGAGTGTTGGGGCTGGAGGTGCTTCTTGTCCAAGACATATTTCTGTGCTTTCCATCAAGGTGGTGGGTGCCAAGGTTGTGACAAATGCCCGGAGTCCTGGAGCTCGCTGCTACGGCTTTGTGACAATGTCCACAGCAGAAGAGGCCACAAAATGCATTAACCACCTTCATAAGACAGAGCTCCATGGGAAGATGATCTCCGTGGAAAAGGTAAGGGGCCATTTCCTGCAGGGCTGTGATCCTTTGAGGAAATGATAAGGTAATACTTTTACTTGCCTCTGTTTTTCAGGCGAAAAACGAACCTGCTGGGAAGAAAACCTCTGACAAAAGAGAAGGTGAAGGGAAAAAAGAGAAGTCTGGCACCAGCGACAGGTATCACTCTTCCCCAAGGGCTTTGTGGCCAGGACGGTCCTTTTCTTTATTTCACCTCCTTCAGGTTCTCCACAGGTAGGGAGGAGTACAAGGCCCGTTGCCGCCTTTATTTTTCCCATTTGTGAGAAGGAGGTTTTACCACCAGTTACAGATGCTGTCCTTACTCCAGGGCACTCGGGGAAAGCAGGTTGGGCTCCTTGTTCTTTGTCATCCTGTTGGAGAAGGCACGTCTTTGGTACTTTACTCTTGTTGCAAGAGTCCAGGCATGGCTGGTTTGTTCTCCTCGGTGTCTGATCTAACACTTCTGTGTCTGGCATCTTATTGATAGATCTGCAAACCTTAAAAGGGAAGATAAAGCTGACAGAAAAGATGATGCTAAAAAGGGCGAAGATGGAAGTGGAGAAAAGAGCAAAGATCAAGATGATCAGAAACCTGGCCCCTCGGAGCGATCGCGAACCACAAAATCAGGTAGCTGCCTGACCGGTAGGCAAGATCTCGCCCCGTGCTCCACTCCCAGCGGCTGTGACCGGTTGGCAACACAAACTAGGTTTATTTTCAGTAGAGTTGAGTGTTTTTTCCTTCATTTGGCTGTTCCTTGTTTCTTGCCTTACATGCACTCCTTTCTCCCTGTAGGAAGCCGGGGAACCGAGCGGACTGTGGTAATGGATAAATCCAAAGGCGTGCCTGTCATCAGTGTCAAAACGTCAGGGTCCAAAGAGAGAGTGAGTGTCGATTAGCGTTTTTTATTTGACGTTTTTTCCACTTACATTTTGAGTGTGTTTTAGGGAATTCTTGAGCCTAATATGAGAAAAGTCTACCTTTTCAAAGTGTAGAGGTCTTTTATTTTCTGAGGCTAATGTTAAAATTCAGATACGAGAGTGGTTATTTTTGCCCTGAGTGTTTAGCCGTTCATCTTCGTCACCTGCCCCGAAAGCTGCAGCCTGCACTTCGTCTGTCTCCTAAACCATGTGTGCCCCCGCCAGCCCTTCCAGCCCCCTCTTAGCCTGACTCGAGTGTCGAAGTAGTCATACGCTCATCTTCTGACGACAGCCTCACAGCTTTTTGATAGGTGTGGGTCTGGCATCTCCGAGACCACCCACATTCAGCGATTCACAAGAGGGAACCGTGGACTCAGCGTGTACTTGTTATACACAGCTAAGATGGGCTACAGTGATGCAGTGAGGATCACAGCAGGTCCTGGGGGAAGAGACTGGCGGAGTCTAGAGGGAACCCTTTTGGATCCGCTTGTGTTCTCTCTCCTCCGGGAAGGCTCACACAGCAGGAAAGGTGAAGCAACACACAGGTGATGCTTCTGCCCAGCGAAACCCGTTAGGGCCCCAGCCCAGGTTTTTATCCAGGGCTGATTGCTTAGGCTCCTTCTGCCAGGGAATCTCAAAATTCCCGACTCCAGAAGGAAAGCAAGTGTTGAGCATAAGCCACAGTTTGCCTGGGTAGGCACGGTGAGCCCCCCTTACCAGTTAACTGTCAACTGGGGGACATTCTGAGCACCAGGTTCCCAGACACCAGCGTTAGGCCTGCCGTGTTAACCCCGCGCTAGACAGATGACAAACCATTTAAGTTCATTGAATGCGTGCATCAGTGCTGAGCCAGCATTTCCGTTATGGAAGTCTGCGTGTGTTTGTGCAAATACTTTAACATGTTATAGCCTTTTACCCTTACTTTATAAAAAAATGATTGGAAAAGGGGACGATGAAAGTGTGGGTTCCAGGGCTAAGGTGGTTAAATCTAATACAAAGAATGCAGTCATCACGAATAAGGAGTTCTCAGGAATACCGAAAGTGGCTTTAGTTGGGCTTTCACTGAATATTTAATTGTGAAGTAATTAAAGGAGAAGACTAAGGAATTTATTTTGGATGCAGAAAACATCAAAATACTTTTGATGTTACAAAAATTATGGGAGGTATTGCTTATTTTCCATTTTGACCTTGCTTGAAAGTACTTGATCATATTTTAACATTAAATGGCGATGAAGGTCTATGGCTTTGAACTACATTAAGCCAAAATGAACTCAGGAGAAAACACGCTACACAATTGTTTCGTTAAATGTTAATCTTCACTTCCGAGCTTCATGTTGGATCTTGGACCTACCTGGACATAGCTGATTGTTCCTGTTGTCATTTCTGTCTTCTTAATGTTTCTTGATGAACCAGGCGTCCAAGAGCCAGGATCGCAAATCAGCCAGCAGAGAGAAGCGGTCCGTTGTGTCCTTTGATAAAGTCAAAGAGCCTCGGAAGTCAAGAGACTCAGAGTCCCGTAGGTGAGTCAGGGTTCAGGAATGTCACTGGTTTGGTTGTTGTCCTGGACTTCTTTTAACTGTGTCCTAGAAGAGTGTTTTGAGAGTCCCCTGTGGGTGGAGAACTGCTTTAAACCTGTTTGCTCTTTTGGCTTTCAGCTCATAGACTCTCTGTGCTCTGACTTTCATCCTTTGGCTTTTTCAAATGATTTTCTCATGCAGATAGGCCCACCTCTTCCTGGAGATTGTGGAAGGGAACAGCGGCAGAGCTGGAGTGCCTTTCTGGTGCAGTAGTGCTTGTTAACAAGACATACCAATTTACTCCAGAAGCTGTGACCAAGGAAGAAGTGTGGGGCAGACCCACTGAGCGAGCTGAGAGGTCCTCATCCTTACATAAGCCAAAAATCTCTTTATAATTTTTAAAAACTAAACAAATGGTTACTATCATGTTGAGTGACAGTTAATCGTTTCTATCAAGAAATAATTTTCCAGCTATAGTTTAAAAAATATCTGTTAGTAAAAAAGTTTAGCAACGAGTGAGGAAAGGGGGGGAAGGGGACCATTTTTTATAATGCCCAACACAGAAAGTTCTGCTTGAACAAGAGGAAGGCATTGGGCAAAGGGAAGTTTAGTTGTGTTGAAGTAAATTGGCAAATAAGTAAGCAGAAATGATCCGTGTGCATGTGGAAATTTAACATGACGGTGACATTTCTCACTAGTGATGAAAGGACAGACACTCTCCAGAATGGCTTCAGGTCTTTCATCTGTTCTTGGGACAGTCCTTTAGGTCTTCCACTCACGTTATCGACAAAGTAGTTAAGCTGATGACTAAACACAAACAAAAACTTAACGTCATTCATGTAACTTAAAAGTAAATGTGTTTTTTCAATTTGAGCACTGGAAGGCCTGAAAAATTATAAAAGAGAAGTAGAATAAGTCAAAACTTAAACTCTCTACAATGAAAGACTGTAGAGAAAGTCAGTAGGTGGGAATAAAGGTGATTTGAAATGGGAGTAATCAGGAAAAAAAATAACCTGATGGGGAAATAAACAGAAGACGGTACAGGTGGCCATGAGACAGACCTATGGGACGCGGCTCGGCCCCCCGAGGGTCAGGGAAATGCAGAGGTGACAGCTGCAGTGAGGCCAGCTGTTCATCCGCCAGTTTACCATTTGAATTACAGTGTGGGAGACAGTGTTTGTACTGGTGGGAGCGTTCGTGGGCATGGCCACCGGGGAGACAGTCCATTTAGCACACACTTCTGAATCCTAGTGTCCCAAACCCAGAAGTGCCACTTCGCTAAACCTGCCCTGCAGGAACTACATGGGAAAATGGCAGCAGTAACATCTGTTTTTGTGAGGTCGGAACAACTCGGAGGTTGGCCTCTGGGTGCTGGTTATGTAAACCTGCCCCTCCGTGGGCTCCTTCCCACAAGTGTGCTGTAGATTCTTAGAGATGGGGATGTAGAAGGGTCCAGGATATGCTATGTGAACCGAGGGAGCTGCTGGTATTGTCCAGGATGCAGACACAAAATAAGGCAAGGCCGTACATTTCCACTGGTGTAAACGTGTGTCTAAGTGCACAGCAAAGGCGGGAAAAGAGACCCCCTAGCGTCTGTCTGCTCTGCCACCCACACAGAGACTAGAAGGGCGTGTGGCGAAGTGAGAACTCCCACTGTCAGAATGGCTGTCAGTGCCACGGCCTGGGGTGGGGAGGGGGCACCAGCGTGGCCTCGTCACCATTTCACCACTCAGCTGCTGCAGGCCCTTGCTCGTTAATTCTGAATTTGTAAACAGCATCAGAAGATTTCGATTCTAGGGCACCAGCCTGGGTTCATGGTGAGTAAATGAAGCTCATGATTTAGAAAGCCAGGATTGTAATCCACTTGCTTGATGTGAAAAATATGTTGTTTCTTATTTTTAATGGACTCTTTAATAGAGTCAGACATTGAACTCCGTAAAGATCTCAGTTCATATTTTAGTTGACCACACACTACCCCCTTTGCTGTCGCCTGGCTGGTTGCGGACTGAGCCAGAAGCAGAACCTGTGGTGACACTCCCGGGCTCTTGCTGCCACTCAGAGGCAGTGGGCCCCACCCTGGTCTCTGCGCCAGGGCCGCAGTCCGGGCATGGCGCTGCATTCTGCCCTTGCGCAGTGCTCCGTGGCTGGTCTGCCTCCCCTGATGGGGAGCCATTGCGCTGCATCCAGAACGCCTGGCCAGGTGAGTAGCGGGCGCTGGCCGGTGGGCCCCTGCAGCTGCTGCTCTTTGCCTACAGGTTGCGCGAGCGTAGCGAGCGGGAGCAGCGCATGCAGGCGCTGTGGGAGCAGGAGGAGCGGGAGCAGTTGGAGTACGCCCGCGAGAGGCTGGCCTTCCATCGGCACCGCCTGGAGCGCGAGCGCATGGAGCGGGAGCGGCTGGAGCGCGAGCGCATGCACGTGGAGCACGAGCGCAGGAAGGAGCAGGAGCGCATCCACCGCGAGCGCGAGGAGCTGCGGCGCCAGCAGGAGCTGCGCTACGAGCAGGAGCGGCGTCCTGCGGTGCGGCGGCCCTACGACGTGGATGGCCGGTAAGCTGAGGTGCTCCCAGCGGCCGCCCCGTGGGCGTCCCATGGCATGTAGAATTGCTTTACAGTCCCCGCATCACGCTCACCTGAGATTCTTAAAAGGAAGCCGAAGTGGATGTCCTGGACTCTACCAGGGGATCTGCGCGCTCTGAGCGGTGGGAAAATGTTTGGATCAGGTTGAACCCGGTAGTCACTGGGTCCCAGCTCTGGCACAGACCCCGATCGGAGGAGTCCAGACACCCAGAGCAGCACAAACACACGAGTGCTGGGAGGGCCTCCAGACCCAGCGGCATCTCTTCCCGGGCCCCTTATGGGCTTCATAGTTATTAGTAATTTGTTGGTGCTTGTTCCGATGATAAACGTATTTCCAGCTCCCTAGACATCTTGGTGTGACGTGCGACTACTAGAGTGGTGGCCGCCAGTGAGAAAGAGCAGTGGCAGGGGTCGAGTGGTAGTCCAGCAGTGGTCCTGTCATGTTTCCAAGTGCACCGCAATTTGGGAAAACAGTGTTTTCTTTTGTTTTTAATTTTCTCCCTCCTGAATGGGCTAAAGAGGTCCTCTTGGAACATATAGTTCAGTAAGGGGCCATCAGGCTGTCTTAGGACTTTTTATGCCTTTGTGAAAAATATTGAAGGAGGAAGTCTGTTCTGATCACAGATGTTTTGGAATAGTGCATTTCAAGGTCTTCTGAAAGCTTCCCCCACTGGGCATCTTTGCCAGGTCGAGTCAGTGTTGGGAAGAGATGGACGTGCACTGCAGAGCCCAGGTGGCACCACGCGTGCTGCCGCAGCCGACCCAGGCCGACCCTCCCAGTGGCCATCACGCAGGCACGCACGTGTGCCCGCCCACGTCATCCGTTGCCTCTTACTAGGGAGACCAAAGCTTTTCTGTATGGGGCGTTTTGGACAGAGTAGAAGAGAGTCATTCAGTCAGGTCTCACGTTGTCCCTACAGCCTCTCTCGGCTTGTGCCCCGGGGAATACTTCTAATAAAGTTAATTATCGTTCTCTGAAGTGCTAGAGCCCGGGGTAGTCCAAGGGCGCAGTTCTCTAGCGCCCACAAGCTGATCTATTTGGAGAAAGAAAACACATTTAGCCCTCCTTCTCCTTCCAGGCGAGATGATGCCTATTGGCCGGAAGCCAAGCGGGCCGCCCTGGATGAGCGCTACCATTCCGACTTCACCCGCCAGGACCGCTTCCACGACTTTGACCACAGGGACCGAGGCCGCTACCCTGACCACTCGGTTGACAGGTCAGCCAGGCCCCCATGACCCTGCCCACTCAGTGCAGGTCGTCTTTGTCCTGGGTAGTTTGTGTTGACGAAGAAGCGAGGTTGGCCCGTCTGGGCTCTGCGAGCCCTCGAATCATCAGTGTGTGGTTCAGCTCGGGAGATGAACCGTTTGGGGGTTTCACCGACCTGTCCTTCCTCATGGTTTCGTTCAATTTCCTCTTTCAGGAGAGAAGGTTCAAGGTCCATGATGGGAGAAAGAGAAGGGCAGGTAAGTCAGAAGCTGAGATTGTAGCTCATTTCTGATTTTTCTCCTTTTTTCCTGCCATTTGCATTAGAGGGAGAATGAGTAAAGGGAAGTGCAGCCCTTTAGTGCTTGGGGGATGATAGTTGGAATGATTTGTGCTTGGTCTTGGCTGGGTTTCCAAACAGGTTTTTGAGGTCTTTTTTGGCCTTGACCCTATAGTTTTGTACATCATAGAAACTTAAATGCGCTGGTAGCAGAGACTAGAAAGCCTTGGTGACGGACCCCGTCGTGGCCGACGAGCTGCCACGCTCCCGTGCACCTGTGGTCGCAGGTCAGCCCGCCCCACTGGGCCTCGGACAGCAGCTCTGCTCTGGTCCACGTTCGTTCTCTGCAGAATTAACACGTTGGAAAATAAGCTCTTTCCTTTCCTGTCTTGCATGAGAACTTGCCTAAGGAGCCACAACTCTTAAATGGATTTACAGGAAAAGCCGGGGTGGGGTGAGGGATGGTCGTGGTCAGGGCATTGTTCGGCAGAGTTGCTGCCTGCGAGCCTGTCCTGTCTCTGCCTCCCACACATCCTCTTGCGTCTTGCCCTCCTCCCTCAGGTCTGAAGAATGTGGCTGGGGATGGTGCGGCTCTTTGGCTCTATCAGGGGAGTCTTCTGCCACCTCAGGAATAAGCCTGTGGCCCTCACGTGTTTTTTTTTCTCTGGCGGTAAATTTTACGTGAAGCTAAATCTACACCTGATCGTCTAGTGTTTCTGTGGTGGAGAAGTCGAGCACAGTGGTCAAGTGTCCAGGCTCCGGAATCAGAACCAGGGTCACATCGTGGTGCTACCACTTCCGAGCCTGTTTCTCTAGCCACGAGTTGGAGGTGATAATTCTGCATAGGGTGGTTGAGGAGTAAATGAGGTGACGTGCATGTCTATGGGAAGAGTGTGCACGGCCTCGCACACGTAGTCCTTAGTCATTACTAGCTGTTTTTCATGTGATTATCAGACAGTGCTTTCTTGAAATTGAAAGGGTTTTTGTTGGGTTTTTTGTTCTGTTTTTTCACATACACAGTCACAAGGCCCCAGTGCTGCACCGATTGATAAATGAAAGGGAAACTAGCACAGACGTTCAGGGTCTTGTTGAACTGTTACATGGGCTGGTTGGTCGGACAGAGGAATGTTAGTTAAACTTTAAAATACAAAAGAGAGATGGAAATGAGTTTTAAAGAACCAGGTCTTACTAAGTTGAACTTTTCTGCTTCCCTGTGTTAAATGCTTCTCTGTCCAGTTTCGTGTCTGTAGATAGAACGCTATTGATAAGAAATCATTCTTTCTTAAATGTCTGTCTTTATCCAAAACTAAGTGAAGTGCTACATCCAGGGGTCCCAAGCTCTGGACCGCAGACAGGTACCACATGGCCTGTTGGGAACCGGGCCACACAGCAGGAGGTCAGCAGTGGGCGAGCGAGTGAAGCTTCATTTGTATCAGCAGCCGCTCCCCAGCGCCAGCATTACCGCCTCAGCTCCACCTCAGGTCATCAGGTGTTAGATTCTCGTAGAAGCACCAGTCCCGGGTGCCAAAAAGGTTGGGGACCGCTGCTCTAGACCATGACCTGGTGATGATTCTGTAGAGTCTCATTTCAGCAGCTCTTCTTCCTTTGGCAGCACTGACTTTGGGTTCTTAGGCCTGTGCTTCTTGCCCCTTGAAGGAACAATCCTCTGTTTTGTTCATCTTGTAAAATTGACCCCTTTTCTTCTCTTTGAGGGATAAGAGGTCAGGGGAGGTAGGCGGTGATCAGGGCTCTTTTAAGGGCATGTTCCTTTCGCCTTGGAGGGCTTATGGCGTACTGGAGAGAGAGCATGGCTGCAGACAGTGACAGGCCACGTAGTAGGCATCCACGGGGCTTTGTGACCAGACTCCCTTCCAGTTCTTTGTTACTTCGATTATGGTCCTGGGGTAAAAGCCCCCAAGGTCACAGGTTGGGTTTGTGGAATGGCGAACCATGGAGCCAAAGCCACGCCGCCTGGGAGAAGAGGAGTTTCGGCCTTTCCTGTGTCACTCCTTCTTCACTTAGTGTGTGCAGTGGGGTCAGGCGCTCCCGGGGCCTGTGCCAGCCCAGGACTTCACACAGTGAGGCTGCAGAGTTGGCGCTGGGGGCACCGGCCCAGAAGCAGCCACTCTCAGCTCCACCCGACAGGCATCCTGCCTCCCCAGCACAGCAGGGGCATGATGGCAGGTCCGGGAGTGAGTTGTGTTAAAGGGCCCCTTGTGGCCTTTCTGTCTTACATCGTGAGCACGGGTGTGGAGCGGCCGCTGGGGCCTGGCACCCCTCGCCCTCATGGCTTGGTCCTCTGCCTCTGGGTCGGGCGAGTCTCAGCCCTGACTCTCCTGTCCTCAGCTCTGTTGAGTGCCGTTTCCTCACCAGGCCGTGAGCACACTTCAGGGATGCAGCTGTGTCATGTGAGCCAAAATGGCCTGTGTGTCACAAAACGGGGCACAGAGTGCCTGCTAGCACTGTCTCAGAGCTGCAGGCATTTCTCAGTTACTGTCGTCATTATTCCCTCATTGCCCCAAAGGCCTTGGGACACAGGGTTGATGCTGAGACCTTACCATTCTGCTCTTTAACATCCAGCATTACCCTGAACGCCACGGAGGACCAGAGCGCCACGGGCGGGACTCCCGCGACGGGTGGGGCGGCTACGGCTCTGACAAGAGGATGAGCGAGGGCCGGGGGCTGCCGCCTCCACCCAGGTTTGTGTCTCCCGCTCCACGGTGCCCACGCAGCCTCACAGCCGGCAGACTGAGCACCGTCGGTCTCGGGGATGAGACGTGTGGGCCCTGTGCCCTGGCGCACTTGCCACGGCTCAGGCGCCCTTAGCATTCTGTGAGCAGCATGGGACTAGACCCAGAGCCAGTTCCCACAGTCTCCGCTGCCTGAGGGCGGGGGGCTGGGAACACGGAATGCCACCCGCTCTCCAGAACCCTCCACTGCTGCCGTTCGGAGGGGCGGAATGGGGGCAGTCCAAATCAGAGATGTCTTTTTCCAAGGGGCAGACGTGACTGGGGGGACCATGGTCGAAGACTAGAGGATGACCGCGCGTGGCAGGGCGCTGCTGACGGAGGAATGATAGACAGGGACCACAAGAGGTGGCAAGGTAAGGCCTGGCGCTCGGGGACGTGTTTGTAGAGAAGCGTCCGGGAAGCTCCAGCTGCGCCTGCTCTTTCCAGTCAGTGGTGGTCTCCCTGCCCGCCCTCCATGGGGCCGTGCCCGGGGCCGGCAGCAGAGGGGCACCCCTTAACCACTGGATGGGGGTGAGGTCTGGCGCAGGAAGAGTGCTGGGTGGTGTCCGTGGGTGTGCAGCTTTCACGTCACACACCCACCAGCGGGGCCCTGCGAGTTCTGGGTTGACTGGGTGGCTCAGGAAAGGGATGGGACTTGCCCGACCCCGTGGCCGTGTCCTCCAGAGCTGTGTGTTCGGCTCAGAGGCGCTGTGTGAAAAGTCTCTTCTTTTCTAGGTGGTGAAAGAAGCATGTCTGGTCACTCTGGGCCAGGTCACATGATGAGCCGGGGGGGGATGTCAGGGTAAGGCGTCTGGCGTCCTGTCTGCACCGGCCCCTTCCCTGCGTGCTGGTTGCCCTGGGCGTAGGTTAGAAACAGTCAGATCTCCCCAACTTAACACACTTCCCCTAACATGCTCGGCCTGTCCTCACTCCTACAATGGCGTGGGTCTGTCCCCCGGTGCTGCTGCATGAGAGGGAGGAGTCCTGAAGAGCACGTGTCCCCCGGGAACGCAGTGGACCCCACTGAGTGGACCACTGGGATGGGGCGGGCCCTGGGGACACAGCATCACGAGCCCCCACATCAGTTCCAGGCGTGGCAGCTTCGCCCCAGGAGGGGCCTCTCGGGGCCACGTGATCCCGCGCGGGGGCATGCAAGGTGGATTCGGAGGCCAGAACCGGGGGAGCCGACCCAGCGACGCCCGCTTCACTCGCCGCTACTAAGTGCTTGGACCCTGTTATGTCACGTGGCAACCAGAGTACGTTCTGTTAGGAGTTATCTTAAACTGTGTACAATAAATTTTTTTTTATCTGCTGCCATATTGTAGCTCTATACAATGTGAATGTTTTTGTTTTTTTTGGTTTTTTGTAATAAATGTGTTTCTGTTCACATACCCTTTATTTAAAGCGTCGTCTCTTTCTTTCCGCCTTTCTAAATAAAACGAACTCATTCACCTTGTTGAGCCGCAGCTTTTCCTGCAGAGAAGGAGGGCTGAAAGGGGCAGTTTCAGGGGACAGTCGGGTTGTCAGCACCGCTGACTGGGCCCCGGGCCGGGCCGGAATTCGGAGGATCGCCTGGGTCATGAGTCGCAGCCGTCCTGTCCCTCCTCTGCCCTGTGACGTCCTTCAGGCGTTTGTCGCCCGCACGCTGCCGCCCTCTCTGTCTGACAGTCTCACAGCCTTTGCTGAACAGGCTGGTAATTTGTACAGTAAAATTCACGCTCCGTGAAATGGACCGCTTCGACCATTTTTATTACACAGTTAAGTGGCGTTAAACGCACGTCGTACCACCATCATCGTCATCTCCAGAACCCGTCTTCCCAAACTGGGAACCTCGTTAAACACTAACCCCCGGCCCCAGGCCCTGGTCCCCACCGTCCACTCTGTCTCTGGATTTGACTCCTCCGGGGGCTGCACGTCAGTGGAACTGCACTCCGGTGCGGTGAGAGAGGGAGCAGCAAATCGCGGCGCTGACAGTGTGAGAAAAACCATCGATACCAGGCAGTGCAGAGCTCTGCCAGGGGACGGGCGAGGGGCCCGGCGTGGCGAGGACACAGGAAGGTGGAGTCTCATCACTAGACAGTGGGCCAGGTATGTCTAGGGCCCAAGCGGCATCCAAAATCCTGGGGTAATGCCGGGTTTGCAATCTGGCTGTTCTCTCCCTGCTTGGCCTTGAGGAGACATCCCCCCTCCCTGCGGCCCACAAGGCTGTGTCTTCCTTTTGCCAGAGACCAACCACGTGATCTGGGACAGTGGATCAAGGACCCCAGTGAGGACACCGCTCGAGTCCGGGGCCAGGTTCTGTGCCTGCATCCTTCATGTTTCCTGCAGTTGGATGCGCCTCCACTGGATTGCCTGTAAAATGCAGCTACTGGATTGACTTGCGGGGTGCGATCGTGGCACTGCGCTCCCCTCCTTCCCCCTAGCTACAAAGGTCCTCATTCTCCAAAAGCCATAGGGCAGCTCCCAAGCTCTAGACCACAAAGCTGTGTCCGGGGCCCGAGGGGGAACAGGGCTGCTGTCTGCCTGGATGTATCAGATTTAATGAAGGCTGCTTGGGCCTCAGCCACCTGTGGAAAGAGCCCAAGCTGCTGCAGCTCACGTGGCCCTGAGGTAGACAGCACAAAGAGGGACCCAGGCTTCCCCCAGCACATGGCTTGGGGAGCAGAGTGTGGCTGGACTTCACTCAGAGTGACACGGAAACCCTGAGCCCAGCATGCCCCCCCAGCCAGTGTCTCTAGGGATCCCGAGAGCTCGCGTCCCTGGTCACCTCTGGTTCTGCTGAACCCCCTGTCCCTCCTGGCCATCTTAGCACAGTCCCATTCTTGCACTTGTCCTCCCTCCACCAGGACGGTCGACCTGGAGACGGGAGAGGATCCTGAGTTATCCAGGTGGGTCCCATAGCATCACGAGGGGCCTCAAAAGGGAAGTGGAGTCAGGAGAGCCGGAGACATGAGAGGAAGACCACTCTGCTGCGTGCGCAGGCAGAGGAAGGGCCCCCGGGGCCAAGGGATGCAGCAGCCTCTAGAAGCTGGAAACGGCCAGGAATCGGATTTGGAGCCGGGCCCGTCACCACCTGGATGTCAGCCCAGGGACACCCAGGCCAGACTCCTGACCTCCAGAACTGTGAGAGAATCAGTTTGTGTTGTTTTAAGCCACTAAAGCTGTGGGCATTTGTTGCGGCAGCCACAGGGGACTCATACCAACTCCCCAAAAGCAGTGTTCTCAACTGGGGTGATTCTGTCCCCAGAGGACATTTGGCGGCACCTGGAGACGTCTGTGGTTTCGTGACTCGGGTGCTGCCACTGGTGTTTGGGGTGGACGCAGGGATGGGACTTGACACCTATGATGCCCAGGAACCCCCTCCCCCCGAGATTTACCTGGCTGCAAATGTCAGTGATGCTGAGGTGGGGAAACCCTACCTGCCCCGAGGTGGTGGGCACCGGGATGGGGCACCCACCGGACACTGAGGTTGGGGGGTGGGGGGGACTCGACTCAGCCTGCATGTAGGAAGACAAGGTCAGGGGAGGCGGCGTCTGTGCTGTGGGCAGGGTGAGCAGTCGGCTGGGAGGAAGGGCAGCCTGGTGGTGGGGTCCATGAGTTGTGGGCCAAGTCTGGCCGTGAACACTATGTTTTAGGAACAGGGCCACCCAGAAAGGGAGGAAGAGTCCCTTTGAGGTATCGGGGCTCATCGGAAGGGCAGTGGGGAGGCACCTGAGGTTTCTGAGCAGGGTGGTGACATGATCAGACCTGGACTTCAGGAAAGACTGCCAGGGACTGGCCTGGATGCAGGGAGCCAAGGGAGGCGGTCTTGGCACTGGAGATGATACACGTGGATGGAGGAATTGGGAGTCTGACTGAAGGAATGGAGGGCTCACGATTAGCACCCTGGTTTCAGCCAGTGGCAGGGCCCTTGTGTTTGGTGGGAACTGGAAGCTATCCCAGGCCCAGCCACAGGCAGTGACTGAACCATAGGGACAGTAGACACTTGGGCTTGGGGACCTCCTTATACCCCAACACACCCACCCACACCCAGGAGGCGCGCGCGCGCGCGTGCACACACACACACAGCCAAGCTCATGGAGCTCCCAGATGGAAGGGAGGGGGCTGGAAGGGCCCAGCCTGTCCCCAGGGCAGCCCACGCTGACCTGCAAAGGCCGGGTCCATATACTGGGCTGTTAACAACTGTTCAACAAGACTGTGGCGGGATGGCCCTGGCAGGTCTCTCCCCTCTCCATGAATGACAACGGCAGGGTTGTGAGAACTCAGGCAGCCTGGTGGAGCACAGGGCACAGCTGAGTGCCAACCCTCCTGTATGTGAAGGCCGGGCTGGGCCCACGACGGGAGGCAAGTGGAAATCCTGCGTCCTGGGGAGGGTTTGAGGCTAACCACCTGGGCTCCTGGTGGACAGTGGGCTTTGAATCTGGCCATGTAACTGTATCCTGGGCCCATGGGACTCCTGGAAGGGCTCAGTGGATGGAAAGTCAGGCTGGGTGGATCACAGGTGAGCCCCTGAACCTGGGCTCTGCACCAGGCCCCCAAGATGGCTGGCACCGGCTCCCTCTCAGGCAGCACCAGGGATGAGTGACACTCCCCAGCCCCGCCCACCCTGCCCTCCCCCGAGACCCGCTCCCATGCCAGCCGAGGCCAGCAAGGACACAGGGGCAGGGAGCTGGAAAGCCCACCTTGGAGCCCATGGTCATGGAGGTCACTGTGGGCCTTTGGGGCCCTGAGACGCGGGTCCACTCCCTGCTCCCAGGGCAGCCTCCCGGGACAGCCTCTGGCTTCCGCCTCTGCCCGCAGCCCCCGGCCCTCCCCGCCCCATCTGTCTGAGGCGCAGGTTTCCTCTGGCACCACCACAAGAGGACGCCCTTGGTGGCTGGGAGCATCTCCACAGCCCACCCTCCCGGAGCTCCAGTCCCCTGGGGCACACACATCAGGTCACTAGGCAGCTGACCCAGTGTGGGTCCGGGTGTCAGGGAAAGCTTCTGAGGGGAGCAGAGCGCCCCTGGCCGACGAGGTCGGGAAGGCAGGGCCCTGTGGGTTGGGGAGACCTGCTTACATGGCAATGGCCTCCAGGCCTGTGCTCCCCAGGAATCCCAGGTGTGGGGAGACGGTGGAAGGAGGATGGAGACCAGGTGCAGCTGGGCGTGCAGATGGCACACGCGCTCTGTGCCGCCAGCGAGCCCGCGCTCGCCGACAGCCCCAGCCTGGGCTCAGCCCTCGGCACTTTCTCGACCCTCCCCAGGGCCCTGGGCACTGGTGCTCGTTGTCTGTTCCTGCTCCCCATACCCGCAAGGGTGTGACCTGTGGCCTGAGGTCAAGATAACGCCCTGAGGAGTCCCCAGAGCCAGAAGCCCAAGCCCCCATGCCCTGAGTGCCAGCCAGGCCACCCCATGCACATGGGTCAGGGAGCACTTCCGAAGTCCTTTATTGGGCCGGCAAGGCCGGGAGCTGCCATAGGAGTGGGGTCCTGGTCTGGAGGCTCGAGGTCCTGGGTGGCCCTGCCCGTTCCGGCCCGGGGTGGTCGGGCTCCTCCGACAGGCTACTTGACGCGCTCCTTCAGGTATTCCCAGCCCTCCTTGGTGTATTCGCAGGCCTTAGACGGGGCTGCTGACAGGGCCGACATCACCGCAATGACGCCTGCGGGGAGGGAGGGAGGGCCCGGTGCCTGGTGAGGCTCCCCGCCTACGGCCCGGGAGTTCAGTCCAACCACCGGGACACCGGACTCGGCAGTGCTTTTAGAGGTGCCGCTTCCAGCTCTGTCAATTCCAGGCAGGGAAACTGAGGCACAGGAGGAGCAGGACTTCACCTTGTCTGAGGCCATCAGAGTCCGTCCAATGCGCTCCAGTGTGGCCCCAGCTCTCACGAAGAGGCTCAACCTTGCTCCCACTCCCCCTGGAACCCATCATCTCTCCTCTTTTAGATCCGCGGGAGGCACACACAGCAGTAAGGGGGGTGATGGAAAGGCATGGACAGGAAGCAGGGTTGGGGTGCTAGACTGGGGTACCTGGGGTCACTCCCCCGCCCCCCCAAGCAGAGAGGCCAGGGCCTACCTGAATTCCAGAACTCATGGATGTGAAAGTTAAACTTTGGAGGGGCTGGGAGCTGGGAAGAGACAAGGGAGAAGGGGCTGGTGAAAGGGGAAAGGCCAGCACCCCAGCCTCCTCCAGAGGCAGGGGGAGCGGCACACCCCCCAGTGCGGACACCAAGCTAGGCTGGAGGGACCAGGGACAGAAGGCCGGCCAGCCGAGTTGACTGCCCCCCACAAGAGCTGACATCAGCCTGACTTCCAGCAGAGTACCTGTGGTATCTTCAGGCCTGTCTGCTCGCACACATACTGGCCGAACTGGTACATGGCTTGGGGGACCACCTCCTCAGCCTTCTGAAGGGCGGCCTGGCTCTTGTCGCCGGGCCCCAGCAGCTGCTGGTCGTACGCCAGGTAGACCACGCCCCCAGCCACACTGCCCTTGATGAGAAACCTGCCGGCAAGGAAGAGAAGGAGAGTAACCCAGGGGGACACTGCTGGCCACCTCGAGAGCCTAGGCCCAGGGGAAAAGCGAGACCCCTAAGGGGCCCCACAGTCCAAAGAATTTAACTGGTAAACTGAGGCCCACACAGGAAGGTCACTCGTGAACACGCGGAGAGCAGGGAACAGTGAAGACTTAAGTCCCCTGACTTTCTGCCTTCCAGCCCTGAGAGGGACTCTGCGAGCGACCCGCGAGGGTTTTCCAAGTGTCACTGATCACTTCCTGTATGTTCTACGCCATTCCGGGCGCGCATTAACCTCCCAATAAATGGCCGTAGGGCACTCTTGTTTTACAGAGGAGGCAGCGGAGGCTCGGAGGGGTCTCGGAAACCGAGAGTTAGGAGCCAAGGGCTCACGCGACCTGCGGGATCCCCCTCCCCGCTTGGACTTCGGTTTCCCCATGTAGGCCACCTGACACTATGGGAAACGAAGAACAGGTTGGGAGCAAAACAGGGGGGGGGCTTTCCGCAGGAGGAGACTTTCTCGGGCGATCGGAGACCACCGGCCCACGCACCTCATCAGTGGCCACATTCTGGACACCATAGTTGCTCGGCACCGCGCGCAAGGACACTCGTCTCACCCGCCGCTTCCGGTCGCGGAGCCGCAGAGACTTCTGGGAAACGTAGTTTTCCTGGTTAGTCGCAAAGGCCTCCAGGAGTCGGAGTCTCCTTACGGCTGCGAGACAGCGGAGATTGCTGTCCCAGCGCGAAAGGACGCTTGGAAGCGTTGTCTTTTGAGCCGCAAAGCTGTCTGGGAAATGTAGTCGGCGCTGTCCCACGAGGCGCCTGACCGCTAAGGTGCCTGGGAGTTGTAGTCCGGCCTTGGGGGCGTGAAGGGAAAGAGAAGTCGGGTGTCTGGAATGAGACGTGAGAGTGGCTCAAGAAGATGCCCTGGAGACCAGCCCGCGCCCACGCGGGGGAATTAGGGCCGGGGCCTGGGAAGAGTGTACCTAGAAGATGGTTGTCATGGCAACGCAGGACCGGACTTGTACGAGAGAGACGGGCCTCAGGCACGTGATCGGGGTTAGGCGCTTGGAGTTTCCACGCAGGGGGCGGAGCCAGGGCTTCGGCTGGGAGCCGGAGAGCTAGGTGGCAGGCCGTTGCCCGGCAACGCCCGAGCACAGTGTTCGGCGCAGCCTGGGGCTTGAAGTCATGTGACCTAGGCGCTACGGGCAGGGGACGGTCGGGGGTGCAGCTGGCTGGGGCCCCTTAGGGAAACCCGACGGGCGTGCGCGCGGCTCCCATTCCGTACCCCAGCCCCGGTGGACGGCAGGAGAAACTGAGGCCGTATGGGTGAGTGCGCACTTGGGAACGCAAAGCAGTCGCCTGCCCCCTTTGTCCCGTGGGGAAACTGAGGCCCGGCGAGGTAAGGGGGCCAGTGAGTTCTGCGAGGATCTGGTTCTCCCATTCCTTCCGCGTCGCAGCCCGGCTGCTTCATCCATCCATCTATCCACCATCCTCCTTCTCTTTCTCCCCTCCTCCCTCCCACTCATCCGTTCATCCAACCCTGCCTCCCCTGTGAGGCTGCTGTGCTCAAGGCTGAGGGGCTTCGTAGGCTTTCTCTGAAAGTGAAGGAGGTGGGAGCACGTTCCCTGCTGCGGGAATGGCTGGCATGACGAGGAGGGCGAGGAGTTCACTTTCGGAGAACTGATTCTCAGACAGGAGTCTGAGATAGACAGGAGTCGTGGGAGATGAGGATGGACAGGTGGGCAGAGGCCAGACGCTGGGCCTTCTGGGCTGTGAGGAGCTTGGTCTTTATCCGGGGCAGTGGACCGGGAAGGGGCACGCCAGATTTCTTTCGACAGAGAAATCCCTTTGGCTGCATGGGAGGATAAGATGGGAGAAAGGGAGTGTGAAGCGGGGAGCCAGGGAGGAGGCAGCCGGAACTTGGGGGGGGGGCAGGGCGAAGGCGAAGGGCTGAATGTAGAGATTGGAGATATGCGGACTCCGCAGGCCCACCACCTCTCAGCCTCCTGGGTCCTGGAAGTCCCAATCCCCTCTTGGTGCCACCCAGTCCAGAGAATGTAAACCCTAAGATGAGATGGGCCTGTGCCCTTTTCAGGGGAGACCCATGACTCTCCAAACTTTAATACTTAATACTCGGTCCGATTCTCCCTGGAACAAAAATCACTCCCACAGGTGAAATCACATCTTAAACTTCATGACACAGGGACCTCTGTCTCCAACCCAGCCTTGAGTGTCTGATTCCTTCTGGGTGTCTCTGGACAGAGTGGTCTCTGTGGGCTCCCCTGCTCTTGCCTCCCACATTCCTCATACCACTCTGTGTCGATCTGGTTTGTATTGAGTACCAGCTGTGTACCCGGCGCAGTTTGGGGCCCTGAAGACCTAATGGTGAACAAAACAGAAGTAGGTTTCTGTTTCCTTCCTGGCCTCGTGGGGCTGACCGACTCTGGGGGAGAGAGGGACAGTGAACATGTAACAACAAATCAAGTGATTTCAGGTGATGAAAAGTGCTGAGAAGGAGATAAAAGTTCTAGAAGTACGAGAGTGAGAAAGGACAAGGAAGGGAGGTAATTTAGAAAAGGAGGCCAGGGAAATGCCCGAGGAGGGAGTAAGTTTTGGACTGAGACTTGAAAGAAGCGAGAGCAAGCCATGGGATTATATTTTCGAAGAGCAGTCTAGGCAGAGGGAACAGCCAGTGCAAAGGCCCTGAGGCCGACGGAGAGCGGCTGCTTCTGAGGAACAGCAAAGAAGCTGGTGTGGCAAAAAGAGGGAGCAAGAGGGACTGATCCATGCGGGGCCTTTTCGACCATCAGGGAGTCTGGCTTTTGTCCTAAATGAAACAGGGAGGAGTCGCAGCGCAGGGAAGCAAGATGTGAATCTGCCGCTGCCTGGAGGGAGAAAACCGGAAGAGGAGAGGAGAGTACCGCAGTTGTTCGGGTGAGCTGTATGGACCAGGTGGCGGAGATGGGGAAACGGGGCAGGCCCAGCACCGGAAAGAGCTTCTTCGTACAAAGGTGCAGTTAGGGAAACGGTGTGGCTGTGAGCCAGACCCATGCCGGCCACCCTCTCTCCTGCTGCCGACCTGGGAGGGCCATGAAGGTGCTGCTGCTCACTGGGGTGGGAGCCCTCTTCTTCGCCTATTATTGGGCTGACAACTTTGATCCAGGTAAGTGCCCGGGGTGGGAGAGGGAGGAGTTGGGCTGGCTGTCCGATGCGCGCCCCCAGGCTGATGACCCCTGCTCACTGCCAGCTAGCCTCCAGGGAGCCAGAGTGCTGCTGACAGGGGCCAGTGCAGGTGTCGGGGAGGAGCTGGCATATTGCTATGCCCGCCTGGGCTCCCACCTGGTGCTCACTGCCCACACCGAGGCCCTCCTGCAGAAGGTGAGATCCCATTCTGGCTGTAATGGTGGGGGTGGGAGGGGAGTGGGTTTGAATCCCTGCAAAGATCCAGGGTTCCTGTGTAACCTCAGGCAAGTTGCTGAACCCCTCTGAGCCTTAGTTTCCTCATTTGCAAAATGGAGAAAGTGAAAGTACCTTTTCATGGGTTAAGGTATTAGATGGATGCAGTAAGGCAGTGAGCGTAAAGCAGGGAGTGTTCCTCAATAAATGGGAATATCGGTAGTGTCCGAAACATGCGACAATAGCCAGGGTTCTCAAACTCCAAAGCGGGGTGGGTGGACATTTCTTAGCGACAGAATGTTCCAAGGAAATGTACAGCTCTTGGAAACAAGCCTCCCAGAATTTCAAGAGGAGCCAGAAACCTCGGGATTTATTTGAAATCCCCTGAGTTTTAAAGTGTTGGTGATTGAGCAAACAAAACGTCCCCTCTTCTGGCCAACGGGCAGCCAGTTTGTGGTAAAACTTTGGGAAGGGAACAGGAGGCTCAGTAGGGGAGGAGGCTTCAGGCTGGGGCCCCAGTGCCCCCGGCAGGTGGAGGGGGCCGGCGCGGGTGGAGGGGCCCAGCGCGGGTGGAGGGGCCCACGGGCAGCTCTGGCCCCCCCAGGTGGTAGGGAACTGCCGGAAGCTGGGCGCTCCCAAGGTCTTCTACATCGCTGCGGATATGGCCTCCGCTGAGGTTCCCGAGCGCGTGGTGCGGTTTGCGCTGGACAAGCTGGGTGAGGGGCGGGGCCTGAAGTCGGGGACCTTAGCCTAGGCCTCATGGGCAGAACCCGATTTGGGGGGTGGGGTGCGATAGTGATAGGTATTTGTGGGCGGAGGTTTATAAGGTTCTGGGATGTGGCTAGGGGTGGAGCCTCATTGCATCGAGGGGGCGGAACTCTGGACCAGCCCCTTGGAAGAAGCTTGGCTAGTCGCAAGGAGTAGGGCGAGGTCTCTGATCTTGGAAGGAGCCAGTTTAGGGCAGAGCTCCTTGAGTCAATGCTTTGGGTGGAACTTTGCTGGTTCTAGGGGCGGGGCTAGGAAGGGGAACCTTATCTTGTCCAGGGGGCGGAGTCCCAAGGTCTAGCTCCTGGCTCACAGGCTTCTTCGGGCCAGGTGGGCTGGACTACCTCGTGCTGAATCACCTCGGTGCCGCCCCAGCAGGCACGCGGGCCCGCAGCGCCCAGGCAGCACGCTGGCTCATGCAGGTGCTCCGCCCCTTCCCCGCCCCGCCCCTCTCGGCTCTGGCTCTGCCCTCCCGGGCCGGTGCTTTATCTCCCCCCATCCGCAAATCCCACTTTCCCAGGCGCTAGGTTCCACCTCCTTTCAACTTTCCACCCGTGGTTCGGCCCTCCAGCCTAATCCTCCCAGACTCCACCTTCTCCACATTCCTCTCCGGGCCCCACCCCCTCTGCCCCTAGGGTCCACCCCCTCTGGGCATTGGCTCCGCCCCTGGGCTTGAGCTCCGCCTCCTCTAACCTTGACTCGACTCGGTCCTGGCACTTGTGTTCACCCATCCTTAACCAGCCCTGCTCCCAGGTCTATAGGTTCTGCTCCCTGACCCAACATTCGGGCTTGGGCTCCTCCTTTGCCTGGTAACAAACCCTTGCCACCTACAGGTGAACTTCCTGAGTTATGTGCAACTAACTTCGTTGGCTCTGCCCAGTCTGACGGAAAGCAGGGGCTCCCTGGTGGTGGTGTCATCGCTGCTTGGTGCGTGTACATGGGGTGGGAATGGGGAGGCCACAGGCCTCGATGCAGGCGAGCCTGGATGGGGCAAGAAGGCTTCCTGGAGGAGAGGGAGCGAGTGTAGCCGCTCAGCCTCCGCCCTCCACGCCCCTAGGCCGCGTGCCCAGGTCCTTCTCCAGCCCCTATTCGGCGGCCAAGTTCGCAGTGGACAGCTTCTTCGCCTCCCTGCGGCGGGAGCTGGACGTGCAGGACGTGAACGTGGCCATCACCATGTGCGTCCTGGGCCTCTGGGATCGAGCCTCAGCCGCAGAGGGAGTCAGGTAAGACCAGGGGCGCGGCCCGGGGACTGGGGAGGGTGTCGCCAGCCTCAGTCTCCACCACGCCCTCCCATTTCCAGGGGTGTCACGAGGGCCAAGGCAGCCCTGGGGCCCAAGGCGGCCCTCGCGGTGATCCGCGGAGGTGCCACGCGCGCCTCCCGTGTCTTCTATCCCTGGCGCTTCCACCTGCTCTGCCTGCTCCGGGGCTGGCTGCCACGCCCGAGGGCCTGGTTCATCCGCCAGGAGCTCAACGTGACTGCTGCCTGAGCTCCTGGGTGTGAAGCCCCTTCATCTTCTCAGAGGGGGACCCTCCATCCAGCTGTCCTGAAGTCAGGACGCAAACCGAGACACCTCTGAGAGAGCCGTCGGGGACAGAAAAGGAGAACGGAGAAAACCGACCGGCACCCGGAAACAGCGAGAACTCCAGCGCTCGGGAACCTCAGCGGAGGCCATATCCGCAGCGATGTAGAAGACCTGGGCAGGCATCACCTCCGTCTTCTTGCTCATCATCTGCTTCCATTTTGCAGATGAGAAAACAGGCTCAGAGAGGTGATGTGACTTGCTCCAGGATTCCGGCCATACCAAACAAGGTCACACCTTCCCTGAGCCACCCTTGGAACCTTGTCTGACTCCCATCTGGAACCACCTTATTTGTTCTTTCTGCTCAATGTCAGATCATCGCCCAGCCCTTGCCCCAAGCAAGGACGGCTGTGAAGCTGTCCACCTAATGGTGGGGTCCGAGGAGGGAGACGAGGGAAAGAATGTGTTCTTGCCAGATGCAGCCTCCCATTTCATAATAAACATCCTTTTTCCTTGCACATGTGTTGTTCAGATTCCTTGGTCTTTCCAGTTTGCTGGCAACAGTCAGGGAAGAGGGGATGTGTACACTAGAACTCTCAACCTCATCTCACAGGTGGGGAAACTGAGGCTGGGGGAGGGGTGGATTCACCCAGGAAGTTAAGGGTGGAAGGAAGCGTACTGATTTTGAATCAAAGGTTTTATTTGCCACATGAAGTACATGGTTTGTGCACCAATGATGATAATGTGCATCAGGCACCATGGACTGGACATTCATAATCTCATAATCCCATTTTCTAGGTGAGGAAACAGGCTTGGAGGGGAAGTCAATGGCAGAAGCAGGGGTTCTGACGCCAGTCTGTCTCTCTTTAAGGAAAAATATGGGCTATATCTGCACATGACTGACATTTACATCAATGAATTGAAAACAGTTTCTTTAAGATGGGAAACCAGAGATGCTTGCATAAAGAAAAAGCAACTGTAAAGATAAAAACTGTAGAATGAATACAACGTTATAAATTGCTAGCTGTTGTTGGCTGCTCAAGCCTCTAAGAGCAGGTATTATGAGGACTAAACCCAAATTGAGACCATCACTTGGAGATAAATAAGATTGAAAGAGAACCAGGAAAAAATTTTTGTTTCCATGTTAACTCTCACCTCCGCACCACCTAAAATTACATCAAATCATAGCAAATGCCACCAGGTGGCACTATACCACTTCGCCTTCCTCAGCCTTAGCCCAGAACTTGGCCTCTTGCAGAATGAAGCCGATACCTGTTTATGAAAGTTTTATTTTGTGCCAGGTACCATTATAATTTCTCTAAACAGTTTGGAATGTGTCCTATTATTGTCCTCATTCTGTAAATGGAGAATTTCGGGTATTGGGAGGTGAAGTCCCTGGCGCAGGGTCAGCCAGGCAGCGGCTGAGGTCTGAGATAAGCCGGCAATCAACCAAGTTGAGATTCTAACTTTCAACCCACCGGCGATGGGCGGCACCACAGCCGCAGGCACGCCCACGAAGTCGGACCCCGCCCTAGGGCCCGCGGGAGTAAAAGCTGTTGCTGAGAGACCGCAGGGAAGCCTCCAGCCGCCAGGGGGCGCGCGCGGCCTTTCTGCCTCTCTGGCCCGCGGGTCCCGCGTGAAGGAGATATCCCAGAGTTCCGCGCGGGGTCGGCCCTTCCGCCGCGGCAGCCATTGAGGAACAGTAGGTTAGTTGGACCGTGGTTAGGTGGGATCCTTTGCCATCCGGACTCCGGGGTCCCAGTGGGGCTCAGGGGGCTGACTGGATGCAGCAAATGACCCCGAAGGAGCCAGGCACGGGGTTCCGGCCGAACTGAAACTCAACTCCAACCCCTCTCCCACTCTCGTTTGCAGCCATGGCTCTGCGCTACCCAATGGCCGTGGGCCTCAACAAGGGTCACAAGGTGACCAAGAACGTGAGCAAGCCGAGGCATAGCCGCCGCCGCGGGGTAAGGCAGGGGCGCGCGCCCCGAGGCTTCTTGGAGGGAGGTGGGATGTGCCTTCCGGCCAGGGCACGGCCTCCAAGCTACAGCGAGCGGGGTGGAGCTCAGTCGGGGTGTCGAGTCCCGAGGGCGGTGGGGAGCCCTGCGGGGCCCGAGTAGGAGTCGTCGGGCCGGCCGCGGCAGTGCCCCTCCGTGGGCCGCGCACCTGGACCCTGTTGCCGGTGGGATGTTTGAAACTGGGGCAGGTGGAGCGAGTTTGACGTATGAGCAGTTTGCCCAGTATAGCAGGAACGTGGAGGGGAAAGCTGATTGTCAGATGGATTTCAGGCTGGCCTGGGTGTATGGGCTCCTGTCTAGGTCGGAAACGCCCAAACCTGTAGGGAGTTTTTACAGGAGTTTACTTGAGCCAATTGTCCAGATCTCAAGTGTTTCTGGAGGTGAACAGTTTTGTAGTTATTTTTATGCCTTTGAAATGGAGAGAATTTAAGGAAGAAAGTAAGGTCGGGATTGGATTGCAAGGTAGTTAAGATTCTGTACTCTCTGGCTTTTCAGAGGTGTTTACTAGGCACACAGGACAGTGGACGGGGCAGGTTTAAGTCCCTTCAGTACCGAGGTCAGGCCTGGGGTGTGCTCAGGTACCGTGATCCCCCCCAGTGAGGAATTTGGTTTGTCACAGCACCCTTTTTCGTCCACACTTCATTAAGTTGACCTGACTGTACGGTGGCTGCCTGTGTCCGGGCCCAGGGAACAGCCTGTGCATTGCCAGGCGTGATGTGCCATGTTGGTGACACTGGGGGCTTCATTCACTGCAGTCAAGTGCTGCAGCTGGAGGCCCAGATGTGACCTGAAAAGGTCTGACCTGGGAGCGCCTCCTCCTGACGGTCTCTCCTCCCCCCCCCCCCCCCAGCGCCTCACCAAGCACACGAAGTTCGTGCGGGACATGATTCGGGAGGTGTGCGGCTTTGCCCCCTACGAGCGGCGGGCCATGGAGCTGCTCAAGGTCTCCAAGGACAAGCGAGCCCTCAAGTTCATCAAAAAAAGGGTAGGTGGTCTGTCGGCGGTGGGACAGGGGTGGGACTGGGGCCCAGGCTGATGGGCCTCTTTGCCTGGCAGGTGGGGACACACATCCGTGCCAAGAGGAAGCGGGAGGAACTGAGCAACGTCCTTGCGGCCATGAGGAAAGCGGCAGCCAAGAAAGACTGACCCTTGTGCCTCCTGCCGTGAAGCCTGTTCAGAACCGGGCTCCTGTGCTTATGCTGGCACTGGGGGGAGGTCCCATCTGGCCCTTCATGGGGCTCTTGGGGGGAGGACACAGAAGGAAGCAACAGGCGGTACTGGAAATGGTATTTAATCATAATAAACAGTTCATATGCGCCAGACTCCATGATTAAGCCATGATTGAGGTTTTTCGGTGCTAAGCCTTGTGGCAGCTCAGCTGCCCAAGGCCGGGCCTGTGGACCAGCATCACCGCTCCACAGCCAGGGCCTGCGCCTGCTCCTCAGGAAAGGCGATGTCAAAGATCTCGCGGTAGTGCTCCACGAAGTGGACCTCCAGGCCCTCGGTAATGAAGGCAGCCAGGTCGTAGAAGTCCTTTTTGTTCTCGGCAGGCAGGATGATGCACGTCACTCCGGCACGCTTGGCCTGAGAGGCAGGACCACAGGTCAGGAGGGAGAGGGCTTGCTGGGGGACCTGCTCACAGTGGCCCTTGTCACAGATGGCGCGGAGACCCAGGAACGCAGCGCTGGCGTCCTCCCTCAGCCCCCATCCCCGCGCGGATAGATAATCACAGCACCTCCTGCTTCACCCTTAGAGGGTGCAGTGGGAGCTGGGAAAACGTGACATTTAAACAACGTAGCTACCAATTTAGTTTTTCAATTTTACTGGCACCCTGCTCAGTTGTGCAGCAGCCAAAGGGCGTGGAGTCCAGCCCTGCCTCTCTGCCCTCAGGGTGACACCCCTGTCCCCATGCAGCCCAGCTTCCCCCAAGCCTCTGCACTGCCCTTCAGCCTGACTGACTCCTCTCTGGTGGACAGTGGTTCCCACTTGTCACCCTGTGCTGCTCAAGGGACATGGCAGGTGGTGACCTGCTGAGCTTTGCACGCACCCTTGAGACTGTTCCTGTCACAGGACTCCTGTCAGACTGAGCCCCTGCAGGCTGGGAGCTGGAGCTGCAGGCACAGCACCCTGTGAGGCCAGCCTCCCCTGCACCCATGCGTCTCAGTACCAGGCAGACGGGTGATGGGGACACGAACTCAAATGCAGGCTCTTTATATGGCAAGATCTGGAATATTCTACAAAGTCTTGAAAAGGTTGAGACCCATGATGGAAGGGGCAGCTGGGACAGTTGGCTCAACACGGACTCCAGCCATCACCCTTTGTGTGAACGGTGACGCATCTGTCCCACAGTGTGGCAGGACAGGGCTCAGGACTCACCGCGATGGTCTTCTCCTTGATGCCGCCCACTGGCAGGATCTTGCCGGTGAGGGAGACCTCGCCTGTCATGGCCAGGTTGTGCCGCACAGGCCGGTCCATGGCCAGCGAGAGCAGGGCTGTGACGATGGTGCAGCCGGCGCTCGGGCCGTCCTTGGGGGTGGCGCCCTGGAAGGAAGGGGCAGGTGGGTGGCAGGCAGACCAGACTGGTAGGTGGTCCCGGAGCTGCCAGGGCCCAGGCGGGCCTCACCTCGGGCACGTGCAGGTGAAGGTGCGACGCCACCAGGTACTGGTTGCTGGGGTCGTGCTGCATCAGGAAGGCCCTGGCGAAGGTGTAGGCGATGCGGGCGCTCTCCTTCATCACGTCCCCCAGCTGGCCTGTCACCTCCAGGCTCCCGTCCTTGTCCCCATGGCTGTCCTTCTCTTGTGGCCGTCTTGGAGATGTCTCGACGAACAGCGTGGAGCCTCCTGGAGGCCAGTGCGCAGAGACCATGAGCGCTGGGACAGTGTGGATCCCGAGGACAGCCACTGCTGGGCCGCCCGAGGGATGTGTCCCTGTCTGCAACATTTCCTTCCCCAGCTCTTCCCGGCCCAGTAACCCCTCACCCTTCACGTGTCAGAGCGCCCACGCCACCCCCACGGCCATGGCGCACTGGCTGTGTGTCCTGCACCTCCACACAGCCTGCCAGCGCCAGACAACATTTTAGCTTGGTGGCTTTACAGCCCAAATAAGCACCTGGCATCCAGAGCCTCCTTCCTCAACATACCCCATGAAACCACACCCAACCCCTGCCAGCCGCTGACAGGACAGCCCCTGGCTCTAAAAGGTCGCCGGGACACGGGAGACGCCCCCTGCTGATGAGGGCCCCTCCCATGGGCAAACCTGTGAAAGCATCACCCAGGTAGAGCTGGAGAGCTCCTGCCACCTCAGGGTCACGCCTTTCCTCCCACAGCCCAGTTCCCTTGGCCTCACTCACCAGCCAGCCAGGGAGGCGTGCAGAGCAGTGAGCAGGGAACGCCGCGTGTGACCCCCCCCCCCCGCCCCGGGGCACAGAGGAGGGGCGAGCGGACTCACCCAGGGCCGTCCAGGCCAGCCCCATGACCACGCCGGGCGGGGTCACGTCGTACATGCGCTCCACAGTGAACACCGGCTTCCCCACAAAGTCCTGCAGGTTCTCGGGTGTCACCTCCACCGACTCGGCCTCGCCGCTGACAATCTTGTAGGCGGACTTCCGTAGGACCTGAGGCAGGCACGGCGTGAGGGGCAGTCCGGCCACAGGCCCCCACTCGCCACCTCCCCCTGTAGCTTCGTTTAGATAATGTAAAATGCACGGCACGTACGCCACGTGCCCTCGTGACTGAGTGTGTGGTTCGGCGGTGCTCAGCACGTCCACACTGAGGTGCAGCCGTCCCCCCATCCATCTCCAGAACGTTCTCACCTTCCCAAACTGACACTGTCCCCATCAAACAGTCTTCCTAGCCCCTGGCTCCATGCGTCTGAGCCCCGGGGACCTCCCGGTGCGGCCACGTGGCCACTGCAGGCTCACCTTCTCCACCTGCTTCTGCAGGTTGCGCACGCCGCTCTCTCGGCAGTACTGCTTGATGAGGACGGTGAGCACGTCGGACGACAGCCTGGCCTTGCTCTCGTCCAGGCCACACAGGGCACGGGCCTGAGGCACCAGGTACCGCTGGCCGGAAGAGCACACCGTCAGGACCCCCTGGGGCACCCCGGGCCTCAGGCTCCAACATAACACAACGTGGCCCCTGCCCACCACAAAGCCAGAGATCCCTGTGCTAGGGTCCTGCGGTGGCCCCAGGGCGGTTGGGGTCATCTGATGTCACAGGGTGTCAGGGCAGGCTGCTCCAGGAGACCACACCTAAGTCACTTGAAGGGTGAGCAACCAGCAAGGCCAGGAGGGAGAGTGGCAGAGTCTAGGCAGAACCCAGGGGTGTCAGGACCCTCAACAATGAGCCCATTGCCTGCAGATGCCCAGCCTGCCACTTCTGCCCGGAGTCCTGCCCTTCTTCCGGATGACATCTTCGATGCCACCTCTTCCAGGAAGGCCTCCTGGTCTCAGGTCTCACCCACACACAGACTGAGGGCCTGAGAGTCAGGGTACGTGGCTTCTGCCCTGGGCAGACAGCAGTCAAAGGCCTCATGGTCGCCACAGCCCAGCACGACCTCTGCCTTGCAGCAGTCACTGCACAGGTGGTCCTGAGCACCGAGTGGGGGAAAGAGCTGACGCCGGGGGTGGCCCAGGAGCCCCCAGGAGTCCTCGTGCCCCTCCTGTCATCCCTTTCGGGGTCTGAGGAAGCCCCCCACTGACCCCCGGGTTAGCCCCTCCTCCACCCAGTTGGGTCTCTGGCCGTGGATGGAGGATGAGGGGGATCCTGGCCACGAGCTCCCCTCTCCCTCCTGCCCTCAGGGCCCGAGGGCGCTGGAACCCAGCGCCCATCTCAGCCTGTAAAGGGCTCAAGGGGGAGGAACGCCCTCACCCCCTTCCCGGAAAGGAAACACCAGGTCGGAAATACATGCCTCCCCGGAGCACCCCATCCCTGTGCCCACCCTGTGTGTCTCTGGGTTGTTCCCAAGTTGTGTCCTTTATGATAAACCAGTGACAGGAAGTACGCTGCTTTCCCAAGCTCCATAGGCCGTTCTCGTGAACTGTCAAACCCAAGGGGGCGGCGGGGACCCTGACTCACAACCAGTTGGCCAGGGTGAGAGCGGCATGGGACTTCTGAGTGGCGTCTCACGTTGGGGAGTTCTGTGGGATGAGCCCCGAACTCGTGAGGTCGGCCACCAACCCCGGGACGTGTCACAGCCTAAGCGAACCTGCCGGAGACCTGGCTGGTGTAGGGAGAGGCCTCACGCTGGGTGTCAGAGGTGCGACGCCACGCAGTTTACAACGGGCCCCGGCTGTTCCTCTTGGTGACACGTCACATGCACCACACGGCGGGTCCCCTGCTCGTTTCCCCTCCCGGAACGAGAACTCTGACAGCAGCGTCACCGTGGGCTGGACCCCAGCTCTGGGTAAGTGCCCGGCACTTAGTGGGTGCTCGGATGTTCCTTGAGCCTAAGCCACAGAGGGGGGCCCCCTCCCCAGGGCTGGGACAGCCAGGGGCCCCTGGCCTCACCTCTGCAATGGCAAGCTTCTCCTGGGCCACGTAGCCCGACACGTTGATCATCTCCATGCGGTCCCTGAGTGGCTCCGGGATGGTCTCGGTGACGTTGGCCGTGCAGATGAACAGCACCTGGGGGAGGCAGCGGTGAGGTCCTGGAGGAATGGCCGCCCCGTCTTCTCCCGCCAGGCCAGCCCCCGGGCAGAGTGCACACCTTGGACAAGTCCACGGGCACGTCCAGGTAATGGTCCAGGAAGTTGGCGTTCTGCTCGGGGTCCAGCAGCTCGAGCAGCGCCGACGAGGGGTCCCCCTGGTAACCCCGGCCAATCTTGTCCACCTGGAAGGGCAGAAGGTGGGTGGTGCTGCTCACCGCTCAGGCGAGGGTGTCAGGGGGGCCCGGACCTGCCAGCCCCTGCGGCCAGAGCTGGGGAAGCCCTGAGCGTGGATATGGCGGACATGAGGTCCTCCAGGACAGGAGGGGGCCAGTGTCATGAGATGGCCTTGCTGTAGCGAGGCCACCCAGGGTGACTCAAGGACCGTGGAAACTGCAGGGGCCCTGGGCCTCGTCTGGAACACAGACTCTGCCGGGTCAGGGCTGCCAGGAGCTCTGTGCTGGGAGGGCCCAGGGGCCCATGTCTGACCCTGGAGAAGCCCAGCCTGGCCCGCCGCCGCCCGGCCCCGCACACACCTCATCTATCAGGATCAGGGGGTTCTCCGTCTTGGTCTTCTTCAGGCACTGGATGATCTTCCCCGGCATGGCGCCCACGTACGTCCGCCTGGGGGAAGGCCCAGCGGGGCGGTCGGAGCCTCGTTGGCCAGAGGCGGCCACACCACACCCCAGGCCCAGCTGCCTGGGAGCTCCAGGACCGCAGTGCGTGCCACATGCCCTCCCGAGCCGCCCGGGAGAGGCAGCGGGGAAATGTGCAACGTGGCACAGTGGAGGCCGGATAACTGCTGGCGGCTGCCATCCGCGCCGGTCCACAGAGCACTCGCTCATCCCAACACCCTCCCCCCAACTCGGACTCAGGGCAGGGGACACCGATTCACAGCCCGGTCTCACTCAGACCTGTCGCCCCCACCCCAGTCCGGACCTCACATCTAGACCGTGAAACCCAACAAAACAAGAGACGCCAGAACCCGCCAGGCACTGGCAGCGAAAACGTCCCGCGGGCCGGGCCCGGAGGGACAGAGGCAGGGCCCGCCAGGCGCCTTCGGGAGCGCGTCCTGACGCGCCACCTGCTCTGTCCCGGCTGGGCTACGAACGCTGGCACTCGCAGGAAGCAAACCAGACGTGATTTCTGTGCTTGCGAGCTACGGCCCGGCAGGGCAGACGGACCACAGACCAGGTAGAGGAGGAAATAATGAGGTTTAAAGGATGTATGTATGTGCCATGAAAAAAAACACGCAGGGATGAGGAATCTAAAACGCCACTCGGCGGCGGCAGTATTTTAACGCGAAGATGAGAAACACCTCAGGGAGAGACTCCGAGGAAAGGAGGTAAGGAGGCAAGCTGTGTGGATACTTGGAGAAAGAGGTTTTCTGGGTAGGGGGAGCAGCCTGTGCAAAGGTCCTGGGGCGGGCCCATGCCTGGCATTCGGGGGAAGTGAGGCCTGTGTGGCTGGAGCAGAGAGTGTGGGGGTGGGGGCGGGGGTGGCGGGTTGTGCAGGGTCATGTGGGTGGCGGGGAGGACTGGGGCTTTTACCCCCGGGGGGAGGGACCCGGGACGGCCGTGGCAGAGCAGGCTTAGCTGGTACAGCATAACCGACGTCAGTTCCCTATCCTTGTCCTTGATTTTGAATCCCAGACCAGTCAGCACAGGGTGCCTGTCCTTCAAGGCCTCCAGCCCTGATGACCCCTCATGTCACAGACCATCCACGCTTGTTCAGAAACTCAGCCAAGGCTTTTCCTTACTCAGGGAAGTGGTCCTTGCCCAAAGCTCCTGCAGAATCCCCAAATGGGGCTCAGGGGCCACCGGAGCCGCCTCTGCCTTCCATGATGCCCCTCCCCAACCTTCATCCTCATGCCGCCCCAGCTCAGAGGCCAGTCCTCAGCCAAGAACCTCCCCAGCTGTCCGGGGAAGCTCCCCACACCCCGCCATACTCGGAGCAGGCCACCCTGTGAACCTGCGCCCAGTGCTGGGAAGGCCCTGTCCCTTCCTGGCCCGTCCTGTAGCTCACGCCAAAACCTGGGACTTTCTCTTCCGGCCTGGCCACCTCCTCGGAGACTCGAGACAGAGAGGAGTACTGTGCGGTGCACCCAACTGGGGGGGCTTTCACCCCGCCTGCCACACAGCTGAACTGTCCATGTTTTCAAAGACCCCAGAAATGTTAACTTTCATCAAGGACTCAAACTTTCCTTGAATGCTGTAGTGTGCCAAGGCTTTGGGGGCAGGTAGAGGGCCACGTGGCCAGGCCCCAGGGAGGCCAGGAAACCCCGCTGTACGTCCGTGCAGATCGGCGTCTCTCAGTCAAAAGGCAGAAACGCCAAGGCCCGCTTAGGACAGGGCCACCTCATCGTTCCACCTCGTCCCTCTCCTTCGGATGCTGGCAAACTAGGAACAGACGCTTGTGTATCTGCTACACCTGCATCTCACCAAAGCATTTCAAAGACCCACCCTCGGCAGAGGCTGGTGTGGCAGGAAGCACTGGTCACGACATCCTGACCGCCCCATGGAAGGGCACCAGGCACGGGCCAGGCGGTTCCAAGACTCGGGACACAGAAGACACCAGCCGCCACCTGGGGGTGGTGAGGGCGGGGAGGACCGAGGCGGGTGCCGAGGCCGCACTGCTGTGGGCTGTCCTATCCTCACCGTGGTGCCCCTCGCTAACCCGGTCCCCAGTCGCCTGCCCCAGAACTGCCGGGGGAGGAGACGATGGCGCGTGAGCTGGGACTACCGGAGTCTGTCCACAGACAAGCTCTCCTGAAGAGGCTGGGACCCTGACACGCTGTTTGAGCGCCTGGATTCGGCCGGGCCTGAAGTCGGACGAATGCCTGGATTTCCGGTTACTCATTCCGGTGTGAGTGGAGTTCGCTACTCACCATTAAAACCACTCAAGGGCAGAAGGGACTCGGGGGGACGAAGCCCGACAGGAGGCTGGGGCGAGCCCAGTGGGGAGAGGCCGGCCTACCTGTGCCCCTTGATCTCGGCCACATCCGCCATGCCGCCCACGCTGAAGCGGAAGTACTCGCGGTTCAGGGCGCGGGCGATGGAGCGCGCGATGCTGGTTTTGCCCACGCCCGGGGGGCCGTAGAAGCACAGGATCTTGCCCTGGGTCGAGCCTCGGAGCTGGCTGACGGCGATGAACTCCTGCGGGCAGAGGCGGCTCCCGTAAGACTCAGTCACTTGCCGACTGTGCAGAGCAAGGGCTGTGCCTGGCATGAGCCTGGCAACCTTCTTGCACCTTCCGGGTTTCCGGGTGCTGCCAGAAGGGACGAGGCCTGTCCCAGAGGGAAAAGCTGACTGCATGTGCCATTTGCTATAGGAAGACAACCAGTGGTACCAGGGGGACAAGGAGGCGCCAGGAGAACACAGTGGCTCGGAAGCGCACGGCGGACGCCCACCAGCGGGCCCCCACCCTCAAGGCCTGGTCCTCCCACGCCCCGGGCCGCTCACGGCCCAGCTGCCCTGCCAGGCCCCTGCTTTCCCGCTCCTCAAGCTCCACTTTTAACCCCTTGTAAGGCCGTGAGCCGCCTGCAGTGCGCGGGCTGGCCTCCCTGAGCCGCTCCGACACAGTCCCCCTGGTTGGGCCCTCCACCAGCCTTGCCCTGGCCAAGCCCTTCCTGTACCCTGAAACCCCCAAACTCCCCAGGGGGCTCCTCCTGGTCTCCACCACAGCATGGGGCTGATCCTGGGATCCGAGCCAAGACGCCCACCACCCACAAGCAAATCCAGACCATGACAGACCCCACCTCTCAGCTCCAGCCCTGGACACGCTGACCAAGTGCCCGGACACGGAGCCATGGCGCCCTGGGGAGGGCCGGGCCGGCTCGTGCCCAGGACCCCAGGGCCCACGGGAGGGAGGCAGGTGGCCTCACCAGGATGCGCTTCTTGACGTCCTCCATCCCGTAGTGGTCCTCCTCCAGCACCGCCTGCGCCCGGGCCAGGTCCAGGTTCTCATCGCTGTACTTGCCCCAAGGGATGGACGTCAGCCAGTCCAGGTAATTGCGGGTGACGCTGTCACAGGACAGACCAGAGCTGGTGCACAGGGCTCGGCCGGCTGCCCAGCTCCCGCCACTGCACTCCTACAAGGCTGGGGCCTGCTGCGCCTGAAGCCTGAACCGCGCCGAGCGCCCCCTGGCTAGAGGGCTGTGACCACAGACCAGGTGGCAGGAACTGGCCCAGCTGCTGACACAAACGCTAGGGACACGGCGAGCATGGGAACTGCTCCGGGCCCAATGGCACGGGGTCAGGGGGCAGGGAGGGGACGGGTCAGAATGGTGAGACGCCCTGACTCGGGGCACGTGGGGGACCGAGGAGGCAGGTCAGCACTGCCAGGAGAGTGACCCCTGGGCGGGAGCTGAGCGCTCGGTCGGCAGCTGCCCCTGGCCTAGGAGACACCCCTCACGACGGCCCCGGGAGGAGGCTGTGAAATGAGCTACGGACATTGGCAACAGCAGTGTGAGAAGCTTATTTGCTGCCCGGGGAAGAGAAGCTGGGACTTCTCTGGGATGGAGGTCACCAGTACCTCCTGGGGTCCTTGCTGAAAGAGCCTAGCCCTCCGTGGACACCCTGAGCCATGCAGGGGTCCCGCCCAGCAGGAACCCGGGGCCTGGTGCATGGGTCCCGAGAAGCTGCCCAGGAGCAGTGCCCGGTCCCTGGGGTCTGACACCTGGGGCAGAGCCAGAACCCCACGGGCCCGAACCCCGGCAGTCATCCTCACAGCCAGCGTGCACGGGACGATGGCGGCCGGGCAGGGCCAAGCGTCTAGCAGGACGCGCTTACTTCTCGGCGGCGGACTCTCAGAGGGAGGCCAGGGACGGAACCCGGGGAGGAGGGCAGCCTTGGGGAGATGGCCCTGGGGGCTCCTGGCTGGAAGCGCTGGCTCACAGCCAGACGTTCCTCGGTTCCAATGCCTGTCCCTAGCTACCAGCTCAGAGGCCGTGGCCACGGACTCGACTCCTCCGAGGACTGACTTCTCCATCTGTGAAACGGGGGCGGCAGAGGCGGGTCCCGCACAGGGCGCCATGGGGACTGACACACGAGTGCGGCTTAAGGTGTCAAGCACCTGCGCCCTCCTAGCGTCCACGGCCGGCGTCCCAGACCCTGCCAGGTCACGAGCTCTTCCAAGGGCCGACGTGACACAGAGGCCGGCGCGGCCACCCCAGGCGCTCACTTGAACTCGGAGGAGTGGTTGTCCAGCAGGCTCAGCTTGCTCAGCTCCTCGTCCACAACGTCCATGACGTGCTTGGGGACCACGAGCTCCTTCAGCCGCTCGCGGAACTTCTCCTCGATGGCGTCCTTGTCCTCCTTCTCCAGGCCCAGCTCCTTCTTAATGATCTTCAGCTGCTCCTGCAGGAGGTACTTGCGGTGCGTCTGCTTGATTTTCTCTTCCACCTGCAGGGTCGAGAGGCTCCCATCAGACCCGAGTGCACACGCCCCCAACTCAGAAGAAACCGGTGTGCGCAGCCTCGGCTCCTCACATCGTGAAGCAGTCTCCCCCACCGCGGGCCTCGCGGAGGCCACGCGACAAGTTAACGGTTCACCTTTCGATCCCGCTGTGACGGGGAAGCCTGGCCTGGCGCCGGCATGCCCCCGCTCCTCCGACAGACGCGGCCCGCCTGGACTGGCTGCAGCCCCGCCTGCCGTGTCTGCAGCTGGGTTCCTCGTGGCAACAACCACGTGTTACAAGCTTTTCCAATTAACACTGTGATGCTAAACTTTCTCCTAACGTGAAAACACTGAAAAATTGAGTCACATCTGAGAAGCATGACTTTTAAGTAGCTGACCACCCAGGTGCTGCTGGTTTGCCCAGGCCTGGGAAGGTATGCCTCGAATGGCCGAGTCTTAAGAACAGCCTTACAGCCTTTCCCAGGGTGGTTCCCAATGTTGAGCATTTCCCCCCAAAACTCTGAAGGAGAGAAATCCTCCGCCCTCACCAGAGGACGGTGGATGCCTGACCCCCTCTCTGGGCTCCGCCACCGGGGCCACCTGTGAGTTTTAACCCAGCGAGGCTCACAGCCCCGAGAGCAGAGGCACCCCCTCGGCTCGGCCGCCCAGCTCACCTCACGCCCCAGGCGCTGCTGCAGCTTGCTCAGTTCGAACTCCTTCTTGAGGAGGGAGAGGGCCTTATACAGCCTCTTGGGAATCTGCCGAGAAAGAGCAGGCGTGAGGGGATGGTCGGAAGTCGGCGACCATCCGTGGGGGGAACGGGCACTCTGTGGGCTGCTGCTGGGGGCAGAGGAAACGGGCAGGTGGCCAGGCCCCGCCTCACCCCAGAGGCTGGCACCCTGTCCCAACAAACCCAGGTCTGGAAACACCTCCCACAGATAAGCTCCCCCAGGTCTGTGTGGACCAGGATTTCTGTACAGGCGTTGTTCATGTTCACAAGAGCGAAAGACTGGCAGCAACCCAAACACACTCCCACTGAATGACGGGCGCCACTCGATGGAATGCTACGCAGCCGTTAGAAGAACGAGGGACGAAGAGAGGGGCGAGCGCGCCGGGTGAGCACGGGAGGGCGTGCGCCGACGCGGAACCCTCTCTGAGGCAGAGCTGAGCGCGCCGGCCAGGCCGGGGCCGGCCCGGCACGTGTGCACAGGCCACACTCACGCTGGTCTCCTCCAGGACGTCCTGAAGCTCGTGGGACTCGGCTCCGGTCAGCGCGGCGCCCATGTCGCTCAGGTAGATGGGGTTGTCCACCACCCTCTGGCCCGCCTGCATCATCTGCAGCACAGACTCTCTGGAAGGGACAGAGGGACGTTGCCACGTGACGCAGGAACCACGGCAGCGCGGAGACGTCCCTCCTCGCCGGACCTGGGTCCCCCTGTCCCCAGCAGTGCTGAGAGCCAGCTCTACCCCTGGGCCTCAGCAGCTTCGCGGCCGGCGGGGCCGCCCACCTCAGGGCCACGACACTAACGTCCTCGTGCCTCGTCCCCTCCAGCAGCCACGCTGAGACCCCTCACGAGACCCCTCCCCCCAGCTGCTGACGAAGGCTTCCAGCCAAATCCAGGCCCTCAGTCAGTAGGAAGGAGGCAAAGAACCCGGCCAGGCACGCCTCCCCTTCCCAACCTCCTGCCCAGGGCCTCCCCGCTAGGAGGGAAGGGGCTCCACTTGCAGGCGCCTCGAGGCTCCGCCCTCAAGGTTTCTGGCCAGAACACCCTTGGGAAATTGCTGCCAGCCCAGTGGTGACAGAGGGAGCCCAGCCTGGCCTTGGGGAGCAGTCACATGCTGGGCTGGGGAGGGCACAGGAGACCAACCTGTAGAGTGGATTCAAGGCGATGATGTCCCGGATGGTCTTCACAATCTCGGCGGTCAAGGCCTGGCAAGTGGGAAGGCCGCCATGGGTCACCGGAACCCATGTGGCCCTGTGAAGCCCCTCCCACCGGGCCCTGGCCAAGGGACGGCCTCAGAGGCCCAGGAGCAGAACTCAAGCTCACCAGTCACAGGGGCTCAGACCACGTGAGCAAAGGCTAAGAGCGACCTTGTCTCTGGATGCCACTCTGACCTCAGAGCGAGCCTTGAGGAGAGAAAGGGGGAGGTTTCGTACTCCATTCACCGCTGCCCTCAACTGAGACTCCTTCTCAGCCTCAGCCGTGAACACCGGGCTGTGACGTCTCTGTCTGGGACCTGCCTGCAGGTCACCAGGGCTCTCCGTCTGTCCCCCTGCTGTGAACACCACGGCACCGCCGCCCTTCTCGCCCCGGCTCCCGGCCAGCAGGGCTGGTCACGCTCCAGGCGGGGGCACCGGGCAGCTTATGGCATGAAAACCGGCACCCTGCCTGCTTCCAGAAAACCACGGCTCCCCACATAGCGTACCCCGAGAAGGGCAACGGGGACGTGCGGCGAGAGGCCGTGACAGCCAGGGCTTTCCACTGGACCCGCCGGTTCCTCGTTGTTATTGGGTCTGCCCCTGAACTGCCCGAGTTAACCTTTGTAGAAGAAACTGGAACAGGGCACTCGCGTGACCAAGGATGAGCGTGTTGTCTCCCTGAGGTCCCCCGATTCTTTCCGTCACACCACCTATGTGTTTGTCTTCCCCCAACTAACTACGAGATTCCCAAAGGACACTCTAAAGCTGTGCCCTCCAGGCAGGCCGCCACTAGCCACCCGTAGCTATTCACATTTAAATGAGTTAAAATCCGTAAAATTAGACGTTCTGTTCCTCAGTCACACAGGCCATAGGTCAAGGGCTTAACAGCTACAGGGGGCTGATGGTGCAGAATTACAGCACACCCTACCACCAAGGGAAGTTCTCCCCACAGCGCTGCTCTCAGGGGCCCTGTGTGGAGCCGAGGACGTGACCGCTGGCCCAGGCCAGCGGCAAATGCAGCCAAGCACCTCCTGGTGCCCAAGGCAGACATCACTAATCAATCATAGTACTCCCTGCCACTGAACTCAGACGCGGTCCCCAGGGTCCTCAGCGTAGCACCCCGGAATCAGACCAAAGCTGTCAGCTATGTCCCCGCCACTGAAGCAGGTTACCCGGCCTGGAACCTGTGCCAGAACAGGTGGAAGGACAGCAGGCCTGCCGCGAGGACGGCCAGCAGCCAAGGTCTGGGGCTTAAGGGGGCTGGAAGGCCATTTCTAACAGCCACAGCTCCCGGTGACTGAGCCCTGCCTCCCCTCCCTCGCATCCCGGGCTTGGAGGACGGCTGGAGGTTCCTGCCCAGAGGTCGCAGGCTGGGCCTGGGTCCACACCCTGCCTCCTTCGAGAGCAGCGAAGGACCACGGATGTCTCATCCCGGGTCCTCCTGAGGGTTTGAGGAAAGTGGGCTGCAGCCTCCAAAGGGACCTGTGAGCCTTGCCAGGGGGCCCACGCGCTTACTTTCACTTCTTCTGTGACCTGGAAGTCCTCGTGGACCACGTTCTCAACCTCCACCATGAGCACCTCGCCAGGGGCGCCCGAGTTGGGCTCTGCCACCATCTCCATCTGGCGCCTGGCACCCGGCTCCTCCTCCGCCTCCTTCCTGCTCCGCTTGGGCTTCCGGCGGGCCTTCTGCTTGTTCTCGGCCTCGGCCTCCTCCGGCTCCACCTCCAGCTGCCTGCTGATGTGGATCCTGGAGCAGGGAGTGGGCGTGGGGCCCAGGTGAAGCCCATGCGACCATCCCCCGCCCCCGAAGACTAAGGGTCCCGCTGGGCCCTGGAACTGCAGACGAGCCACTTTCTCAGAACCCCCAGCCCGATGTGCCCCTCCGCCCTGGCCTGCGGCCAACGCCTCCCTGTCCCACATGAACTAATGGAGAAGCCGGGGGTGACCGGCTCTGGGGCCTGTCACGAGCCCGGTACCGGAACACTGCCCGCCCCTCCCCCAGCCCCGGGCTCAGCACGCAGCAGCTTCACGGGGACCACGTCTGAGTCACGGGCACCTCCTCAGAGGCCTGGTCCCGGCCACGGACACCCCACCATCCTGTCCATCCTCACTTTCCCCCAAAACACCCACGCCCCTGGTGTCCTCCCCACTCGGGGCTGCTCCCCGAGGTGTCCCCTCGCCTGTCCCCCTGCTCACGCTCAAGTGTTGGGTGGACACTAGGCCCCTGGTGTTAAATGACGTGTTCCACCTCCCAGCTCTCCTGCCACACGGGTGGCTAACAATGGTGCCATCTTCAGAGGGCAGGCACGACAGCCACCTGCATGCGTGCGTGGTGCCTGGCTGTCACCGGCAAGGTGCACAGAGAAAAGAAAGTTGGGCCTCAGGAAATCCTGAGTAGCCTGGGTCAGCAGGACTCTACCCATAAGGTGCCTCATAATTAGCAGGGCAGTCAGGAAGCCACCAACGTTTAATTAATTCTGGCTGCATCATACCCTGCCCCCTCTGGCCACACCCTTCCAGGACACAGAGAAGTCTCTTGCCTAAAACAGACTCGAAGGGGAGTAGGTGAAGGGGCGTGGGGGCCAGGGCCAGAGGACCGCACCAGGATTGTTCACACAAGCATGGCCGTTTCCTCTGTGTCTGGGGGTGCTGCTGGCTGACACAAGAAAAAGCCAAATGCCAACAAATGCCACTGAGTCTCCTGAGGAGCTTTTCAGAACATTTACTCCACCTTTACTGCACGTTAAGGGCTTGTGTCTGACGCTTCGTGTGGGTGGTCACAGGGCTCTCGCCAAGCGTCCTGGAGGACCAGTGCCCCCCAAACACATCTGAAAAGCTGGCGAATGTCTCCATCGAGTGTCGACCCTAAGCTGAACTCTTTATTAATCGTCACAGTACAAGAGCTTAAACTGGGCTTCCAAACGTTGCATGTGGCCCTTCAGCAGACACTTATCAGAGACAAACCTTACGCAAACTGACAAGGAAATGTGTCTGACTGAAGAACTGCAAAGCGCTGAGCATAACGCTGCAGCGCGGCCTGCCGGAGGACGCGGACACGGCACTTGGAAAAGACGCCCGAGTGAGACGGGCAGCACCTGCACACGGGACGCGAGGCCGCTCGTTACTGTTCAGTGGTGCTTCCTGGAAAAACGTGCATTAAAGCAGCAGCTTCTCACTGACCGCCCACACTGCCGCTTTAACGGGGGGACTCTGGGAAGGAGGGTTCCGGCGGTGACACATCTCAGCCCCTGCCTCCAGCTTTGGCCCGGTCCCTGCAGTGCCCAGGTCGCAGGGCAGACCGAGAAGAGCGGGTGGGTGGTGGGCCCTGGGCGCACGCAGGGCTACTCTTCCCACCCCGCCCCGCATGCTCGGGTCCCGTACCTTCTGTGTCCCATGACAATCATGCGCAGCTTGTCCCCGAGGTCCTGCATCTCGTGGATCTGCACAAACGTCCCCGTGTGGTAGACCTCGTCCAGGCTCTCGACCACGTCGGACTCGTTGCTGAGGGAGAGGGATGCAAAGGAACATCGGCACAGGTGCCAACCCCCACGGGGCGTCCCAGGCTGAGAGGGAGGAAGGGAGACAAGAAACGGCCCTTCCGGCCTCGACTAAACACCGAGCGACGTCCTTGCTCCCACAGGGCCTCCGGAGCCCAGTAAAGCGCCTGCCAGCTGAGGGCCGCCAGCGACAATGGCACAGGGCTGAGGGTTCCGGCTGAGCTGGCCGTGAGCAGCCTGCACAGAGTTTTAAACCCTCCACAGTCCCTGCTCAGGACACGCCTAACTCAGCAGCAGAACTAATTTCTACCTAGAGTCAAGGTGGGCAGACCTGGAGCTGACACCTGCCCGCTTGGCTCTGTGCTGAAGTGGCCTTGCAGGTGAGTGCGTCTAAACACCAAGGGCCCTCCAGGTTAACATCCGCCCCGCACCTTGACAGCGCAGGAAGCCCGGCACCACAAGCCGACTACAGCCCAGAATGCGAGGGATGTTGGCTCTTGGCCTAACACCCTGCAGGCTTCGCTTGGTTTCTTTCGGGTCGAGGGTCAAAGGTTCACGCTGCTCTGTGGAGCAGGACTAGTGGTGGTGAGCTACGCTCCAGGGCAACCTCAGCAAGGGAGTGAAGGGAAAATTACACTTACGTGTCATCTCTCTTTAGAAAGACGCCGGCATATGGCTGGGCGAGACGCACTTTCCTTCTCAGCAGCTCAACCAACTTCTTATTTTTAACCTAGCATGAATGACAATGATCTCAAGTGAACTGCAAAGTTTTCTGGCTGACGTTCTGACAGCAGTTCTGGAGTTTCTTTATTATTCTCTGGGGACATGCGACTCTGATGCAGAACACCAACTAACACGGCCCGAGAACATCTGAACCCCAAACAGACAAAAGACAGATGTATGGAGACTGCAGAGGGACAGTGCTGGCCAGCTGCATGCCTCAGTGGTCCCCACCGCCCCCTCCACCACTTCCTAAAGAAAAAATTCAAAGTAAGCAAATGGCCAGCACCAGAAGTTAATTTAACATCCGAGAGCTGTTTCAGTGACAAAATGTCTTGGCTTGAAAATCTAAACCATTCTGATTTCATCAGTGTCAGAAAGGTGACGCTGAATATGTGCGTAATTCAAATGCAGCCCACCAGACGTGGTTCCATAGTGTAGCAGTGAGCCACGGTCCATGGTGTATGGCCATGCCACCCTGAATAAGCCCGATGTCTGATCTCAGAAGCTAAGCAGGGTCGGGCCTGGTTAGTACTTGGATGGGAGACCACCCAGGAAGACTGAATGCTGTAGGCATAAATGATATTTAAAAAACAAACAAAAAACCCCCACAAATGCAGCCCAACAATCACATCTCTACCCTATTCATTGATCAACACCTCCAGGAACACAGCACATTCTCTTGATGTCATTTCAATGGCAGGTAGAGGGTTGATGTCTCCTAGGAAACAACCAATGGGTGGTACACAGATGTCTTTAGGACTCAAATGATTTCTTTCAAGCTTGAGGTAATTGCCAGATCAGATTCTGATCAAACTTAACAGCTCACCAACTTTAGCATGCATCAGCAGAAAAGGACATGTCAAAATAGATGGCTGGGCTCTAGCCCTGCAGTTTCCTATGGCTAAAGTCTAAACAAGCTCCCAGGTGCTGCTACTGGTCCAGGCACTGGCTTTGAGAACCAGTATTTTAACTCATCCCCTAATGGCGGCTCTTATGATCTAGGAATTCCTGACACTATAGATGCATTTTTCCCAGAGCAAAAGTCCATGACAGCCATCAGGAGAGTACATGATCCACTGAAAATTAAGAGCCACTTGTTTGTACTTAGAGGCTACTGATAAGGAGAAAAGCTACGGGTAAGGTAGCCGCTTACAGCACCAATTACAAAAGTGAGAGTAAAGGTGGCTTTGCTAACAAGTTCAAAAACGTTTATCACGTCCCACAGAAATGTTCCCATTTCTCCTCTACTAACAGCTGGCTGCTCAGCACCTATCCCCTCCCTGTGGCAGTGCCCCCCCCTTTTTTTTTGTTATTTACAAGGTAACAGCAATAGAAATAGTGATATGACATGCCAGCCTCATGCCAATCAAAGTGACTTGCCGAACCCTCCTGGCTACCTCCAGGTGGGCACACAGAATCTCTTAGAAGAATCAGATCTCTTCTTGGGCACTGGGGACAAAGGGCATCTGTCATTCTGCAGGGCTGTGGGGATCATACATGCAGTCCCAGCCCCAGAGGTCTGGGAAGGTAGAGAGGATTGGTCAAGGTGGGGTCGGGGACAGAAAAATGGTATCCAGGGCAGGCTTCGGAAACATCAAAGGTGTCCCCAGAGAAAACAGTAGCTGCTTACTACTGAGACATACTGAGCTCCAAGCAGCGTGCTAATCCTTTACACACATGACCTCACTTACCTCCTACAGTAGCTCTAAGAAGTGAGGTACAATTAGCAAGTCCATTTCACAGATGAGAAAATGGAGGTCCAGTGGAACAGCTTGCCCAAGGTTACAAAGCTAGAGGCGGCGGAACCACTCACAGGGTCTGGCTCTGGGAGCTGCGAGTGACTACTGTTCAACATCAAGGAAGGCCCTTGGAAGGGGGTCCCGGACACAACCAGCAGTGCGCCAGAGGAGGCCGAAGGGTCCTCCCTGCCCCTCCCCACTGGCTGGCTGCTGCCTCTCTGTATTGTCCTCTTTTTCAAGGGATCCCTGAGATTTATTTCACAGAAAATGGAGCATGAAGGGGAGACACGGGAGGGTGAATGCAGAGGCTGACTCATGGCATGACCTTGCTTAGTGAACAGATAACCTTTCTCCTCCAGGGACTCATTTCCACATCATTTTTTAATAGAGGGGGTAGGGAGGAAGAAAAGCATTTGGGTGCTTCCGACTCTAAAAACTCGAGCTCCCTGCACTTGTGCTTTCTCTGCATTACATCATCCTAGTCCCCCCCCCCCCCTCGCCAGGGCTCTTAGTCTGAAAGGATCTTACTTCCTGCCTCTTCCACTAAAACCGCAAGTTCTCAGGTAAAGGGAATGCGTTTGACTTGTTTGCTGCTATATCCTTGAAGCTTGCAGCGTGGCAGGTTAAGAGCACTCTGCGTGATGAAAAAAAACCTCACAGCTGCACCTCTGAGAATGTTCCTCTCCCACCTTCCTCCTCAGTCTCCCGCGCCATCCATCCCTTGCTCTATTATTCCCTGTAGTACTTACTACCTTCCAGCACACACTACTTACTCATGTTCTTTATTGCCTCTCGCATCCTGCTAAAATGTTAGCTCCAAAGACAGGAGCTTTGTGTATTTGTTCAACTGCTGTATCCCTAACACCTAGAACTGAACCTGGCATATAGTAAGAGGTCAAGAAACACTTAAGGAATAAATCCTGACCCCAAAGAGGGTCATAACCAGAAGGGGAACAGTCCTGGGTAAGAAAGGGTTATGAAACATTTACCAAGATCTGCAGAAAATTAACTGAGCCGCAAAACCGTGCTGGTCCTTCGTAAAGCCGGATTTCTATGATTAGAACGCAAAGTGGACAGTCCTAGCTTTTTGGATTCAACTCCCCTTACGGAATCTTAAAGTGTGAGGAATTTGGCTCAAGTTCACCAAGCTAGTGATGATGATTCGAACTCCTGCCTTGAAGAAACTTCGTGTCTGAAAACCTTTCTACGAATGAGGATGCTAAGTGACCTCTTGGTCCAAACTGCTGCTTGCAGAGGTGGGGAAACAGAGGCCAGGGAGGGTCTCTCATTACCTCGATAATCTTGATAAAGCGCGGGAACACCGGGTTGCGGGTGACGGCGATGAGCGGCAAGTGCGGGAAGACGTCGGGGATGGTCATGGGCGTCAGTGCCGTTATGACCGGGCTTTCCCCGCCGCCCGCGTTACCCCCCGCGCCCGCGGCACCATCCTCCGCGCCGCCCTCGGAGGCATCCTCGCCGCCCGAGAATGAGCCGCCACCGGCGCCGCCACCGCGGCTGTTGGCTTCCCAAAACCCACGCCACTGGCCCGCAGCCGCGGGGCCACGGCCCCACAGCGCCCACGGAGAACACGCGTCGCAGGTCCGCCGGCCTCTGGGCAACCACGCTCCAGCCGCAGTCGGGACTCGCCCCCCGGCGACAGCCAACACCGGCCGCCGCAATGCCCAGCATCGCGCAGCGCCCCACAGACGCACGTAGCCTGTGCCCGCAGCCATGGCTCAGCCATCCTGGCGGCGCACAGCGCTTGCGTCATTTCCGCTCGCCCAGCAGACGCGCACGTGACGACCGGCGCGTGCTCCGGGGCCCGCGAGGGGCGTGGCCCGGAACCGAAAGCCACGGGGGTCGAGGCCTGGAACATGGTGGGGGCGGGGCCTACGGGCCGGGGGCGGGGCCTACAGGTCGAGGGGCGGGGTTGGAGCGACCTCGCAGCGTCCCCGTGTTCCAGCCAACCTGTCTTCCGCTCGAGTGCTCTTGGGGTCACGTGCAGGGCAGTGAGCACGCGGCGGGGCGCGCGGAGAGAGCTGCAGTCCCGTGGAGCGACAGCGTTGAGATCGTGTGGACAGCCCCGTGCATGCACAGGCATGCGGGCGGCACGAGCACGCTCAGGCTCTGGCGGCCTGCTTGGCGGATTCGGGCTCCCGGGAGACGCGCCTGCTCAAACTAGACGGCCCACAGGCGGCTGTCTGCGCAGACCCGCGCCCCGGGCGGGCTCGGACGCCAGGCGGACTCGCGCGTCCGCGCGACAGGTTGGCTGGACGACCGGGACGCGCCAGTGTGCGCATGCCCGACTGTGAAGCTCGGTCACCGGCGGTTGAGGTGCAGTGGTGGTGGCCGATTCTCGAACGAGATGCTGGTGTCGATGCTGGTGATGGTGGCGGCGACCCTTCGGCTCTGTCCACTGGCCAGAGCTCAGCCGCTGTGCCGGTGGGGCGGCTCTCCCGGGCTTGGGGTGCTGGCAGGGGTCGGGGAGGTGGGGGCTCATCTGAGCGGAGGCCTGGGCGGAATCCAGGAGTAAATGCTTCGCTTCCCAACCTCTTTGAGGCTTCCCAGTTTACTCTAAGGGGAATCAAACTTGATACCTTGCCTTCTCCCGCCCTACTCCCTCAGTCCATCACAACAAACGCCTACCATTGCCAATTCAGAGTTTTGGCCAGACTCTGAAACCTTAAAGCCACGACCCTAAGTTGTGCCCTCTTGTCCACCCCCCACCCCGGCGGCCAGAGGAATTATTGATAAACGAATCTGGTCTCGTCATTCCCCTCCCCCGGTTCTCGCGGCACCCAGAATAAAAGCCAGTTCTTTGCGCATCCTGCGTTCCTGGCGTGGTCTGGCCCAGAGTTTCTCAGGAGAAGCGGTGCTAAAATTTGTGGTCAATCATTCTCTGGGGCGGGGCCTTCCTGGGCACTGCGAGGTGTTGAGCAGCATCTCTAGCCTCCACCCACTAGGTACCAGTACTGCCTCCTTCCCCAGGCTTGACCGTCAATCAAAAATGTCCCTAGCCATGGCCAGGGGTACCCTGACGATTTGAGAAGGACGGACCTGGCCCCTGCCCACCCCTGGATCACTGCTCCAGCCACACCGTCCCTTGAACACGCCAAACTTGGTCCAGCTTTGGGAACGGAGGAGACTTGCGTTTGACTCCCGCTTGGTCATGCTTTGCTTCCAGGTTTCTCCTTGGCTTGTTCCTCATGGATCAGATTCCAACTTCAGTAGCGTATTTCCTTGTTTAAGGCCCCCCCAAATCTAATACCACGTCCTCCCTTCCCATAGTTGCTTTTTCCTATCAACCACTAACTTCTGTTCTTTTGACAATTGTTTTCTGTTGCCGTCACTAGAATATTAGCCTATAAGGGTAAAGAGTGTTTATCTCATTAACTCCTAACCCAGAACATTTTTAGATTTCAGTAACTGTTAGACCAGTGAAGTCTCTGCAAGGTGCCATGGGGCTAGAAGGATGCTAAAGCCCAGTTCCTGTCTTCAGGGGGGTCCTGCCTGGAGTGAGCTGTCACATTTAGCAGGACCCTATTTACCAGTGAAATAGTGAATTTGTGCTTTTGATGAATGGCCTCATTTGATCTTTACAACAAGATCCACAGAGTACTGATTCCTTAAGCTTAGTTTATAGATGTGAAAACAGACCCAGTGAAAATAAAGACACATAGCTAGGCAGTGAGGAGTAGGGTTTTCCAGTAAGATTTACTAGGTGGATTTGTCTCAGAATCTGAAAAGACTGGTTATATCTAATTCTCCCATTTCCCCACATGAGTTCTCAAAGTGCGGTCCCGGACCAGCAGCAACAGCATACCTGGGGATTTGTTAGAATTGTGATTCCCTGGGCTGCTGAATCAAGAGTCTCAGGTGGCGCCCAGCCACCTACAGTCTTATCAAGCCTGCCAGGTGCTTCTGGCGCACATCCAAGATGGAGAACCTCTGCCGTAAACTGTACCAACATGCTCCCAGCCACCAACATGCCTCCCCCGAAGGAAAAGAGAAAAAAAACAATCCTTGGAGTAGAAATTTCTAACATTCCTAATCTGGGGCCTGCAAATGAGCCTTTATGAGCCCTTGGAAATCATGACTCCGTTTTTGCATATCTATACGTCTGCTTGTGGGAGAGGAGTCCCCCCAGCTGCACTGGGTTTTCCAGGAGCCCCTAGAACCCTAAGAGCATCAAGAACGGGTACTTAAGAGTTAACCCAGAGGCAGACTGGTTAGAGTCATGCTGAATATTCAATAAACATTGACAGATGTTCGTTGGCCTCTTGTCATTTACCTCTAGTAATCACATCGTGAGGACGGGCAAGGTGTTTCCTATGAGGCAGCAAATGCAAGGGGTATGTGGCTCCGTGTTTAACACTTTCACTTTCGTCTAATCACTAGATCAGAACATTTCCCAGTATTTCGGGGCTGCCAGTGTTGTGTCAGGCATAGAACATTGTCTAATCCTTACCATCGCCCTTTGAAATGAGGGACTTGTTTTTCCCATTGCGCTAAACAAGGTGTTAAGAAAGATCAAGTAACCTGGACAAAGTCAGGAGAGAGAAGTGGGTTTGGAACTCAGATCCAAGATGGAGAGCCGGTGTTCTTCTATCTGATAGAAGATTTCCAATCCCCAGTCACCTAGGAAGCAAACTGTTGCCTTGTCCCTTTCCCTCAACTTGTGCCTAAAATGCACGAAAAAAAAATATATTTCACCAGTTAAAATGTATTTCTTATTGACATCACATTATTTCAGAGTAGTGTCAGCATTTCTGAATAATCGCTAAGTGACTGGTTTCTAACATGTTAGCTTTATGATTCTTTGTTCTCTAACCTCTCTAATAACAACCTGTAAATAAACAATGTACACAGAAGGAGATGCGATACAAGTTATCTTGCATTTTTTCACTTTTTATTTTATAGTGAAAAAGAGATTCACAGTGAGTTGCAAAAACAGTTTAGAGACGTCCCAGATACCCTTCACCCAATGGTGCCATCTGACATAACCAGAGTATAATATCAAAACAGAAAGAGGACAATGATACAATCCACCTGCCTAATTCAGATTTCACCTTTACGTTTTCAGTGTTGCACATGAGGACATTGTTTGTGACAGGTGTTTATCATCATTGGTACTAAGACTTTGTGACTATCTCTCTAGGACCATGAGCGTCTTTCATCTATGACAACACGCTTGATTAGACATCCTTGCCAGGAAAACATAGCCCTGTATCTAGGGTAAGTCACTATTTTTTAAATTGTTACCGTCCTTTTTACCAAAATGTTAGATTTGCCCTCACTGATTCATTCAGCAAACATTAAGGAAGACGGCTCTGTCCTGTGTTGCTAGTCGCTGGCCTGCAGGGGGTCCACTGTTGGGTTGGGGGTCAGAGGATGAGAGATGAAGAGACCAGCAAGGCAACTAAAATATTTGCGGTATCCTGTTGTACCACCTGTCATAGATTCTTGATATAAGCACTCATGGGTGAGGTCCGAGGAGAAAATGCCTAGGAAGTTTCCACTGGGGAATTGATGCCCAAACTGGGTTTTGAAGGATGAATAGGAGTTCACTGCGGGGAGGGGAGAGGAACCAAATATGAAGGGGTGGGCATGGAGCATTCAGAGGGGTGGAAATGCCACACCCGGCATGCACTAGGGGTTGTCAGGGTACAAGGTTAGAAAACCAGGTATGTACATGATACAATGTGTACCCCCTGTCCTCAAGGCGGTGGGGGATTTGGGGCCATACCATTTGTGTTTAGGAGGATTTCCAAAAGCCCAGGTCAAGAACACACTGCATGACATGGAAAGCCTAAGTGGAAAGGAAGGCCACGTAAGGGACTAGGAGGCCGGCTCAGCAGGACTCGCCACCTCGGGGTGTGTGGAATGGAGGGGAACGAGTGGTCGGAGACAGTGTCTAAGTGTCTGGCCGAAAGGCCCAGGAGAGGGGTGGCAGCTCAGGATGGCAGGCTGCCTGCAGGACTTGGAGGACACATAGGGCCAGAGGTGGGAACTGAAGGTCACGTCCAGGCGAGTGGCGGCTCTGGCTGCGGCCGCAGCTGCCGTCCCCCAGGCATCACGTGCTCAGCGGTCGGAGCAGATGGAAGAAGAGAAAGAGATGGAAAGCAGGAGACCTAGAAGCTGAGGGAGGAGGGGTGGAGGAGGACGGCTGTCACGGGGGAGCCATGGGGGCAGTCGGGCCCAGGGGAAGCCAGGGCACAGAGGCCCAGAGTTCAGGGTACTGTCTCCAGAAGCCAAGATGACAGAAGAGAGGAGAGAGGTCACTGTGGAGAGCTCAGCAGGAAGGGACGCAGCGTATGGAGGTTCCCGCTGACAAGAAGGGCCTGGACCGAGGCGGTGACCACCTGGACAGGTCCCAGGGTGGGGATGGGGAGCAGCACAGCAAGGCTGGCCCTGGGCAGGGTGAGGACTCAGCTGCTCCTCCCATGGCAGAAGCGTCTCAAAATGGCAAGATGCGAACTCTGTGGTTCCTTTAGAGCTGACCTGCCGTCGAGTGACCACGAGCCACATGTGGAAAAATCCACCAGTCAGGCTAACCGTACTTCAAGTACTCACTGTGGCTGCCATGTTGGACAGGTCAGAAACGAACGTCTTGTCAACATAGCCATGCCACCCTGAGTGTGCCCGATCCCATCTGATCTCGGAAGCTAAGCAGAGTCGGGCCTGGTTAGTACTTGGATGGGAGACCACCTAGGGAGACCAGGTGCTAGAGGCATAAAAAATAAATAAAGAAAGAAACAAATAAATAAGAGATTTTAAACTAACAAGGTCCTTGCAATCTATAAGGTCAACCAAGGCTTGCCTCACCTAAAAAAAAAAAGAAGGAAGGAAGGAAGGAAGGAAGGAAGGAAGGAAGGAAGGAAGGAAGGAAGGAAACGCACATCTCTGTGGGACAGCAGTGCTTCAGAGGGGAAGTCGCCAGGACGGCTCCCGGGGTGGGTCGGCCGCCATCGGATTTTATGTGGCTGGCGAGCTGAGAGTAGTCTTTACAGTTTTATATGATTGGGAACAAAAAAAAAAACCAGAAAACTAATACTATGTGACACATGAAAAATGATACGAAATTCACATTTCATTGTCCACAAATAAAGTTTTATTGGCACAGGACCACATTCATTCGTATTGTCCGTGGCTGCGTTCACATAGCAATGGCAGAGTTGAGGCTATGCCACCCCTAAAATATTCCCCAACTAGCCCTTGACAGAAGAATTTTCAGACCCCCAGCCTAGGACACAAGATGCTTAAAAGGTACCGTGACACCCAGACACACGGGAGTCGGGGAGGGTCCGACTCCAACAGCTTCCGTAAACGAGAGATTCTACTACTTAACAAAATGAGACATCACTTTTTGCCTGTCGCGTTGATGAGGATGAGGTCCAACAGGCATGAGGCTGAGTGGGACCCCCTTTTGTGGAGGGACAGTTTAGCAAAATCCGTCAAAATATGCAGCGCATTCTCGGACACGACGATCTTATTTCTAGGACGTCACTCTACAATTCTAACTTGTTTACGTTTTCTAGTGCACATCTTTCCCGAGAACTTTGTCCCAGCCCCAGCTGGCCCCTCCGCCTGGGGCGCCCTTTCCTCTTGCAGCAGGGGGAAGAGCATTCCAGGCCGCAGGGACCACACGTGCACAGGCCCTGAGCCAGGCCCGTACTTGACAGGAGAGCAGCTCAGATGCAGTGGTTAAGGGAGAGAGAGTGACGATGGACGTCAGCAGTAGCATCAGATCACGTGGAAGGCCTGGCGATGAATTTGGGTTCCGGGTTAATGCTGGCGGAAAGCTCAAGGTCTACAGTGCTGAGGGTTAGAAGCCCTGAGGCGGACCGAGGACCGCCCCACAGGACAGTTCGGAGGCTCTGCCCGTGACACTTCAGGACCCAGGCCGCCACGCGAGCGTCCTGAGCGCGGAGCGGCGTGGTCACTGCCTCAGCTCTCGCCTTCTGGGCTGGCCGTCGGGACAGATCTGCTTTTAATTGTTTTCCTGTTTTCTCCGCCTGCTGACAGTCGTCACCTTTTGCTGTTACCGCCACGCCAGTCGTTTTGGCACGAGAGTCCCTCGCTCTCTAACTTACCGCTTTTAAACTATCTAAAACCAGACCACGTAAAATTCGAAGGCGGGCATATCAGTCAAGTGTTTGACCTTGAGTCCATAAACAGTAGGGTCTCGGTGTCGCACACGCTGAAGCCGCTTGTCGCTTGGGTCCAGGTTCTGAACCCGGCTTCTGACAGCGGTGGCCGGAAGAGTGAGCCACTGTCTGTTTGTTCCAACCTCAGACTTACTTCTTTGCATTTTTTTTTCTAGTGAACTAAAGAAGGTCTTGTGGGCAAAAACGTGTCCCCAGAGCCCGGTGTTCGATAAGTGTGTGTCAAACGGATGAACGAATTAGAGTTTGCATTTTAAAAGAGAAAATAAGCAGGACCCTGATAGTGTTTTGGGAAACTTCTGTTTAGAAAAACTTACCTGGACGACGGGTTCTAAAATAAAAACAGAACAAAAGATAAGTAAACGAAATAAATATTGCACACAGTTCCTGCCTCAGAGTTCCTTCCTCCACCTATGTCTTACTGGTTTCGATGTCGATTGTATACATGCCGAAAGCATTTAACCACGAAAGAGACAACGTGAAAGTAAAAACAGCCAACGGAATCACGTTGCTTTCATTCAACTTTGTATTCGAGGTCCCAGCCAGTGCGATGATAAGCAAAAGCTATGAAATATAAAACACAAAGGGAAAGAAAGACATTTGCCAAATCCAAGTGTATCAAAACCAGAAGTGGCAACTGAGTGCAGCAAGTTGGCCAAATTCAAGACAGACTCTGAAAACATCTACAGCTCTCTTATGAACCAGCCGCGGCCACTTAGAAAAGGCAATTATGAAAAATACCATTCGCGATGGCAACAAAAGCCTTAAAATACGTGGGCATTAACTCAGCAGTTCCTGTCTGTCTAAAACTGTAAAACTTTGGAGAGCAGGGGAGGAGAAGACCTGAAAATGCCACGTTCAGGGTGTTCAGGGCAGCTGCTCACGCCTTAAGTTCCTGCAGGAAGAAACAAACTCTTTCTTGTAGACGCAGCCCTGATCTGAAGCCCTTTACTTTAGTTGGATTAGGGCCATGTAAATGACAAAACCACAGGTCGTCCCTAGCAAGGCAGGCTGTCATGTAATGAGTGTTTCATATACTATCACATTTGACGTGGTTGCACTTTTGAAATAATGTTATTTCAAGAAGCCAAATAGCCAGCCTATGGAGTTTTACTCCTACAAAAACTAGGTGAGTGGGTGGATAGGTGACAGATAGATGATAGATAAATAGATAGATGGATAGATAGACAGATGGATGGATGGATGGACGATAGATAAATAGACAGAGGATAGATATATGATAGATAGGTAGATGATAGATGATAGAAGCCAAACGGTTCCTTGTTAAAAAGGAATTTTGTTTGAATGGAACCTTTCCATTGTCTTTTTTCTCTTGTGTGTGTGAAATTGTCCTAATTTAACCCTCTTATTGTTTATTTCAGAAGACAACTTTTTTTCACGAGAAACAACTTTGAGAGTAGTCTCCTTCCGTTTTCCATCCCTACGATACTGCAGGTAGTTATTTTACAGGACAATCTGAAGGATGCTTGAAACAGCTAATGCTCACGGGGAAGGTATAGTTTGGAAATACCACATCAGTCTGTTTTTGTTAGTTTGGAGATTTATTTTACAAAATGTATCTCTTAAACACACACAGCAATTTCTAAGCCAAAAGGAGGGTCGAGTCTGTTCTGTCCTTGCTACCAAAATGGGCTTTTTCTCCCCCCCCCCAAAAAAGGAAGCAGAACCATTGCTAGTGCCTCCTACGGTTGTGATGGGAATGGATAGATTGCACACACTAATTTAAAGACCTCCCCAAATTGCCCTAAACACAAACAGAGGGACATTCACCCTCTCGGCGGCTCTCTCGAGGGAGCCTGCCGTTCGCGCCCCCGCCTCAGACGTCGTGCCATTCCAAGTGCCAGCATTTCTCCGAGGAGCGACGGTTACGCTCGGCATTCACGCCCCTCGTCCATCCTTCGTCCTTAGGCTTCGTCCTCAGAGAAGGCTGTGGTGAAGGAGCGGGAGGCGGAGTGAGCTTAGGTCGGTTGCGGCCGACCCCAGAACACATCGTCCCCAGTATCTGGGAAGCGACGGCTCCTGCTCGCACACACCTGCGCATCTCGAGGTACTGCTTCCCCAACTGACGCCCGAAGAGCTGACTAATGTCACGTGTGCCCTCGTTCGCAGGTCGGCGTACCGGAAGTCACGCATGCTCATTTTGCCGGTCCGCTGCTGCTGCTCGTAGTGAATCAGAAAGTCTACTTTTATGATTATGAAGCAGAGTTCTGGGCTCCATCTAGAGGTACATGTTTTCGTGGGTTTTTTTTTTTTTGCTTGAGTTCAGCCGACATCAGAGAAAAGATTAAGTTCAGAAGTGTAAACCATACTGCTCCTTGGACATGACCTTGCCCTTTAAAATTCAAATGAGGGTCAGCCTGAACCCCCGTCCCACAGGGTGGGAATCTCGGGTTTCTGTTGGGGATTGCAGTGACAAATCGCTACGACGACTCCCAGGCGCTTGGTGCCAAGGCTGTGTGGCGGGAAGATTCGGGCCCCATTACTTCATATTAGGGACAGGGGACAGCCAAGAAAGGTGAGCTTGAAGAAGAGAGAAAGGAGAGAGCCGAGGGGAAGGAGGCAAGGAGAGGGGGTCGAGAATGACAACAGGGAGACGCTAAGTTTTAGAGAAGAAGCGGGGTGGCCTTCTCTTTTTCAGGAAAAGGGAGGAAGGGGGGGGAGCTCGGGTGCTCATGGCCGTGAGGAAGGGGTCAGGACGAGGCGCTTCTCGGCACTGCTGACATTTGGGGCTCGGTCCTTCTCTGCTGGGGGGGGCCATCCCGGGCACTGTGGGGTGCTGAGCAGCATTCCTGGTCCCTACCCACTCCATGCCAGGAGCCCCCCCCCCACGAGTCCTGACAACAAAAATGTCCCCAAACCACCACGCATCTCCTGGGAGGTGACATCCCCTTTGTGGAGAACCCCTGGGTTGGTAGGTCACCGTCTGGCAGTTTGCTCTTCTTTTGCTTTACTTATATTAGTTTTGGGAAAGACTGGGGTCCCCCGAGATGGTGCCCTGCCCCCCGCCAGCGCAGGGCCCGCCAGGTGCTTGCCAAACACTGGCTGGCGAGCTGCCCGCAGCCCCCCGAGAGGGCCGGGAAGCAGGGCAGGAGGGCCGTGGCCTGGCTCGGCCTCTCTCTTTTGCATGACGGTGTTCTCGTTTGCCGCTCAGCGAGGTGACTGGGCAGACTTCGCTCCGCCAGCGCCCGGGAGGTTCCAAGCCCCTTGGATTTCTTGGCCACGGTCTCCACTGGAATTGATGGCCGAACCAGTCTCTAACAATGTCGCGCCTTCGTCTACGGCGTCGAAGTTGTGTTTTTCTTCCATGGCCATGACACGGTCACTTCGGTTTCAGTTCTTGGAGGAACCGCGGTTTTCCACCCCTGCACCATTTTCCACCCCCACGACGGTGCCCAAGGGGTCCAGTCTCTCCACGTTCCTGTCAACAACGCCCATTGCTCTGCGCCTGTGGTCGCAGCCACCCCACCGAGTGCGAGGCGGCATCTCCCGTGCTTTCGCTGTGGGCTTCCTCAGTGATGTGTGACCTCGCGCATCTGCGCCTGCACTTGCTGGCCACGTGCCCATTTTCTTTCAAGCTCTAGTTCCTGCATTTAAAATAGAATCGAAGAGAAGGGAGCCCTTCCTGCAATTGGCAGAGTCCCGAAAGAGTGTCCGCAAAACCTGTGGTTCTGCCCCTTCCCCCCCCGCCCCATGACACTTGGCAATGTCTGGAGATGTTGTGGGTTGTCGGGTCTGGAGGAGGGTGCTGCTGGCACTGAGCCATGGGAGGCAGGGACGCTGCAAAATGTCCCTGGACGCGCACAGGACGGCGACTCCCGCCACCAAGAACGGTCTGGCCCCAAATGTCAGCAGTAGGTCGAGAAACCCCACTCTAACCTTTTCTCTGAACTTCAGGGCGCTCGTATAGTTTTCAAATGATCTTTTCCTTTCAGGTATAAAACACCCTGTTTCACATCTTTCTGGTGATAATTGTTGCTACGGTGAACATTTCCTTTGCTTGGTGAGTACCGCGTGTGGTCTGCCGTTCTTTGCTCTGCTCCGGGCACTGAGTTATGAAAAGAAATAGGACAGGGTTGGCCTCGAGGGCTGGACCCTGATGGCCTTGGCGGCACGTCCTCCCCAGGGCTCGGGAAAGGGCCTCAGATGCAGGAGGGCTCTGGTGCGACTTGCAGATCACTGACGGACGTGCCGTGACTACGTCCATCTTCCTGCCTTTTTCGAACTTGTTATTTTGAAATAATTATCGACTCTACGAGAAGTTGAAAAAAATCACAGAGTTCCATGCACCCTTCACCCAGCTCCCCCGGCGGCTACCTGTTACTTAACGACAGTAGAATACTAAAACCAGGCCACGGACGCGGATGCCAGTCCTACACCGTCACGCTGTAGCGTCACGGAACTGCTGCTGGACTGCTCCATCGCCCCGGAGCCCCGCGCCTCCCTGACCCCGCCCCTCCAGCCCCTGACTACCACGAGTCTGTTCTCCATCCCGGCCACTCGTCACTCCGAGAACGTCACATGAATGGGATTAATGGGCTCATCCAGTCTGGAACCTTTGGGGTTAGCTTTTCTCAGCTAAGTTCTCTGGAGACTCACCCGATGGGTCGTGTGTATCTCCAGTCCGTTCCTCTTCATGGCCAGGTAATATTCCGCGGTGTGGCTGTACCAGGATGTGGTTGCCTCCACTTTTTGGCTATTGCCGCCCCCCCCCCAAAAAAAAACAAAACAAACGAACAAAAAAAAACCTGCTAGAAACATCCACATACAGATTTTCATGCAGACATAAGTTTTGGTTTCTTTGAGACGAATGCCCAGGGGTTTAACCCTTGGTATATATATCTCCTTTTTTCATTGAAACATGATTGACATGTGACATCGTACACGCTGAAGGTGTACTCGGTTCGATACGTGCATGCACTGCAATATAAGCACCCCGGCGTTAGCTGGCACCTCTACCACGTCGCCTAATTACCATTTTTTTTTTTTTTTTTTTTTTTGCGGCGAAAACTTTAAGATCTAGTCTCTTAGCAACTTGGAAGTTTATGGTACGGCACTATAGTCTCTAGTCCCTGTGCCATTCATTCATTAGACCTCTGGGACTGATTTGTCCGCCCTCCACCTCCTTCTAAAGACACTGTTCTGTGTGCGTGTTCTTCCAGGATATAAGCTCTTTCATTTTCGCTTATCTGTACGGAGATGCGATCGCTCAGACCAAGATCTATTTCTCAGATAACCAGGGACGCACATTTCAGAAGTACTTACAGAAAGGACAGGTATGTTGCGTTTTGGTAAGAAAGTGAGCAGAAAACACACACCTCGCGGGTAGCTGGAGTCATCAGCCCTCAGCGGGGGGACCAGTGCTTTTCTCTCTCTCGAAGAGCCCAGAGCCCGGCTGGCAGGGAGGGCAGGGAGGGATCCAGGGCAGAGGAGCTGGGGAGGGAGACGAGGCAGTCGGGGAAGGAGGCGGAAGGGCGCCGGCTGCGGCCCGTCTGCGAGCTGCACATTAATCGGTGCCTCACCTCATGCCCCCCACGGTCAGTGCCATCGGTACCATCGTCGTCCCCGCTTTACAGATGAGAGAACCGTACTGGGTTGAGTATGCGTCCCCCCCCAAAAAAAAAAATTCACATCACCCAGAACCTCAGAAAGGAACCTCGCTTAGAAAGAGGGTCTTTCGGATGTGGGTCGTTTGGTCGAGATGGCATCCTGCTGACCGGCGTCCTTATACAAAAGAAGGCACAGACAGATGCTCACAGAGGAGGCAGCTGTGTGACGACGAGGCTGGCACTGGAGGGATGTATCTGCAAGCCGAGGGGCACCAAGGGCAACCCGGACAAGCGGGAAGAGAGGTGCGGCCTCGGGAGGGACTAGCCCCGCGGACACCGTGACTTCAGACTCTGGCTTCCAGAACTGTGACAGTAAGTTTCAGTTGTTCGAAGCCCCCCGGAGTGTGGCATTTTGTCATGGCGGCCCTAGGTGACTAATACCAAACGGGGTGACGGCCGAGAGAGCTGCAGGGCCTTGGCCGAGGCCCCCGGCCCGGCGCAGCCGGGACGCCGAGAGCTGAAGAAGACAGGAGGTCGTGTGACTACGAGGAGGAGGAGGACGCTTTACTCTGAGGCAGAGAACGGCTTCGCCCCCAAACACGTGGGAAGAATGTCCAAAGGAAGGTGGCGTTTACTCCGCACGCGAGCTCTGATCACGACTCAGGTCCGGTTCCTCGGCGCCGCCCAGGCGGCCCAGCGAAGCCCGGAACCCGACCAGCCACACGCGTTCGTGCGCCGTCTGACCTGGAAGGAGCCAGAGGCTCCTTGCCGGTGCAAGTCCCAGAGTCCAAAGGCTCGGGGACCAGGAGCTCCGATATCCGAGAGCAGGAGAGGGTGGACGTCCCGGCTCCAGGAGAGAGGAGGGCTTGGCGCTTCCTCCACCATTTTGTCCCGTTCGGGCCCCCACTGGATCGGACGATGGGCGCCCACAACGACGACAGCTGATCTTCCTCATACCCCGTCGACTGAACCAAATGCTAAGCTCGTCCAGGAACGCTGGCACGGGCATCCCTTAGTCCGGCCAAGTCGACACGGAATTAACCCTCACGAGTCCACCGGTGTCAGCCTGACACCCATTCGCGTCTCTGCCAACCGTACCGAATCTCCAAATAAAGACACTCGCGAGGTCATGCTTCCGCCCGGCAAGATGCAGCCATCTGCGTACCACCGAAAGTGCTCTGACCGCTGCCCGGGAGGGGAGGTGACCGCCGACAGTGATGTCCGCTCCTCTCCTTGGCGTCCGGTCACTTGAACGCCAGTTGTTAACACCGTAGTCATTTTTGCTCCGTGTGGGTACGTGATGTGTGTGTAGCGTGTGGTTATTGTTGCTGGCGGAACCTTTGGGAGATGCTTAGGTCCCCGGGGTGGAGCCCTCAGGAATGGGATTAGTGCCTTTGTAAAGGAGACCCCAGCCCCCTTGCACCACGTGAGGACACAGCAAGAAATCCCACCCAGAGGAGGGCCCTCGCCAGCCACGCTGGCACCCTGAGCTCAGACCTCCGGCCCCCGGAACTGTGAGAAATAAATTTCTGTTGTTTATAAGCCACCCAGGCTGCTGGAATTTGTTGTAGAGCCCGGACGGACAAAGGCAGGGATTTAGGGCTTCGACCTATGAATTTGGGGCGGGACACAGTTCTGTGCAGAGCATGGTGCATTATAGAACACGCCGCCCCAAATAACAGAGGCTGAAATAGAGCAGCAAGCAGTCCTCCTCTTTCACTCACGGGGAGATGTCTGGAGGGAGCCGGCTTGGCCTCGCGCTCCAGCATGGCTGCTGGGCACTCTGCTGACCAGCCACAAATCAGGAATGCAGAACCGAGGCGGAAAGGAAGGATGCAGCAGGCTGGGTCACACCACTTCCTCCCACACCCCAGAACGAAGCTGTCTGCACCCGGAGCCTGCCCTGGGTGCTATACTCCCACGGAGCGTAAATGGGCCGTAGTGAAAAGACATTCCTTCGTCTTAGCTTCTCGGATAATCTGAAGTTAGGTTTAGAATTAGGCACGTTTATAATTTATTCACATGCAACATTTTTTTGTTTGTTTCCTAGGAAGAACTGGTCGGGTCTTTGGGTGGCATCTTCTACTTTCACTCCCTATCACAGATTGGGCTGCTTCTCATCAACCAAGGGAGGGTGAGTAACTTTGGACTGGAAAGAACGACTTAAGTGCCCTATTTGCTTCAAGCCAGGTTTTCGTTAAAACTCACAGTTAGGTTTTCGTATCTGAAATCTATTTTTCATGTACCTTTCCGTCCAGTCCACGTCTCCACCCACCCACCATCTACCCCTTTACCTAGGCATCGGTCCATCATCCATCCTTCCCGCAACCACCCATCCGCGCGCCTACCTTTCATCCGGGTACCCAGGCACCCGCCCCCACCCACGCCTGCCTCGCTCCGCTGCGCCCTCCGGAGTCGTCCGGGAGGCGCTGGGCATCAGGGGTAAACGCAAGGTCTGGCGCCCCCATCGCTGGTGGAGCACAAGACCATTTTAAATGCCGCAAGTCAAACTTATTACAAACGATTTCCACGTGCAGCCATAAAATCAGTCTATAAAACTCGTGCCCCACAGTGTTGTTTAGGATAAGACTAAGTTCAGAAGAGGAGTCAGTTCATTTAAACTGCATTCGAAGAAAAAAGATAAAGTCACAAGATGATTAAGCTCGGCAGGACCCGGGTAGTGCAGAACCTGTGAGCAGGGCGAGCAGCTCCGAGGTTCGGGGGAGACCCTCCTCCTGCAAGCCTTCTGGGCTTGGGGGCTTGGGCTGAGGTCCCGGTGCAAAGCCGCACCCCCGAACCACGTGATCGGTCTAGCCCCACGCCCCTCGTTAGCACAAGCTGCCAGGGCGCCATCCCGAGCTAGAGACTCTCCCAACACTCTGGACATCCCACGCATCTAGTGGCCGAGGCGTCCAGCTCCTGGACACCACCCGTGGGAGGGTCTCAGGCCTGACCACAGGCGGCCGCAAGAGCTTCACCCGGCAGGCCTGCGGGCGTGGGGCTCCGAAGGGCCGCACCGCGCCGCGGTGCCCCCGAGGCCTTCATCCACGTCCCTCCCCTGCAGCGCGTCCCAGGTGACCCCGGGGTGCTAATACCTGCCGTGCTCCGAGCGGTGCTGCGGGAGGCCCGTCCTGGCGCCCCTTGTGTTTCGCTGACCCTACCGCAGGCAGCGCCGGAAGGCCGGACTCTCTTCAGGCCGGCTCGCTGCTGCCCTAACCAGCTGTGCAGACCCCGGGCGGCCAGCTGAGCAGCTCTATGATGGGGGACCAAGGCCAGCCCGTCCATGACACAGCGCAATGGGCCGCGAACTCGCGCCATCTCCTATGAGCAAGTTGTCCGCAGATGGGCGAGTCCAGTGTCCACGTGGGGACACGCGGGGGGCGGGGCGAGTCAAGCGGAGCAGCCCATGCGCGTTGTGTCCTCTCCCCCCCCCAGCACCGCCCCCTCCTCTCACGGAGCGGCTTCTGGGAGCTCGTTTATGCCCCCCTCCCCCCCGGGGCAGGGCTGTTTTTAATCCCATCCTTGCCGTTGGAGGCCTTGCGTCCAGAGCCGGTGAGAGCCAGCTTTGACAGCCGCGCACAGCAGTTTCCACTTGAGCCAAGAGCCGGCCCTTAGCGGGCTGGAGGTGCGGGTGGCTTGGTGCCAGGCTGGCAGGAAGAGAACCCAGGGTGGGCGTGCACACGGGTGGGTAGGTCGAAGGAGAGAAACCGACCTGAATAATCAATCAACCTGCCTGGAGGAGAGCGAGGCAGCGGGCACCTGCTCCGGGCACCGAGGACATTTTCGTAGACATGCGTGGGAACCCGTGCTGGGCACTGCGGGGTGCTGAGCAGCACCCTTGCCCCACCAGGCACATCCCCGGCGTGACAGCCACAGATGTGACAACCCAGACACCGCCCTGTGTCCCCTGGGAGCAGGACCACCTCAGGCTGAGAACCCCTGGCCCAGACGAGCACGTGGGAGCGTCGAGGCCTGCGGACCCCTGCCGCTCTGTGCTGCGGGGTCGCCGCGCCGGTGACCTCTGCAGTTGCTCAGGGTTCGGTGGTCTCCCCCTCCCAGGCGCAGTTCTTGTACACCGACTACCCGCTGAACCACAGTCTGGGGCTGCCCTTCAACTACAGCGGGTCCCTCGAGGTCATCGTCGCCCCCGGCCAGAAGGGCATCCTGCTCCTCTGGTTCGAGAAGAATCTGCTAATTTCCAAAAACGTGGGTGAGTGGGGCCTGGGCTCGGGGCCGCCGCTCAGCGCCCCGCCCCCAGCACGGGGTGAGGAAAGCGCAGGCCGTTATTGCTCCTCTCCCCGGACCTGAGTGAAGGACAAGACCCCGACTCGCTTCGCCGTCCTCACTGCCTGTGGACTTTCGGGGACACGTAGGCAAGTTCTGAAAGTCGCCAGGGGTTGAGGGCAGAGGGCCCAAGTCTCTGCTCCTGGAGCTGCAGATCTTACCTGGGGGCTGAATTCAGTGCCTCCAGAGGGGGCCGGACCCCCTGCCTGAGCTTCCCTGGCTCAGAGGAACCTCCGGAGGTGGCACAGTAGCTGCGGCCGGCCTGGCCGAAGCATCCTGGCTGTGCCCAGGCCATGGGAGCCCCAGCCCGCCAGCCGGCACAGGCGGAGGAACAAAAGGCTGCCCACCCTAGAGGAGGTGCTCTCAGGAACCTCCGGGCACAGGTGTGGCCGCAAGAGCACCTGCAGTCACAGCCAGCTACCCAGCTCTGGTCAGGCCATCGGAACACCAGAGTTCCTTGCAATGCAAGAAACAGGGCTGGCCCACCCGTTTCGAGAGCCCGTTACGGAGGGAAAGCAGTCCTGTTCCTTGTACACGTTACTCAGGTGGTTAACAGGCCTTCTCGAGCCTGAGCTTATGTCGTGTGATGTTTTGCAACATGGCATTTCAGCTCTGTACTTTCCGTGACTCTTTATCATTCGAGTCACAAGCCCGGGGATGGGCGGGTGGCGTCTCAGTGGTAGAGGCCCCCTTCCCAGCACGTGCCCAGGTCTCAGGATTCTGTCGTGTTCTCTCGCAGGTCAGCTCGTCGACTCCGTCCCGGTGAAAGAAAGCCAGAGCGTCTCACATTCCTCCATTTTGGAAGCCAACCTCACCATCCACAGCGTGGCCGCCAGTGTGTGCCTGCCCATCCCGCCGATAGCTTTTAGCCAAAATGTCCATTTGGGTCCTCGGCCCGTTTTTTAATAGGGCTGTTTGTCTTTTCATTGCTGAGTTGTGAGAGTTCTTTGTATATTTGGGATGCGAGTCCCTTATCAGAAATAGGATTTGCAAATATTTTCTCCCAGTCTAAGGCTTGTCTTTCCACTCTTTTTTTTTTTTTTTTATTTTTAAACCATTGAGTGTACAATCACCTCCCATGTCTAGAATCTTTACTATTTTCTTAAGAACAAAGGCCGAGCTCGCAAGGATGACATTCGGGGCCATGTACCTTGTGTGTCGCCTGCTCTGAGAGACCTCACGGTTCTCAGCCTGGGGACACTGGGCAATGTGGGGGAGACATCTGTGGTTGCCATGACTCGGGGGCCGGGGGAGGGAACTCCACTGGCATCTTCTGGGTGGAGGCTGGGCGTGCTGCTCAGCACCCTGCGGTGCCCGGGATGGCCCTCCTTGAAGAGCCGGTGGCCGCGAGGTCAGTGGAGTGGGGCCTGAGACCCCGCGGCGACAGCCGTCCGTCCTCGCCCTGCAAACACTCCTCCGCTCCTCCACACCAGAGGCCGTTTTCAAGCCTCGGCTGGAAACTTCCTTGGTTGCTTTTATTTAAAAAAAAAAAAAAAAAAAAAAAAAAAAAAAGAATAAAAATATCCATTGGATCTTATCGCCCCCTTTCGTAAAAACTTGTAACGGTGTCCCGTGCTCCTTGGAATTTCCTATCTGCCAAAGACCAGAGACGACCTCCGTGTCCGCTGGTGGAGGACTGGTCATGTAAGCTGCAGTTCTTGTGGGCGCCAGAGCTCCAGCCAGCCAGCCGCACGCATGTGTGCAGCAGCCCATGGCCCAGGGGCCCCGTCTGGCCCACTGCCAGTCTTTGTAAATGAATTTGTAAATACTCGTTCATTTACGAGTTGTCCAGAGGCGCTTTCAGAATTGAATACTTGTAACAGACATCACATGACCAGCAAAACAGGAAGTATTTACCATCTGGTCCTTGACAGAGGGAGTTTGCTGACCCCTGGTCTGGATGATGGAATTTGGAGTCATTTTTTTTTTTTAAGCTTTTTATATCTTTAGTATTTTTGTCCATTGAAACAAACCTCATTTCAATTTTTGTTCTGTCTTGTTTGCTTTTTCCTAGATGAAAATGAGATGGCAGTTTTAACGCGGGAGAATAAGTTGTATTATGGCAGCCTGGGGATCCTGACAAATTTCCTAATCAAAGTACGCAAAGTCAAAGTGAGGGTTATTATCGGGTTGGTGGGGGATAAGCCTTGTCCTCAAACTTTCATACTGTTTCTGAAGGCTAGAAATTGCCCTAGTTATTAAAATAGCAATAACATGTTAAATAGCACAGCAATACTATAATAAAAACTTTAAACTAATGTTAAATTATTAACATTAATAATTTTAGTAGTAATGGTAATTTTAATAGTTATTAAAATAACAGCAACGGCAGCGAAAACTTAACTGAGCACTTAGAATGTGGAAGGTGCTGATCTAACCACCTTCTGACGGGTAATTCATTTAAATTCATTTAACCCTGACCATCGTCTTAAGAAGCAGACCTTTATGCTGTCCCCATTGGACAGACAGACAAACTGAGACAGAGACATGAAGTCATTTGCCTAAGGTCACGGGGGCAGGGAACGGTGGTGCTGGGGGCATGTCGCATTATCTCGTACACTATGCATATCTACCTTTATTTCATTCTCGCGGTAACCCTGCAAAGGACTCGATTTCATCCGCCTTTCACAGGGAGAAAACCAAAGTTCACGTTCCCCTCTCCCCTAAGGCCCCAAAACTCTTTAGCAAAGACCCGGGAAAGTCCCCCAGCTGTGCCGACTGCTCCTGCAGTGTTTGTCCTGCTAGAGCTGCAGCGGCCATGTCCCCCAACAGTGGAGTAAGGACAGGGGCGTGGGAGGGTGGGGCGCCCACGCGGGACCCATCCCTTTGAAGCCTGAACCCTGGCATTCTGCGACCAGCGCATGTTTTCTGGAGAGGGAAAGCCCGGGGCTTTTGTCTGACTCTCCAGAGAGGTCCGTGACCTCTGAGCACCCCCTCTGATGAGGACACTCAGTTTCCATTCTTAATTCAAACACCAAGGAATGATTTACCTCCTTTAAACCTGAATCCTAAGACGAAATTTAAATCCTAAAAAAAGAATCGGAATGACCTGATCTTAGAAATCACTTTTTCTTTCAGTTTGCAGACCAAAACCTCTGGTCCCAAGAGACGGTGCTGATGTTCACTAAACCGGGGATTCTTCAAGTCTTGACCCCAATTCCCGATGCGTCGTTCCCAGCTTTCGATTTCCAGAAGTGCATCGTGAATATCCAGGCAGTTCTCATGGACCCCCAACTCCAAATTGGCTTCTGCAAAGTATGTGATCATAACTGTTTGGCTCTATGTTCAAGGCACTCTTTTCTTTTGAGTTAGGCATTTGCAGCAGGCAGGCACACACGGGGCTCCAGGTGGGGTTCCTCAGAAAACAGAGGACGCCCAGTTAAACTTGAATTTCACATAAACACCTGAATCTGGCAACCAGCCACCACTGCCCCAAAGGCTGGCACCCACATTTGTACAATTTCCTGTCCCTTATTTCAAATAGAAACATGTTTTCCTCGTAGTAGATGCTCTTTGTAACGAGGAAGACAGCCAAACCTCGAAGGGAAGCCATGTGCTTAGCAGAACCAGTCCCCTTTCCACGCGGTCAAATGAACAGCCAGGCTGCACGGGGACTTACGGGAGAGTCTCCGGAGAGGGAGTTTCTGCTGGGCTCGTGGTGCCCGCCGAGGTGTGGGGTCGGCCCGGACCCTGGCCAAAAGGACTGACTAAAGAAGGGAAAGTCATAGAATAGGCCAACAGGCCCGCGTCAATTTGGATTCGCTGTTCTGCAAGTGACGGAAAATCCAGACCAAATGGGCTTAAACCAGAAAGGCAACTGTCGACTCGTGGACAAAACAGTCCAAAGGGACAGGACTGCAGGGGAGGCGCGACCTGGTGACGGAGATCAGGCCACTGCGAGCCGGCCCCTCCCCTTCTCACCACCGGGCCTGCCCAGGCGCTTCATGCTTCATCCTGAAGCTCCACCCACCTCCACGCCTCCAGGAGGCCCCGTCGGCGTGGTGGCCGCTGACCCTGCAGAAGGTCTCTCATCACGGCCCTGCGGGAGCCGCGAGAAGTCCCAGCAAGTCTCCCATTTCTCACTGGCTCCGAGAGGGTGACACACCCACTCCTGGTTAACATCGATCACCTCACAGAGTTACAAATTTTTCCTTGTGATGAAACATTTTAAAACCTACTCTCTCAGCAACTTTCACATCTGCAGTACGGTAGCTATGGTCACCTTGCTGAAAACCACACCCCAGGACTAATCTATTAAGGTGAATTATTAACTGAAAGTTCGTAGTTTCCACCCCTCCGCCCATCCCCCACCCCGCCCCGGCTCCTGGCGAGCACTGATCCGTCCTCCGGTTCTATGAGTTCGGCCTTTTTTGGATTCCACATGTGAATAGGGTCCCAGAGTATCTGTCTTTCTCTGGCCGATCTCACCTAACGTCACTGCCCTCGAGGTCAGTCCACGTCGCAAATGGCAGGGTCTCCCTCTTTTGAAGGCTGACTGAGATTCCTCCACGGATTCGATGTAGAGAGACACACCCCTCGTTTTCATTGTGCGTCCGTCCGTTCACTGACGGGCACGGGGTGTCCACGTGTCTTGGCTCCTGCAGATAGTGCCACAGTGAGCACGACAGTGATTTTATTTCCTTCAGATCGACGTCGTCCAGAAGTGGAATTTTCAGGTCGCACGGTAGCTCCATGTTTAATTCTTTGAAGACCCTTCACACTGTTTTCCACGGTGGCTGCGCCAACCCACCTTCCCGAGGAAGTGCCATCCCTGAGCCAGCAACCTCCTCCCGTCTCTCGACATTCCCAAATCCAACAGATTGGAAGCCAGCGGAGCCCCGGCTGCCTCGGCTCCCCCCATTACCCTCCTCCTCGCCCCCCACCCCCGCCCCGCCGTCTACCGGCCACGCCCCCTCGGAGGGGCTACAGAAAAATAACAAAAAGGTTTTAGAGTGTCCACTTCCGAGTGGCCTTTGGGTCCAGGGCACGGAGTAAAATAAAAGCAACTGAGTTTATCGACTTATTAAAATATCCTTTTAGGAGACGGTGGCGCTCAGTGCTTCATCCTGAAGCTCCATCCAGCTCCTCTCTTTACTCGCCATGATAGAATGCCGCCCCCTGCCCCCGGCCACTGTGATTTTCTCGTGGGTCCTTGAAATCACGTGCCTGAGAGTTTCTGGTCTTACGCACAAGCAGAGAAGAGGGAGAGAGAGCAGGAGCGGGAGGAGGGGACAGTAGGGCTTTTATGCAAACGTTTGGGCCCTTAAACCATCCCGAGGAAGATGGCTGTGGCGTTAGCAAGCGTTTTTCCAACGATCCTACCACAAGAAGATACAGCGTCTCGATAGCCCACGGATGAAAGCAGGAAAGTTCGAGCAACACAAATAAACAATGCCGTATTGGATAATGAGCCAAAGTACAAAATAAAAACGCACAGACCCCCATGGATGTGAATAGAGGACGAAATAAAAAAATAGATACAGAGAGAGGAGCCCCAGCTCGCTTACCGGAGAACTCGAAATACTACGGCTACGTTCTCCGCTCTCCGGAGGCCGAGCCGCATGTGACTCGCTCATGAAGAACAGTCCGGAGGGGGAGCGTGGAGACGGCCGGCCAACGCCTCCGCCGGGGGGGCGGGCGGCAGTGCGGAGCCGCGCGGCCAGGGCGGGCCTGGAGCCAGCCGCCCCTCCCCGCAGCACCCCGGTCACCACCTCGGGAGGCAGCACACCAGTCGGTCGTCCGTCTCCTGCCTTCCCTTCACGCCTTTCTCCCGGGCCGGCACACGGAGCAGGGGACGAGTCTCCTGATGGCGGGATCCTGGGCGATGCGTGACAGCAGAACGACGGGACGTCTCCGCGGGGCGACCTCGAAGAGCTCAGGGGCCTGGAGCATCAGCGGCCACCGGCGTCAAAGAAAGAAACAGCTGGCCGTCACGTGCCGCAGCGGAGGACCGGCCGCCCGCCGGACAGGCGGCGCCGGGGGACGTGCCCGGCTGCGCCAGGGGAAGCCCGGGCTGTGGCGGATCTGAAGGTCCAGCAGCCTGGGCTCTTCGGAGATGAGTAGAAACGAAAAGAAGGGTTGGGGGGCGGCCGCGGGTGGAAAGAGGCTTAGATACGACCCTGCGAACAAGCCCGAGGTCCGTCCCCTAGCGGCGCACACCTGGCGATAACTCTAGCAAGAGGCGCGAGGAGAAAAGCAGCTGCTGCCAGGCAGGCAGAGGGGCCGCGGAGAGGGGAGGGCGCCTCGAGGCCTTCCGGGGTGCAGGCCGGAGCGGGGGCCACGGCGGGCGGCCTGGCAGCCGAGGCCTCCATCGGGGCACCGCGGCCATGTCCCACCGACTGGCTCTTCTCCGGCGTGTGTGGGAGAAACAGAGGCTTGATTTAGTTTAAACTTTTTTTTTTTTTTTTTTGCGTTTCTAACTAGGTAGAACTTCTGCAAGCAGATTTCGAAGACAAAATGTACATCATCGATATGAATAGCAAATTGGAGCTGGCCGCCTTCATGATCCCCAGGCCGGGCACATCACCGGTCCCAGTCGTAAGGATGACTGACGCCTCATCTGCCGGGCGAGCGTTTCCGATTCACGATGCTCCCCAGTGTCCTCGGCCTCACGCCCTGTGCCCCCTGTTCCCAAACTCAGGAGACTCCCCGGCGCCCTCCGCGGAGACACGGCCCCCGCGGCGCCCCGTCCAAGCTCGCTGTCCCCGTCCTTCTCCTCGGCCTGCGTCGGAGGCCGCGGCAGTCTGTCCATCTGCCTGCCCGGCCTCTTGTCACATGACCTCTGCACCTCGCTCCCCACCCCTCTCCTGAGCTCCCCCACAGCCTCTCCACAAGTTCCTTTTCCTCTCGGCGGGGTCAGAGGTGGCTTCTGTCCCTTCCGGCCAAGAGCCCCAACTCACAGCCATCCCTCGTGCAGCTGGGGGGTGCCTGAGAAATAGCGGGTGTCCTGGGCCTGGAGCCCAAGTGTCTAATAGACGGGGGTTGGGGGGGGGAAGTCCAGCCAGCTGGGACCGGGGCCTGCGAGGGGACACCAGGCTGGGTCCAAGAGTCGTGCAGAGGCCTCTCGACTCAGTCTCCCTCGGCAGGACGGGCGTCTAGGCCGCTCTGCCCACCAGAGCAGGTCCGGGTCCTGCAGCTCGGTGGCGCAGAGGCCACAGTTAGGGGGTGAGCCTGAGGCGGGGGGCACCCCTGGGGTCAGGACCAGCAGCCACGTTTGCAGAGCAAGCTCGGTTTTTAACGCGAAGGTCACCTGCCGGTGTCACCCCAGTGGCACTCAGTGCCTCTCCTGTCCCCGCCTCAGGTGACGGTGAGCAACCCGCACTCCCTGGGGCTGCAGGCTGTCATCTACGAGAATGGCTACAGCTACGATGGGAACATCGAGTACAGACTGGTGAGCCGCGCCCCGCCCCAGACCTGGGCCGGCGAGGCAGAGGGCACGGCCCCGCCCAGCCCGGCCAGGTCCAAGCGCCACGGGCGGTCCCTGGGCCCGACCCTCCTCCCCCCTCTCCTTCCTCGAACGTGCCTGAGTGAGGAGGGGACACATCTCCAACCTCACCAAACCCAGGCAGGCCCCGACAACCCGGACGAGGGACATCGTCAAGGGGTCACATGCGAGAGGCTCACGGGACAGGACAGGGAGCCTAACCCAGCCCCGGGGAGGGCAGGAGATCTGTGTCAGCTGGGGAAACTGGCGCCTCAGAATGGAGGGAGCCAGGGGCACCAGGCGGGGCTTGCATTTTGGGTCTGGGGGGTCTGTAAGACCGAGCCACGCCTCATGGTCACACCTCGGAGTTTGGACTTGACCCCAGGAGCCCAGGATCAGACTGGGTGGTTCCTGCAGGACGAGGCAAGAGTTGGCCACAGCAAACTCTTCGGACCAGCCCTTGTCACATGCCAACTAAAGAAAAGGGGGAACAAGGTCGCACCTCACTGCGGGACCCCAGGACAAAGGCAGCAAGGGACGAAGGCGCCTCCATGAGCCTCCAGAAGCCTTTCCTGGGCGGTAGAACAGAAGCGGGGGGCAGCCGGACGTTTTCCAGTCTCCCCCTCCCAACACCCCTGCCTTCCTCCGTCTCCCCCAAACCCCGACTTTGGGGCTGCCCCCGCTCCGTCCCACTGCTGCCGTTGGGTCTTCTCTGTCATTCCGCAGAACATTTCTCTGAGGCAGCAGCAACACGGTGGCAGGGCCGACCCCAGCTTCACCTCCAGGTACGTCCCCACCTGGACAGTGTCAGGTGGCACTGGGCTGTCCCGGGCGCCCCCTTCGCAGGAGCCGGGAGAGCGAGGCTAAGACCGAGACGCCCCCGCAGAGGACGGGAAGGCAAGAATGATCCAAACGCGTTGCAAATGGTGGGTCCACATGATCCAGCAACCCCACGTCTAGATACGTACCTAAAAGAATTGAAAGCAGGTCCCCCAGAAATACTTGTGCCATTTGTAGCAGCCAGAAGGTGGAAACAACCCAGATGTCCATCGATGAGTGAATGGATGACAGGATGTGGTCCATCCAGACGATGGAATATTATTCAGCCTGAAAAAAGGCTCTCTGACACCTGCTGCAATATAAATTAACCCGGAGGACATTATGCTCAGTGAAATAAGCCAGGCACAGAAGGACAAATACTGTACGATACCACTCGTAGGAAGTCCCTAGGATATATAGTTTAACAATAAGTACGTTTTAATGTTATACATAGAACTTTGCAAGGCTATCTTACATAATTGAAATTTGCCCAAAAGAGTAAAAATCAAATGTTCTCACCAAATAATAATAATAATAATAATAATTTTAAGAGTACGTGAGGTGATGGCTGGGTGGGTGGGTGGATTGATGAATGGATAGATAGATGGGTAAGTGGATGAATGGATGGGTGGGTGGATAGACAGGCGGATGGATGAATTGATGGATGGATGGATGGTCAGGTGGGTGGGCAGGCGGAGGGAGGGCGGGAGGGAGGGATGGCCTGATGCATGGATGATGGTGATAGGTTAGTTTGTGATTATTTCCCCTGCGACACTGGGGGTGCTGCCACCCCCCTTTGCCTTACAGAATACAGAAACCCACGATGTCTACCGTCACTGTGGACATAGCCAACAAGGAAATATCGTGTGTGGACCTCAAGCCTCTGGTATGCACCGAACTTTTGCTATTCCGTGTTCCTTGTCGTTAGTGTTAAGAATAACGGCAGCAGGCCTCAGTTGACTTCTCCCTGAGAGACTGGCCGAGCCCACATTCAAGAAATGGAGGTGGCGGTCTCTCTCCTACGGCCACCGCCTCTCCCCATCGCCCGCCCTCAGGTGGAGAACCATGTCCCTAAGGCGGTCGGGCTAACCCGAAATCCCTCTCTTTGTCTTCTCTTCTCTTTGTTCATTGAAGCCCATTCATTCATTCATTCATTCCCTTGCACTCTGTATGCCAAGCACTGTGCTGAGTTTATAAATTGGGTTCTGGTCTCTGAGAAGCCACCAGGCGGTAGGTGGGCGGGGGGGAGGGGGCCAGGCAGCGGGGCAGGGTGGGGGAGAACTTAGCCACACCCCGGAGCTTGGGCAGGCTCTTAGGGCCCAGTTCTGTGGAGCCAGCGAGTCGGGCCACAGGCACCGTGTTTCCGGTCCCTCCCGGGCTGAGCGCCCCACGTGGACCTTCGCCCTGGCCGGGCCCTCGCGGCCTTCACAGACCCCGTCAGCTTCCTCGTTGTCTCCTCTGCAGACGGCAATCATTTCAATTGGCTGTGACATAGACAAGAAGATTGTCGTTCGGAAGTAAGTGTGTCGTCACTGTTTGGGGGGGCAGGGGGGAGCGGGGTGTGGGGATCGGACGGGAGGGCTCCCTGTCGCTTCGCGGTTGCTGAAGCTGGGTGGCGTTATCCTGTCCGATTGTGTATCTGTTCGCCATTTCCGTAATAAACAGGTCAGTAGTTTATACTTTTGAGTTAGTCAAGTTTGAGTTTCTGGCACAGGGGGCTCCCCTCCTTCACCGGCTCCTTGACACACTTTCTCTCTCCTCCCCAATGGTTTGCACATTCTAGTTCTTACTTCCGGTCCCTAATTCCTCATTTTGATTAAAGTCATGGAAGGTTTTTGGTTTTAATTGCTGCCGAAAAATTTGGGAACTTTGCCTCCAATATCCGTTACCCCAGAGAACGAAACTGTGAGAATCCAAGAAAAAAACAAAACCTGAAGATTGGCCAAATTACCACCCTTTTGCCCTTTCGGGCCGTGGGGTGCTGGTAAACGCCCAGCACCCAGTTCTGGGTCGAGGGGGAGCCCTAATCTGCAGCATCTGCTGATTCTCTCGGGGTGTAACTGCGGTGGCAATTCCGGGCTAGCGGCGAGTCATCCGCTGGCCCCCCAAATCCCGTGGGACCCAGAAAGAGCCCCAGCGCTCCCCGCACCCTGAGCCACACGCGCAGGTGACGATCTTACCAGACTTTCTCCCGCAACGGGAAATGCTTTACTGAATCAATAAATGACGTATTTAGAATGTATGTGCAGGAACGGTTGTTAAAACAATGTTTAAAAGACTTCTGCCTTAAAGAGACCGGGAAGATATTTGCCACATATGTAACCAACAAAAGACTTACATTCGGAATGTATAAAGGATTCCTACACACGATAAAAAAAAAAAAAAAAAAGATAAACGAATAGATAAAAATGGGCAGAGGGCTTGAACAGGCACTTCCAAAAAAAAAAAAACAAAACAAAATTAATCCGCATGACAAGATGCTGAAAAGGTGGTCCACCTCCCTTAACAGGGAAAGGAAAACAAACATTTTATTGGAGACTCTTATCCGCCGGCGTGGCAGAATGTTCAGGGCCGGCCCCGGAGCAAGGCTTGGGCAGCCGGGGACTTGCGGACGTGGCTGGCGGCCGCGCACCCACCGCGGCTGCTTTGGAAAGCACGCCGGTCAGCCTGGCACTTCCGCCCGCGTACGTCTGCACGGGCATAGATTCCAGAACGTTCTCTGCAGGGTTCTTAGTAGCGCCACGCCGGAAGCACACCGGCTGAAACGTCCATCGCCCAGAGGGTGGACAAACCAGGGACGGTGAGGCCGAGCTGGCTGGCTGGGTCGCACCGACGAGGGGGTGGAGCGGGAGGCTGAGCGAGCGCGCACAGCGCGATCCGGTCTCGGGCGCCCAGGAGCAGGCAGCAGTCGACCGCGCCGCTCGAGGACACGCGCCCGGGTGGCAGAGCCCACAGAAGAACACGGACGCGAGTCTCAGAAGCCGATGCTCCGGGCCGTGATCTCGGCCTCCAGGGGGTCGCGTTAGGGCCCCTGGAGAAACAGCGGATTCTGGGGTGGGCGGGGAAAATGCGAGAGAAGCCTGGAGCATCTTGGAGATGGGAATAAGAGTGAGAGTTAGAAAAGGCCTGACTAGGAAATCAATAGGTGTGGATGTATACCTGCGCCCAAGAGAGGAGCCCGGCGCCCTCGGGGGCCTTCTCACCGTCTTTTGTTGCTTGCAGCGAGATCTCGGCCTGCAACAAAGGCATCCTGGACCCCGTGACCCTTCAGAACAATTACAGCTACGTCATCGAGAAGTGAGCCACGGATTTGCCTTCACCTCCCCCTCCTGTGACCGCCCACCTCACAGACCCTCCCCAGCCTGCCGCCAGCTCATGGAGCCTGGCCACCTGCTCGCATGAGCTAGCAGAGCTGGCCAGACACTGTCAGCCAAGGCGGGAGGGGGTGGTGGGCTGAGGTGACCCTCTGTGCCCTGGGGCTCGCCTCATGTGCCACCGAGTGGGCATGGGGTGGGGCTCAGCCCTTCTTGGCAGCAGCAGGCATGGGGAGCCCCTCCCTTGCTGGGGCGTCCTGCCCCCATGAGAAGACTCATAGGTGTCTTATACGAAGAGTTGGTCAGCTGTCCAGGGCCACAGCCAACGCCGAAACTGGCACTGCTGGGCTCGCTGACCAGAGGGGCTACACTCAGACCTCGTGGGGCACGAAGGCGAGTGAGTCAGTGGTTTCCAGGGAGAGGGACTGTGAGAGCCAGATGGACGGACGTGGAGAAAGAGAAGCAGAGAGACCGGCAAAGACTGAGAGACAGAGAGGAGCAGAGACGGACAGGCAGAGAGAGGGGCGCAGAGGGAGAGGTCACGCTTTTCCACGGTCGTGGCCTTCAGCTGCACCGCGTGGGGGGGCGCCGCTCTGCCCCCGGTCCACGGATCTGAATGCTAATCTCATCCTCTCGGAACATCCGCACGGAAACACTGACCGCCAGGTGCTGTGGCCCGGTCTAGTGGACCCACGTGGTTAACCATCAGGGCCGTCTGGACCTCGGCCCCGGGCCCGGCCTCAGCTAGGGCTGGGGGCGTGGGGGGTGTGCGGGAGCGTCCGGTGCCCGGCGGGGCCTCACCGCTGCCTCCTCCTCTGCTCAGGGATGCCTATGCTCTTGACTTTCTGGGTCAGAAGTCCACCGAGGACCTTGTGGTGCGGTACCCTTACAAGAAACTGGGCTGTCCCCTCCTCGTCTACTACGACATCCCGTGGAAGCCCGTGGTGGAACTGTGAGCTCCCCGTGGGGCCGGCAGGGTGGCAGGCGGCGGGCATCCCCTGCTCCTCAGCTCCCAGCCCGGCCCTCGAGTGCCCCCGTCACCCTCTGGTACACGCGCTCTCCGCCCGCCCCTCCACACCCCAGACCCTCTCAGCCTGCTGGCCCTTTGCCCACTCTGTGCCCTCTCCCTGTGACACCGGGCTCGCCTTTCCCTCCGTAACCCGCGGCTCAGACAGGGCGCAGGCGGGGCAGAGTTGCTAAGGGTTAGGGTTAGGGTTACAGACCGCGGTTGTCGCACAGTCCTGGAGGCCTGAAGTCCAAAGTCAGGGCGCAGCACGGCTGGTTCCCCCCGAGGCTCCCTGCTTGGCCCGCGGAGACCACCTTCGCTGTGTCCTCTGGCATCTCCCCTCCCGTGGCGTCAGGCCCGCCCCTAGGACCTCACGCGGCCTCAGTCACCTCTTTTAAAGGGCCCGCCTCCAAACACAGCCGCCCCGGGGGTTGGGGCTCCCACATCAGGATTTGGGGGGACCCATTTCAGTGTTATATCTACGTTTTCCTGGGTGGTTGATCCAGAAGGGCTACTTCAGTACGGGGCCTCAGGGGCTAGAGCCACACCTCTTGACCCCACTGTAGCTCCAGACCAGCACTGCCCAGAACTTTCTGCAGTGGTAGAAACGTCCCATCATCCTGTGCCACCCAGCGGGCAGCCAGAAGCTACGTGTGGCCACTGAGTGCTCAGAATGTGGCCAGTGCACCTGAGGAGCTGGCTCTTCCCCTTAATTAAAGGGAATTCACTTAAATAAGCACATTCGGGCTGGCGGCTCAGCCTGGCGCCTGGCGTACCGGCTGATTGGTGACTGAATGAAGGGCGGCAGGAGCCAGCTTAACCTGTCGACATTTAGGTTCGTTAGAACATCTCACTTACCTGGCCACAGTCGCACCCCCTGGCACAGAGGACCGAGCCCGTGGTCTAGCGGTCAGCCCCTGCTTTGGGGCTGCCACGTGTGGGGCGCATGACAAGCTGGGGTAAGGACAGGAAAGGGTCCCACTGGAGGAGGGAGGTGAGCTCTGACCTGGTAGGAGACAACACGACGTGCTTCAAAATACCGATCTAGAGCAATCCTAATTACCAGGCCTTAACGTATACGTTTTGCATGTTTGCAGATGTCAGAAAAATATCAGAGGACCGGTGTGAAGGATTTTGTTCGTTTATCGGTTTACTTGCTTATTAATTTGTCTGTTTACTTACGAGTGACATTTTTCAGTTAGAGGATCTCACATCGGTTTCATCCAATCTCACTGTGAAGTGTCGGCCTAGTGAGGCCTGGGGGGGGGGGGCCTTCGCTCTGCTCTGCGGCTCCCCCACCCCCCGCCCCCAGAATGGCCTCCCCACACAGGGCTGCCATGTCTCCCCTGAAGCCACATCCTGTGCATGTGTCCTAGGTGGCGGGACGGAAGTTTCCAGGAGGTTATCCATGCGGAGTACGTCTTGCTGGAGGTGAATGGGCTGTTCACGTACACGTACTCCCTGACGGCCCGCACGGCGCTCTGCACCTCCCAGCCCCAGAACTGGAGCAGCATCGTTAAGGCGGGCGGCCACATGGGCTCCTACACCTGGAACCGAGAGGTAGCAGTTAGTCCCCGATTATTTCCAAAACAGGTCAACACCACTCAGATGGTGACCGTGGGACAGCACCCAGTGTGTGTGTGGGGGGGGGGGGGCATCTCAGTCCGTTTGGAACACCAGAGAGGGCTGGGGGAAGCCTTATAAACCACAGACATTTTTCTCTCACGGTCCTGGAGGCTTGAATTTCAAGGTCAAGGCACCGGCAGACTTGATGTCTGGCGAGAGTCCACATCCTGGTTCACTGGTGACGATCTTCTTGCTGTGCCCTCACATGACAGAAGGGGCAGAGGACCCTCTGGGGCCCCTTTTATAAGGGCCCATCTTTACAACTCGATCACCTCCCAAAGGCCCCCACCTCCTAATACTATCCCTTCCGGGGTTAGGTGTCAACATGTAAATTTCAAGGGGGGACGCCGACATTCAGTCTCTATGGGGGTCGGGACAGGTGCATCCTGGGACACTGCGGGCAGGTGGCCACGTCTGGGAGCGGAAGACTTGCAAGGCCTCTGGGAATCTCTGCCCAGGGAGCCGGCCAAACGCTCACAGCAGCAGGTGCCGCTGGCAACGGGCGCGATTCCGGAGCGGTTCCGATGCCCATTACTAAGGGGCTAATTAAATTCGCCACCTGTTCTGCTCGGCGAGCGTTTCTGTCACGTGCCTTGGCTTGTCCTCGGCTGACGGGAAAGGGCGTTTGTCAGCCAAAGGAAGCAGCCGCCCGAGGCCTCTCGGTGAACAGTTTCCCGCCGCCCCGGCCCCTCGATCCGCGGGCGCGAAGCGGCGCTGCCACCGCCAGGCGGCGCTCGCCCACGCCCCGGCCCCGGTCCCGCCTGCGGACGCGGGGCCCCTTTTTTTTTAACACCCCCGTGGGTCGCGTGAGTTCGATCATCTATTTTGTTGGTGGCATCGGTTTTACGTGTAGTTTTTAAACAGAGGCGGCACTCACAGAGCCATCTTAAAGCGCACAGTTCACGCCTGCGTCGCCTCCGCAAGCCGGATGTGCCCGCCCAGCCCTGGGGCCCACCCAGCCCCACGGCCTGTGAGCATACCTGTCCTTTCCCCAGAACTACGTGAGCTGCCATGACCCCAACAACCGCGTTCCCTTGGAGTGGCCAGATGTCCCTTATCACATCTTGGGAGGTCCAACAGACAACAAGGTCACTTTTAATCAAAGGAATGGAATCTATGTCTTCTTCATTTCCATCGTGGATCCATACTACAGGTGAGTGGCCGGGGGGGTGGGGGACCGCCTTGTGCCCGGGGCCTCCGTGGGGACAGCCAGCTCTCCTGGGGCACAGGCACACACACGTGGGGAACCCAGTTTCCCCTCGCCTCTGCAGCTCCTGCATAAACCCGAATTCCCCCCAACAGCCCAGACTGTCCCCAGGAAGAGTTACGAAGTCCTGGGTGACATTCGTGGTCACTCACTAAGTGACTCCTGTTCAGAGCCCATGCGGGGTGCTGGGGGAGCAGCGGCGCCCACAGCCACACATGCGCTTGCCCTGGGGGGCCAGGATCACCCTCTCCTGCCGCAGCTGGGTGATGGTGTGCAGGAGCCGACGTGGAGATATTCGGGGACTCTGGAAGCCGGTTGACTTGAAATCGGCCACAGCCAGACTTTGACCAGGGGGATGGGCAGACTCCGCAGCCCGGCTCCCACCCCCGCCCCTACTCTGAGAGCCACTAGTTAAATCTTTACAGCCACGCGGGCTGAGATCGTCCCGGGTCACGTCTGGTGTGCGGTGTGCGGGGCCAGGTCAGCAGCCCCTCCCCCTGGGAAGGGGAACGTGCGGGGCCATCCTCTGTCCCCATCATCTGTCCCCTCCAGATGGGTACAAAGTCCACCCCAAAGCACATGGAGGCCATGCCTCCCCTAGAGGCCCAGGGCCCTGGACCAGAGGGACTAGCTCTGGGATGGCCCTGGGTGGCAGGCGCAGGGTGGGGACATCCGGGAGAGAGGACTGCCTGCAAGACTTGTCACCCCGCACTCCGCTTCCAGCAGCGCCCCCAGTCAGTTCTCGCATGCCCCGGGTCCCCTCTCCTGGGACACCGTTCCTGCCCATCCTGCTGCTCCTCCCGCTGGCCACCCGCTTTGTGGACGCCTGTGGCCATTGCCCTGCCCCTACTCCCCTTTCACACTGCAACGGAGCCTGGGCATGGACTGGGGACTCCTTGTCCCCAAAGGAGGGGATCCCAGGAGTCCCAGGGGAAGAATAGGACCAATGCCAAAATACACGAAGAAGAAAGACTCAGAGCAGATAAAAGATGAAGTGGGTATAAATGGAGCTCGGCGCCCTGAGTCCCCGGCCCAGGCCCCTGATCTCGGTTTTAACCTGTCTGCTGGGGCGAATGTGCCCCATGGCCTTTCCCCGCCCGCCTCTTGCAGCTACTGTCACCTGGAGAACACCTTCAGCGTCTACGTGTATGGGGCCTTCCCACTGCCCCTGTTCCCGCCGGAGATCACCATCCTCCTGCTCATGCTGGCCATCCTGCTGTCTGTGTGGCTGGCCTACATGATCCCCAAGGTGCTGCACACGGAGTGGGGCCGCAGGGTCTGGGGGCTCTGGGCCCATCTGGGCAGGAGCTGTGCAAGGTCCTGTGGGCACGTCCCATGCAAGTGCTGCGCGTGCACTGAAGAGGCCCAGACTCACCTCAAAATAAAGAATGTGTGAAACGAGCAGGCGGCTGGGAGCGTGGCTCGCGGGCCGCGTCTCCTGCCACCGGCCCTCGCTGCCCCGGCCTCCCCTGGGGGACGGTGCCACCACCAGCTGCAGCAGACGGGGCGGCCCACGCCTAATCGATAGGGGAGGGTGACACAGGCCGGGGTGGGCACGCGGGGAGGGACGGACAGGCCTCGGAAAAGGGCGAGACGTGTGCTCCTAGGGAAGCTGGCAGCCGAGGACGAGCAGGGACCCTGTAGACGCCAGGTCGGTGGGGTCCCGTCGCCGTTGTTTACAAGCCCGGCACTCACGCAGACGGACGCACACACAGGGGTTGGCATGTCCGTGAACGGAAGTTTGCAAGCACGTACCTCACGCGTATGTGTTTGTTTACACACACACACGCAGATAACACGCACATGTTCATATACACATGCACACGTGTACATGTGCACATACATGTGAGGTCCAGGTGAGTGTGTGCACACGTGAGTGACTAATGGCACACGTGCATATAACGTATATATGTAACGTGTATACATAAGCGTACACATATAGCGTTCATACACACAAGTATAAGCATGTGTGCAGATAACATGCACACACACGTCTGTATACACATAAGTATGGATGTGTATACATGCGTGTATACGCCCACGAGTGACATACACATATGCATGTATGGATAACGCATAGGCATGTTACAGGTGCGCACATACGCGAGCCTGCACACGCACGCACGTATGTATACACGCATGCAGCTGCAGAGATCACACGTGTACACGTGTACCTGCAATACGCATGGATGTTCCATCCATCCATCCGAGAGAGTTCACCACTTCATTTTAAATCCAGATGGCATTTAGTTTAAACAATGTATCCCACTGTCATTAAAATTGCCCAGTCGTCGACACCTGCAGTGCCCCTGGCTCGCGGGCAGGGCCGGCCGGGCCCCGCCGACCCTCCAGCCTCCAGGAGGGGACGTGCTAGGCTGTCCCCGGCTTCCTGACCCTCGTCTGCACACATCTTTAAGACAAAGAAGCTCGTCCTCCTACTCCCGCGCCCTCCTTTTCCAGGGCCTTCCCTTCATCAGGGACTTTTGCCTCCAAGTACCCCGAATGTTACCTTGGAGGCTGGGGCTCAGAGGGAAGCCGCGGGAAGTAGGAAAGGGGGGTCCGGCGCAGCAGAGTGGGGGGGGGGGCGTGGTGGCGGAGGCCGAGCTGACCCTTCCCCGTGGCGACTGAAGGCTGCTCACTTCCCCTCCCGTCACAGGCGAGGGACTTTTCGGTATCACAGCTGGTGTGAACGCAGGGGCACAAATGTCTTGTTGGGACCTGCTTTCAATTCTTTGGGGTATGTATCTAGAAGTGGGGTTGCTGGATCATATGCTAAGAGACGCCTGAAAGGTGCCCGCGAGGGGAGTGGCCCAGGCAGCGAAGCGAGTCCCGAGTGCATGTGTGTCACCCTCCCACGGTGGAATGTGGGTGTCAGAGAGGAAGCAGCCCCCCGAAGGATGCAGGGTAAAGAGGAAGCAGACCCCCGTAGGACGCAGGGTAAAGAATTTTAAGGAGGGCTTTTTAGTAGATTATGGTGTGAAGCTCACCCTCCGGAAACTTCGTACTTTTTTGTGAGGCAGACTGGCCTTCACTTGATGGGGGGTGGCCGTCAGAAGGGTCCCCAGACATGGGGGTCACAGGCAGGGTCCACCAGGTCACTGCAGGGAGTCCTGGCCATCCAGGGCAGGCCGTGGTCCTGACCCGACCCCCTTGGCCGAGGGCCTGTCTAGAAGAGAATCGCAGAGCGCCGTTGGCCCAGGCCACTGTGACCTCCAAACGCCAACCTAAAGGAAAGAAACCGATCCTGCGAAGTGAGCCAGAGGCCACCCCACCGCCATCTCCCACTCCATCCCTGCCGAGGGCTACGCCCCCGCGACCCTTGTCCCCAAGTCCATGTGAAAACAGCCCGGAATCCATGGACACCCCGTCCTCGTTGACCTCTGTAGATTCTCTGCCACCTCCTGTCCTGACCCCTACGGTCCGACCGGAACCCAACCAAAAGCAGCAGTCTCTGGAGGAGAAGCCCTCCGATCGCCCCCGCGTGAAACACGGGGCCCACGTACCATGACCAGGATGGCCACGTACAGGGCGGTCGATGCACCTTTGTGTCCCCAGCAGGGACCCTAAATGCTGGGGCCCATGCCCAAAACCGGTTCCCCGAGGAGGACCTCCAATGGGACCCCAGTGAGGACAGAGGACCCCAGATGCTCAAGCGCTATCAGGAGGCCCTCCCAGGCGGTCTGAAAGGAGGGAAGAAAGCCGTGAATACGACTGAGACCTCGGAGGTCCTCCGGGGACCCGGGGAAAGCCCGCGCCAGTTCCAGAGAGGCCGCGCCGTGCGAGGCATCTCGCCTTCACACCCCCTGTGACCCAGAGGCGGCCCGAAAACCAGAAGACGGTTAATGCGGCTTTCGTCAGTCTGGCCCGGGGGACACCCAGCACAAACTGTGAGAATCGGAGGGCCTCGCTGGCATGAACGCCAGCCAGCTGTTAGAGGTGGCCACGGAAGTGTCAGCCGAGACCAAGACACCCAACGGGAGGTGGGCTGGATCAGGACAATTGGCACAGGTGCCCGACGGCCGGCCAGGTGGGGGACAGAGGAGAAGGCGACCGGAAGAACCAGCTCGCCCAGAAAGGAGGTTGGGGCGGGACCAGTGCGCTCGCTGCCGCCGAAAGGGTCACTGGAAAAAATGAGTGTCCCCAGTGGCTGGGCAGTTCCCAGCCTGCTCCTGGCCCAAGAGGAGGCGGCCACGTGTCCCAGGGACGGTGCCAGCCGACACAGCGACCACCCAGGCGCCAGAAGATGCCCTGCAAGACTACGGAAAAGGCAGGCCGGACCGGGCTCCGTCCTGTTAGGCCCCCAGGAGCCTGTGGTCCGAATGACAGTCGGGGCCCAAGCCACCGACGTCACGGTAGATACGGGGGCAGAGCACTCCGGGGTGACTCGACCCTGTCACAGAGACAGGCCACCATCGCGGGGGCTACGGGCAGCCAGACTCGTCGCCCTTTCCTGCTGCCCCAACGATGCCGTCTGGGAAGCCATAAGGTCAGTCATTCACGGGTCCCAAGTAACCTTCACCTCCCACGGCCAAGTAGCCCTAACCCTGGGGAAGCCGGAAGCCAGGATCGCGATGCTCACGGATCCCCAGGGAGAATAGCGCCTCCACAGTCTCGTGGGAAGGCCACGCCCAGGACCTGAGCTCCCCTTAGAAATAAATACCTGGAGTATGGGCTGAATCCCCCTGGACTCGCCCGGAATATTCCCCCAGTACTGGTAGAGCTCAGACCAGGAACAGAGCGCACACGTGAGGAATGGGGCCCACGTCCGGTTCTGAAGGGTGTCTTTTTCTTCACACTCCCGGCCTCTCGGAGCCAGCTGATCTTCGCCTTCCAGTGGGAAAATCCAGAGAATGGGACACAGGCCAACTGGCCTGGACGAAACCTCTGCCTGGGGGAACCTCTGCCCAGAAAGCAGAGCTCAGTGCACTGACCTGCGCCCTCCGGCCGGCGGCAGAAGTACACGTCGATACGCATCCTGACTCCAAACATGCCTTCACCTCTCTCCATGTACGTGGGGCCTTGGAGACGGAGAAAGGCCTGATCGACTCAGGGGGGAGAGACGTAAAGTATGGAAAAGAGATCCTTGAGCTCCCAGAGGCTGCGTGGGCCCCTGAGACAGTGGCGGTCGCGCGTTGCCGGGGACGTCAGAAAAGGAGACACTGCGACTGCTCGGGGACACAGCAGAGCGGATCGCGAAGCAAAGCTCGTGGCCTCCGAGAGGGTAACAGGACCAGCCGTGCCCGCTGCTCTGTTGCCCAGCTCCTCAGCAGAGTGGGACCCGAAGTGCTCACAGCATGAGGACGCCCGCTTTAAGACCGGTGGACGCTTGGGGACAGGGGAATAGCAGTTCCCGAGGCCCTGGCCTCCGCCTTTGTCAGACGGTTCCATCAGAGGGCCCACGCCAGGCCGACATTTCTACGTCCCTCGGCTCTCTGGCAGCTCCCGGGTAGCGCGTGAACGATGCGACGTATGTGCTTGAAACAACGCAGGACGGGGGACCCGGGCCCCTCCGGGAGTCCACATTGGGGAGGAACACCCTTTGAGGACCTGAGACGCCCTGGTCCCAGGGCCACAGGTGCCTCGTGGTCTTTGCGTGCTCATATTCTGGCCGGGTAGAGGCTTACCTTACCCCGCCTGGACTGAGGAGGCCCGAGAAGTAGCCCGACTGCTACCAATTATCTTCGGCTCAGATAACGAACCAGCCTTTGTAGCAGAAACGGTGCCGCTTCTGGCCAAGAATTTGAATATCGGAAGGAAACTGCATGCCAGAGTGCAGGGCAGGTGGAACGCACGAACAGGATCTTCACGACTTGGCTGGGAGAATTACATCGGGAGACTCCTGGACTGTGGGACGAAGTCCTGCCCGTGGCACGCTGAAGAATCAGCGCGGCCGCAACCGAGGAGACCGGGCTCTGCGCCTGTGCGAGCCTGCGTGGGCGGCCACCGCCGCGCGTCCAGGGCCTGCGAGGACACCTCAAGGAAATAGGTGACGTGACTCCGAGACGGCAGTTGCAAGGCTCGGGTACCCCTTTGCAGGCGCCCGCCCGCTGGGTAGGGAAAGGCTGCTTGCTGGTCCGAGTACTGAGGCCCATTCCTTTAGGCCGGATTTGATCTGGGGCAAGGAATGGACGACCCAGCTCTCAAAGCCTCTTCGGAGAGGCGCATTCACTCTCATCCTGTCCACCTCCACCGCGGTAAAGCTTGCCGAGATAATGCCTGGGATTCGCCACAGCAGCCTCAAGCCCGCGGTCACAGACGGGGACGGCATTGCAGACTCCACGGCGCCCCTCGGACTAACCCTCCGGAAGACGTGGACTGGACGTGCAGATCGAAAGAGCGTGGGCCCCGCTTTGGCCACGCTGGAAGCTGGCCAATCCATGCACGGCAGAAACCTGAGGTCGGTGACACTCCACCAAGATGGCCATCCGGACAGCCGGTTGTGACCCCCGAGACTATAACTGTAAAGAGGGACTCAGGATGGGCAGTCAGGTCGTCCAGGATGGAAGTATCGGCCTTTAGACCGAGAAGAGGACGAAGATGATGCTCTCCGGCCCAGCGTCGGGCCCGAGCATCAAAGAGGGGAGCGTGGGAGCGGGGGCCGAGCTGCTTCCGACAGCGGGTGAAGGTTGTTCACTTCGCTTCCCCTAATAGGTAAGGGACGCTCCGGCGTCTCCGCTGACGCGGCATGGACCGCCGGCCCCGGTCGCTCACCGCCCCGACGGCCCGCAGACCAATCAGAGCGCGCGTTCCTTGCGTAGAAACCCCGCGAGGAGGCAGAAGGGCATGGGAGGGGTCGGGCTCGGCCTCTGGACGGGGCTCCCTGCCCGCCGCCTCGGTGACCCGTCTCCGTCCCGGGATCCTGCAACGCGGGGACGGACGTAAACAATGGTGGTACAGCCTGAGAAATGGCCCCCGGGAGGGGGGGGGGGCCGGTGCCCAGGGGCGCAGCTGTCTCCGACCCCGCCCCCCGCCCCCCGCCCCCCGCGGCCGCCGCCGTGAGAGATGAACACGATGTTGGCCCGTGGCACCGCAGGCTGCGGCCTGGTCCTGGGCGAGGCACCAGGTTTCAGCGCCCCACCCTGCCCTCCCGTGCCCTGCCACCCCCAAATTCTAGCCAAGCCCCCACCCTCCTCTGCACCACGACACAGCCCAGGGCCTGGGGCAGGAGGGTCCCCCTCCTCTGCAGGAGGAGGGGGCAGGCCCGAGGGCCAGGCCTCCTCCTATCTCCTTTTGATTCCTGATTTCTTACACGTTACCTGGGAAGCCAAGTTGGCCCTTCTGAGTCACCTTAAGCACTTCAGGGGAGGACGTGGCCAGCAGCTGCCCCCAGGCCCCCAAGGAAGGTTGAGAGGCTGTGGGCCTGAGGGGAGGAGCCAGGGCAGGAAGGAGCAGGTGTGAGGAGACGGGCAGCCAAACTCCAGGGTGTCCTGTGCCTGTTCCCTGGGATTCAGGGACCTGCCGCTAGGAGCCTGGCTGGACACCCGTCCTGGGACAGACGTGGCCTCCCTGGCCTCTGGCTCCCACCCATCAGGTACCACCTTCCCATGGCCTGCACGTGTCTGCTTGAACCCACGTGGGGTTTGCCATTCACCATGGCCCACCTGCCACGTCCTACCCTCTGGCAGCTGGGCTGGCAGAGCCCAGGCCGAAGCCCCCTCCAAGGCCTCCCCTCCCTCAGCTGGTGGTGCCTTCAAAGGGACGGGGGAGGAGGTGGGGCCACTCCCAGGGCACCTACTGCTCGCTGGCTCTCCTGGCAAGTTCCTGCCCGTCTGCGGGCAGCTCTGACCTCCCCGCCAAACGTGGAGGTGAAAAGTCGTCCCAGCGCAGCCGTCCGGGGGGACTTTCTCCCTCCCACAAGACCCTCCCCTGCCTGATTCCAGGGCCAGGACACAGGGTTAGAATCACCTGCAAGCCAAGGGCCTCCCTGCTGTCTGCATGTCTGACACCAGGGGGTGCTGGGGTCCCATGGGGCCTCCCCACACAGCCCAGGTACCGCTGGGTAACGGGAAGGGGGAGAGAGCCAGCCTTCCACACTGGCACCCTACTCACTGTCCCCCGACGGCACCGAGCGGACACTGAGCTCAGATCAAATCCACTTTAATGAGGGGAGGTCCCCAGGTCCGGCCTGGGTCCCGAGGGGGCGGCACTGGCCAGGCCTAAGGCCTGCTTGCTCTTGCCCCCCTGCCGCCCCTTCTTGATGGTGGAGGCCTTTCTCTTGCTGGGGGGCTCGGCCCGAGGTGCAGGGCCCGCGGTGGCGGTGGCAGGGGGCCCCAGGCGGGGCGGCGGCTCCTCGTCGAGCGCCTTGAAGTTGAAAAAGTAGTCCACGTTGGACACGGTGTCCAGGATCTCGGGCACGCTGTAGTCAAACGACAGCAGCTCATCCGGCAGGTGCAGCGAGCGAATGTCTCCGGAGGCGTCGTCCCCACCGCCCCTGCTGTCAGGCAGGGCCGGCCCAGGGGCCTTGCGTGAAAACCCCTGGGGCTCGGCGCCCCCCCGGCAAGCAGTCGAAGAGCTTCATGGCGTCCTCCAGGGGCACCTTCTCGGGCAGCACGAAGGCCCCAGCTGCCTCCGGGCGGCGGGCCTCGCCTGCCCCCGGTGGGGCCGCCTCCGCCTCGGCTGCCTTGGGCTCCCCATGAGCCGGTGGGTACAGCAGGCCCAGCCCGGCTCCAGCGCCCTGCAGCTCCTGGGCGGGGAAGGCCAGGGGCTCCCCGGGCCCGTGGAACTGGCTCAGGCGGCCCTTGCGGGGGCCGTAGGTGCCAGGTGCCAGCGCGGCCTCGGCGGGCAGCGTGATGAGCAGAGGGGGCAGCTTGTTCTCCTTGGGGGGCGGTGGTGGGGGCACCAGGCCTTCCTTGAGCAGGGGTGGGGGCAGCTCCACAAAAGGGGGGGCCGCCCCATCCCCTACGAAGCCCAGGGCCTCGGGCCCGGGCCCCTCGGGCGGGAAGTAGGGCATGAGGTACTGTGGGCCCCCCGGCACTGGCTGGAAGTAGGGGTACGGCGGGGGCGGCGCTGGGGCTTTGAGGTAGTGCTGGGGCTCTAGGAGGTAGGTGCCCGCGGGGGCGGCGCCCCCTGCCGGCGCCCCGCCGCCCACTGCTGCCAGCTTGTACAGGGGCGACGGGCCGAAGTCGCTGGTGGCCCACTCGATTCTGTAAATGCGGGGGTCAAAGAAGCAGCCGCAGGGTGCCATCTGGAAACCTGCAGGCCAGACGGGGGGCCGTCCTGAGAGAGGCAGGCCCGAGGCCCACCTGCCCGGGAGGTGCTGCGGGGGGCACACAGCCCAATCTGCGGGGACCCGTGGCCACAGGCCTGGCTTTGGGGGACCTGTCTGGGGATAAGAGCCACAGGCTCGCCTTCAGGGCTTTGTCTCCATGGCTGACACAGGCCTTGCTCTGGGACCCTTTTGGAAGATGAGACATAAGCCCCGCCCTTGAGCAGCCATCCAGGAACGGGGTGCAGGCAAGACGGCCTGGCCCGCCCCAAACCACTCCCGGATCCCCGTTAAGGGTGGGAGGAGGCCAGTACCTGCCGGAGGGGCCGCAAACACCTCTTTCTCCGGGTTTGGGGACTGATACAGGTTGGAGGAACCTGTGAAAAAGGCAGGTGGGCAGGTGGGACCCTGAGGCTGGTGGGCACAGCCCTGGTCCCCAACCCCGTCAGGCGCCCCGTACCTGCCACTCCCTGACTCATACCCACAGCGGGAAGGGGCTCCGCATAGGCCGGAGAGGGCTGGCTACCTGGCCCCTCACTGCCGTCTAGGCCCTGGGGGCTAAAGCCTTCTTGGGGAGCTGCAGGGGCGTAATAGGGTTTGGGGTGCTGCATGGGGAGGCAGGGGGCCCGGCTGGGGCAGACCAGGAGGGCAGCAGGTGGGAGCACAGGCAGCCGCCCGGAGAACAGGCTTGGAGTCCCATGGAGTTCTGTTTGCCTGGTTACTCTGGGCGGCAGGTTCCAGCCTACGGCCCGCCCAGCGGTCAGGGTTCTGAGTGGTGGGATGGGGGGATGGGCAGGGGCAGAAGGGGAAACCAAAGCAGCCAGAGACAGGCATCACAAAGGGTGGGGTGCACCCTGGGCTTAGTCTGCTGCTGCCTCCGCCAGCAATGCCCATCTGACAGTTCCAAGGTCCCTTCCTCCAGGCAGCCCACCCTGATCCACACCCATGTAGCCAAGGCCCCTGCCCCAGCGAGCCCCGGTGGCCTCTTTGCGGTCAAGGCTTCTCTGGGCACCAGTAGCAGGCAGCATGGGTACAGGCCCCTGGGGGTGGCCAGGAAACCCTGGGGAATAAATGAGAGACGGGAGCTGACAAGGACAAGGACAAGCAGGTGCCCAGATAATGCTCCTGGGAATGGCGAGGGGCAGCTTCGGGGTCACAGAAAGGCCTGGGTTTTCAAAGAATAAAATTTATTGTCTTCTCGCACACCAAGGGGCCTCCACACCCCTGCAGGCCCACAGCTACTTGTATGCGTTGGCCTTGTGTTTCGGCAGGAAAACAAACTTGGGGGGCACAGGTCCCAGCAGCATCTCACTGTGAGGAGGGGGGCGGGGTCAGGCCTGGGGCTCAGGCCACACTCGGTCCCCACGCCCCCCACCCTGGCTCCTCGCCCACCCACGCCAGCGCCTCCATTCCTGGGCACCTGATGCGGATCCAGTCGGCGGCCCTCTGGCTGGCCATGAGCGTCTCCAGGTAGTCTCGGCCCAGGTAGTATGGCGGCCGCTCATTGATCCTCTGCGGGAGCCGCTCCAGCAGGCCCACCGGCACGTACCTGTGGGCCGGCGGGGGACAGGGCTGGTTCAGGCTGGCCCTGCCCCCCACGCACCGCCCCAGCCGCCTGTGCCCACCTGCACAGGAAGGAGAGCCACTCGAGGAGGAAGCGGCGGGTCTTCTCCACGCCCTGCGTGTCCGAGCCCCAGTGCTCCAAGCCGAAGCGTGTGAAGTCCCGCAGGATGTCCAGGCGCTCGGAGGACGAGATGTCCCAGTGTCGCTGCTCCTTGATCTCCGTGAACAGCCACGGCTTGAGCAGGGCACCGCTGGGGGGCAGGGCGGGGCCAGCAGCCCTCAGTCCCGGTCCCGGCCTCTCTGCTCTGACAGCCTCTGAGGCCCAGGTCCTGCCCGCAAGCCCAAGCCCAGCGGCAGAAATACCCAGGCCTCCCACCCCGCTGCCTCTGCGGCTCCTCCTGACACAGCCGCCCACCGGGGAAAAATGGGCAAGGGAGGCGAGGGACTTGGGCTGGTGACACAGTGACAACGCTCAGATGTGCCCTTCCGCTCCGTGAGCTGCAGGCTGGGTGCTCAGGGGCAGCTCCAGATAGTTCTCTGCAGCCCCCCAGGCACCAAGCACACTTACCGGGCAATCATGATCCCAGCGACGCCGGTCTGCATGGCACGGTTAGCGTCCTCGTACGACAAGATGTCCCCGTTTCCTGAGGGACAGAGCTGGAACCTCAGAGAGCTGCGTGCAAGTGGTAAAGCCAGCTCTTGGGAAGTCCCTGCTAGCCCAGCAGCCCCCACTGGGGCAGGGAGGGGTCTCAGGCAGGGGGTGGAACCAGGCGTGTGTGGCCTTCGATGGGAGGGCTGGCAGTTGGTCTGACTGAGGGGACCCACCGAACAGAGGCATTGGGCTGGCCACCGCCACGCACTGCTCGATGTACTGCCAGTCGGCCAGCTTGGTGTATCGCTGCTCTCGAGAGCGGCCATGGAGCTGGAGGAGGAACAGTCACCAAGGAAAGGAGGGAAGGCCCAGGGAGGCGGAGCGCCAGAGCGAGAGACCAAGAGAAAGAGAGCGGAGATATGGGGGGGTGGGGACGGGCGAAGACTGTTAGACAGGGTCGCTGAAGCACCCCCAAGGTTCTGCCACCCAACCCGCTGCGCCCCAAGGCCCACCGTGACCAGGGCTGCCCCCCAGTCCCGGAGCTCGGGCAGCAGCCGGTGTGCCAGGTTCACACGCTCCTGGACGCCCATGCGGATCTTCACGGTCAGCGGCACATCCAGCACCTGCGGGGCGGGTGCGGTCAGCACAGCCCAGGGTCGGCCAGGGGGCCGGCGCGCACGTCGTGGGGCGTACCTGGTTCATTCCTCGGACGATCTGCTGGAACTTGGCCGAGCGGTTCATGAGGGCACAGCCCCCGCCCTGGGAGAGACGGGCGGCTGGAGCAGGGGAAGGCAGGCAGGGCCTGGGCTGCCCTTACTGTGCAGGTGGGGAAACTGAGGCACAGAGGCCTCGAAAGGTCCCCAGGACCTCAGGCAGGGGCAAGGCCAGGTCCCAGGCCCCCGCCCTTCTCACTCTGCCTGCTGGGGTGCCAGGGCCAAGTGGCTGTCACCTTCTTGTACACGAGGTCGATGGGGCAGCCAACGTTGATGTCCACGAAGTCCACCTCAACGGTGCGGTTCAGCAGCTCTGCACACTTGGTCATGGTGTCAGGGAAGGCGCCCTCCAGCTGTGGCAGGTGGCGCAGTGAGTGGCAGGTGAGGGCCCAGTCCTGACTGTCCCTGCCTGGCCCCATGCCAAAGCCATCAGTGCTCGGAAGTGCATCAGGCTGGCGTCCCCGGCCCATCACTGAAGCAAGAAGGGTCTGCGAGGTGCCTGAACCAGGCCTGGGCTCCAAGAGAGCCGACCTTGAACCTTGCTCCAAACCTTGGCAGCCTGCGCCCCCCTTCCCGCTCTTCCTCCCTCGCTTGTGGCGGCACCGACCTGGACACCGAAGATGTCCTCGCACTGGTGGCGTTTGAGTAGGGCCCACTCGGACGTCTGGCCCTGCAGCAGGTTGGTACACACGGCCATCTCCCCGCACGTCACATCGGCCCCGAAGCGCTTACAGATCCGCCGGAAGGGCAAGTTCCCACACTGCGGCGGCGGGGAACACGTGCGTGTGAGGGTGTGACAGGCGGGGCTCCAGATTCCCGCCCCTGAGACCGGCAGGCACTGGCACTCGGCGCCCCCCACACAGGCCCTACCGTGGTGAGGGGGGCCAGGTACAGTTTGCCACTGATGTCGAGCTGGAAGAAAGAAAAACGCAGCTAGCCTCCAGCCTTTACTCTGACTCGCAGGGCCTCCCTTCTCCCCACAATCTAGAACACACCCTGCCCCGTGCAGCCGGCGGAGCGCCCTTCCGCCTCTGGGCCTATGCATACGCCACCAGTCCCTTTGTGGGGAATGTTCCTTCCTCCATGGTGTCTCCTGGAGGGCTTCTCCTCAGCCACCAAAACCCCAGGCCCAGCACCCCAGCCCTGACTCTCCGGGGCTGAGTGTGTGTGTTCGGCGCCTTCTGCCCTCCACACTGCTAGTGTCCTCAACAGGCGGCCTGAGGCACATACCTGCCTCTTCTCACAGGGCCGCAGCCTGACTACGTCCTCATCCGTCAAAGGCCCACAGGTTTGCACAGGGCTGCCGGGAGCAGGGCTGGTGCCGGGCCCCAGGGGGGCCTGCTGGGTGTCACAGATGTCCTGTCCTGGGGCACCCCCAGGGACTGTGGCGGGAGGGACGGGGCCTGGCAGGTGGCCCTTGCCTAGCTGGCGCAGGGCCTGCTCGGCACGCTCGAAGCAGAACCGACGCTTTCGCAGTTGGTGCTGCAGCGCTTTGTCTAGGCCGTTGCGAACGGGAGGGGCTTGGGCCTCCACCCTCTGCACCAGATTCTGGCCCTCAGGCCCTAGGTGGGCCCCGGCGAAGCGGCAGGTCACACCATAGGGGCACCTGCCGTAGGTCTCGAACAGTACACAGCAGGGGCCCAGGTCAGCAGGCTTGGTCTCCAGGTAGCGGCCCACATCATGCAGGAAGCGGCAGCGGTCGCCAAAAAAACACTTAGTGGCCGATTCCTACAGGGAAACAGAGGCAGTGAGGGAGGACAGGGAGAGGCTGGGGCAGCCAGGCTTCAAACCACAGATGCCTGCCCTCCTGACTGTGCGTTCTTGGCAAGTCAGTAACTGTGCCTCAGTTTCTTCACCTGGAAGATGGGTACACTGACATTTCTATCATAACGTCGTGACAACTGAACGGAGGACAGAGAGGCTCAGACCAAAGGCCTCTGAGACTTCCTGGTGACACTGACACTCACCTGGACCAGGGAAGGGCAAAGCCTGTTCTTGTCATAGTGGTTAGGCTTCATGTGGGGCCGGCCCTTGTTCTGGCCCCGGGCTCTCTTCTGAGCCTGAGGCTGCTCCTTGGGCTCAGCAGCCTCCTCCGTCTGCCCATCTCCCACCTGCCCTTCCTCCAGTCGAATCCGCTTGGCCTCAGGCTCTGCCAGGTCACAGCCATCAAGGTCTCTTGCCTCGGTTTCCTGGCTGGGCTGCTCCTGACCTCTGGCTTCTAGAAATTTGTGGAACTGCTCCTTGGTGGTGAGGTATCTGCCAGCAAAGGGAAAGGAAGACTTGTTTAGGGAGTCCCTCCCCTGAGCTCAAACTCAATGAACACTAAGGAAAGAGACAGAGAACACTTGCCTCTGATCACATACTTCAGCTGATGGGCAGCTTACTACCTAGAACCTGCCAGCTGCCAGCCTGGGAGCAACCTCAAGGCCACAGGCAGGGCATATTTTGTCTCTGGGTCCCCACGACCCAGGGCGTTGAGTCAAATTAAAAGCATTAAACTTGAACATCCCTGTCCACGTTAGGCTAAAAGAAACTACATGTCCCAGCATGCCTTAGAATGAGAACCAGAGCTGCCACATTTCGCAGCACGCCCTTCAGCCCTACTAGCGCCATCCTGCCCAGGTACTCGCTTCAGACACAAGTCTGAGCCTGTGTAACTGGCTTCCCGGAGGTCCCCATGCGCTAGTGCCGCCAGACACTGGGACTACAGTCCCCAGCATGCACTGTGGCCCTCGCCTTAAACCCCGCCCACGCTAGCGTGCCCCGTGGCGTCCTTAGTGCGTGTGACAGCCTGCAACGTGCGCTCTCTCAGGTCCTGCTGCTGAGGAACTGCCCAGTCTAAAGAATTTGCAAGCTTCCCGCCCCGGGCTTGCCCCATCTCCCAGCATGCACCGCTCGGCCGCGCCACGGACGCCGGGGAGGTTTTACACCCCCGACCCGGCGACTCACTGAGGTTTAATGGGCGCCACTCCCCGTTCCAGCGTGCTAGATCCTGAGTCGCCACCGCCGTCACTCTTTGCTGGGGCCTCTGCCGCACCCTCCGCCATCAGCCCCCCTCACGCCGGCTTCAGAGTGTGGGGGGAAGGCCTTCCGGGTCGCGCGTGTGTTCTCCCGCTCGGGCCGGGGAAGTGCGCATGTCCGGGCGCTCTGAGTGACGCCATTGTACGCGCGTCGGCGCAGCGGGGGCGGAGCCTGTGCGGCAACGCATCGGGGGCGGGGCCTGAGCGTCGACGTAGCGGGGGCGGAGTCTGCGAGAGGGCGGTGTCGGGTTCGGCCTCCGCTGAGCCCTCTGCTGCGAATTCGGAAACGTTCGATGACCCGATGCTCCTCCCGGCGCCTGCTAAGTGGCCTCCCGCGGATCGCAGTCGGGCCACGGAAGTGTTTTGTTTTCCTTCTTGGTGTTATTAAAAATTTAATTCCACTGCTTTTATGCGGGGGCTTTCATCCAACAAATAATTTGTTGAGCACCTGTGTACTAGACGCAATCCGAAATGCCTGGGATACAGCAGGCAACAAGACAGACCAAAAAATAATCCCTGCACTTAGAGGAGAAGGCGTACGGTCAGCATAGTGACTAAGTAAATGATGCCATATGTTGAGCGGTAATGAGGCAGGGAAGAAGTGAGAGGGCCGCTCCGTTGTCATTTTTAATAGAGTGGTCAGGGAAAGATTCAGCTGAGAAAGTAACGTTTGAGTGCTTTCAAAAGAAGCGAGGGAGAGAGATATAGGGATGTAGTAGGAAAAGTGTTCCAGGTGGCAGGACTAGCCAGCGCCAAGGCCCTGAGGTAGGACTGTGCCTGGCGTGTTGGAGAAACAGCCCAACGTGGTTGGCGCAGTGTGAGTGAGGGCGAGAGAAGGAGCACATGAGGACAGAGAGGGGACAGGGCACCAGGACCTTCTGGGCTGCTGGGAGGGCGTCGGATTTTGCCCTGAGGGAGATGGGAGGCTATCAGCCACGGAGGGCAGAATCTAGTCACTATCTGTGGTCACCACCATGCCTGGTGTGCCCCTCTCACACTCCCTGTTTCTGGACAAGGCTTGATGCAGCACAGGGGTATCAGGGCCCTGGACTCAGCCTGCCGGGTTCGAATCCCAGCCCTTCCACTGACCGGCTGGAACCGTTTAACTTCTCTGTGCCTCAGTCTCCTCCTCAGAAAAATGGGGCTGATAAAAATCTCTCTTTTAGAAGTGATGCGGGACAGGGCAAATTCCCCCGAGTTGGGAGAGACCAAGCCCAGCACTGAGAGAGAAGGGTTCTTGACAGAGAATGTAGAAAGAATTCAAACACACTCGAAAGTGAGAGTCGAAAGGAAAGTTTCTCAGAGAAGGAGTAACACTCCATAAACATAAGCGTGGTCTCCTCTCAGAGGCAGAGAGAGCCTAAGATCCAGAGAGACAAGGACAGTGAGACTGAGAGAAAGACACAGAGGTACAGAGTAAAGACAGATGGACCCCCAGAGTTTGAGGAATTCAGTTTATACATCATTTTTTACTTCCTGTGAGTTACAGTTTAAAGACTTTGTTTACCCATTTCCTTTGAAATGGACACTCAGTGAGGAAGGACAGGAGTGTGTAGCCGGAAAAGGCCTGCTGGCAGCTCCCAGCCTTTAATCCACAGGTTCCCTGTGGTTTCAGCCATAGGAAACGAAGGGTTTTATTTTTATAGGGCGGCCATTTAAAGACTTTTTCCTGCTTCCCCTTCACAGGTGTGGGGAGGGGGGTGGTCAGCATCGGAGCAGAAACCTGCCTTTGCTCTGCAGGTGTCCTCCTGGCCTGGCGGCAGAGGCCAGACGCACATTGCAGTCTGAATGTAGCTTGGCATAACATTTTAGTTCTCTTGCCTCCTCCCTACATTAAAAGATAAGAATTTAATAAATAACGATCAATGAATTTTAACAACTACTGTCGTTATTATTCTGTTACTGATGTTCGCCCTGCATGACATGAAAGCTGTGCTGGGTGGGAGCAACCGATCTCCGCGGTGCCCTTGCACGTCACTGCCAAACTCGACAAAGCCTTCTCTGGGGAGGGACTGTGCTCCTTGCACACTAGATGGGGAAACTGAGGCACAAAGAGGGAAAGGATCTTCCTGAGGCCACAACAGGCTCAGAACCAGCTTTTCCGAGACCTGGGAGAAAATGTAAGTGGTGGGGCAGGAAGCGGGTGGGGGCGGAGCAGCCGGTCTCCATCTCTGGCCTCGGCTGCCCTCTGTAGGACAATCTGGGAATGAACGGTGGAATCAGGAATCTAAAACCAGAAGAAACTGCAGCAGTCCTTGAGAGACTTCTTGCCCAGCCTGCCTTACACACCTCTAGGGACAGGAACTCACTCCTCCTACCCGAGGTGCCCGTCCCATTGCCCAGTAGTCTCCCCTTGTCGTCCCACAGGCACCCCAAACCAGTCTGGGGAGACGACTAGACAGGTTAGGAAACAGGCCCACGGAGGGTAACCTCAGGAATCTGGCCTTCCCTCTCTGGGCGTCAGCCTCCAAAGAGAGCTCTCTCAGGGCTCCCTGGCTCTGCACTGCAGTGGCCTACTCTGCTCTCTGTAAGGCAATCCAGGAAGGCTTCCTGTAAGGGGGGTTGGGCTGTGGACTGACCATTGATAACTGTGGTATTAATACTACCATTACGTGCTTATTATTATTATATTATTTTAACAGTACAATATTAATTTTTCACCAGTACGTAAACCCTTATTGAGTACTTCCTGTGTACCAGTGAGCCCTTTTCATGCATTAACTCGTTCTCTTTCTGACCTTACCTGGAGGGGACAGGCACTCTTCCCAGCTCCGCCTGGAGCCACAGGCCGCAGTGGTCCCTTGGCCAGGTGCCATCCTGAGCCAGAGATCAGTGCATCGCTCTCCCCTCCCTGCTCTCCCTCACAGCCTGTTGGTCCCCACATCCTGCCCACTTTCCCTCCAGAGTCTCTCTCTAGTTCGTCCCCTTTCCTATCACCCCACCTTCCAGGCCTCGGTCTCCCATCCTGCCCCCAATGTCCCAGTCTCCCACAGCCCTTTCTAAAACATAGTCTGACCCTGGCCCTCCCCTGCTCCCCTGGCTCCCTACTGCCCCAGCTGTGGGCCTGCACGCCCCGGCCCCTGGTGCCTTCCTCTGCCTCTTCCTTTATCGCCCCCGACTCCCTAAACTCAAGCACCAAGTTCATTCCAGACTTCCCATGAACCAGTCTTGCTCATTCCACTCACCTCCCTGTCCTCTGGAAGCTTCTCGGAGTGGCCCCTACTAGGGGTGGGTCCAGTACCCCCTACAGGCTCTGTAGCTGCTAGAGTGTCCCCCGTTCACCCTAATCGTCCTGGAGTTACCCGGCCACACACCTGTCTTCCCCACTGGACTGTGAGCCCAGAGAGGGTGGGAGTTGGGTCCTCCTTGGTCTGTCCCCAGCACCCGGGATAGGGCCTAGCACACAGTAGGTGCTCAATGAGCACTTCCCGAGTGAATCTATCTTATCATGGCTGGGGAAACTGAGGCACGGAGGGGTCAAGTCCTGCTCTAGGAGCCCCATCTCCACTGAGGCTGTGGCCGGTGTCTGGAGCCTTTCCAGAAGTCACCTTGGAGAGTGTGGGGACATTAAGAAAGGCGTACCCCAACCCTGAACCAGACCTGAGGTCATTCTTCAAAGCAGGAAGGAGGCAGGTGGTGCCGGGGCCCCTGGGCAGGTAGGGAGACTGAGGCGCCCAGCGGGGGCGAGGCGGGACTGGGGAGGCACCCCTGGCCCTCTGCTCTTTGCCTTTGTCTCGCTCTTTCATTGTGCCCGTTTCTGTCCCACTTCGGGGGGGTTTCTTTCTGTATTTTGTTCTCTGTATGTCTCTGCATCTCTCTGACTCTTTCTCCTCTTCTCTGGCCCCTCCCCCAGCGCCTCCCCTCCATCTCCCCCTGGCCCGCCCCTCCATTTCCCCTTGGCCCTCTCTCCATCCCTCTCGGCCAGGCGGAATGGGGTTGGCAGCAGCGAGGCAGGTGCAGCCCGGGCTTGGTGCCCGCTGCTGCCAGGGCCGCCCCGGATTTGTGGCTGTGCCTTCTTTATCTGGGGCTGCAGCTGCCCCTTATCTTCTGGCTTCAGGACACGAGACTGGGATTAGGGCAGCCCGGGGCCAAGGACATGAGATGGCAGGGCGGGCGGGCGGGCGGTGAGACCCGGTGCCCGGTGCCAGGGTGGATGTGCTGCAGGGCCGCCAAGCCTTGGCGGCTGGGGCTGCTGTGTATGAGTCAGTGTGTGTGTGTGTGTGTGTGTGTGTGTGTGTGTGTGTGACTGTACACATGTGTACAGCTTTGGCTGCTGAGTATGAATGACCTGGGGGGTGTCTGCATGTGTGTGAGTGTGTGTGTGTCTACTGTATGTCTGTGTGTCTATTGTATGTCTGAGTGTGACTGTGTTTTCATGGCTTTTGCATGTGCGTCTGGAAGCGTGTGATGGTGTATGCACATTTACAGCTGTCACTGCCGAGTACGAGTGCTTTGGGGTGTGTCTGTCTATCGTTTGTCTGTGTCTGTGTGGCTTTTGTGGTGGGGGGGTCTCTGTGCCTCTGTGAAGCCAGGAAGCTCCCCCCCACCCCTCCCACTGCTCCCTCCCCCCAGCCTGATAGCTTTCCCGCCTTGCTGACCTGGAGCCGCTGGGGACAGGACCCTTGACCTGTGGCCTGTGGCTGTAAATGGCCCTGTGGGGATGGCCAGCAGTCCTGCTTTTCCCATCCTCGCCTGGAACCTGCCGGCTCCTTCCTGCCGCGCTCAAGTCTCGAGGGCTCCATCCTGGCTGAGGCCATCCAGCTCTTTCTGGGGTCCCTGAGGCCCTAACTCTGACCCAAGCCAGGAGTGTGTGTCCAGCTGTGTCCCCTGTCAACATCCTGAGGCCTCTCTGCCTACTCTTAGCATGTCCAGCTTAGGGTGAGAATGACTTTGTCACATCAAAAGCCCCAAGGCCCAGTTCTGGGGGGTCTCCTGGTGATATCACCCACCGCTGGGGGCCTGTGCTCGGGCCATTTCGCAGATGGGGAAACCGAGGCCCGATGACCTTGGTCACATTGGGGGACGTGGCAATGTTCAGTGTGCAGAGATGGCTGATGCTCCGGCGGGTGACAGCTGCAGGGAAGAGGACGTAGGGGGTGTCGGGTCACCTCCGCCCCCGCAGGGCTGGCCCCTGGGTGTCCCGGGGTGCAGCCCTGGGCCTGTGGGTCCTGGACCAGCTCCTGGCACTAAGATGGAAACTTCTCCACCAGCCAAGTCCATGTCTTGGCCCGCGGCTGCTGGCCTCCCACAACCTCCGACGCTCCCCTTGGGAGCAGTGACTGCCCAGGGAGGGCAGGGGGCCAGCACTGGGGGACAGGGGCGGAGGAGTGGCCTGGGGCAGAGTGGCTAAAAGTTCTAGAGTCATCCAGCCCCAGGTTTGAGCCTCTTCCTTATTGTGTGACCTTGAGCCACATCTTGACGTCCAGATCCTTGGGTTTCACAATGGCCAAGCAGGCACAGAACAGGCTGGGGACGGGGAGGCGTTGCCTGGAGCTACCTGGGGGCAGCTGTCCCCGGGAGGCCGTGAAGGAGCGGAACTAATTGGTGTGCAAACGCCACGGGCAGGTGGCAGCGTCTGGGCTCCAGCTGCCCCTGCACTGGTCTCGCCCCTGCCTCGACCCCGACTCCAGAGCCGGCAAGCTCAAATCAGCCACAGGAGCCAGGTGCCTGTGGGTGTCCCATGCTCCTGGCCCAGCCTCGTTTCCCACACATCTGTGCCCTGGAGAGATCACAGTCCTGACCCACGAAGCTGAATTTTTAGTGTGGGAGGTTCAAGGCTCCGTTCCACCCATCCTGCCTCACAGAAGCCCCAGTGTGGGACAAGGAAGGTTTAAAAATAAAGCATTGTAAATATCCGTGTTTCCTGCACATAGAGCCAGCCCCCGAGTCCCTCGGCCTCCCGGGCAGCCAGGCCCAGACAGCTTCCTTGAGGGGGACGGAGGCTGGCGGGTGGGGGTGCCCATGTGTGCCCCAGTCCCAGGCTGCAGCGTGAGTCAGCCAGTGTGATGGGGTGTCTGTCTGTCATCGCCTGTCCACGGGGTGACAAAGTGTGCGGGTTGGTGACAGAGTGGCCAGGGATGCTGGGTCATGTGAGGTGACGCACTGGCGTGTGAGGGTGTCACACCTGTGTCTCATGTGATCAAGTGGGGCTGGCCCTGAGGAGGGCCCGGCGTCCGGGGGCCCGAGTGCCTGAGCGTGATGGGATGTCCTCCACATGTGTTTAAATCGGTGTGCAGCCTGGAGTGTGACACACACAGGCCCCTGGTGGAGGCGGGCGGGGATCCTGGTGTCTCCACCTCCTGTCTGCTGTCCTCCCCACCCTAGAGGAAGAGCTCAGTCTTTCAAGTCACCGTTGCCGGGGCAACTGTTTTATGAGCGTCCACATGGTGGGCACATGTGCATGCCCCGCTCCTCGTGTGTCTGCACAGCCCCCCGCCCCCAGGCCCCCAGCTGTGGGGGGGGGCACAGGCGGTGTGGGGTGAGCGGGAGGCAGCCGAGGGGCCCCTGATGACAGCTTTATGTGGCTGACCCGGTGGGGGTGGGCTTCTGGCGGGGCTTCGTGTGCGCAGGGGGCTGAGCCCCTCGGCCTGGGTCAGTGCGCATGCACATGCAAGTGTCTCCGCGGTCCCTACACATGTGCGGCTGTGGTGCTCGGGATGGTGTGTGAGTGTGGCGGGTTTTAGTGTGACAGTGTGTGTGCACGCCGTGTGTGTGCTCGTGTGTGTCCCAGCACTAGGCAGCACGGGAGTAGGTAACAATGTGCCAGGTGAGTGTGTGCACCAGAAGCCCTACTCCGCCGCCTGCGGCTACCGTAAGGGCCAGCGTGTAAACGCGGTGTGTCTGTGTCTCTAGGGGAAGTGCGTGTGTGTGCGTGTTAGGGGCAGTGTGAGCTTCGTGTCTGTGTGGATGAGTAATGTCTGAACGAGAGTGAAGTAAGGGCCCCGGCATGAGTGTGAGTGTGTGTGTGACCGCGGCGTGTGTGTGTGAGAATGGCGCTGTTCCCATAAGGGTGTCCCGCCCAGTACATGTGGGAGCTGTGATGGGGGCTGTGACCCTGCCCGAAACGAAGGTTTGGGGATCTGTTTGTGAGTGGCCAACGAGGCCACGCCCTTCCCTCCTGGAGAGAGTGTGCGTGTCACTGGGAGTGAGCACTTAACATCAATAATGAAGGAGACTTGGACATTGCTCACCACGCGCCTGGCACGGGTCTTTTTACTTACTCAGTCCTTCCTACAACTCCATGAGGATCTGCTAATAATACAGATGGGAAAACTGAGGCACAGAGAGAAGCACTGGCCCAAAGCCACACAGAGCACAGGCTTCCATCCTTTCCATGCAGGGCTGGGACCGGCAGCCAGGGCGCCGCCACTTTACTGACCCGCGCTAACCCTCACAGCGCCCCCAAAGTCACATTTCCACCTACACCTCCCTTGCATGTGTAATGCGCCCTGCGCACACCGTGCGTCCCGTACCCGCATGAGCCCGCTTACGGCGGGCGAGGCTGCCCGACTGTCCCCCTTCACCGCGTACACTGCGCAGTAGCGCAAGACCCCACGGGTGTGTGTGTGTTAGGGGTGGGAGTGGGTTCGAGAAGGCCCTAATGCTCACACAGACCCTTGAGCTGCTGGGCGCAGAGGGATGCAGGTGGCCCGGGCTAGAGTGAGGGGGGGCCCCCAAAAATTAGGCGGCAGAGGTGAGAAACCCAAGCGCCCGGCCTCAGGAACGCAGACGGCGACCCGGACTGCGCAGGGAGGAGCCTGAGCGCGGGTGCTGGGGGCGGGGCTGCAGGGCGGTGTGTCTCGGTAACTAGGCCGGGATGGGCGGGGCTAGCGTGGTTCCAGCCCCGCCCACTCCGCCCCTCCATCGCCCCCCGAGTCAGATCTGGCCGCCAGGGGGCGCTTTGAGAACGCAGAGCCGTGGGGAGGGGTCCCCGAGGATTTGGGCTCGCTGGGCTCGCTCGCTGGCCGTTTGGGAGTAGAGCAGAGTCGTGGCGCCGGGGAGGGCGCCCTCGGGAGCCGTGGGTGGGAAAGGGATCCTCCGCAGGGCTCTGAGGCCGGGTTGCAGGGAACTGCCACTTGATGGGGCGCAGTGGACAGCGGGTATCGTGTTTAGTCTGAGCATCACTTACTATCTTAGGGAAAATGTTTAGGTCTCAGTTCTCTAGATTGGCTTTCTGAGAAGAGGCTTCATTAGCTTTCTGGAAAGTGGACCTGGGGCGGGATCGGGGGCCCCACAGTCCTCAGGCGGTAGGGGAATTGTGGGCCGCGGTCACTGCCGTCGGGGGGAGTACTGTGACTCTTAATTGCTTGGAAGGGGACCTAGAGGGCCGTATTGGGGGCCTGGATTTACGCACGCACGATGCGCTGTCTGGTTCCCTGGAGTAGGGGTGGGAAACAGCGAATTGAGAGGGCGCTGCTCTGGGAGCTCTTTTGAGGGGCTTCCTCCTGAGGGGACTTCTTGGGGCCTTGCTTTCCCAAAGGGGAGCAGGCCAGCACCAGGGGTCTGACATTAAGGCCAGCTCCTCAGTGCAGTGGGAGGTGCTGAGAGCCGCGGGCACTGGCGTCGGGGCCCTGTGGCTCTTATCTTGGGGAAGGGTCCCCGCTTTCCCACTGGAGAGCCACCGGGCTTTCCGGGGCCTAGGGAGATAGCCGTCTAGGGGATGCTGTCGCTCCCGAACTCCTGTCACCTGCGGTCCTCGGGCCCCCTCGGGCGGAGGCGGGGCGGGGGCGGCTCCGGTCCCGGGAAACCCGAGCCACCGCCCTTGGCCCCGCCTCCGGCCCCGCCCCCGGCCCCGCGCCGGCCGAGCTGTCCGCGGCGGGAGCGGCGGAGGCGGCGGGAGAGCGCGCCGTGGAGCCGCTCCGAGCGCCCGGGCCCCTCGCGCCGCCGCCCCGTAGCCTCGTGCCGCGCACCGAGGTCGCCCGCGCGGTCCGTTGCCCTCCGAGCCGGGGGCCGTCCAGGGCACCCCCAGCCCCAGCCCCCGCCGCACCGGGATGGCCGCAGCCCGCCGCTGAGCGAGCCCGGGGGGGCCCCATGGGCCGGCCCGCGCCGCGACCCCCCCCGCGGCCGCCCCCTCCGACCCGGGCTCCCCCGGGCGCCGCGGGCCCAGGCGGCCTGGATGGCGGTCGCGGCGGCAGCGGCAGGGGCTGGGGCCGGCGCGGGTGGCAGGCTCGGTCACCACTGACGGGCAGTCGGGAGTCCCAGCAGGTAAGCAAGGGCGAGCTGGGGGCCCGCAGGGGACCGGGATGGGGGAAGGACCAGCCCCATGAACAGGAGTTTGGGGAGCTTCCACGGGCTAGGGGTAGACCAGTAGTTTACCTCCTCGAGCCGCGAACCTGCGCGTGCATGAGGGTGGGGCCAAGGGGCAACAGGTCCGCGCGTGGCGGGTCGAGGTGGGGAGGGCAATCTTAAGCGCCTCTCCCAGTCAGGATCTGGCGGGGGGTCCCCTGTCCGACGCGGCGCGCGCGCCTACGTCTCCTCGGACCCCAATGTGTGCGTCTGAAGAGGGGTGGGAGCGGGGGCAGCCTGCAAGAGGACGAGCCCTCGACACCCCTTCTGCCTTGTGGTCCACGAGGGGCCGTGGGGGCACCCGGATCCCGCAGACCCCGCGCAGGGGGCTGCCGTCGCGGCCCAGCTGCGCGCAGAAGTAAACATCTGTCAGTGGCGCGTTCCAGCCGCGTTCCCTGCGCGCCGCCGCCGCCGCTGGGGACACGGTGTCCTCCGGTAAGGGCCTGGCTCTCTTGGCTCCTGGAGCCGCCTGTTCAGCCGCAAGAGGGCGCGAAACCCCCTTTTTTTGGGGGGGGGGTCCCTTAAGGGCGAAAACCGGATTTGAAGGGGAGGGGGCTGTGCCTCCCTTTCTGGCTCTTTAAAAGAGGCATTCTCTCGCTCAGGGTAGCCTCCGATTCTCCCAGGAGATGTGGTTTAGGGGTTAAGAGTCATAGACCAAGCAAGGGGTCTGCAAACAGTAGGCAGATTGGGGTGGGACTGGAGAGAGAGGCGGGCCCCTCCCAGGGGTTGCCGTCACCACCGCCCCCTCCCCAGGAAGCACTGGGATGTATCATGGTGCCACTGGCCCTGCTCGGCAGGCCTGTGGTTACCTGCAGCCCAAGGCTGACAGCCCAGATCTGAGGAGCAGGGCCGCGGGCCTGGGAGGGGGCTCAGGAGGCCAGACCCCTGACTTTCCTCACTCCTGCCTGCCCGCCCTGCCCTCTCCCTGCCCAACAGCCTTCTCTCTGTGTCCCATGACACTCTTTGTCTGTCTTCAAGCGCCCCAGGCTGAGGAAGCCCCAATGGGGCGTGACTGGTCTAGGCGGATGTCAGTGGAGGGAAGACTCCCAGCTTTGCCAGCTTCTCCCCACCCCCAGCCCACTGCCTTGGGCCCCTTCGGACACCCCTTCCAATCCCAGGACTCCTGAGGTTCGGGGTTCCAAAGCCACTCCTAGGCCTTCTAGCCCACCCCCACAGGGCTGCACAGAGCTAGTTCTGGGGCGCAAAGAAGAAAAGCAAACATCACCCCTCTGCAGCCGGGCACACTGTCTGAAATCTCCCCACCCGTGCTTGCCCCTCAAATTTCAGGTCTCAGTTTTCAGGGAGGAGCAGAGGACGAAAAGGGTCTAGGGCAGGAGAAGGAACCAAATAGTTTGCAGTGAGGCACAAGCGTTCGTTGGGTGGTAGTGGTACGGCTGTTTGATGTCAGGGCTCTTGAACTGTCCTTCAGGGGGACAGACAGATCCAGGGTGAGCCCAGGGTGGGGAACAAAGGCGCTACCTTAGGGTAGGGCTGTCAAGGAAGTCTTCCTGGAGGAGGGGCATTGGAGCTAGGACTGTGAAAGATGAGTAGGAGTTTTCTAAGTGGGAGAGGAGCATTCCAGGTGGTGGAAACTGCACAGGCTGAGATCTGGAGGCATGAAAGACGGGGATGGCTGTTTGTGGCAAATCCAGGGTGCTGGGGTGAGTGTGGGAAGGAGAGCCTGTTCTGAAGGGTTGGCGGAGGGAGCAGAGGGGCATTCAAGGGCAGATTCCTGGAGGCGAGGGCTGGAAACACGGAGTAGAGAGGAACGGGTCTTTAGTGCATCTGGCGTCCCTGGGCTGGGCCTTCTTTTCTGAGAGGCTGTGAGATTCCTCTGCAGATATCTTTCCAGGTCTTGAAGGGTATGTCGGAGGGACCCCGGGCAGGAAGAAATTAGAGGAGGAGCCCCGCTGGCAGCAGGGGCATACTTTCCAGTTGGGGAAACAAGCCCAGAGGGCACCGCCGCTTCCCACATAGCTCCATGTGTTGGAGACCCAAGGCAGCACTGGGGGAGATGGAAAAGGTGACTCAGGTACCCTGTTTCCCAGGAAGCCAGAGTTAGGGTTTGAGCTGTGCCTGGGGTCTGTGCCTTGGTTTCCCCTTCTGTCAGATGGTGAGCTCTGCGTCGTGTCATCCTGGCCGATCCCAGAGGGTCCGCACCCCTCACGCCACCCGCTGGGCCCCACGCCAGCTGCTCGGCTGTGCCAGGCCTCCTCGGACTGATCCCGTTATCGCACCCCAGGGAGCCCCCTCCCACCCGCCCCAGATGCCTGCGGGGCCAGCCCCAGACTAACCGGGGTGGTCGCAGTGGGAATTTTACAGCCCACCCACCCGCACTCCTCGCCCAGCCTCCCTGAGCACGCCTGTGCGGCAGAGACGGAAGACCAAGACCGCAGCCCCAGGCGCTGATGGGGATGGTCTGACCTCTCCGACCTCGCCGCCTCGCACGGTCCCCGGCTCTGTTGCTGCGGCCAGCCCCTGCTCCCAGCCTTTGCTCCTGCAGTCCCCTCCACTCAGGATGCTCTCCAGATCTTCACCTGGTCTTAGCTCAAATGCTGCCTCCTCTGAGAAGCGCCCTGTGACTGCTCGACCCCGAAGCACCCCAAGCCACTATGGCTTCACCTTGTTTTATTTTTGCTGTTTTTACACCATCAACATCTAAATGACCATATCTATTTCTTATTTACCATCCGTTGCCCTGATTGGACAGCGAGTTGGCAAGGATGGGGCCCAGGGTGGCCTCGGTCCTCCTGAGTTCCCTGCCTGGCTCAGCACACAGCAGGAGCTCAATAAGCGTTTGCTGGCTTAACGTGCCGGGGGCAGAGCCCAGGCGGGCAGTCCGGGCTTGCTGCCATGTGGCCCTGTATTTACTTGCTAGCTCTGCTCTGCTGTGTGTCTTTGAGAAAACCTGTCACTTCCCTGGAGCTCAGTGCCACCTTCCCCCAGACGGCAGGGCCCAGCACCCCCTCCTGTCCCCTCCCCTTCTGCTGCCCCTTTTACCCAGCGCCCAGCGGTTGTCGGGGCACTGGGGGCACAAGTCTGGAGTCAGACCCAGGTTCAGCCACAGCTCAGCCACTTATCTGAGCAAGTCAGTTTTCCGGCGCGGCAAACGGGGCTAACGACATCTTCCAGGGACTGCAGGGAGGAGCAGACACGTGGCGAGCACGGAGCAGGGGCCCGGCGCTGGCCGGACGGGACGGGGCGGCCAGCACCGCGTGTGGCGTCGACTCTCTGTCGCTGCTGCGGAGGGCGGCCGGCGCTGTGCTCATGCTGCGGGGACGGGCCTTTGGGGCTGGGCTTTGAGGCATGGGTAGGGGTTTACCCAGCCACTTGTGTTTGACCCTGGCCAAGTTACTTCACTTTCTGGGCCTCAGTATTCCCATCTACGAAACGGGGCTAAAACAGCCACACCTCGCTGTGAGTCGTTAGGTATAAAGTGCTCACCAGCAGTGCTGTTCACTCGGGTCAGTGTTAGCGCTTGTTCCCTTACTGCCATCACAACCAGCACAGTCCTCCCAGAAGCCACTCTGTACGTCCCTGAGCCGCACTTGGGTGAAGACAGACCCAGAGCCCCTGGAGACAAGCTCAGGAGCCGAGACTTGATCTCAGCGTAGCAGGGAGCCAGCGGTGGTGCTAGGGGCTGGGCGGCAGGCAGTCCTGGGTTGGGGAAGGGGAGGGGAGGCCAGGCCCCCGCCCCTGGCCAGGCCCCCGCCTCTGGCCAGGCCTGGAAGGGTCAGCCGCGCGTGTCTGTGACTGCGCCCTGCCATGAGGCCGTCCCACGGGCTGGCCCCTGGCCCCTGCGGATGCGACATCAGAACCAGCTGTGCCAGCCAGATGTTCCTGGTTTACCCCCAGATGTGTGTCGCCAGCTCACAGCTGCCCTGGCCTCCCGGTCCCCACCATGGGGTGGGGCCTGGCCCTGGGGCCCTCTGAGGGAGAGGGCACATTTTTGTGGGCTGTAGAATTTGTTTCTTGTTTTGCATAACCATTGAGTCTTGCCTTGAGAGAGACCCAAGTCCCAACTGTCACGAGGCCTCAGTTTCCCCATCAGTGGAACCTCAGGGAACCCCCAGGGGCCATCTGGGGTAAAGGAGACGAGCAGCACTGGCCAGCTGTCAGCCCTGGAGCTCTCAGCACTGAGGGGGAAACAGAGGCACGGGTGTGCAAGTGCGTGCGTCTGAGGGCTGGGCCCAGCTGCTGTCATCAGCCGCGTCTGCAGGACTTCATGGAATTAAGTGGCCCTCCAGTTGAAGGAGGCTGTTTTGGGCAGTCTATTGTACAGATGGGGAAACTGAGGCCCAGAGAGGGGGAGGAGTGTATGTCACCTAGCCCAGAAGAGGTAGAGCAGGGATCCGAACTCTGTCGCCTGGAGCCCACGTGTTGTGGCGCCCAGAGACACTCACCCTGGAGTATGTGGGCCACTCCCATGTCTGCCCACGTGGCCTGCCCACGTGGCTTCACAGCTTTGCTCGCTCTGTCTGTGGGAGTGATGACAGCCCCACCGTCCAGCTCCCCCGGGTCCTCCCTGGCATCCCCACAGTGCTGGGTGGCTCCCTTCAGACACTCTCTGAAGATGGGGAAACCAGGTCACAGGGCCAGGACGTGGCCAGGACGGAGGTGGGAAGGGAGTCACGTGGAGGGATGGCACGAGGGCACAGGCACGAGCGTGGGGCCTGGGGCGCAGTCGCCGGCTCACACCGCTGCGAGCAGAACTGTGGAGATAACCCAGCCCAGGCTGCCCCTCCAGAAACCCCCAGTCCAGCATAGACAGAGGTGGACGTCACACCATGCTGCAGGGCTGGGCGGGAGGGAGGGACCTGCGGCCAGGATGCCAGGATGGGAAGCAGGGAAGGCTTCCTGGAGGAGGGGCTTTAGGAGCTACAGCTTTGAAGGATGAGCTGTTTGCCCAATGGGGACAGGCCCCGATACCAGGCCTCCCCCAGACCAGAGGGATGAGTGGCCGGAGGGTGGGTCCCCTCTCGTCCTTCCTCTCCCTGGGAACAAGCATGATGCAGGTGCCTCGCGAAGGCCCGGAGCTTTGCAGAACCGAGGCTGCTAACCCTGGGAACAGGTATGCCTGGCGAATGTTCCCTGGGAAGCTCTGTGGAAAGGCGGAGCCCCAAGGTGTTGCCTGGGTACCAGGATAATGAGTAGCGTTTCCTGGCACCACCAAAGAGGCCGCCAGAAACACCCACACCCCCTCACCGTGTCTGTCTGCACCTTGGACGATTGGAAGGGCCTGCCTGGCTGGGTGACTCTGGGCTGCTCACTGCCACTCTCTGAGCCTCAGTTTCCCCTTCCTCCCCACCCTAGTCTTGGGGATTCTGTGGCTTCCATCTAGGGGTGGAGGTCTAGCCTCAACCCCTCTTGCTGCAGCTGAGACCAGCGTGGCCTCTGAGAAGGAAGGCGGGGTGCCTTTCCCTTGGCAGTGAGGACTCTGGGGTCTGGACACTGAGCGCAGAGAAGGGCCCACCAGCCGGGCCCTGTCTGGGCGGTGGGGCCGGTACCAGTGGTCAGTGCGGGTCCTTCTGCCTCCTCTGCTTCCACACACTTCACTGTCGGCCCACTGTGTCGGTGCCTCTCGGCATCCCCCCGGGACCGCAGCCGAGGGCCCAAGAGCACTGGGGGTGTGTTTACATGTGTGCCCCTGTGCGTGTGAGCCTGTAGCCGGAATGCGGGAGTCGCACTAGTGTGTGAACATGGCAGCGTTCAAGTGTGATCGTGTTTGAGTGTAGTATAAAACGCCCACGTGTAGGAGTGTGAAACACACGAGCATCTACACATGGTAGTGTTCAAGTCTGTGTCATAACGTATGAGTGGAAAAATGCCCAAGCGTGTGACTGCAAAACACGAGTGAGTGTGGTGATGTCCGAGTGTGTGGGCGTAACGTTTGAGTGAGTGTGATCTGTTTGGGAGTAAGTGTGAGCATTCCAAGAGTATGTGACAGTGTCCAAGTGTGTGAATGTGAGGTTTCAATGTGTGTGAAAATGTCCACCTGAATGACTGTATGAAAACCCTGGGCGTGTAAGTGGGATGCGGTGTGTGCAAGAACAAGAACGCTGGGTATGAGCCCCAGGTGTGCTCTGAGGGAACCTGCCCCCAGGTCGGGGCCTCCCTGCCACACGCACACCTGGCCCCTCCCCCGTGCCCCCTGCCACACCCGCACTACCCCTCCCGGTCAGGTCCGTGCCAGAGACAAACCAGTTGGGTGACCCCCTTACAGAAAGGCCCATTGTTAACTGACGCTTATCAGTCGGCTTGCTGGGCCCCTCCACTGTCAGCCCCCTGCTTCCCTGCCCCCCATCACAGCTCTGGGGGGGGGGGTCTGCCACTTCAAGGCCACTGGGGGCTCCTGTGGCCAGGCCACCTCTGGGGTGGTGTCTTGTCCCCCCTTTCAGCCTCCTCGTAAGCCTTTAGCAGAGACGGGACCATGGCCTGGAGCTGTGCAGGGGCCTCGTTCCAGCCGAGGAGGGAGACCAAGGCACACCACTCCAAGGCTTGGCTGCGGGGCAGGCAGGGTGCTGGGGTCCAGAGGAAGCCACACCCAGATGCATCTTGAGCCTGGGTGGGTTTCCCTGCCCATCTCCCCCTCCCCGGGACTGAGGCCACCAGAGTTCCAATCTCAGCTTTGTTACCTTGGGCAAGGCACAACACTCTAGGCCTCAGTTTCCCCATCTGTGAAATGGGGATAAGGACTCCTGAGGTTGAAATGACTCTGTGTCGTTCACAGGATAGGATCTGGCATAAAGTCGGCACTCGTTAGGGAGTGGGGACCTGACAAACGCAGGGGCTGACCTCTGCTTGCTGCGCGACCTTGAGAATGACACAGTCTCACTGCCCGCCCCGTCCCCTCCTTGCCTTCCCCTCTGCCCTCTCCTCCCCGTGCACATGAGTGGGCTCCCTGTCCCTCCAGCATGCCAGGCCTGGCCCTGCTCAGGGCCCTGGTCATGCTGGGCCCCCAGATCTCCAGGCTGCCCCAGGATATATTCACACGCCCTCATGGCTGGGGGCTCTTTCCTTCCCACCACCAACAGTAACAAAAGCTGTGATATCAACTAGTTGCAAGTCCTACGGGGGACTCCATGGCATTAGGTCCCAAGCACGGCCTGTGCAGTATGTGCTGTGTCAGAGCTAACTGCCCTTGAACAAGGCTCTCCCTACCTGTTTTGTGCCTCGGTTTCCCTAGCTGTAAAATGGAGATAACAGCTTCTCTTGTGGGCTCAGCACTGGGTCTGGCAGACAGCAGGTGCTTAATAAATGCCCAGTGTTACTGTCTGGTGGGTGTAGGTCCTGTGCTCGGTGCTCGCACATCCATGGGACTGGAGAGGCCCTGCGGGTAAGCACAGACAGGGCCCGTCCTCCGCAAGTGAAATGCAAATGACGCAAACCACAGTCAAACCGCTCTGTGCCCCGCCCCGCCCGCAAGCAGCCTGCACTGCCCGAGGTGCACGCGTGGGGGCGCCCGGCGCCCCGCGGCCCAGCCCAAGGCGGTGACCTGCCTGGCTTTCAGCTCTGCCTGTAAATGTTTACACCCGGCCAGTCGCCAGACCCCGCGCAGGCCCACACCAGGCAGCCGGGTGGGGGAATGTAAACGCGGGCTGCGGGCCTGCTGGGTGGTATGGAGCTGCTAGGGCACAGCTAAGGAGGGGGTTGGTGCACGTGGGTTGCTAAACACCGACTGTATGCACTAAGCACGAAGCTCCCGGGCAGTCGCGGCACTGTGTGTGTAACCGGGGATGCTCGGCCCGGGGTGGGGGCAGTCGGGGGAGGCTTTCTGGCGGAGGCCCTGTCCCAACGGAAACCAAAAGGGAAATGGGAATAGGGAGAGAGAGGAGTGTTTTGGGTGGAAGGGCGCGTGCGCAAAGGTCTGGACGTGAGCTGAGCACAGTTTCGCTTTATCACTGCTGATGTCTGGGCATCAATTTATCTGTCTGGAAAGAAAATACAGGCTGAGAGGGGCAGGAAGTCACTCCCGAGAACATCTATGTGTGGGGAACAAAGTCTCAGCCCCGTAGTTCCTGCCTCCCAGACTATTCTAAGCACCAGCTTCCTGGCCACCCTTGTCCCACAGTGCCCCCTGCTGGGAACGGTCTCACCTTTCATTCTTCCCCCGAAGCCACTGGGCTCCAGCCACCCCAGCCTCCTGGCTGGATTGGCCAAGCCTGGTGCAGCCTCAGTACCTTTGCGTGGCTGTTCCCTATGCTTGAGATGCCGCTCTCTTCTGCCTGGCCAACTCCTATCTTTGTTTAAGTCTCGAATTCAATTCTCACCTTTCCTCAACCCTCAGTTAAACACTCTGGGACCCCCTCGTTGGGGGCAGTTCCCTGCACTCCTGGCAGAGCGCCCACCCCGTCCTCGTTAGTGCTCGTCACAACTGTGCTCAGTTGTTCCTTGATGAATTATGTCTGTAATTGATCGTTAAACAGAAGGGGTTCAAAATCAGGCGCCCCACTGTGGCCCCAGTGCCCGGCCCAGTGCCCGTTTATTGCCTGACAGACGGAGGCTGTCTGACCACCCCGTGCCCGCAGGCTGAGGATGCAGCGCTGGAAGGCGGCGGCCTTGGCCTCAATGCTCTGCAGCTCCGTGCTCTCCATCTGGATGTGTCGAGAAGGCCTGCTCCTCAGCCATGGCCTTGGACCTGCATTAGCCCCACTGCGCCGCCCACCTCGAACCCTGGATGCCCGGATCGCTCGCCTGGCCCAGTGTAAGCCTTGCCCCGGTCTTGGGTCGGATACCTCTAACACAGGGGCAGCCATACTGGGGGAATTTCAGGCATTGGAGCTGGGCCACAGAGGCTTTTTTTAGATGGGGGAGAGGGAGGGTGCAAATCCCCCCAACGGCCTGGCAGGGAGGGGGGGTGGCTCCTGGGAACTGGGGTCTTTCAGCTCAGCTGTCACAAGGAATTAAGCTCTGGCCCTCAGAGACCAGGGGACCAGATGGAGATTAGACTTGGGAACTTGGCCTGGGTGGCCCCTGCAGCGCAGCAGGGTGTGGGGTGAGAGGAAGGCTGGAACCAAGGCCCAAGTGACCTACCCGGCTGGACAGAGACCAAGGACCGGGGGCAGGAAAACAGAGAGAGACCTAGAAACAGTTAGAGACCTACACATGGGGAAGGAGACAGATAGAGAGAGGCAGAGACAGAGAGATAGGGCGGGAGAGACAGACATGAAAAGGCCGGGAGGCAGAGAAGTGGAAATGGCCACCCACGGAGAATGGCCACCTGGCCCAGCTCCCCACTCGCCCCTGGTGCCTGCCTTCTGCAGCTTCTGCGTGGGCCCTGACCTCGTGTGTGTGCATGTGTCCACGTGGACAGCCAGCGTGGGCAGCACGGATGCCCACGTGCACACCCACGCCTGCCATTCCAGTCCACATAACCCTGTCTTGGCTTTACCTCCACCCCCATGCTTTACCTAGAAGGTGGCAAAGCCCTTCCCAAAGACACTGGGTCTCAGAGACCCGGGTGGAGCTTCAAAAGCCAGCGATCCAGGACCTGGAGGCGAAGCACCAATGGTGGTGGATCCACCAAGGAGGCTCTTGGCCCGTAGCTGGTCCCGGTCAGTCCTGATCCTGTCCCTGGGCCCAGCGGTACTGATAAACGGGAGTGGCCGCCGATCACCAAAAGCCTAATGTTCGCGGCCCTGGAATATGACTGATGGAGGAATTTCAGGCTTAGGAAGGAGGGGCGGGGGGCAGATCTATTCACCTGGTGTCCAGAACCGGTGGACGTGGCTGAGCCTGCTGGAGGGAGGCAGGGACAGAGACACTAAAAGATCATTTGCTGTTTATCTGAAATTCAATCTCATCTGGGCATCAGTATTTCACCTGGAAACCCCCAGAATAACTCTCTAGATGGACATCTTTGGGGTGGGCACACTAAATGCTAGAATTTTAGGCACCAGAACTGAGCTAGTCTGGAATCCAACCTCCAAGCAGCCATTGCTGGCATTCCCAGAGCTGCCCCCGGGCTACAAGAACTCAGAACGAGTTGCTCAGGTGCCTCCCACTCTGCAGCCTCCAAGTCCCAGCTCCAGCTCCAGCTCCTGCCCCACCCTGAGCCCCATCCCATCCCAGCCCCAGCCAAGATCCGGCTAGACTCTGCAAGGACACTGAGGAGACAGGGAAACTGAGCCACGTAGTAGCAGGGCCATCGCCCACCTGAAGCTGCACAAGACCAACAGTGCCAGAGCTCGGCTCAGACCTGGTTGCTCTGCTTTCTGAGACCCCCTGGGGGAACAGACACCCCCAAGGTGACAGACAGCCTCTCCTCTTCGGGCCTCCTAGTAAGCTATTTCTTTTGACAGCCAGGTGTGCCAGCCTTGAGGGCAGGCGGGGGCTAAACTCAGGATTTCCCCTCCCAGCTACAAGTGTGACAGCAACTTGTCAGGGGCTGGGAGCCCCCTGCCTGCCACTCCAATGTCTGCACTTCTCTCCTGGGACTGCGGTGAAAAACAGGTCCTCAAATAAAGTCATTTCCTTGAACATAATTTTGTTATAAAGTCGATGGGATGCCATAGGAACGGAACTCTTGTTTGTATCAATGAGCCTTGGGTAGAATTGGTTTTGTTACTCATTGTTTCGCCACAGTCCCAAGAACCTATCGACAGCATTAAGTGAGGACTTATTGTACCAGGGCAGGGCCGGCCCCTGAGAAATAAACTTAGGGTACCCGGCCCTGGGAGTCTGGGACTGAGGGCACCTCCCGGCAGCTGTGGGAGGAGGGCTGGACTGGGGCCAAACCTGGGCACTCCATGGAAGCAGGAAGGATGCTGTCTGGGTTTGTCTCTGTCTCTCTCGCTGCCACCTGTCAGTGGTTGTGGCCTTGGCTGAGTCTCTGCTCCTTTGGGTGCCCAGTTTCCTTATCTGTAGCACGGGGATGGCTGTAACAATAGCTGCTGCCACGTCATGTGCTGGAGTCCCCAAATGCAGTCCCCAGTGCCTACTGCTCCTCTGTGTTTTGAGAAGCCCGAAAACCATGGTCTGGGTTTCTGGATGAAGAAACCAAGGCCCTCTACACAGTGGAGCAGCAGGAACATGGGGGGTGGGGGGGCGGGGTGGAAGGTTGGAGGTTATGAACAGCCCAGGGGCTCAGCTTTGGGTGGGAAGCCTAGAGCGTGAGTTAAAGACCCGTACAGCTCAGGGAAAGGGTGAAGGGTAGGGGTATAGGAAGCAGCCATCCAACACTGGTCAGAGGGTGAGCGAGCTCCGAGCAGCCCAACATGCGAGCGGGGTCCAGACAGGGCTGTTGGTAGCCTTGAGGGCCCAGGGTGGGGGTCTGGACATTCACCCGACCAACACCACCCAGAGAGGGTGCATGGCGGGAATGTGGGAGATGCGCTAGTGCCCCAGCGGCCCCGCAGCTGTCATTTTTGGCCAGGGCACAGCGAGGGGAGGGGGCTCCGTCCCGCCCCGCCCCACTGACCCCCAACGCCTTCTCTCCCCCGCCCTCGCAGACCGTGCCCTGCTGCAGGGCGCCCCGGACGCGGTGGAGCTGCGCGACCTGACGCCCTGGGCCGGGCGGTCCCCAGGCCCGCGCCGTCGGCCAGGGCCACGGCGGCGGCGCGCGCGCGCGCGGTCGGGGACGCGGCCGTGCGGGCTGCGCGAGCTCGAGGTGCGCGTGAGCGAGCTGGGCCTGGGCTACGCGTCGGACGAGACGGTGCTGTTCCGCTACTGCGCAGGCGCGTGCGACGCGGCCGCACGTGTCTACGACCTGGGCCTGCGGCGCCTGCGCCAGCGGCGGCGCGTGCGGCGAGAGCGGGTGCGCGCGCAGCCCTGTTGCCGCCCGACAGCCTACGAGGACGAAGTGTCCTTCCTGGACTCGCACAGCCGCTACCACACGGTGCACGAGCTGTCGGCGCGCGAGTGCGCCTGCGTGTGACGCTACCTCACAGGGCCGGCCAGACGGCGGCCGTTCGGCCCCTGCCCGCAAAAGCCCCGCCCGACGACACTCACCGTCCTGCCCCGCACGCCAGACAGACTGTCCTTGCGCGGCACGCGCCGGCGCGGCTTCGGCGCTCTCGCGATAACTGTACGGAAATAAAGTGTGGAACGTCGACCCGCTCGTGATTCTGCGCCCCGGGCTGTCCACCCGTCGCGGGGCGCGGGGGCGGGCGGCGAGGTGGCGCCGTCTGCAGCGGGGCAGGCGGCACGTGTGCGGGTTCCGCCTGCGGGACGGCGGGACGCCCCCGCGCGCTTCCTTCTCCGGGGAAGAGGAAAGCGGTGCAACGAGGGTCCCGCTTCCGGGGTTCCGAAAGGACAGTGGGGCGGATGGGGGCACTGCCCGCCCTCGCCTCCGTGCAAGGCCCTGTGCTCATTCCCAGCGTGTCCCCGTCCCCCCTCCACGCAACGTGTGCCTCGGGGGAGAGAAGTGTGAGGACTGAGGCAGGAGAGGAAGGTGGGCTCACTCCGCAGAGGAGGACACTGAGGTCCAGGCGGGCCCTGACCCTCGCCCCACGGGCGTCCCCAGGCTGGCTCAGCCCCCACCGGAGTGCACGCTGGGCCGCTCGCTATCTCCTGTCACGAGCTAAAAATACACGCGCGCTGCCCATCCCCTGAGGGGACAGGTCCGGGGCGGGCGCCAGCCCCCTCCGGCCCGGAACCGGCGCCTGCCAGGCAGAGCCCGTCCCCAGGGCTTTAGGTCCGGGGGCAGGGGTGAGCATACAGCCCTGGCGGGAGCACTACGAACGATTTACGACGAGCCACCATGGGGGATGGAAAATTCTGCGCAGTGTTTAGATTCGCTCGCGGTGACACCTTGATGCTTGGCAGGCCCAGGACGGTGTGGGCCGCTGAGTGCCCAGAGCCCAGGGAGGAATGGGCTGGTCCCGCGGTCTGAGGAGGGGCGGGGAAGTGGGCGGGCGCTGTGAGCCCAGGGCTGGCACCCCAATGAAAGACCAGAGGGCGTGTACCCTCTTGTCCTGGCCCACGGTCTAGAGGCTCCCAAGGGAGCATCCCCTTCCCTCCTTCACTGTCCCCCTGGACCGGCCTCCTCCCCTTTCCCACACATCTGAGTCCAGGAGCACGCTCTAACCACCACATCCTTCCCAGACCCGACTCTCGTGGGGAGCTGGAGGGCTGGAATCAGAAGGTGCCCCCGCAGAATCACCCAGCCAGGCAGGACCATCCCCCAGCTCCTTGCTCCCCAGGCCCCGGGTTGCAGCTAGGGTAACTCAAGGCAGCCAACAGGCGGGACTTCCTGGGACCCCTGAAAGCAGGCCCCAGCCCGTGGGTGCTCTGTTTGGAAGGCAGTTTCAGGACCAAGGCTGGCTTGGGCCCCCCTCCTGCCCCCACAGCATTCTGACTCTGAGATGGGGGGCGGTGGAGGCCTCCACCGTTTGAGCTGACTCAGGCTGGCTGGGGCCCAGAGGACAGTTTCCAGACGTGGTGGAAGCCGAGCCTCAGTTTCCCCATGTTAGGTGGCCTTGAGCCTCTAAGAGGGAAGTTGCTGAGCCCAGGACCCATGGTGGGAAAATTGGCCTTGAGCCTGGGTTTTTGGCCCCTGATGTTTGGCTGCCTCGGAGTGTGTGTCCATGCGTGTGTGTGTGTGCATGTGCATCATGCGTGTGCATATTTGTGAATGCGTGTGTGAGTGTGCGCATGCACATGCTTTTCTGTGTGTGACTGTGCGTGTGTGTGTCTGTGTAAACCCGTGAGGCCTTCTCCAGATTTAACATCCCAACCACAGGGCTCTGGCTTAGCCCACCAAAGAACTGAAGCGTAAACAGAGCTGTCGCCACAGGCCCCCGGGGCTGGGGTTCTCAGCGGCACACACTACACACACACACACGCGCGCGCGCGCACACGCGCACGTCACAGAGACTGCCACCCATATGGAGCTTAGCAGACAGCCTCTCATGCAAACCCACAGCCCGCATGCTCACACGCTTATGCATCATTCACACTGGAACTGCACACTCAAGGGCACCCGAAAAGTCACTGGTCATCTGAAAAAACACAACACTGGATCTCGCATTGTCACACGTCCACGCACACACACGGTGACGGCTCCAAGCCCATGTGATCGTCGCCTGTCACAGACACTCAGCACGCCCCCTCGCCCTCCTTCCCGGGGCGCTCCCTGCCCTTCCTCTCTCTCTGCGCTGTGTCGGCTGTCCCCTCGTGCCAGCCCTGCCCCACGACGACCCCAAGACACCCTGGACCGCATTCTGCAGCCCTTCGGAACCTTGCCCTACTGCTCTGCCTGAGGGGCTTGACCTCAAAGGGTCTTCCACCTGCTGGCACTGGGGTTTGGGGGTGTCCTGGGCACTGCAGGCTGTTGAGATGCATCCCTGACCCCGCCCACTCAAAGCTGTCAGCCCACCCCCAGTCGTGACAGCCGCATGTGTCCCCAGAGATCACCTAGTGTACCCTGGGGAGCAGAGTCATCTGGAGTGAGAACTACTGTTCTGGGGTCAGGGAGGACACATCACTCTTTGTCACAGTACCCCCAGCTCGGATTTGGGGCCTTATTCCTTCCCACCTGCCCCAAGCGCAGCTACACCAGCAACTCCCATCACAAATGAACCCAGCAGAACCATCACCCGTGTGGCGGACCCCGAGGCCAGTTCCCGAGGGGTGTGCTCTTGGTGGGTGAGGTCCCTGCTGGCCGAGATCCCCCAGCAAGTGAGGCCCCTGGCAGTTGAGGCCAAGGAGTCCAGATTCCTGGCAGCGAAGGTACCCAGGAGAGAAGTCCCAGGTCAGTGACCTCTCCAGCAACCAGGGTCCCCAGCAGGTGAGGCTCCTGAACGCAGAGCTGGCTGGCAGGCGAGACCCCAGGCTGCTGGCTCATGTGAACCAAGAGGCAATGCTGGGCACGGTCTGGTACCTGACTTCCTCTTGCAGTCGCCGGCAGGCCTTGCAGAACATGAGGGCCCAGCTGAAGGATTGAGGCCGCAGCGTTTCCCGCCAGCGGAAGTAAGTCAGGTAGCGGGCATGGTCTCTGTCCAGCGCCAGCAGGTACTGGGCCAGCTCCTTGGGGCTCGGGAAGTCGTCAACGTGGATGAAGGCGTCGGGCGGCAGGAACTGTTCATAGTTCCTGCGCCCGGGGCCTAGCACCACAGGCACAGCCCAGGCCTGCAGGGCATTCTTCCACAGCTTCTCTGTGATGTAGTCGGGGTGCAAGGAGTTCTCGAAAGCCAGGTAAAACTTGTACTGGGACAGCCGCTCGGCCATGAGTGCCTGGGGGAGCGGCCGGTGGAAGCGGCCGTACACGTCTACGTGGAGATGCGCGCGGAGCCTCTGGTAGTAGCGCACCCGCTCCGAGTCGTGCCTCCAGTTGGACACCACCCAGGCCACCAGCTGGGTCTTGGCCGAGAGGTTGACCGGGGCACTGGCCGGAGGGCCCGGCCACGGCTCGAGCCAGCCATATGGCGTGAAGATGTCTGAGTCTCTGCGGTAGGACATGGTGAGGTTGAAGTGTCCGTCCAGGGCCTTCAGCTGAGGGCAGTGGATGGGCGATTCCATGTTGAACCAGACCCAGCGCTGGCCCGGCGGCCTCGGGGCCGGCGGGAGCAGCTTCTCCGGCTGATAGCTGACCTCCCGGTGATGCACGAGGACTGCGTCCGCCTGAGGGTACACGCTGCGGTCGGCGGTCAGCTGGCAGTCGGCCGTGCCAGGCCACAGCTCTGAGCAGCGGGACAGAGTCACGGGGGTGTTAAATGGCCACGTCCACAGCAGGAGAAGCAGGGGCGAGCGTGCGGGGCGCCCCGAGGTGGTCTGGCAGGGGGCCTCCCCAGAGGACACCCGCCCAGCGCACCCACTGGGAGCCGTGATGGAAGGGTCCACTGCGGTGGCCTTTGACTTAGGGGCCTCGTCGTGGGACACACGCAGGTAGGAGAAGAAGCATAGGGCCAAAAGCAGCTGCAGCAGCAGCCCGGGGAGATAATAGCGCCAGGGACATCGTGTCTTGGTCCAGCCGAGTGGATCCATGGGTGAGAGCAGCTGGGGGAGGGAAAGCGGAGACAGCAGCACTGATTAAGATGTGGTGCCTCACGCCTGGGGGCACACGTGGCTCAGCGAAGTTAATATTCATGAGTCCGTAGGTGGCGCGGTCACGATCCCTATGTTACAGAGGGGAGCACTGAAGCCAGGCCACTCAGAGCGAGGACACAGGGACACAAGGACCTGGGACAGCTGGAATTCCAGCAGAAACAGTCCGACCCAGAGCCCACTTCCTTCCCACCAGGAGGCTCGGCCGCGGGAAGGGCGCCCAGGGGAGGTGGGGGAGGCTCAACAGCTCCAGGGTCCCACCTTGACCCTGCCCTTTCCCAACATCCCGAGACCCTTCCCCAGTCTGGGGAGAAGACGGAGTGGGTTCCAGGCGCTCCCAGTGCCTTGCAGCTGAGGAGGGTACAGCGGGACTGGGCTTTGAGGGCAGTGTAGGAGCTCACCAGGTATAGCAGGAGTCAGGGGGAGGGTGTTCCTGGCAGAACAAACAGGCAGTGCAAAGGCCTAGAGCTGAGAGAGCCTGGCCTGTTTGCAGGGTTGCAAAGGAAGTGCTCAGGGGTGCCAGTGTGAACTCGATTTTACACTTCCTGGGTCCTCCTGCTCACTAAGTGCTCAAAGACAGCCACTCGGGCTCCGTGCTGGGTGATCCTGGGTATTCTGAGGCCTGGGTGATTTCTCTGCATTCCCGGTCCTTCCTGTCCCCGCAGGCGGCCACATAGTCCTCCCAGACCCCAGACCACAACACTGAGCGGCAATCTACAACCTTGGTTCTGCCCCGCTCCGATTCCTACTGCCCTGGAGCGGCCCATTTCACAGATGAGAAAACTGAGGCCCAGACATGTGTGTGCCTCCTGCCCCAGTACACACAGCTAGAGCATCGGGATCCCGAACCTCAACTCTCCCTGCTAACATGACCGCTAATTCTCCTCCATGTGGCTGGTGGAGCGCAGTTAGCAGCCCGGCACTGTCCCATAGAAATTTCTGCGACCAGGGAAGGCTTCTACGTCTGCACCAGCCCAATCCATGGCTGCCAGCCCAGTTCGGCTACTGAGCCCTTGCAATGTGGCTGTTGTGGCCAAGGAGGGGACTTGGTGATGCTCATTTAATATCAAAGCCGGAACCCTCTCCGATAAGTCAGAAACAGCTTTGAAACAAAAACGAACCCAAACAACGGCCGCTTCTCAACTCAGGGACTGGGACACATGTGCGCACACTTGAACAGCGTGAGTGCTCACGTCTGCTGCTCGCTCTGTGCGTTTTGTGGAGTGTAAGTCCAGATCCAGTGTCTCTGAGGAAAACCGAGTGTCCGCGTTGGCTGTGCTGCCGGGAGCGGGTGCCGGAGTCCCAGGACTCAGGGTGAAAAGGGGAATGTAAAATGTCAGTGATTTCTACACCGATCACACATTGAAATAACACGAGCCTGGACCTACCGAGTTAAAGAAAGTATGTTATTCAAATTGTTTACCTGTGGCTTACATTTTAAAAAACGTGGCTACCGGGAACATGTTGTGCGTCCCCATGGCTCAATGGCATCTCTATGGGGCGCCTTGTGTGGCTGCAGAATGCCTAAGCAGAGAGCGAGCGAGGCGTGTAATGTAAATGCGCCGACCCTCAGAACGTGCCCGGGGTTAAGCCGCGCACCATGTGGTTGAGTCTAAACCTCTGCAGTCCTCGGACCCGGGAGCCCCCGGCCACGCGCGGCTACTGTTGCCCGTCATGTAGCTAATACAACAGGGGAACTGAGGCGCACATGTTGTCACATCTCAAAAGGGACCCAAATAAAGCATTTTTTTATGGAGTGCAGCTCTACTGCTTGAGGAGAAACCCATTTCACTGCGGACGTGGATAGTTTCGCATCCATACAGGGATGTGCGTAAAGCATGGAATGCGCTCTGCATCGCCGCGACTTCGTGCGAAAGCGAGAATGGAAAACACCTCATTGATAACCTTCTATGTTGGTTACGTATGGAGATGATGCTTTGGATGCATGGGGTGAAATAAAATGTATCACGAACACTAATTTTACTGGAATCTTTCTATTCTTTTCAACGTGGCTGCTAGAAAATCGAAAACTGCATATGTGGCAGAAAATAGCATGGCCAGGCCCTAAATGCCCACGCCACACAGCAGTCCCACTCCTGGGTATTCACCCAGCAGGACGGGAGCAGGGACTGGACCAGACATGCGCACGCCTGTGCTCACAGCAGCAGTGTTCCCAATGGCCCAAAGCTGCTAACGCCTCAACCGTCCATCGACGGATGATGGATAAACGCAATGTGGTCCAGTCAGATGATGGAATAGTATTCAGCCAGAAAAAGGAAGGGGATGCCGACACCCTACGACACGGGTGAACCCTGAGGACGTGACACTCGGTGAAGTAGCTGACACAGAAGGACAAATACTGCACGATTCTCCTTCTATGAAATATCGAGAGTGGGTAAATTCACGGGGACAGGAAGTGGATCACGGGTTACCAGGGGCTTGGGAGGCCTGAAAGGAGAATGTGGGGTTCTTGCTTACTGAGCAGAGCGCTTCTGCCTGGGGCAATAAACAGTTCTGGAAACAGACAGCACAGCTGTGAATGTACTTAAGCCACTGGACTGCATACTTAAAAAGGGTTAAAACGGCAAAGTTTATGTCACAGATATTTGACCACATTTTAAAAAGTGACGTAACCTGGCAAGAACTCCTGAATTGTACGCTTTAAATGGGTGGACTGTACAGGATGTGGGTTATATCCCAAAGAAGCTGTTTCAAAACCTGGTGTCGGAGGTCGGCGGGCTCCTCCCATTGGGCAGAGTGGGCACACACCTCCAAAGGCCTAGTGGGGGGCTGGGCAGGTGACCCTGTGTGACCAACAGGGAGCAGAATGTGGACTTACATGTTCACACCAACGTTTCTGGAAAGAGACCCAAAAAATAGGCCTTCGGGGAGATAGCTGGAGGCAGGAAGGGGGAGAAGGCTGAACTCTGACCATCAGCCACTTTGTATGGTCAGGCTTTTGGGCTGTGCACATACAAATATCATTCAAATGAACGTAGTTTCTCCTCTTCAGTAGGGGCCCGGGGTGTATGGCAGCCTTTCCTAGGAGACAGAAGCCCTTGGCAATGACTTTGAGGAGCACAGAATGGGAGGGGTGTGGTGGGAGGCCAGTGCAGAGGTCCCACCCAAGTTAAACCCCAAACATTTCCTTCTAGAAAAGGACTGGAAGATGCCACGGAGCCGGGACACCACAAAGATCAGGAAAGAAAACCCAACAAGCAAAACAAAAGCCCCACTGCCTCCTCAGTCCTCTTCCTCACCGGGCAGGGGTATAGGGAACTTGAACTTGGGAAGAATAAGGGTCTAGGGCGCATGTGGGGGCAGGGTGCAGTGGGTTCCTAATCCAGAACTCGGCCAGAGAGACCCTCTGTCTCCCCTGGTTTGGCAAATCAATCATGACATCCGACACCCCATTCCAACTTGCTCCATCCTGGACCCAGGAAGACCCCTGTGGTACGGACAGGAAATTCTTCTCAGGGGACATCCGATATCTTTACCCCTTGAGCCTTACCTGGGGGCAGCGTGCGGGGACGAGCAGGGACTGAGACGTGTAGGACTGAGCTCCGCCGGTCTCCCAGGGTGTGTTCGACTGGACACCAGGGAGAAGTATACCTCTAGCTGCAGCACGCTCAGTCCAGCCCTCAACCTGGCCTCAGGTGACCCATGGTGTCCTGTTCTAGGTGCCAGGCCATCAACCAAGAAGCACACTGTGGGCTCCCCTAATCACTGCTTTCAGATCTGATAACAAGGGGTGGGGAGCACATGTATTCACTTTGCTTCCAGACCCGGCACACGTGGCTGAGCCTGCTGGAGGAATGCAGGGACACAGCCACTAAAAGATCTTTCCCTTCATATCTGAAATTCAAATTTACCTGGGCATCAGTATTTCATCAGAAGCCCCCCGAATAAGTCTCTAGATGGACATCTTTGGGGTGGACACACTAAATGCTGGAATTTAAGGCACTAGAACTGAGCTAGGCTGGAATCCAACCTCCAAGCAGCCATTGCTGGCATTCCCAGAGCTGCCCCCGGGCTACAGGAACTCAGAACAGGTTGCTCAGGTGCCTCCCACTCTGCACCCTCCCAGCCCCAGCTCCAGCTCCAGCTCCAGCTCCAGCCCCAGCCCCTGCCCCACCCGAGCCCAGCACAGCCAATCTCGGACCCAGCCTCAGTCCCGGCGCAGCCCCGCCCCAGCCCCACCCCAGCTCAGCCCCAGCTGGACACTGCGAGCACTCTTGTAGGAAGCAGCCGTCCAACACTGGTCAGAGGGTGAGCGAGCTCCGAGCAGCCCAACATGCGAGCGGGGTCCAGACAGGGCTGTTGGTAGCCTTGAGGGCCCAGGGTGGGGGTCTGGACATTCACTCGACCAACACCACCCAGAGAGGGTGCATGGCGGGAATGTGGGAGATGCGCTAGTGCCCCAGCGGCCCCGCAGCTGTCATTTTTGGCCAGGGCACAGCGAGGGGAGGGGGTTCCGTCCCGCCCCGCCACACTGACCCCCAACGCCTTCTCTCCCCCGCCCTCGCAGACCGTGCCCTGCTGCAGGGCGCCCCGGACGCGGTGGAGCTGCGCGACCTGACGCCCTGGGCCGGGCGGTCCCCGGGCCCGCGCCGTCGGCCAGGGCCACGGCGGCGGCGCGCGCGCGCGGTCGGGGACGCGGCCGTGCGGGCTGCGCGAGCTCGAGGTGCGCGTGAGCGAGCTGGGCCTGGGCTACGCGTCGGACGAGACGGTGCTGTTCCGCTACTGCGCAGGCGCGTGCGACGCGGCCGCACGTGTCTACGACCTGGGCCTGCGGCGCCTGCGCCAGCGGCGGCGCGTGCGGCGAGAGCGGGTGCGCGCGCAGCCCTGTTGCCGCCCGACAGCCTACGAGGACGAAGTGTCCTTCCTGGACTCGCACAGCCGCTACCACACGGTGCACGAGCTGTCGGCGCGCGAGTGCGCCTGCGTGTGACGCTACCTCACAGGGCCGGCCAGACGGCGGCCGTTCGGCCCCTGCCCGCAAAAGCCCCGCCCGACGACACTCACCGTCCTGCCCCGCACGCCAGACAGACTGTCCTTGCGCGGCACGCGCGGGCGAGGCTTCGGCGCTCTCGCGATAACTGTACGGAAATAAAGTGTGGAACGTCGACCCGCTCGTGATTCTGCGCCCCGGGCTGTCCACCCGTCGCGGGGCGCGGGGGCGGGCGGCGAGGTGGCGCCGTCTGCAGCGGGGCAGGCGGCACGTGTGCGGGTTCCGCCTGCGGGACGGCGGGACGCCCCCGCGCGCTTCCTTCTCCGGGGAAGAGGAAAGCGGTGCAACGAGGGTCCCGCTTCCGGGGTTCCGAAAGGACAGTGGGGCGGATGGGGGCACTGCCCGCCCTCGCCTCCGTGCAGGGCCCTGTGCTCATTCCCAGCGTGTCCCCGTCCCCCCTCCATGCAACGTGCGCCTCGGGGGAGAGAAGTGTGAGGACCGAGGCAGGAGAGGAAGGTGGGCTCACTCCGCAGAGGAGGACACTGAGTCCAGGCGGGCCCTGACCCTCGCCCCACGGGCGTCCCCAGGCCGGCTCAGCCCCCACCGGAGTGCACGCTGGGCCGCTCGCTATCTCCTGTCACAAGCTAAAAATACACGCGCGCTGCCCATCCCCTGAGGGGACAGGTCTGGGGCGGGCGCCAGCCCCCTCCGGCCCGGAACCGGCGCCTGCCAGGCAGAGCCCGTCCCCAGGGCTTTAGGTCCGGGGGCAGGGGTGAGCATACAGCCCTGGCGGGAGCACTACGAACGATTTACGACGAGCCACCATGGGGGATGGAAAATTCTGCGCAGTGTTTAGATTCGCTCGCGGTGACACCTTGATGCTTGGCAGGCCCAGGACGGTGTGGGCCGCTGAGTGCCCAGAGCCCAGGGAGGAATGGGCTGGTCCCGCGGTCTGAGGAGGGGCGGGGAAGTGGGCGGGCGCTGTGAGCCCAGGGCTGGCACCCCAATGAAAGACCAGAGGGCGTGTACCCTCTTGTCCTGGCCCACGGTCTAGAGGCTCCCAAGGGAGCATCCCCTTCCCTCCTTCACTGTCCCCCTGGACCGGCCTCCTCCCCTTTCCCACACATCTGAGTCCAGGAGCACGCTCTAACCACCACATCCTTCCCAGACCCGACTCTCGTGGGGAGCTGGAGGGCTGGAATCAGAAGGTGCCCCCGCAGAATCACCCAGCCAGGCAGGACCATCCCCCAGCTCCTTGCTCCCCAGGCCCCAGGTTGTAGCTAGAGTAACTCAAGGCAGCCAACAGGCGGGACTTCCTAGGACCCCTGAGAGCAGGCCCCAGCCCGTGGGTGCTCTGTTTGGAAGGCAGTTTCAGGACCAAGGCTGGCTTGGGTCCCCCTCCTGCCCCCACAGCATTCTGACTCTGAGATGGGGGGCGGTGGAGGCCTCCACCGTTTGAGCTGACTCAGGCTGGCTGGGGCCCAGAGGACAGTTTCCAGACGTGGTGGAAGCCGAGCCTCAGTTTCCCCATGTTAGGTGGCCTCGAGCCTCTAAGAGGGAAGTTGCTGAGCCCAGGACCCATGGTGGGAAAATTGGCCTTGAGCCTGGGTTTTTGGCCCCTGATGTTTGGCTGCCTCGGAGTGTGTGTCCATGCGTGTGTGTGTGTGCATGTGCGTCATGCGTGTGCATATTTGTGAATGCGTGTGTGAGTGTGCGCATGCACATGCTTTTCTGTGTGTGACTGTGTGTGTGTGTGTCTGTGTAAACCCGCGAGGCCTCCCCCAGATTTAACATCCCAACCACAGGGCTCTGGCTTAGCCCACCAAAGAACTGAAGCGTAAACAGAGCTGTCGCCGCAGGCCCCCGGGGCTGGGGTTCTCAGCAGCACACACTACACACACACACGCGCACGCGCGCACATGCGCACGCCACCCACACTGCAGCCCCTCTGAACCTTGCCCTACCCACTGCCTCCCAAGGCCTATTTCCCCTCTGGGCAGGGGTACAGGGAACCTGAACTTGGGAAGGGGGAGGGTCCCGGGCACGTGTTGGGCGGGGCGCTGTGGGTCCTAATCCAGAACTCAGCCAGACAGTTGTTCTGTCTCCCCTGGTTTGGCATATCAATCAGCCCCACTCAGTCTCCCTTGGCATTCTCCAGGGAGCAGCAATTTCCCCCAAATCCAGATTGCTCTGGAATGTTCCAGAAGTCCTCCTTTAATGTCAGAATCCACCTGCAGCCCCTAAATGGTGGAGTTGGCTTGGAACCTGGACCTGTCTGACCTCAGAGCTCTTGATTACATGAGGTTCGGAAAATGAACTTTGACCTCTGGCAGCTGTGTGGCCTTTGGTGAGTTATGTCACTTCTCTGGGTAGCAGCTGAATTTTGTCTGCAAAACGCAGCCAACACTGGCACGGACCCAGCACATCAGGACGACCCTCTCGGAACCCTCCGGGATGTCTGCAGTCTCTGCGGGGCAGAACCGTGGGCAAAGGCTGGGGACTCACAGCCTGGGCCCCTGACCCTCTCTGGCCTCAGTTTCCCTTCCTATGGCATTTTAAAAAAGGAGATGGTGCTGGGGGCTGAGGCGTAGCGAGGGCGTCGGGAAGGTGACAGAAACCTGGCACCCTGCACGGCGCGTCCCCCACCTTTCCCCACCCCAGGCACCTGGCAAGTTGGGGTCTGCCCGCCCCTGGCACCTCAGCCTGGCCCGGTTCAGGTGGCTTAAATTTCAGCCCTCAGAGGATGAGGAGGCGGGGGCTGGACACGCTTCATTTTTCAATTTCTGGAAATGAAAGCTGTGGGGCCGTCTATTGTCGAGTGGAAAAAAGCCCATTGCAAAACCGCGTGTGAGAAAACAACACGGCGTCTAGGTGCGCGGCCGATGCCGGGAGACAAAAGGGTCCCAGGGAGCCCGGGGCCGGGAACAAAGGGCCCTTTCTCTGTGTCTGGGGAGGTTCTGCGCGCCCGCGTGTGGCGGCTTTGCAGTCGGAAAAGCCAGAGGAGGTATTTTGCAAGAAGGAAAACTGATCAGAGATCTGTCGGGACAAGGAGACAGAAAGGCAGGGGTTCTGTCCATTTGTTTTCGGAGGGAGCGCTCCAGTTTTCTGAGACACCTGTCCCTCCACCGGCGAAAACCGGAGCCAGGAATGCGGGCGAGCTCAGCGCCGGCCCACCCTGCAGGGAGCGCGTGGCGACACCACGTGCAGAAGACTTGGTGCCCAGATTCCGCCCCCCGCCATCCTCGCTGGCCTTCTCCAGGAGCAGTGATTTTCCACGCGCACTCTTCGAATGTCCCACCAGAGTTCTCCTTACAGTCGGAACCCACCTGCAGCCCCTCAGGTCCCCGGCCCGGCAGCAGCCCCTGGCCAGCACTTCCGCTTGAAGAGTGACAGTGCCGGGGATTGACCTTGGAACAGGGGAGAGCCAGACGGGAGAACTTCAGGCCACGTCCTACCCGAGACCGGCCCAGGGCCCCCATCAATCTCAGAGGCAGAGCCCACGGGTGCTGCTGCGTCTCGCACGCGCCGCCTCACTGTTCGTGCCCTGGGAACTTTGCACGTGCTGTTCCCGCTCCTGGAACTCACTCCTCCTGATACCCACGACGAACAGATAAATGAACAGTACCGAGCCCGCTGGAAAATTCTGTCTCCTGGCTTGTCGTTGCCTTCTCCTAAGACAGGGAGCCCCACGGAGCAGGCCTGGGTCCCCAGGAGGACCTGGTACCCAGTAGGCGCTCAGTTAACAGGTGCCAAATGACAGAAGTTGGGAATCTTACTCAGAGAACTATAAACGAAGACTCTGGGGCGGCAGAGACCTCCTCCATCCTCCGTCCTCCACCTGGCCCCAGTGCTGACGGCCCCCGTCAGGGGCTGTCTTCGAGGGGCCTACACGTGAGGCGTCCTGACCCTGGGCCACACAGGGCAGGCGACAGGGTGGGGGAAAGGGGAATAGGGGTGCTTGTCCAGAGGGGCATGGCAGGCGCAGGCAGGCAGGGAACGCTCCAGCACAGGAATGAATAAACAGGCTCCTTGGATGTCAGAGGTTGGGGGGGGCGGGGGACGCCTCGAACCTCGTGCTTGGCTGAGGATGTTCGCACAAGGCAGGCGGCCAGGGGGTGTCATCAGGGCTAAAATTAGCCTCCGGTTCCCGCTCAGCCCCTCCTCCAGGGCTGGGAGGGGGGTCGGAAGGATGGCCATCACCTAAGTGCCAGGCCAAGCTTCTCAAATATATTAACGCATGCAACCCTCACCGCCCCGGCGCTCAGGCAGCAGCCGTAGTAGCAGCACTACTCCATTTTACAGGCGAGGAAACTGAGGCACAGGGAAAGCACTTAACTCAAAGTTACACCAGGGACAGGATGCGAACCCGGGATTCACGCAGCGGAGGCAGCACGTGGCCCCGCCTTTCCTCTCCCCCAGGACCTGTCCAGAGTCACGGCTCCAGCACCAGATTAAAATATGTCCACAGCCGCTGGCCGATAGATGTGGCCTCGCCCTCCCCAGGGTGCCTTCCTGGGCCCCGCAGGAACCCCAAGGGCTAGGAGCCAAGCACCCAAGCGGGACACAGCTGGCAGGAAGGCCGCAGCATTCTGTGGGGGCAGGGTCCCCCGGGGGTCAGCGTCGATCGACACAGGAAGGACGGCTGAGGCCCGTGTCCCCCCGCACAGGGGCGGAGGAGGTTGAGCCCCACCGAGCCTGGACTTCAGACACACGACGAGTCACGTCCTAGTTTACGTCTGTCCCATGTGCTGGGTGGGGCCCCTGCTAGCACGTGGTTCCTTGTCCCTCTGAAGCTCAGATGTCGCCGGTCGGCTCTACTTTTATTTGCTTCATCTGATCACCGCAGCGGGGTTGTCCCCGCGACGGCAGGCAGGCAATGACGGCCGGCCAGCAAGGTGACTCCTGGGGCGCGTCCCCGGGGCTGCAGGGGAGGGCGCCGAGGGCCCCTCTGTCCCCACCTCAGCCGCTCTGGGTCCCGCCTGCTCTGGCTCATTATCCATTTTCAGTGGTGGTCACTGGGCCAGAGTGTGGACGGGAGCACCTAGGACGGAAGCTCCCACAGCAGGCGGCCTCCCTGATGGGGGTGAGCGCGTGCGGGGAGGGGTGGGAGGCGGCTCCCGGCCCAGCAGGGTGCCCCCAGGACAGGAAGTGTCCAGTTGGGGGCAGGGGCAGGGAGACCCCACCCGCACGCACCCACCACTTCCTCTCAGGGACTGACTCTCCGAGTCCGTCACTCGTCCCCCTGTCACCCATGCCTGGTCCTCCTGGGCACGAGTCCCAGGGGTGGGGGAGGGGCTGCTCTGCCACCCCAGCTTCCCCCCACCTTCTCGCCCCGCCCCATGTCGGCCCAGCCCAGCTCGCCCTCAGGGCTTTGCTGAGGCCTCGCAGCCGCACTGAGACATGCTGCTTTCTTACCTCGGAGCCGTCCTCCACGCTGTCCCTCCTGCCCGGGTCACTCTTCCCCGTCCCCTAGAGAGCGCCTATGCACGAGCCAGCCCCCGCTTCTTCAGAAGACCTCCCTGGACCCCCGAGCCGGGTCAGGGCCTCGTCCGCGTCACCTGCGTGACCCCACTGCCGCCCTGGTCAGCCCGCGCCGTAACTGCCCGGTCACGTGTCCGTCTTTTCCATGGGACCGTGAGTCTCGGGAGAGTGGGCTGGGTCTGTTTTGGTCACCGCTGTGTCCCCAGCGCCCAGCACAGGGCCCAGGACACTGCGGATGAAAGTGTTCTGGGGTCAGTCACAGGGCCCTGGCTCTACCCCGTTTGCTGTGTGACCCTGGGCAAGTAGCTGTCCCTCTCTGGACCTTCATTTCTCCGTCTGTAAAATGGGGTCCTAGTACTGCCTTCCTAGCCTGAAGAAATTGCAAAGAAATCGCATTGTACTAAAGATGTTGGAACCATGATTGGCTCCTGGGTGGAGGCTTAAATATTTAAACATTTGAGCAGGTGAAAGCCACCACGAGCCACCACCGCACACCTGGCGGACCGGCCCAGACCAGGAACCCGACCACGGCAGACGCTGGCGAGGCTGCGGAGCCACCGCAATGCTCGCCGCGTGGACCGGCGCAGCCACTCCGGAGGACAGCGTGGCGGTTTCTCAGGAAACTAAGCGGACTCTTCCTGGACGATGCGGTGCCCGCGCTCCTCGGTGTTTACCCGACGGAGGGAAAAGCTTACGTGCGCACGAAAACCCGCACTCAGAGGCTTATGGCGGCTTTCCTCCCAACTGCCCAAACCTGGGAGCAACCCAGATGCCCCTCAGGAGGTGACGGACACAGAACCTGTGGGACCCGGACCACGGAATGCTGTTCGGTGCTAGAAAGAAGTGAGCTGCCCAGGCGCGAAAAGACCTGACGGGAACAGAAATGCGTGTCGCTAATGGAAGCGGCCCATCTGGAAAGGCTCCGAGCCGCACGAGGCCCGCTCCACGACACCCCGGAAAAGGCGGACTATGGGGACGGCGAAAGGACCCATCGGTGGCTGTCAGGGCTTCCGGGAGGGAGGCGGGTCCACGGGGGGCACGGAGGGTTTTTAGGGCAGCGAAACTGCTCCGCATGACGCTGTACTAGTGACACGTGCCATCACACACCCGTCCAAACCCGTAGGATGCGGGACACCAAGAGCGAACCCTGACGTCCACCGCGGACATTAGTTAATAATAACGTATCAATGTTCGTTCATCAGCTGTAACACAAGTAGCCATAATGCAAGGGGGAAACTGAGCGTGTCTGGGGAGGGACGAGTGGGGTATGGGAACCTTCCACATTCTCCCTGGTTTTTCTGTAAGTCTAAAACTGCTCTGAAGAGTAGTTTATTAATTGAAATATTTTTCAGGACGGTTGTGGATATGTTCACCCATTTGCCACACTATTTATAGCGGCGAAAACTGGAGATACGGGAATGCACGTTAATGGGGAAAACGATCCTGCTACAGAATAGAATATTACGCACCTGTTAAAAAGCAAGAGAACGTTCTTTATGGGAAGAGATCTGGGAGGTACCGTTATGAGGAAACCAGAGTGAGGGCTGCGAACCGGAGGGGAGTGTGACTCGCTTTTGCAGGTGGAGGAGGAAACACAGATATGTTTGTCCCGCGTGAAGTATCGCCGGAAGGGTAAACAAGAAGCCCGGCCGACGGCCTCTGGGTGCTGCAGGGTGGGGTGTCTGAGGAGTGGCCTCTGGGGGGGCTGCAGGGCGGGAGTGTCTGGGGAGGGCAGGTGGCTGGGGCTTTTTTTGAATACTCTTTGGTATATTTTAGATTCTGTGGCCTGAATCTGTTTTACCTATTGAAAAAAATTAACTGTACAATATATGTTAGGAAGGCGGCTGTGGAAAAAAAACAAAAACAACAATGGTCCAAATGAAAGCGTCTGCACAGGTTTTAAGAGAAGGAGGGGGCGTTTAGGCCGGGCGTGGGTCTGCCTGCAGCCCCTCCGGTGGGCCCGAAGCTCCTCCGCGGCCTCGGCCCTGCCCCCGCCTGGCTCACACCTTCCTTGCTCCGGTTCAGTGAAGGTTCAAGGCCCAGCGGGGCCCCCTGAGGTGAGACGCGGGCTGGGCCAGGGCCAGGCCTGACTGAGTCTCTCAGGGCTCAGGACCACCCAGCACTCCGGGAAGCCACCGGGAGTGTTAGTGGGCTCCGAGGAGGGTCCTGTGAGCACCAGTATAGGGCTGGGGGCTGAGCCGGGCTGAGCGCTTCACCTAAACCCAAGGACTTAGGGGAGGGGGGAGGGTGACTAGAGGTGACCCTGGGGGGGCCGGCTGTGCCTCAGTTTCCCAACAAGCAAGTCCTCTCTAGCCGAGGGTGCCTGAGATGACTTGCATCCAGAGAACGGGAGGCCCACTGGGTTCTGAGCCCTAGATGTCAAGTCAGCAGGGAGGGGGACAAGGCTCAGGTCCCCACTTCTAGACCCCTAAAGTGACTAAGAGCCTAGCTTTAGGCTTTGAGGGTCAGGTGGGAGAACGGGCCAGCCCCTCACCCCCCAGAACCCAGCCAAGGGACCCCCTCGGGTCCTCCTCTCCTCAGACCTCCATGTCCCCTCTAGGACGGGGACTCTGTAGCTGGGGCGATATCTGCCTCCAGGGCCTTGGGGCCTGGCCCCTCCCGGAACAGCCCTTTTGAGGGTGCCCAGGTGGCTGGCGCTGCTCCAGGGGGTGTTTGCCAGGACAAGCACCACGGTGGAAGCGAGATGGATTTCGCGGAGCCTGGCAGCCAGCGCCCCCCCACGGCAGCAAATCTGCCCTGACTTGCCCTCTCCTTGCACCCCGCAGGGCCTCCTGCCTGTTCCCAGGGGCGCAGGCCTCTGCCCTCTAGGTCCCCTCTGCCTGGACCACCCTCCCTGTACGGCGCCCGAGAGCCCACAGCTGGGGAGGACCCGCCACTGCACTCCGTCAGGCCGCTGCAGCGTCTCTGAGCTCGGGCCTGCGTGAAACGCTTCGCTGTCTGTGTGTCTGCTCATTTTTCAATGGTCTCTTGTACTATTTCTCCCCCGAGACCAGACTTTGAGCTCTGGGAAGGCGGGGGCCTTATTGGCTGAGGTGACCCCAGGCCACAGCCTGTGCCTTACAGAGGTAGGTGCTCGGTAAACACGTGTCAGTGAGTTTCAAATCGTGACTTCAAGACTTGGGTCCGGACGGCTTCTCTTCCCCGACCCTCCCCACGGCCCTCATCTACTGGGGAGGAGCGAGGGGGACCACACAGTTAGAGCCCTGCTGTGTTCCGAGGCTGGGTGCTGTCCCAAGGGTGCGACGGCCAGGATATTTCCTGGTCCTCAAGGAGACACACGTCCCACTAAACACTGCATGACGGTGACACGGGATTTAGAGGCTGATAAATGCCACGGGCAAAAGTGGAGGCGGGTAAAGGCGGTGCGGGGCGGCATGTCAGGGAGGCGTCAGGGAGGCCTCCATGAGGAGGTGACGACCGAGCTGAGAACCGGAGGTGAGGAGGGCAGCTGTGGGGCCACCGGGGGAAGAGCAGGGGGCACGGCCTGTGCCAAGGCCCTGCGGCAGGGCTGTGGCTGGTGCGAGGAGGCCCGTGTGCTGGAGCAGCGTGAGCGAGGGGCAGACTAGGTGACGAGGACAGGCTGTATGGGGACTCGTGGGCCGTGGGGAGGGTTTGGGTTTGCCCTGAGGGAGGCGGGGGCCCTGGGGGGCTGTGGGCAGAGTGGGGAGGGAACCGACTCTTGCTCACAGGCGTCCTCTGGCCATGGAGGGAGCAAGGGTGGCAGCCGGGGACCAGGGTGGAGGTGAGTGTGCCCGTCCAGGTGGGTGGCGATAGCGCCTGGCCTTGGGTCTGGCCATGGACAGGGCGAGGAGTGGGCGCAGCTGGGACAGGCCCTGGTGCATAGGGCTCACAGGTCGCAAGAGGGCTGAAGGGCCTGGCGACGGGGGCAGTGACAGCTCAGGGGCCTCACGTGCCCGGCTGCACCACCGCCCCCCCCCCCCCGGCCGCAGCCAACAACTTTGTGAAGGGATGCGCGGGGTGCAATTCTGCTTTTAGATGACCTTGTCCCAGCTGGTGGCTTTTGTTCCAATACCATGACCATCATAAAATCTTTCCGAGACAATTTACATGCTATGTCCCGATATAGCTAATGATAACAAAGGGGCAGTGCTGAGGGCCGCGGTGAGCCGGGCCCTCTGAAGTCACCTCCCTGGGCCTGTTTCCTCGCCTGTGAAGCAGGCCTGAGTGGACAGCTGGCAGGTGGGAAAGGCTCGGGGTTTCTCTGTCTGTCTCACTCGCACAGCTCACATTTCCTTGGCTCGCAGAGCTCAGACAAGCCCTGGCCGAATAGCCCGTCCCCACTGGGAAGCATGTCTCCGAGGCTGGGGTCCTCAGCGAGCACCTGTGGGGGTGGGGATGGGAGGCCGCCCCTCCGCTCTGTGCCCCCCCCCCCCACAGGGCCAGGGAGCTCATGTTGTCCTCTGGCTCACTGCCTGCCCCTCAAGCAGGCCCCCTCATCCCCATGTGGAGGTGGAGGGAGTTCTGGGGGAGCCACTAGGGCTGGAGGTGGGGTTCCAGGCAAAGGGGTAGAGGGACTGGGCGCTCTGGACACAGGCCTGTGTGTGGGTGGGAATGATGTCAGCCCCTCGCAGCCTAGTAAATGTTTATGGGCAATGGGGTCTGGGGTTTAGGGCTCCCTGGAGCCTGTCAGGCAGCTGCTCTAGGGGGGCTGGTGAGTCTGTTCCAACCCTGGCGGCCGGCCTGGAGAGGTCTGGGTGGGCGGCGAGCACAGCCCCTGGGCTGAGCTGACCAGAGGGGAAACCGAGGCTGGGAGGCAGGCAGGGACTGGCAGAGGGTCACAGGGGCAGAGCGAAGGCCGGGGAGGGGTTTGCAGCAACGGCAGCGAGGGCTGGTCTGGTTCTGGAGGACGCTGGGGATCGGGGCCTGAGAAGTGACCCGGTGCAGGTCCGTGAGCAGGTCCCCCCTGATCCAGCCCGTGGTTCACTCGATGATCACAGGCCCTCCCCACTCTTAGACTCTGTGCCCTGCTGCCTCGGGCAGGATGGCGAGGAGGAGGGGGGACTGGACAGGGAGGCAGGGACAGGGTCCTGGGGGAGGTCAGCCCTCTGGCTGAGCACAGTGGGCTCTGCCCCCTGCCGGCTGCCATAGGCACAGACCAGGCTGCTGCAGGAGCAGAGGGACTTGGTCCCCCCCAGGCGGGGGAGGGCTCTGTCCCCTGGGGTACACTTATTTGCCTGCCTCACCTAACATCTCTGACTAACCCTTCAACCCCACTTGCCAGGTGGGGAAACTGAGGACAGAGCCAGGAAGGAACCGTCTGGGGCTGGCCGGGCTGGGCCAGGACTCCGGGGGCCCTCCCCTGCCAGCCCATGAGCAGGGAACCCTAAGTTCGGGTTCAGGAACTCAGGGAGGGCATTCTCGGCAGGGGTCCCGTGTTGGCATAGTGGGTGGGGGGCAGCGGGGAGGGCAGGGCTGGAAGAGCCTGGGGCTGCCTATGGGGACCATAAAAACCCCAGTGGTGGCGGCCGGCCCGGTGACAACAGCAGGGCCTGGGCTCTGTGCTCCGCACGGGTTTAATTTTAGCCGCTCGGCAGCCGGCTGAGTTATGGCCGGGGCGGACTGAGGAAAGCAAGGCTGCAAGTTCGGCTTTCAGCCAAGTCCAGGCCCGGGGGTGGGCTCGAGGGGCAGTGGGAAGGGCTGGGTGGACACAGGCCCCGCGGGGCCATGAGGGCTGAGGCCAGCCTGGCCCGCTTCTGCTGCCCCAGGGCCACCTGCGGAGCCAGACTCCTCAGGGCAGAACCCTGCTCCCCAGGGCGGGCCGGAAAGCCCTAATTTATGGCCCCTCGCGGTGTGCTGGGGCGAGCCCAGCCTTCCTCTCCGCCTGCCAGGAAGCACGAGCCTGTTCTGCAGAGCCCAGGGGCCGGGAGGCCAGTGTTCCGGGGCCTAAATCACTGCGCCTGGCAGATGGCAGCGGGTGAGGGCTGCGAGTCTCTCCTCTTGCTGCTTGCTGCACAGGCCCCTGCCCTGCAGGCTCCTGGTGGCCTGTCAGACAGGGACGAGGCTCTGGGCTGGGCCATCTGAAGCGCTCCGCTCCAACGGCCGGGCATCCGGAGTCCGGCTGTGCGTGGGGCGGTAGGAAGGGCTATGGGCCCCCACGCGTCAGCCGGCCCCTGGCCGGTTCCTGTGCCCACCACCCTGGCTGCGCTGCAAGGCCTCAGGCTCAGATGGGAACAAACCCAGACGCTTTATCCCCTGCTCCCTCCCCAAACCGCCCAGGCCTCCCTCACTGGCCCGGGCCTGGCCTGTCGCCTGGGGAGCAGGGGTGGAGGGAAGGGACACGAACACACAGACGTAGATGGAGTTTATTTCCAGGCGCATCTGCACCTGCCCGAGGCTGCGGGAGGCGCTGGGGCTCACACCTTGGGCTCCGCGAACACCTTCCAGCCCTCCAGCTGGCCCATCTTGACCAGGGCGGCCGTCACGCCCATGTACACGCAGGCGGCGGCTCCGATCCCGTAGCTGTGCGCTGCGAGGGTGGGGAGGGCAGGTCAGGCACAGGAGGCGCCCCGCGGTCTGCCACCCTGAAACGGTGCCCCTCCCTCAGGGGATCGAGTCCCTGGCCCTCTCCTTTGCAGACGTGAGTGGAAACTGAGGCACAGGTGGCTGGGCCCGGGGCTCAGGTGGCGGGACTCTCAAGCTGCCGAGCTGATGATGTGCTGGGGAGTCTCAGCCCGGGCCCTGGTCACGGGCACCCGCCTCGCATCTGCCTCGTGTCGGCAAACCAAGGAGCCTGAGCCTGTGCCCCACCCGCTGCGGCACGGGATGGGGTCTGCCCGCTGTGTGTGGGGCTCATGCCTCCATCACGAGCTTGGGGCGTGTGTCAAACCCAGACCTCACCCAAGGCCTCAAAGTGCGGCCCTCCTCCGCGGAGCCCTGCCTCTCTGCCTGCCGGGCCACGGGCCAGGGTGGCTTAGCTGCGTGTGGCCGCCTGCCCCCCACCCCCGGGCCCCGAGGCTGCGGGAGGCGGGCAGAGCAGCGTCTGCTCCCTGTGCCCAGCTGGCTCAGGCGCGGCCCCCTCCTGCCAGACAGGCGCGCTCTGCTGGGTCCCGGGTGACCTCGGCCACCTCAGCCGCCTCTCTGAGCTCTGTGCCTGCACCGGTGGAGCGGGACAGGAGCGAGCGGCACCCCAGGGCTGTGTCCAGCCGCCAGGGATCTGGGTGCTGGGAGAGGGAGGCACTGCGAGACCCGACACTGCCCGCTGCGCGCACTCAGGCCGGTGGCGGACGGGCCGTGACCTCGAATCCTCCGACAGACCACGGCGGACAGAGGGGGGCACGGAGTGAGGGCGGCGGGCGTCCTGCGGCGTGCATGGGGGGGCGGTGAGAGGGGGCTGAGCTGACATCTGAGGAAGCGACGGTCAGCGGGCACAGCCCGGGCAGGGCGGGGGGGGGGGGCTCGGTGACGCGGGGCGCAGGCCTGCTCCTGGCCCCGAACCGGGGGTGCCGAGGCGCGGCAGCACCGGGGGCTTCCGCACGACGGCCGGGCTGCGCGAGCACCCCGCGCAGCACGCGGGCGAGCGGGGGCGGGGGGCCGAGGGGCTCACTCACTGCGCGCTCCCAGCGTCAGGCCTCCGGCACAGCCCCCGAGGAGGTAGTTGACGGGGTCGTCGGGCTTCTCTCGGACCTGGGCACTGACACAGGAGGTGATGCCGAATATGGCGCCCACGGCGGCTGCGGGGGCAGACGGGGGCGCAGGGCTGGTCAGCGGCCCAGAGGGCCGTGACGGCCGGGCCGGTCCCAGGAGGGACCTGAGGGGAGGCAGACGTCCCCCGGCTGGCTCACCTGCGGTAAACGTGTATCGCCCGGTCCTGGCCACTCCCTCCAGGAAGGAGCCCGGGGGGTTGAGCGCGACGCTGTAGGCAGAGGCGACCAGGCCTGCGGGATGACAGGGTGCGAGGGGGCTCAGACCTGGCCTTGCTGCCGAGTGGCCCTGGCCGGGGCCACGCCTGTGAAACCCTCTCTCCTTTTGCCCCTGGTGATCCCAAGGTGGCGCAGCTGAGGTGCGCACCTGGGCCTGCGGCTCCGAGCCTGGGTCTCCTGCCACCTGCGGACCCCAGGCCTCCCTCCTGGGGCCTGAAGAGCCAGCCCCGCGGAAGGCCTGCCGGGTCCCTGTCACGTCTGCCCCACCCCTCAGGGCAGCAGCCCTGTACGCGGCAGGCTCGGGGATGCACCTGGGGCCTCCGTGGCCAGGCTGCTCCCCAGCCTTGAGTGAGCTGCGCCCCCAGAGGCCCTGGCGCCTGGTCCCCACTCCCATCAAAGGTTCCATTCTCCCGGGCGGCCCTGGGCTCCCTGACCTAATCCTCTTTGGCAGAGGCTTGGCTCCCAGGGCTGTCAACGCCTCCTCACCGCCACCCAGGGCCCCTTCCCCAGTGGAGGCTCTGGCCTGGGCCCGCCCCTCATACCTGGCCGGCTGGGCAGCTGCCCACGCCCGCTGGGCTTTGCCGCTGAGCTCAGCTTTTCCATGTGTGCCATCGGCGCAGCCACCCTGCCCCTGACATTGGCCTTCGTGCATGAGGGGCCACGGTGGGGCTGGGCCTGAAGCCGAGAGCCAGGCGGGGGGTAAGGGCCGAGGTTCTACCTTGGAGCACCCTGAGTGAGCGCTGACCTGAGGCAGCGTGTGAGCCTGGGACGAGGCTGGGGCAGACCCTCGGGCGGCCTTGCCCACCAGGCCCTCCTCAGTGGGTAGGTAGACCAGGGCCCACCTAGCTGGCTTCCTGTCACCAGAACTGCCCACATGGGGCTCCCATCCTGCAGCTTACCCTGCTCAGGGTGACAACGCATCCCCCTTCCCCAAAGACCCCCTGCGTGGCCTAGCTGCTAGCAGGGACGTCCCGGGGCCAGACCATTCTATCCCAGATAAAAGAGAATTGCTATCTGCCCGGTGGCAGGTGCGGCTGCTGCCCCAGTCATCCTCCTCAGGGCCCCAGGGGCTCAGTCCCCTTATGTCAGCTGCTTCGTGGAAAGGGAGGGGACCTCAGGGAGGCAGAGTGACTTGCCTGAGATCACCCAGCAGAACTGTCTGGAAGCCAGGTGGGTCTGACCAAAGGCCATGCTCTGCCCCACACTGCAGCCCTGGGGAGTGGGCTGCACCCCAGTCCCCAAGCCTCCAGCTTCCCAGACCCGGCCACGGGGCCTCCAGGCACCTCAGTCTGGGCTCTGATTCCGCTCACTGGAGCCGCCGTGGGGGCTTGTCACACTGGACAGGGGTTAAGCTTCAGAGCAGCTGTGAGGGCAGCCGAGACTGCCCTCTCACGTCCCAGGTGGGTAAAACGAGGCCCAGAGATGAGGGGAAGAGAGACACTCACATATAAAGAGGATTCTAGTACACCTTCAACTTGCACAATGGCACATGTCAAATTTATCCACTAAAAAAAAAAAAAAAAAAAGATGACCGAGGGCTGCAGCGTGCAAGGCCCTGGTCTGCTGGTCTGCACAGCCTCCGGATCTTACTTCTCCTGATCCCACAACGCACTCTGGTGTCCGCGCTTGAGCTCTGAGAGGCTGCAGGCGGGGAGGGGCCTGCGGCCCAGCGAGGAGCCCTGCCCCCCGCACTCTCCCGCTTGCACGTGCTCCCTTCCCCTGTGCACACTTAATCCGAGGGGCTCCCACCCCTGGCGAGTCTCGCTCTCTGGAGCTGGGTCTTAGGAGCCCCTGAAGGGGGACCACGGCCTAGATTCAGTGCTGCCCCCAAACCTCATCAGGCGGTGAGCCCTGGGGGGCACCCTGTGGACCCCGCCATATGCCTGCGGTCCTGGTCACGCCAGTCGGAGTGTTCCCGCCGCCCTACATACCGCAGAAGTTCTTGAACTGGGTGCAGATGATCCAGGAGCACCCTGATTATCTCAGGGTCAAGACTGCCAGACCAACTCTCCCCCAGCAGTCACCCAGTACGGGGACTGCCATGGCCCGCCCTCCAGGGGCCGGCCTGGCTCCTCAGACGCTGCGACCCCCAGCAGACCCCAGCACACGGGATCGCTGCTCACTCGCATTGGTCCAGAGCCTGCCGTCACTCCCTCCCCAAGCCCTTGGCTCCCTCTCGGCCTCCCATAGAGACCTGCAGCCGGCACGCATGGTTCATTCATTCCCTTACAGTCACCGCGCCCGCACTGGTTCATTCACTCAGTTACCGTGAGCCCACACCCGTCCATCCACCCGTCCATCCACACGTCCAGCCCTGACTCATTCGTTCATCCACGGTTAACTCTCTTCCTTCCCTTCACACACAGCTGTGCCGACACGGTAGGTCTCCCCGCCCTCCGGCGGCTCACCGGCTCAGGGAAGCCAAACATTATACCCTCGGGCCAGGGCAGAGGGTGGTCAGGGAATGAAGCCGCAGGGAGGTGACAGGGCTGACGGACGGGTGCAAACCAAGTGCTGTATGTAGAACGGTCTTGGTCAGTGAGGAAACACGGGGGGCGACGAGGCCAGCACACACAGCGACACCCTCGAGACCCCTGGGTGGTCTGGGGCGCTCACAGACGCCAGCGACCATCGCACATCTGAGTCTCTTAGGGGCTGCCTGACAAGGCACCTCTGTCAGAGTGTCCCGCCTACATCCCCTAAACACCCTCTAGCAAGGCCCCCACCCCGAGGCTCCTCGCTCACTTGTCAGCACCCTACTCCTGAGATGTGCCTGGCCTCCCCAACGGCCACTGAGACTTCAGTCCCAGGCTGACTGCATCTGTGAGACACACGCACGCCCCCACTCACAGACACCGTCGTTAATGTCCTTCTCAGCCTCGAAATCCCCAAAGCCTCCAGTTCTCCAAATTCTTCCCCTGAAGGCCCCTCAGGCGACTCCTCCTGCTTTAATATCCGAGACACAGCAATGACCCTCTAGGCATTTGCCAATGTCAGTATCTCCCCCTTAAGAATCCACCAGAATCAATTTCCTCTACAGTGATCCGCTCTCACACTGCACAGCCCTCCTGGGGTAAGTGCCCCCCAGAGGCCCTACCACAGGCCCTGCACTGTCCCAACAACTTGCCACTCAGGCAGACTCTACATAACGCACCCCCTGGGACTGCCCCGTCACCCCTTTCTCCTGAAGACCCTCCCACAAGGAACGCTGTGTGCATGTTCCTTGCCCTCAGCACTCCTAGGAGCAGCTCAGTAGATGCGGATCTGCAGCCCCATTTCAAAAGACCTGGGACAGTTAATACACCTCTCAGATGTTTATTTTCCACCTCTGAGAGATGGAGGTAACAACCACTGGCCCTTCTAAGTATGGAGATAACAGCAGTGATTACTAGGTCTACCTAACGCGGATGCTGCCCAGTGCAGACTCGGCTTCTGCCAGACGCTGTTTCGGAAGCTGGAGGTAGGGAGGCGGCCGAAACCACCATACCTGCTTCTCAGGGAGGCAGAATGAAAGGAGTGTGGGAGGGACAAGAGTCTGGCGTCTCCCCTGCAAGGGAATGTCAGGGCTCTGGGTCCCTTCACAGCCCCAAGGCTATCCTTATAGCACCCCGACTCACCTCGCCTACGATCTCCGCAGCACCCATAGGGGTTCTCTGGTAGCCCCAATATAAACTTCAGATGTCCCTGACCACCCAACTCTTCTGGACCCTAAAAAGACCTCGACCTACTTCAGAACTTTCTCAAGCTTCTATACCCTCCTCAGGTACCCCAATAATAACCCATGATCCCCAAGTAATATCAAGTTACCAGGTTGAAAAGTCTCGTCGCCCCAGGCCCTCTGATCCCTATAATGGCCCTGTCTCACTCCACGGCTTCCCCAGACACCGCCCCGGACGCCCGGGCGGCAGCCAAGTGCCGCCCCGCGAGACTCCCCGCCCCCATGTGACCCCCTCGAACTGCTCCCACTGACCCTATGACCTCCTTCCGTCCTCCGAATTAGTCTGACACCCCAAAGTCTATCTCGTACAAGAGCTCCCCAGCATCCCTGAACTACCCAGACGCCCCAACAACCATATGCCACCCCGCGAGATTCCCCAGCCCCCCAGGACACCTTCGGACATCCCCCAGTGACACTATGACCTCCCTGCAGTCTCTGCCCATGGGGTCTGGCCGGTCGGCGCTCACCAACGGCACCACTGATACTGGTGCTGGCGTAAGTCTTGCGGTGACACTCGGTGCCGTCGGGGATGTCCCAGTACCGGTGAAGAAGCTTCTGCACCATGGCTGAGCACCCGGACCCCACACTGCACAGCCCGCCGGCGCCCCGCACCCAAGGACAGCCGCCGCTTGCTATCGCGAGAATTCTGGGCGGCGCGCGCAGCTTGTAGTGCGGACGAGCCGGCAACAAGCGTGCAACTTTATTGAGCACCGCGGACATGGACACAGGTTACGCGCACGCGCAGAGGTCTGGACTGGCGCAAAGGAAGAACGCGTGCACCCCGGTGATTTCTGGAGGGGGAAACTGAGGCCAAGCAGGGTTAGCGAAGGCAGATCTCGCTAGTTCGAGCTCAGAAGGTCTTAGGGATGGTTTGACGCCAGGAGGTGCGTCCTAACCTAGGGGCGGGAATGAAATAGGTACTAGGCCTATCCCCATGCACAGAGTAGGGCGCGGGCGGGCCGTGACTGCACTCGAGAGGTACAGGACATAATTACGGGGCCAGCGGGGATGTGGCCCCTTCAGCGTCGGAATCCGTGTGGGGGCGTGGTCGCTCGCTGTGGCCAGTCCCAAAGCAGGAGTCTAAACCGCGTGCGACTATTTTGAGGCGGGGCCAGGCGGAGGGGCGGGGTTTAACGGCAAAGTGACCAATTCTAGTGCTAAAATCTTAGAGGGCTGTGGCCTGTGCCCAATTTGCGGCTTGTTCAACCCTACGTTGGGGGCGTGGACAGAACCGGACAGAGTCCGGACTGGACCAATCCGGAACTGTATGATTGCCCAGGAGACGCCGGTGTGGCCAATCGTGTGGTTCCGAGAGAAGCGCCGTGGGTTCCGGGGGCGTGACCAGGTCTGTTGGGTCGCGGGATCCGGGCTAATCCTGGGGCTCGTTTCTGGGCGGGGCGGGGCCTGTCTCGGAGTAGCCCATCCCGTTGCCAGAACCTGGACCGGGCGTGCGGCCGGAGAACGAGTCAGGGCTCAGGGGTGGAGTTTCGAGGTGCCGGAATCAGTCAGGGTGTTTGGGTTTGACGAGGGCGCGACCTAGTCGGCTGCGGCCAATCGCGCGGAAGTCCTGTGCGGGCCTTTGGGGGCGTGGCCTGGGCCGGTCCAGGGCCGCGGTGGGGGCCATGTCCGCGCCGCCGCCCCTGCAGATCCGCGAGGCGAACGCACACCTGGTGGCAGTGCACCGGCGCGTCGCAGAGCTGGAGGCACGGCTGGACGCAGCGGAGCGCACGGTGCGCGCCCAGGCCGAGCGCTTGGCTCGCCACGATCAGCAGCTGCGCGCCGCGCTGGACGAGCTGGGCCGCACCAAGGATCGGTGAGGCCCGGGCCCACAAGGTGGACTTCTCGGAGGTGGGCAGAGGCGGAGCCGAGATTGTAAAGGGAGCACTAGCAGGGGGGACCGGATTCGTTCACGTGGAGGATGGACTGCTGGAGGGATTGAAAAACAAACACCAAAAAACTTGATTAATCATCAGCACATAAAGTTAAGAGGTATCACACAAGTGTGGATTTTTAACTTAAAAGTTTCCCACAAGGCAAAATCAGCTGCTACTGATTGGTGCAAGGACCACCGACCTCCTGGTGTAGATACTGGGAGCCATGGCAGGTTCTTGAGCAGAGGAGGATGGAATCTGTCAGCAGTTTTGAAGTGTCCCTCTAGCAGCTAAGAATTTAAAGGGATGAGAGGAGCGCCCACGGAGGTGCTGGGGCCCAGGTGGAGAACAATTAATTCAGAGCTGGTTGGATTCATTCATTCAACTTTACTAAGGACTTACTATGTGCCAAGCACTGTGCTGGGAACTAAGGTACAGTGGTAAGATCTATGCAGCCCCGCCCTTAGGCAGACACGTCCCCAGGCATTTACAATATGGGGTGATCAGGGTTGTGATGGAGGTGCACATAGGGTTCTAAGGGACCGAGGGAAGGCTTCCCGGAGGAGGAGAGCCATTTAAGCTGAACAACAAATAAAAAAAGATGTAGGGGAAAAAGCAACCGCAGGAAGAGCCAGGGGGAGCTATGGGTCCGCTCAGGCTGCTGTGACAAAATACCACATGCTGGGGGCCTTGAACAACAGACATGTATGTCTCACTGTTCTGGAGGCTGGAAGTCCAAGATCAAGGTACTAGTGGGTTCAGTTTCTGGCGAGGACCCCTCCTGGTGCAGATGGTTACCTTCTCACTGTGTCCTCATAGGGTAGAGAGCTCTCTGGTCTCATAAAGGCACTAACTCCATCATGAAGACGCCACCCTCATGACCTCGACTAACCTTACCTCCCGAAGGCCCCCACCTTCAGACATCACACTGGGACATAGGTATCCCACATACGGATTTGGGGGGCAACAACATTCAGTCCATAACTAGAGGAGGTCCTGAGGCAGTGGCGCGGAGCACGGCCTCCACCCCGACGGCGAGGCAGCCTTGGAGGGCAGGAGCAGGCACAGGAGGACCTCTGGTGCCCCAGTACCGTAACTGCCATGTCTTGCCTTCCTGCCAGCGAGATCGCTGCTCTCCAGGAACAGCTGCTGACCTCCGAGGCCACTGTCCACAGCCTGCAGTCTGCTGTGCACCAGAGGGACAAGCTCATCGGGCAGCTGCAGCCCCGGGCCGAGCTGCTGCAGGACATCTGCCGCCGCCGGCCACCCCTGGCTGGGCTCCTGGCCACCCTGGCTGAGGCGGAGCGCCTGGGGCCCCTGCCAGCCAGTGACCCTAGCCATCCCCTCACTGGTGGGCCCAGTCCACCTCTTGCCAACAGCACTGAGGCAGAGGGGGACAGGGACCACCTCCAGCCAGCCATGTTTGGGACCACCGTGTGAGCCCCGGAGCACAGATTCGAGAATGGAGACAGAGGGTCCCTGTGGGGACCTTTTCCCGTTGCTGGTGTCCTCAGCAGCGGGAGAGGGTCAGCAGTGTCCCAGAGGGGACCCTGTGCAGAGCCGTAATCTTTTCCAAGCACGAGAACCTGCTAGAAAGTCATAGGTTTTAAATGGGTGGCCTGCAGGCCAAATGAAGATGTTTAGCCCAGACAGGACTTTTTTTTGAAAACAAAACGTTGAATCAATCACCCTTGCTGAAAAATTGGCAACATTTACACACAAAAATCTGGATTTCTAGCTTCAGACTTGGCCTGCCTGCCTGGATCTGAGCCAAGATACCCACTTTAGGCAGAGTGTGAGTTTTAATTAGCCTCCTCGTCTCTCTTGGGGCCAGATGTCTGGCTCCCGAAACATCCGAGTTTGACACCTCTCTTTCTCTGGTGGAGGCAGATAGCATCAAGTTCCACATTATTTGGAATTTTCTCCCTTTTCCCCCGCCTTGGTTTTGCTCCTCCCAGACTAACGCTTTTTCTCACTCTTCATCCCAAGCCAGAACTGAGCTTCAAGCTTCATGCCATTTTGCATTGGTTATTTGAAAACAACTTTTAATTCTGGGTCCTTTTTTCCTGACTCCTCCTTCAACCTTTAACCCAGAAGGTTGCGTGTGGGACACGCTGGGATGCTGGCAGCCACACCGCGCGGCCCGGGAGAGCTCAGGCATCCCTTAACCTTTTCTTGATTTAACGTCCTGCCTCGGGGCCTTTACAGAGGATGTTCCCTTTGCCTTGAATGCTCTTCCTCCAGATGTCACAGGACTGATGCGTGTCACTCAGGTCTTTGCTCGAATGTCACCTCAGGCCTCTCCTGACCCCCTTATCTGAAGTCACTCCTCCCTAGTCCCAGTCATTTAAAAAAAATTTTCCTCTGTGGAACTTACTGTCAGGATGTTAGGTGCACGAGAGCAGGCTTTTTGTTGTCACCAGGACCTGGCACATCTGGAGACCCCTCTAGGAGCAGGATGGGCCTGTGGGCCCTGGAGGAAGCCAGAGGTCCCCAGCACTTGTGATGAGGCCGTCCCCCAGTCCGGCTTTTGTAGTAAACGGCTGGCCCTTTTTTATATTTCCTAGAGAATCTATTTTTTAACTCCTTATTTTTACACTGCCCTTCTTGGCCCAAGACATTCAAGGCACTTTGCTTTTTAAAATCAAACCAGGGAACCCCATGCCCTTTCCCTGTGCCCAGCTGAAGTGCCCAGCCCAGGACCATGGCAGCCGTCTCCTGGCTTCCTTCCTTACTCAGGGAATTGTCGCGCCGGCAACCGAGGGGCAGGGCCCAGTTCAGCCTGGAAAGATTGGCGCCCGTCCCCAGCCCTCAGGGCAGTGCCTCTTGTCCACCCGGTGTCCAACAGTGTCCCCCAGTGTGGTAACAATAGCCCCATTTACTCCTCTGGATGGATTGGCGGGGCGCTGTTTGTAAGAGGGAAGGCAGGCTGGGGCCTGTCTAAGCTCAAGAATAAACTTTTGATTTCTTGGTCTTGGTCCCTCCTTTCTTCTGGGTGGAGGTGCTGGAAGGAGAAGACCCATGCGACGGAAGCACCACAGCCAGCCCCTGCGTAGCTACCAGGAACTGCTTTGTGCTGCTCTCAGTCCGGGGGGCGGGGGGGCCCCGCCAGGCAGGGAGATACATGTTAGACAGCGGCTTGTGCCAGGCGCTCCGTGTACAGGACTGTGTCTAGTGTTCACAGCCACCAGTGGACACAGGCTCGTCCCATTTCACAGCTGGGAAAGTGAGGCTGAAGGGGTTGGGAGGGCCTGGGCCACTGCCAAGTTTTGGAGGCATTACTGTTGAAATTCTGATTCTCTTGAGGTGCCAAACAACTACAATCGTGGTTAGCTTTAACATTTGCTATAGGAAAGAAAATGTGCTGTGATACTCATAAAAAACAATGGAGTATCTCTCTGCCTACCCAGAGAATTTCGGACTGCAGCGAGCCATCAGGCTTTGCAGCAGAATGTCACCGTGGCTTCTCCGAGCTGACACCAGCTTCGGCCTGAATCATCGCCGGCCACTCCTAACCCATGGACCGGTTTCTGGCAGCGGCAGCGCCGCCTGCACCACGTGCTGTGTGCAAGCTCAGGCTTGGAAAAACCTCTGACGACCTCGGTGTAGGCAAGTGGGGGGCCCCCAAACGAGGCCCATTTTAAGACTGGGAAACCCAATGTCCTTTTCGATCCTGCTGTTTGGCGTCAGGCTCTCAGCTAGCAAAGATACCAAGGTCGGGACTGAAGGCCTTCTGTGACGTGGGCCTCGGTGCCTCGTGGATTGTGTCAGGGGTCGGGGCTGCTGCTCTGCTCTGTCCCGCCACGTCCTGGCTTACGGCTTGTCACATGCGAGCCCATCAAACGACGAAGGAGAAGACCCACGCGACGGAAGCACCACAGCCAGCCCCTGCGTAGCTACCAGAACTGCTTTGTCTGCGTTGGCATGGAAAGAAAGGTCTGCAGGAATCCGCTGTGTCCTGGCTTAGCGGGCACAGGTCCCAGGGCCTCCCAGTGGGTGTGGGCTGGGTCACCTCCAGCCCTTTTGAACTTAAATCCCTCAGCAACTGTGGCTGCTGTCCTGTGCCAGGGAAACCCAGAGAGAGGAGGGGTTCCGCCTCAGGTCCCACAGGAATTGGGCCTTGAGCCTCTTGGCCACAGCCTTATCTCCCCCCATCTCGGACACTGTGGTCACTGCAGGGCTGTGGCCCAGCCCTCCTCCTCGTGGCCAGGAAGGGACCCCCACCCCCATCCCGGGTCTGGGCCTGGCTCTGTCCCAGGCCTGGGCATCGCAGGGCCGGGAGTGAGTGAGCGGGACAGTGGCCGGGTGGTGGTGCCAGTGACAGAATCGCCCTGTTCCATGTGGCCCTGCCGCCTGGCACAGCCAGGGTTACAGGCGGAGCCCCTCCCAGTCTCCAGGGCCATCGTCCCTTAGCAACAGTCCTGCCAGGCGGAACACACTGCCAACACTGGACAGAGCAGGCAGGAGCCAGTGGAGTCGCTGGCTGGAGAACTCAGGACAAGCGACGACCAGGTGAGTGAGTAGGGGACACCCAGCCTGTAGCCTGGCTGGCTAAGCAGAACCCCCCGTGACCTCTCTCCCATCTAGCTGCCCAGAGTCCCAACCCAGCATGGACGCAGTGGACGCCACTGTGGAGAAGCTCCGGGCACAGTGCCTGTCCCGAGGGGCCTCGGGCATCCAGGGCCTGGCAAGGTGAGCTGCGCCCTCAGATGTTGCTGACCACTCAGCCCCAGGGACCACTGTCCAACTGTGCCCCCGTCCCGCAGGTTTTTCCGCCGCCTGGACAGGGACAGGAGCCTATCCCTGGACGCAGGGGAGCTCCAGCGAGGCCTGGCTGAGCTGGGGCTGGCGCTGGGCACGGCTGAGGCGGAGGGCGTGTGCAGGCGCTGGGACCGCGACGGCAGCGGGGCGCTGGACCTGGAGGAGTTCCTGAGGGCGCTGAGGGTGGGCCCGCTGCCCGTGGGGGCCCTGCACCCTGCTGCGTGGGGGTGCTGCCCGTGGGGGGGGCTGCCCGTGGGGGGCCCCTGCACCCCGCTGCGTGGGGTGCTGCCCGTGGGGGGCGGCTGCCCGTGGGGGGTGCTGCCCGTGGGGGGCCCCTGCACCCCGCTGCGTGGGGTGCTGCCCGTGGGGAGGGCTGCCCGTGGGGGTGCTGCCCGTGGGGGGCCCCTACACCCCGCTGCGTGGGGTGCTGCCCGTGGGGGGTGCTGCCCGTGGGGGGCCCCTTCACCCCGCTGCGTGGGGGTGCTGCCCGTGGGGGGTCCCTTCACCCCGCTGCGTGGGGGTGCTGCCCGTGGGGGGCCCCTTCACCCCGCTGCGTGGGGTGCTGCCCGTGGGGGGGGCTGCCCGTGGGGGTGCTGCCCGTGGGGGGGCCCCTGCACCCCGCTGCGTGGGGTGCTGCCCGTGGGGGGGCCCTGCACCCCGCTGCGTGGCGGTGCTGCCCGTGGGGGGTTGCCCGTGGGGGGGGCTGCCCGTTGGGGGGGGGCTGCCCGTGGGGGGTGCTGCCCGTGGGGGGCCCCTTCACCCCGCTGCGTGGCGGTGCTGCCCGTGGGGGAGCCCCTTCACCCCGCTGCGTGGGGGTGCTGGGCTCTCGTGGGCTGATGTAGCAGCACAGACACTGGACCCTTATCACTAAGAGGAGCCTGCTCAGGGGTCCCAGTCACCACTCCCCCTTCTTCAGCCTCCCATGTCCCAGGCCCGGGAGGCGGTCATTGCAGCAGCGTTCGCCAAGCTGGACCGAAGCGGGGACGGCGTGGTAACCGTGGAGGATCTCCGGGGGGTGTACAGCGGCCGCACTCACCCCAAGGTGCAGAGCGGGCAGTGGACAGAGGAGGAGGTGCTCCGCCGCTTCCTGGACAACTTCGACTCCTCCCAGGACGGGCAGGTGGGTCCCCGTGGGGCGCATCCCTCGCTCCTGCCCAGCCTCTGGTGCCCACTTAGAGCCTGTCTGCCCCCAGGTCACGCTGGCCGAATTCCAGGACTACTACAGCGGCGTGAGCGCCTCCATGGACTCGGACGAGGAGTTCGTGGCCATGATGACCAGCGCCTGGCGGCTGTGAGCTCCGCCCCAGGTCCGTACCCCAGCATCCACGAGCCAGCGCCCCTCTCACCTGGGCTTGCAGCTGGGCCGCCCTGGGGGTGGAGGCTGGAGGGGAGTGCGGGAAGATTTAGGCTGCAGAACCAGTTGGACCAGGTCTCAAGTGGGACACAGGATTCCAGGCCTCAAGAAATCCCTGTAGATGTGCCCCCTTCCCCGGAGTCCTGTTTTGCTCCAGGATCTTGGTCCCTCCCGCCAGCATCCCAACCCCATCCTTCTCTCAGCGGTCCTGGGGAAGCCAGGAGGCCCCTGGGGCGGGGGGTGGGGGTGTGTGCGTGAGCAAACGGCTTTCTGGAAAGCCAGGCTCTGCGCTTGGTGGCAGGTCTTGGAAGGCAGCCAAGTTTGGTGGCCAGTCCAGGCGTGGACTGTGGGGCTGGGGCACAGGGAAGCAGGCCGGCCAGGCTGCATGAAGAGCCTTCCCTGGGAGGCAGAGGCCATGCCTGGCCAGGCCCTCGGGCTTCCTGAGGCCCCTGGGGCACGCAGGAGACCAGGGGTTTAGTTAAAAGTTTTAATGTAGTTCCCAAATACATTTCATATGACAATCTTACATAAATGTTCCAAAACACATGGGCATTATCGGGTTTTACTTGTCACTAGTTGGCTAAGGCGTAAGCAGAGCAGTGTGACCGGATCTGCCGGGGCCTCTGGTGTCTGCTCGCGCTCGGGCCCGGGCTGCGCGGCACTGCTGCGAAGACCAGGCCTTCTCCTCCTCCCCTGCGAGGGTGAGGCTGGGCATCTCCCTGACCCCTCGAGCCCCGGCAGGTGGGGCGGCCCTTGACCCTCTCTGGGGTGGGGTGGGCACGGCGCCTGATCCTGTGCGTGCTGCGAGTTTTGGGATGACTTGTTGTCTGGAACCAGTCCCCAGCCCCCTCCAAGTCCCTGCTAAGCTCTCCCTCTGCCTCTCACGGAGGCCCCTGCCCTGGATGGTCTCGGGGGATGGTGATGTCCAGGACTGGGCAAGGAATGGCCAACAGGTTTGCACCTGCGTGCCTGATGACAGATGACCCACGTGATAGGGACAAGCAGAAGGGCAATGGGGACCCTCCTAGGTCCAGTGACCCTTTTCTAAATAAGATCTCCCCAGGTGTGGGGCCCACCCCTCAACACCCCATGACTCGGCCCTAAGAACTCCAGTTGGGGAACAAGTTGGGGGCCTGCCCCCAGTGACCCTTGGAGCACCCCCAGCCATCCAGTAAGGCCTCGGCACAGCGGCCAGGCCCACAGGGACAATGAGGACGTGGGACCTGCGCCTGCTCAACACACAGGAGTGTCTCAGCCTAAGGAAACAAAAACAAAGCCTTGGAAACGAGAAGACCTAAAAGCACGCGCCCCACGCCAGAAGGTGGGAAACGGGGGGTAAAGGTAGCAGTTAGCAGAACATCCAGCAGGCCCAGTGTTTACACTTGTGGGGACAGCCCTGGTGGCCTGGGGAGACGGCGGGAACCCACGGGGGCGGCGCCACGGGGGGCAGCGGCAGCGGTGGTCGGCGCCGTGAGGACGGCGGGGTGAAGAAACCAGGCGTCCCAGTGCCAGTGAGAAGCCGTGACAAGTCTTAATGTGCCATTTCAATTCAAAGGGGAGAGGAAAGAAATGTTCTTTTTGTTTTGCTCATCAATATGATGAGGTCTCATGTCCCAAACCACATTCAAGCAGTTCCCGAGTCTGCTTCTGAACGGGCCGTGTGGATCCGGACTGCGGCCAACCCGGCGGGGAGTGTGGTTCCCGAGCCCCGAGCCTCGACACTGTGGGGGAGGGCGGGTGGGTGGGCAGACAGACGGACGAAGCAGCAGGCTCGCGGGCAGCCGGCTCCTGGCGCTATGTGCTCCCGGCCGTCTGCCCATCCCCTTCGTCGCCAGCGCCTGTGGGAAGCAGTGGCCTCGCTGTCAGGTCCCTGACCTGGACAGCACCCCACCCACCAAGGTCAGGCCCCGATACCCAGAGGTCGCCCTTGGGCCGGAGGCGGCAGGTGAGAGGGGACCTAGGAGACCAGCCCCCTCGCAGCCCCAGGCCGGGGCCCCGGCTCACCGCCCGTGGTGCCCCCCGATGGAGCCAGGACGTCGTCGTCATCGCTGTAGTCCTCGTTGGATGGGGCCGCCCCAGGCTCGGGGGCAGGTGCCTTAGCCTCCTGCTCCTGCTCCACGCGGCTGCGCAGGGCCAAGATGCGGTGGTGCAGGGCCGCGTACAGCTGGCCCGTGTCCTTGGAACTGGCCTGGGGGAGGCAGAGGAAGGGCTGGTTCCCAGGCCTTGCGGGGAGACCACCCCTGGGTGGTGTGGCTGCTGCCCATGCCGCGATGGGATGCTATGACCTCCAGCTAGGGAACCTGGGGACCACACACCAGGGTCCGGACTCCCCAAGTGGTTCCCGGAGCCAGGAGCTGGGCCGGCCCCCAGTGGCGCCCCTGCCTCTCCCATTAGGGGGATGTGCCTGCTAGAGGCCTCTCTGCTCTTCCTCGGCCCATGCTCTCAGTGCAGGGTGCCTAGTGCCTGGCTGGGTGTGCCAAGGAGCCTCGGCATATGGTGACTTTGGGGGTGCTGCTCTGGCCTGGGGGGCCGTTCAGGCAGTCCCTGGGGCTGCTCACCGATATCAGGAAGACCTTCACGCCCTGGTCCTCAGTGTCCATGGCCGTGATGCGGATGCTCTTCTCACTGGCCTTGTCGATCTGCATCTGGGCCCACAGCTTGGTGTTGAGGATCAGCCGCAGACTGCCCTGGGTCCGCATCACTGCAACCAATGAGGCCACTCAGCCCTGGCCCCTGACCCCATCTAACAGCCAGCTGGGAGAACAGACACACCTGGCAGGAAAGCGAACCCCAAGGGCAAAACCCACGACCCTTCCATGGCCTGCTGGGCAACAGCTGCCCCCACGCCGGGGCCAGCCTGGCACCGTGCGCGTTCCCCAGCCCAGGACCCCAAGGCCACTGGCGGGGTCAGAGGCCACACAGAAGGGGGTCTTGTGGATGCCCGCAGCTCGGCGGCTCCCCTGGGGAGGGAGGTGATTAGGGGGAGCAGGAGGCAAACTATGAGGTGGGGCCCGACAGGGACACTCGTGGGCTGCACAATGGGGACAAGTGCCCTTTACGTGACGCGTGTCGCGTGAAGCCAATACCCCGACTGTCCCCCACTCACAGGCCAAGCCCCAGCCCCTGCTCTGTGGTCTTCTTAGAAAAGGGGCCAAGGCCAACCTGTGCTTTGAGCTTCCATCGAGAGAGCGAGACAGAGACAGACTGGGGGAGGCATATGGTGGAGAGAAAAACGGCAAGACCTTCCCTCTCTGGACGTGCACGTGACACCCCCGGGGCCGCCCGCAGCGGGCCCGAGGCCACGGTCAGCCTGCCTGATCTATCGGAGCCCACGCGATCCGCCCACGCCCCAACCGTGTGGACGTGGGTGGCCTCTCGCCTGCCTTCCAGCCCAGGTCTCCCCACTGGGATAGGCCTGGACAATGTCAGAAGGTGTCGCCCCAATCCAGGGCGCCAGATGGCTACAAAGAATGGAGAGGAGCTTGGGGAGGCCTGCAGGGTCCTGAACTCCAACCAACCAGATTGCCCAGAGTCCTCTGAGCTCAGTGTGCCCACCTGTGAGGTGGGAGAGAGCTCGCATGGGCCTGGAGGGAAGGCCCGTGACAAGGACCAAAGGCCCGGGGGGTGCAGGGAAAGGGTGCCTGGGACAGATCTCAGCGAGGGAGGGTGTGAAAGGCGACGAGGCCTGCTCCGCTTCTGACTGGGGCCGAGGGCGACACTGTGCACCCTCTGTCCACATACGCTTGAACATTTCCATGAGAAAAAAACGGAAGCAATCGAGGGGCTGTCCATGGGGAAAAGGGACGGTGCCCCACAGAAGGGCCCTTTCCATCTCGGTTCCAACCTCAGGGACGACTGTGAAAAGATGCAATGTGAGCGCTAGTACTGGGCCAGGAACTGCTGTTTCTGGAATGGCCAGAGGCCAATTTTACTTTGGGAAGATAAAATAAAAGTGAGTGTACATGTTTCACAGTATAAACACAGGTACATGCTGATTTTCTTCAAACGTGTACGTGCTGTACATACACATGCACCACACGTACATCCGTTTTTGTGGCCGGCATACTTCTGGGAGTGAAAGTCATATCTAGATGGCCCAAGAGCATGATTTATAATAGTCCAAAAACCTAGGAACAACTTACATGGCCATCAAGAGAGAAATGGTGACATACATTCATTGTCAACAGAATATTAATATAAAACTTGTTCCAAAAACAGTTGTGTTTCTAAGAAAAACCTGACACAGGAATATGCTCATAGTGAGTGAAAAGAGCAAGATAAAAAGTCACCCCATTTTCTTTAGCAAGAACCCACAGAACAGACAGGGACCATCAAAATGTCACGAGCAGAGATTTCTCTCTTTATAAAGAGACTACAATTGATGTTTGATTTCTGCTGTTTCCTTTCTACCAAAATTAACTGGCACTTTTATATGGTGGAGAAAAACTGGGCGCAGACTTTCCCTCTCTGGATGTGCACGCGACACCCCCAGTTCTACCTGCAGTGCGCGTACACTTAGTTCAAAAGCTGCCAAGTGCTCGTATCCATTTTCACACTTAGAAAGAGGGACGTTGCGGAAGGGCTGGCAGCTGCTGCCTCTGCGGCAGCCAGGGCGTGGGTGCTGGGGAACTTCCTGCGGGGCCCCGCTTCTCTGCTCCTTGGGTGGAGGGCCCGAGTTGGGACCTTGCCCTTCACTGCCTTGGGAACTCTGCACCCTCTGCACAGGGCCCCCTGCAGCTCACCTAGTCGGGACTGTAATGTCCCGTCGTCAGTCGACGCCATGTCGTTGAGTCTGAGCAGCCCCCGGCCTCTCTCCACCCACGACTGTGAGGTCTTGTCAAAGACAAACAGCTTACACTGGATCTGGAACACAAGGCGGCCCTCGGGGTAAGCAGGGACCCTGGCTGGGTGGTTGCCACTGTGACAGGCTCCCTGGGAGCCTCCATCTAACTCCTATGATCTAACAGGGTCAGCAAACTACGGCCGGGGGTCCACGTCTGGCCCTTCGCCAATTTCCCGTCTTACCCTTGAACTAGAATGGATTTTACACTTTTAGAGGGAAATTTAAAAAATTAAGGAAATACAAATCAAAACCCTGATGAGATACCATTTCACACCCACTAGAATGGCTGCAACCAAAAGACAGATGACAACAGGTACTGGAGAGGATGTGGAATCGGAGGCCTCACGCGTTGCTGGCGGCCACGGTGGAAAGCAGGTCCTCAAAACGCCAAACGTGAACTGACTACACGGCCCAGCAATGCCACTCCTCGGTACCCACCCAAGAGAACCGAAATCGGAGTTCGCACCAAAGCCTGTGCACGAACGTCCACAGCAGCGCGATTCAGAACAGCTGAAACGTGGAAACAGCCCAGCTGTCCACCCACACGCCGGGGTATCACCTGGCCACGGAAAGGAGCGAGCGCTGCCGCCGCTCCAAAGTGGACGGACGCTGGGCGCAGGACGCGCAGCGAGAGACGGCAGACGGCCGCCGGCGTGGGGCTCCACTGGCGCGCCACATCCAGAACGGGCGCGTCCAGGGGGACAGAGTGGCTGAGTGGGTGTCAGGGGCTGGGGGGAAGGGTGCGGGGGAGACTGGTAAGGGGCACGAAGTTTCTTTTTGGTGGACAAACATGTTTTAAATTAGTAGTGACGGTTACACGTCACTACCGAAAGAAAACCACTGAATCGTAGGCTTTAAAAGGGCAAATTTTATGACATGTGCCTTATATCTCAATAATGGTTACGTATTATTTTTAAAAAAAGAATAACCAACAGAGATTATACGTGGTCCTTTACAGAAAAAGTCTGCAAGCGTTTGTCGGTATTTCTTAACGTGGATAGATTAAAAAGCAACGTTGAGAAAAAGAAGTACCACGAAAACCTTGCACCAAAAACTCCCCTGTACTATATAAATGTGGTTTGCAGAGCCACACTAAGTGTCGAAGGATGAAAAGCAGATGAACGGGCACACGGAACTGGACGTGTTGCCCCAAGATGGGGAGAAAGATGGGGACAGTAAAGAGCAGGGCGAAGTCTGGGCTGCATCTGTGATTCTTTTCACCTAATAAAACAACGATGAGGTGCCGGAGCGACAAAATAACCACAGCTCGTAACTCTGGGTGGTAGGAGGCATTTGTTACCACCGCCTTCGAAATTCCCTGAACTGTCTCAAAACAGACCCTTCCGTTGGAAAACAACGCAATACAAGAAGTCCCTGAGCCCTGAGCTCTCAACGAAAGCCCCACCGCCAAGGTCCTACACGTGGGGACGCAGGCCCCCCGTCACCTCCGAGGGAAGTCTGAGTGCCTGGAGGGTGTGGGTCGAGCCTTCAGGGGCTGGACCCCGCGTTGCAGACGCTTTGGGTTCTGACGGCCGAGAGGCCCACCTTCACGCCGCCTCACCTGTAACACGTTGCTCTCCGCCTCCTCCCCGGTGATGACTTCCACTTTTTCCAACAAACACTTCCGTGCTGTTGCCTTGGTGTAGGCGGCTGCTGATTCGGCCAGGGACTCTGCAATGTCATTAGCTAAACAACGTTGACTATTTACTTGGTGGGGGAAGTATGTACCTAACAGGGGATAAATGGCCTAAAGGGTGCCAGCCACCCCACGCTCGGGATTTGGAGCAGACCCAGAAACACGCCAAGTGAATTCGGAATCTGCAGGCAGACCTGCCGGGAGCTGTCAGCAGCGCTCCGGATCTGCCGCTTCCCACTCAGGAGAGGAAAGACCTCCAAAAGGACACCAAAGAGAAACCCCCTCTGCCGCCTCCAGGCGTGAAGGAAGAGGGTGACAGCCGCCTCACCGCACAGTGCCACGGGCCCGGCTGGTTTTAGACGAGCACGTCTCCTTCCTGCTCACTGAAAACCAGTGCCCACGGCTTTCTGGCTGTCCCAGTGGCTGGTTCACGAGGTTATTACTGCTGTGTTGAGTTGGTCCCCACAACCCTCCCAGGCAGGGGTGTGGACGGACGTCACTTGAAAGCCCCTCCCAAGAGGCTGCAGGACAGCCACGTACCTTTCTCGGGGGTGGCCTCCTGGGACGAGGACTCGGACCCAGACTCAGCAGCTGAGTTTTCCCTGTTGGCGTCTGAACTGACCTCATTTAACTTGGGTGGGCTCTGCAGGGAAACGAAGATGCTCAGGGAGGGGTGTCTGCGCGGTCCTGGCCGGCCGACCGTTCTGCCAAGGTGGCCCTCGGCACGTCCCTGCTGGGCAGAGGGCTGCTTTCTGCCGATGGCTTCTCTTTCAAAGATTTGTGGGCCCATCCAGACCTGGCGGTCGTGACTGACAGTCCTTCTCCATGGGGCAGGTCCCAGCCAGCCCCCACCATCTCCACACACCCATTCTCAAGCACCATCTGGTGTTAAAACCTAACAGAAAAGTGTCCTCACAGGTCTGCCCTTGTGTGTCACACGTAAACTGCCCTTGCAGCGCCCAAATGGGCCCCTTCTGGCCTCACCGGGAGACATGGGCCACCACCTGATAGCACCTTGGGCCGCAGCATTTACCTCTGCGTGAGGTAGTTCTTTGACTTGCTTATTGTAACAGAAAAAGAACAGTACTGACCGCCATGTGGACTGAGACAAAGATGGAAGTAATTAGTTGGGCCCAGTACGGCTCCTTAGCCACACTCACAGCGGACCCAGAGAGCAGCGCATTGGACGGGGAAAGAAAAGAAACCCAAGCGAGGGAGCCGACAAACAATTCCAGAACCCCGTCCTGGCTGGCCAAGCTCCCCAGGACTGAGAGACGGCCCAAGGGCACCCGAGTGCCTTGGCTGTGCTGTACGGCAGTACGGGGGACACGAGGCACCCACCCCCCACCTCTGTGCGGCAGCTTCATGGTTAAGTGGGGCTGACCAGCCTTGGCAGAGGTGGCTCTGGGGGTCCCAGCAGCACCTCAGCCAGGAGGACCATGGCTTGTGACTCAAGGGATGCCTTAGGGTGGGGAGACAGGAAGCAGAATGGTGCTCATGGAAAGCGGGCAGCCTTGCCCTGGCTTTAAGCTGGTCCAAGTTGGGTCTTTCTCTTACTCGCAACCGAAAGCATCCTAATTTTATAGGAGACAGTGTGGCAGCCACACCGCTCCCTCGGACCTGGAAGAGGGGCAGGAGCTCCAAAACCCTTCCCGGCCCCAGAAGACCAGGCCCGTGGGGGCCACTCACCAGCACGCGCTCGCTCATGTTCTGGCCAAACACGAACTTGTTGCTGGGGGCGTCGGCATTGCTGGCTGAGTTCTCTAGACTGAGGAGAAGACAGGCTGTGAGCGCAGGGGTGGGAGCCGGTGACAGGAGGTCAAGCCGCTCCTGGCCCACTGGGTTCTGCTCTGGACATGAAGTCTGGGTGACAAAGGTCACTCTGGGAGCCAAAATAAACAACCCCACAGAACGTGGGTTCTGCCTCAGATGTCCACCGAAGTCCACCGTCCTGACCTCTCCATAGCTGTGCCCAGAGTGGGAAAGATGGAGAGGCTGGAGGACAACCGAGGTTCTGGACGCTTCTGCCCCATCCCCACCATCCTTCCCCGAGGAAGAACCGGGCTGGCTCCTGGCGCGGGTGCCGCCTCCTGTCCAGGCCCGAGTCAGGGCCGATGGATGGCCAGGTCCCTCTAAGGCTGAGGGTCTCCCCGCGCGCTTGGGCCCCAGGCTGACACGCACCTGGAGCTGATGTACTGGAGGAAGTAGTTGGTTGCAGGTGGCGTCTCGGAACTGGGGTGCCCGGCGTTCTCCACGTCAGCTGATTCGGCGTTCTCGCTGATTAACTGGGAACAGGCGGGGAACCCTTACACTCGGGACCGCTAAGCTCGGCCCGGCTGCACGAGCCCTCCGCCATGCCACACAGCTCCGGCACACCAATCCTATCATCGCTGTGCGCTCGGGTGTGTGTACGTGTGCGTGTGTGCACACACGCTGAGCACTGTAATCAACTCCACGACTTTTTGCTTCTAATGGTTAGGGCACAAAAATAACTCACAAACGATCACAGAGCTTTTTCAACCTTGTTTTAAAAAAAATGCAGTCAGGTTGGCATGTTGGCACGTTCCTCAATGTTTCTATGCCGGGACCACAGAACACTTACAAAGCTGGCATTCTAAGTCTGTTACGAACCTAAACAAAAGCACCATTTCGCGAGGGCTTCTTTGATGCCGACCGCCGTGCCCGTTCCCGCACATGCACGAACTAACTGCTGCCGAGAACCGAAAGGTGGGAAGGACGGACCTGGTCCCGTGAGCGGGACGTGCAGGCTCGGAGGGGCTCGGGGACCACGGCCCAGGGCTGCCCTTCACGGAGAGGCTGGGATGAGACTGAGACCTCAGATCAGAGATCACAAGAGCCTTGGACCTCCGGGAGACACTGCCCCCACCCCAAAGTCAAGGCAGCGTTCCCCTAAACCCAACCTGATGGCCTGGCCGGGCCCAGCCAGGCCCGGCCCCCGCTGAAGATGGATTTCAAGGCCCGCCCTCTGCTTGCATCCTCCTCCAGGGAGGGAGCAGCCCCTGAGGGGCTCATTATACTGGCTGAAGTCGTGCGAGATCACACCTATTTTCCATCTCTGGGGGCGTCTGTGCTTCTCCTGGACAGTGACACCACAGGAGAAGGCGGACGGCACGAGCTGCTGTTTTCTCTACGCCGATGAACTTCTGTTTCCTTACTTTACTGTTTCTCACCCTGAGCATCACTCACCCTGGGGCCAGAACGTCCTGGGCACTGCGGGGTGTTGAGCAGCATCCTTGGCTCATACTGATTTGATGCCAGGTACTGATTTGTACCTACCCCACAGTGTGACGACCACAGATGTCCCCAGACATGGCCACTGATGCTGCCTCTCAGGCCTCTAAAGGCGCTTCCCGCTAGATGAGCTGCTGGAAATGGCACAGAAGGACAGTCCCTGTGGCTGCGAAAGGCAGTGCTACCTGCTCTGATCTTCGCAGGGGGTGCAGGGTGGAGACACCTTACCACTTGCACATGCCTCCCGCCTGATTCAAAGTCCCCGGTCTGGCCCCGCCGCCCAGGAGGCGGCCGGGCAGTACCACGTGCTGTTGCTCCTATGGAAGAGAAAGCTACCTTTCTGCCGGAGCTACTTTTGGAAACTCAGGTGACGGTTCTCAGTCTGGAGTAGTGTGGCCCCGTGGGGAACAATCAGCACTATCTGGGGATGTGTGGTTGTCACAACTGGGTGTGTCCCTGGTACCCAGAGGGCGGGGGCCAGGGGTACTGCCCAGAGCCCCACGGCGTGTAGGTCGGGCCTCCCGTAACTAAGCACGATCGGGTCTGAATGCTGCTAGCGCCGACAGAAAACCCCGAAGGAAACAAAGCTCTCTCACCGGTTGCCTCCCTGTCCCCTGCCACCAGGGGCCACTGCTGAGTCCCACATTCAGGTGGCAGGCAGTAAGGGAGGTATACACAAGCAGCGGTGGCAACCACGGCCGTGGCCGAGCCGTGAGCCACGGGAGCACCCGTGAACGGCAGCGCCCCCCTCTCGCCCTCGTGCGGCAGGCTCCTGTTGTTGAACCTGCTGCATAAGGGCGGCACGTGAAGGTCGAGTCCCCAGCCCACAGCTCGCCCAGTCCCTGGGCACGTACCTTGACTCTGTCCCTCAAGTTCTGCCCAAACACGAACGCTGGCTGCGGGACTTGCTCTTTTTCCTCACAGCTGTCCTCCTCGGAAGTGTTACTAGACTCGGTTTTCTGGGGCTCCTTCTCCTAGTTAACAAAACCACCACCGAAAAGGGACACATTAGCGCTGAGCGAGCTGAACTACTTCCTGGCATGTCGTTTGCTCACGGCGTCTCCCGTGGGGAGGGTCCCTAGGCTGAGGGTCATCTGAGGAGAAGCTAGAATCAGAGTGATGCAGGCAGACCCCGGGACCGGATGAGGCAGCTGGGGACCGGGCGGGAGGACAGACGACGGCCGGGTCGCTCCTGGGTCCCCTCCGGCGCAGAGCTGCGCACCTGGCCGGCCGCCTGGGACCCCACCGTTAGTGTCCAAGCAGCACGTGCCGTGGTAACGAGTTCTAGCTCCATTTCCGCCAACGGGTTGGAAGGCAGGGGCTGAGGAGGGTTCGAAACGGAGCTGCACACGGTTGTCGTCGCCGTGTGAGCCTGAACGCACGGTGGGGGCTGGGGAGGCGGAGGGTGGAGACCCCCTGGCAGCACCTTCTCTGCCGAAGCAGACACAGATGCAGCCTGGTGCGTGGAGCCTGGGGCGTCACTGCGACTCGGACCCCACACCCGCCCCCGCCAACCGCAGAGCCGGCTCTGCGGCTCTACTGGAAACACGTGCTCTGGCCTGCATGATTCCACAGCCCCGAGGACTGCCGTTTCCAAAGAAAAACAAACGGTTTCTGGGCCGACTCCCAGTGGAAGGGGCACATGTGTGCACATCCCCAGGAGTCGCTGGGTGTGGCAACGGAGGCAGGACGTTTCTCCACGTAAACGGTTCAAGGCCCTCCCCCATGAAAGCCATTCCTCCCAGGACTCAATGGTCAGTGTGCCTGCTGGAGGAATGCCGCCCCGGGCCACGCGGCCATGCCACGCTAGACTCGGGCAGCGCAGGACCCCGCGGCAGAGCCCTGCCTGTGGCACCTTCCCTCACAGCCGTGGAGAGACCCCCTTGCACCTCGTCTGCCCTGACGCAGCTGAGCAAACCCAGGAAAGCTGACCCTGCGGGAGCGGGTGACAGTCTGCGTGCTCAGCGAAGCCCGAGGGGTCTCTCGCACACTGCGCTCCCTGCCTGGGCAGGCGCACCTCAGGTGCTGGCGCCTCATCGGAGGTCCTTCTCTGTGCGGGGCTGTCGGGCAATGTCGAGGTCGTGGCCCCTGAGCAGTCTGCTGGAACGCTGAGCCCGTTGGTGCCGCTGCTTGAGACTGTGGGGACACAAAGACAGTGGGGAAAGGGGGAGTTCAGTGCTGGGCCGCCTCTAGCCCCCGCCACTGTCTGGGCCAACAGCATACTTCCTCCTTGTTTAAGACAGGATCTGGTGTCATGCTGTAAGCCACAGATTCTTAGAAAGTGAAATCAAAACCAAAACTGAAACCACACAGAAAGGAGACTATCCTATTTCTTACTCCACAAAGAACTGTGTGAATTTGTAGTGTATTTAGTGTATCTAATTAAGAGGAAAAATAAATATTGGGGAACGGTTATGAGTTTTACAGAACAAGTTTTATGAATGACATTTTTATTTTATGCATTTTTTTCCTATAACTAGTCGAGATCACATGACGTGTACTGCTTTAAATCTGGCTTTGGCTGTTCAGCATTACAATAAAAAATGTCCCATGAAATTAAAAACTCTTCAGAAATATTAATTATTTCTTTCATGTAGGATGGTGCATTGCTTCTTGAATTACAGGGAAAGATCAAGATGAAGATACGAAAAGCTCATGAGTACTAAAAAAGTTAAGAACTAACAGAAAACCATGGTCTATATGGACGTAATGGAAACAGAGTTTGAGAGTGATATCTCTGAGTTGGGGAACAGGATGAAAACGCACCCCTTTGCGTCTCCGAGCCACAGGGCTGAGTTTCGCCCACCAACACATAGAGACGAAGCTGAACCCCTCAGGGAGGGGGGCAGCGCTGAGAAGCCGGGGTGCACAGTGTGCGCACCAGCAGTCAGGTCCAGCCTCCCGTCTTCCCTGGGCTCGCCAGGGCCGCCAAGGGCCGTTTTCCCCGCGCTCTTTATTTCCGAGTGCATTTGGCAGATATGGCCAAAGCCACCTGCTTGGCGACACAGCTGTCCCAGGCGCGACTTCAGAGATGGTCTACCCTGCCGAGCGTTGCTCACCTGTCTGTGAGAGTGCCTTTGGCTGCGGCGCTTGTAACACGGCCGGGCGAAGCACGCTCCGCTGCTGCTCCTTGGGCTTCTGGCTTGGCAGACCTGAGGATAGAGGTCGGTTTGCCTGGGGCCTTCGGCCCTTGCCAGCAGAAGCGAGCCAGCTCAGGCTCTCAGGCGCTTCCCAGACACAGTGACCCCAGGAACCCGTTTGATGCTTCTCACAGGCTAGACACTGTAGCGAAGCCTGTTTTGTTTTGTTTTTTGTTCTTCCTAAAAACCCCAAGATTTTTTTTTATAGCTAGACATGCAGAGTCCGGCTACTGTTCTTTTTATATGTGTTAAATGACGTTTCCATATAACTGATCATGTCTCTGACTTAATCTAATGAGCGCGGTAATGCTATAGGGGAGCCAAGGGACAGCTCGAGAGTCAAGCACAGACGTAAGGGGAAGCAGGGAAGCCACAGGAGACCCTCCAGACTTTAGGATGCTGCTTGGGCTACAGAAAGGAACTCAGTGCATCTTTTTAAAATGCCATATTGAGAAAATACCCCTGCCAAACACAACTCAGGCAAGAAGCACAAGAGAATGCTCCTGGCCCTGCCCGGGCACTCCTGCTGGACCCGGCAGGTCTGGACAGAACCATCACCGGGCTCCGCTCACTAGCAGCATGCCACTGGATCGAAGCCACTCCCCTAATCAGGGCGAATGCCATGGCATGCTGGGGCCAGAATGCGCTGGAGAGCGAGCCAGCCCGGACCAACTGAGTTATCACTGGGCGCAGAGCCCAGATGTCCCACTCCAAGGCATCTTAGGGCACCGGAGAGCTCACCGGTGGGAGAACCTCCCAGGTCTGACGGGCTCTCTAAAGCAGCTTCCCAGGGCTCACGTGTCAGGTGACTGAGCCTGGAGAACACCAGTGGGGTGTGCAGAGACCTGGAAGGGTGCGAGGAAGTCCCCCCGCTCCCCTCCCTCCCAAAAGTGGGCACCTACCTGCACTAGGTGCCTGGCCGTGGATTAGCGTTGGTGGCTTTAACCGGAACCCGCTGCTCTTTTCCTCTGCAAGCACAAGACAAAAGCTAAGAGCTGGCCTGCCGGAGTGGGCTGGCGAGGCTGGCAGGGCCAGGAGAGACTGTGGGCCGGGGCGGGCCCTGGCGGCTGTGGGTAAGGAGAACCAGGGCAATGTTTCCAGACAGAAACAGAAACAAAGAAGCCCCTCGACCACCAAGGCTGTGAAGCAGCCCACACGAGGAGGAGGCAGGGGGCTCTGGAAAGTGCAGACTCTGGGGCAAAGTGCTGACAGTGAAGACCCTGGGGCACTGAATGTGAGACAGAGTGGGGGTGAGCACTCCACCAAGGAGCCCTTCCCGGAGGGTGGGCGCAAGGCTGGCCGGCCCCTGGGCCACCTCATCCAAAGGCCTGCCGGGAGCTTGGACGCCGTGCTGCACTCGCAGGCCATGCAGTATGTCAGGGGGCCACCGCGTAAAGGTCCCCGGGACTCAGCTCCCTTTCCTAGACAACTTGTCCAGGATGCGTCTATGATCAGGAAGAGCCTCCGTACCACTAGCAGATGTCTGGGAAATGAGACATGTTTTCTGTGGCGAGATCAAGGGTGGAAGACCGCAGGCTCGCTCTCTCTCCAGATGTGACCGGAGAGCTTTGCCTCATCACTTAATGAGAGTACCGGAAGGCCCGGGAGGAGGAAGCAGAGCTGTTTGCCCCGTCCACACGTGAAGAGGCGAGGCCTCCCCGGCTGACAAATACGGGGGCTCCTGGGACATTTGAAACTTGGTTTCAGCTCAGCCACTGGTCCACACAGCTCCCTTAATCTGTACATCTTGGTGACTGTCCATCTCAGAAGGGGGTGGCGGTGGGGGTGGGGAGGATGGTCTAACGCCATCCTTGGTGGGAAGGATCAGTATAAAAAGCCTTGCGACTCTAACAGGCCAGGTCTGTCCCCGGGAAAGCACGGGGACGGCAGAATTTTGGGCTCTCGGGGACAGCCTTGCTTTTGTGCTAAGGTCCAATCTACTGGAAAAAACCCTCATCAGGTTGCAGGGAATAAGATCACTACACAAAAATCAGTTGTGTGTTTCTACACTCTAGAAACGAACGACTCAAAAGTGAAGTCAAGAAAAAAACTCCATTTACGACAGCACAAATGAGAATAACATACCTGGGATAAATTTAACAAATGAAGACTATAAAATGTTTTTGGAAAAATCTAAAGACTTAAATGGAAATATACCTCAAAGGGTCACATAGTGTGTAAGATTTCATCTATATGAAATGCACATCCAGAGACAGAAAGCGAATCTGTGGTTGCGAGGGCCTGGGACCGACGGAACGGAGGGTGACAGCCAGAGGGCACAGGGTTTCTTTTTGGGTTGATGAAAACGCTGTAAAGTTAATTACGGTAATAGTTGTGTAACTGCCTAGATATAATAAAACTCAACCAGTTGTTCACTGAAATGACAACACAAATGCTTTGTCAGACCAAACTTTCAGGCAGGAAACAAAATCAAATCACATTTCTGGATGAACAGGAGGCCCCTCCCTGCTGTCTCCACGTTGGTGAGCCAAACTGCTGTCCTTGGGCAAAAACAGGATGACAGAAAGTCTCACTGCTGGTCAGTGAAAACGGGCTGAGCCTGCGAGGCGCCTGCACGCCACGTTAGAGGGCTGGTGCCTCCCCCACCTGCGGCTGGCGCACAGGCACTGCACCTGGGGGCAGCCGACAGCCCGGGCGCAGGGCACATGCCCCGCCAGGCGCTCCTTTTTAGAAGGAAAGTACTGGACTACATTGCCAAAGCTCGAGGTTATTCAGAAGATGACTGGCATTTAACATTTAAGAAACGGAGATGAAATTCACCATTTAGGTAATTTTTGAAAGCCCCTAGAGCTGGCTCTGCAATGCTCGCACTGTGGCTACAGATTGATGTCCACCCTGTGCTCTGTGCAGAGGCAACGCTAACAGCTAGGACCCCTGGGGCTGGCCGAGGCTGACCAGGTGGCAGCAGGCCCAGATAACCGTGGCCACTGCCCAAGCCCCAGCACTGGGCCCGGTGCCAGGCCCACCCCAGATGCACTGGAAATCCACACTGAATTTTGCAGTGAGTGGATGGCCAGACAGACAGGCAGCGGGGACTCAGAACAGAAGGGGCCTAAAGCAGTAGGGAGGTGTGATCACAGGGCAGTCGAACCCTGGAGGACCCTGTTACAGGCCCCATTTTTACTAAAACAAATGTGGTTTCTTCTCACGGCTGCCAGAAACTCACTTTTCCTGCAATATGGTCAGGGTAGAGCCCCCCTCTCCCGTCCCCCGGCCAGGGTCACCAGGGTACACAAGTGGCTACACTGGTGTGTTCTTGAGGGCGCATGCACACCCCTGTGAGCTTGCTGCGGGAGAGGCCATTCCCTCTGGGGCAGCGCCTACCCTCTTTTGAATCATGTCTGAAGCAAGCAAGCGCCTCTGAGAGTGCATCCTCCCCGGCCTCAGAGAGAGTCCGAGATGTCTGAGGAAGCAATGCTCACGCCCAGGGACTCCAGATTTAACCAGGAAATTGTATCCGACTTTACCCTGACGTATACTAGAGGCAGAAAGGAATCCAAGAGGAGGTGGCCTGGTGGGGGCTGGGGACTGGGCAAGGCTGGGGCTAGGGGAGGGTGGGAAGGGGGCTCGGCCGCCCACGGGGGGCGGGGTGGGGGTGCTGGTGGAGTGATGACTGAGTGCCCTGAGCACAAAGGGAGCCAGGTTTCCTACAGTTAGAAAAGAGAGGCAGAAATTCGAAGGGGAAGGTCAAGATGAACCCTGTTGGTGCTGAACTAGCAGTACCTACGTGAACCTGAGGTTACCCACATCTGCAGAGAGAGATACAGAAATACATGGAAATGTAAGCATGTGTCTGCATACAAATATATGTGTATCTGTTTCTGGCTGTGTGTGTGTGTGTTCCCAGCTCTGGGCACTGAGAGGGCCTGGGAGCAGTGACAGCCCAATGGCAGTGAGCAGATCTGGGTTTCTCGAGACCATTCTCCACTAAGAAGAACCAGAACCCCTTTGAGAAAAGGGGAGAGAAGATGCTGAGCCTGGACTCTCGTTATGATAGAAAGTAAAGAAAGTGCTTAAAAGAATGACAGGGACTTGCCGAAAGGACTCTGGCTTGACGGGGCCCATTAGCCAAGTCTGGGCCGATGACAATAAACCAATGAGTAAAACGAGACGTGAATATTAAAATAAGTACTAATAACAACAGATTATAACTAAATACAGGAATCTTTAAGTCCATATTGATATAAATGACTAAGTGGGACGGAGAGAGCTTTCCTTACAGTAGAATGCCAGTCAGTGGATACAGGAGCAGAGACAGGGCAGAATACATCCATCCAGCCGTCATCACAGTAATGAGTAATTCAAGCAAGAAAATACCAGTGGACGCTAACACGGGAGGGCGCAGTGAGAGGAGGAATGACATGTCGTCGTGTCTCAAAGTATCTCTCCAGAAAATATTAATCACAAAAGGGAAGAATTGACTTCACAGTGGAGAAACCAGGCAGGTCCACCCCAAATGACAGATCAGTTAACCCTGCCCGCACAGCACACACTGGGCACCCCTTGGGAAGCGCACAGCTGCACCTGGGTGGTCCAGCCCCAATGCACAGCCTGGGTGGGAGGAGGCACCAGGGAATGCTGGACATACCCTCATCACAGGACTTCTCCAAAATAACTGGCCTGTAATTTTCAAGGTCATAGAAGTCAAGCTAAAACTGAAGATAGAAAGAGACATGGGATATGTGGCTTGGACCTGGTGACTTTGCTCTGAAGGACGTCATTGGGACAATCGGGGAAAACTGCAAGGGGCCCCTAGGCACAGGGACAGAGAAGTGCTTCATAAAAATTTTCTGTAAGTTTTAAGATTTTCTTTCAAAATTAAAGCTAAAAAATAAGACAGGGTGGCAGGCAAGGATATGAGGTTTACTCTGCAGAGCCGATGTGCAAGTCTAAAACGGCTGCATGCTGCACTGGGGATCGGGGACCACAGAGTGGGCTGTATCAGGGCCTCTGGGGCAGGACCAGACTGCCTTGTTCTCAAGGCTACCCTGCTCGCGATGCTGCTGGATAAAGGTTTTGGGGGCAGACAGAGGGGAGTGAGGCCTCTGCTCGCAGACCTCAGAGGTGATCATGAGACTCATAATGGAACTCAACGGCATAAAGAGGTCAAGACATGAGGCTTTGGTGACTTATCCCTAGGCCAGAACAGGCTCACCATACATGACTTGCTAAAGCCAACGCCCAGGTACAAGCGAAGATCTTCCGAACCGGGGAGGGGGTCAGGGCCAAATGGTTTGCTTTTAGAGTCAGAATGAGTTCAACTGTTTGAAAGGGTGCTGTCACATCAATCCTCAAAGTTACAAAAACCTGCCTGTTCCCTTGACACCGCCCTCATGCCAGAGAATGACTTATCTCGTAACGCCTTTGAAGTCAGCAATGAATTTATATAAGGCAGGTTGGGTTACAGAATTTGGTGGTTAAACTTGCTCATTAAATCTTTATGAGGAGAAACTTTCAGGAAATATTGGAGTTGGTTCTCCCGCGAAAGACCAAAAAAGGCAACCCCGTATTCTTCAGAGGGGAGTGAGCTGTGTTCCTCCAGGTTTTAAAGCTATGATTAAGTATATTTACCTCAACACATCTAAGCAATACTAATTAATGTGAAGATTTAACACACAGAAAAGAGGTCTGGAGAATTATGTTTCACATTAGTTACTTCTGAGATGGCAGAGAGTAGTAAAGGAGCAGGCAGACTCTTTAAGTCTATGTGTTTCTAATCTGCCTTTTAAAAGCATGGATGTATTACTTGTGTAAAATTTTGAAAAATGAGTAATATATCTCTCTCTTTCCTTCTTTCTGTTCTTCCTTTCCCTTTTACCCCTACCAAAAAAGATGTAAAACTCTTTGTAACTAGGCCTTGCTTACTTACAGAAGCAGAAATATGAAGTGTGTCTCACACCAAATTCCAAATGCACAAACTGAAATGTTGGGAACACATTTGGGAACAGAAAAAGAATCCCGATTTCCAACTGCCCACTCCTGTTAAGATGTTATTTTACAATATCAACTGTTTTTCATCCCAGGAAAACCCCCAGTGACTGGCTGTGAAAGGCAAAGGGAAGTGAGTTCTCACCTGGTTCTGAGTCAGAATTGCCTGCAGATGGCTCGCAGAAGGTTGATGGCATAAAAACATTGTTTTTTGATACTGTCAGCAGGAGGTGCAGACAGGGGAGGGAACAAGAGGAAAAACAGAGTGAGTCAGTGGGCAGATGTGCCACCTCTCCCCCGAGGGCTCGCTCCCCAAGCCCCACCGTGGAGCGGGAGGTGGGGTCAGCACTGTGACCGAGGCCTTTGGACACTCGGGACTGTCTGCAGCAAGACGGGGGCTCTCCAGCCGGGACCTGGAGTCTAGCACTTGATTCTGGTCTGCTGTGGCCCCCTGTGGGGGTGGCCAGGAGGTAAGCGGAACGCGCTAGATGTTCCGAGTCGTACCTGGGGCCAAGCCTCAGTCATGGCTCCTTGTCACCAGTTGGGGCTCGAAAAGTTGGCTGTACCCCATCCTGTCACCTGTTTCGGATCTTACTGCCACCGCCCGCACATCTGCTTCCCCTGACAACTGGGAGCTGAGAATTCCTAGACCAACGCACCAGAGGAGGGGGACTGTCTGGGGGCCGCAGCACAAATCACCTGGTCTTGTCTCTGCTGCACCTTCTGGATGCAGAGAGTGGGGTTTAGCAGCAGGCCGTAAATGGAAGAAACACAATCACAGCCAGGGAGCGGGAGCCCCCTCATTTCGTAGGAACACCTCTGTAACGAGCCGTAGCGACTCTTAAAAAGGAACATCCACTGCAGCCTGGACTGCAGACTGTCCAGATGGCGCCTGGTCAGCGAGTGACAGTGTGCCCATGCACGGGGGTCTTAGGCAGTTGTGAAAAAGGAAGTGGCAACATCCAAGAAAAAGCATCAAGGCAAACAGGTAGCAAATCAAGTGTGTTACAGCGACAACCCTGAAAGGGCGCTCACTTTCTGCACCACCGTTTCTGTAAAGTGTGCGTTACTTCTGTAAGCAGAAACGAACCTTCCGAGAGTGACCGTTTCCCCTTAAAGTGGTATCCTTAAGGTTCGCGGTTGTAGAATGCTTCACATAAACTCCCCAGAATGGACTTTAACTTGGGTAGCCGGAGATCCTCTCCCAGTACGTGTGCGCCTCTAAGTCAGGGCCATGGAGGCCAAGAGAGGGAACGCGGGACAGCGCCGGGGGGACCGAGCCCAGGAGACAGGGACGAGGGGAGCAGCTTGCGGCAACGTTCAGCCTCCGACGTGCAGGGGTGTCCACAGGCTCGCGAAGCATCCGCTAAGTCGCCCTAGTGCCGCTCCACCCTGGAGCCTGTCCCTCTCCTGCACCAACCTTCGAACAAGCCCTGCCGGGCTACTGGCCTTCGTGTGCGTGCTCAGACCATGCCCCGTCCAGCTGCCTCTGCAGGGCCCCAGCCTGGCCCACCCTTCAAGGCTCCACCGAGCCCCCTCCTCTGGGAACTCATGGCATTCCACGACCAAAGTGTCTGCTGAAGCCACTCGGCTCACTATGCTCCGTGTGCGTGCGGCACACGCGCATGCGATTCGCAGCTGGACCAAGCTGTCGGTGCGTGGCACGGGGTCACTTCCCGCACCTTCAGTCTGTGGACACGGCCAGCAGCCTCTGAAAGGTGGACATGTAATTAGTGGTCAGGGCCTCTCAGAGTGCCGACAGTCCTCACTGTCCATTTCAGAGGGGTCATTTTTCTTGGGCACCTTCCTTATCAGTCCACTAGGTCACACACCTCTGTAAGTGTCACTGATCCCAGGCTGGGGCACCTGGTGCTGCATCCCGGGCAAGCTCTAATCTTACTGTGACAGAGACCAAGTCGCACTGATTCTAACTGGATCTGGGCAGGAGACGGACGACGGCGTGAGACGCTGGAAGGGAATGGCGGGCTTACGAACACGGATGCGTTTACCATTCAATAAAAGTCTGCGACTGTTACCTGGCTGCGCAGGCGGGAACTGGGTTAAAGAGGACGTCCTCTCGCGCTTGGCAGGAGGGCAGTAGCTCCCGTCTTCTCGGTCAGAATCTACGGAAAGCAACGGAGGAGGAGGGGAAATCAGGGTGCTTCCGGTCTTACAGTCGAAGACGGCGAGACGATTTAGAGGTTTCCTCACCTTCTCCACCTTCGGGGCTGGAGCCTCCCGCTGACCTCTGAAACGAGAGCACAGTTCAGGGTGGAAGAGGGGGGCCAGGCTGCCCTCTCGCCTACCAGTGTGAGTTCCATGACGGACGGTCCCGAAAACCGGCGCTGAGGGCGAACTCCCCGAGCTCGGCCACCCACCTGTCACAGACTTTCAGCCTAACACTCAAAACCTCCCCTGTGAACCTTGTGCACCTGGCTGAGCTGGCCACATGCCAGGGAGCCCACTGAATGACAGAGCGCACACACGGCACAAGGATCAGTTCGTCTTTCCACGGGTTACAGCTACCTGGCGTACCACCCCGCAATTCCAACACAGTGAAGCTATCTGGCCAAAACTCGTTTTGCTGAGAGCTGGAAAGTGACCCTCTCTCCACTCTGATGGGCAGCGGAACTGTTTACAATGGTCACGCAACAGAGGATCATGGTGGTCTCCATGCCTTGCCCTGGCACATCCCACGGGGCGGAAGGAACCGTTTCAAGGTACACTGTTGTTTCCAGGGCAACTTAGAGCCCTGATGCCGTGGACCAGTCTGCTGCAAAGCGCTGGGAACAGGACTGTCAAGTGCAAGTTTAGCAGAGTACAGAACCACGGAATGTATGCCCGCCGGGAAGGAAGGTGGCTGGAGACTCCGTAACAACCTTTAGTTTCAGAATGTGAACAAGCAGCGATTAAGATGTCTTAAAATGAGTCCCCTCCCAATCCGGGACAACACACGACCCGCACGTCCACCCCTTCTCAGGGAACTGTGCTTCTTGAGAACTCAGCAGCCAAAAGCAACCAAGGAGGGTGGACACCTCTCCTCCTGGGGCACTGTTTAAGGGCCAGCAGAGGAGCCACCTTTCCAGAAAAGCCCCTAGGGCTCAAGTTCAGCTAACTGATGACCAGCTGTCTGGGGGAGCTATGAGGAATGAACCCAGACAGCGCACGTGAAGCTGCTCCGTGCGCCCAAATGGCGTGGAGCAGGAACCAGCTCACTGCTGACAAGGGAGCCTGGGGGACCTCCTAAGCCGGGCAGCTGGACTCTGGTGACCTGGCACCCTCTCTCCGTCCTGAAGTTGGGGACCTCAGACTCTGCCCTGGTGAGAAACTCCTAAAGCCAGGCGCAGCACACTTTTTCATAAAGGTCCAGAAAGTACTTTCAGCTTTGCGAGCCGCGTTATATATTGTTTTTGTTTTTACAGTCTTTTAAAAATGTAAACGCCACCTCAGGTTGCAGTGGTGTTTGGATCCAGTGTGTGTGGATCCGTTTCCTGTAGGATGGTGAGAGCCTGGACAGTGAGCAAAGGGTCCTAAGCTGGACGCCCTTTCTGTGTGAGCTGCTGAGTTGGGTTTGAGTTAGAAAAGCCAGCTTGGGCTTCCTGTTCCAAGTCGGTGTCCTAAGAGCTCCCTGAAGTGTCTGTGAAGGGGAGAATGACATTGCCCCCAAGTGTGACCTGGGGGACTGGGAGGCTCAGAGAGGACCATCCATCCAAGTGCTTGGAGAATACAAACCCTTGTGATAACGGGTTCAGCGGTCTCCGGGGCAGCTGTGAACTAACCACGGGGACCGCAGGGAGCAGGAACTGCTCGACATCCCCTTGAAGGCTTGTAGACCCAGGCAGTTTCCCCCAGCTCTGCCACTGCCCAAACAGGAAACCCTGGCAGAGCAGCTCCTTCGGACAATGGGGCGCTGACACGTCCCCTACAGGGGGCTGGTGAGAGGTCGACAGGATAAGTAGGTGATGCCTGCTCAGCCCAGCACCTGGCCTTGTAACCGTCCCGTTTGTGGCCACGCACACCTGGCCGTGGCCGCCCTCTCCCAGCAGGCTCGGTTCTGCTGGACCTTACACTCTCGGGCGGGGCTTCAGAGCTCAAAGCTTAGGCCTGAACTGGAGAGCTGGATGCGGAGCAATGTCCTGGGGGCAGATGGGAGTTGAGGGGCCAGGTCTGGGGACCCTCAGAGGGGATAAGAGGAAGGTCCCGCACGCAGGACTTAGCACGAGGGCCGAGATGCACTCCCACAGAGCCATGATTCTGCAGGCTGGGGTCCAGCATGACATCTGGTAGTGGAGCTGTCACGGGCACATCAGGCCTTCTGTAGGGAAGATGCCCTTCCCTGGGTAGCATTACAAAGGCGCAGGCTCCAGCCTCCCTCCAACTCCTTCGCAGTGGGCCCAGCCCATCCCCGGCCCACCTCTGTCCCTTTCCTCAAGTCCTGTGGCTCTGCAGGTCCTGTGGGATCTGCCACTTCCTGGACTGACTCTGGGACCTGGAAACGACTGCCCTCTCTGGACTCACCCACCGACGCCCTCCTTCCCCCTGACATCCCGTGTGAGAACAAAGCCCTCGGTCCTCCGGCATCCCCACCCTCTCACTCCGACCATGGCAGGGTCCCCACCGGCCTCCAAGTTCCCGGGGGACTGGCCTGCGGCCCCACACAGCAGGAGCCTGCTTGGCATCAGCTCAGTAAGGGGCCGTGGAGCAGCCGTGGAAGCCCGTGTCCCCCAGGCTGCGGCAGAGCAATGGCCCACGTCCCGGCCGGCAGCCCAAGTTTCCTTGTGCTTCCTCAGCTGCCGCAGAGGCCACCCTGCCCAGCTTTCCTCGGCCCTGCTGGCCGCCCCGTTCATTTCCGTGTGTGACTCTTCCAGGGCTCCTTCTGCAATAGGTTTCTAATTGCATGCCACTGCGGTCGGAGAAGACTGTATGACTTCAATCCTTTGAGGTTTGCTGAGACTGGGTCTGCGGCCTAGCAAGCGGTCCACCCTGGAGAACGTCCCGCGTGTCCGTGAGGGGAGCGTCTACTCTGCGGCTGCGGGGTGGGGCGCTCTGCAGACACGCCGGGGTGGCCTGGGTTTGTGCTGTTCGAGTCGATGTCCCCATCCATCCGTCTGGGTGTCCTACCGACAACCGAAAGTGTGGCACTGAGGTCTCTGGCTGCTCTGACTGAACCGTCTGCGTCTCCCTTCGGTTCTGCCAGTTTTCGCTTCATGTATTTTGGGGCTCTCTTACCCACACCTAACTTCCTCACCCCTGCTAGTGACACCCCGAAACCTCAGGCACTTGGATCACCTTAAGAACCTGGTGGGCATGGACCCTCTCCCCAGACCAGGAGACGGGGCCTCTGGCCTTCGCCCCTCTCAGGGTCCGGGACGCGAAGCAGGACGAAGCAGGACGAAGCAGGACGAAGCAGGACGCCGGTGCGCCCCGCGCCAGCCGTCCCTGCTGTCGCACTCCGGCCCGCCTCCTTCGTGTTTCCCGTGCACGGCGCCCTGTTCCCGCCTCAGCGTTCCCTCTCCGTGCGCTGGTCCCAGGGCCTAGAAAGCTTCCCCTGCAGGTCCACTTCGCGGGCCCCTCGCCCTCCTCCAGGGCGAAGCAGTGCCCCTGCCTACCTCGCCGCCGAGCAGGGGCAGCTCTCCGCCCCCGGCCTCCCTCGGGCCTCTGCATCGCTTCGTGTGTCACGGTGCGAAATGATCTAACGGGCCTGTCGAGTGCCCCCCCCCCCCCGCTGCGAGGCCCCGCCCTGTCTGTCCTGCTCACCGCTCACTACGCGACACCCCGGACACGGTGCACAAAAGAAGCCTGACAAGTCCTGGAGCCCAAGTCTTCCACTGTGACCCCTTTGGTGTCCTGGAGAAGAAAGGCTGCCTGGCCAGGAAAGATTCAGACGCTCCTAGACCCCAGGCCCCAGGAGACCCTCAAATCTTCGCCCTCGGTCTCTTCTAAAAACAATCCCACAGGCATGTGGAAGGCCTCTTAGTCCTGGAAAAGCTAGGAGGCCAGGGTTTCGGAAGGATGACACAGGAAGACTGTCTCGCTCAGAGAACCTTCCAGAAACTGTTAGACCCTCATGCTGCGTCTGACACGACTGACTCCGAGCCATGAGTAAAATGACGCTGACAACTCTCTTAAAAAAAAACTAGTGTAAGCAAGCAGGAAGACAGAACGTGAGGCGAGGTCATTTCTATGTGCCTTTGGATGTGCTGACTTCTAGAAATCCTCAACGGATGCCCAGGTGAGGTGCGGTCTGCCTCCTACACCCTGCTGGAGAAGGGCTGAGTTTGCTGTTCAGCTGCCTCGTGCTGTCGTCCCCCCAAACAGGAAAAGGTCTGGGGCGCAGCGAGGGGCTCCTTCCATTCTTGAAGGGGCTCCTTCAAGCCCTACTGCCCCAACCCATACAAGGCCAAGGCCGGCTCCACCAACACTTTCCTTGGATATAGTAGGTTGGTGGCCAGGCCCTCTGCCGCGTCAAAGCTGTCTGGGGGCTAAGGGAGCTGCTACTCAGGGGTCAGTCTAGAACAATGCCTGGGACTTCAACTCCTCAGACCCAAGGGGTCGTCTCCATGAGGCCTTGTGGAAGGAAGGGTCTACACACAGGCTTTCGGGACCTGTGCTTCCCAGGGGGTGGGGGATGGGAGGAGGAGCGAGGACAAAAGCCGAGTGCAGAAGCCCTATTTCCTCCTCTGCCTCTTCCCATACCAGAATGCACCTCTATGAGGACAACAGCTGGGCGACGCGGAGGTCAGCACCCATTTGAGACTCAATGAAAAAAGTCTCCCCAACTAACCCTTTGAAAAAGAACAAAGATAACCTTTCCACTGGTTTCTCTGGCATCGGGATGGTGTGAACAAATGAAGCAGGTTCATAAAAGACGAAGTCTTCCTAGCTCCGTGCGTGTGCGTGTGCGTGTGCGTGTGCCTGTGCGTGCGCGCCCGCTGCAGCCTGGGAAGCAGGCCGGCCTGCTAGAATGGAAGGAGCCCCTCGCTGCGTGTGTCGGGGCAGCCGGGCAGGGGCAGGCGGCAGCCGTCCTCGCCCCGGAGAAGACGCTGGACTGACTCCCAGGGGAAGCGGCTCGCTCTGGGAGGCGTGTCAGTCCCTGTCGCCGAGTACGAAATTGGAGGTGATGTCTACCCAGGATGGGACTGCAGGGGTGGGAAACGTCTGTTCTTCGTATAAGGGATGAAATGGTGAAAATTGTGATTGCTACATTTATTAAGGACGTCTTCCTCCAAAAGAAACACTTAGCTCTTGTAAGGCTGCCTAGTGTGGCCTCGAGGGGGATAAAGGTGTCCGTCCGGGGAAGAGGACAGAATGGGAGATGGTCTCAGAAGCTGACACCGACAGACACACAGGCAGTATGCAGGAGCGAAGGCTGCTGCCTTCCCAACCTCCTGGAAAAGATCAGAACGCGAGACCGAGTCACGTAAGTTCCTTCCAAGACACATGGGACGGCACTGGGCCTGCCTTGGCCTCGGCGACTCCAGTCTGCACCGACCAGTTACAGTCCGGCCGGCTGCGAGCTGAAAAATCAATCAAGAGCGGGGCCTGCGGACGCGTCCTTGTTTTCACATAGACTGCGGGCCAATATGATGCCGTTTATCCTGTGACTGAGGCAACTGGCTCAGAGATTCTCACCAAAGAGGCAGACACTGAGAGAAGAACAGCAGAGGTGGCCCCCAAAGACGTGAAGCTGGGCGGGGGTGGATGAGGGTCAGAGCCCGTCAGGAGCTGGGGGACGAGGGAAGCTGTCCAGCCAGGGGGCTTGTTCCAGAATCTTTCTAAGCTTCCTGGTGGGTCTCATAAACAGATTTTAGGCTTGTCAGCGCCCTGGCTCGGACCTGCAGTCCAGCAGACTTCAGCCAGGCTCAGGGTAAGCACAAAGCTGCTCGCTTTCTCTGGATCGGAGAACTAAATCTGAATGTGGTTTGGTCTTCTGCAAACTGCTTTCTGAAAGCCAGAAAGTCTGATATATAGAGACTTTTTCCTGTTACTGAGTCTTCCATGGCCAGAGTGCTGATGAGACTGAAAGATGATCAGGGCCCTTTATAAGAAATGATTCAGTGAGCCACTATTTATTATGAGGAGCTGGCGCTTACAATCCCCCGAGGGATCAGAACGCGGCAGAGAAGAGACTGGACGTGATGGATGAGACCTGCTGAGTTACTTGTGGGCGGTTTCCTGAACTCCAGTGTCATACAGAACAAGATCCAAGTCTGTTCTGATGCAAAAGCAATGAGTTAACCAAGGAAAAATCTCAGGCTGAGAAGCTGGGTTTGGGTTCTGTTCGCCTTGATTTATGCCCTAATTGACCTAAAAACCAAAGTGTACTTTGCCTTGAACATGCCCAATCAGTAGAGAAAGCCAACTACTGATGGGAGCCATTAGCGACCAGCCAGGGTTTTCTCTGCTGAAAGCCCCATGGAGTGAGCCCTGGGTGAGCCCTTAGAACTGTCCCCAACTGATGTGACAGTGGTGCTTGCTGGGACTTGTGACGGAACTGGGCATTCCTATGGTTACAAATGCTGAAATGAAACATTTCATGTGCGTACATCACATGTATGGCCTGGACCACTGTGCTGTTACATTCATAAACTGCTCCTCCTGGCTCTTTCTCACAGTGACTTCATACCCCACCTCAGGTTCCCTGCCAGAACACTTGACCTTGCATCTGCCAGTCTTGGGACTGACTGAATTTCTCAGGATTAGAGCCTCCAACCCAAAGTCCACAAGAACGGAGAGGCTGGGCCTCTGAGATCAACATCTGGACTGCTTGCAGGTGGAAAGTGAGAGCCCCCAGGGCACTTCCTGCACACACCTCTTGTGAGGTGGGGACCCACCAGTCTCACCAAGCGGGCATCAGAAGTAAGAGGGCCCCAAAATAGCCGGGTGCCTCTGGCAGAGTAGGTGCTGTGCCACAAGCTGAGATCTAGCTGTCTCAGCTAAACACCCTCCCCTTCCCCAACTGGAGATGCCTCTGTAAGTTGTTTTCAAACCAGGCGCAGCAGCAGGCCACAATACCTCTCAGACAGATCCGCATGACGGTCACCTCTTCTCAAGGCACTGAGAACACCTCTTCCCACGTGCGTGAAGGCTGAATGCACAATAACTCACAACGCCTGACTCACGAGAAGGTTCCAGGAGCTGCTCTGCCCCAACCAAAACAGTGATCACCTCCTAATTCCTGCCATGTCGGCTCTCACGTGAGGGCTGTGATGGCAGAACACTCCAGAATATGTGCCTCCTGGCTGGACTCTTTATTGAGCTTCTGAATACACTACCTTACCCCAAACACACTTCTACGCCAGGAAAAACTGTCCCCATCCACTCCCATGGTAAAGACGTTCTCCACTGCACACTGATTCCTCCCGTGTTAAACCGTGACGCCGACCTCATCTCGGCTGAACACGACCTCCTCCTTGTATCCCAGGGTTTGGTGGCTCTAAGTGAATGTTAATGGCTTTCTGAAGAACACAGGGTACTGGTGACATGACACAAGGAATCACTAAAGATCTGTGATTGTGATGCCCTGGAAGGCTGCCCCGTATTCTACACGGCAGAGTGGGGTCCTCTGTTTTCTCGTAAAGAGTCATTTTTCCCTGTCATGAGGATGGGGGACCCTGTCACGAGGTACATAGAGGATGGAGTTTTCAATCCTGAATGTACGATGATGTTTACCTTTCCCAATCTATCAAACTCCAAACACTCAGGACACTCCTCGTCCTCGGAAGTTCACAATCTTCTCTACCTATCGTCTTCAAAAGCCTTCTTAACACAAAGAGAAAGGGCTCAGGGGTTCCCTCTGGAGTCAAAGAAGAGTCTTCTCTTCCTCTTGCTTTGACTGAAGACAAGCAGTTCACAGCCTAACCACAGTCCAGACACAACAGGCTTGCAAAGCAATTGGCTGGCGTTGGACACCTTCTCTTCCTACAGATCAAGGAAGTCAGAGCTCCTTGTTTTTCTAAGACAATGAACTTGAAGGCTCAGATTCGGGGAGGGAAGAAAGAAAAAACAGAAGACGGAAAAAGAGGTCGAATTTGATTTGGAAGGTCCTACCCATTCCTCAATTCCTCTCTGACCACTGTGTCTCTTTCAGGAAACAAGATTAGCTTCTTGCATCGGGAAATATTCCCTCAGCTGGAGAAGTCTCGATGTAAAAGGGGCCCTAATCTTCCCTGACTTTTTTGGCAGCAGGAATGCTAAAGAGATCTTGGTCTCCTTTTCAGTTATCATCAGCTGCTCATGACCTCGGGTCCGGGTCTGAGGGACCCAGAGGGAAAGGGGCTGGTCTGGGCTGGGACTCCCGGCCTGGAATGCTGGGTGGAGGCGGACTTACCCCTGCCAGTTCTTGCGGAAAAGGAGGAAGCTGGGCTTCAGAAGTGCTGGCTGAAGCGCTAGCAGGGGCAGGAGGCTCTAGGGCATGCTCACCAGCTGACTCGGGGTGACCTGTGCCATGGTGGGGGGCCTCAGCCTCCCCCTGAGGTTCCTCTCCCGAATCCGACAAGTCTTTTTGCTCTGCAGAGGACTGGGAGCAAAAAAGACAGTTTTCCTTCAATGTAAATAAAGGCTGAAACACGGGGCAGGGGACGGGGGCGGGGCTGAAGGGCTAGTGAGGGGTCAGCCTTCAGCAGCTCCTGCCCGGGAGGATGGGCCAAGGAGACCTGCGCAAGGGAATGAACGTGGACTCGCTGCTGTTCGGTTCTGCAGGGGGCTCTGAGGTGTGCCGGAAGTCTGGACCTTCGTTTTCAAAACTACAAAGCAGCCTGGCATGGAGCTTAGGGGCCGCTGAGTGAGAAAAAATCACTCCTGGTGGCCGAAGGGGCACAGTGCCTCGATCAGGGAGGAACAGGGACAATTACGGCACATCAGGTTAATAACACATCTCCTCAAAGGTACCGATGAGGGGCGCTGCCTGAGCACCATTCCCGTCCGCTAGGACAGGCAGGGAAGCAGGCCTGGGACACTACGCGGCTGCAGAATGGGGCGCCCAGGTTCTTCCTCTGGCTCTCACTCTTCCGGCATCTTTCGGCTTGTTCTGCTTAAACCTGAGATGAAGGGAGCCCTTTCTCATCTCAATGAGTCCAAGTGTGGGGTGACCCGGCAAGCTGGCAGAGGCACCGGAGAGCTGGTTTTCTATTACTGGGTGAGCAGGTGGGAGTTCGGCTGGAGGAGGGAGCCCCTCGGCCTAGGATGTTCCCAGGCTCGCCCCAAGCGCCTTGGGCAGGGGCTTATTTGGAAAACCACCAGGGTCAGAGAGCTGGCTCCGGAAGCCCTTGTCCTGGAAAGGCATTCCTTAAAGTGGTTCTTGGGCTTCTGGGGGAGGGGGCTTTACACGGGCTGAGAGCTCTGAGGCCAACTCTTTTCTTGAGAAATGGGTTACAAAGCTGGTGTCCTGGAACAGATGGGCTCCGGTCCCCAAACCTCCGGCTTGGCACCATCCACGACACGGAGCCATTTCTCTCACTTTGTGAACTAAATGACCACGAGGCTACCCCGCCTCCCCGCAGAGGCAGCTGCGCTTCTTCTGAGTGTGAAGTGACTGAGACCACTTTAAAGGGGTGGGGGCCCTTAACCATGTGTGCCCGTTGGATGAAAGGAACTGCATAAAGACTTAGGAGAACTTCCAAACATCCTTAGGAAAGCAAGAGCAGCACATTAACTCACCCGTACATCTAAAGAGTTGCCGAAATGGGCTTTTCCTATCCAGAGGCAACCAACCCACAGACGCAAACGCCTTTTTTCCCAGGCTGGCCCTCGACCCTGTCCAGGGCGCTGAGGCCGGCCCCAAGAGCAGCCTGCTGCTACCTTATGGCTAGGGATTCAACACCCAACCAGAGAAAATTAAACCCAGAGTGCTGTGGGAAACCGCTTATCTCTCTAATTAGAAGCATGTGGATTTTTTAAAATTCCTGCTTTTACGACATAAACATTCGAATGCCCTTTGGCATGGCGGACTCCAGATGAAGCCTAAATTGGAAGTCAAAAAAGAAATACAAATGCTATTCCGGCATTTTCTACTTGTGTCCAAGTATTTCTGCTGGACAAGAAAAGCAAGCTCTAAAGAACAAGGTATGGCCTGTCATTTTTCATCATGTTTGTTAAAACCAGACATCAAGATTTTGGCAGCCTTTGACATCAGCCTAAAATATATGTGGCTGACACAAACAACTAAATGAACAAATAAAACAAAACAAAAACAGGCGCGCAGGATATATTTGTTACAGTAAGCTTCAAAGTCTAAACACACTGTACAGTGTTTTCGGCATCACCAGACTTCCTGCTCATCACCGTTTCTGTAACTGCTATCTTTTTACTAAACTGGCATTATCTTGCCAGTACAACCTCAAAGCTATCCTCCCTCGGATTAATAAATCTGGGAGATAAACTAACTGAAAGAAACATTTGGTCATCATAAACAATAAGACGACCTACAGAAGGAGATTCAAATTCTCTTTCCATTAAAAAAAAATAACTGTCTCAATCAAGACAGTTAACAACAAGGTTTCGTTTTTGCCTCTAAAACAAATGCATGTAAAGGCAAGCATTTCATGAAGAGCGCCACCTTGAGGAAGCCTGGGGACATGGAAGGAAGTAAAGACAGTTCCTTAGCTGTCAGTTTAGGCCTTAGCACAGGAGTTCAGACTGCCTGACGTCTTCCTTAACATGGGACAAGAGGACTGACAACCTGTCCTGAGACAAGTGATACCACAGGCAAGCCAGGACACCACACCGCCGATCTGCTGTTTGCTGCAAAAGCACAGACCAACAATGGGGTTGACAGAAAGTGCTGTGTGGCTTCACCACCAAACAAAAACGAAAAACGCCTCGGCTGGCAGCTTAATTTTTTCTTTTCCATTTCAAATCTTTTATGTCAACCACGAGTAAGTAGTAACAGCTGGGCCTGTGCTGCACTCTCCTCTGCGGGGGAGGCAGGTCCTTCCAAGCACACCCCACGGAGGGTTAGAGACCATTAACTGACCAGGAAATTAATAGTCCCACAGCGGCACCAGGACTTCCTAATCTTTGTGGATATAAAAGTGGCTCAAAAATAGCTATAAAGGCCATTTTGGTGACAATTAGGACAATTTAAATATGAATTATATATCGGAGGAAACTACTGAATGAATGATCATTTTCTTGGGGGTGACAGTGGCACTAGGGCCATGCAGAGGAACGACCCTATTCCTGGGAGACACATGAAGAGGTATTCGGAGACAAACATCAGATGGGCGCAGCTTACAGTCGAGCACTTCCAGCATTTATGACAAAAACGTTAACAGTGAAGCTGAGTCAGGATACCCCAAGTGTCCGCAGTACCAGACTTCTAATTTTTCCTAGGACTGGAAAATTTCAAAATAAAAAGTTGAAGAGAAAAGGATGAAAAAAAGTTTGTGCAGAAAAAAACTATGGCAGCCCAAACAACCTTTTCCCGAGTCCACTTCTGCAGTGTGAGAAGCGGCCGGGCTAAGAGAATGAAACTAGGTCTCAAACTCTCCTTCTTGTCGGAAGCATTGTGGGGATCTGCTTCGTGAGGCGCGGCCCTCCCGTCTTCCTCGAAACGAGAAGCCAAGCAGGGGAAACGAAGCGAGCTGTCTGAGCTACTGCGTTACTCCCCCCTCACTCTTGAGCTGTCATAAACAAGAGAGAAAGAGTCCATGTCCCTCTGGCCACTATCCACCTGACAGCTTAAAAAGTGATCCTAAAGGACAGTTACAAAGGCTCCGCCGGCTTCTGCTGTGCTGTGCGGTTTCCCGCACCTTTTCGGTGATGTTATGGCAGAGTGTGGCAGAGGTGGAGAGCTGAACTTCGAAGGGCTGGAGGTCGGTTACCTTTGGAAGCCGACTTAGAGCGGCCTCTGAGCCAGCATCTTGATAAGGACTGCACCTGCACGTGCCCAGCCACTCTTCTGGTCCAAACCTCGCTGTTTACGTGATTCACATCAACGTCAGTCACACACATAAGTCAGCCCTCGGATTGCAAACAAATGGAACCGCCCCAACTGTGAAAGCAGTACTGAAACAGGAGTTAGTAATTTTAAAAGCATTTGAAATTCTGCTGATTATATTTTAGCTTTTCATCCTGCTGCTCATCTGAACGTCTTCAGGTTTAAAGTATTAATTTCTCTTCTTTTAAATCTGGGGTTGGCAAGCTTTTTCTGTAAAGGGCCAGATACTGATTATATTTGACTCTGTGGGTCATACGATCTTGGCCAAATGACTTCACTCTACTGTTACAACCTGCCGGCGGCCTTAGCTACTGCGAAAGGGATGGGCGTAGCTGTGCACCAATAAAACTTTATTTACAAGAACAGGCAGTGGTGGCGGGCCTTTGGTCGCTCAGCTCTGCTTTAAACTAAAAGTGGTTCAAAAGATGATTGTAATAAAATCAAAAATCCCGATTTTACGAATAATCTGAGAAATGACTTACATCTAAAAGAAATCAAATACATCTATCTCTAAAAGCTAGAGGAAACGCCATCAGCCCTTCACAGCGGCTGACCCTCCAAAGGAGGGATTGGGATGGCTGCCTGTGTGTGTCAGGGCCCCGGGGGAGAGGAGACGGCAGAGGCTGAGGTATCCTAAACATACCACCTGGAAAACCAAAACAAAATGAGAAGAACATTTCCTCAGGTTTTGTGATTGTTTCTTCAGCAAAGAGCTAACAATGGGAAAGTTCAATGTGCGAACGAGTCTGATAAATGAGCCCTGCCGCCACAGAAGGCGCCCTGCGAGAGGGTGTGGGTGGCATTTTCTGGGCAGCGGCTTCTACTCTCCGCCCCCACACGCGTGCTCTCTTCCTGGCACAGCCCTTGAATGCTGCCCAGGGAAACTGGGCCACACAAGCAGCAACTGGGCTGCCAAGAGCCCCGAATCGCAGCCCCCAACCTCCGAGCAGGCCGCCCTGCCGGGAGCCAGAGGACCCACCAGAGCACTTTGCCTGCGGGGCCGCCCTGAGTGGACTCTCAAATGCCGTTCTTCTCAACAAGATTGCAGATGGATTGCAGAGCACACCCACCGGCAGCAGTTCGGTCACTCTGAAACCTTTGGTCACTCTGCAACCTTGCCGTGGGCATTGAATTACACCTGCTATCCTGGGGCACGGGTTGGGAGGAACCGCATAATAGAGGGAGTCCCACTCAAGCTTGGGAGGCGTCGCCACAGAACGTCAACTGCCTTTGGACACGGCCCCAGCCTTCCGCCCTGACCTGCTGGAGAGGGGTTCGGAAGCAGCGACTTCAAGATAAACACCACGCGACGCTGGAGAACTGCTGTGGCACCAGTCAGGCACCGGACAGGCTGCCGGCTCATCGCTGTGCAGCAGGCGAGGTACTTCCATCAAGAGTGTGATCGGGACATCTCAAATCCAAAGGGGGACGCGACAAAGGCGGATGGTGAATACACAACACGAGCCAGCTAATAATTACTCCAAATGCGCTTGTGCCCGGTCAGCTGGGGCCCCCCAAACCCTCCTAAAACCTTTCACTACAGATGCTGCCCCCACCCCAGCCACCGCCGTTCACGCTCCTCTCTCGCTGGCCCTCCTCCTCTCCTCTCCCTCCTTCTGCCTTTTCTCTCCTACTCTTCTGTCCTAGTAGTTTTCCTAACGTACATCAGTATTTCTAAACAGAATCATTAGGAATCAGAAGGAAGCTTTCTACCACTGTTTTTAAAAGCAAGGTCTCTGAGCCCTTTCCATACACACCCATCTCAACCTCTCACCACGGGAACCGAAAGCCATCGGCCCTTCGTCCTCCAAGCTCAACGTAAGGTTTAAAGGGCAGAAGCACCCTTGACTATGTGACCCGGGGAGATCTCGGGGAGAAAACGAACGTGAAGAGAGGACGTACGAGCCCCTTACCTTTTGTCCTTTATCCTTCTGAAACACAAAGACAGGTGGAGCAATGGCAGGCTTTTCTGCAAAAAGAAAAATCAGTGTTTTTTCCCCCAACACTATATTCATGCAGTTAACAAAGCTACATTTGTTTGTAATAAGTTAAAAACAAAAAACAAACCCAATATGAAAACAGTAACTCCAACAAATATCAAATTGCTAACAAAAGTTTTGTGATGTGGAGGCGTGAGGTGTTCAGTTTGTGACAATGCGACACGCAACAGTTGGATACACGTGCTTTTCTGTGTGCATTTATACATCAATAAAAAGGCTTCGAGATTCACTTAGAACAGGCCATGGCACTGATCAAGGGAGAGTGGTGGGGAGGGCATCCGAGGCGGCCACTATTCAGTGCCCACTAACTGTGGCTTTGTAGAAACTCAGCACAGAGAAGTCAGATCTTTACGTGGTCTCTCTCCAATTTCAAATGTTGGAGACTAGTTTAGGCTTTTTATCTTTTTCAAATTTGTAGGCCACTTGAGGCCAGAGGGCCACCGGCTTGCAACCTCCGGCCACACAGCTCATGCTCTTTGGAGAGCTCACCCTGGATGAGTGAGCCCAACGTTCCCCCTCGTCACTAAGTGAGCTCTGTGAATGTAAAAAGAACTCCTGGAGCTGCCAAAGTCTGAGAGTCCGTCTTGCATGGCCGCTGCTGAAGAAACCGGGATGTCCTGTCACATGACGGGACCGGGGCAATGCCCCTGTTGTTAGTGGGCAACACCATCTGCCTCCTAACCAGGGGCAGCCCAGGAGGCCCCTGCCACCAGCCAGAAGACTCTGGGCGCAGGCCGCCCTGACGCACGGGGAGGTCTGCACAGCCCTGGGCCTGGGCACGGCGGCTCTTGGCGCACACGTGAGCCCTGTGGGGTGTGCTCGAGGTCGGCTTCGGCTTTAAAGCGCAGAAAGTGAATGGGAAGCCAGGGGAGTCATGAGTTCGGGGGCACGCACTCACAGGGGGCTGATTAACCAGGAACCTGCCTTGCACAGTGCTGCCCAGCAGGACTGCTACGCTGGGCGGGGACACGGCTCACGGCTCACGTGGGCAGCTGCCCTAGAGTGTCCTCGAAACGCCCCTGAGGGAGAGTGGCAGGCGTGAGGCGCGGAGCCCATGCGCAACGGTCGCCATGTGGAGGACTCGGGACGTGCTGTGAAAGGCGCAGGGGGAGCGCGGGGCTTGGTTTAGGTTTAAAGAGACATTAGCTTGCGACGGGGGCCGTACGGGGGACCAGGTAGGAGGCGACAGTAATTACCCACAGCAAAGATGGGGTGGAGATGAGGTTTGAGGGGGACAAGGGACAAGACTGAGGCGATCGAGCGGACCCTAGCCCACTGCCTGCCCCCCCGCTCCTCTTTGGAGAAGCGGGACAGTCGCCAGTCTCGACTGTGATGCCAGCGGCCCACTGACAGCGCCCGCGCCCTCCGCCGCGTTCACCGGAGCCGCACGGCCGGCCAGGCTCGCCCCCACACGGCGAACACAGAGAAGGACATGTGCACGACCAAGGTACTAACGGAAGAAGCAGAAAGGTGAGGCCGCCCTGCTTCCCGCAGCAGCCACCTCCACGCGGGGTGAGTGAGCGAGCGAACGAATGAATGAGCGAGCCTAGGCCAGGGAGTAAAGGACAGCCGAAGAACGCAGGAGAGACCCGGGACCGCAGCGGCTTCTCCACCCATGTCTGCCACAGGGCACCCCGAGGCCTTCGGGTCCGGCCCATTACCCCGCAAGGCCAGCACCGGGGCTGCAGGTCCAGCCCGAGCGCCACCTCCGCGCTGACTCCTGACCGGCTGCCAGGCGCTGAGGTGCACGGAAGGAGCCGGGGCTTAGGCAAGCCCAGTCCCCATTTTCATTAGGAAACCAGCCCGCCCCACCTCCGCGGCTTGGATGGAGTCTAGCCCTGGCTCCAGCCTGAGGTGGAGAGTACCATGAACCCCTAACCACAGGGGACACTGTGGCATGTAAGTAAGGCCAGGCCACTGACCGTGAGGGATACTCGGGCCCAGGACTTTTGCTGAAGCTACTGGGAAAGGCGAGCTCTCTCTCTGATGGGGCAGCTGAGCTGGCGGGAGGTGACACTGGGACTGCCAGCAGCCACGTGTCATCACAAGGGACCCTGGACTAGAGTCCACCCAGATCCAGAGGGAAGCAGGGCTGGAGACACGGCTGGAGACCCCAATCCGGCAGGCCCTAAGCTAACTCACCCCCAAGACTTTTCAGATACGACAAGAGATGCAGATTTTTTTTTTTTTAATGCCTACAGCACCCTAGGTGGTCTCCCATCCAAGTTCTAACCAGGCATGACCCTGCTTAGCGTCCAAGATCAGAGGGAATCGGGCTTGTTCAGGGTGGCATGGCCGTAGACGAGATGCTGATTTTTGCTTAAGGCACTCTGAACTCAACTTCTGCTCTCTCCAACAGCCTCCAGTCTGAGAGGCGGGGCCTCGCCGCTGCAGAAGTTATTAGACACACATTATACTATGCTCCCTAGAAGAAACCTTGGACTGGTCTCATAGGGTGGCAGAGCTGCTTTCTCTCCCGGTAAGCTATGTGTTTACAGGTTTACGGCCGGTCTCCCCGACCAAGGTGCCAACTCCAGGAGACGGCAGACCGCCTGGTTCCCCTCACTGCCTGTGCTCCGAGGTCAGTATTCGGTGCCCTGCAGGGATTCAACAAATACTTGACGGAGGGATGAGCGAGCGGAGGGGCACTGGAGAAAACGACTGCCGGGCTGGGCAGGAAGGACGAGATGGAGAGAGAAGCATCTGGACGGTGGAGGAAGAGCTGCCTGATCTGCAGGCACACAGGACGGGCTGCGTCAATTCAGGCAGCCGTGGAGGCCTGGGCTGCCCATGGGCGTCTGGGACAGGGCAGGACAGGACCACGTGGCAGGGTCCAGGCCTGAGGTGGGAGAGGTCCCATCTGAAGGAAGAGCAATTCTGCATAACTGGGCACACTGCTCAGCTAGGGGCAGGGGGGGGCGATGGCAGTGACGGGGGGGGTCTGAGCTCTGAGAGCAGCAACCGGAGAGACAGGGACGCAGGGTGTGACCTAAGCAGCGCCGCCCTCACTAAGGTCCAGCTCCTGTTCCTGGCCCGCCCCTGCCACCACCACACTCAGACCCGCCTTCTCCCTCTGCCTCGCTCTCAGCCCCTAAGCCTGGCTTCTGCAGAGAGTTTTAAACACACGTTTAAAACTTCGTGATGTCCTCCCAGATTAGGGTCAGAGCTCCTTCCAACAGGCCACCTCCCACCTGACCATTATTATGGCTCTGTCCCCTGCACATCCATGCTTGTCATAATTCTGGACTCCTGCCTAGTTTAGTCCCTCTGCCTAGAACACACATTCTCACCTTCTGTTCTGTGATTGACACTCATTCACGTATACGCACCTTCTCCTTCAGGAAGCCCCCAGTTTGAACTAGGCTCCAGAAACATGCTACGGGCTTATATCCTGCATGAGTAACACTGAGGCTACCTGCCAGCGAGGCCAGCCTGTCCCCTGGTGCGCACCACATAAGAATCATTCAATAAACGTTTGAACTGAACCCCCTCTGTACTTCTTCACACATGTAACACCAGCTGCTGTGTAAGTACGTAAACATTTATTAAGCCCTTATTCTGTGCAAGGCATCACGGGAAAAATAAGAACAGGAAGCTGGGGGCAGAAAACTTTAGGGTATGACATCTGATTAAAGGATGGGTGGGTTTGCATAGACGCGCGGCGTGGGGCTGTTCATCTGCTCGCTGGCGGCATCTACCCCTGGGACAAGCTCGGCAAGGGCGAGGCCTGTTGTGTTCATTCATTTGTTGAGCCACACACGAAACGTGTCTACGAGAAGTTACAGGGCGAATGAAATGTCCTATACTGCAAAGGCTACGACCGGGGAGGCAAGGGCTCTGGCGGCCCACCTCAGGTCCCACTGAGACCCCCACAGGGGGCAGGTTGGGCGGTCGTGACAAACCCAACTGCTACACTAAAACACAGCAATGAACTTCTGTCAGCTCTCTACCAAAAACACAAATCACCAGAATCACACACATATCACTTCCACTCAGCTCAGCAGGGCCTGACATCCCGAAACTGCAAATGAGCACTCGTATTACAAAATGACGGCACGTGCACCCGCTTCCCAGTAGGCTGGCCCCGTACTCGGAGGAGCCACGGATGCTCTTCTGGTTGTCACTGAATAGGCAGCGTTAGTTCAGCTAACTGAAACCCGAGTTTGGGGAGCAGACACGGGACAGAAGCAACGAGGCTTCCGTGGCCTGCCTGAATTCCCAGCCCAGCCTTTCTTTCACGAGCAAAGGGAAAACCATCACCAGAAACTTCTAGAGACCTGGGCCACCACAAAGACTTAAAATAGCACAATATTAATCAAAGGCAGACTATTTTGACCCAGATTCTTCCAATCAGGTGTTTTTTTGTCCCGTGAAATGCTCCCTGATCCAAGTAGCTTGTAAAAGAACGGTCTGCCTGAGTGCTGGCGCCACACATCAGCACGGGAAGGGTTAAGGAGACCAGCAGTGAAGCGGCCTGTTAACCAAATGTTCCCCAAGTCACTTGACCAGGGAACCCTCCTCTCCGGAACACCCGTGACGAGGCCTGAGAGCTGTGTTCCGTGGGTGACTGTGGCCCACACTGGTGTGTGAAGTGGGTGGGATTCGGAGCCCCTAAGTCACCTCCAACCCACCCCTCCCACCCCCTGCCTCCAGTGGCACCTGTCTGGGACTCATCAGGTGCTCTGGCCTGGCCTCACCACTGCTTTCCAAGGTGCCACATGCCAAATCCAAGATAGCTACTGCTCGATCCAAACCCTCCTCATTCCCACACTCCGGACAGCACCCGGCCCAAGCCCAACTGTGGCCCCAGATGACGATCACACACGCTAGCCGGGGAAAGTCTCAGCCTCCTCAGCTCCCCCGCCCCACTGTGCAAACTGTGTGTGTGGTGGTGGTGGTGGTGGGCCAAAGATGGCTCAAAAGAAGGCCCTCCGGAGGTCCCCGAGACGCAGATCATTCTCCCCGCAGGCAGCGCAGGTCTCTCAGTGGGAGGGTGGTCTCCAAGAAGGCGGCCCTATCTCCTAAAGCAAAAACTACCGATCTGGAGCCTCGGGTCCTAGAAAAGACCTCAAGTGGCTGGGGTGTGAGCATGGGAGGGTCTAAAAGCCCCCTGCTGATGGCATGCCCATTTTTTGGGGCGCCACGCTGTCGTCGGGGAGAGGGCCCCTAAACTGCATCCCCCAATGTGGGCAAGGAGGGTGGAGAGGAGTTTGAAACAGCCCCACACCTGAGAGAACTAACACAGTGCGCTCCCCAGCACAACCTGTACGGCAGGCCGGACGCTGGGCTCGAGGGTTTTGTGTCTTTTCTGCTCAGAAACTGACCAGTGGCAAAACCCTTAAGACAAAATGAGTTGTGAGTCTATTTCAGAGGCAGCAAGGAAGGGGGATGGGGAGGGACACCGCCCCGAATCCAGTCTAAGAAGGAAGGAGAGACCTCAGAGAGAAGGGGGGTGAGGAGAGGAGGTGCTGCCAGCAAGGGAAGAACAGCAGGGGCTGGCTGGACCGGAGGTGGCCCTGGGGGACAGGAGCGCTCCTCAACCTCAGGGTGACAGAGGTCTTGGGATTCGTCTTTCGACTTCTCCCAGCCTCTGCCACGTTATCCACAGCAAGAACGTTCCCAAATGTGCCTCCCCAAAGCCCCAGGAAGCTTTCATGAGCAGTCACGGAGCCTGCAGTGTTTATGGCCTAGGCAGGTGCCTGCGCTTTACCTGCATCACTGTGCTAATCTTTGCAATCACCTTAGCGGGTAGGTCAACACGAAGTCTGTTTTTACAGAACAGGAAGCAGACTCAGATGACGTCTAAGGTGGGGCTGGGTCTCCAATCCAGGTGAGCCTGACTCTGAAGCCCAGGTACCTGAGCTTCCTTGCTATCTACACACTCCAAGTGCAAAAGGGAGAAGCCGCGACCCCAGTTTGCTTCCTACCATCTTTCCTGCTCAGGTGGGCCTTGAGGCTAAGGGACACACTCTCCTTCCGAGAAACAACGTCAGGAACAAAGCGAGTGTCGGTGAGCGGTCTAGACAAACATCTGTAGAAGAGTGAACACAACTACAGGGCACGCAAAGCATCTGGGGGCAGGCCAGAGGCTTTGGACAAGTCATGTGACCATTTGCTTTGGTCCAATATGCACTTAAGCCAAGAGCGGACCCTACGGATCCTCAAGGAAAGAATCCAGCCTCACCCCAAGGAGCACACTCAGTGGTGACACCAACGCCACTGCCTTCGCCTGTCAGATGGTTAATCACGTAACATTTGGATGACACACGCGGAATCTAAGCTGAAAACACACTCCCCACTTCCACGTGAACGTCCCTTCTTCACCTGGAGGGAGCAGGTCACACAAAGACCAAAGGCAGGCCTGGCCTGCGACAGGCTTCGGCACCCTCCTTTGGCTGCCTCCAACCTTTGTCTCTGAGGATCTCTGTTAAAATAAATAAAAGAAAATATGCAGACCCAGAAAAACACACAGACAAGGGAATCTGGACTATCTTTCTTGTTCTGTTTATTCGCCTCCTAAATAATGACTCGAACCCCTGCCAGGAAACGCCCCCCTTCTGGAAAGCCACTTAGAATTTCTAGAATGTCAGCAAACTACTGGTATAAAACGAGCTTTAATCCTGGGGTTATGTGTCTTAATCTTCTTATCTGTGCAAAAAACACGGAAAGCATCCTGCCAGCACAAATAACAGCATTAACACGTGGCAACCGCTTTAACCCGCCGACACCATCTCGGCCCTTCAAGTCTTTTCTTCTCAGGAACGATTATAAACAGTTCCGTGCAGCAACGTACGGGTGAATTTGTCACTAACGTGTCAACTCTGTTCACAAACTCATTCTTTGGTGAAGAACGACTCTGACCTCAGCCATGCTGTTGCTAGGCGACGCCTCTCGATGTTTGAGCGCCGCACACTCAGTGGCCGCTCGGCCTACCCAGTGGAGGCTGGCAGGCCCCTGAATTCTTTCTTGGTGTTCAAGCATATTTCTCCTCGGGCAACCCTCAAATGGTCTCACGGACATCGCGGGGGGCACAGTTTGGGGAGATGACACTATCTTTTACGCACTTCTTTCTGGAATGCTCTCCATCCTGCCGTTACCTTCGCCTACTGAAGCCCAGGCAAACGTCAGTGCCTTCATCCTACTGCCGGACCCCTATCCTTCCAGCGACAGTGACAGCGACAAGCAACGCACCTCTGCGGAACGGCTTCTACTGGAGCCGCTGGCAGGCGCCCCGCACGCCCAGTCTCATGTAATGTCAACACAACCCCCATGGCACGGATATTATTTATCATCTCTAGTTTGCAAATCATGAAACAAAATCGAAAGGCCTTGGACAGGTGCTTTGCTTAAGGTTACAAAGCTGGTAAGTGGAGAGGTGGGACCAGAACCCGAAGCCTGACTTTCCAAGTTGGGCACCTCAAGTCGCCCCTGACTCCCCTGGGCCAAGCATCGGTGTGCCTTCTTTACTTCTACTGATCAGTCCTGCAGCCAAGCCCTCCACCCCTGCCCCTCCCCCCATACCAACATGCTGGTGGAAGACCCTGCACTCTGGGCACCTCTGTGCCTTGAATCCAAGAGAAACCTATTAAATAAATGACACAAAGCCAGCAACTTCACCTACGGCTACTGAGAAAGTCAGGGATCCGGCTTTGACAGCACTTTTCTATTCTGCCACTAGATGGCATGACTCCCAGCACAGCCGAGGTGAGGCCGAAGTGGCTGAAGATGGATAAAAGTTCCAGTAGAGACAGTGTAATCCCATCACAGGAAGGAAATCTAAAAACTACAGAAAGGTGGGAGCTGGGGGGTGGGGGCGGGGAAGAGTCTGGGTTTCTCCAGTCTAAAGGGAGGCCAGTGGAGGAGTCCAAGCAGGAAAGTGACACAGTCTGGTTTATATTTTTAAAAGACCCACCCTGGCAGTGGTTTGCATGAAATTCTTCCCCTTTTTGTATGTTAGAAAAGTTCTGTAATAAAACGCTGGCGAGATCATCCTGGGAGCGGTAAGAACAGATGGCAGGGACGCAGGAGTAGATGCAAGGGACCAGTGAGGAGCCTCCAGGAGTCGTGCAGGTGAGAAGTGGCAGTGGCAACGGCGGCTCAGGCTAGCCTTGTGGCCTTGGAGACGGGGCACAGTGGACGGAGCTGAATATTTTGGAGACAGAGCCTGCTGGCGTGGGGACCAGGATGACTGTAACGAGGCTGTGAAGGCACATCTTGCTCTCTCAGGGGCAGATGCTGGCAGCTGAAAGAGCTCTTGGTCCGCTGACACGGAGACCTGCTGGGGTGTCCCTGCCCTCAACGGCAGTGATGACAACTCACCCGGGCCCCCCACTCTTGACCCCCAGACGCCACTCCCCCAATGCTGCACAACAGCCTTTCTCTGAGCAGAGGGGAGCCCATTTTCTCACTCTCACCCCCCTAGAAAGCCAAATTCTCAATAACTGTTTTCCTCACTCCTGCTCTGCTGCTACAGATGCGACACAGGCGTTAATGTGGGTCCCAAAAGCCCCAAGTTTGTGTGTGGCGACCCTGGGAAAGTTTAACTTAGCTAAGGCATTTTAAACTCGCCGCTGAAGCAAGTCTCACCTTCTAAACATGTGCATGGAGTAACTACCACCTTCTCTGCAAGTTCCTATTTTCCTCTGATAGTGAGAGCAAATGCAGTGCCCCACAGGGGACAATATTTGGGAGGACGAGTACCTATTAAGTTGACGGTACTGGTCCATTGGAAAGGATGACCATGGCTCTTTGACTCAATGGCTGGAGGGTGGCACACTGGCACCGGCCAGCTCTCCCTGCTCATGCACCTTGGGCTTCAGCCTCCAATATGAACGGCCTGGACCCAGAGCATCCTGAAGGCCCTTTCCAGCTCTGACATCTTGTCAGGTCCTTACCCTGATCTGAAAGGTCATGGAAAAAGTGATTTCTCTCCATTAACAGTGTTGCGAGGTCCACGACACCTACTTAGCTGCCAAAGGCCATAATGGAAAACAGTTGGGAAGGTGAGCCCCAAACTCTAGTTGGCAAATAATTTATTCCTGGATAGTTTTACTTACTCTTATAATCCAGGAGTTTTCACTAGTGGGAACTCTGTCCCTCCTGGGGACAATGGACAATGTCTGGAGACATTTTTGGTTATCATGATGGGAAGGAGCTGCTAATGCCATCCAGCACGTGGAGACCAGGGATGCTATTTGACATCCCATGGATCACGGGACGGTCCCCCAGTCACAAAGAATGACCGAATCCCAAATGTCAACTGTGCTGAGCTTGAGAAACCCTGCATCAATTATTTAGAGGAAGACTGAGTTAAGTCCCTTAATTCACACTACACACCAGCATACATACCGAGGCGCCAGACAGTAGGAGCCAGGGTTAGGTACCTACCCCCCACCCCCACTGAGTCTGTGCTGGACTAGGACTTTAATAGAGCAGATAATTACAGAACAGTCTCTTAGGGAGTCATTGAAATCCCCTAATCTAGGGGGAGGGGTGTCAAATGGGGGTGATTTTGCCTCCAAAGGGACATCTGATAATGTCTGGAGACATTTTTCCTTGTCATGACTGGAGGGGACATGTAGATGGGCGCCACTGGCATCCTGTGGGTTGAAGTCAAGAATACTGCTGAACACCCTGCGACGCACAGAGTGGCCCCCGCTGGCCGCGGTCTCCATAATGCTGAGGTGAAGAGACGCAGCTCTAACCCCAAAGAAGCTTTTTCTCTACCCAGGCATCCACTCAGAAGAGTAACAGCCAGCTGTAACAGACATGTACCCACACAGGCGAGTGGGTCAATGACCCACATTCCCATGCAATGATCTTCGAACTTGATTAGCATCATTCCCACTTCACGGCTGCAGGAACCAAAGTGGAACAACTTGCCCAAGGTCCTGGGCGAGTGAGTGGCAGAAGCAAGACACGGAGGACGGTCAATCCAGGCGCTTCCGACTGTGCCGCAAGTTATCTGCCTGAGCCTGCTGTTCAGTCCCAGTTTAAAATTCCCCAGGGGCACGAGAGACGGGGGAGAAACCCACGCAGATCTCCCAACGGGCCCCACTCAGGCCCTTCGCCCTGGGGCTCCACTATCATGCGCCGGCGGTTCTCAAACCTTTGGTCTCGAGACGCCTTTCCATACTTGTAAACTATGCAGGACACTCAACAGCTTTTGTAAATGCGGGCATAGCTACTGATACTCACTACGTTAAAAATTAAGAAAATGTCAAAATATTAATTTATTTAGAATAAGTCAGTAAAGGTTTATCTGAATATTTTTTATGAAAAATAACGATTTTTGAAAAAACAAAAAACTAGTGAGAAAAGGAGCATTAGTTGACATTCTGACAAATCTCTTTAATGTCTGGCCTAACAGAAAACAGCTAGATTCTCTTTGCTTCTGCATTCTGTCCGTCGCTACTATAACCTCTGGGAAAAAACCTCCACTGTCCATTGACGAGAGAATGAGAGTGAAAAGGGCAAATGAGGTCTTTGTATTGTTATGAAAATAGATCTGAACTGCAGTCCCCTTGAACAGGTCTGGGGGACTCCCGGGGGCCCCTGGATCATCTTGGAGTGCTCTCTGAGTACTAGCACTCAAGGACACTGCGTCCTGAATCAACTGCGGACCGTCAGGAGCTTTCTGCTCGGGTTCCCTGGGGAAGAGCAGAGTGGGAAGAATGCTGCGTCTGAGAGGGGTACAACCGAGTGGAAACCCCAATGCCAACCCAGGTCAGGCAGGCACTGGAGAAGGAGGAAGTGCGCCAGGCCCCAAACCACTCGGTGGGGACTGTGGTGTCTGGGAGGGCACACAGTCTATCTCAAGGGCAGCAGCTGCCCTTGGTCCTGGCAAATCATACTGTGCAGGAATGCAGGCCGAGGCGGGTTCCTATTTTTCAAGAGAAATCAGAAACCAGGATTATTTTTTCCCCAGAAACCACAGAATTCTTAAGTTTTGGCTCCTAATTAAAAACGAAGAAAAACCTAAATGGCCCAAATTAAACATGTCTGCTTGCCCCTGAAGTAATTTCGCAACCTCTGCCTGTGGCTTTCGACCCTGGCTTCATGTCGTAAAACGTATGTGGGGCTTTTAAAAACTACAGACCCCCTGGAGCTCCTGCAACAATCTGCTGGTGCGGCCCAGGCGTCAGTTTGTTTTCCTCCGCACCCCCCTAAACAAGCGTGACATGCAACCTGGGTTCACATGCACAGTGAGTGCACTGCAACAGCCCCCAGTGCCAAGACAACCAAGCAAACTGTGGAAACGCAGGGCTGTGTCCTGAGGCCCTGTGTTACCAAGTAGGAATGCACGGTCACACCGAACGGGGCTCTATGAGACCGCAGGGAGGTTACTGAGCAGAGGTGGCAAAAATAAATCCTGTTCGAATAAAACAGAACCCTGCTGCTTGCTGTCTACACCACCACCAGGCCCTGAATAGATAATCATGCAAACCCGTCTGCCTCCTGACTGATTCACAGTACCATGGAGAGCTACCAAGGCGCGGCCAAGTTCAATACCAGCCACCTCTGCCATCTGTCTTTCTCGTGCACATGAGAAAGGCCCTTCTCAGAGCACCGGAATGAACCCCGCTGATCCTGGAATGGCCCTCATCTCTCACACTACCCTAGCCTACTCTCTGCCGGGACTCACTCACTAGGTCTGAACTCACCTGGCACTTAAAACGCCCCCTTTGCCTACCCCAAGCACTGTCCCTCCAATCGCCATTCTAACCTCATCTAATTCCTACCGCCTCCACTCACTCCAACTCCGTTCTAGGTGCACACCAGATCCTGACTAGCCCTAACACCTGATGGATGTGTGAGGGCAATGCTGGGGTAATTCCATTTTCCAGTTAACTGAGAGGCAGGCTGAAGATGTGAATGAAAAGTTTTAAACTTGCAGAACTACAAGCTTTTCCACCTACGTACAAGATCCTGTGCAAAACTGAAATTTTCTCCAAAGTGTAGAAAGATTTTGTAGCCCGTGAGGTAGCGTGACACCTCTCAGCTACCAGCCAGGCTGCATCCGCTACAGGCACGAGCGTCACATACACACGCTCTGATTTCAGGACAAATCCCAGAGTTAATGTTTATTATAACTTCATGAAAAGTTTTAAAACCGTTGTTTCTCATTTATCCTAAAAATTAAGTTTACGGAAGGGAAATGGAGTGGTGAGAATCGAGTGAACTGAGGATTCCAACTGAGTTCTGGCTCATCGATAACAATTCAGCTGCGACTCCTCCTCTCAGGGGTTAGATTTAAATCAACGAGGTGAAAACTGAAAAATCCGAACCATCCTTGAAAATCCCTGACACTTGGTCAGGCTAGATCAGTGGTTCTCAACTGGGGCAACTGTGTCCCCCTGCCTCTCCAGACACTGGGCGATGTCTGCAGACATTTCTGGTTGTCATAACTGGGCGAGTGGGGAGGGTGCTATTGGCATGCAGTGGGTCGGGGCCAGGGAAGTTGATCAGCATCCTACAATGCACAGGGCAGCCCCACAAAAAATGATCTGGTCCCAGATGTCTACAGTGCTGAGGCTAAGAACCCAGGGCCAGATGATCATGCACTGAAAGGCAGGACTAGAAAACTAGGGAGGACTGCCAGCCCGGCTCCCGCCGGCCTCCCATCATGGGCTCACCCCAGGGCCATCTCATTCGGTGGGGTAGATTCACCCACGCTATTCAGACTCTTTTCTTAACTCTTTCTCTGCTGAACACTTAAGCTAAATGTGTCTACAACATGAGTCCACTGTAGTGAGAACAGCCACCACTTACTGTTCATTAATGTGTGCGGAGACAGGTGTTAATAACCTATATGCATTAATTCATGCAAAGCTCATAGCAACCACGAACTAGATATTATCATCATTCTTCCTATTTTACTGGTGAGAAAACTGAGGTTCAAAAGGATTAAGAATTTCCCCAAAGCCACTCAGAGAGTACGAGGCAGAGACATAACAGAAATCCAGTTTCTAAGGCAAAGCCTGTGCCCCACTACCACTTTTTATCAGTGGGTCACAATGTTGGGTGGTTCTCCTCACCCCCCGCCCCTGGACATTTTGCGGTGTCCAAAGATGTTTTTGGCTGTCACGCCCCCTGGGTGGGGTGCAGGGGAGGCTGTGTACTACTAGCACCTTCTTTATCTTTATCAAGGTCGAAATACTGCCTTTAAATCCTGATGTCGGTCTACGATGCAGAATAACTGCAGAGGTAGGATTCATGAATTTGGGCTGTATTAACAGCAAAGCGTCAAGCAGAAGAGAATATCCCAAGAAACACAAGTGTAAAACACACACACGCACTGCTGAGAAGCGTTCCAACTGGATCTTAAAAGCCACGGACCACAAGACCATCAAGGAAGCGCTGTGGGAGTTGCAGTCACCTTCCCTGAAGTGGTCGCCATCGCAGAGGGCCAACAAGGTGCCCTACCAGACAGACCACTGGAAATGCTTCTCTGTGCACAGCACTCTTAATCTGTCCCACTAGAGCCAGTGGCTGTCAAGCCTAAATGCATATCAGGGACACCTGTGCTGCTTTCTAGCTGTACAGATGTCTGGGGCCAACCCGACGCCTCACAGATGAAATGGCTGGGGTGTGGGGACTGAACATTGGTAGTTTTAAGAAAGCTCCTCCGGTGATCCTGATGCCCAGCCCAGGTGGCCAGCCATTGCTTCAGACTCACACAGAGGCGGCAATGGCCCACAGAAGATGGAGGGTATGGGGATGGACCAGCTGAGGCTCCTAGCCTGGAAAGACAGGAGCCAAGAGGCTGTCTGGAGCTTAAATAGCAAGAGGGAAAGAACACAGATGGGGCAGTGGGGACTTCAACATGCACAGGCAAAGAAGTCTTAGTTTACGCAGTGGATAAGAAAGTAAACATCCAAACCAGACCCAGAAATGGAGTTGAGAAACACATAACGACCACTTAAAGGATGGCAGGGGTATGTGAGGAATGAAAAGCCACTGAGAGTTGATTTCCCGAGGATATGTATGCCAGAACTAGTGTCGGAAGCAAAGTACTATGTGAGTGTGGCATTTATGAGGCAAAAACTTTCAGTATGAAACATTCCGTTCTCTATTTTACGCTTACTTGTTCAGCTATGCTATTTACAATGGATCCCTCAAGTGTCAGTGTGTGTGCTAAAAATGGTCATATATGTTAGAAATGGTATCTTCAGAAAATAGGAATCTGTAATTTTCCCTTTACGCTCAAAGGTGTATCTCATAATTAAGTACCTCACTAATGAATTCATTCATTCGTTCATTCATTCATTCATTCATTCGACAAACGTTTCTTGGATACCTACTCTGTGCCAGGCACTGTTCTAGATGTCGGGGATCCATCTAGAACGTGCCTGGCCCTCATGGAGCTTACATTTTAATGGGAAGGCAAACCAAGTACACCTAGCATGCCAGATGGTGATAAAGCAGGGTAAAGGGAACAGGGAATGTGGATACGATTTAAACGGGTGGTCAAAGCCTCAATAATAAAGTGACACTGGAGTGAAAACCTGAAGGAGGGGAAGGAGTAGGCCATGGGGATACCTGGGGGAAGACTGCTACAGGTAGAGGAACCAGCAAGTCCAAGGGCATTAAAGAAGGAGTATGTGGACCATTCAAGGGACAACAGTGAGAAAACCAGAGCTGGGGAGAGAGTGGAGCGAGAGACAAGGGGCCACTCCAGCTTGTGGGTTGAGCAGTTGTTAGATGGCTAGAGGCGAAATGGAAGCCCAAAGGGGGGCAGTATTTGCAGCAATTAGTGGTCACCCTCTGGAAATACTAAGAACTGACAGGATCTGCTGTGGCATAGGAGAGGAGTCAAGGGTGACCTCAAGGTTTTGGCCTGACTCAAATGATGGACTTGCTATTTACTACAATGGGGGACAGACAGGTTTGGGGGGAAGATAAGGATTTTGTTTGGTCAGCCTATTAGATATCCAGATGGAGCTGTCAAATGGGAAGCTGGATATGAATCTGGAGAGCAGGAAATTGAATGGACCAAAGATGTAAATAAAGTATGTCGTATTGATTCCCATTTGTCCAGTCACTCTTCTGCCTTTAAATGGATCTTATGAATGGAAAACTCAACCCTCTATGCGCTCCCTAACCTTATAAAAGAGATAGGGCATAAAATGGTGGTAGTGGGGAGGACGGGGTTCTGAAGCCAGACATAGCTGATTCACATTCCTGCTCCTTACTAGCCATATTACCTGCCTTGGACAAGTCACTTAATCACTCTAACTCGGTTTCCTCTCCAAGAACACAGGGCTACACTACCTGCTTTATGAAGCTTTTGTGAGGAGTATTATTACCCAAGATAACATACGGTGATCAAAACTTTGACCAGTACTTGGTACCATCCCAAATGCTCCACCAGAGTGAACACTTATCATTAATGCATCGTGCAACTCAGTATGGAAACCTCAGGCCACTGTTCCACAGCAAGGAACATGGTACAGGGAGTCGGGGGGAGGCAGGGAGATAGTGCGCCTGCAGTTGTGCACCTAGAAACGGAGGAAGCTAAAAATAGGCCCCGGAGATCCGGAAGCTACAGCGATAACACCACCGTTCATTTAAGCAGACATCGGCTTACGGAGCGCTTTCTCTGGGGGATTTGTAACTGTAACCTTGTCGAAACGCTCAGGCGGGATGTCAGCGCTCCACAGAGGAGGGAGTCAGACAGACTGCCTCTCTCTGTAAGTGCAGGAAAAAAAGGGCCAAAGAGAAGCCAGGGCTTTCAGCGGCCCACATCCCGAGGCCGAGCCTAAATGCGGGGAGACGAGGCGCGACTCTGGGGCTACCACCAAGGATCCAGGGGAACTGGCGGGAACTGGGGGCCGAGTTCGGGGTGGGGATGAAAACAGACCCGACGTCCTCCGTCCTCGGAGTGGGGCAGGGCTGCGGAGGAGGAGAACCCCACAGAACTAGAGAGTGGGCTGGCGTGGCAGCCAGGCCGGGCAGGAGGGGAAGCCCGGGTCCCCAAGGGAGCAGGGAGGGAGCGTGGCGCGCTGGGCCCACCATCAGGCCCACAGGTCTATTTACACCCAGGGCCGACGCACCGGGGCCGCGCCTCCCACCCGCTTCAGCCCCAGGACTGGTCAGCCAGGCGGAAGGGTCTCAGGGCCGCGGCCCCAGCGGCCTCCCCGGCCTTCCGGCCAGACCGCGGCAGGGTCGGGGCTGCAGCGAGTGATGGGCCGGGCCAGTGAGTCGGGCCTAAGGGGACGCAATGGGGGGCGTCTGCGGCGCCCGCTGCGCCTCTATCACGTAGCAAATGGGCCCTCGGCACCCCCGGGTACTCACCCCTCCGTCCTCTGGCCCCTGGACCTCCCACCGCCCATTCCCTGGCCGCCAGCTGGCCCCCGACGGCGCCTCCCCTACCTTCGTTCGCCAGGTCCGCCATTTTACTTCCTTAAGCCCTCCCACAAGGCCCCGCGCCGGCCCAGGCTCGCCTGCTTTCGGCTGGAAACCTGCGCGTGCGCACTTCCTAAGCCGACTCAGAGCGAGGCGGACAGCTCGCGCCTGCGCACTGAGTCCGGTGCGGAGTCGCGCTCCAGATCGCCGTCCCCGCCCGGCCAAGCTCAGAGCACGCGCCTGCGCACTAACCGCCTCCCGTCTCTTTTTTTTCCCGCCGATCTAGGGGGCGTGGACAGGGCAGAGCGCATGCGCAGTGGTCCTTGCGCGCGCTGCGGGTAACACAGAACCAACTTTTTGTGAGGCGCCTCGGCGGGCCCTGCAGGTTGACGCCCGTGCTTTCTACTAGTTTTCCGGGGGATCCCGGTGGTGGGAGAGTGAGTCATCAGGGCGCTGAGATCGAGGCCTTCCTCTAGGTAAATCCCTGGGTCTTGGCGGAGGGGGGCTTTCCACACGTGCAGGCCAGAGGGGGAGGACTGCCGGAGAGGTTAGGTGACCCGTCACCTCAGGCTTCAGTTTCCCCTTCTAAGGGGCAAGTACATTGGGCGGACGCTTTCTTGAGGCCACAGAGGGAGGTAGAGGTGGTTGGGAGGAAGCAGAGGTCAGAGGTTAAACATCATTGGCCAAAGGGGTGTGTATCAGCGGGAGAGGGGCAAGGTTGTTGGCCGGGGGACCCAGCCGAAGGGACTTGATCTCCCTGAGCCACCAGAATGAGAGTTCCAGGATGGCCAGACCCCAATGGTCTGAAGGGAACAGCGCCTGGCATGGAGCTGGGCCTTGAGTTTCATCTGTAAAATGGGCAGAGAAGCCCACAGGCCGAGGAGAGAATGTGGACAGACACCTGGACTCCTTCTCAGCTCACCTGCTTTGAACACCCAGAAGGCTCTGCCCGTCTCCAAAATCCAGCACAGGTCCACCCTTTCTCACCAGTTGGGCAGTCACCATCCCATGGCAGACCGGATGGCCTTCTTTCTGCTTTCCTTCCTTTCATTCTTCCAGAGCTCCAGGCTCTGTTCTGCACACAGCAGCATGCAGAGGACTCTTTTAAAAGTATAAATTAGATCGCGGGTACACCTTTTCCTAACACTTCCAAGGAGCTTTCTGCTGAACTGGAACCAATTCTAAACCTCTCATTTGGGCTTCTCCAGCCCCCAGTGCTTTGCTCCATGCTTCCATTTGCTCATGGCGGTTCAGCTACATGGTCTTTCATCCTTGGAGCACGGTTTCCAGACTCTCTCCAGCCTCAGGGCTTCTGCATTTGTTGATTCTTCTGCTTGGGAATTTGTGTCCTGTGTCTCGTCTAGGTCTGAGTCCTTGGTCCATGTCTCCTCCTCCAGAGATCTAAACGAGGAGGTCCTATTGCTTGTGGGCCACATCTAGCTGGTGAGCCAAGAATGGTTTCACATTTTTAATTGTTGAGAAAAAGGAGATTAATATCTCATGACATGTTAAAGTTATATGAAATTTAAATTGCAACACCTATAAATCGAGTTTTGTTAGAGCAGCTACGCTTAACGCATTTACATATTGTCTGTGGCAGCAGCAGAGCTCAGTCCTTTTAACAGTCACTGTCTGGCCAACAGCACTTAAAATATTTACTGTTGGGGTCTTTATGGAAGTTTGCCAACCTCTGATCCAGGACACATGTATCCTCGGTGTTGTCCCATACAGAGCCATGTGACCAAGGGGGTGTGGTAAATGTTTGACACCTGCTTCTCTGGGGCAGGATGTGTGTGCAGATGTGTATGTGTATATATGTATACATATGTGTATGGTTTGTTGTAAATTATTATTACTGATATTTTCCTATCACTTTCTTAAGTCTAGAAGACAATAAAATGATCAATTGAACCATGTCTTGTAGTGTCCATTTTCTTGGTAGAAATAATTCATGGCTGATTTTAAGCTAGTAATGTGAATGTCATTCAGGGCAGAGTTGGGAAGAGATACATAGTGTGGCAACCTGACCCTGCCTGACCATTTCCTGCTCTAACGAGTTAGTTCCTGATTGCCCCCCACCTCCAGCCCTAGGACTCCTAGACTTAACCAGATCTCTCTGTATGCGCACGAGTGCACGGCTGTCGCAGTAGGGGGTCGTCACCCAACTGCTAGGATCTTGGCACTGTCCCGTGGCCCTTTTCTCCAAACAGCTTGACTCCGTGGCCCAGGGCTGGCCACCCTGCTCGCGAGCACTTGCAGCCATGGCCCTCCTCGTGTCAGAGGCCGACAAACTGACTGTGGGGCAAGAACCGACAGTTCGAGTACCACATTCAGTAATAACATTACGGGAGTACAAGGGGCAACATTGGCTAGATGGCCAGACACCAAGGAATGCTGTGCGAGGATCCACGCCTCTGCCTAGAGGTAGTACGAACCTTGAGCCCAGACACCTTGCTACCCATGGCCAGCCACACCACGATTGCGAAGTCATAGATGGAGCGTTTTCCAGCTGACCTGACTTGATGGACCAGCTCCTCAAAGACCCTGATGTAGAATACTACACTGACGGTAGCGGCTCTGTGAGGGGAGGAGGACGCCTTGCAGGATATGCTGTGGTGACCCTACATTCCACCACTGAGGCAAAACCTGCCTAGGGGAACCTCAGCACAGAAGGCAGAGCTCATCGCCTCGACCCGCGCCCTTCAGCCGGCAGCAGGAGTGGGTGCTCACGTATACCCTGACTGAGCCAAAACCCAGACCCCCCGATCCTGGGGAAGAACCTCTTTGGAGGCCGATGCTCCACTTGCGGTGGCTTTAAGACCTTAGTTGCGGTATACTCCTCCTCTTTGGGACCTGCCTCCTCCCCCTGTGCCTGTTGCCTCTTCTTATCCAGTCAACCACCTCCCTCTTAGAGGCCTGGGTCTGAGCATCAAAGGGGAATGTGGCAGCCTGACCCTGCCTGGCCATTTCCTGCTCGAATGAGTTTGTTCCTGATTGTCCCCTGCCCCCCAGCCCCCAGGACTCTCCGGCTTGGCAACCAATCAATGTTCTGACGTTCTCCTTCCTCATGTGAAGTATCTAGCCGTGTAGACATGCGGAAGTACAAGACCGTGTAAAACTGGCCACCATGTTACAATCGGGCCTCAGCCTCTGGATGAGCATCCGCTGAGCTGGTGCCGCATCAATAAATGCCCTTCCTGCCTATAACCCCGGTGTCCCATCACTCTGCTCGGGAACCCCGCAACGGTAGCACAGTAGGTGTTTTCCTAGAACTTGCTGCTTCTTGGTGGTCCCTAAACCAGCACCATCCGCGTCACCTGGAAGCTTGTTAGAAATACAGAATCCTGAGTTAGAGTCTGTATTTTAATGAGCGACCCAGGGTCTTCTTATGCACCCTAGATCTTGAGGTGTATTGTTCAGGAACTCTTAAATGAACTTGAATTTATTGATGGAGTGGTTTATTTAATAATATTAAAAATTTCCCCTAACTTTACTTAATAGACACCTGGGTTCCACTACTCTAGATTTTGCCACCAGGCTAGAGGCGTAGGCCACAGGCCTTGAGTTAGAAATTCTCCGGGAACAGCTAGAATGTCAGTGCCGGAGAGGCCCCCGGGGGTCCTCAAGTCCATCTCAGGGCCGGCAGTGTGTGGACTTAGGTTTCCTCATGTCTAGCTTGTTGGTTTCATTGTAGTCCTTATATTTCATTACGTGTTACTCATCTCCGGTAGATCTTGGCCTTTACTGTATCTCAACCCTCTGACCTTTGATGGACTTTTCTTTCTCTGCCTTTTTATTGGTTGAAATTTACATTAAATAGATACTATGTATCACCGTTTAAAATGGAACACACACATACACAAGAAAACCACAAAGCCACGAATAGGAGATCATTGTAAACAAAACAAGGTTTTAAAATTCCGGGTAGATACTGTTACCTGCCAAGGTGCTGAGCCCCCGCCTGCCTTTTCTTTGATGTAAAGAGAGATTAGCAAAGTATTAGAGAGGAATTAAAGATGTGTTATCACTCATCCCAACTTTCTCCTGGATGAGAAGAGGAGGCGGAAAAGAGAACTGAAAATGGCTGAAGTGTAACCCATGTGATTTGGTGTCATTTAATGCCATGTCTACATGTCCCCTAAAGTCATTTCATACACCACGTTTATCCCACACTTTGGGAAACTCCCAGGAACATGTCATCGCCTGCTAAATATAACACACTGTGGTTTTTCAAGGCACATGAGAGATGCTAACCTGTCCGCCGACTGGCCAGCTGAATTTCCACCAGTTTCACAATTTTCGAGAGGGCTGGTGGCTGCCATCATGGTGCCCCTTAGGCATACCTTTGCTTTCTTTATCAGGTCTCCTCTAACACATTAACGTTGTCAATATCTATTTTTAAAAAATTTGTTATCCCCTACTGTGCTGATTTTAAAATATGGCCCAAATTCTTTAACCCTCCTCCCATCGAGAGGTGAGTTCTCTGGCCTCCCCTGGGATGGGGTTGAGCTCACAACTGGCTCATCGACAGAGTCCAGCAGAAATGACACTAACAAGGCGAGGTCATACCAGGGACGGAGGATGTCGCCCACCTGCTTTGCTGGACACTTGCTCTTAAAGCCTTCGGCTACCATGCAGGCAGTCCCACCGCCATGCTGTAAGGAAGCTGAAACGCAGACCACAAATCCAGCCACGAGAGAAACCCGTCGCATGGGGGGCTGCTGTTATGGCCCACTAAGTTGGATACATGTAAACACAGATCCAGCAGACCTACTACAAATCAGGCCCTGCTTTACACGGGGCCCAGGAAATGAGACGGCCTTCCGGGGCTTTGCATTCTTCTGTGGGGAGACTGACAATAGGTAAGCAAAATAATTTGAGATAGTGACTAGTGCTACAAAGAAAATAAAACAGCATTTTGTGACAGTGACGGAAAGGGGATACTTTAGATTGGTCAGGGTGACATTTTAGTATACGATCTGCAGGAGAAACATTCTAGCCAGAACAGTGAGTGCAAAGGTCCTGGGGCAGGAACCAGGTTGGCGAGCTGGATGAGCAGCGGGGAGCTCGGTGTGGCCAGGGCAGATTGAGGAGGTGAGGACAGGGAGGAGAGGGCAGGGCCTCGTAGGCCATGGTGAGGAGTTTGGGATTTTTCCTAGTACAAGGATTGGAAGTGAGAGATGGGCGGATCCAAATGGCTTACTGCTGATCGGCCCCTCTGCTGCCTGCTTCCTCCATGGCTCACCAGGAGACAAGTCCGAGGTTTGCCTGAGCCTGGGCTCAGCTCTGAGAACTGCGTACTGCCTTCACAGTTGAGATGGAAAATGGGCTCCAGAAAAAGGGGCCTTCCCAGCTGTAATTCAGTTCTCATCTTCCCGTCGTGGGCAGGAAGCTAGCCCCACACTGAGGTTGAAGACCCAGAGGTCAATCAGACACAGTTCCCTCCGTCAAGGAGCTCAGTCCGGTTGGGCCTGGGGAAGTCATGCTGGTTGCCTCTGCTCAGCACCCTTCCCTGCCCTCCCTCACTCCACGGGGTCAAGTTCCTGAATGCCCACTGTGGCCAGCGAGGACACAGAGGGAGCTCCCTGACCCCAGCTGGGTGCATCAGCTTCCCTCTCATTTTCTGCAGCAGTTAAATATGGCATGGAACTGGGAAGAAATACTTACCTTACTCTATTTATAGTTTAAAAATATTTTAACTTTTAATTTAAAATAAATTCAGATGTACTAACAAGTTGCAAAAATAGTACCAGGACATTCCATATAGCTTTGACCCGGCTTTCCCCAGTATTAACATCTTACAGAAGCAGTGTAATCATCAAAACCAGGAAATTCACACCGATGCGATACCATCCACTAACGTCCAAACCTTATTCAAATTCCGTCCACTCGTTGCGAGTGCTTTCTCCCCGTACCAGGACTCAGTCCAGGACCTACTGGCACGTTTAGATGTCTTTTCTCCTTAGTCTCTTTCAGCTGGGATCCATTCCTTGGTCTTATTTTTTCTTGACTACAACTGGTAAGGAATACTGCCGGTTAATTTCAGATTTGTTTGATGTTTCCTCCTGATTAAATTCAGATGATGCGTTTTGGGCAGAAGTAACGCAGGGCTGCTGTGTTCTCAGTGCACCTGATCCCGAGGCTCGCGATGTTGAATGGTGGTGTCTTTGCTGATAATAACAGATCACTTGGTTTTTAGATGGTGTCTGCCAGATTACTTTTCCTTTTGTAATTATTATCTAGCAGGGAGATAAACAAACAAACAAACAAGGAATATTTGGGGAAGAGGAAGCGAGGCAGAGGGAGGGAAGAAGAAACCAGCTCTTTCACTGATTCCTGTGGTCTTTCTAGGCATCGTTGCAATTTAGTAAACAAAACCACCTCTATTCTCGGCAAAATCCGAGCCCTCGGTTTAGGCGAGCCGAAAGGAAGAGGCGCTGTCACACAGTGTCCACTGGGGGGCGGCAGAGGATCGGGATGAATTCAAAACGGCTCTAGGAAAATAGTTCATCGCTTGGGAGTAACTAAGCTTGCGGAGACTCGGAGGCCCCGCGTCCGCCGAGGTCTGGCGTCCCGTGGGAACCAGGGCAGTCAGCGCTGGCTGCACCAGCCGAGGTGCAGCGCGACCCCGCGGCGCCTGTCCGGCCGCGGAGGCCCTTGCTCCCAGCAGTGCGGACGCGGCGCCTCTAACGCAAGGGGCTCTGGGTGCGGGGCTTCGGCGGATCTGAGCATCCCTCCCGAGCCCGCCTGCAACACTCATGGGTTCTGAGGGTGTCTCGGTTTGGAGGCTAGGTGCAAACCCCCAAAACCACCTCTGGCAAAAGTAAGCAAAAGGGGAATTTGCTGGGAAGCAGGAGGAAAGGGAAGAAACTGGACGGCTTCCGCGGGTTGTGGGAGCGAACTGGCCAGCAGCGCGGGCGGGGCGCCCCCCGGGGGACGCCCACATTTGCATAGTTTCAGTCTTACAGTCCCCTCACGATTCGGAACCCGAGGACAGGGTGCGGCGGTCCCACGTGGCAGGGCGTGGCACGCGTGAGCGAACCTGCGCTTCTCCGGCCTTCCCGCCCCCGTTGGGGTCACGCATCCTTTGGATGTGGCTGGAGCGAGTGCCGCGCGGTGCCCAGCCACTCTGTGCCACCTGACACCGGCCAGTGGTGGCGTCGGTGGGCCGGTGTACATATGAGAGGCGGGGCTGAAATCGGGAACCGCAGAGGGTCAGAGTGACCTGAGTTCCACGAGCCCGGCAGGGAGCCAGCAGAGTCGGGGGTCCCAGGGTTGTTCCTCAGGACCGGCCACCGAATTTGGGGGCCCAGTGCAAAATGAGTAAGAATTTCAAAAATTAGTAAGAATTTCAAAATGGTAACAGCAGAGCGTTAAGCCAAGTATAGGCCCTGGAGTTCTCCTCAGCCCAGGGAAGTGACACCCCGGGGCCCCAGGGCCTCTTCCTGGGACAGAGAGGTTTGTGCCGGGGGCACGCGGGGCACTGGCCTGGCAGTGAGCAGCAGCTTTTAGGAGCGGCTGACTGGGAACCCTTGTCATTCTTCACAGCGCTCTTCAAAGTCCTATGGAGGGGGTGGTCACAACAACGTGGAGTCCCAGGCCCCACCCCAATCCCACGAGGCAGGCTCTCGCAGGCGGGGCGCAGGGGTTTGGTGGGTTGTATCAGCAGCTAGAGCATGGCTTAATTCTGTCATATCTGAATGAGCCTAGTCTGTTTACAAAGGGCCTCGACCATCTGGGCTGAGAATTGTTTCTGGCCATCTGTATCCTGGGGTTGGCCTTGCCAAACAAGCCTGAAGAACCTGCTCCTTCTCAAAGGCTTCCCAGAGAGCCAGGAGGATAGGGCGGGGGGCCCCACCGGGAGGGAGGGCCGCACCCTCCAGGGCCACCTTGACAGGGGTGTGCGTGGCTGGAGTGTGGACTGTGGCCCCCAAACAGGCACGCTCAATGCGTTTATTGCAACAAAAAACGAGATCAGGCTCAGAAGGCTCGTGCATTTACTGTCATTTGTAGTCTTCCTTGTGGAATCCTGCAAAGGACCAGACAGAGCGTAAGGCAGACCGGGCCCGCACGCAGGCGGAAGCCGTCGCGGTCCCCGGACCGGACCGTGAACTCCCATGCCTCCCAGCAGGAGATGTGTGAAGGCATTCTTTCGGTCTGATTTCACCTAAGTCTTGAACTCTAGACCAGACAAACACTGTGACCACCACAGACTTTTGGTTTCTAGAATCAGAGTGTCTTTCTTGTCCTCCCCCACCCCTCCCTCCACATCTGGCGAGGGCCGGGGCGCGCACCGCCCTCCTCTTGATGGGAAGGAAGGTTTTTAAAGGCCGGGTGAGTTTACGTAAGTGCCTTCTGCGTGAATGAGAAAAAATATTGGGAACCAAATATACTGTGATATACACATTCATACGAAACGTTCTAATAACAATTGGAGCACAAAACTATCGGTATAAACACATTTCCAAAAAGAGAAACTATTGCATTTCATAAGATGGCACTCCCCAGGCCAGAGGTTCGTCTTCCTTCTTTGCAGTCACTTTTGGGACAGAGTCTCGCACGGAGCTGACCAAGGGCGACGTGTTACGATGGACACAGATCTGCAGTTTCCAGTTCAGGGCTGTGCCAGTCCTTGGGATCTGTTTGTCCCCAGAGAAGAGTCTCAACTTTGAGCAGTCAAGATGGGACCTGCCAATCCAAGGGCTCCAGGATTGCCAGTTCCAAGGCAGGCTTTCTGGAAGATTCCATGGAGTGGGCTGCAAGCACGGCTGTTCGTGCAGAGACCTAGTGGGATGGCCGCCCCCGAAGGCGCCGCTGACATGCTGACCGCCCTGCCCCCTCGGAACAGAAGGTTCCAGACCTAGCATTGTGGCTTCATGTTGGCTGTGACCTTGGACAGAACCGCAGTCTTTCCCGTTGCTGATAACATTTCTGGCGTTGACTCTAAAGACACAAGCAGGCCTGTTTCCATGGCTGACTTTTTGCCATGTGGGGCGGTGGGCTGTCCCCCGTCCAGGTACACCGGGGTGGGGGCGCCATGGACACGGCCAGCTTGGGACGCCCAGCAGCCGCCGGACACAGCTTCTTCCCCAGATCTGCCGGTGTTAAACATCACGGTGCAAACCGGACCGGGCTGAGTGGCGGAGAAGCCCAACACTGCGCCGGCCCACTCGGCACGGCGCTGGCAACTCTGGGTAGGATGCGTGGACTCCGACGGAAGGTCACAGTCCAGCAGGCGGGGGGACGAGGACGGTCGGGAGGAAGACACTCGGGCGGCGCAGGGGAGCCCTCGGGCACGCAGAAGCAGGCGTGGCCTGTGGCCCCGGTGGACAGCTGTTCTTCTGGAGGAATGGCATGTCCCCTTGGGGCGCGCCAACCTGGCCCCCCGTGAGCTGGAGTCAAGGTCACTTCGGTGAGAGGCACGGTCGTGTGGGGCGGAGGAGGCCGGCGGGCCTGGGGCGGGCCGCCGCGCTAGACGCCCTGCAGGGAGGGGTTCGGGTCGCTGCGCTCACGCTTCACCAGGGGCTCACCCAGGCCGCTGGCCTCCCCGTCGGCCTCGCCGGCCCGGTCTTCACCGATGTCATCTGTGGGGTCAGCGTTGGGGACGAGAGGCGGGTGGGGCCGCGGGAGGGAGGGAAGAGAAGTGCCCCTCAGAGAGGTGCCCAGGCGTGTGCAGGCCCCGGCCTGGTCCTTCCTGGCCTTTCTACCCATGATCTCCCCTGACCAGTGCCCGTGTGCCTGGGTCACGGGCCTGGCAGCTCCTGCCTTGGAGCTTCGTCCCCCCCCACCCCTGTGTGGCAGGGCACGGGCGGGGGGTGGAGACTCTCTGCCCCGCCTGCCAGCTCCCCCTCCAGATCCCCTCCCCACCCCTTCCTGGCTGTGGGGGCCTGGTGTGGGGGTGCCCTGAGGGGCCATCACAAGCAGGAGGGGGAAGGACGGCTCCTCTGAGCTCCGGCTGGGGCCAGTCCTGCAGCGGCACCCCTGGGACACCCGCTGCGGCCCAGGCAGTGCCCCTTCTCTCCGCCCGCCCCGAGAGCTGCCCAGGTCCCACCAGGCCAAGGGAGAGGCGCGTGGGTAAGCCGCCGCCACACGCACCTTTGTCCAGCAGCGTCAGTGACAGGGAGGCAAGATCGTTGAACTGAAAGAAAGAAGCCCAGGGTCAGGGCTTCCGCAGAGCGGGTCCCAGTGACCATCAGCGATGTCCTCTGCCCGCAGTTAAACGGGCTTTCGCCTTGAAATGGGGGGTTCCGCCATGAGCAGCGGCTCCCCTGCTGGGCGTCCCCTCTGAGACTTTCCTGGCCGAATCTGGGAGCTGCTGGAGGGTCGAGGGGTTGCTGACTGCTCACACCAGCAAGGGGACAGGGACTGTGGCCTCTGATTAGTGACAGTGAAGGAAGAGCTAGCGTTTATCAAGGGCTTATTATGTACCACAAGCCATATGGGCATCAGCTCATTTCTTTTTCAAAACAGCCCCACGTGAGCCAGCAGTGCTGCTCCTGGGCAGACGCGCAGAGGCACCGCAGACAGACACCCCAGGCGACAGCCGCGCAGCCACGCCCAGCACAGCCACGGGCGGAAGCGGCCCGGATGCTCGGCAGCGGGCGGCGGCGGAGCAAGGCGCTGGCTGCCCACGCAGCAGGGCGCACTCGGCCACCGACGCCGGCCACAGCACCCACGGGCCCTGAGCGCACGCCGCCCAGCGAGAGACGCCAGACACGGGGGCCACGCGCGTGTGACCCCTTGCGCGGGACACGTCCCGGACGGCGTCTGCGGAGACAGACAGCGGGGGAGCGGGTGTCCGGGGCTGGGGAAGGGGGCAGGGGGGTGACTGCTGGGGACCAGGTTTCTCTTTAGGGGTGGTGGAATGTTCCAGAATTAGAAGTGGCAGTTGCACAATACTGCGAATGTACTAAATGCCACCCAATTGTTCACCTGAAAAGGGTTAAAATGGCAAATTCTGTAATATGTACTTAACCACAATTAACTGCCCCCCCCCTCGCCAAACCACCCCCTTGGGGGGGCATTTCAGAGACAGGAAGCCCTTCCCGGGGTCACAGCGAGTAGGTGGCGGAGGGGCAAGGACGCGCACCGGCCTGCGGGCTCCAGCAGGGAGCTATTTGGCGCCCACGGGCTCCCCGCAAACAGTCCGGGCGTGCACGGCCCGCTATGCTCGGCGGGCCTCGCTTCCGCCGGCGCCCTGCACACCGCCCTGCGGACCCCCGTCAGGGCCCCGCCCGGGGCCGGGGCCTCACCTCTCCCATCACGGCGATGGGCGTCTCTCCGGTTGCCTCGGCGACGCGGTGCTCCACCAGGTAGAACATGTACTCGTCGTACAGCAGGCGGATGAGGTGGAAGGAGCCGAAGCTGGCTGCGCTGCGCAGGGTCAGGTCGCGGATCACCATGGAGCTGGGGGACGGGCAGACAGGCTGGGCCCCCTCCGGAGGGCACGGGCTCCCCGCGGGCAGGGGAGCCAGGCTCTTCTTTGGCTCTGAGGCTGTGCGGGGACCCCTTAGGCCCACGAGGGGCCTGCCAGCTGTCAAGACCACCCCCGTGTCCCAGTGACTGAAGTGGGGACAGGCAGAGGGGGGTGGGCAGCAGCAGTGGCTCTCAGAAGAGGCTGCTGCAAACAAACACCAGCCCTGGAGACCACCTGTGGTAAGGGGTCACCCCGGCTGTTACTGACCGCCCCCCCCCCACACAGGCTGCCCTCCCAGCCTTCCGGTGCCCCCACTGCCACCCCTCCACAGTCAGCGTAGGCACCTAAAAACAAGGCAGAATTTCAGGGTGCTTTAACCTCTTTCATAAAAGTGGGAAGTGTCAAACTACAGCTCAAAGCAGCCCAAACCCAGTCTGCCACCTGTTTTTGTACAACCTGCAAGGCATAGATAGTTTGGGGAAAAAATTAAAAGAAGACTTATGTTTGGTGACCCATTGAAAAGTACCTGCAATTCACCTTTCAGTGTCTATAAATAAAGTTTTATTGGCACCCAGCCATGCCTGTTCATTTATATGTTGTGTGCCATGTACCAAGAAAACTATTACTCGAAAATACCTAATTTTTTTTTTTTTAAAGGAAAAAGCGCCCCTGAGCTAAGGGGAGTATATCACATGGCACCTGACCAGAAACGCTGCCTACAAACACATCTACTGTGTAGCCCAAATGCCCAAGTGCCCCATCTCAGAGCTCACCCACTCTCGGGCACCTTACTGCAGCAAGGAAAGAAGACACAGAGGCGTGATGTGACTACAGACGATTTCAGTAACTACGGGGGTCGGTCATCACACCAGGCAGCTGCGATGCCTTGAGCCTAGTGAGTGAACCGAACCTAAGCTGGAGTGAACGAACGCGCAGAGTGAAACTTAAAACGAGCCACAAACGGCCGGTTGCCAGTTAAGACAGTCGCTGGAGCTGGAGCGAATCGAACCGCGTCCCTGCTTTGTGCAGCCAATTAAATCACGCCTCTGCGCGGCTCCCTCTTCTCTAGAAACACCCCTCCCTCGCGCCGTCCCTGGAGGCCGTCCATCACACTGGGTTTGGCACTGCCCAATGCGAACTGATGTTTGCTCAAATAAACGTTTGGAAATTTTAATGTGCCTCGGTTTAGCTTTTAGTAGGCTGAAAATGCCTAAAACTTGCGTAGTAACAGTGGGCGGGGCTGCAGGTGCGTCAGCAAAGACAGCCGAGGACACCCGTTTGATTCTTTCTGCGTCTTCCTGGGCCAGTGTGTGGACACACTCTGAAGCCGGTTCTGTTCAGCCATGGAAAAAGCTGGCTTCAGCTGGCTGTGGCTTTGAGGTGGATTAGGAACGGTAACCAAGGAGGGAGCCTGGGTGGTGACTGTCTATGTCCAAATTGTCCTTTTCAAAAGCGAAGGTCACTTGGAGAATGTTCGTGAACCCCAAGGCCATGCGTTAAGTGGACAGAGCGAAAGGGCCCACGGTTTTCTCTCTAGAAGCTTCTTCGGTTCCGTATGGCCGCTCCCCTAAAGGCAGAGTGGCGAACGTGGCCTGCGGGCCCTGGGAAGGAGGCCGTCGCCCCTGCCCGCCTCCCACCCCGGGAAGCTCTGTTTGCCCAGCTCCCTTCTCCCGGACGCTGTCTGCCAGCCGCAGGGTCACACACGCTGGACACTGCTGACGTCCAGGCGATCTAAACGCTGTTTCCTGGGGCCCTGTTCAGGTCCCACGGCCTCTCTGTGGCCCACCCAGCTCAGTCCCGGCCCCCTTTCACCGAAGCCCCCCATACCCTGACCCCGTGGATCGGGCGCTGGACTCCGCACCCGCCGCCCCGGGCTCGGTCTCTCTTCTGCTCCGCCTCCGCGGTCTCGGAATGTTCCGGGTTCTCCATGTGGCTTGCAGCTTCCCCAGGAGGAGCACCGCAGGCCTGCTCCCGGAGCAGCTTGGCCAGAGCTTGGCGGTCCCATGCCAAGGCCCTGCCCGCTCGTTCAGTTTTCTGGTGGATTCCACAGAAATAAGTGCCTTAACTCTAATGAAACAAAGTCAGACGGCGTTTGGGGCCTTGCGGAGAAGAGCAGCGCACCCCGCAGAGGCGACGCCCCCCTTCGACTCCCAGCCGGTTCTCATCCTCGTTCTCACGTTTCTGCGCCGTGACACATCCTGCTGCTCTCCGTTCCGCAGGTCCTGACTCTCCCTGCGGCTTCCCACCTGGGGGCGGCTCGGGCCTCCAGACGCTGTCTCTGTGCCCGCGGACGACGCAGAGGTGCACCCCCGTCCTCGTCCGCCACCTCGACATTGCTTCGTCACTTTGGGGCTAAACCGGCGTTCCGTTTTGCGGCGATGGGGTGTCACATTCGCGGCTGAGCCACGTGGAGCGCTGGGCTCACACCTCCCTCCTGGTGCATTCGCTCAACCAGCAGTAAGATGCTGGGGTGCAGCATGGACAAAAGCAACGTCCCGGCCCTCGGGGACCGTGCTTGGCCACTGAGGAGACAGACAGCAGATGGGCAGAGAGCGAGGCGACAGGGGCTGTGAGATAAAGCAGGGCGTGGGGGACAGAGGACGGAGAGGGCCGTGCCGTGACTTAGGGAGCTCTGGGGGCCAGAGGGCCCGCTGGGGAAGGCTGTCGCAGGCAGGGGGAGGGCAGTGCAAAGGCCCCGAGGTGGCGAGGCCAGGGTAGAGCGCGAGGACAGAGTCTGGCAGCTGGCCGAGGGACCAGCAAACTTTTTTTTTTTTTAATAAGACCCAGACGTTAAATATTTTCAGCTTCGTGGCCGCACGGTCACACTTCCCAACTCCACCAAGGGTCCTGAGCGAATGAGCATGGCCGAGTGGCAGTAAAACGTCATTCGCACGAGCAGGAGGGTGATCCGATCCGCTGGCCACGGCTGGCCGATGGGCTGGGTCGCACACGGCCTGACAGCCTTAGAACAGCTATCGCTTTCCTGGGCTAACTGCCGCCTTAAAAAGTGCTCGGCTTTCCACGGATTTGTCACCAGCTGACAGCAGGGCTGCTCTCAGCGAGCATGGTCCCCATTTTTTGGGCCGTGTGTCTCCCGGAGCCCGGTTCTTGGCTCCCGTCTACACGGCTAGAATCGCAGCTTGGACACGGTTTTCCTTGAGAATCCTCAAGACGCTGCTCACCTGCGGTGTAGGTTCAAGTTCTTTTGGGAGGATACTGTCCTGGTTCCCAGGCCTTCACCTGGCCCGCTGCTTTCTCTGGGAAGCCTTGCTGCCTGTCTCCTGACCTTGGGGCTCTGAAATGTCACAGGGAGGCTCCTTGGGGGAGGAGCTCACTCGCAGTGCTGGAATCCTGGCGACTTCTTCGACTTGGTGCCCCCCGGTTCTGAGACAGCTTCTTGATTGTTTTTATTGTTTTCTTTCCTTCCATTTTCTCTGTCTCTTAAAAAAATTCCTATCAGCTGGATATTGAACCTTCTGGATCCTTTCATTTTTCTTCCATGAGTTCTTTTTCACATTTTTCTTTCTTTCCTTGTATTTTTCTCTCTCATGCTTACTTTCTGTGATGGTTAGTTTTATGTGTTGGCTCGGCTAGGCTATAGTACCCAGTTATTCACTCAAATGCTGCTCAGGTGTCGCATGAGGGTGTTTGTGGGGGTGGGCCACATCTATCATCCGTTGACAGTAAGTGACGATTACCATCCAGATCGTGGGTGGGCCTCATCTAATCAGCCAAATGGGCTTCGGAGCAAACCCAAGCCTTCCCTGAGGAAGTCCCACTGTGGCCACACTGTCGGCCCCCACCTGAGGGCCTCCGAGCTGCCGGGCGCTCCACGGCCTCCGAGACTGCGTCAACCACGTCCTTGAAATAATCTCTTCATATTTATTAACATATAATTAGTTCTATATTTACATATAGTCATGACTGACTATGTTTACAAATACGCTTAAAAAATATATTCCCTCGACACGCCTGACCCTTGCCCGGAGCATTCCATGGGGACACAGGGACCGCGGGGGGGACCGAGGCCAATTCCCGCCTCCTGCTTCCGCTCGGCAGTGGGTGACTGACGGCCGGACGGTTCTTCCCGTTTGGCTCGCTGCCCTAACGGACCGCCTCACGCCGTCTCCCCAACCCTTGCTCTCGTCTGCCACGTGCCATCACCCGCCCTCCTGTTCTCCTCGTCCTGGGGGCCATGCCTTGGAACCACTTCTTTAACTGACGCTCTGCGGGTGTTGCCAGGGAGCACAGGCAACACTGGCAGGGGGCCAGACGGCGACGTCTGGGCCACAGGGCCTCGGGCCGGGCCCCGGGGACCTGCCAGCAGGCCGAGGCCCGCGGGTGGGGACGGGGACGCCGAAGGCGGATGGTCCCGGAGCCTCGGCCTGGCGTGCGGCCCGGGACACCCACCTGTAGAAGGACCACTTCAGCAGGAGCTGCCGGGCGGCCTTGGGGAAGCGGGGGCTCCCCGCGTGCTGCTTCAGCGCCTGCGTGACCACGTCGTCCAGCCAGCGCGCCCACTGGTCCAGGGAGCTCTGCTGCTGCAGGGTCAGCTTGAAGTCCTGCTCCAGCCGCTGCACCACGCTCTCCTCGCACTGGCACACCCACGAGGCCTGCTCCTGAGGGAGCACGGGCGGCTCAGGCCGAGCGTCGGGCCGGTGGGACCGCCCCTCACGCCTGCCCCGACCGAGCACCCGCTGCCGGCCAGACCTCGCCAGACCTCGCGCCTCCGCGCCCTGGCCTGCTCCAGCTGCAGCCAAGGGGCGTCCGTGCCCACTTCACGGGGCGGAGACGGAAGCTGCCCCAGGCGCTAAGGACTCAAATCCAGGTTTCCTGGATCCACAGCTCGGATCCCGCCACGTCCTGCTGCAGGCTTGCTTTTGCGTGGTCACTCTTGGAACGTGTTTGCTTAGCGGATAAACTCCAGGCAGCGGCCTCCATCTGCTGACGGCCCCGCGCCCTTCTAAGCCCAGAGAAAGGGCCGTGACCATGGCAACGGGAAGGCACATGTTTGGAGAAAATGAACCAAAGCGACGGTGCCAGCTCCTGGGTGCCAGGGTGACCTGAGATCAGGAGCGACGCCCGGGCCCCTGGGGGTCCGCCCCTGAATCCGGTTCACGCGGCAGAAATGTGCGTGCTGGGTTTGCTACATGCTGCATTTTGGGGGTGCAGGTTAGGCTGGGGACACACGCGCGCTGCCCTTGCTCTGCGGCCCGGCCCCAAGCCGGGGCTGCGGCACTGGGGAGTCACCTGCACGTTGGCGAAGTCCACGCGGTTGAGGTCGCTGAGCATCTGGTTGATCTGCGAGGTGTTCTGCAGCACCGCGCGGGCTGCCTGCGCCAGGTGGTTGAGGGACGTGTAGCGCCGCAGGGTCTGGGCGAAGGCGCTGACCACGCCCACCTGCGACCAACCAAGGCCCACGCGAGAGGGTGAGCCGCCCGCGCGCCCACAGCCTTCTCACTGCTCCTTGGAGGGGGTGGCTCAGGGACCCAGCCTTCTGACCGTCTCGGGGACCCGAAGAGTGAGAGTCAGAGAAGGACACAGGTGTCGCCAACGTGTCACGTGGCATCCACAGCAGGCGCCGTGGCACGGGCGGTTAGAACTCAATCCCTTCGGCTTTTTGAAGGGTCGGTGAACGTAGGGGCTGCTGGGCACCGCGGGATGGGAACTCGTGGGCGTGGCCTGGGAATCGTGATTTTTAACGACTGCAGCGGGCAGCGTCGTCGAAACAGAGCAACCTGACTGGAGGCGGGTAGACCAGATGCCCAGAACCCAGCCTCCGCCGCGAGCGGCTGTGGCTTCTTAAGAAACACTCACGAGAATGGTTCAAAAGGACACCCTCTCTCTGGCCCACGTTAAGTCCTGATTTGTGGCCAAGACTACAGTGGCGTGGGTGAAGCCAGATCAAGTCCCCTCCCCTAACGAGCGCAGATCTGTCGTGAGCTGACCCAGGGGTGTCACGTCGGATGGCATCCTCTGCCATGCCTCTCCCTGCCAGCACCTGTCCCACGCCAACCGCATGCTCAGGGCCTCCTGAGGGGGCCACCTTCCTCGGGGCACATGGGGGCAGCCAGCTCCCTCGCGCCCAGCGGCCTGCTCCTCCGACGCAGCACAGCGCCTCGCGCTTACCTTGGTCTGGACGACCTGCTGCGGGAAGTCGCTCATGGCGTTCGTCAGCCAGCCTTCCAGGCTCTTGGCGAAGTTCCGGATGGCCTGCGTCAAGGAGCCTGGGAGAGCGGGCCGGGCATCAGCAGTGGCAAAGGCCACGCCCGCGCGCCAGGGTCAGCGCCCAGTGTGAGAGGCGGAAACGCAGTGAGAGTTACCGCGCTACCCGGCAGGCAGCGGCGGGGGGTGACAGCTGGGCCCGTCCAGACCGGTCTCTTTTCATCTGGTTCTCCCCTAGGGCGACCCTGCCCCCAGGGGACACTGGCCATGTCTGGGCCCTCTGTGGTTGTCAGAGCGGTGCTCCTGGCATCGAGCGGGTGGGGGCGCAGCCCACACAGCACCCAGGACGCCCCACAGAGAGTGACCCGGGCCCAGTGTGAGCCTGGGAAACCCTGACACCCATGCACGAAAATATAGTCCACCAACTTTCGAATGTATTTGGAGATGGCTTACAATAAGAAACAGATAATAAGACTTAAAGAAAATCTCCCCAAAGTAAAAGTAAACCTGCCCCAAACTCGGACCTTAACATGGACGTTCAGCTGCTATACCGAACAGCTGTGGGCCGGGCGGGGCCGTGGGAGTGGGCTATCCGAGCGGGTACACAGGTATCTGTGGGCCGCCTGCCAGGCGTGACCTGGTGCCCTCTGCCGTAGCTAAGGGCGAGGCCTGGCCGTCCAGCTTCCTTGCCCTTCCTCAGGTGGGGCAGGGTGGCAGGATGCTGGGAGCCCGCGGGAGAGCCTGGAAGGGAGGGGCCCGCCTGGTGGGCGCCCCCTGGTGGTGGTGGTGGGGGGCCCTGGGATGGTCCCCAGCACATCAGCAGCCGCACAGCAGCAAGAAAGCCTGTGGAACCGGCCCACGGTGCTGAAGTGCTGAAGCGCCGAGGGGTTAGGAGGGAGCTGGGCTCAGCACCGGGTTGACCCGGGGAGATGGGGAGACGGGTTAAAACCCCACCCAGACGTGCCCAGGGCTGCCAGCCACACCACAGCCCGGAGGGAAAGGGCGTCCTGGGACCTCGGCCCCATCCTCTAGAATCTCCTCTGGGCATGTCGGAGACGGGATGTCACCCGGAATCTCACAGCGCTGGGCAGTAGCCTAGGCCCTGAGCCCTGCCAGGCCCGGGCAGTGGCCGGAGGGCGGGCAGTGCTCACTGGAGCCACCCCGCCTGGGCCCTCCCTCCTTTTCTCCCTGGGCCAGTGACAAGGAAAACATGCAGGCAAGGGTGAACGTCTTCCGGGGCGCCTGAGCCGCTGCTCTCCCCGGATTCTGGGCACCCCACATCTGTACTGGCCTGACGGGGCAGCTGCGGGGCACGGGGACAGGGAGAGGCGGCGGCGAGGGGGCGGCTTACTGGGCACCGGCCGCAGCACGTCGGGGATGAGGATCTCCACCAGGGCCTGGTAGAGGATGTGGTCGCAGCTCCTCATCCACTTGAGAACGGGGTCGCATTTGCACAGAGACACCAGCTTGTCCTTTGGGAGGACGGCGGCTTCCGGGTCCTCGTCACTGCGGGGGTACGGGGGCGCAGGGTGAGTCAGTGCCCGTGCCCGCCCTGCCTCAGATTCCCCACGCGGGCCACACTGTCCCTCCCCTGTGGCTACAGCTGAGGTGACTTCTCTGGCACAGCACATGGTCACCTCTAAATCACTCACGCGAAACAAGTGAATGGCCAATGGGAATTGCAAATCAGCTGTTAGAAGTACAAAAACAGGACATATTTTTGGGGTTGGGGGAGCACCAAATCTCAGAAAGCTGACGCATTTGTCTGCGGGTCACAGCGGGGGTGCCATCGGGCCTGTCTGGGGGGGACATGGCAGGCACCTGGCTGGCAGAGAGGCGGGGCCGTCGCCGGAGGAGGCTTTAGAATTCCAGAAGGAAAGCCACAGCTTCTCGATGTAGTGGAACTGGAGGTTCATCACGACATCTAAAGTTGCCTGGGAGTGAGAACAGTCGGTTAAGCCCTGAATGCGCGAGTGACTAAGTCCACGGATCACACGTCATCAGGACATGCCGAGCAAGCAGCCGTGGCACGGGCTGCAGGTGGGGTGTCTTCTGAAATCCGGAGGCCACAGAGGGGATGGGGATGGACGGAGGGATGCCGTCCAGGGAGCTGAGATCCTATCTGCTGCTTGGCTAGAGGGACCCGGGGCCACTCCTGTCTCCTTCATATTGTCGGGGACAGCTGGGGATGGCTGAGCGTTTGGCGGTTCTGGTGCTGGGCCTGGGGGGCATGCGTGGCTCTTAGCCAGGCCCTAGGGGGCACTGCGGCCCACCGAGGCCCCATGGCCTGGGTGCAGGCTCTCCCCGGGCAGCCCTGGGGGCGGTCACCTCGCAGTGGCGCCGGTAGGCCAGCTGCAGGGCCCTGACGTCCTGGGGCAAGACGCTCTCCTGCAGCAAGGTGCTGCCCAGGTCTGGTGCTGGGAACTCCGGGAAGACGTGGGAGACATCTGGGGAGGACAGAAGCAGCGCTGTCGGCCCACCTGCAGCAGGCCCGCGCGCACGAGGCCGGCGGGGGGCCCGTGTGCTGGGGGGCGCCGGCCCGCAGTGCCGGTGACTGCTCGCCAGCCCCGGGGCGGCGTCCTGGCCTCCCTGAGCAGTCACACAGCTTCGGGAAGCTTCGGTTCCCTCAGGTGCAGAATGGGGACAGCACCGTCACCCCCCCACCCCCGGCAACATGAAATACGCTGAGAGACAAAGTACTGAACCCAGGCCGGTGACATAGTGAGCTCTCATCACCCTGGCGTGAGGGCAGCGCGTCCGGGGACAAGGCTGGCCCTGTGGTGACTTTCTGGGCCTGACGATCTCTCCAGAAGACTCAACACAGGAGAGCTCCATCCAGGCTCAGGCAGTACCCCGAAAGTACACCAAGGCCACTCACGTCTCAGCGCGTGCATGCTTATGACACCTATCTCCGCGAGAGACCCAGTTTTAGGGGTCCCAAGCACCCCAAATGTTCCAGGTAACTGAGGAAATGAACCCAGGAGGGCAGCCGAATCCTGCTGCTGCCCCAGAGCCAGCAGGTTTTAAAACAGGGCATCTGGGCGTCTCTCTGATGGGCATTTTATTTTACTTATTTTTCTGATTTTCTCTTAATATATTAATTTTGGGGGCATATGCTGATCATTCTAAAACCTCAGGGAGGCCACAAAGAAGGCTTAGCTAGAAGACTGTCGAAGCGCCCTTTGGACGCTGCTGGTGCTGAAGCCCACAGGCACCAGGCGCCCGAGGGGGCCCGAGCTTTCGCAGCGCCCGGCGGGGGGCGCTGACCGCTCACCTATGTATTGCTGGTGGTGCTGGCTCTGGGCGGCCATGGCCTGCTCCGGCGTGCTGTGCAGGCTGCTGTGCGAGCCACTGTCCCCAAGGCTGTCTGTCTTTTGGGCAGGCCGGTACCTAGGCAGGGGACATATGGAGCATCATGAGGCCCCAGCAACACCGCCCAGAAGGGGCCCAAGGAGCAGAGGGCTGAGCAGCATGGAGTTTGGAGTGTGTGTGTGTGTCTGTGTGTGTGTAATTTTTAAGTAATTGTGGTCAAAATACACATAAACACTCATCGTTTTAGCCATTGTTCAGCACGTGGCTCAGTGACATTAAACACACTCACATCGCTGAGCCGCCGTCCCCACTGTCCACCTCCAGAACTTCCCCATCTTCCCAAACTGACCCTCTGTCCCCATCACACGCTCACGGCCCTCCCGTCCCCCAGCCCCTGGCCCCACCATCTGCTTCCTGTCTCTGTGGATCTGCCTCCCCTGGGGACCCCCCGTGAGTGGGGGCGCACAGTGTGGGTCCTTCTGTGCCTGGCTCCTTTCACTCGGCACAGTGTCCTCGAGGTCCATGCACGTTGTCACACGTGTCGGAATGTCCTTCCTCCTGAGGCCGGACCCTATCCCATTGTGTGTGCAGACCACACTTCGCTTATCCGTTCATCTGCCATCGGACGCTCGGTTGCTTATATGTGTGTGTATAAATATTCTAATACTCCTCCCTTAGAAGATAAGTGAACTTCTTCACATAGAATCACAAATATCTTACTATTCCTTGGTCTTGGAGGACATTCTGAGACTGTCCTTTTGCCCTGAGCCAGAAAGCAGTGGACAGCCTGTGTGGGCAGCAAATCGAGGACCATTAACAGGGAAGGGTTTCCTGGGGCGCCTGGTCCCTCCGAACCCAGACGGACGCTGGGAGTTGGCAGGTGGGTGGGAAGGGCAGGGCGGGGGTCCTGGCCAGAACTGGGGTGCTTTTCTTTGTGGACAGCCAGGCTGGCTCTGAGGAGGGAGAAACGCCGCTGAGGCATGTGTGTGCCACCCGACTCGGGGGCGGTTCCAGGTGCACACAGCACAGGCTGTCGCCATGAGACACGCGGCTCCTAAAACGGCACACTGGCTGGGACACGGAGCCGCAGGAGTCCGCGAGGGCCAAAACCGGGCAGCGGGAAGCCGTGGAGTCCATGTCTGCCGATGGTGAGGGTGGAGGGCACTGTCGGTTCCATTCCGACGTGTTGGCTCTGGAGAATGTTTCAGAGACTCTCTTCTGTGACCTCCAAATCCCATGATTGGCTACGCGATCGGGAGTCTCTGAGACACTTCAGAGCAGCTGAAATGGGGTTCTGAGTCACGCAGCCTGGCCGAGGCGTGAAGGTGCCATGCAGGGGTGAAGGAGGCATGGTCCCTGCCCCGGAGCAGCCTGGACTCTGGAGAGGGGGCCTGGGACACTGGGAGGCTGCTAGGGAGGTGGCATTCTAGTGGGAACCTGAACCAGGGTAAACTGGCTGTCTGTTGAGGGCCAGTTCTGCTGCTTGTTTTGTAAATAAAGTTTTATTGGCACATGGCCACACCCATTCGTTTATAAATCATCCGTGGTGGCCCTTATGCTACAACTGCAGAACCTCTGGCCTGCAAAGCCCCAGATATTTGCTCTCTGGCCCTTTACAGAGAAGTTTCCAGAACCCTGTCTTAAAAGATTGAGTAAAATGTCAGGAAAAAGCAGCAACTTAAATCTACAGGCTTCTTTCTCCTGGCTTCTTGGGGTATTTCCAGTGTTCTGTCTCTTTTTTTTCCTAGTAGTTGAAAAATTAAAGGTCTGCGATACTAACTCTATGACATTCTGGAAAAGGCAAAACTACGGGGGTGATAAAAAGATCAGGGGTTCTCAGGGGTAGGGGGGAAGGAGGGATGAATCGTGGGGGGCAAAGAAGATTCTTAGGGCAGTGAAAGCACTCCGTGTGACGCATGTGATGGACACGTGTCATTGCGCATGTGTCCAAACCCACAGGGTGCAGGGCACCAGGACGAACCCCGTGGAAACCATGGACTCGGGGGCATGACGGCGTGTCCAGTGGAAACCAGTGCGCCGCCCTGGGGGGTCGACGGTGGGGCAGGCTGGGCACGTGTGTGAGCAGGGGCATACGGGACGTCTCCGCACTTGTCGCTCCATTTTGTCGTGACTTAAAACTGCTCTAAATAGCATTTTAAAAAGAGAAGGCTCTGGAAGCCCTGCCAGCGGGGGGAGGTTGCAGCCTCAGCCCTGAGTCCTGCTGGCCTCCCTTCACGCCCCTGGAGGTGAATGCCTTGCCCCGCCGGAGCCGAGGCGGTTAGGGGCTCATTTTCCCGCCGTGTGATGGAAGTCCCCTCGTATGGGTGCATTTACTGTTTGACAAGCACCCCGCTGCGTTCCCCCTAGTGGAACCCAGGTCCCATGCCCCTCCTCAGGCCGGCCCCGGCCCTGGTCACCCACCTCGGCTTCTGATGCACGGGCTGCTGCCGCATGGCCATGTACTGGGTGTCCTCCTGTAGCCGGTTCAGGGGCGAGTCTGGCTTCAGACGGATCCCGTAGTAGTGGTACTTGGAGTTGCCCCTGGAAAGCAAGCGTCTGGGGTCGGCGCTCTGTGGACGTCCCGCCGGACGGGAGGCGCTGTCCTGGCCTGCACCTTGGGCCCTGCGGTTCAGTGTCGCCCAGATTGTGGGGGACATGCCCACAGGCTGTTCCGTGGCCAGAGAGGTTTAGGAAATTCTTGCCCTCTCAGAGGCCCCCCTCTTGCATTTTGGTACAATAAAGGCTCTGAGGAGTCCTGCAGTGAGAAACCCAGTTCCGTGTCTGGGTTCTGCATGATGGTGTCTGTCAGAGATCGAAGGCGGCGGGGGCCGGGACGCCAGCGTCTGAGCATGCCTGAGTGCACCCTGACCCCCACTTCCGCGTGACGTCCCCGAGCACAGGCACCGAGCCTGGCCAGCCGCAGGTCACAGCCATGTGCGTGCTGGCCACCTGCTCTGAATACGGTACGGCCATTTTTTTCTGCTGAGAGGGGTGTTCGCGTTATTGCCTGGGGTACGTTTATGGCACATGACATTCCCCGGCTGCTGTAGGCCAAGGGCAGGCCATGGCGGGCTGGTCCAGGCATAGCAAAACGCATCACGAAATGACAAATCCACCTCTCCCAGATAACCCAGAGGCAGCTACTGAAAAAACCTGTTATAGAAAATTTCGAACAAGGAGAGAGAGCTGAAGAGAACCCGCATCTGCCGTTGGCAGCAGAGAACCAGACCACAGCCTACGGCCCGCCCTGGCCAGTCCGGGGCAACTCCAAGTTCACCCAGAGGCGCGCCAGTCAGGACGTGTGGGCAGGCACGTCCTCCGAGGGCTGGATTTCTGCGTGAGCGCGGAGGGAGGACGCGCCCCCCACCCACCTGGTGCCCAGCCGCCGCGTCCGCAGGCCCATGAACACCGAGCGGATCAGCTTCCCAAAGGAGGCGGCATTCACGGGGTCCAGCTTGTGCTCCTGGCAGTGCCGAAGGTAGTGGTTGTAAAGAGAGCTTCGGGGGAGACTGACGCCTTCAGCGGTCTCGTAATTGTCTAACAGCCACTGGAGCTGGAGAAAGAAAGACACGTTTCCATTTGTCAAAACCCCCCAAAACGCCAAGAGGCTCGCGCGGACTCACTTAGAGGGGCGCGTGCTTTCCTCCACTAAGTGACGAGGAAATTCAAGGCCACTGTCACTGATTTGGGTTCAAGAGATTCTGGGCATGTTACTTAATCGCTTCTTTTCGCCTGCTTCTTTATTCCTTCAATTTCCAGCCTGGTCTTCAGGCTCCTTAGCTTAACTGCAGGATTGAGACCTCACAGAATCTGTCTTCATAATCATCTAAACAAACACCCACACGCCCTGCACGCCGTGGAGACACCAAATGTCACCCAAACCTACGGAATGGAGATCAGTTCTGATGGCAAGAGGAGGAGGAAGATTCGTGAAAACTCGCAGCCTGCGAGCTCTGTGGTTGAAGACGGAGACGAACCAGACGAACCGCCGCCTCCTGCAGCCCCGGCAGAGCAGAGCACAGCACAGGTGGAAACCAGGCAAGAGGCTGACGTTCAGGGCTTTGTGCTCAGGCTAAGGCCGGGAAAAGCATCGAAAGCCGACGCCGCTGTCCCCAGAGGTTGGCATCACGTCGGGAGGGCCGGGCGGTCCCCACAGAGAGCCGAGCCCCAACACGGGCAGCAACGCGGGCCAGATGATGGCCCGACTCCTGGGAACCCGGAGTGCAGTGCCCCAAAGGCTGCGCTGGGTTGTCTTCCGCCCCGCTGTGTGAGCACACGTGGCCGTGGCCTTACGCACACTTGGGCTCCGGGGACAGGCAGGAGCCCTGTGCACAGGGGCCGGCCTGGGGCGGAACCTGGAGGCAGGATGCAGGATCCTCGAGGGGGGCAGTGGTCCCGTCGGAGCCGCCGTTCCCGTCCAGAGCCCCTGCTGGCCCCGGCCCCTCTGCTGGGCTCCTGCGCGTCCTCGTGACCTCCGTACCCTCCCAGACCCAGAGGAGGTGTCTCCTCTGGGACAGCAGCACCCCCCAACACAGCCTGTACCCCACCGCACTCCCGGCCACGTCTTAGCCCCACACAGACTTAGCACGCAAGCTGGACGTTGGCCTGTGTCTCGCTTTTGAAAAATGGTTTTATCATGGAAAGGTTTAGCGAGCAGAGGCAGCCAGGACCTCCTGCCTTGACAGCCATCAGCCGGGCCCGTTTCATTTCGTTTAAGCCCCGCATGTCCTGGGCCATTTTAAAATGAACCCCTGAGGGTCCTTCATTCCACCCCTTGGGCAGAGTGACAGGGGGGTCTCTGTGACCATCCACTGTGCAGGGGCGGGTGCCGGGTGTGCAGCCACCGAGTAGCCCCAGGGTGGGGATGGCTCTCACTAATAGGGCCATGAGAGTCCATGACAACAGGGAGACAGGAAGGAGGCCGTGAGGTGACGGAGCGGGGAGGGGGCAGCTGCCGAGGGCAGAGGGCTCCCCACGAGGTGGGCCCGGGGTCATGGGAAACAAGAAAGGCCCCTGCAAAGAGACCCGTCTTCTTCAGTTGTCCCTTTGGGAAAAGAACATCGCACTTTTTACTTCCCGTCAAGTTGTTCAGAACTTTCCTTTTCAAACGTCCTTTAAACGTGCTTCTCACCACGACGCGGGCGGTGGGGGGGGAGGGGCATGGCACCTCCCCTGCCCCTCCCAGGTCCGCTCTGGCTCAGGAAGCCTCAGGAGCGATCCCCTCCGCCCTCCCTTGTCCCTGGCCTCCCTCTCCACACGTGCACCCCCAGGATCTTAGAAGCCTCAAGAAACACTGACCAGAGAAGATGGGGTCTTGAAGAGCGAAAGGACCCCAGCATGTGGGTGCAGAAGCTGGAGGCTTCTCTTCTCTCTGCCCCCCGAGGCCAGGGAGCCCAGGGTACCGCTTCTGAGGGACCCCTCCGTGGCCAGCACCCAGCCCACGGGTCGACGCGACGTGTATTAAAAGAAGGATTTGGGGAAGACGGTTCCTCTCCCCCAGCCCCACGCTATTTAAATTAAAAGTAGACTCTCTGGGTGATTTTGCTGCGTTGGCGTCCAGCTACCATGACATCGAGGAGGCGCGGCCACCTTCCTCCTCAGCAGAGGTGACAGCAGAGGGACCCGGCACCTCCGCAGCCTCCCACAGAATAAGTGGTTACGTGTCCTCTTTTGCATCGAGGACTTACCGGGGAGGGAGAGTGATCTGAGTGACAGATGAGGAAGCGTGAAGAAGCTGAGGAGGGAGCCGCTGGTGGAGGGCGCAGCCCGCGCCCAGGCCCTGGGCAGGACGGAGCCTGGCGTGTGGGGGGAGGGGGGGACAGCGAGGAGGCCGTGTGGCTGGGGCAGAGTGTGGGGGCGGGGGCCATGCGGGTCATTTCCCCGACTGGCTTCTACCAGGAGGGCAAGGCGGGCCCTGGGGGCTTCTGAGCAGAGAGGTGCTGGACCCGCCTTGGGTCCTAGTAAGAACAGTGGCCTGGAGGCTGAGGGCTGGCTCGTAGGTGGCCTGGACAGTCCACAGGAAAGTTGGGGGCAGGGTGGCCATGGTGGAGGTGGGAGGACTGGCCTGAGCCTGAGCTGCTCTGGAGGTGGCGGGGGAGGGGTGGGCAGCACGGGAGGCGGGAAGCGAAGGTGAGCAGGGGAGGGGGCGGGGTGCCAGGGCCCGGCCCTGGACGCTCCAGCGCGGACTTGGGGAGGGGTCCAGGCAGTGATGCCCTTGAGGACATGGCCCGTCCCTCCAGAAGCCGGGTGGGGTGGGCCACTGCAGAAGCAGCAGCCCGGCCAAGGCCACGGCTAGAGGCACTTGCCGCGTTCATGGGGACTGGCTACAGGACACGGGACCTATCCCAACAAGCTGCCCCTCCAGCTGTGCCCCAGCCTGGCCGACAGGCGACAGCTTTGTCATGACACCAGCCTGTGGTTGGCCACCACTGAAGGATCAGAGATCTCTGACAGTTCGTGTTTCTTGGTTAAAATGTCATATAATCTAAATACGGTTCATCTAGAAGCAGGGCCCTCTCCCGGGGTTGGACATAATGGGAGTTTATTTTAGTAGACAGCGGCCACCTCCCTGCGACAGTGATGCGGTGAGCGCGCTGTAGGGTCCCGGAGCCAGCAGGGGTCACGCGGGGAGCTTCTCCAGCTGGCGTCTGGGGACAGCAGGGCGGCAGCCCGAGGGGAGCCGGGGTTCCCCCGGTGCCCGTGTCTGCTCTCCTGCCCGTGGCTGAGGACCTTGACCGAGGCTTGCCCAGGCAGGCACGACAGTGGCTGCCCCAAGTGGAGGCGGCAGCGACACCCCAATGGGGGAAGGCGATGTCACCCCAGCGCCACCTTCTTCGCCTCCTCCCTCTCAAGCAACCATCCCTGGCTTTCATGCCGCCGAATCAGGCCGTCCCCGTTTTAGAGATGGCTCAAGGCCCAGCACCTCCTGCTGGGTTCTCGCTTCAGGCTAGAAGCTTCCTTCGACCCTGCACGCCCACTTCTGGCCCCAAGGGCATCATGAGGAGCTCGGGGGACCCAGCATTGGCTGGCTCTGGAAGGCGCCGGCCAGCCTTCCTGGGCTCTGGGCACCATGCCACACGCGCAGGCCCAGACAGCACGCGGAGGGACCCAGCTCCGCGGAGACAGCAGCGGTTCCGAGCCGGCCTCCCCGCCACATTCCCGCCGCGTCCCGGGCGCACCGGGGTTTGCTCTGGGGTTTGCTCGCGCACCCGCCGAGCTCCTGTGCTCCAGTCCAAACTCCCTGGAATGAGTTCTTGTTTTGTCCCTGTGCTCAGCACAGTCCCGGTGCTGGGGGGGACACTGTGACTGGGGCCTGAGAAGCCACCAGGAGAACGAGCCCTCGGGGCATCTCGCAGCCAGGCTCGTCTGTCCCAGGGCTGAGCTAGCAAAGCAGCTGGGACTGTGGCCAGTGCCCCTGGAGAGTAGCGCGACCTCAGCTGCAGGCAGCTCCGGTGACAACTGTCACGAGTAAGTGTAGCCAGCCAGCCAGAGGTCCAGCCAGCCAGTTGAAACCGTGGCAAGTGTCAGCGGGACACACTGGCCATCTGTGCGGCGGGTCACACACTTCGTCCACCCCCTCTCTCTGGCCCGCGCGTCTGCAGGACCGGCTGCAGGCGGGCTGCACCCTGCTGCGGCGTCTGCTCTCTAGAAAGATCCTCCTTCTGTTCCCTTGGATTCCAAATCGCCGGCCCAGCTCCTGTTCCTCACAGCTCCTGATGGCAGGAGGCGACTCAACCACAGGTCGCCAGGGAGAAAATGGACGCAGAAGTTTTCCCACTAGGAAAGCCATGGGTGCGAGCGGCCCGCGAGCCCCCAGGAAGGCCAGGCGCGTCCCCGTTGACATGTTACGGTGCGCTGGACACCCGCGCTGCCTGCCTCTCTCGCTTCTCCCCGGGGTGGCCTCGCGCGGAGCCCGCAGGCCGCGCCACGGTCAAGCCTGTCTGTTGACAGCCGGAGAATGCCTGTCCCCAAACAGACTGCCATTCTGCTGGCTTTAGGACCGGGTGCACTGTGAGTTTGGGACTTCCAGGGGGAGGGGTCTTCCATCCAAGCACTCCCAGAAGGTTTTCCCTCCCCAGGTGTGCCTACTGGGCGACGACGTCATCCAGGGCGGCCACAGCCCGCGAGCCTGGGGGGCCCTAAGCAGGGTCTGATGCAGTTTTGCTTTTTTCCTTCCAGACATCTGGCTTGAGGCTGCTGTTCCTTCCAGTGACTGGCCTCTGAGGCTGGGGAGCACGGGGCCCTCGTCACGTGTGCCCGGAGCGGCCCGCCGTGCCTGAGCCGGCCCGTAAACCCAGAGGCTCCGGGCCTTTCCCCAGTGGGGCTCCTGCCCCTGAACCGCTGTCTTCTGAGCCACGCCTCGCTTTGAACGTCAAACAGTAACGGGAGTCTCGTCGGGGCGGCAGGGTTGTGACTGAGAGGGCCTTCGTTTTCTTCGATCCTTTAATTCTCAAGAGAATGGGATTTGGGGTCAAGGCCCAAGCTGAGCTCTTGAGCAGCGCGGTCCAGCGTCCGCGGCCCGTCCTACATTCCAATTGCCAGTCGCAGGCCCATTTCGTTACGCGTTAAGCTCAACGGAGAGTGTTTGGAAGGGAGGGATGTGAAGAGACCTCAGCTGTCCTCTCAGCTGACCCTTAGCCGGTCACCTCCTCCGGCCCTGTCCTGGCTCACCAAGCTGCCCACCTCCTGGTGCAGGACCAGGATCGCGGCTTCCCCGGGAGGCAAGCGAAGGACACAGATCGCGCACGGCCTGAGTCGGCAGGAACGAGTTGCTTTGCGCTTTTCTCAAGTTACCCTTTCTTTCCCCAAAATGCTGATCACAGGAAACTTAGCTAAGAACTTTTACGACATCCCCGATCCTGCGTCATCTTTCGGTAGCGTTACTTATTTTAGTATTAACTTTAGTTGTAATACTTGTGATCTGCCAGGCATTGCCGGATGCGTGTCACGGATGTTAAACAACCTCATCCCCACAAGACGCCCCGAAGAGGCAAGTGCTGTGACCTTCTACCTGTGCGGATGGAGCGCCTGCCCTCCTCTGCCCCACACTGCGGAGGGGTGTTTTCGAGGATGCGGCCCTCTCGCGGGGCCTCCCCTCATCTCGGCACTTCGGAGGTGCCCCTCCACCACCTTCGCTCGTGTCTGAAATGCCCGTGAAGGCGCGCGCACGGCAGGGCCGACCACCGGGGCGACATACACTTACATGGCTGTTGAGTAAACCGCTTTTGTGTGATGTGATCCCTTCGCTTTTTTGGAGGTTTTCAATCGCCATTTCAAGCTAAAGAAAATGTGTGCAGAAACAAAACAAAACAAAATGGAAAAAAAAAAAAAAGGAAATCAGATGGTTAGCATCAGCCAAGATTTGTTTTTATTAATATCCAAATAATGATTCAAGCGCCTACAAAATAAAAAACAGGATGGAGCGGGCAGGGAGGGGGTTAGTGGCGAGCCGAAGCTGTGGGGAGTGTTACTTGGTCACCGCAGAGGAGCCAGGAGCGCCGGGGGCGCGGGGGGCGGACCGAGGCTGCACGGCGCGCTCCGGCTATTGCATTGGACGCGCCGTCCGCGTGCGCACGGAACACCGACCGTAAGCTGCTGCGTGAGTGCACGTGTAGTAAGCGAAGCCAGCAGAATAATCTCCTGCTGCTCCCCGCACCTGTCGTCTGTTGCCAGTGTGAATCAGGTGACCAACAGATCTCAAGGACAGTTGCTGGCACTGACTTCCCAGCCAGGCCGTCCTGTCACAGAGCCCATGGTCTCCCTCCCGGATGCTTCGGGAAAATACCAAGGCGGCCAAAGACCGAGCTCCGCCATCAGAGGAGGAAGACCTGGGGCTGCTGGACGTGTCGCAGAGATAAGTTCCTGAGTGTGTATGAAGCATGAACTGCGCAAAGAGGGTCACACGGAAATGAGAATGAAGTCACAGGGGAAAGTCGCGTGGAGCTATCAGGGAGGCCTTCCTGGGGTAAGGGGCTTCCGAACTGGGTTCTAAGGGCCTCGTGGAGGCGCAGAGCTGAGGCAGCGCCACAGGTCTGTGCAAAGGAAGAAACACCCAGCTGTGTGCGGCTACCACCACATTCGTATGCGCTGACTCATACGTGAAGAATGAACAGTTACACTCTGCTGCGGCCCGTCTGCAGGGAGAAAACCACAGTGGAAGAAAATAAGCCCAAAGCACAAGCCGTCTGTCCTCAAACACCCAGGGAAGACAAAGGTGGCGCTCCGCAGCGGCCGGACACGGACACGTAGTCCGGGAAGCGCAGCTGGACTGGGTTCCCCGGAGCCGAGTCTAGGAGCGAGAGGGTTACTGCTTCGCCCGTTGCCTCTCTGACCACTGCATGTACGACCCACTCTCGTCGCTTCTACTCAGCATCGTATGGTAAGTCCCGGCCAGGGCAGTTAGGCCATAGTCACCAAAAAAGAGTACCCAAATGGGAAAGGAGGAAGTAAACACCTCTCTTCATGGATGACATGATCTTAAAAGTAGAAAATACTGAAGGATCCATAAAAAAAGAAAATTCATGCTCATAAATGAACTCGCAAAAGTTACAGGATGCAAGATCAACATACAAAAATACATTTCTTAATTTCTAAGAAAATTAAGAAAACAGTCCCATTTACAATAGCATCGAAAGAATACATTTAACCAAAGAGATGAGGTACCTGTACGCTGAAAACTATAAAACATTGCTGAAAGAAACTAAAGACAACCTGAATAAACTGGAAGGCATCCTATGTTGATGGATCGAGAGACTTAATATTGTTAACATAGCAATGCTCTCCAAACCTACAGACTCAGTGCAATCCCCATCAAAATTCTCTATTAAACTTCCAATTGCTTTTTCAGAAACGAACAAGTTGATCCTAAAATTCCTATGGCATTGAAAGGGACCCCAAATAGCCAAAACAATCTTGAAAGAAAAGAGCAAAGTTGGAAGACTCACACTTCCTGATTTCAAAACTTATTACACAGTATGGTAACCAAAATGGCACAGTACTAGGATAAGGTGTGTAGATCAGTGGGATAGAATTGAGAGTCTAGAAGTTATCCCACCCATCTATGTGGTCAATTGATTTTGACAAAGGTGTCAAAACCATTCAACGGAGAAAGAATAAACTTTTCAACAAATGGTGCCAGGATAACTGAATAGCCACATGTAAAAGAATGAAGCTGGACCTTTACCTCATACCATATACAAGCATCAACTCAAAATGGATCAAGGAACCAAGCGCAAGACCTAAAACTCTTCACAATGTAGACAGACCTTGAACACGCAATGCTCAGTGAAAGAAGCCAGACACAGGGACCACACGGTGTGTGATTCCATTTATGTGACATGTCCAGAACAGGCACGTCCACAGAGACAAAAGTAGATTGGTTGCCAGGAGCTGGAGGAGGAGGAGTGAGGGGTGAGGGGTGACTGCTAACCGGGACAGGGTTTCCTTCTGGGGTGATGAAAATGTTCTGGAACTAGGTGGGGTAGTGGTTGCACAATACTGTGAATGTTCTAAATACCATTGAATTGTACACTTTTAAATGGTTAAAATGGTGAGTTGTATGTTATGTGAATTTTACCTCAATAAAAAAATATATAACTGATTTAAAAATCCATTAGTGTCTCTTGCAATTTGAACGAATCTTTTGCTCACAAGTGTGGTTTTAACATCATGTCCTGGTGACTGGGAAATACGGAGTTTGCAGATCTTCCAAATGTTGCCATATTTCATTTACAGTATCTAAAAAATATCGCATTTGTTAATACTGCTACCAACCTCCTCTGAAAGATACTGATTTTTAAAAATCTCTCTCTCTCTTTTTAGCTGAAAATGTATTAGCAAAAAAAATCCGTCAGTTTTTTTCCTGGCTACATCAGGCTCATCTGTTCATTTTTGAGAAAATGCCTGCCACCTCCCCAATCCAAATAATTATAATTTGTCTGTTATTCTTTCACGCACGAATGGCCCTTCATGAAAGAAGTGGCTAGTTCTGTTCATAACTCATCTGCACAGGAGCTTTTCCTCAAGATGGTCTCTGTGATTTGGCAGGCCACAGAACAGCTGTTTGTCACACAGACTATTAAAAAGACGTGTACTCGAGGATCGCGATTTCATAAAGTTAATAATTGTTATGGCTCCATCATGGACCTTCTCAAGTGAGACTGGCATTTGGTATTTATTTCTCTGTTCTTGTTCTTTTTCACAGTAAGCGCATGATGGTGAAGGATACAGGGACTTCCAGGAGCATGTGACGCCTCAGCCTCGATTCCTGCCTTGATTCGTGCCCACTCATTTCGGCGATGTTGATTTTGCCCAATCAGTGCAAGTGTCAACACTGGGAAAATGGCAATTAACGGATTAAAAGTATTATGAAAAGTTTTGACCTCATGGAGCCCCTGAAAGGGTCTTGGGGGCACCCAGAGGTTTGATGGACATATTTAAGACCGACGGATAAAAAGTATGGCTCATGAGTATTGAAGGAAAGAATACAAATTAAGATTTGCAGTGTAAGACCATTCTCAGAAACCCATAGTTATTAATTAGAATCCAGACAAGGCCACTGATACAGAGAATTAATGTACAGTGGAAACTCCCAAGGTGTTCGCTGTGTTTAAAATTACAATATCGCTTAAACATCTGCAGGCGATGAAGGCCGGGAAACCACTTCCAGCCTCCAAGGCCAGGTGAGAAGCTTGATGCCCAGAAGCCCGGACTGAAGGCGCAGTGCGCACGCTCATCCAGCAGAGGGCGCTGCGGCACCACGTCCCAGAACCACGTGGGCCGCGCATCCAGCATCCTTGGAAAAGGAGCATCTCATACTTGAACTTGAAGTCCAGGGGCTTCCTTACAGACCTGACAAAGGGATTCTTATTGTACAAGCACAAACGCCTTGATCAGTCCTCTTGGTGGCTGGAGAATATAGCGTTTAATCTTTAAATATACTTAAAAACGAATTTTATATTTGACTGGCGTTTGTTATTTTAACATTTTATCCAAGTGGTACATGCATGCATGGATGCACATGTCAATCAGCACAGAAGAGCCGAGGATGGACGCAGGGCTGCCCCATGCCCACCCCGGGCCCAGCAGCTTTCCCTGACGTCACGCCTGTCTCTGTCACATCTTGGTATTATGTACACCACTTGCGTATCTACTTCCTGACTTACCAGGAGCTTCACCTTTATTTATGATTTGGTGCAATGCAGTACGTACTCCTCTTTATTGGCCATTTAACATTATCTGTTTTCACTACATGATTAACAGAACACCTGCTTTAAGAGCTTGGTTTGAAGGAGGACAGAAAATGCATAATGACTTGCGATCAAAGATACAGTGTCTCAAGAACCTAACATAGTAACAGACAGCAGACCATTTTAATAGCTCTCAAGTATATTAAAGTTAGCCAATTATTTAAAATTTTTAAAAGAAATTTTAAAAATTCCTTTCCTTTCATGTACAATCCTAGCTTGATTTTATCAGACTTAAGGGCTATATTCCTGCCTTCTCTGAGTTCATCGTGTCTACCCAGGTGGCCATTTCATTTATACCATGATAACCTCATGAAGAGGGCCCCGTGGCACAGTGTTTGCCCCTGCCAAGGGCCAGCGATGACCACTGTGGAAGCAACACCCGCCTCTGCAGGCTAGTTGTGGTGTTATCTGATATCAGGACCATGCCTCCTGGGACAAGGATGTTCCCTGGAGGGAATGGGGGAAAGTGGGGACCTCTGTCCTAAAACACAGCTTATGCGACTGCAGGAGGAGGAAATAAAAGTTTAAATGTATGAGTGACTCTTTTAGATCTTCAGAGAAAATAGAGTAGTTTAAAAGAAGGAAAGCAGCACATCTGGAATTTTGAGGGCAGGGACATAAATCATAGAATGACTCAGCGAGGAAGGAACCGCTGCCCCACAGTGAAGGGCCAGGTAGGAAGATGGGGGGAACAGTGGGCTCACCGCTGGGGGGAGGGGGAGGCTGGCTTAGGGAAATAGGGCATTGTTAATGTTTGCCCATCTTTATTTCACTGATTAAATATTTTAAAATTATGTAATATTACACGTGCGTGCTGCACATAAATCTGATTAGGTCAGAGGGATAAGTCAGGACTGGGGCGGGGTCAAAGGGGCGTGCAGGACCGAAAACTGGGGGGCTCGTGCCCACGGCCCTGCCAGGGCGGGCTGGCCTCTGGAGGGGAGCCCCTCCTTAAATTTGGTGCCCTGGGCACTTTGCCCTTTACATTGTGTCACGGAGGTTCCGCCTGGGCAGAAATGACTAGATCTCCGTCTCGCATCTCCACTCCACGTTGTTAAGAAGAAAAACGCAACAGAAATTTTCATCAGAAACGCGTCACTTGGGCAATTCACTCTTACGACTTATAATGCGGATGATAATTTAACCAGATGTAAAGACTCGGGAAAACGTGTCGCCACGTCCGAAGCCACGCGGCGAGGCCGTGGGAGGCGATGTGCCCCCGAGCCTGGGAACGAGGCGAGGACGTGCGCCCTCGCCCGGGTCTCCGTGCCCCCTTCAGGATTAACCCGAGGTCTCAAGGCCGATGTCGAACGCCAGGGCGCACTTCGTTCCCCCCAAAACGATCTGCAGGTTTCATGCTATTTAATCCAAATATCACTAGATTTTTTTTTTTGTAGCTATAAACTAAACCACAATTTATATAGGAAATTCTAAATTTAGCTTCCACAAGATCGAAGAAGAGTAAAGTTGGAGAACAAAGTAATTAAGACGGTGGTCGTGGCGAGGGGATGGGCACGCAGCTCGATGGCACAGGGCGGAGTGTCCTGACACAGATCCACGCACGGCCAGTTGATTTTTGACGAAGGCGCGGAAGCAGTCTCGTGGAGGAAGGATAGTCTGTAACGAAGGATGCTGGGACAACTGGTGGTTTCAATGCCTAAAAATCAACCTCACTAAATCTTACGTCTTATGCAAAAGCTATCTCAAAACGAAGCAGATCCAAATGTAAACTCTTTCAAAGAAAACAGGATTTCTTCATGACCTGGGGATAAGCAGAGTTCTCAGGCATGACATCCAAAGCATGATCTTGCCAAAAAGGCAAATCAGCACGTGAAAAGCAGCTTACCATCATTAGTGGCAAGGAAAGGTTTTGGGCGGCTGGGCAAAAAAGCAAAGGGAAGAAGACATAAAATTAGTAGTTACAGAAGAGTCGAGGGTTTAGAGTCGGGCACCGGGTACAGGGTTACTGTTCCCGGGCTGGCTGTGTGTCTGCCAGATGGCTGCTAGAGTATTGGCGGTCACCGCATAAATGTCTAACCCTTGTGCTGTACACCTGAAACCAACCTAAAGTAATAAACAAATGCAAATTAGAACCACAGGGAGACGCAGCTCACACACCCACCAAACCGGACCGGACGGCTACAGTGGAAACGCCGGGGACAACCGAGTGCCGGCGGCCAGGAGCGACGGGAACGCTGCGCGTCACCGGGGGCGTGGAGCCGCGCACCGCCACTCCCGCTGGGGAGACGCGGGTGCTTCCCGACCAGGCGGAGCGCCCGCCTGCCTACCGGGGAGCCAGCGGCCCGCAGGCAGGTGACCGTGCGCCCCCGGCCGCAGGGATCCCCAAGCTGGAAACAGCACCGGGGGCCGCAGCCTGTGCAGCCTACGCAATTCGGCCACAGAGAAGGGGCACCGGCCATGCCACGACCTGATGGCCTCGAGGGTCACACACTGAGTGAAAGCAGCTGGACTCGAAAAGTCATCCGTTCACGGGATGGTCTGGGGAAGGCGGACCCGCAGAGACGCGGAGAGGGTCAGCAGCTGTCAGGGCGGGGGGTGTGGGGGTCGTGACCCTGAATGAATCCCAGCGAGTCTGGGGCGCAGCAGCTATCCGGTCCTGACCGCGGCGGCGGTTCCACGAATCTGCAGGCGCACCAGCACTCGGGGGACTGGATGCCCCCCAAGTCGGCTTCACCCCGTGTTAACTCGGAGTCTGGAGCTCAGAGCTGGGCTGGAGAGAGGCGGGCCGCCGCTCGGACGCACCGCGCGCTGGCGCTTCGCCCCGGCCCGGTCCCCGTGCTGACGGTCGGACCCCGCCTGTAAGAGGCTGACGACAGCGACGGCGGGGACCGCGACGGCACCGCCAGCGCGCAGGGCTTTCGCTCATGCGCGGTGCTCACGAGCGCCCAAGGAGGCCCTGCCCTCCCGCCGCCGAGGACCCGAGGTCCCTGCCGGGCCCTGGGGCGTCCCGCAGCCCGCTCCGCACCGCCCGGCCCGCTGCTGACCCTCTGCTCGGGCCCCGGACCTACCGTAGCTGGCGACGACCGGGAAGTGTGGGCCAGCGAATGTCTGGCGCTGTCCATGCCCCCGTGGATGAGATAGGCTCCCGCGCCGGAGACGATGGGGCTCCCCCCGACATCCATGGTGATGCCCACCATGCTGTGGGAGGGGACCGCGGACGGGGAGGAGCCGGCCACCGTCACCTGGGCTCCGCCCGAGGCCTCGAAGTAGGACGCCGCGCCGCTCGGGGTGTACATCGGAGGCTCCGGGTTGTAGGCGTAGGCCGTCCGCCTGTCAGAGAGAGAGAAGGTGTCTCCTCTGAGTCTCGAAGGGCTCCAGCCAAACTTCCCGTGAAAGCGGAAGCCGCACGACATTGAGCATACGGGGTTTGACAGGCACGACACGCCCACACAGCGCCAAGTTCAAAGTGATCGTCTCTGAAAGTACTCAGGACGTCAGCCTGACTCATGGAAACACTGGTCATTCGACAACTCAAAGTGTATTCGGGGGTCTCACGAGGGAGCTCCGTTGTGGAGAGGGAACAGCTCTGCATCTCATCGTGGCTCCGCAAATCTCCACTTGGGATAAAACTGCAGAGAACTACACACAAGCGCACGGGCACACACGCACACGCGCACACGCGCACAGACGCGTAGAGGCTGCTGAGACTGAACAGGGCCCACAGCCTGGTCAGCGGTACCGTCCCGATGTCACTGAGGATGCCACCACCCGGCGGGGCCGGGTGGAGGGGACACGGGACCTTGTATACTAATTTTGCAACTTCCTGTAAGTCTATGATTCTTTCCAAACAAAAAGTTAAAAAAATAAAATAAAATTACATAATAAAAAATTTCTAAGTCACACCAATAGTTTGTAATCCTAATATGCCTCCAGCATCTGGATCAAATATGGCCTCCTCTGCATATGCCTGTCCTACAGTCAAACCCAGGAGGTCGACGCTGTACAACCGCCACACCTCGCTCGAGGTCACGGGTGTCCCACGCGCTCGTCTGGGTCCGTGTGTGGCTCGGGGCCAGCAGTGCTGTGCTGCAGCTCACACGGCTCTGACCACAAGCACGCCCTCGCACCCCGCACCCCCGAAGGGGACTTGCTGAAGTCACATGAGCAAACAGTGTGTGTCTCGAGCACGAGGCGCTTCCTGGGAAATGTGTCATTTTCTGCCCCAAGCATCACATAGTTCTCAAGCAGAAATCCCTAGAAATCCTTGACTAATGGCGAGTCAAGTTGTTGCGACATCGTACAAAGCTAGAGGTTAACGAAGGCCGGGATGAGAGAGCAGAGGTGGACTCGGCGTGCGGGTTGTGAGGGCTGGCGCTTCACGCTCAGAAGCTGGGTCAGAGTTCGTTTAAGGCTGACTTTTCTAGAAGTAAAAACTACAAAGGCATGTGATTTCTGAAATCTCCGCAGGGCCCTGAGGCCCGAACGCCCTGGTCATGCTTGCAGCATATCGTCCAGGGGCGAGGAGAGGGGTTTGTGCAAACACATCCCCAGATGCAGGGGTGGGGCGGGCGGGGGCGGGAGGCCCGAGCGTGGCCCGGGGCTGTCTGCAGGGGAGAGGAAGGCACGTACAAGGCTCCATTCGCGTAGATGGCGTCCCCGCCTTCCACGTACTGCACCTGCGGGGGGTACACGTGCTGCGCAGGCTGCACCTGAAACATCAGACAGTTCGTGTTACGCGCCGTTGTCCTCCGGGGGCGGCTCCACACTGCTCACACTGCAGGTAACCGCTAGCCCCTTTTACGGACACTGAGGCCCACGTGGCGGGTTTCCCACCCACGGCTTGTGCTTCTGGAAAGAAACGAGGAGAAATGGTCCAAAAGGCCCCGCAGGAACGGAGCCGCCACTGCTCCGCTGATGAGGGGAGCGAGGCCGTGGCGTCTGTCCCGTGGGGGAGGCGGCCTGCCCGTGGCTCGCAGCCAGGCTGCGGAGCAGGGCTGGGAAGGTCCCTGCAGGCCACCCGCCACCGGGCAGAGGGTGGGTCCTGCGGGGCAGCTAGGCCAGAGCGGTGCGCAGAACCGCAGCCTCTGAGTGGGACCTGCCACGCCCAAGGGCAGGGCGGAGGGCCGAGCTGGTCACGCTCTACACCCCCCCCCCCCCAGCTCCCTTCGGTGGTCCTGGCACCCACTGCCCTGCAGAGGGCCGTGTGTCCTGACAGCCACGCTGGGGAGAGCCTCCGACGGCCTGAGCCGTGGGAAGGAGCAAGGGGCCTGGAGTGGGGCGTGGAGGGCGGGGCGACGGAAGAGCCCAGCACAGCCGGCCCGGTCCCCATCAGGCCAGCGCCTCGGCTGGTGGCGCCCGAGGGACACTGGCCCTGTGGCGGAGGCCAGAGCTCTGCGTGGAGGGCTTCGGAAGTCGCCACAGAGGAGACCTTAGCCAATGCCTAATCCGACCTCGTTTTGGGGTGACAAAATCGAGGGCCGGGTCTCGTCGTGCCCCGCTCTGGGCCTCTGTGAGAAGCCGAGTCCCACTTCCGAGGACGCGCAGCATGGCATGGTGTGCACTCGCACACGCTCCAACCCGGGGTGAAAGCATGTCGCGAGCCCCGAGGTCCCCATGCAGAGGGGGCTCTGCTCTGGGGGACTGGGTGAACCGCACAAGTCACCCCACAAGTCCGGGCCGCCCCGAGAAGAGGTGGGGCAGGCCCGGACCCACAGAGGAGGGGAAGCTTCTGGAATGACGACACCAGTCTTGGTCTCCCCTCCCTCTAGGAGCCGACAAGGAGCTGCTGGTTCCCTCGTGGGCCCACTCAGAACTTTGCTCCCCCCACTAGCCCCACGCCTTACAGAGTGTGAACCAGCAAACCCTGGGCCCGATCTGGCCTGCCCAGTTTTATAAAGTTTTATTGGCACACAGCCACACCCTATTCTTTACATCTATGGCTGCTTTTGGAGACAAGGCAGAGTTGAGAGGTTGTGCCAGAGGCCGTCTGGCCCGCAAAGCCAAAACATTTGGCCTTTTCCATTTGGCTGCCCAAGACTCCACCGGCTCAGCTGACAGTCTGGGCTGCGCTGGGGAGCCCACGCTGTCAAGCTCTGTTCCCGGAGAATTTAATTTCACAAGAGGCGCTGCCTCAGTCATGGCGCTTGTCTGCAGGCACGATACTTGCCTGCCGAGGGGTTTGCCTCCCAGGAGGTTCCATGTCCCTTCGGCCTGGAACCTTCGCTTTCTGTCTGCCTGTCTACCTCAGCACCCAGCGTTCTATTGAGGGGCGGGCTTGCACCCCAAACACTGAATTTCTGGATGAATGAGAGACTATCTTGGCTTGCTGCAGAACTGTCTGCTGTAGAAGATCTTTCAAAAAGAAACAGATTCCAAAGAACCCTTTAGTAAGGAACTAAAGACATCAAAGAAAAAGGAGCAGCAATGACAGCAAAGAAAGCACAGTCCGGAAGGGCCCCGGCCCGCTAAGTGCTGGCACGCTCTGCGCCGCCTGTGCTGTGGTTACCTGCTGTGGCACCTGCTGGACTCTGGGGAGGGAGACTGGCTGCATCTGGGCCCCTTTGGGAGCCGAGCCCGCTGCCTGGACCAGCACCCTCTAAAAGGGAAGGAGAGAAGGACATTCAGACTTGTCAGAGGTTAGGCCTGGAAACAAACACAGGTTACAAGCAGAGCTGCTGCCGCCGGCTCCTCTGTCGCTGCATGAAAAGTTAGGTGGGATTGAGAGGAAGGTGGGGGAGGGCGTCCCCAGCACACACGCAGGCCGATACACGTGCATGCACACGCGCACACACACACAGGAGCACATGCACCTCCACCCGCCCCCGGCGGCCTTGTCTCTTTGGGGTCTATAGAAAGCGAGGTGACTCAGCTGTCCCTGGCACTGAGCCGAGAGCCGAGCGGTGAGGAGAACCCTCTGGCCGGCTGGCCACACCACCTGCCTCCGGAAGAGTGCCGGCAGCACGCCGTGGCTTCCGGGTCCACGCTGGGCTTGTCCCATGTGACGCGCGAGGGGAAAATGAAGCCCAGAGGGGTACGTGACGTCTCAGGGCCTCAGAACAGTAAATTCTGGGACCAAGACTCAGTGTGGGTTTCCTGCACCAGGCCCTGGCTCCTGGTCCCCATGGCTGTCTGGCCTCCCGGGTCGAGTCTTTGCTGTGGGGCTCTGTCATTGTGCAGAACACTAACTAACTGGACACGCAGAGCTACGAAGATCTGAAGGATCAAATGCACCCGAGTCAAGAGAGGAATCGGGGTGTTTTGTTTCTGTAAAGCTGGGGCTTTAGAAGTCGCCGACTCTGGTTCTGTGACTTTCTGACATGGACCCTAACGTCGGCGGCCATAGGAATTCTGCTTTGTATTCCGAATGCCACTCTAGGAAAGGACGTCAGCAGGGACCTGGTCCTCCATGGGCTCATGGCCGAAGACAGACAAACACGGTGGTACGGAAATCAACACAACGAGTCCGTCCACACCCTGAGTGTCGCTCGGCCATGAAAAGGAGGGAGGCGCCGACGCCCGTGGGTGGACCCTGAACACACGATGCTCACGAGAGGCCCCACAGTGTGTGACTCCATTTACGTGAAATGCCTGCAACACGCCCATCCTCAGACAGGAGGCGGGGGCGCGGTTGGCAGGGGCGGGGGAGGGGTGGGGGTGACGGCTGACGAGGATGGGGCTTCTTCCTTGGGCGATGACAGTGTCCTGGAACGAGACGGGGATGGGGTGTGGGGAGGCTGCACAGCACTGGGAATGTACGAACAATGCCACTGATCTGTTCACTTTAAAATGACGAATTTTATGTTATGTGAATTTCACCTTAAATAAAAAATAAGAAAGAAGATTAAGGATTCACATTCACATGCTCTAAAGCCGAGCTGTCCAATATGGTGGCTACTAGCTGTGTAGCCATACAGCATTTAAATTTCATTTGATTTAAATAAACTGTAAAATTCACTTCCTCGGGCTCACCGGCCACATTTCCAGCACTCAGGGCCACGCGGGGCTGGTGGCGGGGAGTTCTGCTGGGCAGCGCAGGGCTGAGGGGCGGCCGCAGGTGTGCATGGGAGCCGAGCCAGCCACATTCCTCTTTCTGGCAAGACCGAGTCGGGAAGACCAAGTCGGGAAGCCCAGGGCGCACACTGCTCAGGGATCACAGTGCCAAGGAAAGGGGGTTCCCTGAACAACAGCGGGAAGGCTCAGCTCAGGGAGCAGATGGTGTGCCTGGGGGGCGAGAGGGGGAGCGTAGGGGGGTGGGGACGTTGCCATTGAGGCTCATGGGGGGTTGAATGCATCGCTAGCAGGAACAGGAGCCCTGGAACCTGAAAGGGACGTGGTGGCCATGGCCAGGACCCATTTCACTCACCCCCAACCCCACTCTAGTGACAAGCAGTTTGTTCTCTGTACCTATGAGCACTTTTATTTTTTAAGATTCCATATACGAGAGACCACGCGGTATCTGCCTTTTTCTGCCTCACTTTGCACAATGCCCTCGAGGTCCACTCATGTGGTTGCACATGGCAGGCTTTCGCTCTTTTTCATGGCCGAGTAATATTCCTTTGCACATATGTACCAGCTCTTCCTTATCCATTTGTTTATCAACTGACACCGAGACTGCTTGTTTCCATATCTTGGCTACTGTGAATAATGCTGCAGTGAACACGGGGGTGCAGATAGCTTTTCAAGTCAGTGTTTTCATTTTGAGAGAGCCTTAATTTGAAAATTTTCTGTCCACAAATTTCAAAGAATATAGCCATTCTAATGCTAGATTTAATTTTGAATGAAATGCTAAGAATTCTCGCTTATCTTTTGCCTTCTCCGTAAAGTGGTCCTGTGTTAGAGGGCTGTTCCCAGGGTGGAAGAAATCTTCCCTTCAAAGGTGAGTCTAGACTACGTCGGATTTGGGCAGTGCTCTCTTTTAGGGCTGGGATCTCCGACTGCTTGCTGGGGGCTTTTAGACACACAGCAAAAAGCAGATGTGACAGGGAGACCCTCGGGGCAGAGAAGGTGGCTCAGGAATGCCCAGGCCCCTCCCTCTGCTGATTCGAGTGTTTTCCAGAGGGCAAATAAAGAGGGAGAGTAAAGAGACATTTTCTCCTGGGCTGGATAAACGTCCTCAGGGATTTTAGTCGCAAATCTAACTGCCTTGCGCCTAGACATATTCACCATGAAAAAGCATAAAAGTGTGTTTCTTTGTGACCAGACACAGAGATCCTTCAAACAGGTAATTTAAAACTCTCCATAAAAAGGCTCAATTAATATCAGAACAAAGTGGCAGATGGTACAAGACCCTCCTATGAAAATGCAGAAAATCGAACTTTTCACTGTCAAATAAACCGCCCGCTACCTTAAGGATCTGAGAAACAAAGAAATACGCAGACCGCGGAGAGAGGAGGTGGCCGTGCGGTCAGGCACCCGCGTCCCTGTCCCTGTCCCGGCCGGGCCCTGGCTCCGAGCACGTCACCCCCACCACTGGCGACTCCCGGCCACGGCCTTGCCGGGCCCGAGTGGCACAGCACATGCGCCGCAGCAGGCAGGGCGCGGCGCTGGAACTTTCGTGTGCTTCCCTAGCACCCCGAAAGTTTCCTCCCACAGCAATAAATGGAAATGATTTTTTACAAAAGCTTTTTTTTTTTTTAATCCAAGGAAAAACTGTAAACACTAAAATAACCTGCCTAAGGGAAGCAGAAAGCTGTGCGTGTGTTTGGCCCTGCGTGAGTTTGCTCGATCCCGGCTTGCTGACAGCGACGTTCCATGACTGTCCCCAGTCCCCCACCAAATGCCTCCGATTCACGAGAGCTGGGAGAGCCTCTGCGTGGACCCGGGGTCTCGGTCTGGCATTTTCGTTGCCCGTGAGCCTGACTCAGGCCTCACCACTAGATGTCCCCAGTGCCCCGCGGTGACTGGCACCTCCTACTCCCTCCGCCTTTCGGAGGACGTTGTGAATTTCCAGCGGGGTTTCCTGGGTCTCCCGCTGTCTGTCTTACTGACAGACAAACCTTTGGAATTTTCTGCTGGAAGTTGCGCACTCGAAGTCTCTTCTTTATCGTTTCCCCCCGCGCTTGAATCGTGATTTGCACACTACACACCGCTTTGTTCCCATGTGACCCCGGGAAGTGGGTAACGGCAGTGACGCTAGGAGCAGGGGGACTAGACGTGTTCACGAAAGAATCCGCGAGCGGTAAAGTGAGGACGCTGATTTCACCGAGGCCACTTCCTGTTCCACAGGCGGAGATGACCTTGCTCCAAAGCCCAAGCCTCGCTGAAGCAAGGAGGAGGCTGAGCGCACCGGGGGCGGGCGGGGAGCAGCTGCACCTCCATACGGCGAGGAGTTCCCACTGCACTGGGTCCCGGGCCTGACGCACCACGCTCCGTGCGGCAGCTGCATGCACGCCCGGTGTGACATCGTCCGGACCGGAGCCAGCGAACTTTCCGTGAGGAACCAGAGGGGCCTGGCCGTCCGGTCCGGCTCCGCCATTGCGGCGCAAGAGCGGCTTTGGCGGGCGTGTAAATGAATGACCTTGGCTGTGTTCTAACAAAACTTTATTTACACAGACAGGCGCCGGGCACGGGCCACAGCTGCCGGTGCTCGGTTCGCATGATCTGGGTTTGATAAAGCGCTGTGCTTTGGGCAGGTGGGTAGAAAAGTTACACCGTCCAGATTCAAAACCCTGAGGCCTGGGGCCCGCAACCCGGTGTGCAGTTCTTGGGCCACGCCGGGCCGGCATGACGGGACTGGAGGGGGCCGCAGGTGGGCTGGGGTCACGAGGGGTATGGGACAGCCAGCATTCAAAGACAAATGGGAATAACCATGGCCGGTGTGAAATGACAACAGTGGGCTCCTGAAGCTTATACCGTCCCCGATAAAAGCGATTCACCAGGTCCCAGAACCCCGGGAGGCAGGCGCAGCCCTTAAACCTTAAGACAGGTGTTTGGGCACCATGGACAGATCAGTCTGGGGAGTTGTGGTGGGTTGAATAGTGTCCCCCAAATTCATGTCCACCCGCAATCTCGGCATGTGACCTTACTTGGAGATAGTGTCTGGGCAAACGCAATCAAGGTAAGGATTGAGATGGGATTAACGTCGGGGGCAGGAGAGAGAACTCGAGTGTGACATCGAGCCGCATTCAGACTGCGCCATGCTGATCGGCTCTGCAGCCAGGCCAGGAGGACACCTGCGGCGCGAAGGCAGGTTTCTGCTGCGACCGCTGACGACCCCTCTCCCCACACCTGCGAAGGGGAAGCAGGAGGAACAGAGTCTCTAAGTGGCCGCCGTCCACAGAATGAGACCCTTCGTTTCCCATGGCTGAAACCACAGGGAACCTGCGCGGTAAAGGCCGAGAGCGGCCAGCAGGCCTTTTCCGGCGACACACTCCTGGCCTTCCTCACTGTGTGTCCCTTTCGAAGGAAATGGGTAAACAAAGTCTTTACACTGTGACTCAGGAGCTGAAGAATGAGAAGCCGGAAGCCTGGCCGCGGGGCCGCCCCCTCGCCTCGGCTTCTCGTCCTTGCTGCCCCTGTCCTTGCTGCCCCTGTCCTTGCTGCCCCTGTCCTTGCTGACCCCTTTTCTGGTCGACTCTCCTTCGCTCTAGCTTTGGGGTGCGTCGGAACGCCTTCTCGGCGGGTTTGCCCTGTCATGCTAGATTAGGGCGGGCCCTGCACCAAGTGACGGTGTTCTCACAGGAGACAGAAGGGACACATTGGGAAGGAGGCCGTGTGAAGACAGGGGTGAAGACTGCGGTGGCACCGCCACACGCCGGGAAAGGCCACGGCCTGCTGGGAACCACCGGGGGCGGATCGGCTGCACTAACCTTCCTGTAGATGACAATTACAAAATCTGTGGAAAATATTTCAAAAACCGCAGCTGTTTAAAGTTATTGGAGCAGGCAGATGCTGAGGGAATCCACCCTTGAAAGACCGCTGTCGCAGGTCAGACTGGTGACCCTGGCTTCTGGCCCTGAGGGTACGCCCCAATCTGTAAATGCTTGGGTGGCAGAAGGCAGCAGCTCGTGTAGACGTGTCAGAGGAGAAAGTTCAGAACATTAGTGGGGAAGTCCTGGAAAAGAGAGAGAGCCACAGAGGGGGTGAGCCCCCGGATCTGCCTGTAGAGTCCACTCAAATCTTCAAACCACACGCATGCTGGGGGGACACCAGGGGTCTTGGAGAAAAACCAGCAGCTTGAAGATGAACACTAAGAGGAGGTTTCAATGGCGCCCACGGTAGGAGGTACAGAGTTGGAGTCCAGCCCAGTTAAATGCCACCAGGGGAACACAGCAGGATGGAGATTCTACAACACACCATTCATGATGTCCAGGACTCAATAGAGACCATGAGCTATGAGAAGAAATGGGAACTTGTCACTCATACTCAAGAACAAAAAACGGAGTCAATTACAACAAAAGCAGGTGATGCAGATAAAGTAGCTAATAGAAATATGCTCAGGCACTTAAAGGAAGTTACATGCACAATGGATGAACATATGGGAAACTCGGCCAAATAAGACAAACTATATAAAAACAACGAGAAATCCTGAAGCTGAAGAGTCCAATAACTAAAACGGAAGTTTCACTGGATGTGCTCGACAGCTGACTAGAGACGGCAGAAGGAAGAGATTATGAACTTGAAGACCGATCAACAGAATTTACCCAACCCAAAGAACCAAGGGAGAAAGATGAAGAAAAATGCGCAGAACAAGCCATCTACCATACATACAGCTGGAGCACCAGAAGAAAGGTGAGAGCGAGAGAGGAAAAGATATATTTGAAGAACGACCAAACATCTCAAATTTGGTGAAAGACATTGACTTATAGGTCCAAGAGGCTCAGTGAACCCCAAGAAGGGTAAATAAAAAGGAAAATGATTTAGGTGTGTCATGGTTAAAGTGCTAAAATCAGAGAGAGAGAGAGAAGAGAGAGAGGGAGAGGCAGCGAGTGAGCAGTCCGAGAAAAAACCGCGCTCAGCCAGGGGAGCGAGGCGTGGATGGCAGCGCGCTCCTTGTCAGTAACGGCGGGGACCAGGAGACAAAGGCGCGCCACCCCCACGTGCCGGGGGAAACCCACTGCCCAACGGCGGGGACCAGGAGACAAAGGCGCGCCACCCCCACGTGCCGGGGGAAACCCACTGCCCAGAATTCTACAGCCAGCAACCTTATCCTCAAACGGAAGGTGAAACAAAGACATTTTACGATAAACAAAACCTGAGAACTTCTGCTGCCTACGTTATGAGAAACGCAAGAGCGAGCTCTTCAGGATGCAGGGAAATAACGCAGCGAGTAAACCCAGATCTGCGAGAAGGTACAACGATCACCTGAAATGTGGCTGATTACAAAAGACGGTTTTCTTTTCTTCTCTCAATTTCTTTAAAAAAATGTACTATTTCACAAAAAGTGTATAACACTCTATTGTGGGGTTCATATGAAGTGGAGGTGTCTGTATAACCATAGCACAAAGGACGGGAAGTAAATGGAGTCACACATGATGGGGCAAAATATTAACTCTGTCTAGTTTGTGGTAAATTGAAGCAGCATCTCGTAATCCCTAAGGTAACCTCTAAAAAATATAAGATGTAGCTAAAAACTAATAGAGAAATAAAATTAAATACTAAACATGTTCGAATATCCCAAAAGAGGGCAGGGAATGAAGAACAGAGGATCGAAAGACTGATGAAACAAATAGCAAAATGGCTTTCCCGAATTCAGGCGTATTAATAATTACATTAAATGTAAATAGATTAAACGCTGCGTAAAAGGTAGAAATGACCAGTCTGGATTTAAAAAATGATATCCTGTTGCACGCTGCCTAAAAACCCCGTTTTAAACACAGAGGCACACACAGATGGAAGTGACGGAACGGGGGGACGTAGGCCGCGCGGATTCTAGTCCTGAGACAGCCGGAGTGGCTGTGACGGGCAGACGTGGCAGACTGCAAGACCAGACATGAGGTCTTGGGGACGAGGGATGTTTCCTCAGGGCAAAATGACCAGTTCATCAGGACGACATAACCATTAACGATGTGTATGCGCCTCGTAAAATAGCCTCAAAATACACGAAGAAAAAATGAAATGGAACCGAAGGAAGAAATAGATAAATAAATAATCGCAGTTGAAGATTTTCAGCCTGCTCTGAGGAATTTCGACAGAAACTAAACAAAATATCAGTAAAGATACATAGTTTCTGAGTGACACTATCAGCCACATTGATTGAATTGACATTTATAGAATGATCAAATTCTGCACATTCTTTTCAAATATACATGGAATAGTCACTAAAATAGGTCATGTTTGGGCCATAAAACAAGTCCTAATACATGTCAAAAAACTAAAATTATGGAGAGCATACGTATACTTTGACCACAATGGAATAGAGATTAAAAAGATATCTAGAAAAATGCTAAATATTAGAAAACTTAAAATACACTTCTGAAATGACCCATAGGTCAAAGAACAAACCATAAGAGAAATTAGAGAATATTTTGAACTAAACGACAACGAAAACACCACACATCGAATTTGTGGGACGAATCTAAAGCAGTGCCTGGAGGGAAATGTTTAGCTTTAGAAGCTTAGATGAGAAAGAAAAGCTTTAAAATCAATTGTTTACGTTTTCAACCTTAGGAAGCTATAAAAAGACAAGCAAATTAATCTTAAGTAGAAAGAAGCAAATAACAAAGAAAAAATAATGAAATAAAAAAACTCCACAAACAATGGGAAAAAACAAACTCAAAATTTCTTCAAAATTGAAATTTCCTTCAAAAAGAGATGAGCTATCTAGCCATGAAAAGCCATGAAGGAGACATAAATGCATACGACTAAGCCCGGGTAAAGGTGTACACGCTGTATGATTCCAACCATGTGACACTCTGGAAAAGGAAAATACGGAGACAGTGACGAGATCACCGGCCACCAGGAGTGCAGTGGGGAGGAGCGATGTATTAATAGGTGGGACACGGAGCGATTTTAGGGCAGTGGGAATACTCTGTATAATACGATGCCTTTGCCCAAACCCGCAGAAAGCAGAGCACCAAGAGCGAACCCTGATGTGAAGTGTGGGCGTAGGGCGATGGCGTGGCAGGTCGCTTCCACCGGCTATGATGGACACGCCTCTCTGGCGGGGACGTGGGTACCGGGGGAGGCTGTGCCTGTGTGCGCTGAAGGCACGTGGGAAAGCTCTGCACCTTCCTCTCAACTTTGCTATGAACCTAAAACTGCTCTAAAAAAATCTTAGAAAAGAATGACAACCCCTAAAACAACTGAAAGAGAAAAGAACACAAATTGGCAACATCAGGCACAAAACGAGATCCGCCAATACTAATCTTACAGAAATCCAAATGATAATAAAGAACTATTATGAACAACTTAGCTGATACATTCAACAACTGAGATCGCGTGAACACTTTTTTTGAAAAACAAAGCATACTAAACGTGATCAAAGTTGAAATACAAAATGTGAATGTCATATCTAACGAAGAAACTGAATTATTGAAAACCTCCCTACAGAGAACCTCCAGGCGCAGGCCATTTCGTGGTAACTGCCACCGAGCACTGCCAGAGGGATTAACACACACATCCCATCGGGAAAGACAGAAAGGAACACCTCCCGACCGACTTTGTGAGGTCAGCAAAACCCTGGTACCAAAGCTTGATAAAGATATTTATTACAAGAACAGTATTTACACCAATATTTCTCATAAACGCATATGCAAAAATCATAACAAAATAAATCAAATCCAGCAAAATGTAACCAGGGTAACCCATACTGACATTGTCAATCGATTTTTTTCCTAATAGAGCCCCAGTTCATTTCCTCCTCAATTGACTTTTGACAAAGGTGTCAAGGCATTTTGACAGAGGAAGGAAATTGTTTAAACAAATATATATGGGGGCAGGGAAGCCCACCTTAATCCCTACCTCACGGCATACACGAAAATGATTACAAGCTAGATAACAGATCTAGACATAAAAATTAAAACTGTAAAACCCTGATGTTTCTCAGAGAAAACACAGGGGTGTAGGCAAAGTTGTCTTACACAGGATGCGGAAAGTAATAAGCATAAAAGAAAAACTTGATGACTTAGATTTCATCCAGATTTAAAACTTCTGCTCATTCGAAGACTTCATCAAGAACACAAATTAGCAAGCTACGATCTGGGAGCAAATGTCTGCAAAACACGTGTCTGACAAAGGGCTTTTATCCACAATATAGAATAAGCTCCTACGACTCAATCATAGAAAGACGAATAACCTGCTAGGCGACAGACTGGAACAGGCCCTTCGCGAAGATATACAGATGTTCCAAATGCATGTGAACTAGGCCTCGACTCTGTTAGTCACTACAGAAACGCAAATCAAAACTGCAAAGAGATACCACTAAACACTCACTAGAATGGTTAAAAAAAAAAATCTGACAACAACTAATGCGAGCATGTGGAGAAATTGTAACTCACATACTTGTGGGGATGCAAAATGATGCAAACGCACTGGAAAAAAAAGGTTGGTGGTTTTAGAAAGTAACAGCTAACTTTTAACTCAGAATTTCTCTCCTGGGTGTTTATCCAAAAGAAATAGAAATGACACGTCTTCAAAAAAAACTTGTATGAACATGTTCATAGCAGTTTTATTCGCGATTGTCAAAAGTAGCGATAACCCAAATGTCCATCATCAGGGGGATGAATGAGGAACTAGATTGTGGTAAGTTAAAAATACACGTGGTAGTTCCTAAAACACCCTCTAAAAAAATACAGGCAGATACAGCTAAGAAGCTCGGGGAGTGCGGCTCACGAATACACAGGAGCGAGTTCTGATAAGAAAGAAACACGAGGGCGAAGTTCAAAGTGCGTGGTGTCGAGTGGAGGAAACTGGTCTACGGTTTAACAAGAGTCTGAACGGCGCAGGGCGGGGACGAGCGGAGGCTGAGGCTGGGTCGCAGTGGCTGCTCCACCTGGCAGATCCCCCGAGGACACTGCACCGACCAGCCACAGTCAAGGCGATAAGGCGATGGCTGGGAATCCCTACCTTGGCACACGGGTCAGTCTCCTTGGTGCCCATGGTCACCCTAGACACGGTCTCCTAGGTACGAGTGCAGGTCTGTGCTCTGCTCTGACCTGAAACTTGGGACAGGGACGGGGAACCATGCAGTGTGTCTGTCTGAACCATGCAGTGTGTCTGTCTGTCGCATTTATTTGTCCTCTCTCATTTTTCTTCCGGAGGCGGGACCGAGCATTCTTCCTTGTGGCCCCTCTAGACTGGGCCCAGGGGCCTTGGTGTGGCCAACACGAAGCAGGGAGTCTTGACCTGACCCAGCCCCGCCGGGCCCGCCCAGAGGTCCCGGGGGCTCAGAGACACGCTGGTGTGACGTTTCTGAGCCCAGCACTTTCCACTTGCTATCTGGTCCAAGACGAGGGCAGCCTGGAGAAACGAGGCAGGGAAGCGCGGGTCACTGCAAGCCCCTCCCCGGCAGAACCAGCACCCAAAGGCACGTCCGACCTTCTGGAAATACCGCTCAGCAGTGGGGACACCTGCCGAGGCCCTTGTGCACGTGGGGCACAGTGAGAAGGCGGTCAGCAGCCCTGGGTTACCGCCTCGATGAATGGACCTGCCCGGGCACAAAGGGAAGACGCGTCTGTTTACAGGAAAAATACTCTGGTTGCCTAGCAACTGGTAATGACAGGAAAAGAAGGAAACGCAGAGGGCTCCACAGGGGCTGACTCACTGGGCAGGGCAGGACCAGGCTATCTCCTTTCCACCCCCCGGCGGCGCTGAGTGCAGGGGTCGCCTGCCTCACAGGGGGCCGGTCGACATTTAGAAAGCATTCGGTCATCCCTGGGTAATTAGGGAAGAGCGCACGAACTTTCTAGTTCCCTTCATTCTGATTGGGTAATTAACTTCCGCTTTGGGAGACACACGACCTTTCACTCTGGGGAGAGACACAGGCCTCCTTGGGCCATCGGTTCATGCTCTCCTGATACTTGGTGGCATCTGGATGGCACTATGGTTCATTTGCCCCAAGAAAGCAATTAATTTCTTCCTTAAGAACAAGAAGCAACAAGTCCAGAACACTCTGGAGTTCTTCCAAACCCGGGTTCTGCCTGACACTTTAGTTGACATTCTGAGTGGCACTGTGGTGACCAGAGGCATCCGGTTGATTTCCTGCCCTCGGATCCCCTTCGGTCTGAGGCCAGGTCTCAGAAGCAAGCCGAGCGTGGTTTAGGTTCTGTCTTACCTGTCCCGGCTTGTGCGTGGCCCCCACCCAGCCCCAGGCACCACAGGGAACTAAGTGCCCATCTCCTTGCCGAAAAGTAGACTCTTCACGCCCCACCTGGCGGAAACTGTGTCCATTCTCATGCTTGGATGACTCAGCCCGGGGCTGGCGCAGACGCGGGGACCCCAGCCTCGGCACTGCTGACGCTCTGTCCTGGGCACTGTGGGGTGCTGAGCAGCATCCCCGGGCCCTGGGAGCACTTCCTCCCCCTGCCCTGAGTCTCCAGACACTGCCCGAATGTCGCCTGGGGGCAGCATCCCCAAAGGAGAACCACTGTTCTAAACAAATGCCGTGTCTGACAAACGCTGGATGAACAGCGAGAGGGAATGAACTTGATGACAGGTGGAGAATAACAAAGACGGCACCGCGGGGACCTGGACACGACATTGCCGTGACCCAGCCAGACGCGGAGTGTGGAAGCAGCGGCGGAAGCGAGGGGCCCTGCAGCGGCTCCCCGCCACTTCCGAGGGTTCGAATTCCACCTTGCGCCAAGGGCGACCCCTTAGCCCTCCTTCTGGGCATCCTGCCTTTCCTCGGGCAATTCCGGGAATTCTTTCTTTTGCAGCAATGGCCTTTGAAGGATCGGGGCTGGCTCTGAGTTTCTCAGGAATAAAGCACCTGCAGAGTCAGATTCCTCCTTCTGGCAGTAAGAACTGGGCATCTGTGCCTGTTTCCTTCAGTAGCCAGACTTTCCCCTTTTCTCCAGCCCAGGGCCAGGCTCAAGCCCTGGAAACTGGCCGTCCACTGCCCACCAGAGGGTCCAGGCAAGACACAGCCAGGCCCCGTCAGCCCCTGCAGTCACAGCTCCCGTCCCCGGGTGCATGGGACAGGGTTCTCTGAACTCCAAGGACAGCGGCCTTGCCCCCTGTCCTAACCCGAGGACTCACCTACTTCCCTCTTAGAGACATGATTTGACTATTGATTTAAAAATTGTTCATGCTAAGGTCTGGTTAATTTGACTTGGATGTGAACTTCTTTTTCTTGCAACTAACAATGTCATGGATCCAGGGGAAATTGGGAATTAAAACACCTCGCAGCTTTCCCCGCCGTTTTCACCCAGCAAATGCTGAAGGCAGGTCTCCATTTCCATCGCTTATGAAGAATAACACCCCGAGACTGGGTTTCCAGGAAGTGGGAATTCTCCCCAGCATGGGGGCAGGCGACCGGCCTTTCTGTGTTGGGCAACTGGGCACAAGAAGCGTTGTACACTCACAAGCATACACACTCACAGGTGCACATAAAAGCACATGTGCACACACACAAACACACGTGTGCACACAAACACGTGTATATATAGCACACACAGCATATACCCACATGCATACTCATGCACATGTGTAAGTGCACACACAACCGTGTATACATGCACAAACATGCATGTACACATGCGCTCACAAAAACATACGCACATACACACAACACACACATACGCACACACGCGCATAGCACAGGCTAAGGCGAGAAAGAGGGCCGAAACCTCTCGGAAGGCCCGCTGCCATGTCCTCACTCCCGATGCCGCTCTGTGAAGCTGAATGCTGACTAGTCCCAGCAGAGAAAAACTGACAGTGTCGATGGTTAACAGGGGGTGGCGGAGGGACCTGTGTCTACACATTTGCACACACGCACACGGGAGAAAAATCTCAGAATACAGGTTTTTCTCGATAGGTAACTCCCTCCCCTGGGATTAGACTCTGAAACCGTAACCTGTCACTCACCTTCTGACACGGCCTCTTCCCCCAGCCATCGGCCTCGCTTCCCACTGCGTAACTCGCCCCGTGCCCTCTGCCCCTTCCCCTCCGGCCACCCCTCCTGGTCTGTGACCCTCCATCTGCCCAGACCCCGGTGCGACGCCGACGTCCCCCTCCTCCCTCCCTAGCACCCTCAGCTCCTGTCCCGTGGGGCCTATGGCAGCTCTCCTGCCGCGGCGGCAAGGCCGAGGGCCGGGACAGAGGCCGGCAGAGCCCATCGGTCCCTGGCGCCTCCAGAGCTCTGGTCCGGAGCGGGCCCGGGTCTCAGGGCCTCCGCCTCCACAGAGGACCCACTGCCCAGGCCGCCCTCCGCCTTCCGCTTGGGCTCCGCGTTCCATTGCGCCATCCGAGTCCACCAGCGACCCCGGGCCACCGCGACCCCGGGCCTCAGCTCCCTCGCTGGCCAGCGTCTGGGCGGGGGGCCTGCGCTAGTTTGGCGCCTTCGTGCCCCTTGCATGCTCTTCCCCCCACGTTCTCCCCGAGGCCTTCACGGCCATCCTCGGGGTCCCAGAGGCTCGTCTGAACTTGACCTCTCCACAGTATTGGGTGCTGCTCCCTGACATCCTGTCCCCTCGTTTCTGGTCTCTTCCTCCCTCTGACGGTGCCTCCCCAGCGCGCTATGGTCTCTCTTCATCCCTCAGCCCCCCTCAGTCCCCACCCCCCAGCTGTCGCCTCAGTATAGATGGCCTTCCCACACCCCCACTTGCCCAGCTCCACGGTCCATTCCCAGTTGCCTCTCGACCTGGGCACCCTCAGGTGCCATGCAAATCCAAAAGGGAACTTCCTCCCCCGAACTCGCCAGGTCTGCATTTCCTCCGTCACAGAAGTCACTGGGTGTCTCCTTTGGCCTCGGGGCCACACCTGCCTGGTGACCCTGTGGTCCCCCAGCAGGCCGAGTACTGCGCACCAGCTGGCTCTGGGCATGGCTATCACTGGAGGCAACAGTGCGGCCCGCTCTGGGCGGTCCCAGAGTTCCGAACTCGAGAGAGGGGACGCCCAGTAGCCCGAGTGACCTGTTCTAAGGAGAGGGACGCCTGGTCCCCTCCCTACTTGCCACTGGTTCGTAGTCCCATCAGGGAAAGGACTTAACAGCCTTCAGCACATAAACGAGAAACTCGGCTTCTGAGCACACACAGCAAGGCGCGTGTCCGGCCGGGCGGGGCGGGCAGCAGCGTGGGCTCTGGCCTCACTCGACCTGGTTCGAATCTCAGTTCTGTCACTCGCTGTGGCCGTGGCCTCAGTTTCTTAATGTGCGAAAGGAGTGTGTGGGCGGGGGAAGTGGTGGAATGGCGGACCGCACGTGCTCGCCTCAAGCCCGGGTCCCAGCCAGTGCTCAGTAAGCAAAGTGCGCTGGACCCTTGAACTGCACGATTTGGACCGTGCAGGTTTTTCCCGGCATGTATCCTGAAAAATGTGTGGAGATTTGTGATAATTTGCAAGACTCGCATGCAGATGACCCGTGTGATTTCAACGACGTTTGCTTTCCTCTAGCCCACCTGGTCGTGAGAACACCGCGTGCAACTCAACGCACGTGGTGCTCGGCTGCGTAGGGCTTGGCAGGGCTTCTGGTCGGCGGCAGGCTATTGCGGGTAAGTTGTGGGGAGTCGGAAGTTACGCACGGACTTCCCGCTGTGTGCGGAGTGGGGGAGTGGAGGAGGTCGGCGCCCCAGCTCGCGTTGTTCGGGGTCAAGTGTGCGGCCTGGCGGGAGGGAGCGGGCGAGTCACGGTGGCGGCGGTGGCGGCGGTCAGCTCAGCTCCGCACTGACGGGCTAAGTGCGGACGTGTGGTCCTACTTAGTTCCGAGGAGGCGACTCCGTAACCAGCCCCGTTGTAGGAGCAACCACCCTACAGGCTGCGGCTGCGAGGTCAGGCGACACGCCAGCGGCCACTCGGCGCGAGGGCAGAGCTGGGTTTGCCGCTCCTTTAACAGAGCGAGGCACGAGTTCGCAAAGGCCCCCAAGGCTCCCGCCGTTGGTACCCCACGAACCTTTCCTTCCCGTATGAATCGCTCCTCCACCTCGCGGCAAAGGGAACGCGGAATGACAACGGGGTTTTGCAGGCATCGCCACCGCCTAGCGCACGTCACCGGGGCTACAAACCAACCGCAAGGATCCGCGTGAAGCAACTACGCGAACCCATTGGACTCGCACATGCTCCTCCCTGTTGGGGTCATGTGGGTCACGTGGAGAAGTGGCTCTGCATTCCTCCTCGTAACTGGAGGGACCTTGTCAACGAGGACGCCCGCGGTCACTGGCCCCGCCCTTTCCCACAGGGCTGTCCGTGTGGGTGAGGCGGTGTGCTATTCAGAACGCACGACACCCCAGGGTGACCCGACTGGCTGTGCACACGCGACAACTCCTGCTACTCCCACCCCGGACACTGCCGCCATCTCTTTTCCAGGTCCCTCTCTGTCCTCTTTGAACCTCACGAGCTCGTGTGCCATCTCCCCTCCCCCCGGGGGCACGGTGTGTCTTCTACCAGCTTCCTCCCTGCGCTGCACACACTTTTGCTGTCGCTGTGCGGGGAAGGCCAGGCTCCCTGTGACTTCTGATAAAGAGCTGAACTGGGATGCCCCCCTGCCCCCCAAATCAATCCAAGCGGGTTCCGTGCACCGGGTGTGGAGCCCAGGCCCCGGGCCCCGGCGGGGCTACCGTGCGGTGCCACCTCCACCCCCAAGCCAACGTCTTTGCAGGAACGGGGATGGCCAGGGTGGCGCCAGAGGCCCCGATCCACACTGACAAGGCGCGTGGCACAGGGAGCCACGGGACGCTCGACGGGCGTCCCCGCCAGTGGCAGTCGCGATGGCGCCTGCCAGGATGGGACTGACCGACGTGACTTCGTGGAGCAGGACGGAGGCCGGGCTGGAGGGCACTCTGCCCCGAAGTCCGCCGCCTGTGACAGCTGAGAACAGCAGGGCTGCTTGCGTGACAAGGGGGGCGGGGAGCGGACAGACGCGCGGCCGGGACAGTGGCCCGAGCCTCTGCCGCGCCGGGGGCGCCTTCTCAGCTGCCCCGGCCCTGCAGGAGACTGGGCGGCATCCCCGGTCCCTGCGCACTGCACGCCAGGAGCACCTTCTCTCTCGCAGTCGTGAGAACCACGACTGTCTCCAGAAGTCACCCAATGTCCCCTGGGGGCCCGGATCAGCCCCGTTGAGAACCACCGGCCTAAGGCCATGGCCCCGTAACGCAGCATTTCTAATTGACCAGACCGTGTTTCTTGCTCGGTGTCCTCGGTCCTGCTTCCTGTCACACTTGTTTATACATTTGGCTTCGGCTTCTGACCAGCCAGGTCACCTCGAGAAAACGAGTCTGGGTCCTAGTCACCCTGCAGCCCCCTCCCGGCTCCCTCTCCCCACTCCCAAGCCCTAGCGAGTTCCCCATAATGACCCTGCAGACATATTTTGGAGCAAACGGGGGCACGAGGGTCCCTCCCAGCCTGCGCTGCCTACCTGCAGCCAGCCGGCCGCCCGCCTCGCCTTCAGCCGGCCCCGGGCCCGGCCCCCGGCTCGTCGCTGTGCTGCGCTTGGATCACGGCCCCTCCTCTACCAGCCTGTCTCTCCCTCTCACTTGCACCTGCTCTCTGTCTTTTTTCTCCCTTGTGCACACTCTCCAGCAGGTGGGGACTGTGCGAGGCCAGAGAAAGTGTGGACAGCCCCGGAAGCCTTCTGACGCCAGGCTGGAGGCTGGCTCAACACATCCCTCCTGCCGCACCGGCCGAGTCTTCGGAGCGCCCCAGACAGCCACAGCGTGGAGGAGGAGCAAGGCAGGATGACAAGGGACGGGCCAGGAGCTTCTGACGGGGTTCTCCGGCCCCTTGCCGCCACTCTCCCCAGGGAGAGCCAGCGACCGCGGGCGATGGGTGGTACCTCCATGCCGATTCGGGCGCGGAGGCGGCTGGCTTTCCTCGCCCTGCCGGCGTCGCACACGGGTCCTTTCCAGTTTACCCCGTACGTCCCCGCTTCCCATCACCTCACTCCAGAATTTAAAAAGCAGAGACACGGCCCCTCTAACAATCGAGAACTTCCATTTGAAATCACAGCCCTAGAGGGACCCTTAAAATCACTGAGCCCGGCTCCGTCACCGACGGATGAAGGGTCTGCCCACAGATGTTAGTTAAGTGGTTGGCCCGGGCTGGAAAGCCTGACGTGGGGAAAGAATTTCCATGGGAAATTTTTAAACATAATCCATTTAAAAGAAAAATTTTAAATGAGGCAACGGTTCCTGAAAAATGACCGGCCCACCCTCGGACGAGGTGGGACATAATCTGGAACCCAGGGTAGCATTCCCTTTGGGAGGATGTGTCTTTTGGAGTCTTAGTGACCGACAACCATCCGTCTGCAGCAGGCTGCAGGAGGAATCACGGCTTCGAATGGATCTTCTGGGCACCTTCGTCTAAGTCGGAACTTACTCATGTCGTCAGCGACACGCGCAGCACCTGGAGCTGCTACCGCCTCTGACAGGGCCAGCCGCTGTTTTTTTCCTTTTTAAATAATCTTGCTTTTACTTGCTCTAGAACATGAACGACACCCCATTATAAGATTCGGCTGCAAAGGAAAGTTGGGAAACTTGTTCAGATACTTTAAATTGTCCCAAGACGTTAGCTGGAATGCCGGCATGCAAGAGCAGCGAACGTTTTCGCGGGGCTGCAGGGGGAGCTGTCCTTGACACTGGGAGCATCCGCAGGACTAAAGCAGGTCTGTCTCCCCGAAGGCGTCTGACCGGCCCCGGCCGTGGTGCTCTGACGTGGCCGCATTAGTCACACACTGCACTCCGGCGAATGAGGCGGGATCAAGTTCCCACCCAAACCCGCGCTGCCTGACGTTTCTCAGCTTACAGCGCCGGTCTGGTCGGTGGGCAGGGGCAGGAGAGGGCGGTGCGGAGAGGAGGGAAAGAAATGTGTCACAGGCTCTGAGTGACGTTCTGGGCAGTGTTTACCTCAGCAACCAGCCCCGGTAAACAGTCGCTATCTCCGGCTGGCCAGGGAGGGGGTGGGGCGGGTGGCACTGCTCTGATTAAAATCCGCCCTGTGGCTGCAGAGTGCCCGTCAACAGGGTGGGGGTTTCCACTCTCCTGTTAGTAGGGACACACCTGCTCCCCTAATATCACACACACAGTCCCGAGGGTCACCAACGTCTCCACAGGAATCCCGAGGAGCCAGAAGGCTCTGGGCTCGGCTTTCACTGCCAGCCAGCCTCACATGTGAATTCTCTCTGTGGGAGCCGTTGGGGTGCAACTGCTGGCTTTTCTAATGTCCTTGGGCCGCAGGAATGGGAGCATCGTGCGGAGAGGCTGCAGCTCCTCAGGGACAAACGGCAGCAGGTTGGCCGGGCGATGCTTTTATAAACACGAGGAATTAGATCAAAACAGAAATTCCACTTAAGACCGAAATAAGTCTCCAGTCGAGAGCAGTGTAGGCTAGATTCAAAAGGCTAAAAGTTTGTTTCCAACATCTCCTCTTGGTTTTTATGTGGGGCGAGATGTCAACAAGACATATGCTTTCTTCTAAGCAGACTCCTGGGGGACCCAGCTCTACCTGTCGTGGCAGATCAAACTCAAACATAATTTCATCAGAGAAAAATATATGCAGATGTGCAGTTAAAGCCTGGAGTCTGCAGTCCTGGCGCTGCTTGTGGCCTTCATTGTTTGCTGAGTAACAACGGTTGCCAGGGACGACGCAGTCCACTCCCGTCTCCAAGAGCCTGTTGCTGGGCAACCGGGAGAATACTTCCCAAACCAAACAATGTCATCCCGGGAGCAATCCTCTCTATCTCACATTAACCAGATCTAAAAAAAACCCTCCCAAATATGTAATCTATTATTTTCAGAAGCCCTAAGAGAAAGGCAAATAATCTCTTCTCTATAGCAACGGAGGGGAAAACAGTTTACCATATTTGTTCTGAAATAACACAACCCAAGAAGGACCAAGTCTGTCACAGGAGCATCGCAAGGGGACTTCTTCAGTCTTTCCTAGTGCCCGGGGGAGAAAGTGCCTTTTTCTCCAAGAGGAAAGAATTTATTTGTCATCCAGCAAACAGTGCGGAACAGTTCACAGACGCACGCGGGTTTCTGGGCAGTGATTAGACAAACTAAAGCAACCTGGGGATTCAGCTACTTAAAAAAAATGTGAGAACAGAGGAAATAGATCCTAATCAAGAAGACTTTTGAGAACGTCATGTACATACGAAATAGGTGCACGCGCATCCTTGACTCAGCATTAGCGGCGCCTCCTGGGGCTTTGCAGGAAGGAACTCAGGCAGCCGGCTTCCCTTTGCTCTTCCTGTCCCACTCAGCGAGGCGAGGACCTTGGAAGAGGGAGCCAGGCCACCTAAGAAGCCCCTAGATGGTGGGACACACAGTGACATGCAGCTCCAGAAAGAGGCAGCGGGGAGGTCCCTGGCGCTGGCCAATCTTGACCCACACAGAAGAAAAAGCCTAAGGTCGAATGGAAAGTGCTCGACCTTGGTTCTGTCTGGAGCACTGCAGGCTGAGTGTGGGGTCCCTGTGGCCTTGGAACTGGCACAGGGAGTGGGCAGCACCCCAACCTGCAAAGGGCACATAGAGTTCTAAGTGGATGCTCCGTTTTTGGGGGATGCATGTCCAAGGATTGTAAAACACTTTGATGGAATGGGAATTGTGTGGCTCTAGCTGCAAGGGGTCCACATCCTAGATGATAATAGCATGTGACAAAACGTGGCCTTTGAGATGGACGTGATCAGTGCATAGACACTGTTTTCTGAAGACGGCCTCTGGGGGCGGTTCCCAGAATGGGCAGGGGGCACCGGCAGGTCTCCCCGAGAAGGAGGGAGGCGGAGACCATGCTGCCAGAATCTGAACCGGGCTCCAGGGAGTTGCAGAATCTGAAGCCGGACCCTCGGGCCATTACCCCCTGCCGAAGCGGTAGCGGGGGAGGCACCGGAGGCGAGGCCGCTGGCGGCCGGAGCTGGGAGCGACCGCTCGGGCACTGCCATGCGGACGCTGCTGATTCTGCCTGGACTCGCCATCTCAAGGCAGGCTCTGACGCACAGTGACGACCCCGACCTCCACCCCCAGAAGAGCAGTGACGTGGGAGTTCTTACTGCCTAGCACGGGCCGGGCACTGGCTAGTAACCAAAACAGACATAATCCCTCCCCTCGTGGAGCTTATGTTCTAGTGGATAGCAGCCGCGGGGTGGCGGCGGCTGTGGACAGGAAGTAAAGTCCGTAAGAAAAAAGGACAGCACGTCAGATGACGGCAGGTGCCCAGGGGAGAAACGCAGCAGAGCGCGGGAGTGCTGGGCGGGGCTGGCGGATGCCCACCGAGAAGGTCCGTTCCGGCAAAGAGACGAGGAGAGAGGGACAGAGCCATCCCAAAGTCCAGGGGACGAGCGTCCCACTGGAGGGGACGGCAGTCCCATGGAGGGAACGGCCGGTGCCGAGGCCTTGGGTGGGGCCGTGCCAGGCTGGTGACTGGAACTGAGCGAACCAGGAGCCCAGAAGGAGAAGGAAAGGCCACGGAGACCGTCACACGGGCTGTAGAGTTGGCTCACAGCGCAATGGAAGTGGTCAGAGTCTGAGTCCCGGAGTGGTGGGAATGACTTGCATTTTAACCAGGTCCGGCTGCCGGGCTGAGAACAGGCGAAGCAAAGGGTGGAAGCAGAGACGGCGGTTAAGAGGCCAATGTGGCGACCCAGACGAGGGCCATGGCCTGGCCTGAGCGACAGCCATGGAGGGGGGCACGGCGGCCAGGTGCTGGATGAACACCGAGCTAGAGTCACAGGGTCTGCTGGCGGTTGGATGTGGAGTGCGACGGGAAGGAGTCAAGAATGTCTCAAAGGTTCCTGGCAAGTGGAGGGAGGAATCAGGGAACTACACGGGACGCAGGCCGGGGCCCGGGGCGCTGGGCTTTCAAGGCGTGAGGTGCGGGGGGCTCCCTGACACCCGCGCTGGGGTGCTGAGGAAGCAGGCAGATCTCTGTTCATGCTCAGGCATTGCTAAAAATTAGTTCTAACGCCTACTTTTCTTACCATATCAATGAGCTAACATGCAGCCTTAAGTAAGAAAACATTCTAGAGTCTCAGAAATAAAAGGTGTTTCTTGCCGAGCCGCGCCGTGCTGCTGCTGTGTGGGGTTAGCTGGTGTGATGGAGGACAGAGGCCGGGGAGTCGCCCGTGAGCTCCAGAAGCAGAGTCCACCTCGTTACATTTAACAGCAGCGATCACTACTTTGGCGTGGCTTTTAAGATGAATATTTGAGAGGTTTCCATCCAAGTGGAATTTGAAATGATTTGAATAAAGGAAAAATATAAGGTTGAATCGATGAAAAGCCCACTAAGCTTCCTATAGCCTGGAATAAGGAAGACACAGTTGCATTTCTGGTAAGTGGAATGCTCTCATTTACGACGCAGAATTCATGCTTGAGATTAGACTAAATGTGGACGGCCGATGTCAGGGCTTTGGGCTGGATGCGCCCCTCCGGGAGCTGAGGCATCTCTCTGCCCAGGCTGTCGCTCGGCACGTGTGTCTAGAACGCCTGCGAGGGTGCGGGACACCAGCAGAAAGCTGCCAGAATCTTCTCTCCAGCTATACAGTATGCGTTTCATTCCTACTCATGAATGACCATGGACAACCATAGGAGGACTTGGCAACCGCTGGGCAAGCCCGCCCCGGGGCAGCAGGGGCCCTGGGCAGCCCCCGGTCAAGGTCAACTGTGAGAAAGACAGAAGATGAGTAAGGGGCAGCCCTGCCCAAAGAGGCCGACCTTGGCCGGCAAACATGGACTTCCATTTCTTTCTCCATAAATGGAGACAATAAATTCTATCTGCATCTGTGGGTCATCGTAGTAAATAAAGTGAAGCCTATCAAACATGAGCTTTAACTGCCAGCCCAGCACATAGTAGGTGCTCAGCGAATGCTAATTGGTGTCACTGTTGTAATCCACTCCAGGATAATAGAACCAAGATCATCTGCTGGTTTTTAATTTAAATATCTGAAACTCTAAAAGCAGTTATGTGCTGTGCTATTCCTGATTTCAGAAACAAGCGCGATAAGTTCTTCAGGGAGCGCCTCGTGCTATGCGCATATTTGTGGGGTTTGTCATTTGGACCAAACACTTAAGGCTGGTTTCTCTCTCAGCATCGTGCCAATGGTAGCAGCTCTCCTCGCAGAGTAACACTGCTGAGTCACTGTCAGAAAGATTACACTTTATCGTCAGCCCCCTGTTCCCTTCTCAGAGATTCCGTCCTTCCATGAGGCCTCAGAGCATGTACAGGACGCTCTCCATGGCTGAGCGTCTCATAAATTGCTTGGCGAATGGTGACAGATGCAGGCTGTGTTGGGGGCCGTTCTTCCCCAGGAGAGAGAGGGCTAGCGGGTTTGTTTCATTCCCCCTAAGGAGATCCTTTTTGCCTTGTCTCCTTTGCTCCGAGTTTCTGGGGTTTGCGGCATTATACTGCTGGCTTTGCCAATGTCTTCCTCAGCACTGTTTCAAAGACAGGCGAACACAAGTCACGGGCACTGGCTGTTGGGGGAAAGGCGGTGGTGGGGATGCGTGCCCCCGGGGGCACCTCAGGACTCAGGATATGTTTAACCAAACAGTCACAGGATGAAGCGCGAGCTGGGGCGGTGTCTCTTCCTCACCCCGCAGAATTTATCTTATAGAAATGCACTTGTCCAAAAAGGCATACGGCCGCGCAAACACTGGACACCAGTGTTCACAACGGCATGGTTCGCAGTAGCCAAAGTAGAAACGATCTGAGTGTCCATCGGCTAATTAAACAAAATGTGGTCCGTCCACACGCCGGACTATTTATCACTCCTCCATGAAAAGGAGGGAGGCGCTGACGCTCGCTACGACGGGACGCGCCTTGAAAGCACGGCGCTCAGGGAGGGAAGGCAGACGCGGAAGGCCTCACGGGTGACTCCACGTGTGTGACACGTCCGGAACGGGCACGTCCACGGAGACAGGGAGTGGCTGGGGGGGAGGGTGGGGTGCGGCTGCTGATGGGGAAGGGGTGTCTTTTTGGGGTGATGGGATGTTCTGGAATAAAGAGGGGGTTATTGCACAACTCTGTGGATACATTAACACACACGGAGCTGTACAATTTAAATGGGTTGATTTTTTGGTACATGAAATATAGTTCGATAAAGTGAAAAAAGGCATTTGGGCAACATGTCCCTGGGACATTATTTGAAGTCACGAAAAATTGGAAACGACTTAAATGCTCATCAAGAAGGAGGCTGTTCACAAATTTGGTGCATCTAGCTGTGCTACTCTGACGAGGTACATTCTCCGAGGAAGGTCTCCAAGATACGCAGTGCCCAGGACATAGTGGGCCCTCAGATATTTGCAGGATCTGTGCATATGCAAAAACTCATACTCCCCCCAAAGTGAACATGACCATATGTGAACTTAAACTAGAAATAAACTAAAAGGGAACCAAGTGAATTAGCGGAGCGCCAGGCGCTCTTCCAGGCTCCGAGCATTCCGAGGTGAACGAGCCGGACGCAAGCCCTGCTCTGCGGCACCGGCACCCTCGCGCAGGGGCGTCAGGCCAGAGGGCAGTCACCAGACACTCAAGGTGACCGCAGAAAGATCTGGCCGCAACAGTAGGAAACAGCAGAGGGTCAGAGCCAGGGCAGTGGGGGAAGGGGCCCCCGACCTCTTTCAAGGCCAGCCGAGACCTGGCCCGAGCAGGGGCCAACCTTGGCAGACTGGGAGAGAGCCCTGGGGCACAGGGAATAGCGGGTGCAAAGGCCCTGGGGCAGGCCGGGGCAGGCGTGCGGGAGAGCTCAGCGGAGGCCCCAGGGCCCAGTCACAAGTCCGGCCGACGTTTTTAAAAGAGCACGCTTTTTAGATTATTGGGAGAAAGAATGAAAGCAGGAAAACCAGAGAGGAAACTCCCTTGGCGCTTACTATTTTACAATTTTAACAATAATCAAGACTTCTTAAGTTCTTAATTGAGCTTTTTAGGACCTATACATGACCGCTGGCAGGAAAAGCATCATTCTATAAAGGATGCCAAGTAACAGCCTGGAAAACGGAGGGTTAACTAATTAAGTATCTCATTAACAGTAGAGTAGACGATGCAGGTCAATCACCACATCCCATAAGCATCTTGCTTCTTAATTCAGTGTGAATTGTCCCTATTGACTTATACATGCCAGCATCCAAAAATTAAGTACTTTATGAGTGTATACTCATTTTCTAGAAGGGCATATAAAAAAAATCAGACAGAGGAAGCAGACAAGACATTGAATCGGTAGTTTGGTTTCAGTTACTCGCTGTCAGGGATTCACATAGTAAACTAATTTAAATCAGGGGTTGGCAAACTTTTTCTATAAAGGGCCAGAGGAATTGTTTTTGCTCCTCGGGTCACAGAGTCTCTGTCACGACTACTCCGTCACTATTTCTAGAAAGTCACCGTGGACGGTAAGTACGGAAGGAGCATGGCCGCCCTCATGTCCTTCAGGGCCCTGCAGCCCAGGGCAAAGGCGCGAAATCGGCAATGCTGATCTTGTCTTTACGTTTCGATAGTTTACTCATTGTGGATTTTTTCGGCATTTATTTTGATTTTTTTAAATGCTGTGTTAAAATATTATTTATCTTGATGGCTGAGTTTTTTTTGGTGCCTCCTCTACCTTAAATTTTGTGCCTCGCCCTAGGCCAGGCCTGTAGCTGTTCCAATACACTTCATTTATGGACATTGAAATTTGATTTTCATATAATTTTCATGTCTCGCAAAATATTCTTCTTTTGATTTTTGGCAAAAAATATCGTCCGCTTACGGAACTTACACAGAAACAGGCATTGTGCCAGATTTGGCCCCCGGGGTGCATTTCGCGGGCCTCGGTGTCCCACGGCCATCTGGGGAGCATGTGTTAGTCATGCTCACGTCCGCAGAGAAGTGCCCGCTACCCGGGGGCCACTCAGAGGGCTTGGAGCAATTGGTCCTATTATCTGCTTTCTAGAAGCCCCGCTAAGGCTGGTCCTCGTTCTTTGCTCGTCCTGTGAGCCCCAAGCGCACCGGCACACATGCGAGAACGCAGGGGGATCTTCAGGGTCTTTACCGATGCTGCGATCCCGTGACACAACACAGCAGGGCGGTGGCACTTACAAGGCATAAACTAGGAAAGAATACGCCTTCTCGAATATGACTGGCACATACCATCGAAGTGTAATATTGTTATTTTTAATTGCAGCAAACTATATATCACATAACTTTACCACTTTAACGATTTTTAAGTGTACAATCATATTGTTGGGAAACCATCACCACTGTTCATCTCCGGAAAATTTTGATCTCACAGAACTACAACTCTGCGCCAGCTGAATAGTGACTCGCCAGCCCCTGGCTCCACCATCTACCTCCTGTCTCCGTGAATCCGACTCCTCGACGGGAGCACCTCGGAGTGGAATCACACGGTGTTTGTCCTTTTGTGCCTGGATTATTTCACTTGATATGATGTCTCCAGGGTTCATCCACATTGTAGCAGGTGTCGGAATTTCTTTCCTTTTTAAAAAAGGTTCAATACTGCTCCATTGATGGATGGACCACATTTTGTTTACCCATCATCTGTCCACGGACACTCGGGCGGCGTCCGGCTTTTGGCCACTGTGAATAGTGCCGCTGTGAACTTGGGTGCACAAGGAGCTGCACAAGTCTCTCGGTGGAAGCCTAGCAGCGGAGCCGCAGGATCGCGCGGGAACTGTTCAGCCTTCGAGGAACCGCCGACCCGTTTCCCGCAGCAGCCGCACGTTTCACGTTCCCACCAGCGGTGCACGAGGTTCCCGTTCCTACACGTCCTTGCCAACGCTGTTCTTTTTTTAAAAAAAAATAGTCATCCTAATGCCAAAAACTGGTATCTCATGGTGGTTTTGACTTGTATTTCTTAACGATCAGTGAGGTCGAGCATCTTTTCAGGTGCTTATTGGCCACTTGTGCATCTTCTTTGGAGAAATATCTATTCAATATTTGTCTATTTCTTGACCGAGTTGTTTGGGTTTTTGTTGTTGTTTAGTTGTAGCAGTTCTCTACACATTCTGGAATAAGCCTTTATCAGGTCTATGATTTGCAGACATTTCTCCCATTCCATGGGTCCCTTTTTAATGTTGATTGCGCCCTTTGATGCACGAAAGATTTTAATTTTCGTGAAGTCCGATTTATCTATTTTTTTCTTTCGTTGTCTTCGTCTTTGGTATCATATCCAAAGAATCACTGCTGACTCCAAGGTCACAAAGGTTTCCACCTCTTCTTTTAAGAGTTTTACGGTCTTGGCTCCTACACTGAAGTCTTTGATCCATTTTGAGTTAACTTCGCATACAGTGTGAGACAAGGGTCTAGCCTCATTCTCTTGCGTGTGGCTGTCCAGTTTCCCAACATCGTTTGTCGAAAGGCTGTCCTTTCCCCACGGAATGGTCCTGGCACCCTTGTTAGAGTAAACTGTTATACACAAGGAATTAAAGTAAAATAACAACACACAAAGATCTAACCTGCCAGGAAGGGCATCCGAAAAGTGAATTTGCGACAAAAGCTGAAATAAGATGAATTCTGCTTTTCCCCTCCAACGGTAATGGCCGTGTCTGTGCATAACTCTTATTCCATTTCCAGGGGTGACTTGCTCACCATTGTTTTCAGATGAGATCTGTGTGTAGCTGACTCATAGCACTCTACAGAGACACAGACATCACACAAGGACCTCTGCCTTCTGTTTATAACAGTGTTAGATTTTCACCTAATTTTTGTCTTTCTATTTTTAAAAACCTAGAGACTACTTGGAATGTGGTTTAAACTCTGCAATTTGCCTGTTCAGCTGGCTATAGCGGGCCACTATCTCTGGGTCCGTAGATTCGTGAATGTGTACCTTGGGGAGTCCATCGACCCGAACTTGAACGTGAAATTTAAGTGTGGTGCAGTGCATGCGTTGCCTATTCCTCTGGGAGAAATTCTCAGCTTTTAGCAGACTGCAAAAGCGGTCCAGACCGAGTGAGGGTACGAAGTGCTGAGCTGGAGTGGCACATGTTTTTTGTGTCTTTTGGATGGGTCTGTTTTTAACTTCAGTTCACAAATTCAAGGATTCCAGTTTAATCAAGCCTCGCCGTATCACTTTGGCAGGTCAGCAGGGTTTAGAAGAAAGTGACTCAATTCATTCCCGTCCTGGAGGCAGGCACAATGGCAGCCATGTCACCGGTCATGCCGGGCTTTTCCCAGCACCTGCTTCTCTCTCCGGTGGACACTGGCCTGGCAGGAGCCTCCAGTGAGCCTCACTTGCTTTCTCTACCCCGGGGAGCCCAACACCAGTCTGTTCCGCCCCAGGGTCTAGCAGCGCCTCGATTCTAAAAAATCCAGCTACGACAAATGATTTTGAAGTCGTGCAGAATTCATTCTAAGTGGGATTTTAGCTCCATGTAAAAAAGACTGAAATGTGGAAATAGTTCACTTTTTTGATCTCTAAACACTGATTTTTTTCCCTATAGATTAGCCATGACATATTTTTATTTCTTATACATCACAGTGACAGCGTGACCCCATATGAAGCCAGCTGGTTTACGATGCTGGCCTTCCCACATAGGGCCTGGTAGGAAACTCATTTCAGAATCCCTGCCGGGTGCCCTGATGCGTACGCCGAATTCCAGAGCCTACAACCTGTCCCGGGGGAGCGGCTCTCCTCCAGCGACAGCCATCAGGAGCGCGCCATCGCCAGAACAGGACCAAGTCCGGCCCGTGCAACTGGACCAGGGTCCTGGGCCTGACACACAAAGAGGAGGGCCGGGGAGGGAGAGGCCGGGTGCTGCGGAACTACAATTTGAAAAGGGCGCAGCCTTCTAGACATAGAAAGGCCAAGGGGGTTCAGCCCGTGGGATGGCCGTGGCCAGAAAACTCTCCTGTAATTACAGCAAACGGGAGAGGAGAATAAAGGGAATAGCGTCCCTCTGGCCCTTGCAGGGAATGAGTGTGTTAGGCTCTCATTCCCTGAAGGTTCCAGGGCGTTGCAGGGACCTCTGACTCTGCACCATGTTCACACATGTGTGACGTCGCACTGAGCGCGTCACGTGTAAAGGCCCAGTGGCGAATAGCTTAGGCTTTGTGGGTCAGCCGGCCTCCTGAGATGCCTCAGCTCTGCCGCAGTGGGGCACCGGCCACCACAGACCATACGTACACAGATGAGTGTGAACATATGCCAATAAAACTTTACCGATGGACGCTGAAATGTGAATTTCATATGATTTCATGTGTTCCAAAATGTTATTTTTTCATTGATTTTTTAAAACCATTTAAAAATGTAAAAGACTATTATTAGCTCTTAGCCATACAAAGTCAGGCGGCGGGTGGGACTTAGCCGGGGGACTGGTTCGCAGACCCCACACTGGACTCACATCTCTAAAAGAGCCTAAAATAATTCTAGATAGATAAATGGACAGGTATCAAACAGCCTGTATATTTACAGTTGGTCCCCATGTCCACCCAACCAACCATGGATCAAAAATAATTTTTTAAAAATGCAGAAAGTTCCCCAAAGCAAAACCTGAATTTGCCCCACGCCGAGCACTACGCTGAATCCTCGTGCACAGACAGGTCATGGACAAGCGCTGCCCCGACCTACGCGAGGGCCAGAGGATCCGAGAACTTGGGCATCCGCAGGGATCCTGAAACCGATCTCCCTTGGACACTAAGGGACAATTGTACAAGGAACATTCTAAAATTCTCAGTGTCCAGAGGGTCAAAGATACTTTGAGGGTGAGGACCAAGGTCCTTGCCACGTCTCCTGCCATGTGGGATTTCGGGAAATCTCTGAAAAGCGGGCACCCACGGGTCAGAGCTGGAGCCACACAGCACACGGGAGAGGGAAGACAGCCCTCGCGCTGCCGATTCTGACCCTCTGCATCCTCTGAGCCCCTTCATAGCTCTGGGGTGTATGCCCTGCACCTCCATGATTCAGCGTCTTCGGGCATTTCACAGAGAAAGAGAAACTTCTGAGCACAAGACCTTTGCATTTCTCCAAAGAAGACATACGAGTAGCCAATAAGCACATGAAAAGATGCTTGATGTCATTAGTCATTTGGAAAATGAAATTAAAAACCACAACGAGATGCCACTTCACACCTACCAGGATGGCTAGAAGAAAAACAGGGGAACATAAGTGTTGGCGAGGACGTGGAGACACCGGAGCCCTCCCACATGGCGGGGGGATGAAAAGTGGGGCCGCGGCTGTGGAAACGTTTGGCGGCTCCTCGAGAAGTTAAACACAGAGCGACCCGGGGACCCAGCAATCACACTTCTACGTACCTACCCAAGAGAAATCAAAATCCATGTTCGCACAAAAACTTGCCCACTTATAACAGCCGAGAGAAAGGCAGAAACAACTCCAACGGCTATCAGCAGGTGCACGGAGAACCAAGGGGCAGCGCGCCACACACGCCCTGGGGTGTGGCTCAGCCGGAAAGGGAGCGAAGCCCCGACACGTGCTACAACGTGGATGAGCCTCGACGCACTACGCGCAGTGGAAGGAGCTAGTTGCAAAAGGCCACATACTGTATGATTCCATTTTTAGGACGTGTCCATAGCGACAGGAAGTAGAACAGCGGTTGCCAGAGGTCGAGGGACGGGGACAGGGAGTCATGGCTAACGGGCACAGGCTTTGCTTAGGGTGATGGAAATGTTCCAGAATTAGACAGTGTCGGCAGCTGCATAACATTTTGGATATCCTAAAGACCAACAAGTCGTACTTTTAAATGGTGAATTTTATACTATATGAATTTTATCTCAAATTAAAAGAAGATGACACAAGCATTAGCAAATGCCAGACGAGAAGAAAAACAGATGATGTAGAACTTAAAAAGGTCCCTGCAACGTTGACGGAGATAATGAGGATGTTGGGCTGGAGAACTTATAAGGTCGGATTCTTTCTACTGTTTTCAGAAACAAACTTTGTTAACAAACAAAACGCCCCTTACACGCTCTCCCTGAGACTTCGGTGTGACGACCTCCATGCTGGGGCGGGGTGGAGGGGAGCGAGGAGGTGTTTCAGCAATGCCCGAACCTTTGGTCAGGCGCCTCCCGCAAACAGAACCAACCGAGGGCAGCGAATGAGGAACGAACAGCAAGAGGCAGGCACTCCACCACCAGGAATCCGAAGCCTGAACGTGCTCCAGGCTGGGAGTCGTGAGCACGGTAGCCTTTTTGGCTCAAGCCCTAAGTGGATGTTACTGCTGGAGAATAAAGGAGCAGGTAGTTTCTAGACGATTCTATGTTTGCGAAGCACAGAGAAGGAAAACTAGATTAGTTAGTATCTCAGAAGTCTGACAGGATGTTAAAAAGAAAAATAAGATTCTTTGAATTTAAAGTGAGAGAAAAGCTCAGATTAAGGAGTGGGGACTTAACCCACAATTAGGTCCTCAGGATTCTGGTTTTAAATTGTTTGCATAAAGAAAATGAGCCCGCACTATAACGAGAAGCCAGGCGAGAGGTTTGAAAGCAGGATGCGTCAGCACGAGTGGGCTCCCTACTCAAGCCGCTGACAGCAGACACTGCAATGGAGACTCGGGTCCCTTGGCTGGCCCGTGGAGGATGGCGACCCACTTTAGCGGGTGCCCGAGGCCGCCTGCGAGGGGAGCAGCAGAGTGAATGCTTCGGTAGCAAAGAACTGAAAGCCACATATTGATGGGGAACTCAAAAGGGCGGGAAAATGCTGTCGCTGTGTGAGAACTGGCTCAGAGTCAAGGCAACGAGCATGAACTTGTGTGGACGCAAACCGGCCGAGCAGCCAGGCCGCCCCCAGAGGCACACCTGGCATGGGCGCAGCTCTGGTGACAGACTGGGGCTGAGGCAGCCACGCGTGGACTGTGAAACGGGCAAAGCAGAGCTGAAGGGGAGTAGGGGTTGGTTGGGGACACCTTCCAAAGGGTCCGAGAACCAGCTGAATTGCAGGCAGAATCCAATGGACACGTCTGTCGTGCATTTTCCTGGGGGAAAGGACATGCGCTTTCGCAAGGTCGTCAGAAGGTCTGTGACCTACTAGGCTACGAATGGGGCCTAAAGTTAACACCATGACAGCCCCGTGGCACGGGCGGGAGCGGGAGGAGGTGGTGTTAGCGGTCGAGCCGAAGACGGTGCGGGTGCAGCCAAGGGCGCAGGTGGACAGCAGCCTTCGCTGCAGGCACGAGACGCCTCATGCAGAGGGAGCGGCTCATGCCCTCGGCCCCGCGAGGCCCCTTCCGGGAGTGTGCGAACACCTCGTTCACAGCCGTGCACAGACGCGCGTGCACGAGGCTGTGTACTGCACAGTTGTTGGTAAAGGCGAAAAAGGATCAACGAAATGCACCCCAAAAAGAGCCGTTTCATGACCCAAGGACACATGCGTGCGGCGGAATCTCACGACGCTCCATAGGAAGAGAGAGGTGGGCACACGATTCGGGACGAGGGAGGCCCAGACCAAACACCAGATGAGAAGAGCGGGCTGCGGAGGGCGGGCGGAACCTGGTCCCTTTTGGCCACTGCCCCAACGATTCGGCCATGAGAAGGACTAAAGCGTTGGCACTCGCCATAACGTGGACGGACCTTGAACACACGACGCTCAGTGAGAGCCGGACACACAAGGCCACACAGTGCGATTCCATGTATGTGACATGTCCAGAACAGGCACGTCCACGGAGACAGGGAGTGGGTTAGCAGCTGCCGGGGGCTGGGGGAGGGGGGGATGGCTGCTGATGGGGGGGTATTTTTTGGGGATGATGGAATATTCTGGAACTAGGTAGTGGTGACAGTTGTATCACCTTGCGAATATACTAAAAAAACACTAAATTGTACACTTTAAAATAGTGAGCTTTATGGTACATGAGTTACATCTCAATTGAAAAAGTAATAGAGTATGTTTTATCTGCATTCGAAGGATTCTAAAGAATCCACACAGAACTTTATTAGTGGTGAGAGGCGCAGGAGGAAGCAGTCAGAGGCTCTTTTTTCTGTTTATATTTTTTGGTACTAAGGTATTTGGAGTTTTTACAATGAAAAAGTTATGACTTCTGTGACATAGAAGAGGAAGCAAACAGACTTACGGGAACTGCCGGGAGGGCCCCAAGTCCTAGAAGGGGTACGATAGCATTCTGGGATCGAACTGCTCAGGGGCCTGGAGTGGACACCTGTGTGCAAAGTCCAATGGTGATCACTTGAGAAAACGGGGAATGACCTCAGACTGCCGTGACCGGGAAGTACCCGAACTCCAAGTAAGTAGCTCAAGTAGCGGTCACATTTCAAATAGAATAGGGACGACCTAAAAATCGTGCCTGCCTTCATTTTGACACTTCCCCCTGCGCTGTCCCACCCAGCGGTGCCAGCCGCCTGTGGCGAATGAGCACGGGAAATGAGACAAGCGGTGGACACACCGGGCTTCCAGGACTAGCACACCGAGGAGACTGTGAAAGAGCTCGAAATGCTTTTTCATGTAGAGCCCGTGTTCAAGGAACAATTTTCTAGAAATATTGCATTAAATAAAATACATTGTTCAGATTAATTTTGTCCGCCTGTTTTTACCTTTTAAAATGTGGCTACTAGAAAATTACATGTACGGCTCGCATTATGTTTCTGTTGGGCAACTGTGCTCTAGAAGATTCCTAGGATAAAGCAAACTGTGAATTCACAACTATCTTACGAGGCTGTATTTTACTAGAAAATAAGGAAAGTGATTTTTAGAGTCGGGTAAGGTCACGATCTAAGAATAACCTGAGTCACTTCAACAAATACTCTATTTGGTGTCTCACAAATACAGTCAGAGCTGGTGTCTGTCCTCAAGCACTTTACACTGTGCGAAAGAGAAAAGGAGACACGAGGAACTCCTCGTGTGGCAGGGTGACAGGTGCAGACTCGGGGTGGAACGTGGTATGATAAACCGCAGGGCGGGGAATCTGGGCAGCTCCCATCCTGGACCTCGTGGGACGGACAGACCCTCGCTGGGCGGTGGGGTAACAAGAACGAACTAGCTCCAGAGCAGCGGCTGGGCCCCGGCGGCCACGTGTGTGCCATGGGCGGGGGGCGGGGGCGGCGGGAGAAGGGCAAGGAGACTGAGCTGGGTGGTGCAGAGGGCTTGGGCTAGGGGCCTGCTGGGAAAACAGGCCAGGCCATTTGGAGAAAGGCTGTGGACACCGCGAGCCACTGGGCTCGTCCTACGGTGGAGGCCGGCAAACCATGGTCCACAGGCTGAGGCTGACCACCTGGTTCTACGTGGCCCACAAGCTAACAATGGTTTTTGTATTTTGAATGCTTAAAAAAAAAACCAGAGTCAGAATACTTTGTGACACATGGAAATCATATGAGGGTCACATGTCAGTGCCCATAAATGAGGTTTCATTGGCACATGGCCAAAGCCATTCATTCCCACGTCGACGGCAGAGTTGGGTCATTGTGGTTTACTCTCTGGTCCTTTAAAGGACGCCTCCCCCTGCCCTGCTGCCCTGCTTCCTTGGAATACTAAAACATTCTGCAGGCTTTCTTTGCCTAAATAAAATAGCAGCACTTCTGTCTATTTGCAGAAAAATGTACGATAGATATGTTTCTCAAATTAAAAACAATTTGCGTTACAAAGATTTCTTAAACCCTTGGGACAGGCTCTCTGTCCTCTGCTGGCAAACGGCATGAACAAGAAAACGCATTCTCTGCAAGGTTCGCATTATTGGGAAACCCCGCGGCAGCTTGTCACACTGGATTCGACAGCATCAGCTTTAAAGGACAGAAGCTCACGGCTGCTAGTGTGCCCGCCACCATAGTTTGTGGTTCAATCACATGTTATTAATAAAAGCACTATGAGTTGGTGTGATCTCATTAAATGCCCCGGTATTCTGCGGTATCCCACAAAGATGTCATGTTTCACGCCCCCAAACAGTTTAAGAGGGCAATGGAAGCATCAGAGATTTGGGGGGAGAATGCAGAATGACAAGGTGAGCCACCCCCTTCAGGCAGGGGCAGAATCGCAGGTTATGCCAACTGACCCAGACTAGAGGGTCTGGACTAGAACAGCACGCACAGGAAGGGGACAGACAGGACCAGCGCAGGAGGCTTATGGGTACTGGGACGTAAGGAACTAGGGGGGCAGTGGGCTATGGGGTGCAGGAGAGGGGGCAGAGAAGGGATCTAACAGGACCTAACAGTGGCCGCCCTCGACTGAGAGTTGCTTTCTTTTTTTCCTTTTTTTGCCTCCTGCTTTATCCAAGTCCCCACATTCCACTCCCCGCCTTTCTCGAAAACCCTCCCTCCTCGGTCTGAAGAAGAGGAACAAGCTTTTGTCAGAACTGCTGGACCAGCCGGCCCAGAAGATGGCCAATATCTACCCTTGAAACGCGTAGGGTTCACTAAGAAGTCTTCACGGGCGCTTACGAACCGCAGCCGACGGGCCCTGCGTTCCGCAGGCACACAGCGCCACGTCCTCACCCGGGAGGCCGGCGGCACTGCACGGCCTTACGCGGCTCAGAGAAGGTGGCCGGCCCTGCGAGCGAGGGCGTGTGCCATGCTGGCCGAGGGCTGTGTAACGAGGCGACCACATGTACAACGATCTCAGAGTTTTGCTGGGAAAACATGAAGTTCCTCTTTGCCCATCTATTGGTTTCTGCTTCGGCTAGCATTAACGATTACCTCTATTCCCAATAAGAGTCGTGACGGTCTAACTAGAAACTGGGGGTTCCTCGGTGGAACTTCAGAAACAGGGCTCCCCCAGCCTTGGCGGCACAGTGGGTACTTGGCTGATATGGACGTTTCCAAAGAGAAAAGGAAAAGGGAGGGGGTCGCGTCCATGGAGAAGAGTGTCTCTCAGCGCCCACCCACCCCACCTCATGCCATGACCTTGAACCAGGTCTCCTTAGAGGGAAGGCCCCCAAGCTGGGGACAGCGCTAGGGAACCAGGGCGAGAGAAAGTTATCTACGAGGAGAGCAAAGTCCACACAGCTCCAAGGACCCTCTGCCATGACTTGCTGCGGTTCGGCATGAGGCTCGCGGAACCTTTCACCAGTTACAGAAGCTGAGGCTCTAAATGCCGACAAGTTGCCCTGTCACTGTGCAAAGAGGAGAATTCGTTCACTCCACAAATTCTGAGTGCCACTGAAGAGGAATTTTCCACTCAAAAGACTAACCTTATAATCAGCTCTCTGTTCTGCTTCCATAGACAGATTGCCACCTAGGCCAAAGGGCAGGATGACCTCAAAATTAGCTAAAGGCTCATCCCCCCTTTTGCTTGTTCTGTCTAGATGACAGATGTAAGATGTACGGCCTGAGCTCCTGTCTGAAGACCGGCCCGTGCCAACTGTAACTGGGCGGAGAAGCTCTATAAAAGCAAGGCTGGCCCTGAGCTTGGGGCCCAGATCTTCAGAGTACTAGCTCTTCTGGGACTAAACCTGAGTTCTCCAACTCTCTGAGTGCTGCTTGGTTTCTTGCTGGTCTGATTTTTCTGTAACACTATGTTTTGTTGAAACGATTCTAATAGACATACTGTATTTGTTTCAAACAGGCTTTTTTAAAGAGCAAAATCTTGGAAAAGCTCCAAAGCAAAACACATATGAATCAAGCCATTGCAATTGGCTCAGATACAGAATGGGGCATTTGACAGATCCCAAAGCCGCTGGCAGTGGGGCCCAGCGGCAGTCAGTTAAGAGACGTCACTTCTCAGCGAGACCCCTGAGCTCCCTGGGAAAGAACTCGATGTGCAGTTCTGGCCAGGCCCAGCGGGAAGGCAGTGAACAGTAGGGGTCTTTGATTAAAATTTCTTTGGGGATTTGTAAAAGAAAACTATGTATTTAAAAGGGCTGGAATGTTCATCTAGACCGACTCAAAACCACGGAGTTTTTAAGGCTATCAGATCTCAGGCGAGGGCTTCAGGATTTTTGCCTGTTGTTAAAACCAAAGGCTGCCATGACTTGATGTGGGCCACGCCCTCTGGCTCATGTTTTAATCACTCACGTGATTAAGTATTTAGCGCAGTGGGAAGCATGGCAGGGACAGCTGTCCCTGTCCTCTAGGAGCTTACAATTGAGAACGGAAAAAAAAGACACATAAATTGCTACATGTCCAAGTAGCCTTGTGATGTTAAATCTATAGGCCGCGCCAATTCAGGAGTCACTGCCACTTCTGGCTGATTAGGCTCATGGCCCCCACTTAGGGGGTGGTCCTGCCGCCCCGGGGACATTTGACCATGTCTGGAGACACAGTTATTGTCGTGACTTTGGGGCTGGGGGTGGTGCTACTGGCAGGTGGAGGCCCAAGATGCTGCTCGAGACCCTGCAGTGCCTGGCGTGGCCGGCCAGCAGGGCGTCAGCAGTGCGCAGGAGAAAGCTGAATGGACGGAGGCTCCAGAGAGCCCCTCACATGAAGAAGTCCCCCCAAAAGTGAATTCTTCTAGAAGATGAAGAATTCTCTGAAAAATCAGAAGCTTATCCTTCCAGCTGTTTTCCGTGGGTCTAGCATTCCAAACCCATTTTTTCTGAGAGCAGGCTGCAGCCGCCTGCGCACGTTCTGCGCGGGGGACAGAGGCGGGGAAAGCCGGCGTGTTTGCTTTGGGTTCTCCCTGGCCAGGGTGGGGCCGGAACATATTTGTGGGCTGTTAATTTTTTTTGGAAACTGCTTCCAAGGCTTTACCCCGTGGATCACCTTCTGGACATAAACACATCCTAGAAACAGCACACTGTTTCTAAAAGATACGCGGCGTGTATTTTTAAAATGGAATCATAATTAAGTGCTGTTGCGACGTTAGGGATGGGTTTCTGTATCGTTAGGATGATTTCGACACACTTCCGGGGAGACAGGCGCTTGTGAGCCAGGCCTGCTGCCTGTCCGTGGGGACTTGTCCCTCTCCCTCCCTCCCATGGGCTTGCTCCCAGTCTCAGCGACCGGCCTCCACCGGGCCCCCCTTTCCTGGGCTCAGTCCCTAAGCTATCCTGCTTTGCCTGCAGAGTCCAGTTCCAGTTTCTCCTTCCACCTAAGAATTCTCTCGGGACCTTCTCCCTCCGGCATTGACTGTGACGGCCAGAGGTGGAAGTGACCCAAGTACCCAGGATGGATGAAGGACAACATGCATCTGTCCAGACAATGGGAAATTTTTCAGCCTTAAAACAGAAGGACGTTCTGACACCTGCTCCAACGTGGATGAGCCCCGAGGACTTTACGTTCAGTGAAACAGCCAGACACAGAAGGACAAAGACTGTGTGGTTCCACTCATGTGAGGTCCCCAGAGGAGCTGGATTCATAGACATGGAAAGTAGATGGTGGAGCCCGGGGACAGAGTTTCCGTTTGGGACGATGAGAAAGTTCTAGAGATGATGGTGGTGGTGGTTGTTAAACAATGCAAATATACTTAATGCTACTGAACTGTCCCCCTAAAATGGTTAAAGTAGTAAATTTTATGTTTCAAAATTTTACATGTTACCACAGTTAAAAAACTCCATTTTCCTGACTCTTTATTGGTTCTTGCTCCTTATACTTTGACAGCTCTGCCCTCGGCCTTTTCTGCTCACTCGCCACCCTCCCCTTGGGTGACCTCACCATGCTCGTGACTGAATCGACCAACTGGATGCGAACAGCGCCTAGATCCTGACCTCCCGCCTGGCCTGCCCCCTCGGCTCTACACCCCGAAATCCAGCTGCCTACTGGAAAACGACCCATCCCAGATGTCCCACAGATGTCTCGAGCTGGCCAAGCCCACGAATGAACTCATGACTCCCCCGCCCAAGAGCAGCTTCTTCCAAGGTCCCTGACTCACTGAGCGACATGTTCCACTGTGTCCCCAAAGTCAGACACCTTGGAAATTGCTCTGGGGCCCTCCTGCCCCTCGCCCCACAGAGTCGCCAGCTCTGTCGTCCGCGGCGCCCCCCGCTGGGGCTGCGGCGCAGGCGCCCGTGGCACTGGCTCCCCTTGCGAATCTCCCTTGTACCCTGCACTCAGCTTGCTGAAAATGCAACACGCTACCACTCTCCCCGCCCACACAGAAGGACACCGCTCCCCGGATTCGGCGTAAGTCCATTTCCTCCTGGACACCAGGGAGGAGAGGCCTCCCCCCTCTGTGCACTCACTGTGTCACATGGAGACATCCAGCACAGCCCCTCTGTGAAGCTGGCTCCCTCTCCTACTTAGTCTTCGGTTTTTGTAACCTCATAGAACAGTGCTGGACTCAGAGAGCAGCGAATGAATGAATGAATGAATGAATGAATCATGAACAAATGTCAGAGGCCCAGAAAGCAGGTCTTCCAGTAAACGGTTGGACACCACGGATCTGATAACCATGGGCAGAGGAGAAATCTACCAAGAATCGAAGTTACACTCAGGATGGGCCCCCGGGGCCCTCAGCCTCTCCTCCTTCCGCTTACCAAGCATTAGACACAGGCCGCCTGTCCCTGCCCTGACCAGGCCTGGCTAATTCCTCCTGCCCAGGGCCTTTGCACCTGCTGCTCCCTGCCACCCCCTGCCCTTGCCTAGAGGGCCCTTCCCTCTGAACTCCACAGGGCTGCTCATTTTAGTCTCAGCTCAACTGTCAACTCCTGAAGTTACCCTGGATACTGGTCACCCAGCTCTTAAATTCACACACGCGCGCGTGCGCACGCTCAAAATAACCACAAAGATCTCAGCAGAAGTAGGCTTACTGTATGTAGCACACTGGGCTTCGCTGCATAGTAAATGACAAGTAATTACTACACTGGGCCGAGACAGGTAAGTTCTACATATTTTTAATGGCTTTATAATTCTTTCTTCAGTTTTTAACATGGATTATGGCAGATGTAATCTGATCCATGGCATCGAAAATCCAGTTGCATCATCTAAAGGTGTGGGAAAGGCAACTGTATTCTTCGGAAAGTCAGAGCATTCACAAAAATTAAAAATGAGAATAAAGAGTTGCCAGAGCATAAAACAGGGCTTTAAAACATACAAAACCTATGTATCATAAAACAGGAATGCACTTCAGGAAAAACGGAGTGAGGCGCAGCAAGGGGCAAGGCAGGCCGTCTGCCCCTGAGGGCTCAGCTCAAGTCCTGGCACGAGGACCAGGCCGGGTCTCACCTCCCAGAGGCGGGTTTCAAGACTTGGACTGGTTGGCACCCAAGAGCCCACGGTGACAGAGAAGAGAAACCAGTTTTTAAATGTTCTCGGCCATAAGTTCTGCCCGCAGGGCTGGCCACTCAAGAAAACTCACCCCCAAGTGGGATGTTCTGGGTGTAATTTCAGAAGCGTCTACACCATAACCGAGATGTGGGACGGCAAGTGACTTTTTCTGTTTCATTTTTGCTGAGCACTTACGCCGGCAGAGTGACACATCTGGGCCAGTGAATTTCCCCACTAATTGAAGGGCCTTTCGCCCCCTAAGACAGACAGCGCCGGGCTTGCCCGCTCAGTCACTGGGTCGCTCAGCATCTCCTCGGCAAGTGCCAGGCCCTGTGCTAGACGGTTCATAGATGTTACTCTAACATCATAACCACACGGGCTGCTATTACCTCTCACAGATGCTGCCCTTACTAGGAGTGACCGAGCTGGTAAAGGGAGAGGCCGCCCTCGAGCCCCTTCCCCGCCAGGCCCCCAACCCCGCTCTGTAGTGCCCGGTTCTATAACGTGCAGTTTTTCCTTCACTCTTCTCCGTCCCGTTTACCCAATCGGAGCGGCGCCGAGTCACATGGACGCGGTATGTGCCAGATAAGGAGCAACTCTTAATTTCTACATATGCTTTCCCAATAGCTCTGTAGGAAATTGTTTATTTATTCATTTAACAAATATTTATCGAGGGCCTACTCGGTGCCAGAATTATTCTCAGCCCCAGGAATACAGAATTTAATAAAAGCCACAGAGCTTCTTCCCCTCGCTGAGCAGACATCTGAAGATACAGCGATAATAAAATAAATATGCATAATATACAGCCCATTAGATAGTGATAAATGCTTCGGAGACCAGGAAAGCAGGGGAGGAGGCTCAGAGTGCAAGGTTTCGAGTGAGTGGCCTGGGAAGGTGACGTTCGAGAAAAGGCCTGAAGGCAACGAGGAACAGCTACAGCGAGAGCTTCCCGTAGAGGGCGGGCGGCGGGCGGGGAGAGAGGCCGGAGGCCAGCGGGGTGCTGCCCAGTGAGCACAGGGCATCTGGCTGGAGATGGAGCCAAAGAGATCTTGGGGCGGGTGGGGTGAGGTGGGGCAGGGCGGGGGAGGCTTTGGCTTTTGTTCCAAGTGAGACATGAGCCCTGGGGAGGGTTCTGAGCGGAGGAATACAGAACAGGACACCACTCGACCTCCAGGTTAATAGGCTGGAATTATCTGGGCAACAGGTGACAGTGGCTTGGAGCAGAGGGCTGGCAGTGGAGGTGGCCAGGCAGGGTCAGAGTCTAGGTCCCCACCACAGGTGAGTGGGCAGGAATTGCTGATGACTTGAGAGAGGAATGGAGGACAACGCCAAAGTTTTGGCCTGAGCAGTGGGGAGAAGCCAGGTGAAAGTTAGTGAGGGAGGGCAGAGCCTGGAGGAGCAGATCTAGGGCCGATCTTAAGCTCAGCTTGGCCACCTCGCCTTTCAATTGCCTGTCAGAATCCACCTGGATGTGTCCCGCAGGCAGCTGGCCAGGCTCCTCTGCTAGGAAGCTCCTAGAATCCTGTCTCCTCACACGTCGCCTTAGCCAGTCCAAGCTTCCTGGGCACGAATTCCCCCAACTTCAGCGCTCACCCCACACTCCACCCCCCAATTCTGCGTCTTCCTCTCCTAAGGTTCTCCCTCTTTCATTTTTTTCCTCTAAGAATTACTCTGCTGATCTTGGGGTTTACAAGAAGCATGTAGATAGTTCTCAATTTTCTAATTCCCAACACACATGCCATTCATCCATTCATTGGACGAATTAAGCAGGCACTCTGTGCCAGGCATATGTCTCAGGGAACGTGGCCTGTGGTGGAGCTGATAGCCCTTTACATTCTAGAAAGGGGGGTCACAAGGCCCTTTTTCATAACCTGAGTCCACAATCCCTTATTATATTGCCAAAATCCCAAAAGCCCTGAGAACTAGAAGTTTTGGGGAAGTTTGGCATCGACTCACTGAACAACAAAATCTGCCCTGAACTGGCACAAGATTGCTGATGGTCCTCATCAACCCCATTTGGTGGGACACGCGTACAGGTCGGTGCAGAAACGTGGCTGTGTGCGCTTGGCGTGCCTCAGACACTGGGTCGGAACTTGTACTTCCCTGTCCCTGGTCCATGAGAGTCCCCACAAGTGAGATGGCTTCTCTGGGAACTTCCCTCGTGCTTTAAATAATTTCGCATTTTACAAATAAGTAGGTAGGTCGGGGGCGGGGCACGGGGTAGGAAGTGTTTTATTTAAATAAATGGTCAACCTGCAGCTGCTTAAAGAGAGCCAAACACATTACAAAATATGTCTCCTTCAGGCCCTGGGATTCTATGTGCAAAACAACCACATGCGACTGTAAAAATCCCACAAGAACATCCGACACTTGGACTCGATTATACTATTAAAGTTAAATTAATTAAATATTGATGAATATTAATTATAGCTCAAATCCAAAACTACAAATTATATCTAAGGACTAGGAGCCAGGTAATTTCCCAGCATCTCCGTTGCTGGCGGACGGCTCCATGCCAGAGGCACTGCCGCGATGCGTGTGGTTATCAGATGAATATTAAGGTCATACGTGCCCTTCACTCGGAAAGCGACTATCAGCTGAATTTCAAAGGACTTGCTCTGTTACTTGGGGGTGATTAATAACTCTGTCCCCGTCCTCCTGCTCCCCCTCTGAGCGTCTTGGCGCTTTATCTGGGACAGAGATGAATGCACGTAAAGGGCTAAATAATTCAGTGTTGCTCTGACGGCAGGGGCAGAGCGTTCCTGCACTCGTTCTGGACCCAACCCAGCTGGATCACAGAGGCAGTTAGCATTCCCGTCATATGCTATGAGGAGTCTTTTAAATAAAAACTACCGAGTCCCTTTAAGCCTGTAGGAGGAGGAGTACTGGTCATTCAGGAAAGTAAATTCCGTTTCTGGGGAGCACTTCCACATACCCATTTCTCCGGTCAGAGCCGGTGAGTAGCCTTTTCTACGGTCATTTCAGAGTCATTTCAGGTCCCTAAACCCCAGTGGGTGACCAAGCCCGCCACTCCCCAGGACAGAGGGTAAGGGTCTTTGCAGAAGCAAAGAATATTCAGAGCATTAAGCAAGAAGATATAAACATGTTGACAATATGTGCAGTCCTAAAAAAACTGTTTCTGTCGATGTTTTGTGTTATTATTATTATTATTATTATTATTATTATTATTATTGGGGGGAAGTCAGTTTAAACAGTCTCGTATAGGTTTGATGTTTTGGATTTGCAGAGATAAAGCTGATTGTGAAGGGAAAAAACTCAAGAAAGCCTGCACTAACTATTTATTGCACAAAGCGAGGAAATGATTGGAGACCGGCATAATCAAAATACGCAGAAGCAGGAATGAGGTCTGTGGGGGACGCGGCCCTGGACTCCTGCGCTGTATCCTGCCCTTGTCCTTCATTCCTGCCGGGCAACCAGGAGGTTAAAATTAGGACGATGACCCACCCACTCCACCACCGCTGGAATGGCAGGGGCAGCTCAGCCCGGAGCCCCCGAAATAGCCACTAGGATCTGGAAACCCAACTTTCCTAGCGCAGCACAAGAAAAACCCACAGGGACGGAGCCGGGAGAGCGCCGCGGCTTCTTCCAGAGCCAGAGGAAAGGAATAAATAGCCTTTTTCTTTTCTTTTTTTTTTTTGGGGGGGGGTCGTATTTAAAGAGTGGGGTTTGGATTCACAAACACACACGCACTCGCACAACCGGAGGAGGAGAACGCCACCGAGGACTTTGGGCTACTAGCTGGGCTCTTTAATACAATAATAAATTAAAAAAAAAAAAAAAACCCTTCTGGTAAAACTTTTCTCGCCTCGCGATCAGTCCAAATAGGGGAGCTGCGGGGTGCGAAGGGGCTTCCTGGGGGGCGTGTAAGGACCTGCGGACTCAGGATCCCCCAAACTCAGGAATGCGGAGTTACGAGGGAGGGGGTAGTATCGGGGGAGCACCAAACGAAAGGATTTGAGGGGGACGGTGGGAAACGGGTCCCCGGAAGCCGGATTCTCGGGAGTTTGTGGCAAAAAAAAAAAAAAATGAGAAGGGGGGGAGGGGTTCTCCCCAAGACAAACGCACCGACTTTTGGTTACAGAGTGAGAAAGGGGTGCCAGGGGTACCCTCAAATTCAGTATGTTTGAAGGGTTAAAACGAGAAGAAGGTCCCCAATCCAGGCATTTGGGATAAACATGAGGAGAGTTTTCGAGACCCTCCCAATCAGAAAGAAGTTTAAGAGTGAGAGCAGGGTCCCAGGGGAGTCCCAATCACAGAGATTTGGGGAGTAATAAAGGGGAAAAGGGGTCCCCTGGCGCGCCCGCGGGGCGTTTAAAGGTAATTTGAGAGGGGTTACCGGGGCGCCTCCGAGTCCGGGATTTTGAGCGGAAAAGTGAGAGGGTTCTCCGGGCGCCCCTAACCTAGGAAGTTTTATGAAAAGTGAGGCGACGGGTCTCCACCTCTCTCCGAGTTTGATTAAAAAGAGAGAGGGGTCCCAGGGAGCCCCTGAACTCAGCCGCGCCCGCGGGACCAGGGGTGCCAAGGCAGGTCCCGCAGGCGCGCCGTCCCGGACGTTTAGGATGAACGGCGGGGACAGCGCTCCTCACCCCGCCGACCCCTCGGCCGGGGTCCCCGCCGCCCCCCGCACTCCCCGGCCGGGCCGGGCCCCGGGCGGTCGCATCGGTCACCTGGAGTTCGGGCCGGGAGTTCGGGCAGCGGCTCCCGCGGCGGCGGCGGCGGCGGCGGCGGCGGCAGCTGCGTGTTGGTCCCCGTTGGTAAGTAACAGTCTCCACGGCTACAGTCTCTATGGCGGCGGCGGTGGCGGCGGCGGCCGCTCCTCCTCGCGCTCCGGCCGCCCGCCTCGCGCCGCCAGCCTGCCTGCCGCGACGGGGCGGGGCGTTGTTACCGGCAACGGTTACCAGGCTCCACGCCCCACCCCCTAACGGCCCGCCCACGCCCGCCTCCAACCCGGCGCGGAAGAGGGCGAAGCCCGACCAATCGCCGCGAGGGGGCGGGGCTTGGCGGCGGGCGCGCGCGGCGCGGAGGGTTGGAGAGCGGGAAGCGCGCGCGGCCGGGGCTGGTGGCGCGGCGGCCGCGGCTGGTGGCGCAGTTCCCGGAGTTCCGGCCCGCGATGGGGTGCCCACCGGCCTTCGTCCATTCCACGGATGATGAAGAAACGTCCAGGCACAGTCTGGGTCCGTGGTCAGCAAACTTTGATCCGCGAACCGAATCCGCCTGCTGCCTGTTTTTTATAGCCCACAAGCTGAGAATTTAAAAATTTTTCTACTGGTTCAAAAAAATCAAAAGAAGAACCTTTTGTGACATGTGGGGAAAAAAAAAACAAAAACGTGAAACTTGGCAAACTGTGGCCTGTGGGCCAAATTCTGCCTGCTTGTGTTTGTAAATAAAGTTTTATTGGAACACAGCCTCTCTCGTTTCTTTAAGGTCGTGGAAAGCTGCTTTCACACTACAGGGAGAGTTGAGTAGTGCGGGCTTGAGTAGTTGCACAAAGACCATGGTATAAATAAAGCCAAAAGTACTTACTGTCTGGCCCTTCATAGAAAATGTCCGTCGACCCTCTTTTCCTTCTCTCTCCCCCAGATGGTAGGTTCAACTATGAGTAGCACATTTGAGCTGAGGTCAGAATAATGAGGAAGGAGGAAAGAAAATTTCAGGAATTCAAAATCCCTGGAGTAGAAACTCATGTCGAAACAGAAAGCAGATCCTTGGGTGAGGCTGGAGCAGAGGGAATGGGAGGGCAGGGGTGCGTGCAGGTGGTGAGTCAGAGGATGGGCAGGCGGCATTCCATTTGAGATCTCATAGGCCGTGAGGAAGGGCCCTCATCAGATGGGAAGCCACTGGAGGGTTTTGAGCCGTGTGTGTGTGTGTGGGGGGGGTCCAAATTGTGATTTGCGATTTTAAAAGCTCAGTGTGTGGAGAACAGACGGTTAGGAGACAAGAAAGAGAGAACTTGGGAATCTGTTACGGTTCTCCTGGGCTAAAAAGTATGGTGGCTTGGATTAGGGACCTGGTAGTGGAGGTGAAGGTGAGTGGTGGATTGGAGGTATATTTTGGAGAACGTGCTAATGCACTGAATGTGGGGAGGTGAGAAATAAGGTTTTAGGATGTGATGGGAAGTGCCTTGTCACCACCTTGTACAGTCAATTCTCCTATACCTTTTGTTTTGAAAGTATGAATTTGTCCTGATGTGGTGTCATGTTTCCAGTAATATTTCAGTATTTCTTAGCCATTTAACATGTGTAAGACTCTGCTATCTCAAAGAAAAAATCAGGAGGGAAATTAGAAAATACTTTGAGATGAATGAAAATGAAATACAACATACTAAAATTTATTGTATTTAGCTTAAGAAGAGGGAAATTTATAGCTGTAATCACCTATGTTTTAAAAAGAAATAGCCCAAGTGAATACTCTCACCTTCCACTTAAGAAACTGGAAGATAAGAGTAAACTAAACTGGAACCTAGCAGAAGTAATTATAATGATTAGGGTAGAAATAAATGAAATAGGGAATAGAAGAATCAATAGAGAGAATTAACAAAACTATAAATTAGTTTGAAATACCAACGAAGGTGACAAATCTTTAACTAGACTGACCAACAAGATAAAAACAGAGAAAACTCAAATTACTAAAATCACGGATGAAAGAGGGGACATCACAACAACCTTACAGAAATAGAAAAGATGATAAAACAGTACTGTGGACAATTGTATGCCAACAAATGAGATATATCCTAGATGAAACAGGCACATTCCTAGAAAGACACAAACTACCAAAACTGACTCAAGAAGAAACAGAAAATATGAACGAACCTATAACAACTAAAGAAATCACATTACTAATAACAAAAACTCCTACAAGTAAAAGCCCAGGACCACATGACTTCAATGGGAGAATTCTGCCAAATGTTTAATGTAGAACTAACACCTATCTTTCACAAACCATTCTTAAAAATAGAAGAGGGAATCCTCTGTGAGGCCATTCTAAAGTTCTATGAAGCCAGTATATCCTGATACCAAACTGGACAAAGACATCACAAGCAATCTACAGATCAATATCCTTTATGAACATAGATGCAGAATTCTTCAACAAAATACTACCAAACCAAGTCCAGCCACATATAAAAAGAAATATACTCATGACTACATGGAATATATTTCAAGAATGCAAAGTTGGTTGGTTCAACATTAAAAAAAAATCATTTTAGTAGAATAGAGGACGAAAATCATATGATCACCTCAATGGATGCAGAAAAAGCAGTTGACAAAATTCAACACCCTTTCATGATAAAAAAAAAAAAAAAAACACTCAACAAGCTAGGAATAGAGGACTTCCTCAATTCGGTAAAGGGCATCTACAAAAATCCCACAGAGAATGATATTTAATGGTGAAGGACTAGAAGTCGTCCCCCTAAGACCAGAAACAAGACAAAGGCGTCTGTCATCATTTCTATTGAACATTACACTGGATTGTACCAGGGTAAGCAGGCAAGAAAAATAAATAAAAGGCACACAGATTGGAAGGGAAACAGGAAAAAGATCTCTGTTTGCAGATGACATGATCATGTATGTGGAAAATCCTAAGGAACCTATTAAAAGGCTATTATAACTAAGAAAGTAATTCAGCAAGGTTGTGAAGTAGAAGTAAACATACAAAAAAAATCAATTGTTTTTTATACACAAGCAATAAACAATCTGAAAAGTAAATTAGAAAGGAGTTCCATTTATAATAGCACCCAAAAGAATAAAAGACCTAGGAATGAATTTAATAATAATAATAAATAAAAAAGCCAAGGCATGTACAAGGAAAACTAAAAAAATCGTTGAAAGAAATTAAAGACTCAAATAAGTTGCAAGACATCTCATGTTAATGGATTAGATGATTTAACGTCACTAAGGTGGTGCTATGCCCTGACTGACATACAGATTTGGCATAATCTCGACCAAAATCCAGCTGGTTGATTTGATTTGATTTGATTTGATTTTGCAGAAATTGACGAGCCGATCCTAAAGTTCATGTAGAAATGCAAGGACCCTAGAAGAGCCCGAACAATTTGGGAAAAGAACAAAATGGGAGGACTCACACTTCCAGACTTTAAAACTCACTACAAAGCTACAGTGTGGAATTGAGGTGAAGCTAGACATAGAGATGAATGAAACAGCAGTGAGAGTTCAGAAATAAACCTGCACATTTATAGTCAACTGATTTTCAACAAGAATGTCGGTTTCGAGACCATTTAGTGGGGGAAATAAGAGTCTCTTCAACAGATAGTGCTGAGACAACTACACATCCACATGCAGAAGGATGAAACTGGACCCCTACCTCACAACATATACGAAATTAAGTTAAAATAGAGCATAGTCCTAAATGTAAGAACTAAAACTATAAAACTCTTGTAAGAAAACATAGGAAAAAAATTCACAGCAATTGGTTTCTTAAATATAATACCAAAAGCACACGTGAAAAAGAAAAGAAATAGCTTGGACTCTATCAAAATTAAAAACTTTTGTGCTCGAAGGACACCATCAAGAAAGTGGAAACAAAGCGCACAGTATGAGAGAAAATATTTGTAAATCACATTTCTGATAAGAGATTCATATCAACAATAGAAAGACCAAAAAAAAAACCCACGATTAAAGCATGGGTAAATATTTCTCCAGGAAGATATACAAATGGGCAATAAGCAGATGAAAAGATAATCAAAATCACTGGTCATCAGGGAAATACAAATCAAAATCACAATGAGAGGATGCTTCACATCCATTAGAATGGCTATAATAGAAAGACAGACAGTAACAAGCATTGGGGAGGATGTGAAGAACTTAGAACCTCGTGCACTGCTAGTGGGGATGTGAACTGGCTCAGCCACTTTGGAAAATAGTATGGCAGTTTCCGAGAAGGTTAAACATAGAATTATCATGTGACCCAGCAACTTCACTCCTAAGTGTATATACTCACCAGAAACGAAAGCATACAGCCGCACAACAACTCGCACACAAATTTTCATAGTGGTATTGTCCGTAGTGGCAGTAGTACAGACCATCCAAACAGCCCTCAGAGGAAGGATGGGTAAATAAAATGTGGCCCATCCGCGCGATAGAACGGGATTGAACAATTTAAAGGAACGAAGCACTGACATATGTTACGACACGGATGGACCTTCAAAACAGGGTGCTAAGGGAAAGGCGTCAGTCACAAAAGGCCGCATATTGTGTGATTTCACTTATACGACATGTCCGGAATACGTGAACCTGTGAGCGGAAAGTGGGTTAGCGGGTCTCAGGGGCTGGGGGAGGGGCGCGGCAGCCACTGCTACGGTGTGCGGGGGGGTCTCCTCCCGGGGTGATGAAAATGTTATTAAATCAACCACAGCGATAGTTGCACAACTCTGCGCATCCTAAACCCCACCAAAGTATACACTTTAAAAGGATGAATTATATCTCAGTACAGTGGTCATTCAATAACTCTGCTAGCGTATTAGTTGAGTTCTTTTTCTTTTCTTTTTTCTTAATTGTGCAACTCATCGAGGAAGTTGTGTGTATTGTCCCTCTAATCCAACTTTACCACAAGCCCTGTGGCTTCTATTGTGTAGTTTTGCCCAGGGAAGAGTGATTTTTCAGAAACATGTATTCGCATTATAGCAGAACTGGCTGCGCATAGCAAATTATGTTTGTAAGCAATAGGTGTGGGCAGGTCAAGTGACAGTTGTCCTTGACAGAGAGATAGGACAAGTGGTCCCTTGCCTGATCCCTTTTCAAGAAAACCTGAAAGTCGCTCTTGGCCGTAAGTTGAAGGGGACGCTTCTTGGGAGTTTAGCGGCAACTTGTAACATGAGGGCTTGCCCTCCAGCGTCCTCTTCCACTGCTGTCCAGCGCTCCTGCACGATTCTCTGCTGGCTCCGCCCCGGGGGGAGGACCGGACCAAAGTTCTTGCAAACAGAGTTCCAAGCTGCACCTGCCTGCCAGCCTGTGCTGGAGAAGGCTCCTCCTTCAAAATTATTAAGGATTTTAAGATGGCCACAGCAGAGCCCCAGACCAAGCACAGCGCCCCTGATGACGCTGGCCCTGGGCACATGCGGCCGCCACCACCCTCCCCCCACCTCCAGTGAGCTGTCACCTGCAATTCCTTTTCCATGGCCAAACTCTCTGTACTGACCACCACCTCCACTTCCCCGGCCCCCGGGGTTGCCGGAAGCACGTCTTCTGATGTCGCACAGACAGAAGCCAGGATAGGCTTCAGGACAGGATCTGAGGTACCCTGCACCAGCTCTCTCTTGCCCACCCACGCATCTCGTTCCTGAGAAGCACACACCTCCTCCCCAACGAACCCGGCATTCGCAAGCCCATCCGATCCAGCAGCAAGCCCATCCGATCCAGCAGCAAGCCAGCTCCGCTCGGCTGCCGAAACAGACAGACGAGCGGCCCATCGCTCGGCCCACGGTTTCTGGCAGGAAGCGGACACCGTCGTAACCTCCCTCCCTGAGGTCTCAGCATGGTATGCTCCCTGCCCCTCAGGGCTCCCATCTGAGCCAAAGTGTGCTCTTTGAGTCCCCCCACTAGGATTAGGGTGGTGGGCAAACAGACCCCTCCTCACACCCAGCCCTCAGCACCCCGGAAGACACCCTTTTATAGGTCCCCTTTCAATGTCCCCTCTGGCCCTTTCTTAAGCTCATGGTAGGTGAGCAGGCTTTCCAGTTGGGAACCTGTTTCTCAGCCATTTCCTCTGAAAATCTGCACGTCACTAGGGAGTTCCATGACCTTTGGGTCTTGGTGGCCTGGCTGAAATGTCAGTTTCACGACGTTTGGTCTGCTCTTCTGTCCTGGAGGGGACATTGGGCGATGTCCAATGGGGACATCTGTAGCCATCACAATTGGGGAGATTACTGAGTTGAGTGGGTAGAAAACAGGAATGCCGCTCGACACCCTGCAGTGCTCAGGACGGCCCCCCACAGGGCCTGTCCAGCCGCAGCCAAGACCAGAGGCCGAGAAACCCGGTCCGGGATCGGGCTTAGAACAGCGGTGAATGAATGGATGGTGGACCGCCACGCCTCCGCGTGCAAACTTCCTGCCCGAATCCACCTTCACATGTTTTACGAATTTAAACATAACGTAAAAGTTCCCATTTGAACCATTTGTAATTGCACAGCTCGGCGGCATTAGGCACACTCAAGTCGCTGTGCCACCGTCCCCGCCCTCTGTCTCCAGAACTTTCCCATCTTCCCAAACTGACCCTCTGTCCCCATCACACGCTCCGCTCCCCTCCCCTCTCCCAGCCCCCGGATCCACCATCTACTTCCTGTCTCTGTGAATCTGACTCCCCTGGGGGCCTCACGTGAATGGAATCACACAGTGTTTGTCCTTTCGAGTCTGGCTATTTCCCTGAGCACAATGTCCCCAGAGTCCATCCTCGTTGTAGCGTGTGTCAGGATTTCCTTCCTCTTTAAGGCTGAATGATATTTCCTTGTCTGAGTGGACCACATTTTATCTATTTGACAATCAGTGGACGCTCGGGTCGCTTCCAACTCTTGGCCGCTGGGAATAGTGCTGCTGTTAGCAAGGGCTGCAAATATCTCTTCAAGACTTGTGCTTTCATTTCTTTTGTGGCCCAACTCTCTCAAGGCTCAATGGGCAGAAACCTCGAAGACATACTATGAGACACCACGAAAGGTTATAATTCAGGGAAGACACGGAGGAATAGCTCTGAGACATCCTCGGCTTTTCATGACAAGTCCACACTTTTCCGCTCAAACGGTGGTCGCATGGTACATCAGGAGGAAACAGGTATGAATTTCCCACAGGGAATTTTGGCTCAGGACTTAGCCTCTGTTCTGTCCCTCGTAGTGTACCAGCGGCTCAGAACGCCCCGGGGACAGGGAGCAGAGAGATGATGAACCTTTGCTCTGAACGCAGGTCCCCTGCTCACCCCTCCCCGTGGACTTTGCTTCCAGAGAGGAAGTTTTGCCTGCTCAAAGAAGCCACTCCGAGCACACAGTGGCGTCCAGTCCGTCCGAGGGCATAGGCTGGAGGGAAAACGGCAGTGTCGTGTCTGAGTCTGCAGCCCAGGAAGCCACAGAACTGGAAAAATTGGGCAGGTGGAGGGACGGGGTGCACAGAGGCCACACCTTGCTCGCTTTGTCCTCTTATCTAAAGCAGGAGGGCAAGTAACGTCAGGAGGAATCATTCGTAGGGTGTGGCAACCTGTCCCAGTTTCCCTGGGACTTCCCCACTTTTAAAACTGAAAGTCCCAGCTCTTGGAAAACTTACACAGAGCTACCGTATGACCCCGCAACTCCACGGGCTTTGTAACCAAAGGAGTTGGAGACATTCGCGCACACAAAAACTTGTCCGCGAAGGTTCGCAGCGGCGTTGTTCATAACAACCCCAAGGCGGAAATGGCTCAAAAGGATGACAAGATAAATAGAACGCGGTCCATTTAAACAGTGGAGTATTACTCGGCCAGAAAAGGAGCAAAGCTGAATGGATGGACCTTGAACACACGATGCTCAGGGAGAGAAGCCAGACACAAAAGGCCACACTGTGTGTGATTCCACTGATGTGAAGGGTCCGGCACAGGCGTGTCCACGGGGCCAGGAGGCGGGTCAGGGTTGCGGGGGGCTGGGGTGGGACGTGCAGGGAGTGCTCGACGAGTACAGGGGTATGGATTTCCTTCTGGGTGAGTGAAACGTTCTGGAATTAAATAGTGGAGATGCTTGCACAGCACTTTAAATGTACTGAAACCATTGACTCGTACCCTTTCATACGATGATGTTCATATTATGTGAATTGTCTGAATAATAATTTTAAAATGTTTTTTAAAAATACCTTGACCAAGACACAGAACATTTCCAGCCCCAGAAGGGGCTCCCTTACATCCTTTTCCAGTAATGCCTCCACCAACTTGTTCTGACTTCCACCATATTTATTTTTCTTTCTCTTGAACTTCGGACTGATGAAATCATACAGAATGTACTCTTTTGCATCTGGCTTCTTTTATATAACGTCTGTGAGAGTCATCCTTATTATCAAGTGAATCGTTTGTTCGTTCTTTTTTTTTTTTAAAAGACGTTGAATAGTATTATATTCATTTTCCTGTTGACGGATATTTGGTTCGTTTCCACTTTCCTCGAATTCTTGATAGGCACAATTGGCAAGAAACTTTGAGTGCATCAACGGACCATAAATTAAAAATATGTTTTGCAAATCATTCAGAAATTACATTACAACAGGTAAAATTATCCTACTTGACAGGCGACAGGAAATCTAAAGCCACTTTTTACAAGTCATTCAATGACAACAAGTGAGATTATATTGGAAGAGCCCAGCTGTTTCTCCTTTTCGTTCATTGACAAATATAAGCTTGAAATTTTCTCATAATGATGTGACTGATTTTGAATGTGCTTGTTGAACATTTTTCCACTGGGAATTTCAAATAATAATGACGCTCTCGTTTTCAGGGTGTGCTAGTGTCATTAGAGTCATCACCCAGCTGCTGGCTTGGTCCCTACTAACAGGGCACAGTCAGACTGCAAATTCACGCACATGAAGATGGAGACTTGGGGCCTTTGCCTGGACCCGTCTCCACCTGGATTCCCCTTCCTTCCGGCTCCTCTCTCTTCTAAGGATTCCAGTAATTGAATTTAGGACCCGCCCTACTCCAACATGACCTCATTTTAACTTATCTCATTACATTTGCAAAGACCTTATTTCCAAAGGAGGTGACATTCTGAGATTCTATGTGAGCGTGACTTTTGGGGAGACACCATTCAACCCAGTACAGCATCTTCGAAAATTGTAGGGTGTGATATCATGTTAGGGGAATGAAACAGGACACAGGAGAGAATGCTGATTCTCCGGACACAGCTGTGGTCACAGCGTGAACATTGACCAGATAGGAGAACCGGAACTTGGAGGACAGAAGACTTAGAGACCAGAGGAAAAAAAGGTAAATGATAGATTATCCTATATAAGGGGTTGGCAGACTTTTTCTATAAAGGTCGTGTGGTCTTTGTCACAACCACGCAGCTTCGCCGATAGCAGCCAGAGACAATACATACATGAATGGGTGTGGCGGTGTGCCAATAAAACTTTATTTATAAGAGCAGGCAGCAGGCCACATTCGACCTACAGGCTGTACTTCCCCAATCCTTGTCCTATATGTTTGAGTATATCCAAAATAACCAAAATAACCTGTTGCTGGGCCTACGGCAAATGTAGTAAAAGAAACAATATTAAAGCATACAAGAAATCGTCAAGAGCAAGGCCCCAACAGGAAGTCAAGAGATAATGTCTAACACTGAGGTCGATAGCAGAGGAAAGCATTGGTCATGGTTACTGAGGGGCAGGACCTCTGCGGGATGTGAGGAGGCAGAGGTGCAACAGAGGATCGTTACTTTGCTATGAAGCTTCTCTGATAAATGACGACAACAAAACAATGGATATGTTACCTTGATAAAAATTAAACACTTTGAAAATCAGAGCACTCTACCTTCCCTACCTGTCTTGTACCAGCAGGTCCTGCGGTGAGGTCTCCCCAGACCGGTGCCGGAGAGACGGAAGCTCCCGCCAGGGGGCGCTGTGAGAAAATGGATCGTTTTTCTCTGGGAAAATAAAAATGAGATTCGCCCTGGCTACTCTACAGTAGGACTCGCCAACCTGCCGCCCCTAGTGCCGAATCCAGCCCTCTGCCTGAATTTGCTTTGTTTGTTTGTTTGTTTGTTTATTGCTTTGTTACTTTATTTTCATTGAGGTATAATTGGCATATTAGTTTCAAGGGTACAACATAATGACTTGCTCTTTGCACAGCGACATGCTCACTGCAACGAATCTAGGCACCATCTGTCACCACACACAGTTACAGAATTTGCGAGGAGAACTAGAAGACCTACTCTCTTAGCAACTTTGAGACATGTTACATAATACAGCGCTCGCCACGGTCAGCGTGCCGTACATGCCGTCCCCAGGACGAGTGTATTTTCTCACCAGAAGTTCGTATCTTTCGACTTCACTCATTTGCCGGCCTCCCACCCTCTGCCTTTGGCAGTGACCAGTCTGTTCTCCATATCCACGAGTTCCTTTTGTTTGTTCGTGTTTTTTTGTTTGTTTGTTTTTGTTTTTAGATTCTGCATATAACTGCGATCACATGGTATTTGTCCTTCTCTGTCTGACTTATTTCAGTTAGCATACACTCTCTAGGTCTACCCATGTTGTCAAAAATGGTAAGATTTCATCCTTTTTCATGGCTGACTAATATTCCATTGTATACGTGTATCACATCTTCTTTATCCATGCACCTGTCGATGGACACTAGGTCGCTCGTGTGTCTTGGCTATTGGAAATGATGCTGCAATAAACATAGGGCTGCAATTGCCCTTTCAAAGGAGCATTTTGGGTTTCTCCGGGTAAATGCTCAGGAGTGAAGTTACTGGGTTCTCGTTTTCATTTCTGGAGGAACTTGCATACTGTTCTCCCCGGCGGCTGCACCAGTTTGCATTCCCGCCAGCGGCGCGGGAGGGCTCCCTTTTCTGCACTCTCGCCGGCACTTTTCTCTTGTCTTTTGACGATGGCCTTTCTGACAGGTGTTGCATGGTAGTTTTGATTGGCGTTTCTCTGCCGATTAGCGATGTCGAGCGCGGTTTCACGGCCGTTTGGATGTCTTCTTTGGAAAACATCTAGTCAGGTCCTTTGCTCGTTTTTAATTGGGTTGTTTATCTTGAATTTTTAAAAACCATACACACGTATTACTTTTAGAAAATTTATTTAAATATGAAATGGTAGCGGGGTAGCCCTATAGAACACTCAGTTGACACAATACGGGAGAAGGTACAAAAGGATGTGTGTTTTAAATTTTTGACAAATGCAGTCAAGTCCTTCTTCAAAGGAGCTGTACTAATGTTCCCACCGACAACATACCAGCGTCATGAGTGGCTGTCGAGACTTTTATCTTGAGACGTTTGGGGCTAATCACTTAGATAGATAACGTATGCCCATCGCAAACTATTCACCACTAAAGTCAGAACTGTCATTTGAAGATTGCAGCTGTTGGCATTCGACTGCGTCTAAAAGAAAATCTAAGCAAAGCGGGTTGTAAAGAACGGGCTCACTGTTCTCGGCAGACGGGAAGCTTACCGACGGCAGCACGGTGTGACAGAAGGCGCTGAGATCGGGGCACACGGCAGCCCGTGCATTACATCTCAGCTCAAGGCACCTCTCCCGACCTCCCCGCCTCGGTCAGATTCCTCATCGAACCCTCTCAACACGCCTTGGGTCTCTCCGCACAATTGCCAGTTTGCATTTGTTTGCACAAGTCTAGGTTTCCCTGTCGTCTCCCTGAGCAGACCTCATCTGGTTTTGCTCTCCGTGGGCCCAGCATCTAGCACGTAAGAACCGTGGCTCCGTATAAACCTCACGAACACAGCGAGAGCGCAGTACATACGTGCTTCCATGAATGAGTGAATGAATGAGTGAAAAGAGAACCATGCTCCTTCTGGCCAGGAAGCAGGCTCCTCCGGGGTGGGGGTAGGGTGGGGATTCAGGGACGGCCAATGATGTCACAAGAGGTGGCTGGGACAGAAGGTTCTGGAAGGTTGAATGGGGTAGAAGGGCTGTCAGAAAGGGAAACTGCCCACCTTCCTGCCTCTCGTCACCACCACCATCCTGGCTGGGCCAGACGGTGACGAGGGCTGAGGAGAGCCTGCACGTGCCCGGGTTTCCAGGACGGGCAACTCGTTTACCACCTTTGTGGAGGAAGGAAACACCCTGAGTGCCCAGATGTCTCAGCAACCACTGCCTCGCTGTGATGGCGAGAGCCACACCTCGTGACCACTGGCCAGTGGTATGAAAGAGGGGCACGCGGATGTCCTTTGGGATCCAGCGTCTGACTGTCATTCAGCAGCATATTTTGCTAGGACTTGGTCTCACCGCAGACACACACTTTGGCCTTGAGCCGGACCCTCAGCATCTTTTTCTACTGCAGGTCCTCATTATTTGCTGCCAGCATGCAAGAGAGCATTGAGTTTTGAATATTGGTCTTTTACCTCGTCATCTTACAGAACTTATTTCTAATAGCTTTTCAGTTCATTGGATAGTCTAGGTAGTCAGTCATGTTATTTGCAAAATGACGATATTGTCTGTTTCTAATCTTTATTCCTCTCATTTCTTTTTCTTATCTTATTGCATTGGCTAAGAACCTCCAGACCAGCACTGAATAGTAGCAGTGACAAGCGACATCTTTGTCTTATTTCCGACTTCGTAACTATTCATCCAGTACGTTTGTAGCTATTAGTAAGTATAATATTTATTGTATGTTTCTGGTAGATATCGAATTAAGGAAATGCCTTCCATTTCTAATTCGCTAAGGGGTTTTCAAAAAAATGGATATTTCATCAAATTCTATCTTGAGGAGATCATATGGTGTTTCGCCCTTTGCCCCTTAAATGCAGTAACTCACATTTATAGAGTTTCGATGTTGAATAATTCTTGCATTGTTACAATGAATCAATATGACCTTTTAAAGTTGTGAAACACATCTTGCACGTACAATAACATGCAAAACATATCTGTACAATTTATGAAAAGCAATATGTCTATGCGCCTACTTCATTTTGTGAAATAGAAGATTCCTAGCAGCTTAGAAATCCCCTGTGAGTACTACCTTTTCCTCATGTTCCTCTGTCCCCTGAAAGGGGTCACCGCTATCCTGAATTTCCTGCAGAACTTTCTCTTATGGTTTCACCCCCTAAACATGTGCTGATTAAGGTCGCCTGTTTGTGAACTTTATATAAATAGAATCACACTGCAACTTGCTTATATATCAGCATCACGGCTTGGAGATGCATCTGGGGCTCTTTGCGTATGTCCCTACATTTTCATCACTGCATAGTATTCCACGATCCTCCTGCTGGACATTTGGGCCGTCTTCAGTGTGAGGTTCTCGTGAACCCTGCTGCAGTGAGCAGTTTCACCCTGTCTCCTGGCAGCCTCAGACCTGTCCTCCGTCACCATAGTTGTGCCTTCTCCAGAAAGTCACATACACGAAAGTGCAGAGTCTGGCTCCTTCCATCGGTGCCCTGCCCCCGGGGACGCGCTCACGTCGTCTCGTCAGGGGTTCCTTCCTCTGTGTCGCCGTGAGGATGTGCCCCAGGGTGGTGAGGGGGAGGAGGTGAGCTCGTTTCCTCACCTGCAGAATCGCGTGCGGACTCGGCTCCTCTGCTCTAACCGTCTAAGAGACTCTTCTGGAGAGCCACAGACGGAGCACTCTGTGCACTTCACGACTGCTCTGAGATCCGGCTGGTTTCCAGGCAGACGTGTTGGGCGGTCGGGGTCGGCCTCAGCCTCAGCCCCGTGGCCCCGTCACCCGTCGTCCCCGCTTTGCGTCTTGCAGCCTTGTGAAGAATGTTCTCCGTGGACCGGGCAGGCCTGAAATCCCAACGACTCAGGAAGAGGAGGCTGAGCACCCTGAAGTAGACATCAGGACAAGGAAAGGTACGCAGTGGGAGAGATCGGGGTGATGCTTCCGCATGCCAAGAACACCAAAGATTGCCGGAAAGTCGCCGGTCGCCAGGAGGTAGGGGAGAGGCCTGGAATAGGTTCTCCATCACAGCCCCTAAAGGACCCAACTGGCTGACACCTAGACCTCAGAATTTCATCTCCAGAACTGGGGGAGATTAAACATCTGTGCCTCAGCTGCCCGGTCTGGGGTGTAGGCACACCTCATTGCATTGTGTCTCGTTTTGGTGCATGTCTCAGATACTGTGTTTTTTACAAATTGAAAGTTTGTGGCAATCTTGCTTCAAGCAAGCCTATCGGTACAATTTCTCTAGCAGGCTCAGATGATGGTTAGCATTTTTTTTAAAGCAATAAAATATTTTACGATTAAGGCATGTGCATTGTTTTTTAGACACCATGCCACCTCCTCCTGAGCTGTGGACCATTCACGCCGATGGAGAAGTCCTTCTGAGGCTGTCGAGACATGGGGTAGGCCACGAGACCCCAATAACCATCCCCGAACTTTTTCGGGAGTCAGTCAGCCGATTTGGGACTTACCCGGCCCTCATATCAAAGAGCTGCGAAAACTGGGAAATTCTTAATTTCAACCAGTACTACGAGGCTTGTCGGAAGGCCGCGAGAGCCTTGATCAAGGTAAATGAGTCATTGGTTCTTCCTTCCTTCTTTCTTTCCTTCCGTCATCACTCATTCATTCGTTCAGAGTAGGAAATACATTCATACCTAAATATACACCTACACATACATATGGTACAAAATGCACAAGGCATCACAGATACAAAGATTGACTGGTGAAAAATTTCCCTCCAATCCTTGACCCTCACCTTATAGAGGCGGCAGCCACCATTGCCAGTTTTTATATATCCTTTTGAGGGAATAATCTATGTGTATATATTACATAATTTCTCTATATGCAAATTCTTACACACGTGGTAGCATACTATATCCATGATTCTGCATTTTGTTTTCTCCCCTAAGCATAGAATCTTTATGTGTTTGTCAGCTGCTTACGTATAACACACCGACCCTAAATTCAGTGACTTAGAATGACAAACATTTGTTATCTCACCATTTCTGTGTGTCATGACTCTAGGAGTGACTTAGCTGAGCATTTCTGGTTCCGGGTCTCTCGTGAGGTTGTAGTCAGGTTGTCGGCTGGGCTGTGCCATCTGAAGGCTGGGCTGGGGCTGGAGGCTTCACTGCCAAGCTTATTCCCATGCTCGGCTGTTGGCAGGAGGCCTCAGTTTCCTGTTCATAGCTTTCTCCAGAGGTTGTCCTTGGGATAACCTCACCACATGGCAGCCGGCTTTCCCCGGGGTGAGTGATCCCAGAGAGTGTGACCTGGACGGGGGCCCTGGTGTCTTTTATAACCTAATCTCGGCAGTGACATGCTATTGCTTCTTCCGTATTCTATTGGTCATGCGGAACAGCCTCGATACGATGGGGGAGGGGATTCCGTAAAACCACAAATGTCAGCTGAGAGTTGAGGGCCATCTGGGAGGCTGGCTCCCGCCGTCTGAGACCCTTCATTTAACAAAATCCATGTTCTTTTTGACAACTGCAGCTGTGCACGTAACAGTGCTGACTTGACCGGCCCCTACCAGGGGGCGTTTCCACTGTTTCTAGCCTTCGCTGCCTTGCAGGGTGCCACGGCGAACCTCCTTTGTAGAGTGAGTTCCTACAAAGAAGGGTCACTGTGCGCCCACTCGCAAAGTAGAGGAGAGTCTGTCTCATATTGCCGAAAATGTTCATCTTGGCCAGTCTGATAGGCAGGATCCTAAGACTCCAGATCCCAGCCCCTTCATGCTGAGTGCCGTCTGCTGGCGTATGGGTGGGACTCGTGCCTATGAGGGTGGTGGCAAAGGTGAAGAGATTTAGCAGATGTCATTAAAGTCCCTAATCAGTTGACTGAGTTCATTGAAAGGGCAAGTGCTCTGGGCAGGTCTGACCTAATCCGGTGAAGTCCTGAACCAGCGATCCTCCCGCGGGCCTCGAAGAGGCAAACTGTCGTGCCGTGGAGAGGGCCAGGGGCAGCGGGTGGCAGGTGGCCTCTAGGGGTCGAGAGCCATCCCCAGCTGACACTTACCAAGAAAACGGGACCCCTGCCATTCAAACACAAGGAAACAGGTTCTGCACACGAGTGTGAGTGCAGGAGAGGACCCCACGCCTGGAGAGGACCCCACGCCCGAGAGGACCCCACGCCGGAGAGGCTACAGCCCCACTGATACCCTCACTGCAGCTCCAGGACGTCCCAAGCACGGGGCGGACCGGGCCGCCCTGGGCTCCTCGCCTGTGGAAACTGAGATCACGAGTGTGCACTGTTCTAAGCCGCCAGGTTTGCGGTGATGTATCACACACCGACAGACAATGAATACGACAGGCATCTACTCCTGTAAAAGGGCATCTGCGGTGGTTCTGACCTTCTGGACAACCGATTGCATTTTGGCCTTGCCCCGGTGCCCTTTCCTGTCCTCAATGCCTATGCGTCCTCACTGCCAGGCTGTGAGGCGGCACTGTTCAGAGCCCTCTGCTTGGCCAGCAGCCTCCGGGCTGCCGCTCCCGCGCCCCAGGCCGGGTCCCTTGCCTCTCCTCAGAGACCATCCTCTCGGGGAGCGCGAGGACCCTACTCTCCAGACCTCAGGGAGCTGTCAGAAATAGGCTGGTTTACCTGCACACTCACAGAGACACACTTCCACAGAGAACACAGCCTTTCTGTCACTATGCAGACCCCGCGGCCACCACATTCTGAGACATCAACGGGCAGACGCTTTCCAAACGCTTACGTTTTCCCTGAGAACGGGGTCGTTGCTATGTGACCGGAAGAGCCAACAAAGTTAGAGTGACCCCGCATCAAAGGGAGGTCACCTTCAAGTGTCCTGATTCGCCCCGAACCACACGCAGACCAAGGCTACGCCTTTAAAAGTGCAGTTTCCCCACTACGGGACGTCAGTATTGGAGACTTCTGTCATTAAAAACAAAAATAAATTCACACCCATTAGGATGACCACGGCTTTTAAAAAGGACAGGAAATCACAACTGTTGGTGAGGACGGGAGAACCGAAACCCTCATTCCTGGAGGAAACGCAGAAGGTGCAGCCGCTGTGGGAAACGGTTTGCCGCTTCCTCAGAAAATGACACACGGAATTTCCGGATGGTCCAGCAGTTCCACCTCTGGGTACAGACCCGACAGGGTTCGAAGCGGAGACCCAAACAGCAACGTGCACAGCCTCGTTCACAGCGGCGGCGCTCACGACACGCAAAAAGCGGAAGCGACTCAAGCGTCCACCGACAGAGGCTGGGGACACTCAGTGTGGTCCACGGCCACGATGGAGCATTACCCGGACTCAAAAAGGAAGGAGGTTCTGCCACCTGCCACCACGTGGATGGGCCCTGGGGACACCGTGCTCAGTGAACAAGCTGGACACAGAAGGACACGTGCTGTGTGATCCCACTCACAGGGGGTCCCCAGAGGAGTCAGATCCACAGAGACAGGAAGTAGATGGTGGTGCCAGGGGCTGGGGGAGGGGTGGGGAGTGAGTGTGTCATGGGGACAGAGTGTCATTTTGGGAAGATGAGGAAGTTCTGGAGACGGACGGTGGGGACGGTGGCCCCGCAACGCGCGTGTGCTTGGCACTGCTGAGCCGTGCGGTTAAAATCAGCCGAAATTGGTCTATCAATGGTACTTCATGCTGTAAATAGTTTACCACAATAAAAATAAAATACATAAAAATAAGAGTAAACTAACGGGGTACTATGCAGAAGGAGGCAAACTAGTCACTTCCCAATATTCGTGAACGCATCACGCCCGAGATTTTAAGCTCAACGCTGGCTTTTCCTCGTGCAGCCCCGTAGGCCTTGGAGCGTGCGCCCTCCCGTCCCGACGGGCAGATCTCCCGGAAGCAAAACGTGCCTGTGTTTCAGTTTCTTGTTTGTCCGTCTGCTTTTGCCTCCCCAGCTGGGCCTGAAGCGGTTCCACGGAGTCGGCATCCTGGGCTTCAACTCCGCGGAGTGGTCGATCGCCTCCGTAGGCGCCATCCTAGCCGGGTAAGAGCCTGCGTGAGTTCGCCGTCCACGTCGACGGGCCCTGGGCTGCTCCGGGCTGCGGTGTGAGCGGGGAGCTCGGCCGCAGCCCCAGGTTGGCGGGTGAGACAGGCATGCAAGCCCTTTGGCTGAGCAAGGACTGGCGTTTCAAATACATGAGGCGATTCTAGAACTCGGTAATAAAAATACAAGAAGCTTTTAAATGGGCAAAGAACGCGAACGAGAAACATCGCAAGGCAAAATAGTCGATAAGGACTTGAGAAGATGCGCGACGTCATCAGCCGTCAGGGAAATGCACGGAGGGATGGTCGAGGGCGAGGCTGAGAGGCCGTGGTCGAAGGGACCAGGTGGCTCCAAATCCCAGAACGAGGCCCTTCACCGCCCCGAGCCTCAGTTTCCTCATCTCTAAAATGGGGCGCTTGTGAGGGTCCCGTGATCCGACGTCGCCGCGTTCATCATCACTATCATTTTTGTTTTTGTCGCCGTTGTGGAGGGAGGTGAGCTTGTGCCAACGCCGCAGACTCAGGACTTGCCTGCAGACCTTCCCCCTCCCCACCCCTTCCAGGACATTCTCCCCTTAAGGGGTGCGTGTGTGTGAGTGTGCACACGTGTGCGTGTGCATGTGTGTGCGTGTCACACGCATGTGTGCTTTCTTTCCCCAGGGGCATTTCTGTCGGTATTTACGCCACCAACTCTGCAGAGGCTTGTCAGTATGTGATTGCTGGTGCCAAAGTGAACATCTTGCTGGTTGAAAATGACCTACAGCTACAGAAAATCCTTTCGGTAAACCCCTGCCCAGTGCTGCCCTCCAGTCTCCCAGGGGACGGGGGGGTGGCGGGGGGCCTAGGCCAGGTGTCTTTCTGCCCCCAGGGAGGCACTAACGGTCAGGCGGGGTGATGGGGCTCGTGGGCTCAGGCTCACTGAGCGTCCTCCACAACCACGTCGGCATCACTGGCCAGGCTGCTTTTGGGGGCGGCGAGGCGGAGTGGGGAAGTTTAATTTCCTACTCAGCCTCCATTTAAAAAACGTGGTCGCAGATTATTCTACGTACAGTCCACTGTTATTTTTCTTTTAGAAGTATGATTATTTCGCGACTCGTGATTTTCTGCATTTCTACAATGCTTTTCTCTCTCTCTCTCCTGGTTCTTTCCCGAGTCCGCCACCTTCTGGTTCACCCCTCCCCAGGACCCGGCCCCCTCTCCGCTCAGCGCTTGTGTGTTTGCTTTGCGTTCCTCCTTCCTGGCTATGTTCACTTCGTTAAGTTTAATTTTATGCTGGTGTGTCGGCTGGCAGGTTTCCTTTCTTTGTAGTGACTTTACTTTGGGTACACTGAAATTTAACTCCCGTCGCATTTCTTTTTTTTTTTTTTCTTGCAGTATCTTTGTACGAACATTGTAGAAACTTTCCCAATTACTTACATTTGAACGAGCTGCCATTTTCTGAACCAGCTTTTGGCAGGAAGATGCTAAAGGCAGGGGAGTCCCGGGAGCTCGTGGCGGTGAGGCTGCACGGCCACATTCACCACCTAGCCTGGGGACCACCGTGACTGTTTCTTTAACACTTCGTCACTCTTTAACACCTCTAGAGTCCAGACGTGCCTCGCCATCAGTGGTACCTTCAGATCGCCGCTGGCCGCCGTTTCCCCACATGTTAACACCCCTGGAATTAGCACAGGTTTTCCAGACGCGGTGAACGGAAGCGCGCGCTGCCAGGCTTCCCGGCGCCTGGCCTGGGTCAGGACAGACGTCTGCCTCCAGCCATGAGCTTTTCTTCCACGGCGCTCTGTGCTCCTTCCTACTCTGTCACGTGTGTTCCCTCTGTTCGTAGCGGACCACGCTGGGGGCGGCCGATGGGCGACAAGCGAGGCGTTTCTCCGCCTTGCCAACAAATACCGGCTTATGATCTGGGTTTTTCCGCTGTTGGAAATGCCGCGTGCCCCATCCTTCCCCCGGCGCCAACCTCGCCGCTCCGGCTTCTTGTCCCGGCCTCCGGGAAGTTTGACTCCACATGCATAAAGCAATATCTGAATTATTTCTCTCTCACACTTTCACCGAAAGCACTGTTTGTGGGAGATTTCTGGTTCTGGTCACTCTGTATGGAGGATGCAAAGCCAGGCTCTTGACACGTTCCTCCCAAACTGGGTGTTCAGCCCCATTTGGGAATCTGATTCTGGGCGCTACTCATGGCTCATGTCCTCCAACTCGGCAGTGCTGGAGGAAGCTTCCCGCCTCCTTCAGAATAAACCCAAAACTCCTCACGCTGCCTCCAAGGTGGCCCACCTGGCCCCACCTCTCCCTCCTGCCCCTCGCCTCTCCCTCTCCCTTCCATTCCCCCCAGCCGTCCTGGACTTTTTCTGTTCCTCAAACATCCCCAGCTACTGCCTGCTTCAGGCTTTTTGGGAGTATGTTCCCTCCTTCTAGAAAACTCTTGTCCAGCTGTGACGAGCACTTCTTTTCTTTCCAGTCCACCCCAAAGACTTGGTTACAATTGTACTGAGTGTAATGGATGTTGGAAGTGACTTTCTCATTGGATTGCCTAGCAACGTCATCCAGGCCCACCCCGTGCTTTGTACAAACAGGGCACCTGAACCTTACAGTTCTAGGTGTAGGTAGAGAGTTCTGAGCCTGTCCAGGTACCAGCCACGTTCATGGAGGATTTTTGTGGCCTGACTCCAACTAGAAGTTTTGCTGAATCCTGGCTGCACAGTGCAGCAGAATTCAGCCTGAGACGTGTGGTCTCAACGAGGCTGATGTCACCCACCTTTAATCATTGGAGGCTACTGATACTGGCCACAAAGAACCAGCTGTCCTCAAACCCGGTGCTTTCATGTCAGTCAAGGAGTGATGTTTCATAGAAAAGAAAAGAAGGTAAAAAGAGGCTGAGGTTGCAGTAGGAGCCAGCTTAGGACGTGCATCCACCTTTGTCTTTCCCAGGGCAGGTTGCTATGAGGCCCACATTGAACTTTCTTTCAGATTCCACAGAGCAGCATGGAGACCCTGAAGGCGATCATCCAGTACAAGCTGCCAATACATGAGCACGATAAAGAAAACCTGTACTCTGTAAGTGTGGGAGGGGGCACAGGGCAAGGGGGAGGGCAGTGTCTCCAAGGGAAGCGAGATGGCCCCTTGAAGGAAGTAGGAGGTGAGCAAAGGGGAGGGCAGGACCCGAAAGGGACAGTGAGACAGGTGCGCAAAGAGAGAAGGCGGGGCCTCACAAGGGCAGTGAGCAGGTCTTTGAGAGGCTTTTTTTGGGGGTTGAGGGGCGGTGCTTAAGAGAAAAAGATAATTCGTTGGTTTATGTAACTACAATCCAGGGTGTTGATTTCAGGCATGGCTGGAACTAGGGGCTCAAACGTGACCCAAGCTGCATTTTGCCCTCTTGGTTTCGAGCCTTGCTGTACCCCCATAGTCCTGAGGTAGTCCAGTGGCTCCTGGAGCTACATCTCCACTCATTCGGGTCCAGATAGCACTTCCAGCCAAAGCCCTGATCTTCACCGTGATTGGGCCACCTGAGGTCACGTGCCCAGGCCCAATCCAATCATTGTGGCCCAGGAAGACGGCGCCCTCCGCCTTAAACCAATCAGGGTTGACCTCTGGAGTAGGGGGTGGAGTCGGCCCCATTCCCCTGGTCACCGAGAAGTGCCGAGTGCAGAGTGAATTCGGGAAGGCAGAGATCAGATGTCGAACTCCACTGTTCTACGCGTTTTAGGGACCTTCACTCATTTACTGCTTAGAACAGCCCAAGGAGTTGGGTCCTGATATTCTCGTCTCATGAACGGGGAAATCAAGGCACAGGGTTTGAAGGGCCTGCCTGGGAGTGGAGGAGCAGACGCTCGTGCGCGGTAGGACGCCGAGTCGCATCTCGCCGTCCACGCCCTCGATGCCGGCTGCAACCTCCCAGTTGAAACGATGGGTTTTGTAAGAGGAGCCGGGACTGGCGATCTTAAGCCTCGTCTCCTGGCTAAAATACCATGCTTTAGGAGAAGCTGATGGGACAAGCTCGGATGGGGCGGGGGTGGGGACGGGAACTTCGGGGGTTTGGTGCCACTTCTCGCACCCCCGAGTCCCCACAGGCCACTTGTCTTGTCTTTCCCCAGTGGGATGACTTCATGGAACTGGGCAACAGCATCCCCAATTCTCAGCTGGACCAGATCATAGCAGAGCAGAAGGCCAATCAGTGTGCCGTGCTCATGTACACTTCCGGGACCACGGGCAACCCCAAGGGGGTGATGCTCAGCCATGACAACGTAAGTGCTGGCTCTGCCAACAGTGACATCAGAGCCCCTTCGCTCTGGGCAGTGGCCTTCGGGGTGTTTCGGTTTTTGACCCACAGGGGCAAGGTGGCGCCCTGAGGTCTAGCATGCAGACCTTAACCAGCAGGGCATCTGGAGTCTCGCAGTCGCTTCCAAGGGGGCAGCAGAGAGCAGGGGTGGAGAAAGGGACTTTGGAAAGGACCTGGGTCCAAATTCCTGCCTTGTGACCTTGGGCAAGACATGTATCGCCTGCGAGCCTCAGTTTCCTCATCTGTAAATTGGGCGTGATGTAATAGTCCCTGCGTCGTGGGTCGTTCTGAAGATGCAATGAGTTAATATTGGTCGAGAGCCTAGAGCCATCCATGTTTGGTAATTAAATAAGTTCTGCGTTTGGGGAGTAAAACAGGAGCTGAGGTTTTGGTTCACTCAAGGAAGGCTGCGCGTTTGGGGGACACTTACGTATGTCTGGATGGAGTCCAAGACCGATGGTAATTGAGATCACTGTTATGAAAGAAAAGGGAACACCTGCTAAAAGATTCCCTTCATAGAAAACCCTAGAAAATGCAGACTTATCCACAGGGACCAAAAGCAGATCAGCGGTTGGTTACCTAAGGATGGGTAGAAACCTAGCAACACGTGGGAACTCTGGGGGGAGATGAAAATGTTCACAATCTTGATGGTGGCGATGGTTTCACAGGTATCGACACATGTCAGTGTGTGTCAGATTGTACCCTTTAAATTGTGCAATTCATGGTGTGTCAGTTATACCTCTATAAAGCTGAGTTTTTTGAAAAAAGAATGCAATGGTAACAGTTCACTTCTGTTGCACGCTCACTGGATGCCAGGCACTGTTCTGAGAGTTTTACACTTAGAAAATCCTCACAGCAATTCTATTGACTCTATTGGGTGGATGCCGTTTACGGATGAGAAAATGGAAGCCCAGAGAGGTTAAGTTACTTGGCCCAGGCCACACGGCAAGCAACACAGTGGAGCCAGGATTTGAACCCAGGCAGGCTGGCTTTGCAGTCTGCATTTTTAACTACAACGTAGATAGACACGGGGAACGTGTAAAGATGTCCAGAGATGCGATGCCAACATTTAATGTAAACAATGCAGGACAGCACACAGCACACAGAGTGATTTCTGTTAAAACTTTTGAGAAGGCAGCAAGCAACATGCGCCTGTGAAAGCTTTCAAAGCAGAGAAAAGTCTGGGGAGATACGCACCCAGCTGACAGTGCCGTTTCCCCTCGCGAGTCAGAAAGAGCGCTAGTTTTTAAACAAAGCGCTTCTCCCTTACGAGAGCTTTTCCCTCCAGTCTAGCTGAAAAATTGCCAGCACACTGGCTTTTGCACGGCTGTTCCCTCACATGGGGGTCTCTTTCCCAGAGACCTACATGGCTTCCTCCTTCAGCTCCTTCCTGTCCCAGCTCAGACGTGACCTCCTCTGTGAAGTCCTCCCTGATTTCCATGTTTAAAATAGCAGCAATAAACCACCCCATTGGTCCCTCTTTCTTTCTCTTTCTTTCTTTCTTTCTTTCTTTCTTTCTTTCTTTCTTTCTTTCTTTCTTTCTTTCTTTCTTTCTTTCGCTGTTTTTCTTACAGTCATTATTATATAGTCATTTGCTTATCATGACCATCAGCTCCCTCAGGACAGGGAGTGCCTGTCCTGTTCACTGCTCTGTGTCCAGTGCCTGGCACACAGGAGGTCCACCTCTGCGGAATGCATGAATGACAGGCATCTCACCAGCATTTATAATCCTTGTGGCCTCATGTCTGGTGAGATATTCTCCTAGCATTGGGGTGACAAGTAAAACCCTTGAGCCAGGCTTCCTGGGTTTGAATCCCGGCTCTTTCACCTGTTAGCCGTGTGCCTGGGACAAGCTCCTTAACTCCTCTAGGCCTCAGTCACCCCGCCTATAAGATGGAGACGAGAATGGTTTCTACTCGTAATTGTTGCTGTGAAGGTTAAGTTATTCCATACACTGTGTCGATTAGCTAGTGCTGCGTGACAAACCATTCTAGAGCTTAGCGACTTAAAACGCCAACAGTATCCTGTATCTGGGTCTGGAATTTGGGCAGGGCCCAGCAGGGGGTTTCTTCCGCGCCAGTGTTACCTGGGCTCACTCGGCTGTGTTCAGCTGTTTCTGGGCTGGGTGGGAAGGTCCCAGGACTCCTCACCATGTTTCACGTGGTTCGAGCTTCCTCACAGCATGGCGGCTCACGGTTGTTAAACTTTTTAATGTGGCGGCAGCTCCCCCAGAGCAAACGTTCCCTGACCCGAAGGCAGAAGCTGCCGTCTTTGAAGGCTCAGCGTCAGAAGTTACAGTGTCACCCTGCTCTGTTCTGTTGGTCACCAAGTCACTGGACCAGCCCTGTGAAAGCAAAGGAAAACGGGCCACAGCCACGAATGGGCGGGTGGCAGCGACTCTACGCGTGTAGGTGAAGTGCTTGGCACGATGCCCCAGCGCTGTTAGCGACTGCTACTTTGTAAGCCGTCACCCTCTTCCGTAAGAAGTTAGAGCCGGTCCAATATTCTCAATGTCTATCAACAGCTCAACGTTTCTCCCATTTATAGAGCGCTAACTCTGTACCGCACTGAGACGAACACGTGTCAACTCCTCACAAACCCTACGATGGGAGGGGAGATGACCTGCCCAAGGTCACAGAACAAAGAAGTACCCGGGACGGGGTCTGAACCCGGGAGTGTCTACACTACTGCACATCAGGTCCGCACACGCCGAGCCCCTTCCCTCAACGAGAGGGCGCAGGGCGCCTCGGAGCACAGCCACGAGGGACAGTACTGACAACCCTCCACCCCGAGGCCCAGAGGCGGGAATGGGACCGATCCGAAAGGCTCACTATGGACCAGGTGCTTTGCATCCGTTACTGCCCCTACTCCCTTTTATTTCTTCATTCATGCATTCGGCAGAAACATAGAACACATACTATGTGCTGGGGATACAGCATTTAACAAAACCGACTCGATCGGGGCCCTTAGGAAGACTGAGAGAGGGAATGGACAAGTAAAACCATTCGTTCTCCAAAGAGGACATACAGGTGACCACAGACACCTGAAAGGAGCTCAATGTCACTAACCGTCGGGGGGATGCAAGTCAAAACCACCATGAGATACCACCTCATGTGACAGGTAATACTTGTCAGAATGGCCACTGCCTTAAATAAAAAAACGAGTGTCGGCGAGGATGTGGAGAAAGGGAACCCTCACACACTGTCGGTGGGACTGCAAATCGGCGCAGCTGCTGCGGAGAACAGTATGGAGGTGCCACAAAAAAATGAAAATTGGAACTGCCATGTGACCCAGGAATTCCACTCTGGACAGATCCAAAGCAAACGAAAACACCGGTTTGCAGAGACACGTGCACCCCTTTGTCCATTGCAGCATTGCCGAAAGTAGACGAGATACGGAAGCAACCTAAGTGTCCACCGACAGGCGAACAGAGGAAGATGCGGTCCATGTGCATAACATCAGTCGGCCATAAAGAAGAATGAAATCGTGTCATTCTTTGTGCCTAAGGGTATCACGCTAAGGGAGATGAGTCAGACAGAGACAAATACCATATGTTGTCATTTATATGTGGAATCTAAGGAAAAAGAGTGGATGAATAAAACAAAACAGAACCAGACCCATAGAGACAGAGAACAGGCTGATGGTCGCCAAAGGGTGTGGGGGGGGGGGGGTGCAAGGGTGAGAATAAAGAAAAAAAATGATATGAAATAAAATAAAACCGTTTGGGTTGTGGTGAGCGATACCCAGAGAATTAGATGAGGGGAAACTTCGCTTTGGTGGCATGAGACGGCCTTTCTGTGGCAGCGACATTTAAGCAGAAATTGAACAGGCGAGGGAGAGCCAGTCTCGGGGAAAGGTGAAGGAACAGCGCTCCACGCAGAGGGAACAGCCACTGCAAAGGCCCCGGGGCCGGGCGCCACCCGATGTGTCGGAGGAACCGCACGCGGCCCCAGACTGCTCGCCGGAGGTGTGACGCCAGCGAGAGACAGATTGTGAAGCCACAGATGCGCTAAAACTGTGCACCTGCGAACGCACTGGAGAACGAAAAGCCCTAACGAGCCCGTCGCCGGGGTGTTTATGGGATAGGGTGGTGGGTGGCCTCTTTGTTCGTTAGACAGTGTTGGTTCCTCGGTTTTACAGTGGACACGGGATACCTCTGTGCCCATATTATAGATGAGGAAATAGAGGCTTAAGCAAGTAGCCCGGGAGCACCCCGCTAGCAAACAGTGCAGTCAGGATTTGGTTCTGGGACACTCACCGAACCCTTCCAGTTTCTGACTTTCCGGATAGGCGTTCTGACCCTGAGGCCTCTCGTTGGATCCAGGGGGTCTGTTAAACTCCTCGCAGTGGCCACCGAGTTGTACGGCTCCTTCCGGCCTCGGGCGAGTCAGCTAACGCTCGGTGCTTCCACGTCCCACCCGTTCGACAGGGAGAGTCGTGGTTATCGACCCCAGCGTGATACGGCGAGGTTTAATCAATGCGCGAGACTGGTGCCCGGCACCTAGTAGGCGCTTCGTTCGCGTTCGTTAAAGGCCCGCTTTCCGCGAGGATGAGGCACCCTGGGTCACAGCCCCCCCACTTGTGTTCCAGATCACGTGGACGGCCGGGGTGGTGGCCCGGGACTTGGGCCTCTCTCACGCCCGAGAAAAGCAGGAGGTGGTGGTCAGCTACCTCCCGCTCAGCCACATTGCGGCCCAGATGCTGGATATCTGGGTGCACATGAAGATCGGGTCTGCCATCTACTTCGCGCAGCCAGACGCTCTCAAGGTGAGGCCAAGGGCAGCGGCGAGGGCACCCCCCAGGGCTCCTTTCTGTCCTTGTCATGCTCCACTTAGCAGCACCGGCAACAGCTGACCACGTGCGGTCAGGATTATCTTTACCGGAGTCGGGGAATCTGTGTGCGGCTGTGTAGATCGTCGTACACTGAAAAACGCAAGACTATGATGTGAATGGTACTGAAAGCAGAGTGTGTGAGTGTGTGTGTGTGTGGTGTGTGTTAAAGTCAGTATTCCCAACTCCAAAAAGCTCCCCCCCCCCAAAAAAAATACCCGTCTCACACCCTTAACTTAATCACATCTGCAAAGTCCCTGCTGCCATAAAAGACAACAATTCACGAATTGAGGGAGTTAGAAGAAGGACATCTTCCGGGGTGGGGGGCGGGCATGATTCTGCCTCCCACACTCTATCAAACAGGGTGTCTGAGGGCCTTTGTAATTCCTTCTAGAAGGTTCCTTCTCCTGTTTTTGTGTGGCTGATGACTCTTTGTCGTTTAGTCCTCTGCTTAAATTTCTCCGTAGACCTTCTCACGTCCCCACAGTCAGCGTCTGAGATGTAGTAGCCACGCGATGCTTTTTTTTTTTTTTTTTTTTGGCTAAATACATAATGGATGCACACGTGCCTTCGCCGACTGTCTTCCAAAGTGGCCACACTGTTTTCCCTTCCCGCCGGATGTGCACGAGGGTGTTCATTCCCCCTCCTCCCACTCACATCATCGCGCCATTATTATTACTGTCATGACCATTTGCCATCCCGGGCGGACGCGAAGGCATTTTAATTGCCATTTCCCTAATGACTAATCATCGTGAGCAAGTTTCCATGTGCTTATTGGCCATTTGTGAGTCTTCTCTGGAAAAATGTCTGTTCAAATCTTTTGCCCCTTTAAAAATGTGGTTGCATATCTTGTGGAGTTTTAAGGGTTCTTTATTCATTCTGGATATAAATCCTGTATCAAGTATGTGATTTGCAAATACTTTCTCCCAGCTCTGGGGCTTGTCTTTTCGTTTTGACTCTGATAAAATACAACTTATTATTTTTTTCTTTCATGCCTTTGGTGCCATAAGTAAGAAATTTTTGCCTAAGCTCACGGAGATTTCTTCCGTGTTCTTCAAGAAGGCTTTTCGTTTGAGCTCTTATGTTTAGGTCTGTGATCCATTTTGAGTTCCTTTTTGTGTTTAGAGAGAAGTCAGTCTCTAAGCTGAGCTCTTGTTTTAATTTCTAGTTTTTTGGATGTGGATATCCTTTCGCTGCTCAGTTGCCTCGGCACTTTTATTGAATGTCAACTGATCACAAATGCTAAGAGCCATCTCTGGGTTTCTATTCCATTCCGTTGATCTATATGTCTGTCCTTATCCTGAAACCACACTGACTTGGTTTTTCTGGTTTCTGGTAGGATGACTACCTTGTCCCAGTTTGCCTGTGACTTTCTCAGTTTTATAACTGAAAATCCTGCATTCCAGGAACTCCCTCGGTTCTGGGCAAACCAGGATGGTTGATCACCGTACTTTATAATAAATTTTAAAACCAAGTAGTAACTCTTCCAATTTTGTTCTTTTTGAAATTGCTTTGACTATTCTAGGCCCTCTGCATTTCTATATAAAATGCAAGATCATCTCGTCAGTTTGTATAAACAAGCCTGTCTGGATTTCGATTGGGTTGCATTGAACCTAGAGATCGATTCTGTGGGAAACACCTTACATCTGTTTTAACTGGCCAGGAGAAGGTTCTCCTGGGCTGAGCTGGTGGCTGGGAAGAGATGAACGTCTATCTCAGGGCCTTGGAAGGTGAGGGTGGTTAACCAGGCTCCATCCCATGCAGGGCACCTTGATCGATACTCTGCGGGAGGTAAAGCCTACCATCTTTTTGGGGGTGCCCCGAATTTGGGAGAAGATGCAGGAGAGGATAAATGAAAATGGCACCAGATCCTCACAGCTGAAGAAGAAGGTGTTTTCATGGGCAAGAGCTGTTGGCTCAAAGATGAATAAAAAAAAGATGCTGGGGTAGGTGGAGGGTACCGCGGGGCCGGGTGGGGAGGGCGGTGGGCGAGGGGCTCAGCCTTCTCCGCCTGGGACCCACGGTCACAGAGCCCCCCTCGGCGCTGTTGACAGGATACACGAGACCCCCGTGAGCTATCACTTAGCGAAGGTGCTCGTGTTCAGCAAAGTCAGGAACATCCTGGGCCTCGACCACTGCCACTTCCTCATCAGCGGGGCCGGGGCCCTCAGCCCGGACATCTCCGAGTTCTTTCTGAGCCTCGACTTACCTGTGGGCGAGATATACGGTTTGAGCGAAAGCTCAGGACCTCACACTGTCTCCAAAAGGGAGAACTACAAGATCCTAAGGTACCGGCCCCCTGGACAGACTCCCGGTCCCCCAGCGAGGAGGTCGGGAAGGCGGGTGGGCCTCGGCCAGAGGTGAATCCTGACTTGGTGTCACCAGAACGATCCCTGTTCTCCAGCTCCCGAGCCCCAAACCCTCGCGACCGCGGGAAGCCCTGGCTTGTCGGGCGATCTGCCGACGGGGAAGGGAAGGGCTCTCTTCCACGGCCGCCCCTGATTGCCTGCAGACGGCCCACCCCGGCCTGCCCGCCCCAGGTTCACTTCCTGGGACCTCAGACCCTTCGTGTCCACAATGCTCCATCTCACACACGCCACAGGCCCCCTCTGGCTTCTCCCGAGCCCCGCTCACCCCGGGCTGCAGGATTGAACCCCACGATACTGAAACAGTAAGAGCACCAGATGCAGGTTCTACTCAGAGATGGAGAGCTTTCGGGTCGTCTCTCTCTCTCTCCGACCCCTTCCCTGGCGCCACGTTGCGAGTCCGGCTTGTCACTCACGCTGGGCCAGGTTCCAAACGCCTCGGAACTCCGCAGAAACCCTGCCTTTCGCTTGGCCTTAGCGCCTTTCCCGCTCCACCCCTAAAGCCACCTGAGGCCTGTTTTCCACCAGGTCAAATGTCCACTGGCGTTCTCCCAAAACCAGAGAGTGGTCCTCCCCTAAAGAGAAGTGATACTGTCCCCACCCTTGAGGAAAGGTGAAAACACCAGCCTGCATCTTCAACTCTTTTTTTTTTTTTTTTTTTTTTTCCAATGAGGAATACATGCACATTTCAAAAAAAATCGGCAGGGGCGAAATGTGGGACGGAAGCGCCCTCCCGCCCACTCCCCGCCTCCCGGCTGGGCTGCTTGACCGCGGCTGCGTAGCACCGCGCCGCACGCTGGACAACGGGAATTCATGTACTCACAGCTCCGGGGACTAGAAGTCCGAGCTCAAGGCTCAAGGCGGGGGCCGGGGCGGTTCCTTCTGAACCGGCCACAGGGGTATCTAGGAGCATCGGCTGGAACGCGCTCGTCGCGGAGCCTGGCACAGGGACGTGCTCGCCGCCCGCCCCGGCGTGCCCCGGCTTGCGGGAGCACCACCCCGGTCACTGATCGCGGTGTGCCCCTTGTGCGTGTGTCTGCGCCCCCATTTCCCCTCCGATCCTCATCCAGTCATGCTGGATTTGGGGCCGCCCTACTCCACCGTGACCTCGTCTCAATTTAACCAATTACACATGCAGTGACCCTATTTCCAAACAAGCCCGCGTGCGTGCTGGCGACCCGGGAGTTAGGACCACAAAGTAAGAACGGGGTGGGGGCGGACCCAGCCCAACCCACAGCGCCCTCGACAGGCAAGATAGGCACATCGCGTTCTCTTAAATTAACCTGGCGTAAGCGGCGCACTGATCCCAAGCCGCGGCATTTCCCATGTAAAAATAGACATAGAACTCATTCTCTCTGAACTACTTATTACTTGCTATCCGGAGCTCAGGAACCAAAAAAACCTCAGATGACATAATATCCTTCACGGTCTGGGTTTGTAATACAAACTTCCACTCAGCCTCGACTCCCACCACCCAAGCTCGGGATCGAGCAGGTTTGGTTAGTAAGGAATTCTTGCAGAGACTGGTCCTTATGAGTGCGAACAGCTGTCTCATTTTTAACAGCTGCGTAATATTCCACTGGGTGGATCTATTATAACTGATTCACGTGGTCCCTTTCTTGTTGGATATTTAGGGCTTTTTTGCTCCATCATTTGTGGCCACAAACAACGCTAAAGTGAATGCTTTGTATGTGCACCGTATACATTGCTAAATCAATTGGTGGGAAGTGGTGTTTTGTTATAGCTGTCGGAGACATTCCTTTATAATAACTGAAGTTGGGGAAAAAAAAAAACCCTTCCATACGTTTAAAAACCATTTGTATTTCATTCTTTCTGATCTGTCCACATCCTCTGCCCTTTATAAAAACTAGATTATTGGTCCCTTTATTATCGGTTTGGTGGCACTCTTTACATATTAGGAAAATCAGCCCTTTGTTTTTGATATGAGTTGCAAATAGTTCACCCCTAGGTTTACCACTGGTATTTGGTTTTGGTCGAGGTGTTTTTGCTGTGCAGAAGTATTTTTATCTTTGCATGGTTGAGTGTATCAATCTTTCCTTCACGCCCTCTGTGCTCCTAGAAAGGCCTTCAATGCGGAAGTCACTGAGAGGCTCTTTGTAAGTTCTAAGCTTCTTAAGCATGCCTTCTTCCTCTTGCTAACTGCGGGAATCCCTACAATTAGCCCTGAAACCACTGGCTCTTCTAAGTTCTGACGGAAGAGATCTCATCCAAACCATAAAAAAAACACTTTCTTTTCTGCCTCCTAAAACCTCCTCCTCAAATGCTGTCTCTAGGAACAGAGGTTTTATAAGAACACAGATTTCAGGCCGTGCTATTTCGTCTTAAGGAAGTAACTTCAACCTCTAGAGAGATCATGGTTGGTTGTCTGACTTACAATCAGCTTTTCCTGGTCACTGCGCATAGTTATCTGTCTGTTTTCTAAAAGATGAGGGTTTGTGCACTCCTTAAGCCAGAGGCACATTGTCCTCCTCCGATCCATGTAAAACTTGAAGCCTGTGACTCTGCCGGGTGTCCCAGTTCACCGGCCCCTCTGCTCGGCAGACACCTCTGCATGGCCCGGGTCCCAGAGAGGGTGAAAGGAGCAGGCGCAGCGTCGGGAGCCCCGGCCACAGACCCGGGCCGCAGACTCGGGCCAACCTGTGCTGGATGCTTTGTCTCCGAGCCTCGGTGGCCCCTCTCCGTTCCTTGGCAGCTGCGGGAAGATCCTGAGTGGGTGTAAGAACCTGCTGTACCAGCAGAACACTGACGGCATCGGGGAGGTGTGCATCTGGGGCCGGCACGTGTTCATGGGCTACCTGGAGAAGGAGCAAGAGACCATGGAGGTCATCGATGAGGACGGCTGGCTGCACACCGGGGACTTGGGCCACATGGACAGCCAGGGTTACCTCTTCATCTCTGGCCGCATCAAAGGTACGGGGACTGTGCACTGCCGGCCACCTGCGAGCCGGCGGGCAGACGCTCAGGCGCCGGGCACACGTGCACGGGCGCAGGCCCCGGCTCCCGGCCCGGGGGCCCGGCCCGGGGGTACGGCCACCCTGGTCCGCGCGGCCTGGCTTGTCCTCGGGCCCGGCATTCGGCCCTCAGCAGGACGGGTGGGAGAAGCCAGCCATCCCAACCCTGACACCCGGTTCCTCCCCCGCACCCTGCGGACGACAGTCTGCAGATCACACGGCTAAATGCGCATGAAGGACGTGGAGCAGGGCCCGCCGGGCTCAAGGACCCGTGTTCTTGGCCACCGCTGCTCGTTGGGCAGTTAGTTGTAGTAAAAGCGGCCGCCGGCAACACCTGGATCGGTGGATGTTGCCGTGTGCCAGGACGAGGGTCACGTGATTTTCACGCGTCGCAAATGTTATTATTCTTTGGGCTTCCTTCCAACGACTGAAAATGTAAAGACCGTGTGTGGCTTGCAGCCACACGAAAACGAGCCGCAGCCTGAGTTCGGCTCGCAGGCTGCGGTCGGCCCGCTCTGGCGCAGGCAGACGTGGGCGCTGAGCCCGACAGAGGGAGGAACTGTCCCGTGAGGCGGCTGTGTCGGCATCGTTTCCGTGAGAAGCAATGGGAAGCCCTTCCGAAACGGGTTTGCGTGAGCAACGGAAATTTGTTTCAAAAACTGTGCGGTCCCAGCGGTATTGCCTCGGGCCGGAGCCAGGCGCCCCGCGGCGGCAGGAGGAGCCTCCTTAACCTCCTACGCTGAGCTCTCGCCCGGGCCGGAGCCCTTCTCGAAGAGGCTTCTCCCAGCTGGGGACAAGGTGGCCGCCAACGGTCTAGGCTTCCCCTGACTCCCAAGGGACAAGCGTGTGTTGTTCCTGATAGTTTCAGCACAAGGTTTGGTCCTGACCCTCACTCACTGGGTCTCACCTCAGAATGAATCACTGCAGGTCAGCGGCCCCCAACCTTCGTGGCACCAGGGACCGGTGCTCCTGGGAGAATGTAACGCCTGAGGAGCTGAGGCGGGGCTGAGGCGGTGGTGCCGGCGCTGGGAGCGGCTGCGAGGCAGACGGAGCTTCGCTGGCTCACCCGCCGCTCACCTCCTGCTGTGCGGCCCGGTTCCTAACAGGCCATGGGCCGGTACCGGTCCACGGCCCAGGGGGTGGGGGACCCCTGCTGTGGAGGACGGAAGGTGCCGATCGGTCAGACTTGGTCACATGCCCGCCCTGCAGTCCACCTGCCCAAGGCACATACAGATGGAGAGTAGCTCCCTGAGGAAAGGCCAGGGGGCGTTTATTCGAAGGGGGAGTCGCTGGGCAGAGAACGCCACGGACTCCATGAGGCGATCACATCGCTGCTGTGGCCATGACCACCTCAGGAAAGGTGACGGCAGCACCGCGGGACGCCGCGGAGAGAGTCCAGGTGGGGGGGCAGGAGGGGGCAAGCCTCTCAGGAGGAAAGGACCAGTGGAGACTGTGCCCGGGCAGCAGGAGGGGTCCTGGAGAGTTTTGGAGGCTGAGGGGAGAAAGCAATACAATTTTTTCCGACTGTGCCAGAATCAAGGATGTGACACACAGTTTCAGGGTAACCCTGGACTTCCGTTCTTTTGGGGTTGCCAAGTGATGGAAAATCAGGGGACAGAGAGACAGGGCGTGGCCAGAAGCATGTCACTATTTTCCAAGCGAGGCATAGTGGAGGGCTGGACCGGGGCGCGGGGGGCCGAGCAGATAAGACACTGTGCGGGTGGAGCACACGGGTGACTCCGGGCCGCGGCTTGGCAAAGGGCAGGGGGGGCGTCCTGGCCGTGGGCGGGGTCCTCCTCCGCCTCTGGGGTGTTCTAAGTGAGCGGTCGTGCATGCTGGCACCTGTCCCCCTGGTCCTCCCATTATGATCGACGCACCGCGCCCCCAAAGCCGTGCTTTATTCCAGAAATCATCATCACAGCCAGTGGCGAGAACGTGTCCCCGGTACCCATCGAGAACATGGTTAAGAAGAAGATCCCCATCGTCAGCCACGCCATGTTGGTGGGAGATAAGGCAAAGTTCCTGAGTGTCCTGCTGACGCTGAAGGTAATGGGGCCCTCGGGGCTGGCCGGGGCACGTGTGCGTGTCGGCGTGGTGACGGGGGGTGTCCCGGCACAGTGCGAGGTGGACGTGGTGAGCGGAGAGCCGCTGGACAAGCTGAGCCCGGAGGCCATCAAGTTCTGCCGGAGCGTGGGCAGCCAGGCGACCACCGTGACCGAGATCGTGAAGCAGCATGACTTCCGCGTCTACGCGGCCATCCAGAAGGGCATCGATGCCGCGAACCAGGAGGCCAACTCCGGCGTGCACAGGGTCCAGAAGTGGGCCATCTTGGAGAAGGACTTTTCCGTCCGGGGTGGAGAGCTGGGTGAGCGGCGGGGGAGCCGGTGGCCGTGACACGTGGAGACCGATCCCTGGGGATGGGAGAGGGGCACCTCTACCTCCAGCCGCCTGGTGCCCGGCTCTCCCCAAGCACGTGCACGCGGACACACACACCGTCCCTCCGCCTCTGGCTCCGCTGGGACAGCCCCTCCGCCCCGGGATCAAAGCCACGCTCCTGACCACAGCCCTGCGGCTCCCTCTCCTCCGACCTCACTTGTCACCTCCGACCTCACCTGTCACTTCCTCCCCCCGACCGAGGGAAGGCGGTGCACCCAGGAAGCGGCCCCGAGCCCCAGCCGCGGGACCCTGGCTGGTCACGCACGGGGCACGTGGACTCGCATTTATCCCCACAACCAAACTTGTTTCTCCTCTCTCGACAGGTCCAACGACAAAGCTGAGGAGATACTTCGTGACCCAGAAATACAGAAAGCAAATCGAAAACCTCTACCACTGACTTCACTGCGAGCCGCCCTTGGCCGCCCTGCCCGTGAGACCGGCCGCGCCTCGAGCGAGTCCAGCCCAGGCGGTCAGTCCCTCGTGGGGCAGGCAGGTCCACGCGCACGCCTCCGGCCGCCGAGGTCCTGGGTAGGGTCCGGCCTCGGCTCACGCCATCTCCGCGGGGTTGTGCAGGGCACGCAGTTGGCCGCCCACAGTGTTAGCTGTTATTCTGGGCTTTTCCGCTTGTCGCCGAGAGAGAGCAGAGCAACCTCCCCTCCAGGACCAGAGCTGTTCGTTAGACGCCCAGAGGTCTTGCTGTGGCCTCTCCGGAGAAAGCCACTCGCCAGAAACTTGGGTGAGGGGGGAGCACCACCTGCCAGGAACCCCGGGAATGAAGCGCGGTGGCCCCTCACAGACGGCGAGGCACGGAGACTCGGCGTGCTCCTGCCCAGCCCTCCTCCCCTCCTTCCCCCCCACCCCCGTCTTGTCCTTAGGGGGCCCCCAAGTCGCCGCGAGACATGAGACGGTGCGGGCAGAGAGCAGAACGCATCGGCACATCGTCGGCCATCAGCAGGTTGTGAAGGCTCAGCACCAAACGGAGCATGCGAAGTATCTGATCAATGTCACATGTTGAAAGGATAATACTTTGGATATCTCGGGTTCAAATCACATGCCCTTTCGATCGATGTCATCGGTTCCTTGTTTGTGGCTAAAGGAACATTCTACAGTCCACAGACGGGTCGCGCAGCGTGTTCCTTGGACAGTGCTGAGGGGTCCGGTTTTCTAACTTGTAAACGTATCGGTTCATTTAGAAACGTTCTCATTGTATGGCTGCTGCAGGGTCTTGGAGGCCCCCGCATGGCGGTGACCTGTTTACCCCCCTGCAGCCCCCTGCGGGAACCCCCACCAGCCGCGCTGCGTCCTGCTGAGCGGGGCTGTCCCCTCTGCCTTTCAGGAGCCGGCTTCCCTCTGGACCAGCCCCTCGATGACGATTGATGAGATTGATGATCGATCGATCGCTCGTGCATGCAAGTGGTGCTCCGCTGGGACCGGCCACGCCTTTCGAAGCCACGGAATGTCGCAGATCTCAGTCCCAATGAACGTCGGCGTCAGCCCTTCTAAGCGGACGCTGATGGGAGATCTACGCAGAGTGGCTCGGTGTGGAAGGCTGGCCTGAGCTGTGGCTTCCGACTGGATTTTGTTCTCCCCAGAGGCCCGACCGAGACATCGGAGAGAAGAACGTCCGCAACTTTAAGAGCCGGGCCCGAACCAGCGTGCCTCCCGGGGGCAGCCTGGAAACCCTACCACCAGGCCCCGACACCAAAGCCACCCGTCCCAGGCCCCGGCCATCGGCCAGACGCAAATGTTTTGCCCTTTGTTGAGAAGCTCAGACTCTGAAATCAGCTCAGATTCTGGCTAGCTGTGTGTGAGTTCAACCTTCTGAGCCTCGGGGGGCTGTGCAGTTCCACTGATGACAGACGCAGTGTGGCCTCGGACGCCCCCAAACCCCCGATACACGTTAGCGGTCACCATCGAGGCACAGTCGGTCCTGGTCAACGGCGAGGGCTTTGACAAATTCCCTCTCCGGGGATGAGTTTTGCTGTAGTCACAAGGTCTAAAATAACAGCAGTTTGAAGAAAAGAGAAGTTGTTGGCTCTTTCGTCCAGCGGCCCGTGTGTAGGTAGAGCAAAGCAGAAGCGGAAAACCCATGGTGTGCTGGCTGCTAAGCGTGAGGGTGGGGACGCCGGGGGAGGGGGGAGCTGGTGACCATTCGCGGACTTGTCCGAACGGTTGGGAGCACCCCCCACCCACGTCCCAGCTGAGGTCAGACAAGGCGACGCCCAAACTTCCTCCCTCAGCTCATTCTGTAAGTGTGTGTCCTTTTGGGGGTCTGCTTAGTGCCTTTTTTTTTTACATTTTTGTTGGTGATTTTGCTGTTGAAAATTGCTCCCAAGCAGGGTGACCATGCTGTCCCGTGTTCCTGAGTGCGGAAAGGCTGTGGCGTGCCTCACGGAAAAACGTTAGGCCAGCTTAGCGCAGGCGTGAATTCTAATGCTCACGAACCGACAGCACATACTGGATAAGGTGTCTTTCAACGGAAATAGACATAACACGAGGTGATGCATTGATCGTTCGATAAACATGTAGTGACCAGAGGCTGCCAGGGACCCAACGCTGGGTTTCTCCTGAGAGCCGTGGTCCTGTATCTGCCAATTCAGTGCTGATAGCAGGTTTATGGACCATCGCTACCACGGACAGCAAGACCGACTGTATATAAATATACCTGTATGGCTCCAAGAGAAATAAACGTATGCACATGTGCGGTAGAGAGGGGAGGATTTATTTTCACATATAAAAAATATAGAAGAGGCGTCTTCTCCGCCAGGCGGGGGGAGTCAGCCCAGTGGTTGAGGACGTGGGCTGGGGGCATGGCGGGCAGCTGCAGGGAGGAGCGGGCAGCAGGCTCGGTGGCCACGGGCACGAGGCGGTGAAGGGGACACACAGGTGGCAGGCCCAGACGGCTGGGTGCCTCGAGCAAATGAGTAAACACGTCGCAGGAAGTAGAAGCTGGGTTCCTTACTGCCGGAGGAGAAATTTAGGAGAATTAGATTAGAACCGGAGGCACTGGACAAATTCATAACACGGGCACAGGGGTATAGACATGTGCTATACAAAGCGTCTCTGCATCTGTGTGCGTACGCTCCCACACGCATTTTTACACGTGCGCACGTATGCGTGTACATTTCCTAGTTGGGTCTGCTCAGAGGCCCTAGAAGCAGTGGCACACAGTGGCAGCGAGCACCCTGGACACCCCGATCTCAGAGCTTGGTTTCTAAACCCCACCAGCCGCTAAGAGGAACCAGGGCTATTTGGGGAAATGTCAGAGTCCAGGCCTGGGGCAGGGAAAGTAAAAGCCTGGACTATCTTGTGCCAGAAAGCAAGGAAGTGGCCCCAAATTTGGGGGACCTGGCACAGGCCAGAGTAGCAAGCTTGAATCTGGGGCCAAATCTGGGGTGATCTGAGCATCGAGATAAATGATGACGGTGATGGATTATAACCCACCCAATAACTCATCGAACAATGGGACATATTAAAAATACGAATCCAAGCGAATAGATGTTGACGAGAATGGGGGAAGGGGAAAGCCCCTCCTTACTGTGGAAAGCCGACAGAGACAGAAGGAGTTATGGGATTAGGAGATCTCCACTTGGCGACCCTTATGGAGGTGGCCAACTCAAGGGGGAGTCATCAGTGGGTAAGTCCGTGTCAGCGGTTTGACGAGGAGGAAGGTATTGGTGTCACTTCGGAACACCTCCCGCGAAATTCCGGCCAGCTGTGGGGAAGGTGACTACTCACTTCCAGACCAGCCATGATGAGTGGAACCTGAGTCACGTGCGGAAGCTCCCCTGCGCGGGATTCTGGGGGACAGCTTTTAGCTTGCTAGCCTCTGCTTGCTAGAATGGGGCTGGGATCCGTCACCCACCAGCCGTAATTCACATGCCTCTGAGCCCGGAATTTTTACTCTGCTTCTCAGAACTACATACGCTTCGCAGTCTTCTGGGTCTGGCTTCGTCCACTTAGCAAAAGTTCGTCTGCACGTATCAGCAGTTCGTTCATTCCTGTGCTTTCGTATTCCGTTACCTGGATGTACCTCATACGCCTACATGTGTATCTTCTCTGAAGAAGTGTCCGTTCAAACTCTTTGCCCATTTTTGAACTGAATTACTTGTCTTTTTATTGTTGAGTTATGAGAGTTCTTCATATCTTCTGGTTATAAGTCCACACTGTTTGAAAGACTATAGCTTTATATATTTTTTTTATTTTGGTAGGACAAGGCCTCACTTTATATTATTTTTATCTTGCATTTTACTTATGTAAACTTTAAAACCAACTTCTCAAATTCCATAAAAATTCCCTTTTTCTAGGTGGGTGCAGGGGCAGCTGAGACCCCAGGCTAATATATGGGAAACTGTAGATTTTTGTACGTTAACATTAAATGTAGACACTTCACAGTCACCCTATTTCTCAAAATGTGCAGGCTTTTTACACAGATGAGCATATCTTTGGCAAATATTTTCTCACTGCCTTTTCGGAATGTATTCATCATCAAAGAAATATAAATAGTTGATTAGATTGTCGAAAGCTGCTCAAACTCTGTAGAGAAACATGTTTCCCCCACGATTCTTACCCTGGCCTCATTGTGCTCTTAATAGTTGTTTCTTAAGAAACAACAAGAAACTACCACATTCAGAAAGGCTTTTTTCCCCCTAACATTTACTTTTTTAAGTTGTGGCAAACACAACATCATCATCTCATGTTAAATTTCCACTTTAGCCATTTGTAGATGTATAGTTCAGTGGCATTAGTACATTACACGGCTGCACGAGTTGCGAAACGGAAACCCCGTACGCAGCAAACGGGACCCCAAACCCCGTCCCCCGGCGGCCGGCCTTCCGCCTCCTGCTTCTGTGGATCCGACTTGAGGGCCTCACACGAGCGAAATATAAGAAGGTTTGTCCTTTCGTAACCGGCTTATTCCGCCGAGCACAAAGTCCTCAGGCTTCATCTACGTCGTAGCACGCGTGAGGATCTCCTTTCTAAGGCTGAATGATGTCTCCTTGGCCGCACGGACCACATTTTCTGAACCTACTCGTCTGTCACGGGCAGTGGCTGTTCCCTTTCGGACGTGGTGGACGATGCTGCTGAGAACGCGGGTGTGCGAATCTCTCTTCTAGTTCCTGCTTTCGGTCCTCGTAGGTGTGGACCCAGAAATGGGACTGCTGGGTCATGTGATAATTTTATGTTTTTTTTTTTTGTTTTTTTTTTTTGAGGAACTAGAGAGGCTTTTAAATGATTTCTCGGTTTCTCGATCTCAGCAATGTCCAACATTTGAAAATGTAGCTGTACACACATCCGGGAGACTATGCTATCTACAGCCCATGCCCAGTGGGCAAGTGAGTTCATGACCCCAGGCACAGTGACTCAGCGTCCTTCCGAGGTCCCATTGACCTTCCTTGCTCTTTGAAACACCACTTTCTTGGCCGCCGTGAGGGCACAGCTTCCGAGTGTGACTCCTCCGTCTCGCTAATAATCCTTTTCAGACTCTCTTTTGGACTCCTTCACTCAAAGCCAACGGTGCTGGGCAGTTAACTACGGAGCCCCTCCGGCTGCCGGACTTAAACCTGAGACTTTGCTGCTGGCTCCTCCCTGGGCACTGTCACCTGGGAAGGCACTGGCTGTTGGGGCGGACAGAGAAGGGCCTTCTTGGGCAGAACCCTGCCCCCCAAGACCCGCCTCTGCGGAGGGGCAGCAGGCTATGTGGCCACCGTGGCTCTGGGCTGCAGAACCACAGTGATGTCACAAGGGCTTGGCCACAGGTAGGAACATCCAGGCTGTGCGGTCTGGAGACTGCTGTTGCCTGCGTCTGGAGCAGGGCGGGTAACCAAAGCTGACAAAAAGAAGCCGGACGCAGGAGCGGACATTGATTTCCTGACGACAGTGAAGCATAAAAATGTGCTGTGGGTAGAAGGTGGGGGCCGGGCACCCAGATATTTCAGCCCCCACTGGGGATGAATCGGTTGGCTCGCTGGGCGGGGGATGGGCATAGAGAGACCGCCCGGGGCCCGGCGCCCACCACCAGTCCCGTTTCCTTTCCTTCCGCGCCCCCCACTTTCCCCTACGTCAGCCCCAACAGCTTTCATCACGTTGTCCTCTCCTCGGATGCCTGCCCCTCCTTTCTTTGCCTGGTCAACACCTACGTACTGTTCAGAGAAGCCTTCCCTGACCCCCCACCCCCCCACCCCGCCCCGTGACTAGGTGGGACCGCTGAACCTCCCCACCACCGGACACTCCCTTCGCTACCACTGCGCTTGTCCGGATACCAGCGTGCCCAGTTCCCGGAGACCGGCCATCCTCCAGGCAGTGAGAACGAGCAAAGGTGCTCGGGACACCATGACCTCAAATAAGCTACCTAGGCCATGGAAGGAGAGAGCTCACCAGCCGGAAAAGAAAGCCGGAGGTCGGCGCTCACTGGGCCCTGGGTGTCGCGGGTGTGGTTCCACAGAGGCCCGTTTGAGGGTGGGGGGTTCCGTCCTCTGGGATGTGGCAGGCTGAGCTCGCGCTGGGATCCTCCAGGGGGGGTCAGGACTGCATATGGGCGGGGGAGCGCGGGGAGGGGGCTGTCCCTCTGCCAGGGTGCTGAACGCGAGTCCGCGTGCGCAGGTGGTCAGCAGCGTCCCCGGCGGCCTCCCTGGCGGGGGCGGGGACTCCCCCGCAGGGACCGTGGCCTGCAGCCGAGCTGCCTGCTTGCGGGTGCGCCGGCTGCTGTCCACTCCAGGCCAGCGCATCTGTCTGGACACCTGTCCCTGCATCCCGTCTGCGTCCCCCTGGCCACCTCCACCCTCCTCACCTTCATGTCCCTCCTCCCCTCCCTCTCCCTCATCCGCCTGGGGTCTCAGCCGCCCCCTGCGCCCACAGGCCACCGCTACTGGACCACGAAGCGGGACGGGGAGGTGCGCCTGCGGCAAGATGACTCTTTCCCCTACGAGACGCCCCTCACCGTGCACGACATGGTCATGGGCACGGCCACCAAGTACGCCAACTACATCGCGCTCGGCTCCAAGCACAGGCACGGCTGGCACCTGCTCACCTACATCGAGCTCTACGAGGAGTGCCGGCGCGCGGCCAAGGCCTTCCTGCAGGTACCCGCGCGCCTGCGCGCCGCGCCCCCGCCCCCCGCGCGCCCCGCTGCGCCCGCAGACTTCCCGCGAGGCTCCCTGGGCTCCCGCGTGCGAATCCCAGCCTCTCCCCCACGGGGCATGCTCGTTCAAATCACTCAGCCGCACTCATCAAAATACACACGTGAAACACGTGCAGCTTTTTGCTGAAAAGTGACTTAACCGCGCCGTGCCTCAGTTTCCCCATCTGTAAAATGGGGCCTCGTGCACATCACTATACATTTATACGTATGGCGTTAAAAATATACGATTTACAGATAGACATCTATTTTACACTTTATTTTATACGAAAGTGTATATAAAATGCGTATCCTTTAGATTAGCACTTTATATACAAATATATAAAATAAAGTAGCGCCGAGCACGAAGCTTCGCCCCAGGCTTCAGTGACTGGACACAAATCGGACAGCCCCAGGCGGCGGCGCGAGCCCTCACCTCCTGGTGGGTGCTGTTTCTCTCCGGCGAGTCTCACTTCCGTGGCAAGGTCTTCCAGATCAGCCCGGCTCCCCAAAGCACACGCCCTCTCCCCACCGTAGCCCTTTGGAGAATGTTCTGCCCGCCCTTAGGGACACCTGGTACCGTGGTCGTGTCGTTTCTTTAGCTGCTCAGTACCACGCCAGGAAGGGGCCAGACTGCCTTTTTCAGATTAAGAAAGGGGATAAGAGACCTCGAGGGACTTGCCCAGCCAGCGCAGTAAATCAGTCGGTTATGCGGGAGGTAGACGGTGAGGGAGCCGTGTGAACATCTGGGCGAGGATGTTCCAGGCGGGGGTAACAACATCCCTGCGTAAGAGTCTCGGGCAGGATCGGGCCTGGTATGTGGGAGGAGCAGGGAGGAGGCCCATGTGGCTGGAAGGAAGAAGGGGAGGTGAGGGCATGAAGGCGAAGGTGGGGTGGACCTGACTCAGGTGCTCACGGGTGCCCTCTGGCTGCCGTGGGGAAGAGAGACAGGTTAGGCTGAGACGGAGGTCAAGACAAGCTGGTTGAGAATAGCACCAGGAGAGGGGATGAGAAGTGATCATATTCTGAAGGCAGAACCAACAGAATTTCTCGATGAACTGGGGGCCCGAGAGGATGAAAGGTGCCGAGGATGACCAGTGTCTCGGGCCTATGCGCCTGAAGGATGGAGCTCCCGCTGACTGAGATTGCGGAAGGTTGGGGCGGGGGTTAACACCAGCAGTTCTGTCTGGGCCAGTCCGAGTCCGAGTCCGAGGTGCCCGCTAGAGGAGGAGGAGGAGGACACAGGGCGGGGCGCTTGTGTTCAGGAGCAGAGTGGAGGTGAGAGAGGCCCCGCCCGCCACCTTGGGTCTCCAAGTCAGTTCGGATGTCAGCACACATAATCACGTGCATAGGCAGAGCCCGGGTTACGAGGATGTTCACCCCAACATCTTGTCTAGCAAAAATGGAGGAAAAAACAGAACCCGCCTAAACATCGATCGACAAGGGGGATCGTTACATTCTGACCTTTCTGTGCCACACAGCTTTGCGGAGGTGTTATATTTAATACCGGAGAGAAATATCTAAGACTGTGAAAAACAGTCAAGATGTAAGGTTTTGGGAACAGCAGGTTATGATAACACATGCATGGGACCGCCCTGATTTTGTCAAATATTTGTGCATAAAAGTGTCAGGGGGCTTTTTTGCCTGGATTTTTCTCAGATTATCTCAATCTAGGTTTTGTTGACGTTCGGGGCCAGCCCTATTTCGTGGCGGGAACTGTCCCGTGCATGGGAGGCAGTTTCTCAGCATCCCTGGTGCCTACCCACTCGATCTCAGCTGCGTTCCCTTTCAAAAAATGTCTCAGATGTTGCCAAGGGCCAGAGAACGCCGGCTTCTCAGCCCGAGGCTCCTGAGCAGGTGGGGGCGGGCAACAGCCGAGCCTCTCCGCACCTCACGAGGGCCTCCTCCCCCAGCTGGGCCTGCAGCGCTTCCACGGCGTGGGGATCATGGGGTTCAACTCTGAGGAGTGGGTCATTGCCAGCATCGGTGCCATCATGGCCGGGTAAGAGGCGCCCGGCGTATTGGGGTATATTGAGGCCTGTCCCCCTTCTTGAGACTGTTGCGGTCTCGTGGCAGAGTCCCCAGTTCAGGGAGCTGACTGAAGCCCCGTTTAGTCTGTGCTCAGTGGGATTTGTTAAGGGCCCAGCCCGGGGAACCGCCCAGCTCACCCTTCCTGACAGTCTCTATCTGGTGGACTCATATACATCCCACGAACGCCAGATCCCATGCCTCCTCCCCCAGGAAGCCTTCCCGTAGAGCCTTCCCCCGGAACTCAGCATTCCCGTCCAGACCACTGGGGAACCCCGGGAGGGCAGGGACCGAACCTGGGCTGTCCCTGAGCCCTGCCATTCGCCGGCGGGCCCTCACCTGTGGGTTCTGCTTCCAGAGGCTTCTCCGTTGGTGTCTCATCCACCAGTTCCCCCAAAGTCTGCCAAGTCATCGCCGAAAGCTCAGAGATGAACATCTTTGTGGTGGATGACGACAGGCAGCTGCAGAAGGTCATCCAGGTCAGTGACGCCCGGGCCCGCGGGAGCCAGGACCCGCACATCTGGGGGGCGCGGTGGCCGAGGCGAAGGCTCAGACTTTGCCTGGTAGAGAAACGGAGTCCCGGGGGTGTATTCATCCACCGAACCACGGTGGCTGCGGCAGCGTCTCAGACGCCGTGCGGGGTGACCGAGGCCACTCGGAAGGCGCTGTTCCGTGACTCTGTGAGCGAGAAGCCCCAGGAAAAGCAAAGCTGTGGGGCGGAAGCCACGGCGGGAAGAACCCGGCTGCAAGCGGGCAGGGGCGACGCAGAAACCCTTCTGGGGCGAGGTAACTACCCTCTGGATGGGACGGTGGTCACGCCACGAAAGGCTCGTCAGGAGGCACCTGGAAGGCGAACTTGGCTGCACGTAAACAACTCCTCAGTAGACCCAGACATGTGCTCCACTCGTGGGAACGAGGTGACGCACCCACGGGAAACGGCACGGAGGCGCCTCGACCCTTAAACACAGAATCACCGTACGCTGCAGTGACCCCACGCTGGGCGCGGGGCCCGGGAACCACAGCAGGGTCTCCAGACGATACGCGCTCGCTCGGGTTCGTAGCGGTACTCACGGCAGCCGGAGGCGGAAGCAGCCCAAGCGACCGTGGACGGATGATGATGAGTACGATGCGGTCCATGCACACGATGGACTGTTATTCAGCCATGAGAAGGAGAGACGTTCTGACACAGGCTCCGAGCGAAAAGACCCGACCCAAAAGGCCATATCTCTGGGGATTCCAATTATGCGAAGCATCCGGAACGGGCAAGTCCAAAGAGACACAAAGCAGATCAAAGCAGATCGGCAGTTGCCAGGGGCCAGGGATGGAGTAAAGGATGATGGGGGCGGGGAGTGACTGCTCATGGAGATGGGGCTCCTTTCGAGATTATGGAATGTTCTGGAATTAGAGGGGAAGGTTACGCAACATGACGAATGTACAAAATGCCACTGCATTGTCCACTTTAAAATGTTTAAAACGGTACATTCACATATATTTTGCCACAATACAAAGAAAGCTGGGGATTCATTCGCCGCCCTTGCCGCCTCCGGAGGCAGCGCTCAGAAAACAGGGTGGGGCTCCGTCCGGCCTGCTGCTGCCGCCGCCCCCGCCCGCTGAGCACCCGGTGTCTCGCAGATCCGGGGCTGCTTGAAGCACCTCAAGGCCATCGTCCAGTACAAGGAGAAGATCCAGAGCCAGCTGCGGAACCTGTATTCTGTAGGTCCTTGCGGGAGGACAGGGTGGGGAGGGGAGCCTCGCCCCCGCCCCCCCCCGGGGGGGTTGAAGTCCCTGCTGGAGGGCCCTGGGCCCCACCTCCCACCCCTCACCTGCCAGACCAGCCCAGCCCCGGCTCTCCCTCTCTCCCTCCCGCAGTGGAGAGCGTTCCTGGAGCTGGGGGACAGCATCCCTGACGACGTGCTGAACCAGGTCATCGATTCCCAAAAGCCCAACCAGTGCTGTGCCTTGATCTACAGGCTGGTGGCCACAGGGCCCCCCAAAGCCATCATGCTCAGCCACGACAATGTGAGCGGCCCACCCGGAGAGGCTGGGCGGGCCCTGGGAAGGTGCTCTGGGTGTCATTTGGACCATGGCGAGCTCCTGGGGGCTGAGAACCAAACGGCCCGCCTTTCAGATTACCTGGACCACGTGGGCCACAGCCCAGAGCCTGCCTTACAAGCACCCCCCAGAGGGGCAGGAGGTCCTGGTGAGCTACCTGCCTCTCAGCTACATGGCGGCCCAGATCTTCGACATGTGGGTCACCATCTCGGTGGCCGGAGCACTGTACTTTGCCCAGCCAGGCGCTCTGAAAGTGAGTGGGGCCCCTCGGCTGCCTGGGTGGGCTGCGGGAGCTTGGAGGGTAGCTGATGAGGGGCCTGGCCCGTAACCGGAATCCTCACGGAATCCTCACCTCACTCTCCCCAACAAGCTTTATGACCTTGGCCTCCTCCTCTCTGGGCCTCAGTTTCCCCATCTGTGAGTCAAAAGGGGGGAGGAATACACACACACCCCCACTTGGGGACAGAAATTAACAGTGCAAGAAGTTTAATTTAGCCATTAAAAGCACGCGAGTGGAAACGAGCCAGGTGTCCGACGACCGACGAATGGACAAATACAGTGCGGTCCATCCGCGTGGTGGAATATGACTGAGCCACAAAACGGAGACTCCGACACCTGCCACACCATGGATGAGCCCCGAGGACATGCTGCTCAGGGAACTCTGCCAGGCTCAGGAGGACACATGCTGTGTGGTCCCGCCCATGAGTCCCCAAAGGAGTCAGATGCGTAGAGACAGGAAGTGGGTGGGGGAGCCAGGGGCTGGGGGAGGGGAGGGGAGTGAGCCTGTCCTGAGGACAGAGTTCCAGTTTGGGAAGAGGAGGAAGTTCTGGAGACAGACGGCGGCAGGGATGGTGGCTCAGCAACGTGCGTGTGCTCGATGCCGCTGAGCTGCGCCCTTAAAGGTGCTTAAGGGGGCAAGTGTTACGTGGATTTTACCACGGTTTAAAAATGCAGGACCCAGGTCGCTGACACACATCATGGAGCCTCCGTCATGGGTATGTTCACCGTCCGAATGCAAGAAAATCGCACACTTCCCATCAAGTCAGGAAACGGGGAAAAGCGAGGAAGGCTGACGTCAAAGCCCAGACCATGACGACCCCCCTCCCCGACCCCCCAACCCACTCCGGGCTGAAAGCATCTCCCGCAAGGGGCCGGGCAGAGATTCGGGCTTCCTTAGCCAAGAGGCGAAGCCGAAGCCGATGTGTAGGTCCTCACTTCGGGAGAGAACACATATCTGCAGATTTCCCGCCGGGGAAAACAAACAAACAAACAAACAAAAAACCCAGAAAACTTAACATGAAAATTTGAATTTCGTATCATTTTCACGTACCACGAGACATTCTTCTTCTTGGCGTTCTTCAAAGCCATTTAAAAATGCAAAAGCCAGTCAGCCCTCGGGCTGCAGCGTGCTGGCCTCGGCGCAGAGCTGGCTGGGGCGGTCGTTGTGGTCACAGGAGAGTCTGTTTTGGTAACCGAGAAGACTGGGCAGTGTGACGACACCAGAGTTTGTCCCTCGTCACCCCACTTTCTCCTGTTCCCTCCCCCCGGCCCCGCCCCTCTCTCCCCTCCCCTCCTCTCTCCATCTCCCTCTGTGTCTGTCTCTCCCTGCATTTTCCCGTCCCTGTCCACCCCCGACGCAGAGAGCTCCGAGAGTGGGTGGCCAGAGCCACCCTCAGCAGCCAAGTGGCATGGCCGACTGGCGCACGCGCTGGGCCGTGTCGCGGGGCCCGGGGGCCCGTGTGTCCTGCCGAGCAGGGCGCTGGGCGCAGACGACCCTGCTGACCCTCGGGCCCCGGCAGCCGCCATGGCCGCCTCCCTGCGGCAGGGGCCGGTCGCGGGCAGGCGCGGAGGGGCTGGCAGGACCCCCACCCCCACCGTGCCGTGTGGCGCAGGGGTCCCTGGTGGACACGCTGCGGGAGGTGAGACCTACCACGTTCTACGGCGTCCCCTGGATCTGGGAGAGGCTGCTGGACAACCTGAAGACCAGCCAGCTGGCCTGCACCGCGTTCCGCAGGGCGGTGGACAAGTGGGCCATGGGGCTGGGGCTCGAGACCAACAGGAGGCGGATGCTCCGGTGAGGCGGGCGCGCGGCTGCCTGGGGGGTCCCGCCGGGGCCGGGCGGGGCGTCCCGAGGACCCACTCTGCCGCCGTGTCTGCCCCTCAAGGCAGGTCTACCAGCCGCTGTGCTTCGGCCTGGCCAGGAGGCTGGCCTTCAACCGCGCCCGGAGGGTCCTAGGCCTGCACCGCTGCCCGCAGCTCTTCAACATGGGCCTGGGGCTCCCGCAGGCCACCCGCAATTACTTCCTCAGCCTCGACATGCCCGTCTTCGAGCTGTACGGCCTGTCGGAGAGCTCGGGCGTCCACTCGCTCTCCAGCCAGCAGGACTTCCGGCTGTTCAGGTGGGTCCCGGTGGAGGGGTGGACAGACGGGGGCGGGCCAGAGCCAGCCTCGAACCCTGCATCCCTCAGGCGTGCAGCGTGCACGCGGTCACGGTCCCCACGTCGGGGCGTCCGCCAAAGGTGAAGGCGGGGAGCAGGTGGACCCGCCCGTGGGAGAACCTGAGGCCCTCCGGTTCATTTAGTCTGCAAGCCATTATTTTCACTAATTGTCAGTCATTTTTGACATGCTGGCATCTCAGGAGAGCACTCTCTCATTGCTGTATAAAAATTACCCCTCGAATTGAGTGGCTTAGGACAATACACGTCACCTCGCCTCAGGACCTAGGCGGGCTGGGACTTTTGGGGCGTGCTTGGGGCTGGGCGCCCGTCTCTCGGGAGGCTGGAGGTAGCTGCTGCCGGGCCTGGCGGCAGCCGAGGGGCCTCAGGGTGACCACCGGCGGGGCTCCTTTCTGCTGTCAGCAGGAAGCTTTCGTCCCCAGCTATGCGGCCTGTCCACGGGGCTGCCGGGGCCCTCCCAGCATGGCAGCTGGCTTCCCTCAGATGAGGGCACCAGGAGAAAGAAGGCAGAAGCCACAGTCTCCTCAGGGCCTACGGGTGCCGGATTTAGCAAATAAAAACACGAGACTCCCGGTGAAGTTTGGACTTCAGATAAACGACATTTTTTCCTTAGTATAAATATATCCTTTCTAGTACTTGGGACATACTTATACTAAAAAAAAAAATCATAATTCAAATTTCCCCAGGAGTCTTGGCCTGGACCTGACGGCCCCACCATGCTCGGCCCTCCGCGCCCCTTGCCCTGTCCGCTGCCCCTCACAGGCATGTGAGTCGGCCTAGTTCAGGGCGGGAGAGGTGCCGGGGCATCCTGGAGGCCGCTCCGTGGCCACTGGCTGGGTTCAGGGCCCCATGTGCGCTTCCCGGAGGATGTGGCCTGTGTCGGGGGAACAGCACGGGGCAGGGGACCTGGAGCAAGTCACAGCCCTTCTGATGTGCTGGCTTTCTCTCCCGGCCCCGTAAAGTGACGGGGACAGATCTTATCCATAACGTGACCGCATCGGGGAGAGGGGTCCAGCGCGGGCTGAACTTGGCTTCCATCCGGCAGAGGGGGACCGGGGCGGGCGAGGGCGTGGGAGGAGTGGGGGCTTCGGCAGTCCACGGGGTGGGAATGCACAGATCCGGGACGGGCTCCCTAAGGTCACTCGGCCGTGTGGGTTTGCAGACGGGCGCTGCTTCTGCGACAGGAGGGGCTGGCACAGGTCAGAGCGAGGCCCGCGGCCGTGGGCCCTTCCTCCCACAGCGACCACGGAGGGGGCCGGCCGCCTCCTGGGACGTCGGCATTTCAGAGGGACAGCTCCCGGGCCCCTGAGGAGACAGTTCTGGGTGGTAGCTTTGCATCTCGGGGAGCAGGGAAAGGGTTTATCATTGCAAACTTTCTTGAATAACTGCCCTAGGGGTCTCGGGGTGTCTGGCCGCCCCGGTTTGGGTTTGGGCCGGAGCACTGCGCTCTCTCGGGCAGGAACTTGCTCGGGGGATGGCGGGGGGCCAGGGAGGTGGTGGCAGTGCATAGTGGGGGACGAGAGCATTTGCGCTGACAGTCTGCGGTCCTAGCCCAAGGCCGAGGCCTCGCTGAGACGGCTCGGAGGAGCCTGAACCAAGGTGAGCCTGGTGGCCGACCCGAGGGACTCGGCTTCGGGGGGTGGGGGTGGAGGAAGCACCTTTCAGCAGGACAGGACGAGGAGCCAAGGACAAAGCACTTTCTCACCCAGGGGGGTCCCCTTAACCCCCAAATGTGGACAGGCTGGGCGGAAAGGGGGGCAGGCGAGGGGGCTGAAGGAAGGAGAGGTGACCTGGCCACGGTTACAGCCGAACGGGGCGCCGGCCTTCAGCTTCCACCCCACAGACCAGCGCTGCCTTCCGGGAAGCCTGGTCTCGCTTTGGTGGGTGTGGACCGCTGTCTGCAGGCGGTGCTGGGGGCGCTGGGGTTCTGGTGGGGAGCCAAGGTCGGCACTCCCTGGTCCCGGTACGTGGGGTTAGCCGAGGGGAAGTCGGCTGGCAGAACAGGAGCGTCAGGAAGCCTCTCGAACCGGTCTCCGTCCATTTGTTGGGCTGTTCGCTCAATCGTTCAGGGCGCATCCGAGTCTGAACGCGGAGTTTGCGCTGTGCTGGAGGCAGGCCTGGTCCCTGCGCTCGAGGGCGGTGCTCGGCTCAGGCTGCCGGCCCCGGACGCTGCAGACGGGGGCCTGAACCACGGCAGTTCTCCTCCCAGTCCCCGGGGCTGGGAGTCCGAGCCCCAGGTGCCGCCTGCGCGCGTGGTCCTGGGTCCTGGGCGAAGGCCTCCGTCCTGGCTCGCAGGGCCGGCTCCTCCCTGGGTCTCACACGGCCAAGAAACGGCGCGCGCTCTCCGGTGTCTCCTCTTACAAGGTACCAGTCCCATGCTGAGGAGCTCCATCGGAACCTACCCACTTCCGAACTCCATCCCGTTAGGGGTTAGGACCTCAACCTGGAAATCTGGGGTGACTCGATTCAGCCCGTGTGGGGTGTGTCCTGGGAGATGGCAGGAGGAGCTCCGAGGGCCCGCCCTGAGTCTCCGGCCTGGGGGAGCCCTTCTAGGAACCTGAAGCTCCAAGGGCCGAGGCCCGGCCCCCCGTTGCCAGGCGAGAAGCGGGCCCCCCGCTCTTGCCTGTGGTGTGTTCATTCTCTCTTCGGTTCTGCCCAAAAGGTGTCTCGAGTTTATCTGTCCTTGCCTTGTCCCTGCGCTTGTCCGTGGCCTGCCGGTGGCCCGGGGGGCTCAGTGTGCTGCGCCCCTGTGCCCGAGCCTGGCTCTGAGTTGAGGCTGGCCAGGCTCCCTCTCCCAGGGCGTCCGCGGCCTGCTTCCTTCTCCACTGCCCCCTACTTGGGCGCAGGGGGCCCTAGGAGCTGAAAGGAAGGCACAGATCGGAACGCTTGTGTGCTGGGGGCAGAGAGGCGGTGAGCAGGGGTGTCCCCACCCCGGGGGGGCTGGCGTCCAGCCGAGTGACTCCCGCGCCTCCCCGTCCACTGCCCCCAGCTGCGGCAAGTCTCTGCCCGGGACCTACACCAAGGTGCAGAAGCAGGAGAGCGGGGACATCCACATCTGGGGCCGCAACGTCTTCATGGGGTACCTCGACGACGAGGCCACCACCCAGGAGAGGGTGGACCGCCACGGCTGGATGCACACGGGGGACCTGGGCTTCCTGGACCCTGAGGACTTCCTCTACGTCGTGGGCAGCGCCAGGGGTGAGCGGGGGGCCGCGAGCCGCGCTCTGCCTCCGGCCCCCACGGTTGCCGCGGGCAGCGCTGCGGCTTGTGCACCGCACGGGGCTGGAGGGCTGAGGCCCAGCTCGGAGGAAGGGGTGCCCTTCGTCTGCCGGGGGTCTCCGGGCGGCGAGGGGCAGCGCAGGGCTCCAGGCGCCCCCTCGTTCTGCCTTGGGACGGCACCCTCTGGCCTCCCGAGGCCGCCACGAGAGCCGGACGCGGCACAGCGCCCTGTTCCACGTGCAGACCTCATCACGCTCAGGTCGGGCGAGAAGATCCACCCGAACCCCATCGAGGAGCGGCTGAAGAAGTACATCCCCATTGTCCACTACGCCGTGCTGGTGGGCCAGGGCGCCCCGTACCTGTGTGTCCTGCTCACGCTCAAGGTACCGTGGGGCTGTGCTGGAGCCACACGGCCACCTGGGATGCCAGCTGGATGGGGGCGGGGCTGCCGTCCTGGTTCCAAGATGGGGAAACTGAGTCTGGGAGAGGCACAGTGGTCAGTCACTCAGTGCCAGCTCCAGGGAGCCTACTGTGGGGGGCTCCTGGTGACCCCAGAGAGACAGCAGGTGGCCCTGATCTGGCCCTTCTGGCCCCTAGGAGGCCGGGCAGCACTGAGCAGGTCCCTCCTGGCTGAGCCCTTGTTTTCTCCTCTGGACAGTGGGTTGGGGGGCCTAGCCTCCCAGGGTCGAGGTGACAGGGACGTGTGAGCCTCCAGGACAAGCCCCCAGTGTGGGGAGCTGGGCCTGCGGGCCACTCGTGGGTGTGGCGGCAGTTCAGGGGCTGCCTGACCCCTCACCCCTCAATGACAGTGTCAGGTCAACACGGACACAGGGCAGCCTCGGGACATGCTGACCAGCGAGGCCATCGCCCTGTGCCGGCAGCTCAGGAGCCCGTCCACCAGGCTGTCGGACATCATTGATGAGGAAGACCCCGCGGTCGTGGAGTTCATCAGGCAGGGGATTGTCGCGGCCAACGCAGAGGCCACCTCAGACAGCGCCAGGATCGTGAAGTGGGCCCTCCTGGAGACGGACTTCTCCGTGGCTGGCGGGGAGCTGGGTGAGCGCACGCGGCTGGGGACAGAGTCCTGGCCCCAGAGACCGGGCCGGCTCCCGCGGGGGGCCGGGCTCCCTGGCGGCCGTGTCTGTCACCAGCCCCTCCTCTGACGAGCCTCCCGCGCAGGCGCAGCCGCCGTCCGTGTGGTACCGATGTTCGCGGGGCACTTGGGGACCGGCCTACTGCACCCCTTTTCCGGGCTCCGGTCAGGGCCCCCAGACGCACGGGCACCACTTACCCCTCTGCGTCCTTGAACAAACTTGGCCACCGACGCCTCGTCCGGTCGGGGAGGGAAGGCCCCAGTGTGCTGACTCTGTCACAGGGATGACCACGAAGCTGAAGAGGGCCGTAGTGGCCAAGATGTACCAAGCCGAAATCGAGAGTTTTTACAAGGACAACAACTACTAGCGGCTGGGAAAGAGCCCGTGGGCTCCCTTCTTTGGGGCGCGCTGCCGTCCCCACCCCTCGCCTGTCCTCTGACACCTGCCCAGGAGCTGCCTTCCACAGGAGGGAAATGGCTCCCAGTGAGAGGCCTAGGAAGGACTTTAAATTTAAATGTGAAAGATCAATAAAAAGGTTTCACTAATGCAGTGGTTCTTATCCAGGGTTAACTGCCCCCCTCGGGACACTGGCGATGTTTGGAGACATCTGTGGCTGTCACAACGGGGTGGTGGGTGCTACCCAATCCCCCACAGTGCCCAGGAGGCGCCCCATGGTGTCACGGTGCTGGCGGGTGCCGAGCTCCACGCTGAGGGCTCTGGGAGAGGCGCCAAGTGACAGGTGAAGTTCGTGAGCTGCTTTTCCTCGGAGAACTGGGCATGTTCTTTAAGTGGGAAGCTGTGGCTGCACAGGCTTGGAATCCTCTTGGGAGACGGCTGTCCACGGTCACCCTGAGGTGCACCCAGGCGGCGGTCCCAACCTTCGTGGCATCGGGGACCGGGGCTCCCAGGAGAATCTAACACCTGAGGACCTGAGGCGGGGCTGAGGCGGCGATGCCGTCGCTGGGAGCGGCTGCGGACGCGGACGGAGCTTCGCTCGCTGGGCTGTCACTCACCACCTGCTGTGTGCCGAGCTCTGCGTTCTGCTCCCTTTGACGAAGGCGCGCCCTCCACTGCAGTTTCGCCCGCGTCTGACAATCGCTGGTTTGACCAGAGCCTCCTTGAGCTGGGGGAAGGGAAATACCTAACTCCAGCCCTGTCTACCCTTCCTCTCAGCTAAGATGGGGGAAAAAAAAGAAAAAAAAAAAAGAAGCAAGCTGAAAAGGAGGTCGCAATCCAAGGGCACAAGCTCAACAGGCCGCGAGCACAGAACACCGCCCCCCGGCCCCGGTCCGCATGTTGCCATCACATCATTGGGGCTCCCGTGTAACAACAGGATTCCAGATGGAAAGAACTATAAGGCTCAGTCCTGATTCTAAAAGGAGTCTCTGGGGATACCCGTGAGGGCAAGGGAGGCGAAACCAAGGACAGGAAGGAAATTTCAGCCTACGACTCGTACGGCTACGGCATGTGGTGAAGCCCCCAACTCTGAGCGAGCGAGAGAGAGAGAGAGAGAGAGAGAGAGAGAGAGAGAGAGAGAGAGAGAGCGCGAATATCCAAGAACCATGGTACAATTACAAAGGTATAATGGGGGCTGGTTAGGGGCTGGCAGGTGAATCCTGGAGGGCCAACATCACAGGGGGTCCAGGAGGAGGAGAGAAGAGGAAGGGGAGCATCTGGAGAGAGAATGGCTGGGAACTCTCCAGGAGCCCTGCAAATGCCAGCGAGGATCTTTTCAAAAACTGGAATTAAAAATAGAATGTAAACGTGAACTTCAAAACGGTAAGATAAAAATATCCTAAATTATGCTGATTGGGTTATATGGAAAAACAGACATGCAAGACTATCTGGGAAAATTCTAAAAAAAAAAAGAAAAGAAGAAGAAGGAGGAGGAGGAAGGACTAGCCCTACCAGAGAGCAAATAAATTACAAAGCAGCAGGAATTAATAGCTCGGTGATGGAGCATTATTAAACACGCAGAGGAGAGACGCCAGGCAGAAACAGAAATATATGCAGGAACTGAGCGATGCAATAAAGATGGCGTTTCAAATAAGTAGCAGAAAGAGATTATTCGATAAATGGGGATGGATCGCCTGTGTTGCTATTGGGGAAATAGGGCTGTGGCCCTACCTCCAAGCAAAGTGAACCCCAGATGGAACAAACTGAAAGGTGATAAAGAAAGAAGGGATGGAGGGCGGGAGGAAGAAAAAGGGGGAAAATAATTAAATTCCAGGGAGAAACCAGGAGGACTGTTTTTTTCTTTTTAAAAAAGTCATTCTAGACAAGGAGTAAAAACCCAAAAACCATTTAAAGAAAAAATTAATATAGATGTCTCCTAGGGCAAGGAAAACAATAGAAAAAAAAATAAACAAATGGGAGGGACCACATCAAACGAAGAAGGTTCTCACAGCAAAGGAAGCCATCAACGAAACGAAAACACAATCTACTGAACAGGAGAAGAGAGTCGCCGATGCCACACTCGGTAAGGGGTTAGTGCCCAAAACACACAAAGCGATACGACTTAGTACCAAAAAGACGATCTGACTGAAAAATGGGCAGACGACCTGAACAGGCATTTTTCCAAAGAGGGACATACAGATGACCAATATGAAAAGGTGCTCCGTCAATGATCATCAGAGAAATGCGAGTTAAAACCACAATGAGGTACCCCCCCACACCTGTCTAAACAACCATCATCGATGAAGCAAGAAATAACGAGTGCTGACGAGGACGTGCAGAAAAGGGAACCCTCGTGCACTGTTGGTGGGACAGCAAATTGGTGCAGCCGCTATGCAAAAGTTCGGAGGTTCCTCAAAAAATTAAAAATAGAACTACATTATAACCCAGAAATCCCACTTCTGGGTGTTTATCCGAAAAAATCCAAAACATGAATTCAAAAATATATATGTATCCCTGTATTTACTGCAGCATTATTACAACAGCCAAGATACGGAATCAGCTTAAGTGCCCATTGACAGACTACTGGATAAAGATGATGCGGTACTTATATACGATGGAATATTACTCGGCCATAAAAAAGATGGAATCTTACCATTTGCAACAACACGGATGGACCTAGAGGGTCTTATGCCAAGTGAAATAAGTCAGAGAGAGAAAGACCATATGACTCGCCTATATGTAGAATCTAAAAAACAAACAAACAAATGAACAGACACAACAGAAACAAACTCATAGATACAAACTAACGGTTGCCAGATGGGAGGGAATTGGGGGGATGGGTAAAAAAGGTGAAGCGATTAAGAAGTACAAATTCGCAGTTACAAAATAGTCACGGGGATATAAACTACGGCACAGGGAATATAGTCAATAATATTGTGATAACTACATATAGTGTCAGGGGGTGCTAAACTTATCAGCGGTATCACCTCATAAGTTACCTAAATGTCTAAGCGCTATGCTGTGCACGTGAAACTAACATAATGTTGAGTGTTAACTACGACTGAAAATTTTTGATTGAAAAAATTTTTAATTAAAAAATAAAAGCTTAGTCAATAAAAATCTAAGACCTCAGCATGGGGGAAAGACCAGAAACAAAAATTAAAGGCAAACTGGGGGAACGTAATACATTGCAAAGAGCTACGTATTCTGTAAGGAGCTCACAGAAGTACAGACACACAAGCGTGCAAACACGAGTGCGAACGCCAGGAAAGCCAGCGGGAAAACAGGCAACTCCATCGCCAGAGCCACTGCTTACAGATCCATCCAGCCGCACACGCTCACACGCGTGGTTACGGGCAGTCACAGACGTGAACGAGGGAAAACGGTCCCAGCGCCGACCAGCAGGGCTGGTCATGTAAGTTATGGTGCAGTTACTCGATGCACTGGTTCAGAATGGACTCTAAGACGTATTAAGAAAAAGAAGTGTTACCGTGTGTGGAAGGAGCTATGCCTCGCCCGTGCACAGAGGGCTCTCAGAGGACATGTGATAAGCGAGAGAAGAGAGAGAAGCAGGGTGAGGACCGCTGCTCACAGCACGGCACCCTGGGGACCTTCACGCGTCCACCTGTGTCGGCAAAATAGAAATCTAAACTCTAAGATTTGAAAAAAATTCTGGGCGAAAACATTTAAAAGGGACAGAGGTGCCACATTGAGAAGAGAAAGAAGTCACCGAAACATAAGAAACTGTTTCCAACTAAAAGACAAAAAGAAAATCTCTTAAAAGTACCGGAAGGAAGTAACGACAAGAGCAGAGGTCACGGAGACAAAAGATACATTATCCTCAAAGAGGCAACGCTGAGACTCAACGGCTGACTCCTCGACAGGAACAATGGAAGCCGAAAGACGACAGAGTTTTCAAAGTAAATCCCTGCCAGCCTAGGATTCTATACCTCGCGAAAACATCCTTTCGAAGGTGAAGTTTTTCTGCAAGGGTGACAGCTGAGAGAATTCGTTACTGTAGTAAATGGAATGCGAATGAGAATTCTTCAGGCTCAAGGGAGAGGCCGGCGCCGGGCAGCGCAGAGCGGGAGACCGGAAGCGAGACACGGGGCGATCACGTGGGCAGATGCAACCGAACGTGGGCTGTCGCGAGCCACACCGCCACGCCCCCGGTGGGAGCCTCGGAAACGCACCTGCCCGCTGCATCACCCCAGGCAGGTCGGCTCTCAGACGCGGTTTCTCATGAAGCGTCGAGGAGAGCATCCTCAGCGCCTGGCCTGCGGCAAGCCTTGCCGCATTTTCCACACGCACGTGATCCTTCCGGGGCGTCGTGGGAGTCTGGGACCCTCTTTCACTCTGTTCCTACTTCAGGAGGTCAGATCAGAAACTGTCCCAAAAGGCCTGTGGAATCCTTCTCCAGTGGGAAAGATCCCGGCAGGAGAGGCCATGGCCTTGATGCTGGAAATGGAACTTCTGGCCACCACTGGAAGGGAGGGGCCACGAGTACCCCGGGGTGGTCAGCCGTCTCCCGAGCTGCTGCGGGCAGAGTGGCCAGAAGGTATGGCCTGCCATGCTGACCACAGAATTTCTGGCTCCTCCTGGTGAGCTAGAGCCCACAGACTAGAAAGGGCTGCTTCGATGGGGCCTGAGAGAGCTCTGTCCCCTTGGGGCTCGCTCAGCCCTGCCACGCTTGAGTTCAGAGCAAAACACACCATGAACGGGCAGATGGGCACCCCGGCCTCCAGCAGAGGATGTCTCTGCCCACATTTTTCTATGTCGCTTTCTATCATCCAGCCATCCACCCAACCCTCCCATCCTCCCGTGGACCCATCCATTCCTCCACCCACCAACCCACCCATCTTCCGAAGCCAGGCCTTTCACCCCGAACCCTGCCGTCAGCTTCCAAGGCAAGAACACCCCATCCAAAGCAAGGCCTGAGACTCAGGCCTCCGTCACATGGCCCCTCCCGGATTTCCGGTGGCATCGTCCCTACTCTCCCAGGACACCGACCTCGCTCACCCTCCCCCCGCCCCCCAAGCCGAGTCCTGGCCCGGAAGCACCGAGACAGGGGGCGGAAACGAGGCGCACCCTGGCTTCGGGTTTCCCCCAACCCCGCAGCGGGAGGAGCCGAGCAGACGCACGAAGCCCTACACGCAGGTCTGCTTTCCCGTCTGACTTTATTTCACTTTTTTTTCTATAAAATTCCTCCATAATTTCACAATTTAACAAAAAAGTTTAAAATCCAGGACAGAAACAATCCTGTAACTTATTACAAACACGATTCTCCTTATTCCTTTTGCCCAGGAGTGGGTCTTGGGCCAGTGTGTCCTAGTTCCTAGCGAGACACACTCTTTGTAAAAACCCTTATGGGTAAGAAAGGTATTCGATACCTTCTGCTTTTAGGCGTCGGTTTACATTTTGTTCAGGAGACAGCAAGACACAGGGGTTCGCACTGGGGCAGGGGGCTTAGCGCTGAACGCGGCATTAACAAAGTGCCGGCCCCTTCCTATGGAAGCGTCCCCAGAGCCCTCGCGGGCCCAGCTGCCGGGCAGCGGGCGGTGGGGTAGGGGAGCAGCTGGGGGTGCTGCAGCCGGGACCCTGGCTGCCTGGCACGTCCATCAGGCGGTCGCAGGCCAGCGCCGGGCCCAGAGCAGCGCCGGGGGACAGCACTGGAGGCCTTCTGGCCGGAGGAGGTAACTGAGAAATGGTCGGTGCTTCCTAAGGCCCTGCGAACAGCAGGAAGGGCCACTTAGTGCTGCCGTGACGGGCGGGCCGCAGGGCCTGGCTCCCAGGCAGCCTGCGGTCCCTTGCGGGAGGCCCTGGTGCAGGAGGACGGCCAGCGCCCTGGAGCAGGCTCTCCTGCCTGTGGCCCCGCAGCCGCTGCAGAGCGCGCCAGGCCGCGGTCGGAGCAGCAGCCTGCTCAGGCCAGTTCCTTCCGTCCAACGTCTGGGAGATTTTCCAGAGAAGAAAGGTGCCCATTTCGGAGTATTGCTGGCCTGCCCGGGGAAGGGGACGGTGACAGCACAGGGCCCGTGGCCCAGGCCTGACCTCTTCCTGACACCCCGGAGCAGGGGGTCAGGAGAGGGGGCCCGAGTGCGGGGCAAGGGATCGTGGCACTTTCCGCTGACGGTTCTCGGGCCGCCCCCGAGCGTGCTCCCAGGAAGGCCGGAGTTCGGGGCTCCTGCGACACGGGGCTCCCCAGGGCGTGACAGACAGAATCGGAGCAGGGGCACAGGAGTTGGGGACCACAGGGAAGAGGAGCGTGGTGCTCCCCACACTGGAACACCAGGACTGGGAGGCTGATTGACAGTGGGCTGGAGAGAGAGAGTGAGCCCACCTCTGGGCCCCCTCGTCCTTTTTCCCACATCCTGTTCAGGGCAAAAGTCGGGGGTGGAGGCCTCCAGGAGCCTCGAGTCGAGGTCTGGGGGAACAGAGGCTGAGCCAACAGGTCCCCAGGCCCAGCAGACTCCCTGCAGGTGGGCCGGAGCGAGGAGGAACCGGCCCGGCCCTCGGAGCATCCGGGCTCGGGGGCTGTGAATGGCAGGAACAGGAGGGCCAGGCCCAAACCAGAGGGACGGCCGAGCCCGGAGGGCCTGCCGGCGGCAGGGCCGGGCGTGAGGGCTGCCTCTGAGTCCTGGCGCTCCTTGAAAGACTCCACAAGCTATCCCATCTTATTTGGCAAAAGCTCATTTTTTTTCAATGTTCGAAGACTCGATCAACAGAAGGGAAGAAGAGGATCCTATGAAGGAAGGAGCGGCTGAGCCCCGGGACCCGTCGCCAGGGGCGGCCTGCAGCTGCGGGGGCCCGGGGGGCCGCTCCTGGAGACGGCCGGCAGCGTGGCCGGGCGCGGGGGTCACTGCCCCGGCGTCGTGTTCACAGGCCCCGGGCCGCGCCTTCCGAGTGCCCGGAGGACGGGCGTCCTCGTACCACTGAGGGAGGGGTCCTCCCTGCACCTGGAGGCCGCCGGCTGGCACTCCGGCTCGGCCTCCAGCCCGACAAGACCAGTGGAGACATCTCACCCCCAAAGTCCCGCACAACCCGCCCCCCACCCCCCACAGGCGCCGCTGCCCTGGCCACGGCTCCGGCACCCTCCGCGCACACGCGCCAGCGAGGACTGGGCAGCAGGGAGCCAGCAGTGGGAGCACGGGGCTGCGCCCCGCTCGCACGGAGGACGGGCCCCTGAGGTCCGGGGTGCGGCGGGCGCGTCTGAACCATCTGGGGGGCTGGAGGCAGCACCCCGGCTGCTCAGACGAGCCTGAGCAGTGACACTGTGACGCACGCCCCACCACGGAGCAAGGCTCCTGCCGCCGGGCACACTCATCCCTCCGCGAAAACGAGCCTCAGCGCTGCCTTCGACACAAGCCGCTTTCCAAGGGGGGCCCAGGTGACGGCCCCTGAGTGTTGGGGAGCAGCAGTAGCAGTGCCGGCCCAGCCCCCCTTGGCCTCAGGGCTCCCGGTGAGCTGGTGTGGAGGACAGGCCGGGGAGCCGCCGAGGAAAGTGCAGCTGGCCGTGTGGGCCGAGGACAGGGCGGTGACTAAGGCAGTGCTGCGGGCGGGCGAGTCGAGAGAGAGGAAGGCGGGCGGTGCCCAGGGGGGGCCGCCTGGGGCCCCGGTGGCAGGGGCCGAGCACCCGGCCCAGGGTCATGTGGCCACAGCCTCCAGGTAGCTCTGCAGCTTGCGCACGGTGGTCTCGTCCAAGGAGAAGAGGTCGAAGTCGAAGGTGGTGTTGGTGACATTGAAGTGACCAGTCTCCTCGATCAGGTTCACGATCTGGAAGGCGGTGACGGGGTGGCTTCAGGGAACAGGGGCTAGGGCGGCCCCGGCCCCGAGGAGGAGGAGGGGGGGGGAGGGGGAGGAGGGGGAGGAGGGGGAGGCAGCCTGCAGGCCTTGCGGGCACCCCGCCCCAGGACCCCCTCTGAGGTCACCCGTGTCCTCGGCCAGGACCGAGGGCCAGGGCGGTGGCCTCCTGGTACCTGCTGCAGAACGTTGCGCTCCCGCAGGGCCATCAGCCTCCGGTGCAGCTCCACGAGTTCGTCCGTGTAGGCCTGCGGGCGGCAGCGGCATTGAGGGGGTGGCCCGGCCCAGGGACCGAGGGCTGGGCACGCCTGGGCTGGCCTGTCCCGTTGTGGAACCCTGGGCCCCGACCCCACCCCCTGCCCCCAAGCCCCCACCTTGTCATAGGCGCCCCTCTTGAGGACCTTGTCCGGCTTGCCGCAGGGCTCCGGGCTCCTCCGGCCTGACGCCTGCAGGGCGAGTCGGGGTCTGCACTCAGCTCCTACCTGTGCCCCTCCCTGGCACCCCGCAGCACTCCGCCCGCCCTCGCCTGGCCCCCAACGCCAAGGGAAGCCCATCCTGGGGAGCAGACATACCTCCGGGGCCTGGGGGTGACCCAAGCCTCCCTCTGGACCCACCACCCTCAGCCTGGGATCCCTGGACAAGCCCGGGCCCTGGCTCTAGGACGGAACGGAGACCCGCTGGCCGCAGAGACCTCCATCCCGGGGGGGGTGGGGGGCCCTGCACGAGCCCCGGGGCTCACCTTACTGTGGGGCGGGGGCGGCTTCTTGGGGGGAGGAGGCTCGCGGCTGGGCAGGCAGGAGTCAGCACTGTTGTCGCTGTCGCTGTCACTGAAGCTCAGCCTGACGAGGGGCACGGAGCCGTTAGGCTCGCCATCCTGCTGCTCGGGACCTGAGCCTGACCGGACTCCCCGAACGGCCGGCCCCTCCCTGCGAGTGACGCCTGAGCCCAGGAGCCCGTGGGAGACCAGGCCCACCTAGCCCTGGGCGGCCACTGCCACGCGAAACAGGAAGTGGGCGTGCGGGTGACCCCAGCGCGGCAGGGCGCCCCGAGGCTCCTGCCCCGCTGTGAGCCTGAGGGATGGGGCGCGCTGGGCTCGGCTCCTTTCTCGTGGTCCTGCAGGTGGGCCGCCTTCGGGGTCCACTGAGGGGAGGCGCAGACCCCACCTGAGCCGCACGCTGACGGCAGGCTCCCTCAGGGACCCCAGCGGCAGCCCCTCTGGCAGGACGCTGGACACGGTGTCTGGAGGGAGCTCAACCTCGAAGCTCTTGGGGCCCTGCGCCTCCATTTCCTCACCCATAAGACACGTCCCTGAGAGGGGTGTGCGGGAGAGGGGCTGGCTCACAGTGACACACGGTCACTGCTTTCGGGGAGGCAAGGGCGCGCACCCAACGTCCGAAACCCCCGGCCAGCGCGGGCTGGACGGCCTCCCCTCAGACTCACGCTTCGCTCACGCCCTCTGTGCGCGTGAGCTGCTACAGCCCTTTCGATTTTTCCAGAATCTCTTGAAGCAGAGAGAGAGGGATGTAGAGGAAGCAAATTCCTCTCTAGCCCTCTGGGGAGGGGGGGCACAGGCCCACGCTCCGCCCTGCTCCCCTGGGATCCCCAGTCCCTCGTGAGCATTTTGGGCTCGATCCAGCGACGGGGAGCCTGACAGCGGTTCCTCCAAACCTGGGACACAGCGGGCCCCGCCTGCCACCTCCCCCTCCGCCTACAACGAGCCCCCCCAGAGGCTGTGAGGAGCCCGGGCCTCGGGGGCGCCTGTCTCTCCCCCGAGATCGAGGCTGTCCGTCTCCCTGGTTAACTTCGCCCACAGTGAACACCGGGTTCTGGGGCGCCTGCTCTCCCCTGGGGCCCCAAACTCGGGCCTCTGGCCTCCCGGCTGAGTCAGGCCGGGGGGAAGGGCGGGCAGCGTCCCCTTGTCACCCTGCACGCCCCTGGCTCCGCCCTCTTCCCCAGGTCCAGCGAGCGGCAGCTGGGGGCCCGGCAGACTGTGGGCTCCCCGGGGAGCAGACGAGGATGAGACGGGGTTCGGCCAGCTCATGCCAGGCAGCGGCGGCACCAGCATCAGGGTCTGTGTGGCCCCCGCCCCGACGACGGACGAGCAGCGGCTGCTGGCGCCCAGGGAGCCCCCGCCCGCCCGCCTGCCCCTGGGGCCGCCCCCAGCGCTGCTGCACGCTTGGCCCCCGCGCCCGTCAGCCCTCTCGGCTCCCCGCTCCTCCCGCCCAGCCCGCCTCCACGTGAATGGCACCAGCAAGGGTGGCCGGGGACCTGCTGGGGACCCGCCCCTGGGAAGCGGGTGGTCCTGCTCATGCCCCAGCCCACTGGGCCACCGCCTCGGACCGCCCACGGCCAGGCCCTCGGGGCGGCAGGGCCCACCAGCCACCCCGACACACACCACCCACGAGCACCCGCGGGGCGCCTCTGCTGGCAGACCAGACCCAGTGGCCAGCCTGGTCTGAGGAGCCACTGAGTCCCAAGGGCCTCGGCCCGCAGGGAGAAGGGGCTGGATCTGGGCCCGACGGGCCGCCGACGGGAGTCTGCCCCTGCCGCGGGCCTGGGCCGCGGCTGCCCCCTGCAGCCTGGGAATGCACAGCCTCCCCGAGTGGGCTCATTCCGGGGGACCGGGGTGTCCACAGGATGGTTCTCAGTCTGTCCTCACCCCGTGCCGCATACGTGGGGAAGGGGAGAAAGGTCCCCAGGCCCCCGAGCAGAGGAACCAGCCGCACCCCACCCCCGCCTCAGACCAGGGCTAGCCCTCAGCGGTCCCCCTCCTCCGGTGGTGGCCCCCCCCCCGCCTGGCAGCCCCTCCTTCCAGTGACAGGAGAGAGAACGCCACCTCCGACCCCTGCACTCTGCCCAGCAGGAGAGACAGCGTGGCCCCCGGCAGAGTGCCCTCCAGCAGGCCCCTCTGTCCCCACCCCGGGCTGCCCTGTCCTGGCCCCGCCTCCTCCAGGCCCTGCACATCAGCAGGGCCCCCCCGTGCCCCCACGGTCCAGGCACCTGGAATCCCTCCCTGCGCTTGTCTTGCCGGCGGCCTCCTCGCCTGATGAAGAGTCGTCCTCGTCGGACTCCTCCGACTGCAGGTCCTCCACCATGGAGCGCAGGGGGCCTGCAGGGCGCGAGGGAGCAGGAGAGTGGTCAGGGCTGCCCGGGCCCTGCAACGGCCCTCTGCACCCAGGGAGTTTCTTGACAAAACCCCCCAAAACCACCCACAAACCGCCTACAAGTCCCTCTGGCCAGGTGAGGCCTGCCGCCTAGCTCCAAGAACCGCCCCCGAGGGTACCCCTGCCTCAGGGATCCTCTGGCTTCCCCACGTCCCCTACCTTCCTGGCCCTGCTCACAGGCCTCTGGCCCCTGGTCTGAGGCAGGACCACAGGGCCCTTCCATAGCCAAAGCCGAAGGAGCTGAAGTCAGAGCCTCTGCCTAGAGCCGGGCCCAGGCAGCCCTGCCGGGAGGGCGAGCAGCCGGAGCCCAGGCCGCGGGACCGCCTGCCCGCCCGTGCCCCCGCCCGTGCCCCCGCCCGTGCCCCCGCCCGGGCCTGCCCAGCCCTCGGCACCCCCTCCGCTTCGCCCAGCCCACAGTCCTCCCCTTTCTCCAGAGGCGCCCAGTTCCAGTCCCCTACAGACGGCATCTTGGTTTATATTCCTGTTACCAAGGCAACAGAGGGACACAAAGCCCTCAATTACAGTGGTCACGTGATCCCACTTCAGCAGGCTCCCCCTCCCTTCCCTAAAGATAAGAGCCCCTGGAGAGAGTGTGGGCGCGAGCCCATCCCCCGGCCTCCTCTCGACAGCACGTCTGAATTCCAGGTCAGAACCCCCCCAAAACACTCCTCTTCCCTAGCTCTCCACGAGCCCCCCCCCCAGAGTGACACCAGCCTACGGGGGGAAGACTGTCGGTCCAATCCACCAGAAGAAATGCTTCCGGTGTGAGGGTGGGCAGCGGGCTCAGCTGGGTCCTTGCACACCCACGGCCGGTAGGCCGGGAGCACCCGGGCCACCCTGAGCCTGCACGAGGCCTCCCCGGGGGCTTCTGGGGCAGCCAAGGGGGCCTCGCACCCTCTCGCCACTCCCAGCCCGCGCCCCCCGGGGTCCCGCAGGGAAAAGGCAGAAGGAGGTGCGGGCCGGACATGCTGTGCGATCCAGGAGCGTGTGCGGGCACAGGCCAGGGTGCGCGGCGGGCACAGGGACCTGCGCTACCTTCGCCGGGGCGGGGGGGGGGGGGCTGGCACGGAGGGCGTCTGGCCATGGGTGGGGCAACCAGCAGCACCGCCTCAGCCAGCGCAGCTCCAGGCCCCGTCACGCACACGGGGCACCCTCAGGGCCAGGGGACGGACACTGGAAGGAACCTCCACGCCTGGAGGGCGGTCAGGTGACCTGTTTCTGCTTTTCCTTTAAGTAGACGCCCTAAGCTTCCACTACTAGGGACGGGGACCTCTGGGGGCCCAGCATGGCCAAGCAGTCGTACGCTGAAGACAGGCCCAGGGTGAGTGCAGCCCAGGCCTGAGCTTCCCCCGCCCCCCTGCCCGGGCCCGGGGTACGGAGTAGCAACGGCCGTCACACTTGGGCTTCGCTGGACCTCAGGTGCGGAGTGAGCCCCACGCGGAAGCCCGCCATGCCAGGAGACCGCTCGTGACCCCGGTTCTCTGACCCGCCCGGGACCCCAGCGGCCTCCAGGCGGGATCGGGGTGCCCCCACAGCAGCACGCCATGGAAAACTTCCCATGCTTTCCGTTGTCATCACCCACCTTGACTGTGGTTCTGAGACGGCTCAAAGTCCGAATCCGAACTGGAGTCGGAGCTGGAGCTGGAGCTGGACGGGCTGGACTGGGCAGACTGCGGCCCACGGCGGGCGGGCAGGCGGGGGAGAGAAGACGAGACGGCCTTTCAGTCCAGGCAAACGGAGTGGACGCGAGATCGCTCGGCAACAGCAACACGCAGCCAGGCCTCCCCAGACACGCGCCGAGAAGGTCGCAGAGGCAGCAGGCCCCCCGCAGGCCTGGCCCGGGGGCAGGGGCGGGCACCCGTGCACACACCCGAGGACCTGCCCCGCCCCCGCCCCGGCCCAGCGCACCCAGTTCGCATGCGTGCGGCGATGGCCCTTCCTCTCCCACTGAGGAACTTCGACAGAATTCTAGAAGTTCCAGGAGGAGCTCGGAGCACGTCGGCCCTGTGCGCCTGGGCAGCGCATCCGTCTGTGGGGGAGGAGCTGGCGGGGGCCAGGGAGCCACAAGGCCAGGAAGGGGGCGGGGCCCCGGCTTCTGGCTCTGCCCTCCTCTCCCCGCAGCCCGTCCCAGGGCGGAGTGATAACAAGAAGCTTTCTTCCTGCCCGTGCTGCCGTCAGCCGCCCGGTGCCCTGCGGCAACGCGAGTGTGTGTGTGCACCTGACGAGCAGCTGAGCACACGGTGGCCTCCGGCCCGGCCCACTGTACCCGCAGCAGGTCACGGCCTGCTTCTTCCTGAAGCTGTGCACCCCGACTCGGCCTCCAGGGGGCAGTAAAAGGCAAAACTAGGCCGCTAGGCAGTGGAGCGTGAGATGATGGGGGGCGGTGCTGTCACACCTCCCGGGGTGAACAGGGACTGGTCACTTCAGAGTCCTGCTCAGAGAAGGGCCTTCCGGACTCGCCAAACAGAGCACGGAGCCAGAACAGGGCCTGCGCTCCTGCCGACGGGCTGCCCCGGGAGGCATGTGTGGCCGAGCGGGGTGCGGGCCTGCACGGGCGGGCTCACAGGGGCAGAGCGGCCAAGGAAGTCTGCCCTGGCGCAGCATGCCCCACGCGCAGGAGGCTGCCTCCGCCCTCACGCCTCAGGGGACCGTCTGAAAGCGTGAGCGCCCTGCGCACTTGGGACCAAAGCCCTCTGGCCCTCTCCCGTTGTCCAGAGGAGGGGTGCCGCAAAGATGAGCAACCCCCAAGCCCCGACGACGGGCCTGGAACCACGCAACCCTCTTGCAAGTAGACCTGAGTTCTCACCCCGGCTCAAGTCTGGGACATGACCCCAGCTGTCCCACCAACTGGCCAAGGCCGTTCCCAGTTTCCAGCCTCGGCGTCCCCGTCTGTAACAGCCGCCCTGCAGCCTCTGCTCCGTGTGAGTGTGCCAGCCACCAGCACCCGGGGGCTGGTGCCCGCCATGCCTCTGACATCTACAACAGGGAATGCGGACAGGCCCCCTGGGCCGGTGGCATGAGTGGCAGAGTCCGTGAAGCTAACACAAAACAGCAGGGCCGGGCCAGGAGCCGGCCCCAGGCCGGCGGCCGCCCAGCGTGCGGGCAGCAGGCGAGGTCCCGGCCGAGAGAGGCCGCTCCCGCCCGTGCCTGCATGGGGTGGGGGTGGGGGTCAGACGAGCATCTCAGAGCACTCAGCACCCTCCCTCCCACACAGACCCAAGGGGTGGACACGGTCTCTGCCCAAGAACAGAGGTCCGAAGGCCCATGAGGAGCCACCGCGCGCTGCCGCGGTGCCCAGCAGAGGGCAGGAGAGGGCCTCGTCATGCTCCCGGGGCCAGGGGGACCAGAGAGAAGCAGCCGGAGCAGCTGCGGGCTCAGCCCGGGGACCCAGATGAGGAGCTGCTGGCCACCTGTCGGCCAAGTGGGAGGTGACGCTGGCCCTGTGCAGCAGTCACGGCTTTCCAGATGTGGCGCCGCACGCGGCCTCCAGGGTGCGCCGGCCCGAGGTGGTCAGAGAGGCCAGGGGCCTGGCTCTGGAAGACTGTCGCACCTCCCCCACCTCACCAAGACCCCGAGGCCGGGGAATGTCAGTAACTGTCCCACAGCCTTGGGGAGCCCTGGCGTCCTGCTGGTGCCCCAGCACCGGGGAGCACGTTCCCTGATGGACTGGCCCTGTGGTGGCCAGGGAAGGGGCAGCCATGAGATGCAACTGCCCAATGATGAGACCTCCCCCCCCGCCCCGCCCCAGGGCAGCCACCAAGACGCTCGCCCTTGCAAGAGGCTCCCCAGGAGAAGTCCTGGGAGGCGGGGTGCCAGGCCGTCACGCTCTGCCGGGGCCGCGTTTCCCGAGGCTCCGGCTCCTCGCAGCCGCCCGAGCCAGGCCCTCCCGGGCCCACGGCCAGGGAGCCTGAGCCGGCGGCGAGCTGCAAGGAGCCAGCAGGAGCCCTGGGCCCAAACCCCGGCCTCCCCGCCTGACCTCGGGGCCAACAAGGCTTCCAGGGACTCAGCGCTGAGAGATGACAAGGACGGGGGTGATGGGGTTGACGGGGCGGGGACAGGTGCCTCACCTCTGTCTTGAAGGAGGCTTCGTCCTCTGAGTTGGACTCCTCCACCTCCGGGGGCTTTTTGACCTCCCGGGGCTCGCTCTCAGCCTTGACCTTCTCCCCTTTGGTGCTGCCCTTGTCCTTGACCGGCTTTTTGTCCGAGAAGGAAGACGAGGTGCGGGGCGAGGTGCCGGGGGCACCCCTGGACCCCTTGGAGCTGCTCTTCTTCTGCTTTTTGGCACTGGGCTTGGGCGAGTCAGCGGCTGCTGGCCGCTTGTTGGAAGACTTGGGAGGGGGCGGTTGGGGGGGCCCACCCTTGGGGGACAGGCTCTCCAGTTTGGTCTCCTTCAAGGCCATCTTGGGCTCCTTAAACGCAGCCTTGGGTGGCGGGGCCTTCTCCTCCTTGGGGGGCCGGCCCTCGCCCAGCTTCCGCGCAGTGTCCTTGGCGCCTCGGGCCGGCTCCCGCTCCGGCTCCTTGGCGGGGCCCTTGCCCTCGGAGTCCTTGCGCGGCCGCTCCCGGTGCTCCTTGGCCGTCTTGTGGGCCTTGCCGGCCTTGCCGCTCTCCCTGCTGGCGTCCTGAGATGCCGGGTGGGAAGGAAGAAAGACAGTCAAATGGCATCTCGGGGTCGCCCTGCTCCTCCTCCCCCGACCCCTACAAAGTATAATCCACCTGATTCAGACTCAGCTAGAGAAAATCTTCCAAAAAGCGAAAAAGTAAGGCAGCAGGTGAGAGTTTTAAATGGAGCTGTGCCTTTAAACTACTAGGAAGTGTCAGCAGGTCGCAGGCGGCTGCAGGCTAAGACTCCCCTCTGAATTGAACTGACATTCCCTGAGGGATTCAAGAAGAGCACACGGTGAGTCAGACAGAGAAAGGCAGCCGCGCGCCCCGCGCCCCTCCGACACGCCTTGCAGCTTCCCGCCGGGGGCACTAGCAGGTGGGCCCCTCTCCTGTCCCCACCGCAGAGTCTGCGTGCCTCCTGCCTGGTCACCCCCACCCCACCCGGGCCCAGTGCACAGCCAGGCACAGGGTTCTTTGGTCCCCTGAGTGCCCGCCAGCAGCCCCGAGACCCCGGGATCGCAGCTGGCCCGGTGGGCGGCTTTCCTATCATGCGGATGGTTCCTGAGAAATCCAGATGGCAGAGGGTGGGTCGCCAGGTCAGAGCTCCAGCTGGGGACAGGCGGAGAGTGGCCCTGCTCCGGGCTTCCGGGAGGGCCAGGCCAGGTGACTCCAACCCTGTGTGCCTGCGCTTCCTCTGAACAAGGGCGAGGCCACCTACCTCACTGGGACAGTGTGGGCCGTGGCCGACACCGAGCGCTCAGGTCAAGGGGCCGCGCCGCCCCCACACAGTCGGCGCAGCCTGCGGGGTGCGCCCCGCCAGACGCCTTGTTTGCCGCCTCCTTTCAACACCCCTTTGCAGCCCTGCATGTCCAGGGGTGCTGGACCAGCGCCCGCTGCTGCTGGCTGCCCAGGGCTCCACTGTCACCAGGCGCACGGCTGGGCCCAGAGGCTCACCAGATCAAAGCTCGCCAGGACACCAGCAGCAGCCGGACCCCAAGGGTGGCCCACAGTATCTGAGGCAGCCACACTTTACCAGCTCGCCCCGAGTGCCAACGGGATTGACGAGCCAGCTGAACGCCCGGCAGAGGGGCCTCTGCTTCCCGTCCTCCCAGCCCCACTGCGGGTCCAACGACAGAGCTCGCCCGACAGACAGCCACAGGGACAGAGAGCAGTCTCGACCGCCTCGGAGCTACCGTCACCTTCTTCTTGCAAATCCACAACCCACATCAGTGCCAAAGATCTGGGGATAGCCCTGGTGGTCGCGGCTCCCGACCGCTCTCTGGAGCAATGTCGGCCCCTGTGCCCAGCCCTGGCTCTTCCGTCATCAGGCCTGGAGGCGGGAGGCGCTCACAAAAGCCCCCAGCTGACCATTCAGAGGGACGCCTCCCTTGGGGCTGGTGTGTGGAACAGGGCCAGTCCCTGGGCACTCCGCTCCCCAGCCAGCTGCTCCCCCAGAGACAGACGGGAAGCAGAGACCCCACATGCGACCCCGGCCTCTTCTCGCGGAGCCCACGCACCCGCGTGGGCGGCAGGAACTGGGCCCTGCCCCAGGCAGTGGGGCGACAGCGCGCCTGAGGGGCGCGCCCAGGGGAGGCCCCAGCTTCTGAGCAGCAGCCCTTCCCCCGGGGACTCCACAGGCCCCAGGCCGCGGCACCCTGAACCCGCACACTGAGACCCGGGTGTCGGCGGGTGCTCCCGGCCCCCACAGAAACATTCCCAAAGCCACTGACGACGCGAAAAGTCAGCCACAGGACGCGCGTCCAGGGCCGCCACAGGGCAGGGCCCAAGGCAACGCCGTCCTCGCCACATGGGGCCCCACTCCTCTCCCGGGGCGCCGGCTCCGGCCTGCCATGCCACCCCCGAGGGGCCTGCGGTGGTAAGTCCACTGGGGGCCGATCCCCCTACGGCAACAGCAGTCAGACTCCCCAAGGCCCCTGGGCTGGGGACTCTGCACAGCCTGACCCTCTCTGCCTGGAGTCTGTAGCCGGGCAACCAGACTTCGGGTCCCGGCAGTGGAGAACTAATCTTGGGGACAGCCAGTGCCCACAGGAAGGTCCTTAGCAGGAGGAGGGGGCTGGCGCACGGCCCTGGCCCCCGACAAGAGCGCAGTGAGGCCGCCAGCTCAGAAGCCAGAGCAGACAGCAGGCAGGGCGGGCTCCAGGGAGCCCCCAGCAGAGCAGAGCCAGCCCAGGGCGGCCTGAGAAACCCACGCCAGGGCCTCCTGCGTCAGGCCACCCAGCTGGCCGCAGGCAGGTCCTGGCACCGGGAGGGGCGGAGATCAAGGATGCCGAGCCTGGCGGATGTGCCCGTCCGGCCGGGGGCTCCCGGGGGCCACCAGGGCACTCTGCTGAGAAGCATCGGTGTCCTCGCTACCTGGGAGGGCGTCTCTTCGTGGGCTTTTGGGTCACTTGCAAGTAACACGCACAGAAGAAAGGAAAGTTCCTACCCTTCCTATTTTGCAACGACTTCCAGAAAACTGTGAGTGGCTGAAAGAGAAGCTGCCACCGATCTCGAGAGAGGATTTCTCCTCCACGTGACTGCCGTGAGGCTCAGGAAGGACGGGCCGGGGAGGCCGGCGTGGGGAAGACCCCAGAGCTGCGTTCCGTGCTCGAGACTGGCCTCACGCGTCCTGAGGGCTTTATCAGATGAATCTGAGGACTTCAGAGACTGATCGGCCTTGCGGAAAGTGCCAGGAAGACCCTGCCCGGGAGATGGGCGCTGCGCCAGCGAGGCCGCCAAGGAGCTCGCGCTGTCCTGCCCGCGGCGCCCCCGCTCACGGCGCCCAGCAGGTGGGCGAAGCAAGAAGGCACAGACGAGAAGCGCGTAAACTTGTGGGGTCGGTGACGCGAGACCAAGCAGCGGCCCCGGGACAGAGCTGTGTAGGCGGCGGCCGGGTACGGGACGCACGCTCGGAGTCGATGAGCACATCGTGACACCGGCGAAGGGCGCTGGCAGCCACCCCGGGACGGCCCTGAGAGTCGCCTCACGGAGGGGGCGGAGCGCCGCCTGCGGACACGGTTCTTCTCGGGGGAGTCGGCTCGCTCGCCCACACGGTCCCGCCTGGCCCCACAGAAGCCGTCTCTGCCGAGAGCCGCTGCGGCAGAGAGAAGAGCGCCTGGAACAGCCCAGGGAGGGAGCGCCGGCCCTGGCGGAGTGCGGGAGGCCTGATGGGGTGGGCCGTGGTGGCCACGATGGACGCGCTCTGTCCGTGATCCCCCAAACTCGCGAGACTGCCTCGGGGCTCTGCCTGAGGGGCTCAGCGGGGTGGCAAGGCTGGGGCAGGTGCTCTGGCCTCAAGAGGAACAGGGGGAAGAGCCTGCGATGACCAGGCTGTCCTGTGGAATCCAGGAGGAGCCGACGCTTCTGACTAAGTGGCAGAGAGCGGCCGGGGGAGCACAGAGAGCTCCAAGAGCAAGATGCCGAGGGGAAGAGTCCGGGGAAGGAAGGCTCAGCCCTGCGGAGGGGGCGCCCTGAGCCCAGGACCCTCCGCTGGGCCCTAGTGCTCCCACGTGACTGGGCCTTCCACCTCACTAACCTTGGAGCCGTGGGATGGTTTGGTCTTCTTGGGGTCAGAGAAGGCAGAGAGTGGAATTGTGGGTAACATGGGGTAGTCAGGACTGGGCCTGGACACCGTTTCTGCTCCTTCGGGCATTACCATCACCTAGTGATAAAGAAGAGACAGACGTTATCAATGAGCAGGAGGCAGGCTGGACGTCCAGTGGGCAAGAGAATTTGGCTTGTGGAACTGTGGCTGGAGGTGTCGGGGCGTCCTTCTCGGGGAGCAGGCCAGGGAGAGCCTGGGTGCTGAGTGCCCGGAGCAAAGCAGGCTCGCAGCAAGAGCAAAGAGAAGCAGGGTCCCAGGATGGCTGGGCCCGGGAGCGGCCGGCGTGACCTCGGGGAGGAGAGCGCTGGGCCGCGAAGAGCGGCAGAGTGTGCAAGAGGCACGAGGAGGCAGCGGCGGCCAAAGCCGACCTGAGCGCTGCGGCTGAGAAAGACCAGAAGCACGAAGGCGAGCAGCCAGGCAGGCCCCGCACTGGCAGCGCGTGGCGGAGAGGAAGCGGCTTCTGCGGGACGTGAGCGTGTGCGGCTTCGCCGGGTCCTACGTCTCCTGAAGAACCGGCCTCCTCCACCGCCAGGTGGCTGAGGCCGACTGGAACAGAGCGAGCAGGGAGGCCGAGGCAAGGGGGAGCCGCACGGAGGCTAGCCCAGCTCTCTGCGAAAGCCACCCGGCTGGAGCCTGCGGGGCGGGGAGGGCACTCTGCCCCTCACTGACCACGCGGAGGCAGGGCCTGGGCTCCTGCCAGGTCCAGCGAGGCTCCCGTGGCACCTGCTGGAGGGAGAGAAGACTCGGGAGCAAGTCTGCCGAAGACCCGCACTGGAAGTTCACACTGATGGCGGTCAGCCACTCAGAAGGAACCTTCCAGATGGCAACAAGACAGAACAAAAGAATGAAGCGCACGTAAAAGTAAAGAGCGAGAAAAAGACCTCTGGCTGGTAGGACACACACCACTAATGACCTCGGCGCCTAGGACACCTCGACGAGCCCGACCTCTCATCTGAGGCGGCTGATGTCACAGTCACGGGACTCCAGGCAGAAAACGGGGCGCTGGAGCCCTCGTGCCACACCCCAACCCCAACCCCGGGCAGCGAAGCCAGAGGCCGAACTGCTCGCCAGCCCGTCCGACCACAGCGCTCGTAAGCACAGCAGCCAGAGCGCGGCAGACCCTGGCCGGCGCGGCCCGGATCGCGAGGTCTCAGGACACTGCCACGCGCGAGGGCCAGCAAGGACGCGCCCGACGGCCAGGGCAGGGGAGGGCGGCTGCGGCCGCCTGGGACCCCCGAGCCTGCCCCGTGCTTCCCTCTGCCTGCCCGCTGCCCTCCCTCACGCCTCGCCTCTCCCCTTCGCGGAACACCCTAGACTGACGCCGGTCCGGGGCAGCGCAGCGCGGGCCCCGCGCCTCTCCCCCCTCTCCCTGGTGGCCCTTTAAGAAACAGTGACGTGAGCGGACGGACCCGCTGCCACCTCCGGCCCAGGCTCAACAAGGACACGTGTCCCCCGCGGGGAATGCAGACCCTCAGCTGCCGAGGGGGCCGAGGACGAGGCACTGTGCGGAGGGGAGAAGGCTGGCCTCTGACCGTCTAGAAAAACAGCCAAGCCACTCTGGCCGCCTCTGGGTTAGGGCCTGACGCTCACGTGGGGAATCGCAGGACCCCCACGCCCACCAGTGAGGCGCAGCGCGGGACGCGGCTCCTCCGCCACCAGGTGCAGATGGCAGCCCCGCTGGGGGCACTCAGCGCTCCAGACCGGCTAATGCAAGGACCACAACTCAGCCCTCAAGTGCCACGATCTCAGAAAGCAGCGGCCCCCAGCCTTTTTGGCACCAGGCACCGGGGCTCCCAGGAGAATCTAAGGCCTGAGGACCTGAGGCGGGCTGAGGCGGCGATGCCGATGCTGGCGCTGGGAGCGGCTGCGGACGCGGACGGAGCTTCGCTCGCTGGCCCGCCGCTCACCTCCTGCTGTGCGGCCCAGTTCGCAACAGGCCACGGACTGGTACCGGTCCACGGCCTGGGGTTTGGGGACCCCAGTCATAAAGGTCCCAGGCTGCTCCTAAGACCCGAGAGCACTGCTCTGCCCTCGAGCAGGACAAGCCCCAGAAGCCCATAGTTCGAGGCCAGCTCGCTCTCTCTGAGAAGCCGCCACCAAAGGGGCACAGCGCCTGGCGGCGAGTGACGGGCCACAGCCGCGGGCCTCGCTCTCCCTTCCGCCCTCCTGGGCTGTGGCGCGGACCTGCCCGCCCGACCTCTCTGGCTGGCTCGTGCCTCCTCCGCCCCCCGCCCTCCAGCTTTATGTGTGCAGACGATGCGCACTGAGCCTCCACCTCTTCAGAGCAAAGAAAGCCCCTGGCGCAGGGAGCGGAGGGGCACGGCCCCCGGTCCTGGGGCTCCGAGCGGCCGTGGACTGTCCCCAGGGCTGTGACTGCGAGACGGGGCGCCCCCCGGGGAAACGTGCGGCGGGGGCAGGGCCGCAGAGGCCGACGGGGCCGCTGCGTCCTCGGCCCCTCCAGCACGGGGCGAACGTCAGGACCGGCCCCGCCGCCTTCCCGGGCTCTGGTGGCCGCCACGCACACGGGGTCCGAATCCCAGACCCGCCCCCCACTGGGGCAGAGCTTACGCCAGCGCTCTGCGGGGGACACGCCGCTGCGTGAGCTTTAAAGACGTTCGTTAAAGACCCAGCTAAGTTAAATGAAGCTCAACCCAAACTCCCTGTACTCACTGGGAAGGCGGCCTCGCACACACGCGCACACACGTCTCACACACACCCCCCCCCCCCCGCCCCCGGTCTCCCCCCCATGCCCCTGACAGAATCCTCTCGGAGGCACCTCTGGCAGTGCCTTTGGGTCACCAGCAGGGGGCTCTGAGGTGTCTCGTGTGCTCAGCCCACACCTCTCCTGACGCACACAGTCCAGCCTGCAGCCACGTGCCCGGCTTCCTCCGCACCAACCATTACTGCACCAAGCGCCCCCAGCCCGGCCTCCCTGTCCTGACACATGCTCCTGGCTCTCTGCCGCCACAGCAGGATCGCCAGCCGTACGACTCACCGCGGAGACCTAGCTTCTGCGCGCTGGCACCTCCGCCTGGCCTCGTGGGGACAAAGCTGCCAGGTGGCGTGCATCATCAGGGAACCCCGCGGAGCGCGGCCGTTTCCCCAGATGGCGCGGTCCCAGGATGGCCTTGCCGATCCAGTTGGGAGTGGGCCCCAGAGCCTTGCCACGCTGACAGAGCGGCCTCACGCCCATCCTCCCCGCCGCCCTCCTTCTGGAGGAAGGTGCTAATTAGCCAAAGCCGAGCAGGAAGCTAAGACGCTACAGGGATGACTAGTGGCTGGTCCGTCCTTCCCAGGCGACGAGGCCCGGCACAGACTCAGGACGCCTGGGCCTCGCCGGCGCTGCCTGTGCGACCTGGCCCTCTGGGCGCCTGGTATCCACCCACACACTGGCGGGGGGCACCCCAGGCACCACCACAGCCACCGGGGCTCCCAGCTGGGAGCAGGGAGGAACCCACACGGGAGCCACGCCGGAGCAGCCGAGCCCGTGGGCCGGCGCCGGGCGGGGGCAGGGCCCGCCCGCTCGGGGCACACTCACCCCGCCAGCCATCAGGAGCTTGTACCGGAACTCGATGGTGGGGTTGTTGAAGGTGAGCTTCTCGCAGCGCAGGTGGTTTACGGGCGGGTTGCCCTCCAGGTTCAGGAACAGGTCATAGGTGAAGCAGACCTTCCTCGGCTCCTCCTTAAACAAAGAACAGGAGGAAGTCCGTTTCAGGGGTGGGCGGGAGGCTGCCGCAGTCACGGGACAGAGGTGGACGGCCAGGTGCCCTCTTTCTCCTTCGCTTGGCCTCCACTTCTCTCCCCCTCAGAGCCCTGTCTGCCCCCCTCTCCGTGTACCTCCTCCTCGTCTGATTATCTGAAATGAATTAACTTGCTGTTTGTAGAAACCCTGGCAAAGGAGGCTCCACGACAGAAACAGAGGCCGCAGGTCGTCAAGAATGACGGTAACATTCTTGCTGACGGGATGGAGAGCCCTGTGCACAGTTCCCCTTCGAACCCCCAAAACCACCTGCCACAGACGGAGGGACCAAGGCGCGAAGACGTGGCACTGCGAAGTGGCAGTGCTGAGGCCTGAGCGCCGGCTCCGAGGCCCCTGACCCTGGAGCCGCCTTCCCCGGCCCTTTCCTAGACGGGACATTCCTCCAGACACATACGGACAGCCCAGAAGCACACGGAATGACGTTCGACATCATTAATCATTATGAAAATGCAAATCACAACCAGGAGACACCACCGCACACCCACAAGGACGGCAATTAATAAAAAGCTGACAATAACAGGTGCTGGCAAGGACGCAGACACTGGAGCCCTGGTGCGCGGCAGCGGTGGGAACGGAAAATGCTGCAGTCGCTTCGGAAAAGTGCCTACGAGTTCCTCAAAACGTTGCGCTGGAACACCTGTGTGACCCGCGGAGCTCCCAGATACACACCCAAAAGAAATGAAAACATATTCACACCAAAACGTGTACATCTACGCCCGCAGCAGCACGCGTCACGGGAGGCAGGCGTGGCAACAAGCCGAGTGTCCGTCCGCAGAGGGACGGATGCACGCGGCGTGGCCCGTGCACACCCTGGGGAGTCACTCGGCCTCAAACAGCAGGGAGGCGCTGACGCTCGCTGCGACGTGGGTGGGCCCCGAACACCTGACGCTCGAGGAGACGCTGGACGGAGGCCCCACGGCGTGTGACCCCCGCCATGTGGAACGTCCAGGCACATCCACGGAGGCCGGACGTGGGTTCGTGAGTGTCAGGGACTGGGGAGGGCGAAATGGCAACCGACGGCTCCGGGCCCGGGGCTTCTTTCTGGGGTGAGGAAAGCATTCTGGAATTTAAAAACTGTGATGATTGCACAACACTGAATGTACCAAAATCTACCAAATCTGCATGCTTTAAAAGAGTGAACTTTCTGGGATGTGAATCACACCCCCATTCTGAAAAGTGCTCTCCTTCGGGAGAGAAAGAACTAGCAGCACAAGAGCCAGTGAAGGTCTCTCAGCAGTCCGAGGGAGGCCTCGCGACAGGTCTTCCCGGAAGAGGCTGAGCCCCACGCTGGCGCGTCCGCGCCTCCTCCTCACCCAAGCCTCCTGCGAGCTCAGTCCTGGGGAGGGACGGGGTGAAGACGGGGTGTGGCATGCTGGCCAGGCCCCTTGGCCCCCCAGCAAGGCCCTCCGGTTTGCAGGAGCGACGCCAGACTTTGTGAACCCCGGTGAACGGGCAACGCCTGAGTGGGAGCCAGCTGGCCGCGTGCCCACTGCTAAACGAGGAGCACGGGGCGGGGTCCTGCAGTCCGTGTGGACGGCCCTGTCCCCCCGTTCAGACCACGAAGGGGAGGACATGCCTGTCATGTGTAACAGCTGAAGACCCTGTCTTCTGGGAGCCCCAGGTCTGGTGAGAAGACAAGCAGGCAGTCCTTCTCGGGCCACTGCCGGCTACTACGTGACAGCGATCTTGCCTCTCCCCGCTGCCCCTAGTCACAGGTAGCGAGGGTGTCTCACTCAGCCCGTCTAAACCAGACAGGAGCCGGGCGCGGTAACAAGATGCAAAGGGCAGCCCCGCCCAGGGAGGGCTTTCCTGCCCAAATCAAACACAAACGCGGCAGGAGAAGCCTCGGCACCTCTCTTCCTGCTTATCCGTGTGACCTGACGCCTCTCAGGGCACTGTCAACCGCAGAAAGGCCACGGAGGAAGCCAGGAGAGTCCCAGGAGGCAGCCACTGGCCCGAGGCCGTCAGGGGCCTCCTGGTCCTGTCAAGGGAAGGACGCCCTGTAGGGAGCCACTGTAATGCCCCTAAACATGTCCCTCCTCCCTGCCCAAACTGCCCCATGACCGCCCTTAATGAGGTACTTGTCACAGGGCGCGTCTCCCCACCTGACTGGGAAGCCCTTGGAGGCAGGGGCTCAGGGGACCCCCGTCCTGCACCCCCCAGGTGCCGGCACATGGGAGGCACTCCATATTTGCCAAAAAAAAATGAAATCAGAGGATGGAGAAGAGAAGGGCCTGAGCCCTCATCGGGGACGGGGAAGGGGCCAGAAGGCCCTGGACGCTGTGACAGGCGAAAAGCATTGGGTGGAGAAGGAATGATGTCATCGCCGTCCGGCGACTCCTCAAAGTCATCAAGGCGCTGCCCATCCGCAGCTGCCTACTCCACAAACCCGCAGCGCAGACGAGCCCCGCCGCCACCTTCCCAGGCAGCTCTCGCCTCCAGACTCAAGTTCAAGTGCACAGGGAACACACAGACCAGAGGACTGTGCTAAATCCGCACCACAGGGACGGAAGCGGCAGAAAGCCAGGGGGTGCCAAACTCTACAGGACGAATGACCCAGTTTCTTCAACAAACGGCAAAGAGGGAGACTCTACAGATTAAAAGGGGCTTAAGAGACAAACCCAAGACTCACCATGTGCGGATCTTACCTAGACCCTGATCCAAATAGGAAAAAAAAATTAAACCCTGGATATTAAGTAGTTATTAATTTGCAGATGTGCTACAAGTTTTATTATAATAGTATTACTATTAAAAAGCCATGCTTATCTTTGAGAGAACATTCTGGAATATCGACACCTGAAATGTTGACGTCTGGGGTTTGCTCCGAATGACACAGGCTGGGGAGTGCTGGGCCAGGGGCAGGCGAGCCGTGGCGGGGACACTGGGGCCAGGGGTGGCTACAGCGGGCTCCTCCCAGCCCTGCAGGTGCGGCGGCCTCAGGGCTGCAGAGCTGCACGGGGAGCAGGAGCTCGGCTGAGGGGCGTGGCAGCGGGGAGGCGCCCGCAGCCTGGGGGCCCCAGCGGGAGGTGGCAGGCAGCTGGGGCAGGCAGCTGGAGCGGGGCAGGAGGCTAGGGCTCCTCACTCACCGTCTGACCGGCCTTGGTCCCTGGCCTGCCCTCTGGAGCCTTGGTTTCCTCACCTGTAACACTGGGAGGATCCGATGAGATGCCGCGGCCAGGGCGCTCGGCTCGGTGCCATTAACAAATGAAAGCTACTGCTTTTCCCAGAAAGATCTGGGCTACAGGAGGGCACCTGGGAGACGCAGCCCAGAGAGGGGAGCAGGGACACTGGAAGGGCACCCCACAGCTCTGCCACACGCGGGGGCGCCCCGGGGCTCAGGACGCCTTCCTCTCCTCCTCTCCTCCTCACCCTCCCCGGCTGACCCCAGGCTGGTACTCTGGCCGCATGGCGGTCTGGCCCCCGCTCCCCGGCTCCTCGGCCAGCCCCTCCTCCTCGTCTCCCTGGAACGCTCATCACCTCCTAACCTTCCAGCTGCTTCCACGAGGGCCCCCTTTTAATCCACAGAGTTTACGATGGCTCCCGGCTCACGTCCAACCCGCTCCTTCAAAACCTGCTCATGGCCTTCCTGAGCCTTGAGCAAAACGCAGAGCGCCACGGCAGCCAGTGACGCGGCCGGTGACTGGGCCACCTCGGGCCGCGGCCCCCCTGGCCTGCGGACATCTCCTGCGCCCTGCGCCCGCCTGGCTCCCCCCGGGCGGCTCCCCCCAGGCGGGCATGCGCCCCGCGACGGCTTCCCGGACCAGTGTCCTCAGTCAGCGCGCGGTTCGCGCTCACAAGGAGAACTCACTCATCAAGGTCCGTAGGACAATGTCTGCTGTCTGTCCGCCGACCCCACTGGACTGTGAGCACCAAGGACCAAGGGACCCTTTTCTGCCCCTGACAGGCCTGGCACTGACCACAGACGCCTTCACCCGACAAAAACATACCGCGTGCCGGTCACGTGCTCACAGCAGCGACCGAGACAGAGGGCTCTCCAGCCTCGTGTGTGCCTGGGGTCTGGAGGTAAAGCGGTCGCCGAGGCCGCGATACTGACGGGACGCTGACCGTACTACACGACGTCACACCTGGGGAGCCAGGCACTTTCCCAAGCACTTAACACGTACGGACGCTTCACAGCACCTAACGCAGGTGCCCTTACTGTCCCCATTTCGCAGATGAAGAAACAGAGGTGGCGCCTGCCCGGTGCCACATGGCTGGCTGGTCGGTGGGGAGCCGAGACTCGCTCAGGCAGGTGTCCTCCAGGACCCCTGGGGAGGCTTTCAGGCCCACGGAGCCCGGCGGGGCAGGGCGGGAGTTCTGCCCGACTCCCGGAGGCCACCCAGGGGACCAGCGTGCGCCCCGCAGCTGGCATGTGTGTCAGGGCACACAGAACAGCTGACTGGAGCTTCCTGAGAAGCTTGGGAACCTCCGGGCAGGTGACAGACCGCTCCCTGCCCAGCACTGGGGGACCAGCCTAGAGCAAGGGGACACACAGCCAGCACCGCGGTGCCGAGAGCCAGCAGCACCTTCGCCGAGGCGTGCTGCGCCAGCCTTCCCAACAGTGCCGTCCCCGGGCGGTCCAGCCGGACCCCTGCACACGTACTGCTCTCAGCAAAGTCAGCAGGGGCTGGCCTCGAGCGTTCTCAGACCAGGCCATGGGCGGCCACCCACTCCCCAGGCCACTGGCCACAGGCCAGAGGCTCCTCCAGCCTCAGCAAAGTAATATGCGGAGGAACTGGCTAGACAGGCCAGCGCCGAAGCCAGCAGCGTGAGCTCCCACCCCCAGCGCACACGGTGCACAGGCAGGCTGAGCTGCGGGAGCCCGAGTGGGCCGGCTGGCCCCGGCACGGGACACGGCCAGGCACACGGGGCTAGCCGGCTGCGCTGGGACCTCACGACGCTGTCCCTCCACCACCTGAGGACGCCCCTCCCCTGGGCCATCTCCAGTGCAGCTGCTAGGGCTGACCCCGGAGGACCCCCAGCTTGACTGCCCCACCCTGGGTACAAATATAAGAGTCACCAACCCTCAGACTCCCGGCAGTCTGCAGGAGGACACCTGGCTCCTCAGAACCAGGCTGTCACCTTGCCACCTCTGCCCGGCCCACGCTCACCTGGAGCCTGACTCTCCCCCGTGAGAGGCCCTGGGGTTCACTCACAGATTCACGGCTTTAAAAAGGTCAAAATGGAATCTGCTCACAGCCCTACATCTAACTGCAACCCCTACGGGACGAATGATACGACTCCTTAAAATGCTTTGCAAGGAAAGAAAAAATGAAAAGGGAAAGAAGCTGAAGAGAGAAAAAAATTTAAAGAAGCATAAGAAACACAGCAATAGCAATGCTCTGACCTTATTTGAATCTGGATTTAAATAAACATTGTGTGCGTGTGTGCGTGTGTGCGTGTGTGCGTGTGTGCGTGTGTGTGTGTGTGTGTAGCCATTAGGGAAATTGACATTATTTTTTTTTTAGCTTTTTTTTAGGCGAGACAACCCTTGGTTGACTTCACAGATTGCAAGGACCTTGTCAGCTTACAATCCTTTATTTTTAAAAAAAATTTTTACGCTTACAGAACCTGGTCTTCCTAGGTGGTCTCCCATCCAAGTACTAACCAGGCCCAACTCTGCTTAGCTTCTGAGATCAGACGGGATCAGGCTTGTTCAGAGTGGCATGGCCGTAAACTCAAAACTGACATTTAGATATTTAATATTAAAGGATTATTAATTTATTTAATTTCTAGCTATGATGATGTTGTGGTTAGTTTTTATCTGAGACCTTTTACGGACACAGACTGAAATATTTACGGAGTGAAAGCTAGGATATCTGAGACCTGGTTCGAAATAACCCTGGGGGCAGAGATGAGAGCGACACTTTGCCAGGCACTGCTGAAGCCGGGGTGGCGCGGGGCGGGGCGAGGGTTTGCTCGGCTAGTCCCTCTACTTCTGTACGTACTTTAAAGTCTGTACACTAAATAAGTCTAAACACACATGCGTGGCTCCATCCGCGGCCTTCCCGGGGGCTGAGTGCTACCAAGCACCTGCTGCGCGCAGGCTCTATCCTGGGAGCGGGGTGAAAGAGCAGACGGGGGAGCCGCCACGGCACCCGGAGGCCCACCAGAGCCCTCCGGCCCAGGCCCCGGGGCCCGCCTTGGCCCCCGGGCAAACACCCTCCTCTGGTCTTCGAGCAGCTGCCGGGCACCAGTGGCCGGAGGGAGCCCTCCCGGGGCCGGGCGCTGCCCTCCCGGGGCCGGGCGCTGTGCTCCAGGTCACCAGACACCTCAGTTCCTCCTCACAAATGCTCTGAGGTTCTTATTCTCACGATCTGTCAGCAGAGGAAACTGAGGTTTCGTGGCATTGAATTATTTGCCAAAGGCACAGGGAACCAGTAAGAGCCAGACTTGAGGGTCTGAGCATGGCGGCCTCTGGCGTCTTCCTGTGCATGCAGCGCTAACCCGCCAAGCCCGCCAGCTGCCCAGCCCACGGAGAACCGGAGAACCGGAACCAGACTGCTCCAGGGTGGCAAGAATTAACTGCCCACTGCCTGGTAGAGAGAGCAAAGGAAGTGACATGGGAAAAATATCCCAAAGCAAACACCACCAAACCCAACATCCCGCTTTCAGGATCTGATGCTACCGACCGAGCTCAGAACCAATGTCTGAGGGTCACCGAGGCCGCTGCAGTGGTGAGGGGCCCGGGGACGGGACGGGACGCCCTCGGCAGGGGCGCTGGGGCATCGCAGCGGGCCGAGGGCGCACCAGGCGGACGCCACAGAGGATGAGGTCGGGCTGTGTGTGCTGGCACGGCGGTCCACGGCCGCGCAGGTTTGCAACGTGCGTCCGCACTCCCGGGTGCCACAGAACAAATGCTTCTGGAAGGACTAGGGCAGTTGGTTCCTTCAAGGATGTAAGCCGGAGAGGGCTTTGAGTCGCTGCGACTGAAACGTGCCACCTCTGTCGTCATGAGCAGAAGAAAAGCTTTCAGCGCGAGGAGCACAGTGCCACGTGGGCTGAAAGCAGCTGGCTTGGGGTCTGAGCCCCGGACGCCAAGCAGCTCTGCAAGCGCCACGCTGCGTGACTCGCCACCTCTGAGTCTCAGGGAGAGGAGGAAATGCTCCCCCAGGGCTCTGGCTGACACAGAGGGAGAGAAGACTGGGACTCTGGCTGGCAGGGCCCTCTCCTGCCCGAGCGACGCCTCTGCCAGGAAGGTTGGGTGGGCCCCCGCCCCCCCCGCCCCCCCCGCAGGCGCTCAGGGCCCACCAGACACAGCAACGCTGAGACACGGGCCAGGAAGGCGCTATCACTGGCGGTCGGGGGCACAAGGAACGTTTCCTTTCTGCGCCTTCGAATTCCGACAACGCGGTGCACACGGGCGGGGCGCGGCCTCGGGGCGAAGCGGCTGGGCGCGCTCCACACTCACTGCGCCGCCCCGAGCAGGGCCTGGCCCCCTGTCTGAGCCTCGGCTTCCTCACCTGTGAAATGGAATACCTGGGCCCAGGTAAGAGCGCGCAAAGACGCTGGTCGCCTCCGCCACGGACGTGGAAGGCGCGCCACAGCCTGCAGGCGGCGGAAGGCAGTGGGCGCCGGGGGCTACTGGAACGGACCCCAGAGCAGACTTCACTTCCACATCAGTGCAAACGAGGGAGCGTGGGGCACGACAGACGCTCGGTTATTTGCCCACGCGGCCACGCGCGCGCCCACGCTCCCTACTGCTGGATTTCTACCTGTCGCCCCTCCGCGAGACGTGAGACTGTGTCCACTTTGATCCCCGGTGTGTTCTAGACTCTGCTGCCTGAATCAATCAATGAAACTGGAGCAAAGGAAAGAAGAAAAGCGATTCCTCCTCCTCATGGTAAATAAATTTTTCTAAAAAACCCTCAACTGCGAAGAATCGGCGACAGTGGCATCCTCCTACCAGGTACCACCCTCCTGCCTCTAAACAGCGGTTTTGGCATGAGGCACCAGTGGGTGGAAGAAACTCGTGGGCCTGGGGTCCGGCACAGGGTTTTCAGATATAACGCCGGAAGCACCATGCATAAAAGAAAAAAAGTGATGATGAATTGGACTATCAAAATTCAAAACTTGGCCGCTCTCGCCTTGCTGGCTGCTTCCTGGCGTGCAGGGCCCGGCTGCCGCCACGTCTGGCCTGCTGAAGCTCTCAGTGCAGGATCTCGATGACCTGCCCTCGGATGACAGGAGCTGCTACAGCCTCCCGGGCCACCCCTGCAGCAAGGTCACCCCCAGGACCTACATGGGAAATGCATCTGTGGCTCCAGACACCCCCAAGCTGCAGAAAGTGGGCAGCGCCCATGTCCTGAATGCTGCTCTGGGCAGGTCCTTCATGCGCGTCAACACCAATGCCGGCTTCTACGAGGGCTCTGGCACCACCTGCCTGGGCCTCAAGGCCAGCAGCATGTAGCAGTTCAACTTTAGCCCTACTCTGAGAGGGCTGCAGACTTCATCAACCAGGCCTCGGCTCAAAAGAACAGCCGAGAGCTTGTCCGCAACTGCGAAGGTGACGGCCAGTCAAGGGAGGGGGCAACGGCGCCCCAGGGCACGCCGGCTGCTGGGCAGGGGAGGCCTGGCTGCGCGGTGCCAAGCCGCCACGTTCAGGAAACGCAGTGCACCCTGCTCCCGGCATCCACAGGCGCTGGCCCACGAATCTGTCCCAACTCCCCCTGAGGAGCACAGAAAGAAGCTTGCTAAGGAGAAAAAAAAAATTCAAAATTTTTGCTGGGTAAAAGATACTGCTGAGAAAATGAAAAACAAGCCACTTGGAGAAATATTTGCAAATCATATACTGCATAAAGCACTTGCATCCAAAGTGTATAAAGAACTATTTAAACTCAATAATAATACCTACCCCAATGAAAACAAAGACAAAACTCTGCAAAGACGTTTCGCCAAAGAAAATATATGAACTGCAAAAAAAGAAACACATGAAAAGATGCTCAATGTTGTCAGCCATCAGGGAAATGCACAAACCGAAACCTAATGATACCACTTCATATCCAAAGGAAAAAATCTTGGTGAGGATGTGGAGAAACTGGAAGCCTTGCACGCAGCCGTGGGAATGTAAACTGCTGCAGCTGCCGTGGAAGACGGCCCGGAGGCTGCTGAGGGGTCCGTCACAGGCCGCCATGACCCGGCGGTCCCACGCCCAGGTCCACGCCCACACACACACACACACACACACACCCCATATACAAAATAGCTCACTGGTGGAAACAACCCAAACGCCCATCAACGGATGAAGGAACAGAAAAAAGTGGTCCCTCTACGGAAAGAAGCGGAATTCAGCCATAAAACAGAGTGAGCGCCGATGCATGCTACGACGCGCACAGGCCTTAGAAACACCACACTTGACCAAGGGAGCCGCCACCAAGGCCACACGGTGCGTGAGCACATCCACGAGAAAGGTCACAGCAGGTGCATCCACGGAGACAGGAAGTGGATTAGTGGGGGCGGGCGAGTGACTGCTCATGGGAACGAGGTCTCTTTCTAGGGTAATGAGAATGTTCTAGAATTAGTGATGGCTGCACAACTCTGAATATACTAAAAACCAATGAAATGTACACTTTAAGTGAATGAATTACATGGTATGTAAATTATACCTGAATAAAGCTATTTTTTTAAAGTAAGCTACCACTGCGTACCCATTAAGAAGGCAAAAAGGAAACCATCGACCTCATCCAACGCTGGCAGGAACGCAGGGCAGCAAGAGCCCTCACCGGCTGCCCGGGCCGGCGCAGAGGGGTACGGCCACTGTACACTGTCAGGCAGCTTCTTACGACGCTAAACGTGCCTGTCCCAAACCCAGCGATCCCACTTCTGGACATTTACTGAGCGAACTGCACTTTCGTTCACTGGAAAAGCTGTAGGCCAACACTCGTCATCAGCAAACCGGGAGGCGCCCAGGTGCGCCCCCGGCAGCGCGTGCGGGCCGTCCCGAGGACGGTTCCCTCACACCAAGAGCGTGGCGTGGACGCGTCTTGCTGAGTGAGAGACACCAGACACAAAGGGCTGGATGCTGTGGCGTCTGTTTCTATGACACTCTGGAAAAGGCAAAACTACAAGCCGGAAAACCGCTGAGTGGTTTCGGGGGACCGAGGGGGGCGGAGGGGCTGCCTTCAAAGGGACAGCGTGACGGGGTTGGGGGACGAAACTGTCCCGAGCGGCTCCGTCGCGGTGCAGGCATGACTACGCACAGCGAGCCCCAGAGCGAGTCTCCCGAATACAACTAAACCAACAGCAACCAGGTGGGCGGGGACAGCCCCCCCCCCCCCCGCCTCAGCGAGGCAGGTGCGGGCCATGGCTGGCAAAGGCGGGACACAGCCCCGCCGGCAGACAGAGGCAAAGGGCGTCACGCACACCTGCAGAGCAGGGTTTAACTGGCCACGGGCGCCAGAGACACAGAGAACACCACCCAGACACTGTGCTCGGGGGGCTGCTCGGCAGTCGGGGAAGTGCTCGGGGCACACTGGAGTTACAGCAGTCAGCAAGGACACTGCGGGGACTGGCCGCCAGCTTCCTTCCCCCAGAGCGGCTTGAAATAAGCCACAGAGGCAGCCGGACCGAGCGCCGGGCCAGAGCGCCAGGCCAGCGCTGGGGGCGTCAGCACAGGCTGATGTTTATTTTAATACACAGACAGACAGATAGACAGGGGAATGAACACAGAAGGGGGCAGTCAGTATGCATGCTACGTTTCCCGGTTCTGCCACGTGAGGGGCTCAGACACAGTGACACCCCAGTAGCAATGAGCACACTTCGCCCCCAGACCTTGGCTTTTCGATTCCATTCTCCGACTAAAGTGACAGGGGCTCCTGAGAGAAATGGCTGATTCTAGGGCAGAGGACCAAGATGAGCCTGGGGTCCTTGTGGTGTCAGAAAGAGAAGAAGCACCCCGAAACACACGGGGACATGATCACAGGGGCACCTCTGAGGGACCGCCTACCTGCCAGCGTGAGGACGGTTTGAACAACAAAATAAACAACAGGCCTGGATTAGAACCCAAAGTGGGGGAGACCCGATACCCACAAAGGCACACTGATATAAATCGACAACTGCATAAAAATGGGGGAGAAGGACAACCATGCTTTCCGGATAAATCCAACTAACAGATGTCGAAAGCAGGAAGGAGATGGAAATGGGCACCGAACGCCGATGGGCACTAAAACGGGTGGGCGGAATACGGGGAAGAAATAGGAGAGCCGTCGAGTTCCGAAGCGTCTCCCCCAGACGGACGTCAGCGGCACCGAGTGTGGGCCGGACTTGAGTGACTACTCCTAACTGACCAAGTGTGGAAAGGGGCAGGTAGTAACTTTACAGCAGAGAAACCTAGCCGACACCACCCTGAGCTCGAGATCGAGGCTAACACCCCCTGCAGTCAGTCGGTATCGGGTCCGCCCCACTCAGGTGTGATAAGGGCGCTCTTGACCTCTGCAGCTACCTTACCAAAATCTGCAACCCTGGTCTAATCAGGAGAAAACACCAGACAAAGCCAAGGAGGTGGGCCGTCCACACCACGCCGGACCCGCACATTTCAACAACGTCGAGGTCGTAAGAGGGGAGACAGAAGGTGTCACAGACTAGAGGTGGAAGAGCCGAGGCAGCCAGATGCAATGGAGTGTCCTGGGACGAATTCGAGAACAGCAAGTGAACACGAGCAGGAAACGGGCGGGCCGAACAGCGCCTGCTCCTGCGAGCACCGTGCGCGCAGCCGGCCGCTCCGCCCTGGCCTCGTGCCGCGGCCACGTCAACTGTTAACGGGAGGGAAGCAGGACGCGGGGTGTAAGGGAGCTCTGCGCGGTCTTCGTAACTCTTCTGCACGTCTACAATTATTTCAAAATTCAAAGTTAGAAAGAAATCATGACCACGAGGCAGCCCCTACTCGGCCATTCCTCGAGCGTTACATACGCTCGGAGCAGCTTGTGTCTGTGAATCTACTTCTCCGACGCTGAGTTTTGTGGAACCTAAATGCAGACCAAGTCGCTGTGATAGAACCAGGCAGCCAAACCCAGATGTGCAGAAAGCGTAGCCCATGCAGCACTGTAGAGACGGCACGAAAAAGCGAGTGTGAAATAACTTGGTAATTTAAAAATACTGACGACATGTTGAAATGATAATATTTTTGATACACTGGGTTAAATAAGTTACATTATTAAAATTAGTTTTCCCTGGATCTTTTGACCTTTTTTGATGTAGCTACTAGAAAATTTTTAATTACCTATTTCTAGTGGACGACCAGGGCACAAGATATAATTCACTGGTAGAAATGAGAAGGCTTCAAATACCTTTGGCCAATTCTCAGACAAGGAGCAGATAGAAAGGGAGCACTTCAGCAAGACTCCAGTCACGTGATCCGTCCTAGGACACCTGGGAACTAATGTGCTCGTCTGGGCACACGCCTTGTCCCGGGGCAGCAGCAGCGTGGGAACTCCCTCTCCCAGGCCACACCCAACACTCCGTCCACATGCCAAAGGGAAAACTCAGCCAGAGCACGCAGAGGCGGCTGTGTTGACACATGATCAGAGGGCGACCCTCTGTCTCCCCTTCAATGACCTTGAGCTCCCAACTGAGGCAAGTTCACGTGACGTGACATATTCATTCTGCCCAGCAATGTGCTTTACTGTCGGCATTCAAAAACGGCACCTAACCAAAATACACAATGAACTCTTACAACGAAAAGACAAACTACCCAATTCAAACGTGGGCAAAGGATTTTAATAGACACGTCTTCAGAGGAGACACACACATGGTCAGCGAGCACGAGACGACGCTCGGCATCGTCAGTCACTAGGAAAAGCAAATTAAAACCAAAATGAGATACCATCTCATTCGCCCACTCAGACAGCTGTAATTTCAAACATTAATAAGCAAAAATAGGAAATAACGTGTTGGGGAGGACGTGGAGAAACTGGACCCCTCACATGCTGCTGGTAGGAATGTAAAATGGTTCAGCCTTGGTGGAAAAGTATGGCGGTCCATCAAAAAGTTCAACATAGAATTACCATAACGACAGTAATTCCAAGCCCAGAGCCATGTGCACACCCGAAGGAACTGAAGCCGGTACTCGCACAGGTGCACAGCAGGACTGCGTCGGGGCAGCAGACGATTCGCAACGGCCAAAAGGTGGAAACAGCCCCAGTGCCCGTCAACAGGTGAGTGCACAAGACAAACGGGTATCGGCGCACAGCGGAAAACCAGGAAAAGGAAGGAAATTCTGACACCTGCTACAAGCTAGATGAACGCAAAAACACACTGAGTGAAAGACGCCAGACACACAAGGTCGCATGCGCCTCACCACCACCCTGTGAAAGGTCTGAGGCACGAAGGTGGCAGAGGCCACCACAGGGAAAGGTTCAAGCTGAGTCACAAGCAACAAGCGCCCCTGCCTCCCTCAATCCAAAGCCCAGCAAGGACCCCCGGCCAGGAAGGCACTAAGACCCAGCAGTCACCCCGCATTACCGTCTGGCCCCAGCGGTGCCCCCGCCCCAGGGCCTACTAGGAGACCCCTGGGGACAGCGAGAAGTGAAGTGAGAAGTCTCAGAGAAGACAAACGGTTGCTGACCAGTGGGGTCCAAAACCGCATCTGAGCCTCAAAGAAATATCTTCAAAACCCAGAGAGGCGCTTAAAAGAATCCGGCCACCCCCGCCCGCCTCCGGGAACGGCAGCACTTTCTGCAGGCGGACTGCTTCCCACCCACCCTGGGACGACCCTCATCATGCCCTCCAGGGGCTCCCCGCAGGGACTGCGGAGACCAGTAACACCTGCCCCCAGACTGAGTCCCCCGCGTGGGTCCCTGTGCCTCCCCACCGCCAGCGCAGCAAGAGGCCTCCCTGGCCTGGCCTCCTGAAGCAGGTGGTGGGAAGGTGGCCCTGCAGGGCACAGGGCCCCCCTGCGTCTCTCCCAGCCCCTCCCGAAAAGGCATGAGCCTCCGCCCTGCAGGCAGGCTGAGCTCTGCCCCCAGTGCTGGCCGGGCACCAGGCCCTCAAGCTCTGAGTCCATCGAAGTTTCAGGGGACCCAGGCTTCTGGGAACTGGGCTCCAGAAAGCCCCAGAGCTGAATCCCGCTGCGTGGTACTTGCTGGAATGTCACTCAGGCCCTGGTGGAGCAGCGCACCTGAATGCCACCCGCAGAGGTCCTTGGCACCAGGTGGGCTGCATGAGAGCCGGGAACCAACGCGGGGCTCAGGGGGTTGCGGCGTCCGCAGGCCTCCCAGGGAGCCCCCCTCCTGACAGACGGCCGAGGTGCCTGCACTGGGAGAAAGCACCAGCCACGGCCAAGCCACCTCTCAGCCACCTCCGAGCCAGGGAAGGTCACCATGGCCTCTTGGTGGCATCTGTGAGGAGGAGCAGAGGCAGGCTGCCAGGAAGGCTCTTCTTCGATTTTAATTAAAAGGCTTTAAAAAAAAAAGCCATGGCCTGAACGTGTCCCCCCAACATTCACATGCTGAAACCCTAAGCCCCGAAGGTGGCGTGTGAGGAGGTGGGCCCTCGGGGAGGTGAGCCCCAGGAAGGGGATTAGCGCCTGGTAAGAGACCCCACCGCTCTCTCGCCCTTCCGCTGCGCGCGCACACAGCAAGGAGGCGGTGACTGGGAAGAGGGGCTGGCCCCCGACCTTGGACTTCCAGCCCCTAGGGCCTGAGCGACAAGCCCCACTGCCTGTTAGCCGTCCGGGCCACGCCATCCTGTCACCGCAGCCTCACGTCTAACACGACGCACGTCAACACGCTCGTGGCAGACGCACAGAAAACACACGTGGAGAGAAATAAAACAAAAACCACTTGGAATCCCACCCCCAGGCCGCCCCTGCTGACGCCTTCCCCGCAGAAAGCATCCCTGGACACTGCCCTTTCATCAGTAACACGAGCCGGCCCCGCCCTGCGCCAGGCCGCCGAACACGGGACTCAGAGGTGCGGCCCACCTCACGGAACCAGCCGCCTGCTGCCGGACACGCAGCCACAGCCAGGCCACGGGACGTGGCCGGGCGACCCGGAGAGACGGCCGCCACTCGCACTCCCGCCGCAGCGCGCCCACGCCGGCCGCTCTGCCGCCAGGGAGCGCGGGGCCCGTCGCCCACTGCGTCTCCCGCGGGCTGCGCGCCCCCACCTTGTTCTTGAAGTACACCTCGATGGGCATGATGAAGCCAGCGTATCCCGACTCCTCCACTTTGTAGGGGGGCTCCTTGCACACTGAAAAGAAAGGGAAAACACGGCGTCAGTGTCGCGCCTGTGAGAAGGCCCTGCCGCCCCGAGCCTCCTCTCTGGGGCTCTCCAGCTTTTCAGGACCCGGATCCCCCGTGAGTGCTGAACTCCACGCCAGACAGGTCACGGGGTTCCAAGGGCAGAGCCGGAGGAAGGAACCCCCAGCGCAGCGTGGCGGGAGGGCGTCAGGGCGTGAGGCCAGCTAAGGCAGGGCAGCCAGTCCGGCCGCAGGCTGCTCGAGCGCGACCAGCTCAGGGCAGTGAGCGCGGCGGGGGGAGGCGCCAGACCCAGGGCCCCCGTCTCCCACGACAGCGTCGGTGACCTTCCACCGCTCACCGACCGTGCGTCCTGATGCCAGGAGGTGGCCAGGACTTTGACTCAGCTGGGACTCTCTCCTGGGCCCATTTTAGCACCTAATAAAAGCATTCCCAAGTGACACAAAGACTCACTGACCCCAGAGTTTAAGGGGGAAAAAAACCTGAAACTAAGAATAGCAAAATACAGGTAAAACAATCTCCCACAATCTCACTCTCCAGAATGTAGTCAATGTCTGACACATACGTTTTTGTTATGCAAGTTATATGAAAATATTATTCTCCCACTTTAAAAAAAAGTCAGAACAACACAGATCAAATCCCCCTTGTCCTCCATCCCTCCTCCCCAGAGGCCACTGGTATTGGGAGGCAGAAAAAATCCTGCCAATTGTTAAAATCTTTATGCCAATATGTATCAGATAACTTTTAAGTAAGCCAGAAATGACTAAAAACCAATACATGAAACATAATGAAAAGCAACTTTTTAAAATTAAAATGCTTTAAGATTTTTCTTTAAAAAATTTCGGCTCTCAAAAATCTCATCAAACATCTCACGTATCTCATCTATCCAAACAAAACTGGCAGGCGGGGGGGCGTGGCGTCCCTCACAACCCTCCAGGACAGGGCTGGCTGGACGGCCTTCCACAGGCCCAGTCTGCAAACCAGGGGAGTGAGGGCAGGGCTCGTGGCTCGGACTTGGGGAAACCCTTTTGGCCCCACAGATGGGAGCGTCACAGGTGACTTCCACCCTAATCTCTATTGCAGCCAGTCTCCTGCTCCTGGGACATCCACGCACGGGTGCTGGACGGGTACCTCAGATGCAGCCTGCCCCAAAGCAAGCTCCTTATCCCCTTGCAAACCCACGCCTTCTCCAGGCTCCCACAGCTCGGGACCGGGGCTGTCCACCACGCGCCTGAGGATCGAGGACGCCCCGACTCCTCCCTCTCCCACGGCTCGTCTGTCATCAAGCACTATTATCAGACCCCCCTGCAGACTGCTCTGGGCTGCCCCGCGCCCTGTGGCTCCTGCGTGGGTCATTGCCCGGGGCCCCACTAGCCATCCTGCCTCAAGCTCGCTCCCAGGGACCGCCTGCATGGGCAGCAGGAATGGTCGTTCTTCACTCCACACCCTGCCCGCGCCCCTGGTGGCTGCCCACCTACCCCGGGACCAGCCTCCAGCCCTGAGGGGGCCTGCGTGGAGCTTCGCCACCCCTAGCCTGCTCTCTCGCCAGCCCGGCCTCAGGTCCTCAGGTCCAGCCCCAGTGAACCTCAGATCTCAGATCACTTCAGCCTGCTCAGGCACCCTGCTCTGCGTCTCCCGCATCCCCAGGTCATGGTCCCCTCCCACAGGCCACCAGCAGCCTTTGTCACTTCATCAGAGGATTTCCTGTGCTTCCCCTGTCTTTCTCAATCCCTGTATCAGCTCTGTCTCACTCAGTGCCACATCCCAGGCCCGGACCTTTCGAAAGCATTCGATGAGCCTCTGTTGAATACTGCTGAGCCTGGCACATGCCACGCCTCCCTCAGGTCCTCAGCCGAAGGAGATGGACGCGGGGCGGAAGTAACCTGGCCTGGGAGGCCAGGCCGGGGCCTGCGTCTCTCGGAGCCCCTCGATCCTGTCTGAGCGGACTGAGGGAAGAGGCGCGGGCTCCCCAGCGACGGCAACGCTCCTGCCCCGTGCTCCGCCCGCGCCCGTCCGCCGTGAGCGCCCCGCAGTCTGCCCTCTGGGCCCGAACGCCTGACGCATTCATCCGAACCCAGGAAGGAAAGTGGACGTGAAGCAGAGGGGAAGGGTGGCCTGTCCTCACTGCAAAATCCCCAAGCGCGGAGGGACGCGAGAGGCGGAGGCCAGGGAGAGGCCTGCGGACTTGCTCCCAGCCCCAGCCCCAGTCCAGGCAGCCGGCGCGGCCCGAGTCCGGGCCCGCCTCCCAGCGGGAACAGACCTGGCTTCCCTTGGCCTCTGACCTCCAGGTCACTTACTCCGGCTGAGGGCAGTTATCTTTCCAAGAGCACATGACATGTCACATCTGATCTCCACGTCCCTACCAGACGATAAACCTTGAAGAGATTCTGCTGTGCGTTTTCTCAGCCTCTCGCCAGAGGCCTGTCACGTGACGGGCCCTCCAAGGCTGAAACATGGCCATCCTTTCGGGGATGGGAAGACGGAGCAGCACAGCTTTGCAGGCCAGCGCGGGAGGCCGAGCGCCACACCCTGGGGGCCCACGGCGACCATCGGCAGACACGAAGGGGCATAAAGCTGTGGAGTGGCGCACGGAGGCAGGTGACGTGAGCCGCGGGGAGCTTTCTGGAAGGCCCAAGTGGATGAGGCATGCTGGGCAAGAAAACAGGAAAAGGAAGCTGCGGCCCAGAACACGCCGCGGGGCGCAGTGGGGCCGGCGGGGCCGGCTGGGGCCAGAGCCGCGAAAGGTCAGAGGTGTGGCCTCTGCGGGCTCCGTGAAGGGCAGGGGGGAGCTGGAGAGGAAAGGGGAGACGAGGGGCGTGACGGCCAACGGCGGCCAGGAGCCGTGCACCTGCCGGGTGACACTCTCTAGGATGACGGTGGTGACGGCTGCACACTTCATGAATGTGCTAAAAGCGCTGCGCACGTTCGAAGGGTGAATTTTATCACGTGTGGCTTTGATCTAAGGAAAGCAGTTATTAAAAAAAAAAAAAAAAAGCCCAAAGGAGAGGCTGTATTTGAATGACAGGCTGAAGCCCTCCTGCCGCCCACCGCCGCCCACCGCCGCCCACCGCCGCCCACCGCCGCCCACCCCCACTCCAGGCACAAGCAGTTTCGAGCTTCCCTCTGGGGAAATCTGGGTGGTTGGGGGGGGGCGGGTGAAGCTGTCTGGAGGAAGCTAAAGCCCACGGGATAGAAACGGACCCAGAGTAAAGCCCTCCTTGTTTAGGACATGGGGAGCCCGTCTCCCTAAGCAGAAGTCTGCCGGTGACCAGTGCTGGAGAAGAGCTCCCGCCTGAAGGAAGGGACAATCAAAGCCCACGGGAGAACTTGGGAACAAAAAAAGACGAAAGAGAAAGTAGTCATTGTCCTTAGATCCAAGATATGCCCAACAAATGAAAACAAGGTGCTTTTAAAAAGGAAAATGAGACTAAGAAAGGGCTCTCGATGTTACAAACACAGTACTTACAACTCTTTAATTCAGTGCAAAGACTAAATAATAAAGCCAAGGAAATCTCCCAGAATGTAGAGCAAAAGGTTTTTTTTTTTTAACTGAAACATGAAGAAACAATTCAGCAGATTAAACAAACACTAACAACAGCCACTATTTATAAAGTACCTACTGTGTGCAGGCAATACTCTAAGAACTTAATACATATTAATTCATTTAATCCTTTCGACCTTGAGACAGATATAACTGTTCCCATTTTATAGACAAAAGACGTAGTCATACAGAAGTTAAATAATAAGCATCCCAGAAAAAGAGATAATAAATAGATGGAAAAAAACTGCCAAACAGAAGACTTTCCAGAACTAAATGGAGTGCACCAAACATCCAGCACAAGGAACATAGTCAGAAAACACCACAGACAATATCCTAAAACACATCATTAAAAATATCCTAAACGCTCCCAGAGGGGGGAAAAAGCTAATTTGCAATAGAACCCAATTGCGTCAAGACTTCTCAAAAGACGAAGACGCAAACATTTTCAGAGCTCTCAGTGACAGTATTTCTCTCACTAGAATATTATGCCCAACCAGACTATCATTCTAGTGTGAGAACAGAATAATGGCACTTTCAAATATACTAGGAGTCAGAGTTCATTTCCCACACACATTTCTTCAGAATTTCCTAAGTTGCTAATCTCTTGGGACATCACTTGAAAAATTACTCACTCCAGAGAAACAAGAAAATAAACCAAAACAGAGGATAACAAATAAATTCCCCCAAGAGAACAGTAAAGGAATGTCCCAGGGGGATGGCTAAAGAGGTGGTCTCGACAGGGGCCAGTCCCGACTAGAGAAGAACAAGAGAGCCATAGGAAATGGGGGGGGGGGGCCCAACACCTAATGAAATGACTGAGGAGGCGGGGTGGGGGGGCGGCGAAGGCCTGGTAAAGACACAATACAATGGGAGAAAAGGGAGAAGCAAAGAGAAGTCACAAAGTCAGGGCCCAAACAGGAATAAACAGGGCTGAATTTTAACCAAGAATAATAAGGAAAGAACCGTGTGACCTTGACATGACCTTGGTGTCCTCTGAGTGGCGCAGAGCTCGCAGAGAAGATGAGTGAGATCCCAGCCCCCCTGACAGTCCGACAGCGACCGGCCAGTAAAGCCAAGCCTGCTCCCTGGCTCACAACTTCCGGCGCCTGCAGATCTGGGGGCCTCGGTCTCGGCGCCCAAAAGGAGGGGTGTGAGGCAGAGGCAGGCTGCCCGTGTCCTCCTCTTCCTGAGCGGAAAGTCAGAAGACACCGACCAAGTTGACGGAGTTGAAGAATCCATTCGTTCACTCAACAAATACTCAGCAGGCAGCCACTCGGCCCGACAGCGCCCAGGACACAGCGGCAAACCCCAGCGAGGCACGCAGCCCTCACTCGGAAGGGGAGAAGCGACGTGTGTGCTAAGATGGTGCGAAGGAGGAAACGGAACAGGGAAAAAAGGCCCGAAGCGTGAGGTTGTTGAGGTGTTTTGAGCAAAGAAACTACGAGTTACAGCTGGTGGCCAGAGGACGCCCCCAAAAGGTAAGCTGGTTTGCTCTTCATTCACAGCCTCCAGCTCCATAAAACATTCAGAGCGGATGGGGGATAAGGCGCTGGAGTTTAGTACAAAGTCGAGAATTCCATGCTGGTAAATTAACAAGTATCTTTTTAATCTGAAGGATGAAGACTAAGAAGCAGATTCGCTTTCACTAATTTAAAGTGTTCAGGAAGGACGTGATCCAGAAAGGGCTAGAGAGGTGCCGCCGGGGTGGTGTGACCAGCAACGAGATGGGACATAGAAAACTCCCCACCTGCCACCTCTCTGTCAGGTCTGCTATGTGCACACACGATCTGAAAGACACTTTTTAAGCACATTACGTATAATTTCAAAGGCTAGAGTCCTGTAGAAAGTCGCTAGCTCTTTACTCATCCATTTTTCATTGACAACTGGCAAGGTACAATCCCAGTGAGTTTTGTTCAAGGCAAACAGCTACCTTGCCATTTACTCTTTGATACATTTCATGCAGACTTTGCAAGATGTGTCATTCATTCAACTACTAATTTAAACTGTCTGCAAACTTACACCCTAAGAAAGTGGGCCTCACTCATCACTCATCTTCCAGGCACTTGGAATTCAGAGACCACAAGCAGGTTACTGGCCTCCCTGAACCCCACTGTCCGCACCTAGCTGGCAGGGGTCCTGGGAGGTCCTAGGTCGCAGGGCTGTCAGGAGCACAGCACACAGACCAGCTGAGTGCAGAACACACACAAGTGCTACTGCCACTTCCAGTCACCGCTTGGTTACCGACCCTGTGGGGACGACGACGGAATGAGCAGTGTAAAGGCGGATGGAACCATCATGCTGGGCCCATCGGAGAGAAGGGAAGAGGACCGGCCGGTGAGGGAGGCCGGGAAGAGCCCGGGGCGGAAGCTGCTGGAGAAACAAGCAGGGCCCAAGAGAGAGGCAGCCGCAGCTTCTACTCGCTGGAAAGCAACCACGGAGGACAACGAATGATGCGCGAGGCCGGTGCCAAAGGCCCCCCGGCCCCCGGCCAGTGTGCAGACCCCTCCTTCAGAGCTCAGGCAGCTTACCTGGCCCCCCTGAGCCTGCCTGCCCACCTGAAAAAGGGTTGTGGGAAGAATGGACGGAGACCCCGCTGGAGTGCTTGATCAGTGGCATGCATCATGTTATCATAATGATAATTATTGTCATGAGGTGCTTTAGATATCTGCTACCGTCAGTAACAACATCTGTTCTCCTCCAAGATGCTCAGAGAGGAAGAGAGGAAGGGGGGAAGGGGAGAAGGGGGAAGGGAGGGAAGGGGAAGACTCAGGAAAGGAGAAATGAGGGAAGGGAACAGCTGAAAGCTGACAGGAAAAGGAATGGCCGCGAAGCCGCCAGGAATCTTGGGTCGCCTCCCCTTCTGAACGAGAAGTTTCTGCTTCTGTAACATACGTCATCTCCCCAACTGGACAGTGAGCCACTGCTGGCCCAGGCCCCCAGTGGCCCCGGCATGTGCTGCTGCTCCTGCCTGAGGCTGTGCTGTCCACCAGCTCCCAGCTCAGCCCCTGGGCCTGGAACCGGGCTGCAGGCAGAGGGGTCGGCGGCCCAGCAGGGGCCCTCCCACCCAGCGGCACTTTGCTGGCAAAAAGTCCTTTTCCCTTTATCCACACATCCATTGGAGAAACATTTAGTGGTGTCAAACACCCATCTCAAACGTTAACTCCCAGCGAATCCGCACCTTTCTACTGAAAATCACCCCCTCCGAGTCTTCGACAGAGCACACCACTGACGGAGGGGGCGCGCGGTGTGCTGGACGGACTCCTGCGACATGCCAGGCTTTACGGTGGGGACTCCACGGTGAGGAGCGGGCGTGGCCCCCACAGAGCTCACAAGCTGGCCACCACCTTTGTTCCCGACTGCTCCATCGAATCCCTGGGAAGGGCTCTCCGGCCCCCCTACGCGGGCGAGCTCCCACTCTCTGCCCGGTCAGGCGACCAGGTCACAGGAAGCGAGCTCTCTGCGGAAACCGCGTCCAAGGCACCCGTGCTCGTCAGACTTCAGTCTGTGGGCTGACGCGGGGAACCGGGCAGCGGGGAACCGGGCAGCGGCGAACCGGGCGCCGCTTACACTTACACGTCCTGCTCCAAACGGCAGGAGATCTTACATCTCTCACCAAACCCAATAAGCCGTTTCCTGATCACTCACCGGGTGGGCGCAAGTCGCCCTTCCTACCCACGGGCCACTGACCACGTTCTCTGGAGGATTCTCACAGCCCGAGGCTGAACGGTGACAGGAGACACAGTCCCCGCCTTCCCTGCGTTTTCCCCACGATGAAGGGACAAGGCGACAGCTGCAGGAGAGGCAGAGGGAGGGAGGGGGCCTTCGCGGGGTCAGGGAAGGGCCGCTCCGGGCCGGGCACGCGGAGCGGTGCGCGCCAGGACCTCACGACGTGGGCCCAGCTGCGCCCCGGGGAAAAGGTGGGCAGCAGCCCTGCGACAAGCGACATCCGATGGGAGGTGCCAGGCCGTGGGCGGGGGGTCGGGGGCGCTCACCACGCTTGGGCTTGGGGAAGCTGTCGTGCAGGCGGAAGACCACCTTCTCCACGAAGTGCTGGATCTCGCACTGCTCCGGGCCACGGACGAACACCATCCAGTCGTGCGTGAAGCCCTCGGTGGTGGGCTTCTTGCGCAGCTGGGCCCGGTGCCCCAGCTCTAGCTTCACCTGGACAGTGCACTGGTGGGAGGAAGAGAGAGGCAGAGGGTCAGTGCGCAGCCCGGCGCAGGGGGCGCCCGCCGCCCCGCCTCCTCGTGCTCAGAGCACGGTCAACGCCGGCACGGTCAACACAAACACCGAGCAGGCCCGTGGGCTCGCGGACCATGGCCAGAGCATGACCAGCTTCCAGGAGCTCCCGGCAGCCCGGGCACTGTGCACCTGCTTTCCGTGCCTCCGCTCCTCAGCACGCCCAGGCCAGGCCCCACGTCCCCTCCCCACCCTCCGCCTCAGCCTCCCGTTCCTGCCTCAGCCTCAGGTGCTCTGCCCCACGGCACGGTCCTTCTCGTACTGAGGTCTAGGCTGGACTGTCACCTCGTCAGGGAGGCCTTCCCTGACCACCCAATAGGAAAGCACCCACCACATCATCTGTCTTTTCAGCATTGTTCAACATCAGAACTCGACCTGCTAAAGGCTCATCTGCTCCGCTCGAATGTCGGCTCCTGGGGGGAAGGGGGGGCTCCTGTCCAGAGCCAGCAACCTCACCCAGATCTCATGGAACAGAACGGTGCAACCTGGGGTGCAGTTACCTCCACTTCCGGAGGAGCCCGAGGCTCCATGAGGGAGCTGTCCATGGCACACAACAGGGGGCCCAGCTGGTGGGCCCAGACTCGGCCCAGGAGCGCGTCACCCAAGGGCCTGGTGCCGTTAGCCACTCGGCCAGTTTGCCTCCCTGGTCAGGACGCCCGCACTCCCTGATTAAAGCATTTTCATTCTCCATCCTACAGAAAGCCTCTCAGAAAACAGAGACCCTCAAGGTCACCTGAGTCATCCACACAAATGCTGGCTCGGTTTTAAAAGCAGAATGGCGAGAATGGAGGGGTGAGCTCCAAGTCACCTGGGGACAGGTCATAGGTGGACCTGCAGCCCAAAAGTCAGGGTCCCTGCACTATGCAGCGTTGGACACTCTACCCTCAAACATGAGGCCGCTCCTGCCAGTTCCACTCCGCTGGACACAAAGCCACGAAACTTCGAAGCCTGCCGCACCCAGGGGGCCAGAAACCGCCAGGGAACCCATCACCAGCGGCCACTCCCCTGGGTGCGACGCTGCCAGACCTCCCACAGACACAGCCCGACACCTAGTATCAAATGCAAGAACCGCGCGAAGACAGGGCCAGGCGGACACTTGTCCCTAAGTGCTGAGATAACCAGGAGGAAGCCGTGGGTGGCGTGGATGCCACACTTCCCAAAGGACGCCCCCCACCCCCGCGCAGGGCTCCCCAGCGCCCCCCCCCCCACCAGAAGCCTCCCACTCGGGCGCGTTCCGCCCAGTCTCGCCCCAGGCTCTGACCGCGGGGGTCCCCAGGGCCAGCCCCCCCACGCCTGCCTCCTCTCTGCGGGCCCTGCCACCTGCGTCCTCGTCCCCTCCTCGCCTCCCTCTGGCTGCTCGGCCGCAGGTGGCCGCAGAGCAGACCGATCTCATCGTGGCCGCAGAGCAGACCGATCTCATCGCTCGCCGCGCCCTCAGAGTAAAGTCCGAACACACAGGGCGCCGCCCTCCCGCCTCTCCGCGTCCTCAAGTCTGAGATGCTCGTTTTTCACTTTTTGACCCTTTTGAGGCCGAAGCGTATCTCATGCAGCCCATGTGCGCACGCACAAAGTGATCACACCGTCTGCGGCGGCCCGAGAGGCTTGGGACGGAGGACGCACAGGACAAGCGCACGCCCCCCGCTCCAGCTCAGACACTGGCCGCCCTGGGACGCACCGACGCCGCCACTCCTGTCCGCCTCGGCTCCTTCTGGCCCGCGGCCTGCGGGGCCCCACTCTCGTTTCTCTGCTGACCCAATTCCACCCGCCCCTTAAGCCCCTGCGTGAAAAGTGCTGCTCTCTCCAGAGCCCACCACGCCGGATGCCATCGCGCCCCTCTGTCTCCACGGCGCCCGCCTCCTCCCACCGCTGCTCCTGGGCTGTCCACTACTGCCCCCGAGGGGCCACATCGCCATCGTCCTCTTAATCTCTCTCTTGGAACCACGGTAATGAGCCACCAACAACACTTCATGAATCAGAGTAGAGGGCCATCCTAGATCAGCGAGTTCCAAGTGGTGCTTTCCAAGAGGAAGTGCCCACAAGGACAGCGAGGTCCCCAAGCACTAAGAGCTGACGGAGGCTCTGGGCACTTAGCAGCTGTGAAACCCTGACACCCTAAACCGGGCAGGAGTTCCCCAAGCACAGGGCAGTCCCCATGGGGTGCCTTGGGAAAAGAGCAGGGACTCGCTGGAGGGAGGGGCAGGCATCGTCTGGGCGGGAGCCTTCAGAGTCCCCGTAACAGAAATGACGGCCCATGTTAAGTGGCTGATGGATGCGAGGACACAGGATGTGAGCGAAGGGCCAGGCAAGCGGCGGCGTCGGGGCTGAAGGCAGAGAAGGAGAAATGAGCAAGCGAGCAGCCGGCATGGAGGCGCCCGGAGGGTGTGGCGGGCAAAGGCGACGAGGACGAGCCTGCAATGCGAGCGCTTGCGGGACCGCTGAGTGGACCGAGCGGGAGCGCCCAGGAGGCTCGAATAACTCGGAGAGCCAGGGGCTGGGGTGCTGGGATGCCGAGGAGCGGTGAGTCGGGGTACTGGGGACATTCGGGGGAAATGGAAGTACCCCATGAAACGCCAGAGACGAGGGACTGAACGTCTGGATAAACATGGAATGTTCGAATCAAGCACGAGCGACTGGCGAGAGCCGCGCACGGACCACGCCCAGCACGGACAGACCCGGGCGGTACTGGCAGCATCCTGAGAAGCTGTGATCACCACGTGCACCTCCGTGTGTGTAAGAAACTCTGCCTTTCTCTCCAACCTTTTCACCCTGAGAAATCGCGAAGCAATCCTTTGAGCGCCGGGACAGTTACAGGTGGGAAACTAAATGCACGTAATCACGACGGGGATACACCGGCAGGCGACTTCTCATCCCCTGGGGTTAACGCCGGCGTAAGGAGGCAGCTCCCTGGACTCTGCCGTCCGCCGATCCAGCACCCTCCCGGCACGTCTGATGACATGGGGTTCCTACCCAGGGCGCATGGGTGGCGGAGCAGTAACAGTGGAGAAACGGCACCACAGTTCCACCGGCAAGGGGAAAATGCAAGCACCAAAAACACGCCCCAGAGGCCAAAGGAAACAGGAAGGTTCTGAGCAGCGCTGGGTCAGCTCTGCAGCTGGCGGGCCAGGCCCACAGCTCACCGGGCGGCACCTGTGCCCGGGGCGCTGGCGCCAACTCAGCCTCCACAGCCCCAGGTTCTAGCTGCCAGTGACTGCTTTATTACTCCGGTGTACTCCCCCGAATGTGGAATGCTCTAAGAAATAAAGATGGGCAATGACAGGCTCTGGGCCACTGTTAAAAGTCATTGATTCAGTAAGACATTCAAGCTACAATGAACTAGAGGCAGCAAGAACTCGAGCCCTGGCCAATGACTACGGCCTGTCACGACACTGTTAGCACAGCTAAGCCAAGTCCACCTCCAGGGGTCCCGCCCCACTCCGTCCTCACTCTGCCTGGCCCTCTCCACTGCTCATCAGAACCAAAGAACTGAGGCAAATCAGCCAGCTTTTTCTCGAGGAAGGCGTAGGCTAAGCTCAGGACTGCCTTGGAATGAAGGACCTCACTGTCCCAGCTCCATGCACACCAAAGTGGGTAGCTGGAAGTGGCCCTGGGACCCAGTCTCAGTTACTACCACGTCCCAACATCTTAGGGGCCACTTTGCCACCCACTCCCCAACCGAAGCCTGGTGCAAAGACAAGTATTCCAGGCCTGCCCTGGAAAAAGTTAACTATTTTACTTCTGGGGCATCATCCCGAAAACCTGCGGACGGAGACAGAGCAACACAAGGGCTCTGCGGGCCATCTGGGGACAGTTAACCTGGGGTAGAGGGCCTCAGCTGGGCACTGCCCTCCTTCCAGGCCAAGTGGCGGAGAGCGTCTGGAACCCCAGGGCCAGACTTCCGAGTCCTGTAAGCCAGGTGTGAACAGAGCCCACAGCTCACCAGGCGCTTCCTCCCCAGAGCACGGAGCTCCCAGACGCGCACCTGGCAGAGAGAAAGAGCAAGCTGGTCCCTTTGGTGCCCTTTCTCCACCGGCCCACGAGCCCTGCCCTCAGCCTGGGCCCCAGAAGGCAGGTCTCTAACCACCAGTTCACCTGTAAGACTCCCCTGATCTTCTGGCGGGAATTCTCTTCAACAGATGCCCTTTCTCCCAGGAGTCTGCACTTTACCAAGCGGCCTAATTATGCCTGGGGCTTGGTTATGCCTGGGGCTTGGCCGCTGCGTCTAATTCCCTCAGATGCTTCCCTCAGATGCGACAATTCGGTCCCCTCCTGGGAGGAGACAGCCTCAAGAGCATTTTCCCCTGTCAGTCGGGGTGAGCTGCCAAGTTCCACTGCACGCAGCAGACCGCGGGCGCCGTGGCCCACACACACGGACGTAGGAGAAGGGGCCGGTCCCCCAAGCATGGCGACACAGGCCCAAGTAAAACACTTCGAAGAACTTGCTCCCTCCAGACCCAGGGTGGGCTCTCAGGAGCAGCCACCGAGCGAGGCCGTGAGAAACGCAGGGAGACCAAGGCTGTCCCTCCGCCACAGCCCTCTCGAGCAGAGGGCGGCCCGCCCCGAGCTGGGGACAGGAGCAAGGGCAGGAGCCTCTCGGCGACCGCTGCAGGAGGCCCTGGCACACAGGGGGCTGGCGGCAGCACCCGCGCGTCACCCCTCGCTGGTCCTGTCTGGCCTTGTCCCTTTCACCCAGGGCACAAACTAATGACAAAGGGATGAGAAAGGACTCGACAAACGTTCTGTGGGGGCTCTCAGGGGCAGCGTGCGGCCACGCCTGTGACCCTTCATTTTCGGGTTCCTGGGAGACAGAGCCTCACCGGCCTGGCAGGGGACCTGGGACAGCGCACGTGCTCCGCACGCACGAGGTGCCCAAGACGCACAGGCGCTGTGCCGGCCCCGGGTATGAGGAGCTGTGATTTAACTGACGGTGGGCAAAGCTCGGGCGAAACCCCATTGCAGACGACGACAGACGTAAAGTGGGGCAGGACTCGGGTCCCTGCTCTCGGGCGCTTTGCAACATGCTAACTTCAGGACAAAAAGGTTGGCAGAACAACTTTCCAAGCACCCATCTCAGAGCTGGGTGGGGGCCGCCTGCGCGGCAGTGTGTCCCGCAAGGTCTCAGAGACAGAGCAAGCTCCCTAGGAGTCCCCGCCAGCAGCGCCTCCTCCTGGGGCCCCCCTGGCCCCGCGCTTCCACATCTGTAGAATGGGCTGTCGCTGCTGGCGACAAACCTCCCCTTCCGGAACGGAGGACAGTCTCGGTGGCTGCTCCCAAACTCAGACTCGGGAGAGCCTTCTGAGGGACCAGCATCAACACCCATCGGAGAACAGGGCCACCAGGTGCCGACTCTGCATCTAGCTCGCCAGGCACCCCCGTGCCCAGACCCCTCCCCAGCCTTCTTTCCGGGCCTTGTCAGCATCTGGTCACCCTTTAGCCACGCCCGTCCCTTCCCCAGGCCTTGGAGATCAATCTCATACCTCCCTGACATGACCCCTAAGTGAGCAAAAACCTGCCCTCCACAGTACATCACCCTTTCACCCCTAAAATAACATCCCCCAGATTTGGACTATGGGTGGAGGGAACCAGAGAGGCTTTTCCTGCCCATGGGGGAAGCCTTCAGCACTGAGAAGTTGGGAGCCCAGGGCCATATGCAGGACCCCCATTCCTAGCTGAACTGAAGGTTCTAGAGAACACAGAAGGAAAGTAAACAGAAGCAAAGTGTCCCAAAGCCAGCAGGCCCTTAGGGGGCAGTCCTGCTGTCCCCCATCAGACGGAGGCACCTACAGGCTTGGGACGTCCGAGGGGAGAAGAGAAGGCTGAGATGCCACTGGCTTCAAAGGCTTCGCCGCACACCAGAAGGCATTCTGGAACCCTGACAGCCAGCTCGCCTAGCTGGCCACAAGACACCATTCTCTTCCACCTCCCCAGGGGTTGCCATCCCTGTCAGGGAGGAACAGAGTTCCTGGGTTGCTCCCAAATTTTCATGAAAACAGAGCCAAGGATGGAGAATCAGTCTACGGGGTGACACATACTTTCCTTTGGGCCCAGTTTCACTTACAAATACTTCTGCAAGGACCTAGACAAGCACAGTCCGATGGAACTTTCTGCCACCTCTCCATGCTGCCCGACAAGGAGGACAACAGCTCAAACAGGGGGGTTACTGAACCCTTAAGGTGTGGCTGGTGCAACTGCGGAACCGGCATTTTCAATCTGGTTCACCTGCATTCAGAGAGCTAGCTGCAGGGGCTGGTGACCACGGCGCTGGGCAGCGCAGCCTTGGGCCCGGTCCGCCGAGCCAGGCTGTTATCTTTGTCACAGACCAAGAACGGCACCTATTCTTACCATTCGAGTTACACAAATGACAACCGTCCGGGCAGCCAGGGCTCAGAACATCACAAGGGGAATGGACACACTTGAGCCTAAGACATCTCCCCAGGAGACTAGCGGGGGGCGGGGTGAGAGGCGGGAAGGGTGTTCTATGCCTGTGTGGTACCCAACAAGCCCTTCCCAGAGGCGGGCTCTGCTCAAAGGGGACACTGAGCTATATTTTTTGTTTTGAACTTAAAATGGAGACAATAAGCGGAGTCCATTCACAGGAAACGAACTCGCACCACGCTGCAGGAACCCACCATTCAGCCACCATAAACTCTTCCTTACCTCTCAGAGAAGACAGTGACACCAAAGCCACAAGGGAAACCCTGGTGAGAGGGTGCCACAAACACAAGCCTCAATGATCCCATGCCACCACCGGCAGCTGGGATGGGCGGGGGGAGGCCTCCCGCCCCACACCCCTGAAACCTCACAGCCACGGAGCACCTTACCAGACAGAGCTGCCGCCATGGGCCAGCAGCCAGAGACGCCCAACCTGCCCTCGCTAGCGGGGAGATTTCAGCTGCCACCCCCAAACCCCCACACTGCTTTTCTTGGCCTTGTGCCCCTGGAAGCCAGGGGCAGGAGGGGAGGATGAGGAAACGAATGAGCCTCTGCTGGGGGCCGCAGTGGCCCTGGGCTTGAAGGGAAGGGGCCTGCGTACTGAAGAGGAGAGAGCACGGAGCTGGCGAAGTGGGGGCCAGAGGCCCAAAAGGCCTGAGGCTTACAGAACCGAAAGGTTGGCTCCGTTTCCCGGGAAGGAAGTGGGGCCCTGGGGAGTTCATGGAGGGGCGGCAACCACCAGGGGTTTGGAGCAAGGCTCTCTTGGTGGAGGCGCTAAGACGCTGGCCAGGGCAGAGAAAACAGGGTGTGCTGGAGGGAGAGGGTAGTGGCTCGAAGTCACAGCGTTAGGCTGGGGGACGGGGAAATGACATGGGAGACCCTGAAAGTAAGGAGAGGAGGCCCTGGGCTTCTGGGGAGACTGCAGGTCAGTGAGGGGAGCCCGACTGAGGTCAGAGGAAGCAGATGAATGAGAGAGATCAGATTAGGGGGAAATGTGGGGAAGAGTAAACCAAGGTCCCAGGGCTAAGAGGCGGGGGCTGAGCGGGGTGAGGCACCTGGCGTGGGAAGGCTGCGAGCTCCAGGTCAGACCAGAAACTGCCTGGTCCGGGAGAAGAGGGTCTGAAGGTGAAAGACGCAGTCCCACAGGCACTGGAGTCTCAGGGGGGGCGACCACAGCTTACAACCAGAGGGGGCTGAGGCAGCAGAGTGGGTCAAAGGAGTCTGAGGACGCCAGCCCAGGTCCAAAGACCCTGACGCTCAACGCAGGCCTGGGTCCGGTGGGAAAAGACCCAGGACCCAGACAGGGTCTGAGGGGAAAGGGGCACGGGGGCTAAAGCAGGGGCGGGGTCAGAGGGGAGAGGGGGCTCAGGCCTGGAAGAGGACGAGAGGTAAGAAGGCTCAGGGTGTGAGGGAGAGGGCGGCAGACTGCGGTCCCGGGGGTTCTGGGGGCCGCGCACCCCCGCCCAGGTTGAAGGGAGGGAAGAGGCGGTAGGCTGCACACTCCGGGAGTCCGAGGCCACTCAGGGCCGACGGTCCGGGGAGGAAGGGGGCCACAGCCCAACGGGATAAGGAGGTACAGGCCAGATCGAGGAATCCGAGGGGTCCCCGGGGGCGCCTGTGGGGACGCTGGGCTGGGGTGCCAAGCGATGTCGCAGGGGGCTCGAGGTCGGAGTAGGGGTCATAAAAGGAGACCAGGGGGGTCTGGGCCGCCGGTGGGGACTCCGGGCTAAGCCGGGTCTCCGAGGGGTGTCCCAGTGGATTCTGGGCCGGACTGGGACTTCGAGCTGCGCCCCCGGGGGCTCCGTGCTGGGCTGGCCCGAGGTCCCCAGGAGGGTCCACGGCGCGCCGGCCGGGGTCGCGGATGGGGGAGGGGCGCCCCCGCCCCGCATAAAGGCCCGGGAGCGGTGGGCGCGCACAAAGCGGGGCGCTCGCGAGCCGAGCGCGGGCGGGAGGCCGGGACCGCGGAGGGCGGGCGGCGGGGCGGGGGCCGGGCGGGCGGCGCGGGCTGCGCCGGGGCGGCGCGGCCGCTCCTCACCTGATTGTCCATGGCTGGCGCCCAGCCCCGCCCCCGGGCCCCGCTTCGCTCGCCGCCGCCGCAGCCGCCGCTCAGCGCCGCCCCGCCGCCCTCATTGTCTGTCAGGCGCCGCCGCCGCCGCCGCTCCCGGCCGCCCGCCCGCCCGCCAGCCCCGCGGAACCGGAAACCACCGCCAGCTCCGGTCGAGAACCGACCCTGGGCCCCCGCCGCCGACTCGGGCCCGCCGCTCCAAATGACAGCCACCTGGGCCAATCAGCAGCGCGGGAGGCCGCTGGCGGGGCGGGACTTCCTGCCTGGCGCGGGCCGGCCGGGCTGCTCTCGGAGGGACGAAGTCCTCAGCCAATGGGAGGCCCGGACCGGAGGGGCGGGAGGAGGGAGGGAGGGAGGCGCGAGGCGAGCCCGGCGGAGGGAGCGCGAGGTGTGCGCCGCACGTGGAGGGGGGCGGGGGCGGGACGGGAGCGCCGCGCCTGCGCGCTGCGGCCCACGAGGGCGCTCCCTCGGGGAGCCGCCGGGGCCCCAGCCTCCCGGGCTTGGCGGGAGCTCCAGGGACACCTTTGGTTCCTGGCAGCGTGCTGCGGTGTGATGGAATGAGCCCGGGGCCCTGGAACTGCAGGTTGATTTTCCGATCCTGGTTCTGCATCATGGCAACCCTGGTCCACTGGCATCTCCCCCTGAGTCTCGGCTTGAGCATCTGTAAAATGGGGACAGTCAAGAGGACGGTGTGATGCTAGTGGTGCTAATTTGAATGACGCAAATTTGATCGCGTGCTCCATTAAAATGATCAAGGCGTCTCGTTTTATTCACGAAATGTATAATGCTGAGTGAGTCAAAAAACGATCTTTGAATTTACCTGTGATCCCATGATTTCACAACGAGTTGTATAAACTGTATTTAGATGAATATAGACACATCCCTCTATCTTTTTCGGGATCTTGTAAGCCACTTGTCTCTCAGACATTAGGACTTCCTCCTATTATTTCGGGATCCTTGTGCAGTTATTAAAATTCCTTCTTCAAAGTCGTTTTTGTTTGAGTGCCCCCCCCCCCCGCGCCTCCAGTTTTCATTTAAGCATCAGCCAAGGATTCATTAGGTGGTGTGGCTGATACTTTGCGTTAAAGAACAGTACCAGAAAATCAATAACTGGATTGTCAATAAGTCCAGACAGTAACTCTGAAGATCAGATGGCTATCAGGGTAACACTGTACTTTTTAATTTAGGGCAGGACTGTGCCAGCTGGAGATCATGCTAAGAAAAAAGCAGCAACTTTAATGTCAATACAACTTTAAATTTTTTATTTATGTAGCTGAATATAAGTAAATCAGTGGTTCTATGAGTAAATCAGTGGTCCTTGAACCAGCAAGCTCAGCATCACTTGAGAACTTTGTTAGAAATGCCATTTTTGGTGTCCTTGTATTTATAGAATCAGAAACGCTGGGCATGCACCCGGAGTTTTGGTTTAACCAATTCTACATATGATCCTGAGACTCACCTCTCAAAGCCGCTGCCCCAGGTAAAGGGACAAAAATGGGAGGGGGGGGCGTAGCAATTTGTCTCTTAAGGAAGCTTGCAGTGAAGAACCTTTAAACTACAATTGTTGCAAAGAGCTCCCCTTTTTTAAAGTTCAGCTGGAGATTCTAATGAAGACTGGGTTCAGAATGACAGAGCTGCAGTAAACTTTTTGTTGTTACTGTATCTAGTTTTATGGGTTTTTTTTTTTTTATCTAGGATAAGTGACTTCTTGAAGCGACACAATGTTTCCTGTTTAAGTACATCAGCGTGAGCAAAGGGAGTAGAGTTAAAGAGAAACATAATGCAAATAGTAATTTGAGCATTTGGCAGAATTCATGACTGATACATGTTATCTCCATGTTATAAACAATGAAATTGATACACAGAGAGGGCTATAAGTGGCTCCAAGTCCCACAGCCAGAAAGTAACATTTTGAACCTAGGGAGTTTAACTTCCGTCTGTAACTGAACTGCTGCTCCGTTAAGTCTGTATCGCCCTCCAGAGGTCCCGTTTATTTGCACCCAAAGGGAGGACTTCAGTATGTATTCATTCCCCTTTACCTTGTAGACGGTCCAACCCTTCCAGATTTTTTTTTTCTTTTTTGGAATCCTCTTTCTGGCCTGTAGTATGTTCCCTGTACCTCCAAGTTTCTTGCCAGCCACAAATGTACACTCATGGCAATATTGAATATGACCAAGCTGGAGCAGAGCCCAGTGGCCAGCTGGAGATGTACCTCAGATGTACCTCAGATTAACTTCAACTCAGAGCAGACCTTGATTGTTAAATTGGGGCTTTGGACTCTTATCCTACAGGCAATGGGGAGTCATGAATGCGTTTGGCACCGACCAAACTATGTGTAACAAGTATTTCCCCAGAAAAGGGCAGTACAGTGGACATTGCAATTTTTCTCTATCTCTTAGCATTATTCTCCCCCTTTTTTCCCCCTGGTAACAGTCCCCAATCTGGGGGATCCTCCCAGGGCAAATATGAGCCTGTAAGTTACCTTCGTAAGAATTTTTAAATGGCATCCCTTCTGGGAGAATCTCAATTCATGACAGGCACAAGGCTTGAGGAAAGCATCAGGCCCCCAAGTACTCACTCTTTCCCCTCTCAAACCCACAGTCGGAATGGGACTCTTGACCACTCATCCATTCACCTGTTACCCCTAGGAAGCACATGACCAGGCCTGGCCAATCAAAGCACTGCATCCTTTTGGCTGCTGGGATTCGTCGGGGGCAGGGACATGACCTAAGACCAGCGGGAGGGTGACTCTGGGAACTTTATTAAATTTTAAATGAAGTAAAATTCACACAGCATAAAACTAACCAGTAACCATATCAACATGTACAACACGGTGGCATTTGGAAAGTCCCCACTGTGTGCGGCCTCCACCTGTATCCAGTCCCAGGACATGTTCTTCCCCCCAGAAGGAAATCCCGTGCCCCTTAGCACCACTCCCCACTCCCTGCTCTCAGCTCAGCTACCTCTAAAATGCTTTGTTTCTATGAATTTGCCTATTTCTGGACATTTCATATGAACGGAATCATGCCATAGCTGGCCTTCGGTGTCTTGCTTCTCTCGCTGAGCATCATGTGCTCAAGGTTCATCCACGTTTCTGGGTTAGTGCTTCACTCCTTTTCGGAGCAGAATACTATTCTGCGGTATGGTACACCACATTTGCGTTATCCATTCACCTGTCGTTGGACATTCATATTGTTTCCACCCTTTGCCTCGTACCGATAGTGCTTCTGTAAACATTTCTGTACAAGTATTTGTCCGAATACCTGTTTTCCGTTCCTTGGGATATATACCTAGGAATGGAATTGCCGGATCATATCAGGCTATGTGGCCGTGGGCAAGTTGCTTGCCCTCTCTGAGCCACCTATATAAAATGAGAACATTCCTGTCTGTCTGAAGGGGTATGGGAGGGCATCAGGCTCAATGATGTGTTTGTCAAGGGCATGGAGGAGACACATGGGAGACACTCAGGAAATATGAGTGGCCACTCCCCTTTAATTTATCCATTTCTCCAGATGGGCTTGCCCCTACTCTTTTGGAGCGAGGCACTCCTGGGGCCCAGTAACATGCCCCAACACCCACCTTTTACAGAGACTATCAAATGGTCCATAGGTATTAAAACCCAGCCAAGGCCCCCAGGTTAGGAACCTCTGACTCTGAGCTCTCCCTTGCTTACGAAGCTCCAGCAACGGCTTTCTGTCTGCTGCTCCAGCGCATCCCAACCCCTGGGAGTTTCACATCTGCCATTTCCTCTGCCCAGAATGGCCTTTCCCAGCTCTTTATGTGGCCTGTTTTTTCTCGTCATTGAGGAAATGACAGCTGGAAAGTGCCATCCCCACTCGCCTTCCATTCGAAAGGGCTGCTCGACCACCCTGAGGTTCTCTAAAACATCACCGTACTTGATCTTTTAGGCCGGCACTCATCGGTGCTTGGAATGGCTTTACGGGTGTGTCATTTTACTTGTCCAATGTGTGCCTCCTCGTTAGGGCAAGAACTTTGCATGCCTTTGTTGTCTTGCATACCCAGGTGTTGGTGTAAGACATAGTGTAGACACTCAATGTATATTTGTTAAAAAGATAGATGAATGAATGAATGAATGTATGAATAGGATGGAAGAATGATGAGATAATGTGAATGGATAAATGAATGCAAACGGATGGCTAAATATAGATGTATGGATTAATGGAGGATGAGGAATGGATAACAGTTGAATGGTTGGATGGAAGGATAAAAGGCGATGGATGATGGATGAATAATGGATAGATGGATAGATGGATGGATAAGTGGATGGATGAATGGATGTTTCAATGAATGGCTCAGCGGTTGGATGGATACATTAATCAATAAACAGGTAGGTAAAAAATAGATATCATGAAAAGACGAATGAATGAGTGAATGAATGAATAAATTAATGGAAGGGTATTTTAAAGGGCAGGTAAATAAATGGCTGCTTCAGTGGAGAGTCCAAAAGATCAATGGTTGGATGGATGGATGTTTGCCAGATTCCATGCTAAACACTTTACACACATCACCATGTTTTATCCATATAGAAATCTCACGAAGGAAGAAATATTTCCATTTTATAGATAAGGTAGTCGAGCTTCGGAAAGATCACTAGGAAAAATCACTTCACCCAGATTACACGACTAGGAAATGGTGGATCATAAAAACTTAGCTCTCTTGACTCCATGTGCTCTTAACCACCCTAAAAAACATCCTCCCTCGTCCCCTCACTTGACGGCCTGTATCGGCCACCTCAGCTCCCCTTCCTATGCCCATGCCCAACAGCGCCCAGATTGCCCATTCGGGCGTCCATGTTTCTCCACTGTCAATGAGTGAGATGGCCACAGAAGTCCACGTGTGAGTGTGTGAGGGCCTGCAAGCTCTCTATAAGTGAGGGTAGAACGAGGTGGCTGACAAACATGTCCCTTCTCAGGGTGGGCCCCCAAGTACCAGGGACATTACATGGCCACAGACAGGTCCAAAGAGTCTGGTAGTGACCACCACTATTAGTAACAGGCCCATAGACCCAGCCCCAGCCTGAGGTCGTCCCCAGTAGATGCCACATAGTCACAGCACCTGATGATCCAGCCTCACCAGTTAGAGAGGCAACAAGAAAGCAGAGAGCACACAGGAGGAAATGAAAGAGAACAGAGGCAGATCGTGGAGGGGAGCGATGGCCGGCAGCCCCCGGAGCCACCGGCCCGCCGCACAGAGCGGTCGTGAAGTCCACCCCCTGCCTTGGGGTGAGGCCATGTAGGACGGGAGAATGGAGAAGGAGCTGCGGGAAGGAGATGGGAGTGTCTCTGACTCCGATCCAGGCCTCTCTCCTCAAGACACAGGTGAGTTGGCAGGTTGTTGGGTGGTCGAGAAACGGGCATTCAGCAGTTCTTGTGGTCACCAATGACTTCCACATAAGGCAGCCCCACGGGCCAAGTGTCCCGAGGCCAGTAGCGAAGTTTGAGGGTTTGGTCTGGCATTTCATACTTGGCGTCCACCAAGGCCATGGTGACTATGCCGTAGGGGAAGGTGATGCTAATGAGCACGTGCCTGTGGGATGCAGACAGAGGGTGATGAGGGTGCAACACGCCCCTACAGACACCTGCATGCCCCGGCCCCACCTGGATCCTTTTCTTACTTCTTATGGACCCTCATCATCCAAAGGAACCTTCTGGAACTGACCGCATGACTGCAACCAGCCACCCCTTACACATACGTAAGACCCAGTATCTGTGCCTCCCCTCCGTTCCCAGGCTGCCACTCCAAGCTCTGGCATTCTGGTTCTCCAGCCTCAGAGCAAAGGGTAGGTGCTTACCAGATGCTGTGCATGTAGGGAAAATTAATCTGCTGCCAGAAACTGCAAAGGAAGAGGTCGCTGATCCAGCTGCTTAATGCAAGAGCCCACAAAAGCACAGAGACCTCAGTGAGATGCCGGAGCTCCTTATTGCTGGTCCTAGGGAGGGAAGAGGACGATCAGAACCTGTCTCAGAGAGAGCCTGCAGGGGCTGATGGGAAATTCCTCCATCAAGGAGATGAGGCTGGGAGGAGGGAAGGATCCATGGTGCCTGGAGGAGGGGTCTCATCTGTGCTTACCACTAATGCTCGCCTAGCACTTACAGGACGCCGGGTGCAGTTCCAAAAGTCCTTCGATTAGAAACTCGGTCCTCACAACAACACTAACATTCCCATTCTGCAGATGAGAAAACTGAGGCCCGTGAGAGTAAGTCAGGCCCCAACCCCACCCAAGTGACACAGCTAGTAAGGGGTAGAGCCGTGCCTGAACCAGAGTGGGGGGGGGGCTGGGTGTATGGGGGTGGGTGTGCGTGCGTGCGCACGAGTGTGTGTGTGTGTGGTGGGGGGCTGCCTGTGAGGCAGCACTCAAAAATCCTTGTCCGTGCGCTGAGAATGTGCGTATCTACGTATGGGAAGGTGACTCTCCAATGGCCGTGTCTTGGGACAACTCGGGACCAGAATCTGTGTTTCCCCAACAGCGGAGCCAAACGTGTGTCCCTTAGAAAAGGGCACGTCCGGGATTAATAAGGCAGTGACTCCTTTATGGGTGAACGCACCGATCCTGCCCGCCAGCCTGAAATGACATGGTCTGAACATCGGAAACAGCGCAGTGAGTAAGAACCGGTAAAATCTGAATTAAGTCTGTGGTCTGGTCACCAGTGTTATCCCACTGCCAAGGGCCTCCCCTCGAGGTCGTACTATTATCCCATGAGATGCTGCCCCTGGGAGAGGCTGGGGGAAACTGGGGGAGGGTACACAGAACTCTGCTGATTTCGCAACTTGCCGAGCGTCTGTGATTATTTCAAAATAAAAAGTTAAAAATACGGCACGGGGACTGAAATGGATTAAAACACTTCAGAGACGTAAACATCCTCGAGTTCACGATAAAACTTACAAACAAAAGCAACTTCACTGGTCCCTGCTAGCGACGGCTAAGGCACCAACTCATTACTCAAGGGACCGGCAAAGGGCAGGAACCAACGATCTCTCCCGACCTTCCTGTGCCAACTGTATTTCAAAGCTGATGAGTGAAAAGTCCTTCTTGATGGAAGAACTCCGGCTAACCAACGCAGAAGGAGGAACAGGATCTGCAAATCGCCCTTTGGGAACACGCGATGGATGCAGGCAGGGGCATCAGCGGCCGCCGAGGTCATTAGGGGAAAGGTCAGTGGACAGCTTTATAATGAAGTTACCGGGTAACACCATCTGAATCCCCTGATCAACCTCAACAGCACTGAGTGTGGGACAACCTGGCGTCCTAACGGGAAGGAACCGAAAGCATCCAGCACCACACGTGAGATATTCCGAGCTAATAAAATTTAAACCTAAATCTAGATCTAACTACTAATATCCCAGAAATACAAAAATAAGAATAATAATAATAAGTAAACACATTGAAAGATGCCACAGGAAGCATTCTGGTCAAATCCAGAATGCGGGATGCTCTACAGGACACATGACCGAGTGTCTGTCATCGAATCGGAGTCACGAACAAAGGGAGAGGAAGGGACTGTTACGAAATGCAGACCGAAGAGTCTGTGTTTGGATCCTGGTATAAATAAGACAAAATGTAAGAAAACATCTTTGAGACACTGAGCAAACGCCGGTAAGAACCGGGCGTGAGACACTGTTTCAAGGAAGTGCCATTGATTTTGTTAAAAGTGTGTGCGCCCCATCTTCCTTCTGTCCGTCCGCATTCTTCCTTCCCCTTCTTCACTCTGCCCTGGAGGGCGCGGGGCTGAGTGGACAAAATCCCAGGGCTCCCTTGTTTTCGGGCCTCCAGTCGGGCTGGCCAGTAGGGAGCCCCGGCAAGAAACCAAGCCAGGAGGGGGTCGTGAGAGTTACTTCCTCTTCTCCGGGGTTGGCTCAGGTTGACTGTGAGCAGCAACTGAAAGTCACAGCTCTTGCCAAGAAGACCCTCTGTGCAGCCTCTCTCCCTCGGGTTCCCACACTCCGTCCCTCCCATGGCCTTTCCCAGCCTCTCCCGCAGGTCTCCTGGCCTCCTGCCGGTCAGAGCGGCCCACTCTTATTAGCAGAGGGATTCTTAATGGTCTCTGGGGACTTTCCTACACCCTTTCCTCTCCTTTGAAAATAACGCTTTTATTCAACTTTCTTCAAATGGCCCCATTGGAGAGCTCCCTCTCTATCCTGCTAAGATTTAGTATGGGTTAAAAATAATAATAATTCTTTCCTGGGAGAGTGAAATCCTGAACAATGAATGGGTGCTGTGATATGAAATCTGAGATGAATATGGAATGCAGCTTGACAAAATGGTCATTGGGGCGGGTAGCGGGTGGGCGGGGGTTTATGGTACCACGTTCTCCGCTCGTGTGTATGTTGGGGGTGTCTCTAATAAAAAGGGACACGCTCTGCTGTCAGACAGCCTTAGGTTCGCAGCCTGGCCCCGCGCCTCATCGGCAGGTGGTCTCGAGCATGGCGTCAGCCAGGCCCCCGTGCCCGATGAGCGCGGGGGTCCTGCAGTGTACGGGGCCCCCATCCCGGCACCAGCGGGCGGCACCCACTTCTTGTACTCCTGGAACACGATGTAGAGGACGTGCACGGCGATGCTGTTGAGGGCGTACGCGTTGACCGTCGGCCTCAGGAAGGACAAGAAGGTGCTGACCGTGGTAGTGATGGCGACCAGGCAGGTGAACTGAGGCCTGCGGGGAGAAGGGCTTGGCTGGTGGGCGTCCGGCGAGGGTCCTGGGGGCACTAGGCAGGGGCGCGTGGAGCTTGTGGCAGGGGCGGGTGAGAAAGGGGAAGGGTTCGAGGCAGCCCCACTGGGCTCCGTGAAAAGCCCCCCGGTGGACTCGGCCGACAGCCCCAAGGCCCCGGTGTCCTGAGGGTGCCAGGGCCCCAGGGGGCAGACAAGAGGATCAGGGGGCCCAGGGAGGATTCAGGGGGGAATCGCAGGGCCCCACAGGCTCTCAGGAGGGACGTTTGAAGGCTCCTATGAGTTGAGCAGGGTCGGGAGGAGTTTCAGAGGCGTCTCAGGCACGCATGTGCCTGGGGGTTCCGATGAAAGGCTCCAGGGACCTCAAGCAGGAGGCTCAGGGGACTGGTCCCTGGGGCCCAGGTAAGCTCATGTGTCGCGTCCTGGGACCCCTGCCCCCAGTAGGCTCAGGCAAGGTCTGGAGAAGGTCTCAGGCTCCCCAGCTGGGATCTGGGGAGGTGGGAATGCCAGGAGTTCCAACAGAGCCCAGCTAAGTCAGGCAGGGTCAGGAGAAAGTCCTGGGGTAGTGGGAGGAGGAATTCCAAGGACCCCAAGAGGGCTCAGGGAGGGGTTCCAGGAGGCCAGAGGGCCGGCCCCCACCCCACCTGTTGCCCCCTAGGAAGGCGGGAAAGTAGCAGCGAGGCAACCAGATGCAGTAGCCGCCGGCCAGCAGCCACAGGATGGAGATCTCGTCCAGCAGCTGTCCCAGGAAGCTGAGCGTCATGTGGAAGTACGCGGAGAACAGGCCTAGAGCAAGAGACGAAGGCAGGCGATCAAGGGGGCGGCCCTTCCCACCACCGCCGCCCACTGTCTCCGACCACTGCCTACCTATGACCATGAAGAGGAGACAGATGCCGTAAACGTAGCAGGAGCGTTTCTGGGCATAGGGGTGCATCAAGAACATCATGAGAGGCCCAAAGATGAAGAAGGTGACATTGCTGAACTGGAAAGAGGAGGACGCGGGGAGGGGGGGGGGTCAGACAGGGGAGGCAAGGGAGGGCTGTGCCTATATCCAAATCCTGTTATTAGCCAAAGAGGCAATGAAGCGACCCAGACTTTGTCAGCGTTTCGGCTGATCTTGACAGACAACCAACCGGTCCTTGGAAGGACCGATGGCTCCGCCCATTATCCTGCAGGCTCATTCATTCAAGGGGCGTGGAAAAGACTCTCTGCTAGCCTTCCACATGCAATCGCCCCCTTTTCCTCGTAGAAGTAGTCTCCCCCGAGTTTTAGCTCGGCACGCAGCGTCTCAGCGAAAGACTGCATTTCCCAGCCTTTCTTGCGCTGATGTCTTCACGTCTTGGCCTGACCGATAGGATGGGACTGTAAATGAATCTATTACTCCCGGGTCAGCTCTTGATAAGCTGCTTGACGCTTGCCTTTCCCTTCCCGTGGACCAAAACGCAGATGGACCTGTATCTGAAGTTATAGATCATCCCTTTCTTGCTTGCTGAACACACCCAGGCTGCGTTCAAGCATCAGGAGGGTGTGGCCTTAGGAAAGCAGGATGTAGCCCCTGGGCGTGGGTCCTCCCCATCGTCCGTGACTGGTCAAGGAGTAAGTGTGTGATGATTCTGGCTGTGAGACATGATGGAAAGTCTGATGAGAAACTTCTGGGAAAGTTCTCTTGATGGAAATCAGGCCCAGTGAAAAGGCCTTTGGACATCGTTGTGATGTGTAAGCTGTGGTGGCCGTTTCGTGACCATGAGGGAGCTCACTGCTGTCCACCTTTACCTTTGTAAGCCGGGTGGAAAGAACGACTCAGTTCTCCCGAAGCAGCCATGCTTACTTCCTCTCACCTCCCAGAGTCTGCACATGCCGCTCCCACTGCCTGGAACACTCCTGCTCCCCGCCCGCCCTCCTCCGCCAGGCCAACTGCTTCTCCGCCTCTCGCCCGGGGGTCGCTTACTCGTAAAGACTTCCCGATCCCCCAAGGCAGGGCCGGGTGGCCTTCCTTTGTGCCCACAGCCACCCCACGTTCCTGGGACCATCTGGCTCTTCTGCTAAACCTGCCTTTGGGAACAAAGGCTGCGCCTCCTCCATTATCCACTGTAACCTCGAGAACCAGCACATAGTAGGTGCTCAATAAATATTTCTTCTGGACCAGACCTCAAAACGGATTCAGGTAGCTTGCCTGTCACACGCCTGTCACTTGACCGAGGGTCTTACACCTAGTAAGTTCTGGATAGAAGGCACTATGAGCGTTACTTTCCCATGTTTTGACCACACACCTTTACAGAGATGGTTTTTAACCCTTGCACACACCCCAACGTCTAGCTTTCTAGCTCTTGGTCGGCGATGAGAAAACTGAGTCTCAGAGAGGTAGAATGACTTCTCTGACAGGGTCACATGGCTCTGGGGGACCCAGAATTTCGATTCACCTCTGTCGAGAAAGAAGGAGGACTAGGCAGGTGGCAATAATGAAGAGGGGGCCCCCCGTTTCGGTAAACAGCAGGGGCCGCTGCTGTCACTGAGGAAGCCGGCGATGACGGGCGCGCTCGTGGGACAGCTGCTCCGCGCGCAGAGGCCAGCAGGACTGGCACAGGCATTTTCGATGATGCCCAGGTGTGCAGAATGAGGGCAGAGCACCGGGCGGAGCCTATGACTAATGGGTCCCAACTGGCTCCGGAGTCTGATAGCATCAGAGAAGGTGCCAGGGTCTCCTCCCCGCCCTCCGGCGCTGGGCCCCCACGTTTCCCAACCGCCCGCCCCACCCAGGGCAAGGCGGGAGACGCGCCGTCTGGGATCACGTCCAGAGCCAGCCCGGCCCTCGGCTCTGGACATCCGTGAGCTGGACTCCCTAGGTCATGCCCCAGTAGGCACCCTGCCATTCATTCGCTCATTCATTCACTCATTCATTCTCTCAACAACCATCTCTTCAGTTTCTACTATGTTCTCAATGACCTTAGCACTACCTGGAAATGCGGTCCTTAGCTTTGTGAGGTGTAAGCAGTCAGGGCTGGGGGACAGTCTGTGCCCCAATTTCCTCCTCTAGGCTGGGGGACTCACTGGTAGTTCCCAAGCCCCCTCCACATCCTGGCACCCCAGAGTCACCCGGCACAGGTTAGTTTGCAGAATTTTCATTGAATGAGCGAGTCCATCAATGAATACAGGATCCATTTCAAACGCTCTGACCCAGCATTCAAAACTTGCTCACTTTCATCTCTACCCAGATTCTAGGCTCAAAAACTTACTTTCTTTTTCCCAAACCGGCCAATCCCTCTTTTACTTCCAGGACTTAGTACATCTTTTTTTCTCCTCAACTCTTCTCCCGCCTCCTATCCCACTTGGCAAGCTCCTATCCATCTTTCAAAACCCAACTTGTAGGCACCCTCGTCTCTGAGGCACGGTCCTCTGAAGCTGCCTTCTCCCACGCCCTGACCGTGTGGGGCTGGTTCCCCACCGCCCAGGCTCAGAGCTCCCTGTGAGCGGAGCAGCAAGAAGGCAAAAGATTCTCCAGAGAACGGCGCCTTCTCACTGTGCGCTGTGACTCGTCAGCGGACCATGCAGAAACCCACGTGAACGGGTTTTTAAAAATTTCCGCTACATGTTTTGTCTTTCGTTTACAACCCTAGATTGAACGCATGCTTTTAAACAGCCGTATTGTATTCCGGCAGAATGTCTGCAACCCCACACAGAGCAGCGCAAAGGCAGCGGCTTTCTCTTCACTCATGCGTCTACTTATGGCAATCACAGATGACTCACAGACGACTTCGTAGACCAGTCTCGCCGTCTACTGGGAAGCTGCAAAATGTGGGCCCACATTCACTAAAAAATAAACTCACTTTTAACTCCTGATTCGAGAGACGAGAAAGATCTTGTCACTTTCTGTTTGGCTGGTTATTAACACACACAAAACAACTGGAGGCCGACGAGCTACACCGCCTGCACTGTCTTTCTGTGCGTGGTTGATGAACTAAGAAGGATGTTGATGTGTTTAAAAGGTCGAAAAAATTAAAAGAAAATCTCATGGCACTTGAAAGTTGTACGAAATTTACATTTTGGTGTCCACAAATAAAGTTTTATTGGCACACAGCCAAGCTTATTTATTAATAAGCTTTCCAGCTACAGTGGTAGAGTTGAGCCATTTATGCAGAGAACTTACGGCCCCAAAAGCCAAAAATATCAACTATCTGGCCTTTACACCAAAGGTTGGCCAAACCCCTGAACTACAGGAGTTAGTAACTATGGTGACAGGTTCGGGATACCCAGGAGGGCATTGTGGCAAAAGCCTTTCTAATACAACTCAATTCTCCGGGCCCTAATCTGTTTCGTCAGAGCCTTGTTGATAGAATAGAAGAGAAAATACCTAAGTGTGTCCCCACTGGCGAAAGGGAAGTATCGCTTTGTGAAATGTCTGTCTCTGTTTGATGAGTATCTGGAAATGCTGGTGCCGGGTGATGACGGTGTAGAAATCTCGTGCATGTCATGAGCAGAAAACGTTGAGACCCGCAGCCCTGGCGAGCGGCTGCAGCTCGGCCAGCGCACCACATCTGGACACGGGCTGGGGCTGGAGGATGGAGTGGAGAAAAGCCGGGCCCAAGAGCGCGCGGCCAGGCCCGGGCACGGCCCACAGCCGAGCCAGCCGCCTCTCAGAGCTTTCCAAGGGCCGGGCTGACCAGAGGGCATTCTGGACCGCAAGGACTGCTGGGGAATGCAGAGAGGAGGGTTCCAGAACCCGACACGCTCTTCTCGGCTTCCTGAGGCAGCGCGTCCAGGCCCTCCCATTCCTCAGGTAAGGGGACAGAGGGCCAGAGGGTCATGCCTCCTGCAGGCGGACCACAGCTTGCCCCTGTCCCCCACCCCCGGCCGCAAACCCTTGCCCCAGCTCTGGAAAGCCACGAGGCCAAAGCCACCTGACCATCCTGGGATTGAGCTGCCGCTCCCCCACCCACCAAGAGCTCTCCTGGACCTGCCATGTTTAAACCCCAGCTCTGAGTGCCAGGGCGACCCTAGGCAGATCCCCGACCTCCCTGGACACCCGGTTCTTCACCTGGAAAACGAGATTAACTCTATATGCAACATACTGCCGAACGCCCAGTGTCCTTGTGACGATTAAATGAGATGTTTCAGGTCAAATGGTTAGTCCAATGCCTGGCGCACAGGAAGCGCTTGACACAGGCCATTATTCGCACGATCCTGTCATTCACGATGTATCAATCGCCTACTACGCGAGGGCTCAGAGCAAAGCACACTGCCTGTGCCATGCACCGCCACAGGAGTCCGGGAAGGCGAGCGCCCTGCCTTGGTCACCACGGTGTCCCCAGCACCCCACACGAGGACGGCACAGTCGCATGGATCTTTGGCTGCTTGCATCTTTCAGGCTTCAGTTAAATGCCATTGCCACATAGGCATCCAGGATTTGGGGACCCTTCCAGTGCGGGAAGGATGACCGGCCGCCCCCGTGTGCCGGCACAGAGGGGTCTCCTGGCACAGGGGACTTTCAATGCTGAAACCAGAACAGTCCCCAGCAAACCAGGATGAGTTGGTCACCCTGGGTTGGGGGCACAGCCGAGAACAAAGGAGATGCATTCACCTCCTCCAAGAAGCCCTTCCTGATCCACCCCACCGCCACCACCGCTGCGGGCTCAGGGGTCACCTCTACCCTCTCCCATGATGGCACTATCGTCCTGGGTCGTGAATGCCTTCCCAAGTCACTCTTCCTAGTCTCTGCTGCCTTCCCAAACCCTACTACGGAGCCCGATGATGAGTAAAGACAAATAACGAGTGAAAGCCAGCACTCGTCACCCGGCAGATGAGCAGACGGAGGCTCAGAGAGGCGAACCGCTCAGACAGGCTTCCCCAGAGGACGTGGAGCAGCCAGGCTCTGGGCCCGGGTCCGGTGGCGGTGCCGCCCCCAGCCCCCCGGCCCCCCGGCCCCCCGGCTCTCACCGTGTTGTAGAGCTCGGCCACCAGCTCCGAGTGCTGGAAGTTGCTCTCGCACCAGTCCACCTCGGAGCTCTGGTAGGCGAAGATGCTGGGCATGGTGACACAGGCCCGCCGCCCGCTGCTGCGTCTGGCAGGGAGCAGCCCGGGAGCCTGGTCGGGCCGGGCTCAGGCGCGGCGGGGAGAGGACAGCGTGGTGCCCCACGGCGCCCCGAGAGGAAAAACCTGCCGGGCGGCTCCCCAGCTGCATCAGGGCCACCTGGCAGGGCCGTGGCGGGTGCCCTGGGCATGAGCGGAGGGGGTGGCACCGTTCAGGTGGGGCGGGGGTGGGCCGGTGTGGGGCCCCCAGCCCCGCCCAGTAGTCGTGGGCGTCAGGGGACTGTGTGAGGACACAGTCCAATTTAAAATATTAACACTGAGCCCCCTGAGATGAGTGTCCTTGCTGTCCCCACCATACAGGTGAGCAAACTGAGGCAGAGAGCGCAAAGTGACTTGCCCAAGGACACGAAAGATAGCGAAGCGGAGGTGTGAAAACCGGCCGGCTGGCTCCTCATCCTAAGCTGTGTGGCCTTGGGCAAGTGAATTCACCTCTCTGTGCCTCTGTTTGCTCATCTGCAATAAGGGGAAGATGGAGGTGGATCCGACGGTCACAAAGGCACACACAGGTAAGACAGGTGAAGGGCCGAGCTCGCCATCCGGCTCAGCGTGGGCCCCAGGTAGACGGCGATGGGCTTTCTTACTGGAGCTGACTTTAAGCTTCAGGGCGAGCTTACGGGACTAGTGGCAATGGCTCTTTCACCAACTACTTGCCAGTGCCAGGCCCCGTCCCCTAAGCGCTCACCATCCAGTGTCCTCTCGTTTAATGCTCTTCGCGGCCCTCACGGGGAAGGGCACATTATCTGCAGGTCACTAGGGGGAAGCGGAAGCCCAGAGAAGCGACGGGGTCTATCCAAGGTCACACGGCCAGAACGTGAGGGCGGCAAGCCGCTCCGCGCCCCTAAGCCTCGGCTTCCTCGCCCGAACGACGGACCAGGGGGACCATCGCAGCGCCTGGCCTTCTCGGGGCTGCTGCGGGGACTCGCCGCGCTGATACGGCATTTCCCAAGGAAGAGCCTCTGGGGCGGCGTGTGGACCTGCACTCAGAACCACTGACCCGTGTGGCAAGCGACCCCCTCCCTCTTCGGTTCTCCGCGGCGGGAGGGGAGGGGTTCACTTAATTCTTGGGTTTGACGAAAAGCCTTCGACGGACAACAGTATCCAGCTGGAAGGTTGCGACGTCATTTACAGTGTATTAATTTTCAAATACGCTCGTCTTACGCCTGGTCATATCCGCTTGCCATCCACGGCAGAGCTACAAGGCTTCTTTTTAAACATAAATTGCTTTAAGCTTTATATCCCTGGAGGTGGTTACATAAATCTACACATGTGAAGAAACTGCGTAGACACACAGGAATGAATGTAAAAGCTGTTGAAATGAGGTCTGTAGATCATATCAATATAAATTTCCTGTTTTTGAAATTACACAGTTACATAAGATACTACTGTAAAGAGTACACAAGACCTCTCTGTACGAGTCTGGCAACTTCCCGTGAGCGAATAATTATTCCAAAATACATAGCGTTTTTAAGGAATTGATTTCGATCTTTCATTGGCAGATGAATATAGCAACAAAATGTGGTATCTTCACATACTGGAATATTATTCAGCCTTCAAAGGGAAGGAGATTCTGACACATGCTCCAGTGCGGGTGAGCCCCAAGGACATTATGCTCCGTGACGTAACCCAGACACGAAGGACGAATACCGTGCGATTCTACCTACCTGAGGTCCCCAGAGGATTCAGATTCACAGAGGTGGAAAGCGGACTGTGGAGCCGAGCCAGGGGCTGGGGGAGGGGAGGGCAGTGAGTGTCTGATGAGGACAGAAAGTCAGTTTGGGAAGATGAGGAAGTTCTAGGGATGTATGGTGGAACCACAATATACCCATCACCGAGCTGTGCACTCAAGTACGGTTAAGATGGTACGTTTCACATCACATATATTTTACCATAATTTTAAAAAGTAATTGACTTAGCGCTTTAAAGGGAGCTTTATTTGACAAAATATCTTAAGCAGATAAGAGTTCAGTGAGAGACGGATCTAGGAAAATCGTGATGGTGGCCTGTGAAGGTCAACAACTTGAGGACCTCTGAGGTCACGCATACCATGGTCTTGGCCCCGAGCTGGTGCCAAATGGAAAGAGGCTAACGTTGTTTTCGTTGTTGTTATTATTATTGTGTACAAAATGTCAAGTGTGTCCACATCCATACTCTGCCAGGTGCCCTGAAAGCCACCTTCAAGGTCCTCTGGAGAAATGAGAAGATGTCAGTTTTGGAGAGAAGTTTCCAGAGCCTGAATTAAAAGGACCTGACTCTCCGTTCACCCAGAGCAATGACAACCCGCCATTTAGCTACCACTCTGGCCTCCGAATCCTCTGCCCAGGTGGCCTAGGAGAGCAAACACATACCCCACCCCCACCCACTGTCCCGGCCCAGCCAAGTCTGACTCCTTCCCCGCAGAGGGGCCACGAGGAGGTGGCCCGCATGGCCTCCAAGGTCCTTCTCTGCTCAAATCCTGGCAGGCCACAACTGCCAGGGTCTGGCTCTCCTGGACCCCTGTGAAGGGTCGGTCAGCAGCTGGAAGCCAGGTAGTCACAGGTGTCAACACCCAGCCCAGCCCGGAGAACTTGGGAAATCACCCTGCACAGAGCTGACTAGGAAAACAGGCCAGCCAGAGAGGTGTGTGGGTGCTGAACCGACACTCTCCCTCTGCTGGGCGGAGGAAGGAGGCTACAGAGCAGGTGCGAGGAGCCCGAGCCCGGCAGGAGGGTTCATGGGCTTCCACGGCCGCTGCAACCGAACGGTGGCTTCGATCAACACGCACTTACCATCTTCCAGTAGTTCTGAGGGTCGGGAGTCTGAAACGAGGTTCATGGGGCTGGAATCAAGGCGTTGGCAGGGCTGGTTCCTGCTGGAGGCTCTAGGGGAGAATCCATTCCTTACCTTCTCCAGTTCCTAGCGGTTACCTGCATTCCTCGCCTCAGGGCCCCTTCCTCCGTCTTCAAGGCACCTCACTCCCCCTTCTGATTCTGTCTTTGTACCGCATTTTCTCTGATGTCGAACCTCCTTCTGAAACCTCTGGGATGACGGCGAGCCTGCCCAGACAATCCAGGATGATCGACGGGCGGTCCCGGCTGGGAAGCATCTCCCTCCCTCCAACGAGAGAGCTCCATAATCCGGATCTTTCGTCGCTTCCTCTTCTGACATCCAGTGGCTCCCAATGGCCATTCTGAGCGTCACCTTTGCTGCGCTCCTTCTGCTACTCATCTGTATGGTGACGGTGACAGCTTGGGAGACATATTGCCAGCTGGGATTTCTGCCAGGCTTTAAAGTTCAAAGGATTTAGGCTTGTAAATCTAACCCTAAATTCCAGTGTTTCTCTCCAACGTCACAGCTGAGATCGCCGTGGTCCAAAGGGAGAGGCTCTGCCTGTCCCTCCAGGCCCCATCCTGGAGGCTGGATTATGGGCCGAATTGTGTCTGCCCCCGCACCCCCAAAAGATGCTGCAGTCCTAACGTCCGGAACCCTGGAACGTGGCCTTCTTTGGAACTCGGGTCTTTGCAGAGGTTAACCAAGTTGCGGTCATGAGAGTGAGCCTGAGTCCGTGTGACCGATGTCCTTAGAAAAAGAGGAAATGCGGACACCGAGGTCCACAGAGGGAAGACGGCGTGAAAACGCAGGGTACAGCAACGCATCCACGAGCCAAGCAACACCGAACATCGCCAGGAAACCACACGAGGCTGGGAGGGGCAGGAAGAATGCTCCCCCGACGGGCTCCGGAGCGCGTGCGGCCCTGACGACACCTCGACCTTGGACGTCCAGCCTCCAGAACTGGGAGGCAATACACGTCTGTTGTTTAAGCCCCCAGGTCTGCGGGACTTCGTGACAGCCAGCTGCCCTGGGAAACTCGCACGGGTATTGTTTTTCCATCTGGAAACGGACTCAGTAGATCGAGATAGTGTTGCCCAGGGCATGGAACAGGACAAAGTAAAAGCTGGTAGGAGGGTGACCAACTCGGGATGTCCCCAGCCTTAGCACTGAAGAGCCCCCGTGCGGAGAAACACCCCAGGAAAGCCAGGAGGGCTGTTCACCCCTCTCCGTGTAACGACGTGAGGTGGTGTCCGGACACAGCCTCCGTGAGGCGATGCACATCTTCAGCACCTCAGAGACACCTGCTCGTGTCTCTCTCACTCAGTTGAGTTTCACAGGCTGGGGCAGGGAAGATAGTATAGAGCTTCCTCAAAGAGCAGAAAACAGAATTATCACGCAATGTAGCAAGTTCGCTTGTAGGTATGGACCCGAAAGGACTGAAAGCAGGGGCTCATACAGACACTTGCACACCGACGTCCACAGCAGCGTTAATCACAGTGTCCAAAACGTGGAAGCGACCCAAGTGTCCACTGACGCATGATGGGTAAATGAAATATGGTCCATCCATGCAGCGGAATATTACTCAGCCATAAAGAAGAAGGACATTCTGATGCCTGCTACAACGAGGATGAATCCTGAGGACATTACGCTCAGTGAAAGAAGCCAGACACAAAAGGACGATTCTACTTATGTGAGGTCCCCAGAGGGGTCAGATTCATACAGACAGAAAGAAGATGGTGGGACCCAGGGGCTGGGGAAGGGAAATGGAAAGTTAGTGTTTAATGGGGTCAGGGGTTCACTTTGGAAAGTCGAGAACGTTCTGGAGATGGATGGTGGGGATAGTTGCAAAACAATGTGAATGGGCTTAATGCCACCGAACTGGGCATTAAGAAAAGACCATGACACCTGCGAGCCGAGGGACGGCAGACGGCGAGGTGACCGGGAGAGGAGAGCCGAGGGGCTGACAGCCACAATTCCGGAAGGATCATCGAGCCCAGGGGACACTCAGCGATGTCTGGAGACATTTCAGGTTGTCACATCTCACGGGATGGGAATGAAACTGGCATTGAGCAGGTAGAGGCCAGAGGTGCTGCTCACCACCCTGCAATGCACGGGGCGGACCCCACGAGCAAGAATGGTCTGGCCCCAGACGCCGAGAGTGCTGGGATGGAGAAACCTGGTCTGTGTGGACACGGAAGTCCCTAAAACTCACGACCAGAGAAGTGTTCAGGAAAGGAAAATGACCGGGAGGAGAAACAGTGAAGGAATGAGAGGGCGTGACCTGAGGGTGGGCAGACGAGGCGGAGGGGGCGACGCCCTTGGGCGCCGTCGGGTAACTTAGATTTGAAGCCGCAGCTTTTTAGGGGAGAAGCGAGGATGGAGCAAGGGCGCCCGCCCACCCCACGGGACACGGACATTAAAGCCGCAACGAGAGACCGCAACGCCCACTGGAGAACTGAGGCTTCGCAACGGCCGCCGGCCCACGCGAAGGGATGCCGAGAATGCAGAGGGACTGGACACTGCGGGTGGGCGGGGAGGGGAGCGGCCGCTTTGGGAGACGACCGGGCGGCTTCTTCAGAGCTTACATAGGCATCTTCCACATGATCCGGCCAGGCGACGTTGGGCATTTACCCAAGAGAAGCAGGAACGTGTGCTCTCACACGGCTTCTGCACAAACGGTCAGAGTCGCTTTATCTGTGGTAAGCCCAAACTGGAAACGACCGACATGTCCACCAACTGGTGAACGGCGTTTTATTCTGCGATGAAACGAAACAAATCGTGACGTGGGTGAATATGAAAAACGTTACGGTGAATGAAAAAAAAAAAACCGGTCACCAAAAAGCCACATGCGGAATGAGTCCATTTATATGAAATTCTAGCGCAGGGAAATCTAGAGTGACAGCGAGTGGACCGGTGGCCGTCGGGAGATGAGGATGGATGGGGGTCGACTGCGGAAGGGGCCAGGGATCTTTCGGAGTGACGGAATGTTCTTTATCTTGACCGGCGTGGTGCTTATGTGGATTTGTCTAAATTCATCAAGCTGTACACTTAAAAAGTGTATATATTTTATGATATGAACGTTAAACTTCGCTAAGTTCATTTTAAAACAAGTTGGAGAAGGAAGGGGAGAGGGGAAAAAATAAGGGTGGACAGACTCGTGGTTGCTGGTGATGGAGACCCGGGCTCCCTGAGCGCCTGGCAGGAAAGGCCCGGCTGGTGGCTCCACAGACAGTCGGAGACAGTCGGGCTGCATCTGGGGGTCTTAACCAGGATATACCATCAATTTCTGGTATATGATAGCAGAAATTGAGACCCCTGGCGATTTAAAATTTCCGTTTTAAAATAAATATATTTAGATGTTTTAAATGAGGGGATTTACGGGAAAAGATTTGTGATTATATAGCTGGGACACACACTTGAATGACTAAACTTTAGAAAGCATCATGGTTTCCCAAATACTTTTTATTGTGTTCCTTCCGTGGACACTGAATTTTAAGAGGCTTGGTCTACCAGATGGACTGCATTTTATATTAACATATGTGGGGGGGGCGGGCAGAGTAACACAAAGACATTATCATGAAGCATCTGATCACGTGCCTAGAACAGGATTCTCCCCATTCGGCAGGTGAGGAGACTGCAGCTATGAAAGATTCAGATCCTCACCCAAGGTCGCAGGAACCAAGGTGGGGTTGAGATTGAACCCAAGACCCTCTCCCCTACTCCACCACCCCCTTAACTGTCCATAACGATCACTGCCTAGTAATTTACTCCTTTCCAATCTAAGAGAGAGAAACCGTCTTCATCCCCGTGACGAGCACAGACATGCTCGATGTCCGACCACGAGCGAACGGGTCGCCGAAATGTGGGAAAGCCACGGGACAGAGCACGGCTCAGCCCCAGAACCGAGCGAAGCACCGACGCTCGCCGCCGAGTGGACGGACCTTGAAGCCATGCTCGGAGAGCGGAGCCGGACACGGCAAGTCGCGCGTCACACGGCTGCGCTGAGAAGAACGGTCCGGGAAAGGGACGTCCACAGACACGGAGAGTGAATTCGCGGCTCCCAGAAACGGGGGGGGCGGGGGGGGGGGGCTGCTGGTGGGCACTGACTCTTGGGAGAAAGCAAGCGTTTTAGAACTAGACAGAGCTCACCCGGCATCGAGCCTGCGCTAAGTGCCGCTGAATGGCACACTTCGGAATGGTTAATTTTATGTTATGTGAATTTCGCGTCAATTAAAAACAAACAAACAAAAACAAAAACACAAGAAGACATGCTTGTGAGGTGACACACAAAGATCAGAACGAAGAAAGTGCACGTGACCCGCCCCTCACCACTGGCAGGCTCCCAGCCCACGCGTGCATTTCCAATAATGAGATTGTGATGCCGACGTCGTCTTATTACCTGCTTGTTTCCCCCCTTAGGGAATCAAAGCGGTGGTGTCTTGGGGTGTCCAGAGGGTACTGACTGAGAAGGGGCGTGAAGGAAAGTTCTAGACCTTGAATGGGGTGTATGCTCACACACACACAAAAATGAATCAAGCTGTGCGGTTAAGATGTGTGCGTTTTACTGAGTGTTGTATTCCAATATTTTTTTAAAATTGCAGATGGGACTCTTTCCACGCCCATAAAAACGAACGCGCCCCGTCATCGCTGCCGCTGACGCCCTGTGTACACGCCCCTCCTCTTCCCCGCTGAAGCGGCGCCTCAAAGTATCTGACGCTTCTGGAACTGACGGCCGCTCTCAGCACCTCGTGCCCCAGCCAGACTCGCTCTTCTGCTTCCTTGCACCTGCGACTCCCCGTCCCACACACACTCCTGGCTCCTCTCCTGCTCCTCTGACTAGCCCTTCTTAATCTCCTCTCACCCCAACCCACGCATGGGGTGCGGCGCAGAGGGTAGATCTCACCTGCTCCCATGTTCCCTGAGACTCAGAATTATAGAACCAACAGCTGCCTGGAAATCTCCACGTGGATGTCCACAGGCCGCCCAAACTCACCCAACCCCGTGGTTCTCAACAGGGATGGTGGCCAACGACTAGGGACATTCTTGGCTGATGTAGTCTCCCCCGCCGGCATCTCACGGGCAGAGGCCAGATGCTGCTCAGCACCCTGCAATGCACAGGACAGCCCCCACGACAAAGAACTAGGCAACCCCAACTACCCATGGTGCCAAGGTCGAGAAACCCTGCCCTAAACTCATGCATCATCTTCCACCCAAACCTACGTTCCCATCTCAGTAAAAGACACCTCCATGCACCTCGTGGCTCCAGCCAGAAATCTATGCACCTCCCCTCCCCTCTCCCTCACCCCCCGCATTCAGTCCATTCCTGAATGACTTAGATAATACTAGGCGCCACAACGAACAGACCCCAAAATGCCTGATGACTCAGACATGATGGAAGTTTGCTGCTCACTCATCTAAAAATCCAAAAGGAGCGTCCCGATCGGCAGGGGACTCCCTTCCCAGGCTTCTTCTACGATTCCACCGTCTTTACCATGCGTTCGGCTGCCAGAGCTGGCCGGAAGGAGAACGAGAGTGGGAAGTCACGCTGGCTTCCCAAACGCCCCGGTCCGGAGGGGTCCCGCGTCATTCCCTGGCAGGGTCCGCCGGAGAAAACTCATCGCATGGCTCCCCAGATGCAAGTGGTGCTGGGAAGTGTAGTCCCTTGGGGGGAGGGTGTGGTGGCCACCCTCCAAGATGGCCTCACCTGCTGCTCGCCCCCCCGCGCAGTCCCCTGTCCCACGCTGAATCACGGTTAGCCTCGGTGACCACTGGGACAGTGTGGAAGTGAGGACGTGCGACTCCCAAAGAACCTCTCGCGTCTACGAGGTTCTCTTTTTGCTTAAGACAATTTTTGTCGCTTTCAGCCAAAACCCCGGTTGTCACCTCCAGCCACCATGGCTGCGCACGCCCGTCGTCCTTCCCCCAGCCACTCCTTCACGGATTCAGTGTTCACTGAGCGCCTGCAATGTGCCGAACGCTGTTCTAGGTGCTAAAGCATAGGAGTGAGGAAGTGGAGGAGAAAACTCTTGCTCTAGTGAGCTCACGCTTTAGTAGAGGAGACAGACAAGGGACAAATAAGCAGTGAGTGTATCACGTGGGGGTGCTTCTCGAACTTCGATGTGCGGATGGACCACCTGGGGATCCCGTGAGGCTGCAAACTCTGATTCAGCCTAAGAGTCTGCGTTGTTAACAAGATGCTGCTGGTCTGGAAAGCATATTCTGCGCAGGGAGGCACCGTGCCCACGTTTTAGAGAGAAGTAAAGCGGGGAAACGGAGGGGGCTGTGGTTTTAAACAGGGGGTGTCAGAAGACGGTACCGAGTACGGGCGTAATGAAGGTGAGGAAGGGGCCGTGAGGACAGCTGAGGGAAGAGCATTCGGGCAGAGCACACAGCCAGTGCGAAGGCCCTGCGGCCAGTGCGTGGCTGACAAGCGAAAGGAACGGCACGGAGGCCAGGGTGGCCTCAGTGGAGTGAGCGAGGGACAGAGGGGGAGGAGGCAAAGTCCAACCATCACGGGGCACGAGGCGGCATCTCATCGGCTGGTCTGTAGCATCGCAGAGTGTCACCAGGACTTGAGTGTGGCAGGGAGCCACAGGCCGGTGCTAAGAAGAATAACATGGACTCCGTTAAGTTTTAAAGGAATTCCTCTGGCCGCTGTGAGAACGGGGGGGCAGGAGTGGGAGCAGGGACAGATGGGTGGAGGTGACTACAACCGTCCAGACGAGAGATGATGGCGGCTCGAGTCGGGGAGGCAGCACGGGCTGGGGAAAGGGGGCTGAGTTCTGAGTACACCTGGAAGGTTGAGCCAGCTGGATTATCCTAAAGATTGGATTTCAGGCGCTATGAAAAGAGAGAAATCAAGGATGACTCCATGTTTTTCAGTATGAGCGAGTGGGAGGATGGAGGAGGGATGCGCAGGCTAGGGGATAGGATCATTAATTTACTTCAGTCATGTTCATTTTGAGGTGCCTAATTAGACATGCACGGGGAGACGTGAGGGAGGGAGGTCTGGGGTTGACAAACCTGGATGAGAGAGAGAAACCTCGGCAGCACCCAGGCGCACGGGCGTGGAAAGCCAGCAGACCAGATGAGATTACCGAGGGGGCGTGGAGAGAGGAGACCAAGGGCTGAGCCCGGGGCTCTCCAGGGCACAGGAGTCCCTTTAAAAGACAAATCTGCTCTTGTGTTATCAGTTTGGTTGGCATCCCCATGGGGCCGGAGGCGTCTCCCTGGCCCTCCCAGCCTCCACCTCCGGCAGAAATAAACTCTAGCCCGACTGGAAAAACATTAAAAAATAAAAGTCGAATCTGATAAGAGAAAAAAAAAAATCTGTCAATCTGTCGTCACAACAAAGACATCCATCAACAAAGGGTGGCCTATATAAATTAAGAGTCTTCTACATAATGGATGCTATACAGCTATAAAAAAGATGACTTTTTTAGTCACAGGTTAGGTACACAATGTTTATTAAAGATCGACACTGAGGAAAAGAAGGTGTGGGAAAAGAGGACTCTGAGGTTGAACCGTGATTCACGCTGGACGAAGCCTTGTCAACTGGTGGCGGGCGGGAGGGATCGAATGCTGACGTCGGGTCCCGCGTCCAGGCGGAAACGCGGGACACCGTTCCTCTGCCTCGGCCCTGGGTCGCCTGGGACTCTGAGCATGGTGGCTCTCTGAACCGAAACTGATCCTCGAGGTGGAAGCCACAGGCTCCTGCTGACCACAGTTCCCTCGTCTGGGTGGCAAGTCCCTCCCCGAAGAGAGACACGGGGACGGCAGGGGAGTTTCTCAAGGCCACGATCTGTGTGTTTTTCTTTGCATTCGCTTGTTTGTTTGGTTTCAGTCGCACTGTATCCTGCTGTCGTGCTCAGCAGACATCACGTGCGTGAACAAACAACCCTTCCAGCCTCCTTTACAATGAAGTGTGGCCGTGTGACTAAGCCCCGGCCAGCAGGATGTACGCAGAGGGGGAGGTGGCAGCCTTCCTTCAGGGCTGGCCGGCCTGCACCCTTTGCCTGTTCTTCTGTCTCTTGGGATTGGAATATGCCGGCTCCACTTCGGATTTTTAAGACCAGCAGGGCTCTACCCTAGGGATGGCTGAGGCGTGAACAGACAGGAGAAGTCTCCAGAGAATTCCTAGTACAGAGTCCCTCTGCTCACCCTGGATGCCAAGCTCCAGCCGGTTACTTAGAGAGAAAGGCCTTTCTACCTTATCTCAGACACTGGTACTTTGGGGCTTCCCTCTCTCAGACTCATACCTGATGAATAGACCCCTGGACCACACTCAATAAATATCAGTTACATTCCACAGAGACTGACTTCATCAGTCTCCTTTTACATGTACTGGACATTTATTTCTAATAGTTCTGCAGCGCGAGTGTGGGAGACTGTCTCTAAAGACAGCCACCATCGACTCCTTCCATCCTGTGCCCCCGCCACTCGTCACACCAAGAGTTGAACTCCCCTCTCCTTCCCCTTAAACTCGGGTTTGGCCGTTGTGACTCACAGGCCGAGGTTTTTTCCGAAGACAGGTAGCTCCTGCTTCCTCTCTCTGGGAAGTAAAGACCGCCACACGCAGAGAGAAAGCCCGAGCGGCCGCGTGGAGAGAGGGGCCCTGTGAGCCCAGCCAGGGCTCGGGGGACATGCTACCGAGGAGTGTGTGTCGTGGCTGCTCCTGCCCCAGCAACCCCACGTGTAAAACCGTCACTCTGCTGAGCCTAGGCCAGAATTCTGGGGAATAATAAGCCCCTAAGCGCAGGGGTGCTTTGTAACATAGCGACAGCTACCTGCAACGGCAGATTTTTAAACAGTTCTGCCATACACAGCGGGGCGGCCAAACCTTGGGGCTCACCTTTGAGCATTTCCTAAAGGGAGTAACTAGAGGTGGACTACGTACATTTGAAATTTGGTGTCAACCGAGTTTCCAGAGGAGTCGTAGGGACGACTGAGCTGTCCCCGGGAGCGTCTACTTACCCAGGCCTCTCCAGGCCTCGCGCCCCCACTGCTTTCTCGTAACTCTCAGTTCCCAGCAGTTCCGTAGGCCTGTTTGACACTCATCTGGGGACAGGGAACAATGGTCGGAGCTCCTCTCTGAGCATGGCTTGCTAACCGAAACCTGGCAGGACGGGCTGATTTGCAGCCAAGAGCCAAGACATATCTTTTCATTTATTCATTCATGCATTCATTATCCCCCAAGCAAAGTTTGGAGGAATAAATATTAAATATTAATGGAGTGCCTACGATGTGCCAGGCACTGTTCAAACGTTGCTTTTTTTTTTTTTCTCCATTTTCAAGTCACTACCCACTTTAGGTCGGTGATTGTCAACTGGGAGCAATTCTGCCATCTGGGGGGACAGCGGAGGGAGGAATGCTACTGGCGTCTAGTGGGTAGAGACCAGGGATGTCACTCAACAGCCTACGACACACGGGACAGCCTCCCCCTACCCCACAAGGAATTATTCAGCGCAGAATGTCAACAGTGCCCAGGTGGAGAAACCCCGATAAGAATGAAATGGAATAAAATAGAATAGAAACTATTAGAAGACATTACTCACAGTAAAGATAAATACCATCTCATAAGATGGTATTTCCCCTCGAGTTCTAATGAAAAAGTTTTGATAAACAGTGTTCCCAGGGCCACAGATCTGAATAAGACCACAGAGCCTCTGACCTCATGGAGGTCACCTCTACAGACAATGAAGAGGAAACAAATGAATTGATGGAATTGTTTCAGCCAACAAAACAAGGCAAATGCTCCAGAGCACGTCTGGCATAGCCAGGGGGCTTAGGGAAGTCTTTTCTAAGGAGGCGACATTTGAGTAGAGACTCAGGAGCCAGATTCAGGAAGAGGACACAGCAAAGGTTAGGTGAGGGGGCGGGGAGGGTGGAACTGGGCATCTTTGAGGAGGTAGAGAGGGCAGGGGCTGTGGAGAAGTGTTGAGGGGAGGGATGCAAGGGTGGTGACAGCTGATAGCCCTTCTTCTAGGGCAGGGCCAGAGCTCAGGCCCTCAGGGACCGGGCTGGGCAGGCCCACCCACCTGACTCACAGCAGAAACTAGGCCGGCTAAGCTGCCCACCTCCTCCTCAGTCTTCTCTGGGGAAGCGCCACTCCCAGGGCCCAAATGCCAGCTGCCCCCGCCCGCCAACCCCCACCAGCGAGGCCTAGATCCGGGCCTCCCGCCCGCAGTGCAGACAAACTCTCCCACTCCCACGTCCTCCCTTCGGTTTTGCCCCAGAGTCCATCAGGTGGGAAGTGTCTGTCCTGGTCTATCTCCCCGCCACACTGGGATACCTGTGGGCACGGAGGGTACAGAACTACCCTCATCTAGGGCACCCAGCATGGAGCTTAGAGTCCAGCACCAGTCCCGCTCATGCATGGAAACCCACTTCGAATGAACCTTCGTTTGGGAGGACTTCTTGCAACCCTGTGGTTCCTGATCTAACGCATCAATAACTAACACGTCAACAGCTAAGACAAACAGCTCTCACTGCGTTCTAGGCCTCATTCTGAGGACCTCAGGCACAACGACCCTAGAAGTAGGTTACTGTCGTAACCCTCATTTTACAGATGGGAAACTGAGGCTCAAGGACACACAGTCGGTTAAGTAGTGGAGCCAAGACTGCAACAGGTATCCTTAAATCCACCCCCGCGAGACTGGTTTGACCACTTGCCCTCTCTAGATAAGAAACTTCAGACCCCGAAGGGTTAAGCAATGGATCTAAGGGCACACACAGTCAGTCAGCGCTCCGGCCGACCCTTGGGTTCCCACAGCCCGGTATCCCACACGTGACCACAGACGAACGGGAAGGTCTAGGTAGGAGTCGGAAGCTCTCTGAGGCCAGGGCCCAGTGAGCACAACGACGCTGTTTTTTAAAATAAGTGACGAAGAACGGAAAATCATGACGGCGAATTCGTCGGAAAAGAGACTCGACTCGAGAAAAACTCCAAGGGCGCTCCAGGCTCCGCCCCCGACGCTGAACGTGCCCGCCCAGCTTCCCGGAAGTGGGCGGACTGGTGCGCACGTGCCGTGGGTGCAAAGCACGCCGGGAGTTGTAGTTCCGTCATCGGACGGAAACCGGGCGAAGGAGCGGCGGCATGTGGCCCGGACTATTGGTGGGGGGGGCCCGGGTGGCGACAGGCAGGTGCCTCGCGTTGGGGCGTCGCCTCGCCGCCCGCCTTTCCCCTCAGCGTACGCCCAAGACCGGCCTGGTCCTGCAGCGGAGCCTGCACGCTACGGCGGCCCGGGCCATCCCGCTCATTCCCATCGTGGTGGAGCAGACGGTACGGCGGCCGTCCTGGGACACGGCTCGAGGGCTCGAGGCTGGGGGCACCGCCTGCCCCTGACCCTCACCCACACCTTTCTCCCCCAGGGTCGCGGCGAGCGCGCCTATGACATCTACTCGCGGCTGCTGCGGGAACGCATCGTGTGTGTCATGGGTCCGGTAAGCGCCCCGCGCCCCCGTTCTTCTCTGCGCCTGCCTGGACCCCATGCGCCCCTCCTCCTCGAACTCCCTCGGCCCCCTGATCTCTCCCGCTTGACTTTTGTCTCTAGGCTCCGCTCTAGTTTCAACCTGACACTCCCCTTCCTGGGCACATAAGCTTCTGAGCCCCCCTTCTGGTCCCCAGTACTCTCTGCCATTCCCTCCTGACCCCTTCACACCCTCTTCTCCCTTCCTGATCTCTCCCTGACCTATGATCTCCTCCCATTCCTGGGCTCCAGTCCCTCTCCCCGACCTGTGCCCAGAGCCCACTGACTACCCCTTCCTGTGAGCCAAACATCTCCTGGATCCTGAATTCTTCCCAACCGGTCTTACTTGGGCTCTGACCCCCATCCTGGTTCCCTGACTCATCTGCAGCCACCCCACAACGGCTTCCTTGGCCCTCTCCTTGCCGTCCATGTGAAAACATTCCCCACCCTGCCCTCTCCTTGCCTCCCATGTGAAAACATCCCCCACCCTGCCTTCCTCCACTTGCAGATCGATGATGGCGTGGCCAGCCTGGTCATCGCACAGCTGCTGTTCCTGCAGTCCGAAAGCAACAAGAAGCCCATCCACATGTACATCAACAGCCCTGGTGAGCTGTGAACGGCGCCTCCCTGAGCGTGAGGGGCCCCCCTGGAGGCACTGAGTGACTCAGGGACCGAGACTCCCACCCCCACCCCCACCCCCACCCCATCAGAGATGTTTTCTCTCTGGAGAAAGGGTCCAGAGCTTCCTTCAGAATCCCAACGATGTCTCGAATCCTCCAAAAGCTGCCTATTCCTTGCTTTTAAGCTCAGTTTCACAACACTTCTGCTGAACTTGCCTCTTCAGTCACACACATAACAGTGTACCAACCTGACTGAGTAATCTACATATTAAAATTGGTAGATTCCACCTCCACCCTTCCCCTCCCGCCCCACAAACAATAGCCAGTCCTGATTGATTGCTTACTGTGTCAAATGCTTTTCTAAGCACTTTATACACATTTCATTTATTTGGGCCTCACTGCAACCTCACCTGGTAGGTACTATTTAGGTACCACAGTCTACAAGGCGACGTGTAGCTCCGAGAGGCCGGGTAACTTGTCCAAGGCCACACAGACGATAAGCCGCCTGGCCAGGGTTCAGACTCAGGCAGGCTGCTGCCTTCAGGCTTCAACGTAGCCACCGTATCTCCCGCTTTCTAGTACCTCTTTAAAATTTGACAGGTCTGGTCCCGCTGGGCCCACATACACGTGTGGCAACAGTCGGCTCACTCTGGAGCAAGCACTTTAATTTTGCCCCCTTCCCGCCCCCTCCTCCCCTCCTCTCCCCCCAACCATGGGCCTCTGTCACCTGTTTCTGTCACCTTCCAACCCCCCGAGGTATTTGCAGATCCCTGCTTTAAAGGGGTGCAACAGGGAAAGGATGGTAGTGGAGCTGGCCCAGCCCCTCACTCATGCCTCTGCCCGCAGGTGGCATGGTGACCTCGGGCCTGGCCATCTACGACACGATGCAGTACATCCTGAACCCCATTTGCACGTGGTGCGTGGGCCAGGCCGCCAGCATGGGCTCCCTGCTGCTCGCTGCCGGCACCCCAGGCATGCGCCACTCGCTCCCCAACTCGCGCATCATGATCCACCAGCCCTCCGGGGGCGCCCGGGTGAGTGCCAGGCCCTGGGACTTGCTTCGGGGATGAGGCACGGGGGCCTAGACAGGACTGGCTGGGCAGGAGCTGGGGGGGTGTTCTAAAGCGTAGGGTTAATTATGCAGGTGTAGTGAGGTCAACAGGTGACACTCGCCACTGAAAAGGTAGTTTGTCACTCACAGTTTCCAAGGGGCAGGGGCGGCCAGGCCATGGCAGGGCCACACGAGAAGGCTCCAGGGCTGCTCAGCAGACAGAGGGAGCAGGAGGAAAATGTGGCAAGAGCCTTTCTTGTAGTTTCTGTGGGGAAAAAACCGACAAGTCAAAACTCAAAAGGCTTAAGATTGGCTAATTTGAATAATCACACTGAGCTCTGGGTGTGACACCTGGCCCTGGGCAACTGGGGCAGGGGGACAATGGGGACAGTGGCCCAGAGTCCCTCGAGGAGGAGGTGGCAGTGTGGGCTCTGGGCTGGCTGGTGTGCTCGTGGGTGAGCTGTGTGCTATTTCTAGGAATTAGCTAGCCCTGAGAGGAACCATTCATCTGGGCGAGTGAGGCCCAGATACAGAAAATACGAAAATATATTTAATCCAGGAAGCCTTCCTGGTAGTCGTGAGGATAAAGCAGGATGTAGAGGGACTCGCACGGCCCCGTCCCACCTGCCTGGACACTGGCCGTCCAAACTCCAGAGGGGGCTCTCGAGACCCATCTCCAGTCCCCACCCCGCGCTCCCCCCACCCCTCCATTAGTGGCTGACACGGTTCCCACCTTCTTCCTCTTGGGACGTCCCCCAGGGCCAAGCCACAGACATCGCCATTCAGGCAGAGGAGATCATGAAACTCAAGAAACAGCTCTACAGCATCTACGCCAAACACACCAAGCAGAGCCTGCAGGTGATCGGTGAGTGGGCCCCCACCCCGGGCGGATCCCCAGCTGCTCCCCTTTATTTGAACCAACACAGACGTAAGAGTCAGACCTTGTGCTCAGCCAGGCCTCGCTGCCTTGGCACCGTCGACACTCGGGGCCACCCTGTGCCTTGCGGGGCGTTCAGCAGCATCCCTGGCCGCCACTCACGCGACGCCAGCACCCTCCATTTACAACAGCCAGAACTGTCGCCAGACATTGCCCAGGGTCCTCTGGGGCACAGAATCACCCCCAGTTGAGAACCCCCTGTTGTAGGCAGTTTAAAAAGACCAATTTACAGAATCCTCACAAAAACTTCGTTGAGCTAGGACAAAAGATTTGAGCAGGGTCTTCAACAGAATTTTCCAAGTGGCCAAGAAACACAAGAAAAGATGCTCGCCATCTTTAGTGATGATATCTAATCATGACATCATGAGTTACGAGGGAGAGGCAGATTAAAGCCGCAGCGAGATGCCATTTCAGTCCACTAGAAAGGCTGATATAGGAAATACTGACAGGGCTAATGCCGAGAGAACGGGGGCGGGGGGGGGGGGCAGCTGGAATGCCGACCGCGCTGGCCAGTGTGCAACCTCGTAGCCACCGAGGCCCTCGCCTGCAGCCCCCGCTCCGCTGTCGGGCACTGCTGGCCGAGGCCAGACCTGCGGAAAGACGCGGGCTTCCCCCGCTCGGCACAGAACCCGGAGGACTGAGCGCTCACGTCCACTGGGAACGCGGTCCGGTTCGTGCAGGCGCCAAGCGGGGAAACCCGCAGGCGTCCGCAGCGACGGAGTGTGTGCGTCGCTGGGCTCGCACAGCGGGATACAGGACAGCAGTGAGAGGACGGCCCGGCGACAGCCTGGGCGAAACTCGGAAACCTGCTGCGGAGTGGAAGAGAGGGTGGCGCTGTGACTCGACGTGGGTCAGGGACAGCAGCAGGCACCGCTGATCAGGGCCGGTAGTGCTGTGAGGAGGAGCTAGTGCCAGGAAGTGCGTCTCAGCGGGGTCTGGCTGTGTCCCATTTCTCGATCTGGGCGCTGGCCATGTGCCGACGTTCAGCGGAAATTCATCACACTCTTCACTCAAGGTCCATGCCCTTTCCCAGATAGGTGTTACCCATTGATACCAAGTAAAAAAATAAAAAATGAAATAAGTATTTTAGCAATGGGGAAACTGGGGCACAAGAGGGAAAGCCAAGGTCACACAGGGAAGTGGCAGAAAGGGACCCGAACCCAGCCCCAGGTCTCTGCTCTTAAGCACATGTCCCGCCTCTGTCCCCCTACCCCCACCCGCAGAGTCGGCCATGGAGAGAGATCGCTACATGAGCCCCATGGAGGCCCAGGAGTTTGGCATCTTAGACAAGGTTCTGGTGCACCCGCCGCAGGACGGTGAGGACGAGCCCGAGCTGGTGCAGAAGGAGCCCGTGGTGACGGCAGCAGCGACAGCAGAACCTGCCCCAGCGAGCACCTGACTGCTCCCCACCTCCTGGAAGAAAGTGAGGGGTCAGGTGCAGGGGCTGCAGCCCTCCCTCCCTCGCTGCTGAGCCTGGGCGGGCCCTCAAGGACCTCTGGATTTGGGGGTGCCCCTAAGGACAGGTATCTTGGATGAGACACTGTGATTTTAAATTAAATCTTTGTAGTCTTTGCCCCCTCCTGTGGTGCCCTCCCTGCCCCCCACCATGCGTGTGCTGCACTTCACCAGTCTCCTGCTTCTGCCTTGACCCCGAGGCTCTGCCCTCCCTAACTTTAGCATCCTTGACTGAGCACATTCACCGTTCCAAGCACTGTTCTAGAGGCCGCGATACGTTGTGAAGAAAACACAAATATCCCTGTCCTCAAAGAACTTACTCTTGTGGAGGCAGACAGTGTAAAAAACAAAGTCAGGGAAAGAAGTATGCACTGTGGGTAAGAGTTTTAGCTGGGGTGGCCAGTGAAGGCCTTGCTAAGACCTGAAGGAGGTGGGTGAGGGAGGGAAGCCATGATGCCGTCTTGGGACAGCAGTCCAGGCAGAGGGCACAGGAAGCACAAAGGCCCGGAGGCAGGACTATGCCTGGCACCTGGGAGGAACCACGAGGCTGGAGTGGAGTGAGTGAAGGGGAGAGTGGACATCGGAGAACACGGGGGAGGAGCACAGGTCTCAAAAGGCCTCGTAGGTCGTAGCAAGGAGAGAGGGAGAACCACAGAGGGTTTGGAGAAGAGGAAACAAAAAGAAGGATGAGAAGTGGGGAGCGCAGCAAGCTCAGAAACCGGGAAGCCAGTTGGGAGACCTGATGGTCCAGACGGAGGCCGCCGGCCCGGCTGGCGGCAAGAAGTCAGATTCCAGCCCGGTTTTAAAGGCAGGTCTGACAGGATGTGAGATTTGAGAAAGTAATCTTTGTAAACTCCAAGGGAACGGCCCAGAACAGCTAGAAAGACGGAGAGCCTTTAACCGAAATGGGAAGGCTGCGGGGAAGAGCGGGTTTGGGGGGCAGGATCAGAAGCTGATTGGGGACATCTATGTTCGTTGCTGGATGTGCCTCAGACATCCCAGGGCATGGCTAGGTCTGGGGTCAGGGCTGGAGACAAGCTTGTCGATGAAGGCAGTGATCAGGCTGAGAACTGAATCGGATTTGGCATCGTGGAAGCCACGAGCAGCAAACAGAAGCAGTTTCGGTGCCATGGGGGTCAAACACCAGTCTGCAGTGGCCCCATAAAGAATATGCCAGAAAATACTGGAGCTAGACAAGTCTTTCGAGGAATTTTGCTGTATATAAAGGAGAACAGAGAACAAGGGGGTAGGGGTGAAGGGGGAATTGAGGCAAATCTTTTGTTTCTTCAAATTCAGAAGACTTTGGCTATCTTCATTGGTTACATTTGGCTGAACTTTTCATTCTGGACAATTTTAAGTATACACAAAAATAGAAAATATAGGCTAATGAGGCCTCATGTACCCATCACACCAATTCAACAATTACCAATTCGCAGCCAACTGATTCATCCCTCCCTGGCCTCCACCGGCCCTGGATTACTTTGAAGCAAATCCCAAATTTCATTACATCTTTAAATATTTCAGTATGTATTTCTAGTAGGACAAGGAATCTCTAAAGGGACAGCCACAATACCATTTTAAACAAACAAACAAAAAATTACAATACTTACTATGGTCAAATATTCAACCCATGTCCAAATTTCCCCCGTTGTTTCTATTTTTTTAATTTATTAAAATCAGGGTCTAAACAAAGTGCACACATTGCAACTAGTTGATGATCTCTCAGCCTCTCAATCGCTCCCTTTTTCTTTCGTCTCTTTCCTTGAAATTCATGTGTTGGAAAAACTTGTGGACGTTCAGTCTGGATTTTGATGATCGGGTCAGGAAAGGAAGTAGGCAACATCTGTCCTTGGTGTTTCCTGTAACTTGATGTATAAACCTAGAGATAACTGATTGGATTCAGGTTCCGCCTTTTGGCAGGTGACCTCTTGGTTGGGGGTATGTACTTTTCCATCAGGAGGCACAGTTGTCGGTCTTTTCCTGACGTTAGGAAGCCTGTGAGAATCCTTGTCCAGATCCACTAAATATTCCGGTGAAGGCTGCAAAATGGAGATATGACAATTCTACCATGAAGCGTTTTTTTGTTTTTGTTTTGTTCATAAGATGCAAACCAGCCTCTTTGCGAGTGGGAATAGTCCCATACAGACGGGTAAATGGGGTGATGCCTCACTTTGACCTTTGGCCACAACCCCTAACCCTGCAAACTTGGCCTTGACGTCACTCCCCCGGCCCCTTCATCTCAGTCTGACTGTGCTCTACGTTTAACCACTAGTCCTGGCCGGCTCCATAACGTCAGTCTTGGCCCAAATCCTACGACCCCTGACCTGCGACCCCAGGTCGGATCCTGCCTGTGCAGGAGGACGGACTTGCGGGACAGCCAATAGTCTAAAGTCCCGAGGGATGGTGCCCAATCGCGCGGCAGAGGAGGCGGGCTCTGGGAGAAGCCAACAGCTTGTGAGGGCGAGCCGAGCAGCACCCAATAGCCTTGAGCGAGAGGCGGGCGCCTAAGGGAGCCAATCGCCGGAGGGACTCGGCGCGGCCGCAGCCAATGGCCACGGCGCGGGGGCGTGGCCCCGACTCCCGCCCGCTCCACCCCCCGGCTCCCCAGCCATGGCCGGGAGCGGGCGGCTGGCGCTGCGGAGCTTGCCCGGGCCGGCCTGGGTGCGGGGCTCGGGCGCGGCCGTGCTGAGCCGCCTGCGGGACGCAGCTGTGGTGCGGCCTGGCTTCCTGAGCGCGGCCGAGGAGGAGACACTGAGCCGCGAGCTGGAGCCCGAGCTGCGCCGCCGCCGCTACGAGTACGACCACTGGGACGCGGTGAGGACGGCGGCGCGGGGGGCGGGCCGGGGCCGTGGCGCTCTGGGATGGGGCTGGGAAGGGGGCGGGCTTGGGGAAGGGGCGCTGCGGGCGGGGCCGGGAGCGACGCCCGGGGGGGCGGGGCCACGGCGGGCGGGGCGGGGTCTCGAAGCGAGGGGTCACTGGCGCCAGGGGCAGCACTTCGGAGGCGGAGATGAGGGCAGGTCCATAACTGAAAGCAGGACCTGGAGCCGAGGGGTGGTTGGAGGACAGGACCAGGGTTAGAGGCAGAAACGAGTGTGGAGCGAGATGAGGGAGGGTCACCGGTTCGGGGCGGAGACTGACACCGATGAGTATTGCGGCGGCGGGGCCAGCATTGGGGCGAAATATGAGACAGAATTGGGCGGATACAAAGGACAGGCCAGACCCGATGCGGCAGGGTTCGAGGTTTGAGACCCAGGATTAGGTTGGACCAAGTTTGCGAGCTGAGGGCGAGCTCAAGGGTATGCTGGGAAAACCAGCCCCCTGCTCCGTACTGTTCCTCCGCGCCTCGGTTTCCCGGTTTCCCCCCCCGGAGTTTCCAGGCTTGACCTGAGCTCTCTATGCAGGCCATCCACGGCTTCCGAGAGACGGAAAAATCGCGCTGGTCAGAGGCCAGCCGGGCCATCCTGCAGCGTGTGCAGGCGGCTGCCTTTGGCCCTGGCCAGACCCTGCTGTCCGCCGTGCACGTGCTGGACCTGGAACCTCGGGGCTACATCAAACCACACGTGGATAGCGTCAAGGTGGGCAGAGGCCGGCACCCTGGAGCTCCCAGCAGGGGGTTGGGCTGACCAGGCCAGAGCCTGACCCACCGCCATGCCCCCTCAGTTCTGCGGAGCCACTATTGCCGGCCTGTCCCTGCTGTCACCCAGCGTCATGCGACTAGTACACACCCAGGAGCCGGGGGAGTGGCTGGAGCTGCTGCTGGAGCCAGGCTCTCTGTACATCCTCAGGTACTGCCCAGCCGAGGAGCCCCCAGAGTACCAGTCACTGGTCGGACCCCCACGCAGCTCTCAGAGCAAACACTGCCATCCCCCACACAGCAGGTGCTCAGCCCGGAACAGGGGTGCCTCCCACCCCCCAGCCACAGCTTCTGTTTTCTGTTGCAGAGACTCAGCCCGTTATGACTTCTCCCATGAGATCCTTCGAGATGAAGAGTCCTATTTTGGAGAGCGTCGAGTTCCCCGGGGCCGTCGCATCTCTGTGATCTGCCGTTCTCTCCCTGCGGGGATGGGCCCTGGGGATCCCCCACAGCTGCCCCCTGCTGGCTGACCTCAATCCCTTCCCCCAGCTTCTCAGAGACCCAATGTTTGTGAATAAAGTTGGAGAATGGACAAGCCGGCCTTCCTTGCACTGGCTGTTTGCCTGGGCTGGGATCTGCAGGAGCCCAGGACCCCGCCTGCCCACCACTCACTAAAAGCTAAGGTAGTAGGGTCAGGATACACCCCACCGAACACAGAGTCACGAGGCCCAGGAGCAGTTTCCTTTATTGTGATCTTTGCTCGCAGCCCCAGCCCACCCCGCTTTTCATCCTCTTGGCATCTAAGTCACTAACAAATTTGAAGTCAGCAGACACCTGGTGCGGCGGCAGGGCCCCAGGCTGGGAGCCCTCAGCCGCCACAGCCGCAGGCAGCTGCTGAGAGCTGGGGCACCCGCTGCCAGCGGTGGTGGTCATCAAGAAAGGCCACGTCAGCATACCGGGTGGGCCGGCAGCAGGGGCCGCCATGCGCTCGACCCTGGCCCCGTAGACGGGCCAGTGTCAGGCCGTGCTGGGTGAGGGCACTTCGGGGACAGCTGCCAGCACAGTAGCGGAAGATGACCGTCTCCTCTGAAGTGTAGCCCAGGCCCAGGTCCGCCACTGGCAAGGGCAGGCTCCACAACTGGCATGGGCTGGCCGGGGCTCGGCGCAGGCGGGCACCTGGGAGGGGTAAAGGGTAGCTGATGGCAGGCCTGGGTCAGCCAGGAGGGAGTCTGGGAGTCCCTCAGGGTCCTGGGGGTCCTTACCTGGCTGTGGCCTCCAGGTCCCCTCACCTGCAGCCGGCCCAGAGGAGAATGCTCCCTCCACCAACAGAGACCCAAGAGCACCAGGGCCCCCGCTGAGGCCCAGCTGCAAGGACAGGAGCAGCAGAGAGCAGAGCAGGACTCTTCCTGTGGCCATCGTGACAGCAGGGCCTGAGGGTGGGGACACCCAGTGCCCTCACTTTATCCCCCATCTGGGCTGGGTAATAACCTCTTCACTGCCAGCTGCTGCTCGGGCATGAAGGACCCCGTGTTCCCCGCCAGCTCATCTGTGTCCTCAGACCCAGGTAGGCCAGCTCCCTGTCCTTCTAAGAGTTAAGGGCACACCCCCTCATCCAGACATTCCACAGACCCATTTCCGACACCCCCTCCGCCCCCTGATTTATGAGTTATGGTGGCAGACAGGGCCCAGCCCAGGGCAAGCAACGAGGGTCCCCATCTGACTTGCTGTCTAGAAGAGGTAGGGGGGCTCTGTGGGTCCCCCGGTGGGGGCTCTCCTCACACAGGCAGGATGCTGAGGCTCAGGAGCCCTCATGTTGGGTGCCAGGCGGAGTGGGTGTGTGTGCGGGAAGGAGGCGGGTTGGCAGGTAGGTTAGCTAATGGGGACTCCTCCATCATGGCTCCTGCCTGGAGGATTAAGATGTCAAGCCCATCTCCGGGCCTGGCTGAGCCAGTGTCAAAACAGGAAAAAGGAGTGGCCGGGGGACAGCCAAGAGCTGGGACCCAGTGGGCAGCAAGCTCACCCTGCCAGGACTCCTGCCTCTAGAAGGCCCCCTGAGACCTCAGCCCCGTCTTCGTGTCCACAGCATCAGAGCGAGAGGGAAGGTCGCCTCCCACTGGGTTACAGAGGCAGCTGCAGGTCACAATGACTTCCACACCCAGCCTGTGACCTCCGGGAAGTGAGCCTCTGTGCCTCACCTGTGAAAGGGGGCCGGACGAAATGCTGAGGATGGAGGCGCATTTAGTGTTCAACACGGTGCCTTGCACTGGGGAGCTTGCAAAAGCTTTTGAGGTAACGGAAATTCAAATAGCTTGTGCATGTTGAAGAGACGCTTGACCTCACATAGGTGAGACCGAGTTAAAACTCAGGTGAGATGCACCCCCAAGATTGGCAAAAATCAGGAAGTTTGCTTTCACAAGGCTGGGGTGCACATGACAGGTTCACGCCCATGCTGTGGCAGGAGTGTAAGCCAGGAGCAGCTGCCCGTCTGCGAAGGAGCCTAAATCCCATGCCTTTGGTCCTAGCGACCTGTTTCAGAACCTGCCCTACACAGGCGAGTGAGGACACACGCCCAGGGCTCCCCACTGCCTTTATCAGCAAAAGATCCTAAATGAGCAAAACTGCCCGGGAGGAGATGGCTTCAGGAACTTTGCTGTGGCTCTTGTTGCCATGGTTACTGAGGTCACTTTCAGACAGAAAAACACTTGTCCAAAGTCACCAGAACTAAGAAACACAAGCAGGGTTTGAACCCAGGTCCCAAGTGACCTGGCCTGGCGAGGAGGCCTCAGACTGTGGTGTGCATGGCCGTGAGTGCAGGAGGGGAGGGCTTCTTCCTGCTGTCCCGAAAAGGCCTGGCGGAAGCATGGGGAAGGAGACTGCACCCACCTGGGACATTCCTGAGAATTAGCCTGACAGCTCAGGCATGCCCACTCGTCAGCCAAGGACCTGTGGAACTGGGTGGGGAAGAATTTTCCACCTGCAGTTTCCAGTCCTGGGCAAGATGGAAGCCCAGCTTCCTGCCCTGAGCTGGATCACTTGGGACAGGCGTTCAAAATTCCATTTCCAGCAGTGTTACTGTCTGTGAACTTGAAAAGTCCTCCCACTAAAGAACACCTAGCGATGCTGGGAAAAAAAATAATAAATGAATGGATACCTAATGTGTAAGAAAAGGGAAGCCCCAGAAACCACTGGAAAGCTGAAAAAGCCAACATCAGCAATAAATAGGGTTTCAGTTTTTGCTGAAAATGGCACCACATAGGACAGAGCTAAGAACCACCCAAAATGGATTCAGGCTGCAACTCCTGGCGGGAACAAAGGCAAAACCCATCTGGAAGGGCATGCTTGCAGACTGCCCAGGAGTCCCACAGACAGAACCCAAACGTGGCCACCTGTCCCCCACCTGGGATTATAAAACACATGACCCAATCACGACGGGGAGTCAGAAGGTGGAACAGGATGCTATGAGCTTCAAGTACTGATGTGTCTGCCAAGACTATAAGACAAGGACGCTTCAAATGAACATGTGAAAGAAGGGACCAAAAATACTAGGGGCACAACACTCAAAAGGGACCAGCTGATCTGAAAAAGAAACTACGTAGCTCACGGGTTAGTGGCAGATAAGCCACAGCGTAGGGAGAACGGGCGAAGCGCAGACAGGCCTGAAGGAACCACCCAGCACGCGACGAGGCTCTCGGGCTCCAGGAGGAGGGCCCGGGGAGAACGAGAGCAAACTGAGGAGAAGCCGGTTAGGTTTTTCCAGACTCATTAATGCCGGGTCCTGGGATCCAGGGAGTAGGGTGGCGGGCGGTGGGACCCGTGGCAGTGAGTGTGTGGGAGTCAAGGGCCCACACGGTTCTGGAGCCTCTCCGCTGGCAGAGGGCGGGGCCAGCCCCTCACTCCTTGAGGGAGAAGTGCATCTTGTCGTTGATCATCTTGCGCTCGGGATTGAGGCGCTTGAGGATCTGGGCCAGCACGTTGACCGTCTGCTCACTGCTCAGCCCTGTCTTCTTGGTCTGGAACTTCTTCAGCAGGTCCTTGGTGGTCATCGGCTTCCGTGTCAGGTAGCGGCGCACGGCGTCCTCAGTCACCTGCACGTCGCTGGGGAGCCAAGCACACAGTGGAAGGTGAGCGGGAGGCCTCCCTCCCTGTGGCGCCTGCCCCGGCCCTGCCATCCTCGCCAACTCACCCGCTGCTGGGGGTCGACTTCCCGGACTGGGGCTGCGGGGTCGACTTCCCGGACAGGCTCTGCGGCCCGGTGTCCAGCCGCAAGCGCTTGGCCGCCGCGGTCTCGTTCACCCGCTTCCCTGCGGGGGGGGGGGAGGCAGCGCTGCGGGTTAGACTGGAAGGCTGGACCTGTGAGGGGGACCCCAGCCGGGGCGATGCCCTGACCATGGGCACAGGTGCCTCAGACCCTGATGCCCAGTGGGGAGAACAAGGACCGAGGTCAAGAGGCCACTCACCCTGCTCCAGCTTGCTGGCGGCCGCCCACAGAGTGGAGGACGTGCTGCCGCTCTCGGTGCTGGGTGTGCCGGGCCGGCTGTTGCCCCGGGAGCTGCCGCCCGACGGCTTCCGCTCCCTCTTGGGGGGCGTTTTCTTTTTCTTTGAATTTCGGGATTAGAGATGTGAGTGAAGACAGAGAGCACACCCACCGCCCCCCCCCCGCCCCCCGCCGCGGGGCTGGGCCTCACCGCCATGAAGAGGGCCGAGGAGGCCTCGCTGTCGATGTCACTCTCCTCCGAGCTGTCCGACTCGTCACTGCTGTCTGTACGGACCAGAGCAGGGGCGTCAGGCTCGGAAACCCCTGCACCCACCCTCGGCTCTGCCTCAGGTAAGGCGGCCTGGGCGGGGGCAGAGGGAAGGGCCTCGGCGGCCGAGCTCACCTCTCCTCCGCTTCTTCTCCTGCGGCGTGGGCGCCTTCTTCTCCTCCTCCTCCTCCTTCTCCTCCTCAGGCGGCTTCTCCTCCTCGCTCTCCTCGCTGCTCTCGCTCCGTTCATCCACACCCTTGGGTCCCTCCTCCTGCTGGGTGACCTTGGGCTTGCTCCCCAGCTCGTCCTCGGAGCTGCTGCGGGACAGAGAGGGCAGAGGTGAGCGTGTCCGCCAGGCCAGCCTGTGTCTCGCACTCGCCTCCCGCCCCCCTCACCTGGAGCCATCAGACATGTAGTCCACCTCCTGGCCCTCGAAGTCCCCATCGTCACTGTCCTCGAAGGCCTCATCGTCTGAGCCCTTCTTCTTCTTCTTTTTTCGCCCCACCTTGGTCATTGGCGCCTTCTTCTTGGCCTTGGGGGCTTTGCCACCTGGGGAAGTGGAGTTTCGTAAACTCGATAATGTTGAGACATCTTGGAGATCTTGTCAACGGGGAGAAGGCACCCACAACTAGCCAACTCTTAGAAGGCCCAGGGCTTGCAGAGAGGTGCATCTCTTACGCAAACCAACCAATCCTGGGTGCATACGGGGCGTTATCTTACACCCGGAGCCACCGTCTCCTGCCCTACATCACCCGTGGAGCCCAGAGCCCACTGGGATCATTCACTGCGCCCTGCCTAGTCTCTCGGAAATCCCAGCAAAGGCCGCAGCCGCGTCCTTCCCGTCTCGCCTTTCAGCTGCCGCCAGCTCTGGTGCTTCCCCGTGCGGCCCCGTGCGGCCCCGTGCCTCTCGCTTCCCGGAAACTGTAACTGAGCTTTTCTTCTGATGGCGTTAACGTCGCCTTGTCACTCAGCTACCTTTATAAATCAAGACCCGGGCACAACTCAGGCGGCTGTGCTGACCGCCCCAGCCACCAGGCGGCGCTCCGCCACGGCTCACCCTCCTCGCCACTGGCCTCGCTGTCATCAGAGGACATCTCCAGGTCGTCCTCCAGGTCGTGGATGCGCAGCTCACTGGCCTTCTTGCGGCCGCGCTTCTCCTTCTCCTCATCCTCCTCGTCCTGGTCCTGGTCCTTGAGCCGCCGCTGCTGCATGATGCTGAAGTGGTTCAGGACTTTGTTCCTCCTATGGGCAGGGTTTGGGGCACAGTGGGGTCCGACACCAGGCCTGGCTCCACAGCCATCCTGCGGAAGCCGGGCCTCTTCCTGGCACCTGGCTGGGTGCTGCCCAGAAGGCACACACAGACATGACTTAGGTCATATGAGGGGTGATCTGACCTCAGGAGCCTCGCACACATGGCACGGACACCCTGAAATCGCATGGGAGAGCTGACCCTTCTTCCTCTCCCTCTGGCCCGAGTCCCTCAAAGAAAAGATCTCGGTGCGCTGCTGGCACCCCAGCACCTTCGGGCTCAAGACCAGCCTCAGGCAACAGACACCTGCCTTCATCCAGCCGGGACCTCCTGCCTGGGGGTCCCATGGCATCCAGGGACGCCCTGCCCGGCCTGCCCATCTGTGCTGCGGGGCTCAGCTCAGTCCCCACCCGCTCCGTGCTCACAGGGCCCTGTGCGTCCCTGCTGGTCTGATGTCTCCCCACCGGCCAGGGAGCACCCTGACGGCCCGGCGGGGTCTGGCTTGGTCGCCACCGGGCCCCCAGCTCCGACCGTTTCGGCCCCTCCTGGGGGGAGCTGGGAGATGGTGCCAGCATCGGCACCTTGCCTCCGTCCCGGGCACAGGCCTCACCTCTCCCACTCCTCCTCGGCCTCCTCGGCCGTGAGCGTGCGGTGCCGGGCCAGCGGCGTGAAGTTGTACCAGTTGTGCACCGGGAAAGCCTCGAAGGCCCCGTCGGGGCACTGCGTGAAGATGTAGTAGGACGTGTTCTCTGTCACACCTCCCTTCTTTATGCCCTTGAACCTGCAGAGAGCCACAGGAATAGCAGGGCCCGAGGGACAGCCCTGCCCCACCCAAGTCCCCGGGCCTGCCGCCTCTACGAAGCCACCTGGGCTCTCCGAGCACCATCAGAGGCTGGGGGCCTTGGGTCGGCCCTTCAACATCGGGAAAGCAGGGCCGCAGTGTGCTCCTTGCAGAATGGGCCCGGGGCGCCCATGCCTTCCTGGGAGGGACCGCTGAGATGGGTGCAAAGGATGCAGGCCCAGAGTCAGACCCGTCTGGACCTGCGCCAGCCTCCTGGCCTCCGCCCTCACACTCTTCCCTGAAAGTCCGGCCAACCTTACAGCGCCCCCGCATACAGCTTCCAAGCGGCCCCCGGCCGCACGACCGGGGCGGCTGCCCAGGCTTCCTGCATCCTGCACAAGCACCGACGCCGTTCGTTTATAAAACTCCACAAAGGAGGACATTCTGTCACCCCCGCTGTGCCGAAGGGCACAGAAGTGACAGAGAGCACCCGGCAGAGTACGGGTATGAGGGGGACGGGGGCGGGCACCTGCCGCCGTCACCACTTACTTCCTGCCCGACTTGCCGTTGACACGGAGCAGCCAGGGCTGGTCCTCGGCCCGGAACTCCTTAAGGACGATGCCGAACTTCTTCCTCCGAGCCTCCTCCCGCAGCTTGCGGTTGAACTCGCTGCCGGCGCCTGACTCAGGCATCTCCTCCTCCTGGTAGATCTTCTTGTTGCTCAGGTCACGTTCCAGCCGGGCCTGAGGCAACATGGCAGGGGCAGCAGGAAGCAAAACCTCTTCTCAGGGTACCTGCCTTGGCTCAGGCTGTGCCCCCACCCCAAGAACACCCTTTCCTGCCCCCAAGTTGGGCCGTAGACGCTGCAAGCCAACTTCCCGCTTGGCGAAAAAGGGTACGAGGCCGGTGCTCGGTGGATGTGAGTGAAGGGATATGGGCCAGCCTTGTGCTAGGCCTGTTTTTGCAGCTTTTTGAAAGTTTGCAATTATTTCCAAATGAAAAGTTTAAAAAAAAGTAAGATCATAGTGGTGATAAAAAAAAAAAAAAGAAAAACATTGCAAACAACTCGCTTGCAGCTGGCCCTCTTCTCTATCTCGCATTTGGCTCTAGACTTTCCCATGAATTCAGATGCCACTGAAGGCTGAAGTTTTCCAAATGTCAATCTCTGGACAATTAGGCGGTACACATTACCTTAAAGTGCACATTTGTAATTCTGCCCTGACCCTCACCCCTCACATCCATCAACAAATCCTGTTGACTCCACTTCCGAAACACAATATGATTTGGTCACTTCTTACCTGTTTGCTCCCAGCCCGTTGCGGCTCACCAGGACCAGAGCTGTCGCTCCCACCCTGCCTGCGGCTGCCCTTTACATCTCAGTGGCTTCTGCTATACACTGAACATGACTTTCCCCACAAAACACATGTTGAAACCTAACCCCCACTAGGATGGTATCTGGGGGCAGGGCCTTCGGGGGTGATGAGGTCGTGAGGGTGGAGCCCCGGCGACTGGGATCGGTGCCCTTATAAACAGGACCCCAGAGAGTTCCCTCGCCCTTTCCGAGAGGACACAGCGAGAAGACTGTCTATGAACCAAAAAGCGGGTCTCACCAGACACCAAATCTGACCGCCCCTTGATCTTGGACCTCAGCCTCCAGAACCGTGAGCAATAAATGTCTGTTGTTCATAAGCTCCCCAATCTACAGTGTTCCGTTACAGCAGCCCCAATGGACCGAAACAGCTTCCAAAGTGGACACAACTTCTAAATGTTCTGTTATCAGGAGAAGGCCTCCTGCAGGGCCTGACGAATTCCACTCAGAGGGATGTTCAGCAGCTCAGCCCGGGCCTTAATCATTTCTCTCCACTGGGGGAGCACAGAGGAAACTAAGCCTTAGTTACTATCACAACTAAGCAACTATTACCACTGCCGAGTCCAGGATCAAGTTCTCACCCCTCTCAGAAGCGGGGCTTACCTGATTCCAAGTAGCGAAGTTGACTTTATCGGCTGCATTGAAGGCCATGATGTTATATTTTTTGGTTGTATTTCTGGAATGGGTAAGAAGAGGCAGTGCTCAATCAATCATTCAGGAAAATCTCCGTAGTTCAGCCTTTTGTGCCAAGCAATGCTGAGGACCCATAAAACACCCCAGAGGTTCCCAGTCTGTCAGGGAAGCCAGACCCGTACCCCCAAACCCCTGCAGAAGAACGGACAAAGATTAAGAAGAACCCAAAATGTGGGGAAAATTAAAAACTCAGTCCTGGGCAGGATGGAGGGCAAGCAGGGACTGCTTCCTAGAGGAGGAAAATACTGGAACTGGATTTTGGGGGATCAAGAATCCCCCAGCAGAATCACAGCTGGGGAAAAGGTACCCCTGGCAGAGAGAACGCTAGGATAGGGCCTGCAACTTATTGTATGTATACTAACGTACTCATTCATTCATTCCACTCAGAAAACAGCGATGCCCCCAGAGAGGCCTCAGCTCGACCGAGGCCTGCGCTCAGGTCGCTGCCATCAGGACGGGGAATCACAGGCAGGGCCCGACGCGCCTTGGAGGCTCGTTAAGGTTTTAATCCCTTTTTGGAAGGGGTGGGAGGTGAGGCTGGGGACTTACTTAGGAACTCGAACGACATACTCGGTGACATTCTGGCTGCCGGGGCCCTGCACGGAAAGACAGCGAGATAGTGAGTGAAGGCTGCAAAGGCCGCCGCAGGGACCCCCGAACCCAGCCTCGTACTTACGAGGGCCGCCATGGGCAAGGGTCGGTGGTCTGTTCTGATCCGCGTCCTTTTCGCCTCTCCTGGGGTGCGCGACCTTCAGTCCTGGGGAAGCCACCCTCGCGGCTTCGGGTCGCTGGCCCCGATCGAGGACACCAAATCCGAGGTGCCACCGACTCCGGGAAAAGCTACCCGGAAGCGGCGCCAGGCGGGCCGTCTGCGCCTGCGCCGCCGCCGCACCTGACGGCGTGATCCCCCCGCGGGCCGCGTCACGGTGGCACCCTCTCCTCCGCCCCGAGCCCCTCGAGCACTGTCGCCTGGCCTCCCGGGCCCCTCAGGGCAGAGAGCGGGCAGGCGCTAGGGCCAGACACCTTCCCGCGTTCAGGAGCCCGCCGACAGCTTTACGTAGAGCGGTTAATGCGGTCAGGACATACGGCACGCCCTCCCGCGACGTCATCACGCAAGGGCCGCGAGGCATCCTGGGAAGGGAGGTGACGCTATCTGTGCGCCCGCCCACCCCTCTCGCACACTGGCTCTCGGCGCCTTGCGCGTGCGCCGCCCCACTAGGAAGTGGGTCCAAGGCCTCATCACCATAGCAACCGAGGCCTTCTCTGGCACCCTGAGCTGCCGCCGCTCCAGCTGAACCTCTTTGGGGTTAATTTCCTCCCTCTGCCCCGGGACATCCCATCACCTTGCTGAATGATTGGGCCAAGGGCCCTTGTAACGTTGAGCTGAGCCAGGATGGGGCGCCACCACCCCATGGGCCGCTGGCTGGATGGGTCTGTGCAAATCCGAGCTACCCAAGATAGGCGGGCCACTGAGGCCCAAGGAGAAGGGTAACATCGCGGGGGCGGCAGGGGAGGAGGCTGTGGAGGGCAGCAGGGAAGTACAGGTACCCGAGCCGGCTTGTTCATGTGTGTTCACGCTCCCCGCCCCCGCCTAGTAGTAACACAACTGCGCATGCTCACAGATCAGCCATTCATGAACCCTCTTGCGCTCCTGCTGTGCTGAGTCCCGGGCACTCCAGGTTGACCAGCTCCCTGTCCTCTTGGAGACCTCAGTACCGTGCAAGAAACTGTCTCAGAACCCAGGAAGTTCTGAGGTGCGATGATAGAGTCACGGGGAGAACGTGCCCATGTGTCATGACTGGATTAACGGCACTATATGGTGTCTAAAACCCAAGTGACACTCCAGGAAAAAGCACAACCGGCTGAGGGCTCAGGAAAGAGAGGAGGTTTAAGCTGAGCCCTGCAGGATGCAGAGGAGTTGGCCAAGCAAACATGGAGGGAAGCAAGACACCAAAATGACACCACGCACTGCAGCACCCCACAGGTGCGACTGGTGGCTGTGGACATTCACTTATTCCTCACCCTTTACTGTATGTCAGGAACTGCGAACTTCTAGAAATACAGGGACAAGTGAGACAGAAATAGTCCTTGCCCTCGTGGAGTAGAGTCTGGCTGGCGGGCAAACAGGAACAAGTAAACAGGCCGATCATGACCACTGCTGTGGCAGAAATGGGTTCTGCCCAGGGAATGACGATGGGTGAGCTGTGACCTGAAGGCATTGGAGCAGGGACTTCCCAGATGGAGGGAACAGTGGGGCGTGGGGAGGGATGAGCTTGGCAAGTTCAAGGGACAGAAAGGCCAGGAGGCTGCTGCACTGGACCAGAGTGAGAGAAGGGGAGAGTGGTATGGGGTGAGTCTGGGGCATGGGCCAGTCCCTGTCCCTGTCCGAGCTCGAGTTTCCTGACTCGTAAAATGGGATGACGGAGTTGTCGTGATGCTCCAGAGAGATGCTGTGGGCAAGGGGCCCAGCCTGCTCAGGCTCTATCCTCAGCCACGGAGCCCGCGGCAGCACCAGCCCACGCCATACCTGGACACACACCCTCAGACGCCGCCCTAGGGCAAAAGTGGGTATGCCAGTAGACCTGTGTCCAGGGTCACCCCAAGGATGTGCACTAAGCCGTGGACACAATCACATTGGTGCCCACTGAGCCCTATAGGCACCGACCCCTCTCCCTCCTTCCCTGGGCACCGCAGACCTCCTCAAGCCCCCGCTGATCATCTATCTTCATGATGGCCGGCCCAGGCTGTAGCAAAGGGACACAGTGCAAGAACATGGCAACCAAGTCTGGCTTCTGCCACGTGAGGCTGGGCCAGCTGCTGCGGCAGGGGGCCCAAAGCAGTACCCGGCAGAGCTGTGCAATCCAGGATATCATGCTACGGAGCTCCTGGTGCCCAAGGCAAGAGCTCATGAGAACACGGGCAGAGGAAAGAAGGGGGCACATTGGGACAAACTTCCTGGAGAGGCCCCATGGAAGCCGATATGCCTAGCAGGCTGCAGCTCCTCACTGGCCACTGTTTCGCTGCCGCGAGCCTCTGTGTTCTCATCTGTAAAGTGGGAGAGCAGATGGACCCACAGCAAGTGTGCGGTGAGGTTTGGAAGATGACATTCGTATAAAGCACTTGGCAGAGTTCCTGGCACTTAGGAAGCACTCAATAAAATTAGTTAATATTTATTCCTTTCATGACCCTGGGCACGTATAGCATTGGCTCCTTCTGCACCTGTTTCCTCACACACAAAATGAAGGTCACTCCACTACCACCTGTAGGGCAGCTGTGATGAGCAGACGAGACCCAGCCTGCCTGCCCAGTAGACTGTCTCCGTGCCCACTCCTCGAAAGTGCTTGCAGAGGCCCCAGGGCACTGGGGCAGACTCCGGATCTTAGGTGCTGGGTGGGGCAGGTGTTCCCCAAATTCACCAGAGGTCCAGGCTGAGAAAGAGACCTGCCAAGGTGACCCTAGAGGTCACCCACCCACCCCTTTCCTTCCCAGGGTATCATCCTAGATATGATCAATGACAACATACCGTCCTGCCCAGAGCCGGGGCTTCCTCGTCGATGGCTTCCCCCGGGAGCTGACACAGGCCAAGGAGTTCGAGAGCATTGTGAGTGACCCAGAAGCGTGTGAGGGTGTGAGGCGTGACGCCATCCCTCTCCCCGGACCTCGATGGAGGTTAAAAGGGGTGAAACTCAAGGGAGAGGAGACGACCAGAGGGAAATGGAGTTTTGTACTATCAAGGGACAGTCCGGTTGTTGGAAGCTTCCAGAATCCGGGTGAAGAGCTCGAGAGCTCTCTGAGGACAGGGACAAAGCCATTTTAATATCTCCCTGCTCAGTTCCACTGAGTGGTGGTGGGGGGGGGGGGCGGGGGCGGGTTGCAGCATCTCTGGGCCGTCAGGATGGAACACGATTCCTCGCTCGTCTCTTCCGCCACCTGTCCTCACATAGAACGGGCTCTGTCCTCGGGCGTTCGAGGGGCAGACTCAGTCCCTGCCCTTAGGATGCCAGTAGGCAGCAACACGTGACGTGTACAACAGAAAAGTCGGGTAGTGGTAAATGCAGTGAGGACAGAAGGACGTCCGGAGGGACGCCGTTTCAGTGTGGGTGGTTCAGGCGGCCCCTCGAAGTGGGGACACCGGGGGGCTGAGCGATGGCGGAGGAGCTGGCCGGAGCTGGGCAAGCTGGAGTGAACTTCCTCGGGTGATTTTCACACGTCAGCACGCTGACTTTATGAGGAGGCCCATCCAGGCACCTGGACGGCGAGGGCTGGAGTGTCTGGAAACGACTGAGCAGGAGAGAAACGGAGGCAGATTGTAGGTCTCGAGGCTTTTCTGGAACTCGCTGGATTCCAGGTGAAATGCCTTCGAAGAAGTCTGGGCGGGAGTCACACAGAGGTGGCCGGCCCGGGACAGCCGTGCGCGGGGCGGGGAGGGCCCTGCCCCTCATTCTCACCTGCATCGAAGCAGTGCTGGTAGGCTCGTCGCGACGAGGTCACGGGCTTCCTCCCCTGGCCTGGAAGCTCCGAGGGCAAAGGCCGTGCCCACAGACCTCTCTGCCCTCGATGGCCCTGGGCCAGTACCTGCCCCAGAGGACGTGCCCAGTCACAAATGCCTGGAGGCCCACAGGTGGCTGTGATGTCCCAAGAGAGGCGACAGGCTTCCAGCCCGTGGGCCCCATTCCATCCACGATCTGTTCGATTTTCACTCTAGAGTGTTTAACCCTTTTTAAATTTAAATCAGTGGCCCACTTTCAAAAATCAGGAGACGCCACATCAAAACTCCAGCTTCTCTTGAAAACTGCCTGACCTGGCCTGCATGTCCCCATGGCAACAGCCCAGCATGGCTCTCCACGCTCTGTGCAGGTAACCGATCTTCCGGAATGTCTCAGAAGAATGTTTCTTGCACTGTGAGCATCCTGCTTTCTCAGAGGGACCGGAGAGCTTGCCCAGGGTCACGTAGTTAAGGCAGCGGCAGGCACGACTGTCTGTTCAGAGTCTGGCCTGCCCCGGCAGGCAGCGTGTCGGGTGAGGACGCGGGGAGCCACCCGCCCGCCCCCTGCCCCAGAAAGCACTGTGCTCAAGGGGTGGTGGGGAAGACCAGACGAGGCGTGGTGATCAGGTTGGAATTAAACAAATGCCCAGGGTCAGGAGGCCCATTTATCTGGGTTGACCTTTCTCCCAAAGTGTCACCTGCACTATAGGACAAAAGATGGTTTTAAGGGGTTCATGGGACATTTAAAGTAAGCATGTATTTTTAAAAACTTTTTATTAATTCCAGCCTCACAGGACATGGCCAAGGTGGTAGAGGGGGCCCACTGTGCCCCTCACCCAGCTTCCCCCCAAGGCAATGGTGTGTCCGGCCATGAATCAGTATCAAAGCCGGGCTGTTAGCATTGCTATGTATTTGTTTCACGGGTACCTCTATGACAAGGGACAATCACATCCTTTACCAAAGTGCTGTCATTGCCTTAAAAAAAAAAAAAAAAAGTTAAGCAGAAAAAGGAAGTTGGGAGAATTCAAAGTCTCAAACAGTGCTGGCAGCCAAAGGCTGACGAACGTTTACCCCGCAACCCCCTGGGCAAGCTCCGACGCGCGGGGGCGACCGGAGACACCCACGTCGCAGCCGCGGTCCTCGCGGGAGAGAGACGGCGCTGGTGCGTGCTCGTGCCGCACGCAGTGGGGTAGCCAGCAAGGACGTCCTTGGTATTTTGATGCCCGATTTCGGAGAACAGAATCGGAACGGTCCAAGGAGCCCACGTCCCTGGCACAAAGCACTGTGGGTCTGGCCACGCTTGCGTCGTCTGTGCCAATACGTGTGACTGGTCGTGACTGCCGTGTGCGCGTCTGGAAGCGCGTCCCAGCCCCCGTGATGGGCGGGTCACCGAGATGGCCGCCGTGAACCCCCGGGGACCCTCTGATGCCCGGTCCGCATTCGAATGTCCCACGTCTGAAAAATGTCTCGGCCATTTAGGGACAGAGCCAGGCCCCTGCCAGGCCGGGCGGGCCGGCCGAGCTTCCCGCCGGCCGCCCTCGCGCCCCTGACCCTGACGTCTGGGGCGGGCATCGCGCCCCGCGTCGCGTCTGGAGCGACGCCCCGGCGTTCCGCCGCGTCCCCTCCCACCCCTCCTCTGCTGTGCACGCTGACAGTTAACCACAGACGGACCTGGAGGCAGGGTCCCTATGTTTCACGTTGTTGTTTTTTAAATCCACAAATACTTCAGCACATCTTTTCTGAAAAATGAAGACTTTCGTAATGTCGCAACGCTGCCAGCGTCCCGTCTTCGTGCCATCAATCGGGTCAACATTCAGATGTCCCCGAGCATCTCAAAGCCTTTTCCTTTCCACGGCCGTTTTGGTCGGGACTCAGGCGAGCCAACCTGCTGCGACGCCCCGCCTGCGGGTCCCCTCACTCGCCGTCACTTGTGTTTTCTCGCACTTGTCACCGAACGGGCCAAGCCTCCGGTTCTCCTCATTCTACAGGGTGGCTTTTGCTGCTCGACAGTTTTTCGTTCCTCTCTCTCTGTTTCCTTGAAGTGGGTGGGGTGTCCAGAATCTGGCCCACGGCTCGGACTGGTTTTCCAGGCGAGCGTCACAGGTGCTGACGCGACTTTCTGTCACGTGCCGTGCGATGCACAGCTGTCCCCGCGCCATGGCTGGTTTATTGTTTGACTGTGTTGAAACGTGAGAGGGTTCAGGTCCCCGAGTGCTCACCGGGGCCCTGGAGGCGGGGTGCGTGCTGTGCTCGCAGAGCCCTTTCTCGGGCCACTCCCGACGCCGGCAGGGCGATGTCCTCTGTTCCGTGATGGGCCGCTCCCTCTCCTTGGTGCTATAGGAAGCAGGGTGAGTTCAGTGCAGAGCTCTGTGTTTTGACACTTTCTTTTTTGTATTTTTTCAGGAGGCGCCTACATGCCTGGTCACCACTCCCTTAGTAAGGGGTCTGTTAGAGGCAGAATTGTGGCCCTCCCAATTCCACGTGCTGAGGTCCTGACCCCCAGAATGTGACTATCTGGAGACGGGGTCTTTAAAGAGGCGATTATATCAAAGGCGGTCGTTAAGGTGGCCACTAATCCAATCTGACAGGTGTCTCTGTGGGAGGAGGTCTGGACGCAGACCCGCAGACAGGGGAGACGGCCATCCACACACGAGGAGCGTGGCCTCGGGAGAGACCAACCCTGCCGACGTGTCGATTCTGGATTTCCATCCTACAGGACGGTGACGAAGTAGAATCTCTGTCGTTGGAGTCACGCGGCCTGCGGCCCTTCGGTGTAGCAGCCCCGAACACGGCACGGCGCGAAATACCCGTCAGACTCTTGTCTCATAACTTTCTTTCACGGTCACGTCTTTCCACGTTGCTTAGCTGGCATTCTTCCCTAAAGAAATCTCCTTCCTCACTGAGGGCACCTTGGTTATCCTGAAATGCAGTTCCTACCAGGTGGGATAAATGTGTCACTCCTCCTCTTTAATGGCCAATTTTCAGACCAAGGAGTTGGTGTCCTAGTTACCTCCAATGGTGACAGTGGGGTTCATTATTTCGTATCCCTTTGTTCTGTTGTCATTGTGAACTCAAGGGTCTTCCTTTATTTATGTCTGTTATAAATGTGTGTCAATCAAGTACAGTCTTTTTTTTTTTTTTTTTTTTGGTGGTGGTGCTCAAGCTGTCACATCTTTGGCCAAGAGGGACCCTTTCCCACTGTCACTTGTGTCCTTTTTGACAAAGGACGAAAGCTGTTTTAAAACTGCTTTCGGACACAAGACCTCCCGCCCTGTCTTTCGCATTTTCTGCCCAGTCCTGGACCCGGCCGTCTCTCCAAGGGTGTCAGAGGGACTCGCGGCCCTGAGTTGTCATGGTTTCCAGGCTTTTCCAGGAGACAGAGGAAACATACACTTTTGAAAGGAAAGAATCAGAAGTCCGTACCGCCTCACAATATCGGCGTTTCTACTCTTTTCTCTTTCCCTAAAAATGTGGGTTCCTAAAGCCATTAACGTACTCATTTGCATAATCCGAGAAACAGCTTCCAAATGATGTACGGACATCAATGACGAGGACAAAGCCACCGAAGGTCGAAGGACGTTTAACGCCTCTCTGCAGCTCTGGTTTCCCTCTTCTCTTCCTATGGACGTGCCATAAAACACCGGGTTGCCTGAGAAAGCTTTCTGCGTAGCCACGGCTTTGACACGCAGCTGGGTACATTCATTTCAGTTTGAGTCTTGATATGGAGGGATTGCTTCAATCTTTGAGTATGTAAATTAGTTAACAATTCCAAAGTTGCAGCCACCTGAAAAGGCATGTTCGGGGTGAGCTTGTTTCCGCTCGTCCCTGTCCACCCCCCTCCCCAAATGCGCCCTCCCTCCCCCACTGGCTTTTGGTTTGTCCTTCTGGGGTTTCTTTCTGCAAATACAAAGGTTTGTGTGTGTGTGTGGGGGGGGTGTCCCTCCTGCTCACCCCAAATCTGACGTTCTACACATGCTGGTCTTCATTTTTTAACTTTATAACGAACCCCGACGATCTCGTCCCAGCACTCAGGGTCTCCCACGTTACTCTTCACAACAGTATTCCGCCGGGTGGCAGTGCCGCCGAGCATTCGGCCGCTCTCCCAGCGACGCGAAGGTGTTGGACGACTTCACGACAGACTGACAGACAGCAAGGCGTTTGCAATCTTCTGCCGGGACAGACTGACCTTTGCACGTCATCTCACAGTTTTGCTCATGTCTTTAGGATCAGATCTTAGGAGTGAGTTGCTGGATTTAAAAGAGATGCACAGACCGTGTTGCTACACGGCACCTCACTCTTCGTCCCACAGTGCCTCCAGCAACAGGTAGAAATGCCCGTTTCCACGCGGCCGCGCCAAGGTGCTGCCGACCGTCTGGATGTCTGTCGGCCTGCCGAGGCGCGAAACGGCATTTTGGCATCGTTTTAAATGGGCCTCACTCACTCCTACCGAGGTTGAGCACCTTTTCCAAAGTGTAAGGTTCATTTCTTCTGTGGACTCTTCTCTATTCTGCTTTTTCCCCCCAGCAGATTGTTGGTCTTCTTGATTTCCAGGAACTCTTTACGTACGTGAAGGTTATCAGCCCTTTGTGATACATATGGTTGCACATATTTCCCCATTCCCGATTTGTGAGTTATCTTTCGACTGCTTTATTCTTTTGCCATGCAAAAGTTTAAAATTTTTTATCAAATTCCAACATCTTGTTATTTCTTCTTGATTTTGAGGGTTTTTCCCCCTCAATCCTAGGTTTATAAGGGAATTCTCCCATGGTTTACTTGGCACCTGTGTGATCTTATTTCTTACGTTTATGTCTCTGATCCATTTGGAACTTAGATTGTTTTTGGAGTGAGGTGAGGCTTCAATTTGATCTTTTTCCAAACTGTGATCCTGTTGTCCACCATCTTTTGGTGAAAAGTCTCTCCTGTCTCCACTGACGTGAGATGCCGCTCTAGCCATATACCAGCTTTCCAAATTCACTTGAGTCTGTTTCTGTTCCAGGGGTCTGTCTGTCCTTTTTGTGCGCAGCTGTTTTAATTAGGGCAGCTTATCAGGTTTTACTATCTGGGAGGGTCGAATGCCTCCTCCCCTGCCCCAACCGCCCGTTGCTTTCCTTTGCCCAGGTTCTCCCCACCATTCCTACTTGTTTTTGTACATGAATATTAGATGCAACCCAACTCAACTTAAAAAAAAAAAAAAATCACATTTGGGTCACATTAAAATTATCAGCTGATTTAAAAACTCTCCGCTCCTTTATAATGTTGAAATTTCTATCCAAGAACATTTGTCTCTTCCTTTGGTTCCAAATCTCCTTTGAGTCACTTGGGAATGTTTTATTCACTTTTTCCTTGAAGATTTTTCTTAAGACTTCATGCAATTTTAGAAAAAAATTCGCCTATGTTTCATGTTTTATTTTTGTTTTTGTAAACGGGGCCTTCTTTTTTAACTGGCGACTTTGTGTACAAGCTGGTTTTGACTTCTGTATGTTAATGCTACATCCTGTTACTTTATCAAATTCTCTTAAGTCTACGCTAGTTTGTTGATTGCGTTTTCTAGAAATAGAATCACATCGTCTGCAGACGTGGTTTCACCTCCTTTCCAATTTCAGATTTCTCAAATCGCTTTATCTCACTGCCTCGGTGAATCCTCTCATACCTTACCAAGTCACAGTGGCAAGAGCGGGCAATTTTGCCTTGTCCCCAACTTTAGTGGGAAAGCGAGTTTCCATTAAGTAAGTAATACACTGGCTGAGGATAATTTTATCAACTCCTTTTTTTAAAAGTCCAGAATACATGCTGGATTTTCAACCGCCTTTTCTATGTTTAGGAGGATAATCATGACTTTTTTAATATTAATAAATTGTATTGAACCGTCCTTGCTTTCCTGGAATGAATCCCACTTGGTTGAGATTGTTTTTGAGTGTGCTGTTGGATTCCTTTGTACAAGCAAATTCTGGAGGAACTAGGAGGTGGAGCTTCCCGTGGGTAGCCGTTGTGAGCTGGGAAGGTCTCCCTGAGCCGGGCCAGTCAGGGAGAGCAGCCAGTGGAGTGGGCGGCGACAAGCTGGACAAGTGAAGACTACTCGCCCCGTTCCGTGCTCTGCAAACGCGTGCGGGCATTTGCGGCTGCAGCGCTTACCCCGAGATAACTCGCAGATTATGGTCCTGCCCTCGCACCCGAAGTTTGGCAGAAAATATCTCGCTTTCATTATCATTTGCACATCACTCTAGTATATCGATAGCCTTTGGAAACACGTGGCTTCACTCTGTTTACAGCATTGTTTTTAGTAGTGGTATTTCCACTTACGAAACATAGTAATTCTCGATCGCTGAAAATGTCAAATCCTAGAAAATGTAGCGTTCCGACATGATGTTAACATCGTTCTCAATTGTCAGCCGAGGATTCATTTGACGAATCCAATGTATGCACACATTTCTGTTACGTTGGGATTAGAGACAAGCTCTCTTTGGAATGACTCCAAGAACAGTTTTTGTATTTTATTTTCATGTTGAAAACCAGTCGGGTTTGCTTCAGCCTCAAAGAGTGTGTTTATGTAAAATTAAGTGGCAGCAAGCGGCACTTTTTTTCCTAAACGGAACACGGGTTAAACCCTATTTTAAAAAGCGTATTTCAATGCAATGCCCATTAACGAGGACTAGTTAGGTAAATTACGGTACATCCACACAGCGGAGTACCACACGGCAGTTAAAAAGAATCAAGAATCTCCTAACGTGCCAAGATGGAATCATTTCTGATAATACAGTGAATAAAAATCAAGGGCAAATATGGGTCTTCACTGTTTGTATATAAAAAAAGGAAAAATATCAGAACAGGACTTATTTCTACGCCTAAAATCAGCTCCAGAAGGAGACACAAGAAACAACACTCGGCCGCCTCCGGGGCGGGCAGGCCTGGGCGTGGACAGCCAGGGGCACGCCACTCTTTGCTGCTGGTTGGTCGGCTTGAGCTCTGCTGATAGCCTTCTAATCCAAAAATAAATGTTAAGGCAAAAACCTGGAACCAGAAAAATAAAAAGGACCCAGGGGGCCCCATTATTCTCCTCCGGCCCACACAATCCTGGATTCCTGATCTGGGGGTGCACAGGGCCTGCCAAGCCCAGCCTCTTTCTCACCCGGCCCCTTTCCTGGGTGCCTAGGTGGGCTGAGCCCCCAGCATCGTCATCTGGTTTGCCGGCTCCACGGAGACGATGGCCAGGAGAGCACTGGAGGGGCCGGGAGGGGCGGCAGGCGGGCGGGCGGACTGCGAGCCGGCATCCACCAGTGCCTGCAGACACCCAACAACCAGTGCGAGCCCGTCCTGACCTCTCCCAGCAGAACCTGCCCCGAGACATGAGTGTGCCCGGCTGGCTGCCCCCCGCCCTGGCCCCCAGGGGAGCAGGGCTCCAGCTTCACCAGCACCGGTGGCACTGTGTGGCACGGCCTCTCCGGGCCGGTGACCCGCTGGGTGCCGAGGACTTCCGTCCTCTCCGCTGGGCAGTTCCGGTGTAGGCTGCGGCCTCCCAGCTGTGATGCTTAAGACCTAAAGGCGGTGACGGGCTCCCAAACTGCAGAATTAAACACTTAGAACGTACCTATCAAGCATAGGATCGTGACAACTGGCCAACCGCAGCGCAACTCAAATCAACAGATTCTCAAGGTGGGAAGCAGGGACGGCAATTCTCAAAGCGACTCACGCAATTCCTGTACTTTTCATGGTCACAGAGAGAGGGAACTCCGGTGATGTTCTCACCCCCGACGGACGGAACATGAAGCTAGAGAGAGGGACAGCGGTGCCTGTGGACGAGCTCCGACCACGGAGGACAGGACGGGAGGCCTCCTCCCTGCGGGACCCGCGCCAGGCTCGTGGCCTTTGCTGACTGCGCCCCTCCTCCCTCCCTCACCGCACCGCACCGCACGCAGCTCCGGACTCTGCCCGCACTTCAGAGAGGCCGTGAGCGGTTCCCCCAAGCTGAGGCGGAGGTCAACCCCGCTGAGACTCAGAACCAGCCCCGCGTGCTCCCTCTCCTCTACATCTTGGCAGAAGCCAATCCAGAAAACATTTTCGCTAAGTGCTGCTGTCATCGGAACCCTGCGGCAGACAGGAGGGGCCGGGGGCCAACTGCCCGCACAGGGCTCAGAAGGGGTGCAGCGCCTGTGGAGTAGGACGGCGTCTGGGAAGCCCGGGGCTCTAAGCTGACTGCTCACATGTCCCCAGAGCAAGTCCTTCCTGGCCCGCGGCGCCACAAGGTGGGCTTACTGGGGCCGCCAATGAACACTCTGTTAAGGGCCGGTCCCTCACACAGGTGCAAGGTCGCCCGCCGGGCAGCGCCCCCTAGCAGCGGCACTGTTGCGGGCTCCCACTCAGCGCTGCCATCGCAGCCCGTGGGCCCAGGCACCCAGACTCCGAATGCGAGACTGGCTTGTGTTGCCAGTCAACCCTACTTCTAAAAGGAACACTCCCGCCACGCAGTGTCCCGCCCACCTCCTGTCCTCATCCTTCGGAGGCCATGGCCTGCCGCCCAGCACTGGAACTGGCAGCACCTCTCTGAACAGCGCAGGTCTCCACCGTGGGGCTAACGAGCGAGGCCACAGCTAGGCGCGTAGTGAGGCCGGGCCAGCTCCTGCGAGACAGGTCTGCCGTGCGGCAGGCTGCATCCATGGGAACGCCTGTCCTCGGGGATCACCCCAGCTTCCTGGCTCCCCAAGTTCCCAGAGGGAAGAGCCCCGTGGGGGCAGAATGCACAGGGGCGTGGCCTGCCTCTCCCTGCAAGGCAAAACCAGAGGGCAGTCTTTGGGGGCCGGTACCCCACTCTCATTGGCCAAGCTTCGTTCCTCTACAAACACAACTGCGGCCAGCACGCAGTTTTAGACAAAAGCACTTTATTTAACCAAAAAACAAAAACAAAAAAAAACAAAAAAAACCAAGATGTTATAGGAAAGCACAACGCACCTGCGGAAAACTATTTTCTCTTATAATTGTTTTCTTAAAAAAAAAAGAAAAAACAACACAAAGCTTGTAATTTCCAATCACCGTTATCAGGCTTTTACATCTATGAAGAACACATCTGTTTCAAAACTCTGGGGGAGGGGACAGAGACAGAGACGGCACCCGGCAGACATGGGGAGGTTTTGTTATCATTTATTTGTGAAGTTAAAAACGAGCGATAAAAAGTAAAAACTGCCATACAATTTTTTTTTTGTTTTGTTCTCAATTTGTTTCAGTTTCAATGTCCTCTTGAACAGATGAAACACGACAGACCAGTCCTGGGAGGGGGGCGCGGGGAGGGCTAGGGAAGCCGAGCGAGGGCGGGAGGAGGAGCGAGAGGAGGAGCAGAGAGGCCGGGGCTGGGGGCGGGGCGGTTTGTCCTGCAATAGCAACACCTGGTCCAAGGAATGTTCCAACTCTAACTAAAAAAAAGAAATAGCAAGAGTGACTTTTTTTCCTTTTTAAAAGTTTATTTTAAAAACATGAAGAGGGCCAAGGATGGCAGGGAGAAAATGAATTGCTTTCCCCTGAAAGAAGCAGTTTCAGAAAGGCTGGGGCAGGGGGTGGGTATAGAGATTTATATATATATATATATAATTTTATAAGTTGTTTTGCTTTTTGTGTTTTATTTAAAAAAAAATTTTTTTTGGCAGAGATTTAGTTCTCGCTATCTTCTATGGCTGGCTCAACATGAAGGATCCCAATTTTGAAAGAAAAAAGCATGTGAGACACACAGAATGAGCGAGAGTGAGAGCCAGGCCCCGACCTCCAAGCCACTCACAGAGAGGGCCCCCTGCCCCCCACGGTAGCCATCGCTCTCACCAAATGGAAAAACAACCGAAAAACAAAATAAAGCCCCCAAACGAAACAAAATGGAAAAATAATAATAAAAGAATTTTCACAGATGAAGAAGTTCACATTCATTCGATTCATTGAGCCTGCGGAGAGGGAAGAGATAGGAATCGGTCACTACGGGGAGGGGAGGCGGGGGCGGGAGACTGGGGGGCAGTGGCGAGGAGGGGGCCAGGAAGCCCCTCTCCTGAGCCGGTGCCTAGCAAGATGTGTCTGTCACTGTCTAGTCAAGTGCTCCTGGGACGCGGCTCAAGTCAGACTGGCTCCTTGGTGGAAGAGGAGAAAAGACACAAAGGAGAGGAAGAGAGAAGCAGAGCGGAGCGAGCGAGCGGGCGGGCGGGCGGGCGAGCGGAGGGGAGCGGAGGGGAGCGGAGGGGAGCGGAGGGGAGCGGAGGGCATTCGGGGTCTGGAGGGAGGAGGCGGGCGGCTCCCGGCGCATCACAACATGAACAATCTCAGAGATCACGGTGTCCCCACAACACCCCTGTGAGGTAGGTTGGAAGGTGGCAGCGATCATCATGCCCACTTCACAGACAAGACCGGGACACGCGGTTGGGCGCCAGAGCAGAGGCTGAGCCCAGGCGGAGCAGGTGGGGGGGCCCCAGGGCCAGTCCCCTTGGCAGGCTCTCCGAGTCCCCACCGGAGCCGGGGCGGCCCCACACTGGGGCCGCCTGCAACACACACACAGTCACTTGGGCACCGGGGGGTGGGCGGGGGCAGACCGTGGGTTTAAAAATAAAAAATAGAACAAAAACCAAAAAAGTAATGCAGAGAGGGGAAAAATTATCCGTTTTCTTCCCAAGTGGCCAGATTTCGAGTGAGTTAGCAGCCAGGATGGTGCCCAACGTGTCGGCGGCCAGCCTGTCCCCACCCCCAGGACTACCCACCAGTTCAACAGTTCCACCTTTTATCTGTCTCGCGCTCTCCCCAGCATCACGACAGCGTTACACAGGAACAAGCGGGCCGGCGGAGGGAGGCCTCTTCTTTAACCTCTGGACCCAGCGCACACTTCCCCCAGCTCGTGGGGACTCCCGGAGACCTCCGGCCACATGGCCCCCGCTGCAGGCATCAAGGACACACCCCGCAGGGGAAGGGATTTCCGGCGCTACCCACTAAGGCAGGATGGACGGTGGCCGGGGGCTGGAAGGAAAAAGGAGGAGGAGGAGGGTGGCAATTCCCACTTGCCTGCTGCTGTCCCTGCTGTGCGGGTGGAGGCTGGGGGCCACCGGGGCCTGGAGTCTGTCCGTAGTAAGCGGCTTGCTGTCTGTAATATTCGGCCCAAGCAGCACTGTAGTCTGGCTGGGAGCCTGGGGGTGCTCCCGGACCCCCTCCAGTGGCCACTTGAGCTGTGGGGGAGGAGAGAGTGAGTGTGGCTGGGCACAAGAGCGCACCTGGCCCTGCCCTACCCCAGGCCCCGCCGTCTCAGCTGCTTAAAAATAAAAGGCATAGTTGACATACATCACATCCAGTTCGGCAAACAACAGCTATTTACCATCTACATTTCTTACGGTGTGATCACACTGAGTCTGGTCACCACCTGTCTCCGTACAAAGCTACCAGGCTGACGCCACATCCCCGGGTGCACACCACCTCCCACAGCTCCCCCTCTGTCCGGCTCACCCTGCTTCTTGTAGTACTCCTCCCAGGCCTTTGTGTAGTCCTGCTGCGGAGGGGCGCCAGGCTGCTGGGGCTGCTGGCCTGCAGGACGCCGGCACCCAACAGTTAGAGGACAGCACAGGGACCAGGTCGCCCTCCTGCCCCTCTGTCTGACTTGCACCCCTGAGGCAGCTGGCGCACTCACCGATCTTTTTGTAATACTCTTCCCAGGCCTTCGTGTAGTCCGACTGGCCAGTGGGCGGGGGCTGGGGGGGCTCACCCTGTGCGGGCGGGGCCGCAGGAGCGGGGGCGGGGCCGGGCACTGGGCCTGGGGGCTGCTGGTAGTAGTGTGAGTAGTAGGCGGCCCAGGCTGCGTTCGGGTCTGCGGCAGCGGCAGCAGCTTTGTCTGCAGGAGGAGGGCAGCTGTAGGCTGAGGAGGCGACAAAAGGCCAGCCCCATGCCCAGACACCCAGCTGCCCCTCCAGTGGGCAGCCTTACTTACTTGGGTCATGAGGAGCAGGTGGCTGCCACTGGGGGTAGGTATTGCCCCAGCCCTGGGGTGGGTACTGGTGAGGAGGGGGTCCCCCGGCACTGCAGGATAAGAAAGGGGACACTCATGAGCCAGGGCCGCTCCTCGAGGGGGAAGGGAAGGCTGGCGGGAAGGGGGCCCAGGCCAGGTGAAGGTATGAGGTGACTGACAACATGGAAGACCCAGGCTGTGTTAGGTCTTGTCTGTGAACTGAAGTCCCCCAAGTTCAACATGCACGGATTTACGCATGGAGTAGGGACCAAGGTCAACGCCTACGGCATCTTATAAAAAACGGGGCCTGCAAAACAGAGGGCTGGGCTGGGCTGTGTCTGGGCGCCCAAACAGCGCTTCTGAAAGGTGGGCCTGGACCTCTTGGTGGTAATGGCAGTGACAATGGAGCTTATCACTCTTCTTGCCACTGTTAACGACTCGCACATCCCAAAGCTGAGAAATACTCACTGAGGGGGAGCCCCTGGCGGCCCCTGATTGAAGGGCCCGGGATTGAAGGGCCCCATGGGGCCAGCTGGGCCTGGTCCCCCTGGGCCTGGTCCAACTGGGCAGAGGGGACCCTGGAGGAAGGAGAATGGGACAAGGTCAGTGGATGGGGAGCCAGGAGCCAGGCCCCAGTCCCCAGAACCCTCCCTGAGCGCACCTCAATCTTCTCCTCGATGAGCTGCTTGGCGTGGTCGATCTGCTGGGGTGAGCCCCGGATGACAAACAGTTTGAAGTTGGGGTCCCCGTTGGGCGGCAGCTGCCGGGAGATTTCTACGAAGGCGCCTGTCTGCTGGTTTATGGCTTTCACGTTCTCGCCACCTGCAGTGCGCACAGGCAGTGAAGGGCGGGCGGGCGGGAGTGGGCGAGGGATGGAGCGCAGGGGGGGCCCACTCACCTCGGCCGATGACCAGCCCACACTTGTGAGTGGGGATGGAGAAGGTCATCTCCCCGCCAGGAGGACCCCAGTTGCCTTGGCCCCTGCCTCGGCCTCGGCCCCCAGGGGGCATGCCAGGACCCCCCGGAGGGCCTGGGGGACCACTCTGCAAGACAGGGAAGAGGGGGAGAATGCGGGACGCCGGGCCGGGCCTGTCTGCTCCCACTGGCCTCCCCGCCTGGCCCGTGCCGCCTACCCGGAGGCTCTGGAGGAGGTCATTGATGATCCGCGCCGCGTGCTCGCACCGGTCTGGGGGCCCCATGATGTGCGCTATCTTCTCAGGGCCTGTCCCGTCATCTGAGGCCAGCACCCAGAGCAAAGGCAGAAATTTAAAAGAGAAGCATAACTCCGAACCGCTACCTCCTGGAGGCACTGCGGCAAGCTGGGTGTCTGAGACACCTCAGACTGTCTCTCACTGCACTCCGTGTGTTCAGGAGTGAGGAAGGCGGCGGCAAGTCCATGTCCCTGGAGAAGGAAAACTCAACAGCTGGGCGGAGCTGTGGCTGGGGCTTCTTTCTACAATTGGAACCCTCAGAACTAATGGATGCTTCTGCAGAACTAAGAATAAATCTCTGAGAAGCAACAGAACGGTCCTTCCTCCCCACGGACCTGCCCGCAGAGGCTCTCCAGGCCTGGGAGGAGCCCTGGGTTGGGGTACTGATCTGACTCAGCCCAGAGTACCCAGGCTGCCTTGCTGAGTAAGCCACTGCTGGGGGAGAGGAAAGGGGTAGATTCGATAGGAGGAAAACATGCTCCATTTGGACCTGCAAAGTCTGCCTGTCACCAACTTTCTCATGGGCTGTCCCAAAAGGAGGGAGACAAGGTCTAGGAACAACAACACACCATGAAGAGGCTCAGCAGGCTAACCACGGTGCCCAGCTGCCCAAAATGGACCCTCAAAGTGACCTTAAAAGGACAAGACTGGCCAATATAATCCCACGGCTTGGCCCTGACCTTGTTTGAACTGGATTCGTACACCAGCATCGTTCTGGATCTTCTTGATCATCTCTCCGCTCCGGCCGATAACCACACCGACAGAATGCCTAGGCACTGGGACCTGAGGGCAGGAGGGAGGCGGAGGGTCAGCTGGGTTCCAGCCCTGGAGCTCTGCTGCCTCCCGCTGTCTACTAGTCATGAGGAGCATCCCCACCCAGACCTCATGGCCCTCCTTCCTGTGGGGAGGTTCGCACTCACATCGATGCCCCCGCCAATCCGGGATCCATACTCGTTCCGGTCCCCAAAGCCGCCCTGGTCACGTTCCCGGAGAATGTCCATCACCATCTCACAGGCTTGCTGCAAACACAAGGGCATGGTGCACACGGCAAGCACTGCTGCCCAGCTGCACCCACTGACTAGCCTCCTGCAAACCGCAGAGTCACGGGCCTGAGCGAGGACCCACACACAGGGACTGAACTCGTCACGTCACCCTGAGCAGCAGGCACGGCCAGCACCTCCGTGTTCCAGTTAAGAAAACAGGTGCGGCGTCTGGATCACGTTTACACAGGAACGCTGGGAGGGGCTTCAGCACGAGGAGGTGTGCCCTGGACCGACCGCGTGGCCAGCGTTCTCCAGCCTCTCCACTCTCATGCCAATCTCTGGCCCACCCACCAGTCTCCCGGTCCCTTTACTTCTCCAAACCCCACCACCACCAGCAGGGTGCGCTCACTTGCACTTTGTAAGGATCCCCGATGATGCGAAGGGGTTTGTCCACATTCGTATTCTGGGAACCATCTTGAATTAGTATCATCTTCACTCCAGCTCTTTCCTTTAAAACCAATACTGACTGTCAGTGCGGGCCTTTCAAAGATCCTTCTGGGGACTAGTGTACTCGGTCAGGGTGAGGGGTCCATGACGAGAAAAAACACAAGACTGGCAAAGCTACTGAGCTTGTTCTGAGGAAGGCACAGAAAGGAAACTTCCTGGCCGGGAGAAGCCTTTTGTCCCCACCCGCCCCTCACCTGCAGCTGCTTAATTGTCTCTCCACCCTTGCCAATGACCAGGCCGGCCTTCCCTGCAGGGATCATGATCTCCTGCACCGTGCCGTTCTGGCCCCCATTGGCATTGTCGTGGAACTGTCCCGGGGGACCCCCACGACCCCGAGAGACGATGTCGTCCAGCATCATCTTCGCTTTCCTGGGAAGGGTAAGAACATGGGGCTGTCACTTGAAAAGAGTACTGCCTTGGCACGTGCCCCACCCACACATCAAAGGGAAGGAGGTGACTCAAAGACGTGCGTCTGACGAAACACAAGGAACAAAGCAGTCTCTGGGGCTGGGGTGTAAGGACACAGCGTAGGAGTCACCCCCAACTTTCAAAGGGATAGAACGGGCTTCTACGCGGTCCCACCACAATGACAAGCTCAGCCCGGCACTTACTGAACAGATTCTGGGGCTCCTGTCAAGGACACACTGCGCTCAGGGAGGCCACCACTGTCTGGAGAGAAGAGGAGATAGGGTCAGTGCACTCCTGGGTCTGTGGCCCCTAAACAGGTCTTCGGTGGCGATGAGAAGCTTCCAGGACAATCAAAAGCTACTTCTGCCGCCTCTGGCAGCAGCCTGACAAATCAATCTACCTCCTCTAAGCAGCTGGGAGGCTGCTGTATGCAAGGCTAAGGTCAGAAAGCTAAAGTCCTATAATGTACGCCTGAAAATTACATAATTGTATTAACCGACGTTACCCCAATAAACTTAATTTAAAAAAGAAAGCTAAAGTCCAATAAGGGAGTCGGAGCTTTTAGAGAACGAGATGAGGCGGAAGGAGAGGCAGACTCCAGAAAGTCCAAACCGCGGGCCACGCCTGCCAGCAGGAGCGCTCACGCGCATCGCACGCATCACACGCGCAGCCCGCAGCCAACTAGCCCTGCCCCGCGAGGGCAAGCCCTCGGAAACCCCAGCAACGCGGGCGCCTGCAGGTGAGCGAGCAGAACTGCGCTTAAAACTCACACCTGACCTCGAAGTCACTCTTCCTCACCCGCCCCCCGTAGTCCTGCTTGCTTTCCACTAGGGGTTTCGTTCAGGTGGCAAATAAATGTAATGGTTCGCAGCAGGTCTGGAACAGGGCCCTGTGTTCGAGTCTAGCCCTTCGCCCTCAGCCCTCCCCGCAGCAGTGCACGAGAGCAAAGGGAAGCTGCAGCCCCACCCGGGGGAGCTGCACTGAAGGAGACGGTGCACGGAGCCTGGCCCAGAGAGGCACTCAGTACACCAGTGACAAAACGGCAAACGCCGGCCGATCTCACATCCACCCAGGGGGGCAGAGGTTAGGAGAGAACTGAAGCGCACTAGGCCCGGCTCGCGCCCGGCCCCCTTCCTGGCACCAATCTGGCTCACTCATACCTGGAGAGATCTGGACTTTGCAGCCTGAATCCTGCTGGATTTTGTTAATCTGTTCGCCTCCTCTGCCGATGACTTAGGTGGAGACAAAAGGAAAAAAGCAGAAATTGATAGAAGGAACCAGCACTGAGGAGACTGGGTGGAGGGGGTCCCCAGCCTTGCTGTTGGTGGCGGTGGGGGGAATAGTAGCTATGTCAAGAGCTATACTGAGCTCCCCGCCCAGAGAGTGGGAGCAGGATATGGGAAGCCCTTTCAGACCAAAGGCTTCTGGGCTGGCAGGGGCTCCCAAGACACTGTCCCCCAGAGGGGAAGATAATGGGCGCTCCCGACCACAGTGACCCACACTCACTCAGTCCCACCATGCCGTCTGGGACCCTGTACTCCTCTGTCATTGAAGTCCTGCCAAGAGACAATGAACGTCAGTCTGAAAAGGGAAAGCAGCAGAGGAAGGATGGAAAGCCGGAAGGTGTCCCTGGAGAAAAGTCCCCTCGATGCTTCTGACTCGCTTCCTACGATGGGACTAAGACGCCACGAGCCTAAGTGGAATCTAACGGCATGGGGCTGGGGCTCCCTCTCCCCACAGCGGGTCTCTCCACCTCTTGAGGCCTCAGTCTCCCTGCCTGAGCCATGAGGTGCTTGTCCTGGGGCAGCGTGGCCCCTGGAGAGAGAGAGCGCACTTGGGCATTTTCCTAACACTCTGATAGTCACTTTACGTCTGTTGACATCTAAAAAAATAGTCTCTTTTTTACTTCATTTCCCTAGCGAGTCATTTTTATTGTATTTTATGAAACTTCTGGCTCATTACATTAAAAAAAAAATCATGGTCCTTCACAAAGGACTCTTGTCAGATTCACGGAGGTCATTCTATGGGGGCAAAGATACGAGAAAGACTCCCCTCTGGCTCTACCAGCTCTCAGCAACATGCACTTGCAGAAAACAGATGAGAAAACCAGCCTTTTCTAGGAAGACAGTCGTCTGCGCTTCTGAGTGTCCCGCCCCAACAGAGAAAGGAACAGAGCGCAGGGACCACCCTTCTGTCCTTAAAAGTAACTGCCACAACACTCTCCCCTCGCTCCAGCCCTGTACACAGGAACGTCCAGGATGAAGGCAGAGCTTTCTGCATCTTGGGCCACTCTGGTGGACCAACCCTAAACAGCGCGGCCCCCAGGCAGAACTCTCCAAAGTTAGTAAAACCAGAGACAGCGGACAGACAAGGAAACATGTTCTCCAAATCACGACTTACCTGGGGGGAGGATGGATGGGTCCAAGTTGAGAACTGATGGCTGCAGAGAGAAAACCCGAAGATTGGCCTGGCTCCTCTCCGGGCCCCCGAACGCCGCTGGCCCCAGGTGCTCTTGCCCGCATGGGGGTGGTGAGCACCACTATTGCAGTCTGAGCCCTCCTGAGCACTCGCGCACACTGGACCCTCCTCACAAGAGCACAAGCACTGGGTGTTGCTGCCTCAGTTCCCGGGGCTCTCGGAACCCTAAAGCTCATGGACCACAGAAGATGAACACCTAGAGCCTCCCTAAAGGACAGGTGTGCTCAGTGCTCCTAGCTCCCAACTCCTAACAACCTCAAGACCCTGGAGCTGCCCTCTGCCTGCCCCAATAGACTTACAGTCTCCCTGAGAAGCCAGTTTCTTGCTCTCCGGTTGGTCTGTGAAAGACAGAGGATGTCAGATGCAGCGCCCACCCACCCACAGCTGCCTCAAATCTGATGTTGGTACCACATGTCCTGGCAAACGATCTCCCCTTCTCCCACCCCACAACATCAGAGCTGAGACAGGAGAGTAGCACAGGCAACCCCCAGAGAGGGACCAGACTTCATTAATCCCGCCACCAGCATTCAGCGTGAAAAAGCCCTTTATAATGGGGGAACAATGATGGTGGCACCCGAGTCCTTCCAGCTTATGACCAGACCTGCCTTGGGTGGGAGAGTCCCAGTTGAAAAGTGGGCTGGCCGCCCAGTTGATCACTTTGGCCAATGTGGGTAATGCCACATGCCCCAGGGGCAGCCACATTTTAGTTAGGTGGGGCCTCAATAAAGGTACCAGCATTTCCCCAGCCTACCAGAAGGGGAGGAATGATCTTGAGTGCTTACAGCCTGGACCTAGCCACAGTCAACCTGCCTCGCTCTCAGCCACCTGATACTACAGGATGGCGGCCCAAAAAAAAGAATGAACAAAGCTGGAATTGCTGAGGTTTTAAAAGACCAAACAGCAGGGCCCCCGCCCCACTTTGAACCACATTCAAACAAAAGCACCTCACTCTCTGCCCCAGCCCCTCCCCCCAGCAGGTAGTTACCTCCATCTTCCAACTGCCTCTTTTGGCCCCCAAAACCAAAATCGGGAGTGCTGTTATTCACTGTGGTAGCAGCGTCGCCTCCAATTTTGGCTGCGATCTAGAAAATTGCAAGGACAGAAGAATTATCACCAAAAAACAAACCTCTGTGGTGCTTAGATCGACTTCTCTGAATCTCTCTGGTTCTCCAGTCTTGCTGTCTGGCCTGGGAGTGGCTTCCTCCTACTTTAGGGAAGAGCCTATTGGTTCAGACATTCTAGGAGTTTCACCTGAAGTCTCAGTTCAAGAGTTATCCAGGAATTTCGAAACTCCCCTTCTCAATGGGATTTGGGCCTAAATTGTGGCCAGGCTATAACTCACACTGATTTGTTCTATGGTGAAAGGAACAGAAGAGTAAAAGGTCAAAGGCCCCTCTGTGCCACGGAGGGTCCTCATGTCTCCTCCACAAGGGAGGGCCGCAGAGAACCAGAAAGTGAGACTGCAGCTCCGTTCTGGTGCCTAAAAACTAAAAGCACAACTTTCCTTTATCTCCCTCAACCTCAGAATCTTTGCATTCGAAGAACAAATGTAGGGAAGACACTGCTTCAAGACTTCTGAGATCTTCATTTGCCCAAAGAAAAAACTCTTTTGGAACATGTTACAATTTAGCCACACGAAGAACAACTTCAAATAAATCCGCATCCAACAAACTCAACACCAGTCATGTTCGTGGAATTATTACAAGTTTCCCAAAGAAATACAACCCAAGAGCTAAGGATCTATCTTGACATTTCTCTCAGTTTTTTACCACTTTGGGCCTAAGCTTTTGGGCTGCTCAGAGGAGGCCTTATCCAATCCCAACAGATCACTAACCCTCCCAGTTATAGCTGCTTCTCAAGACATCAGTGGGCAAGCAGATCAAGGGCCCATCAGAACACTATCCCCCTCCGGAGGTGAGAAGGGTGAGGAAGCCAGACCACACAGGGCGGGGACGAGGCCTACCTAACGGACCTCCCACCCTGCCCTGGAGGCACTGGGAGAAACCCGGTCAGCCAGAGTTTGCTTCCCGCAAGGGCGGCAAACTCCTCTCGGTCTATGGGCCTCTTCCCCCCTAACCTCGGGGGAGGATACAAATGAAAGTGGGGAGGTAAGTCCCATCAGCATGTGACACCTCCATGTTGTCATCGAGACTCAAAACACTGGTGGGACCTTCCCGGCTTTCCCCCAAAGAGACAAACCATGTTTTGAAGCCACCGGAAGCATCAAGGCGGCCCGTGTGCGCCCACCTTCCCCAATTCGCCTAAGTGCTTGGCCGCTCCGGAGGAAGGACTTTTCCCCCCAAGACCCTTTCTTCCTGGGGGGTGGGCTGAAGCGGGGCTGGGAGGGAGGCACGCAGGGCTCTTGCCCGAATGGGGAGCTCGGGGTAAAGCAAGACCTGTCCCCGGTAAGGTGGGCCCCTTCCTTTCAGAAGAGAGGAGCATATCCTCGTGTGTCCTAAGACGGGAAGAGGTCCCCAAAGTGAGTGGCCGCGCTCCGGGACCCCACAGACACCTCTTCTCACCGCGGAGGGTCATCCGCCCGGGACCCCGCTCGAAGCGCCAGGGGCGACCCAGGCGCACGCCCCCCGTGACCCCGCAGCGGCCCTGGCGCCCCCCCCGCGACCCCGCGCGCGCGCACGTGACCCCGCCCCCTCCCCCGCCGCGCGCGCGCCCCCCTCAGGCCCTCGGCCTCCTTACCTGGCGGGCCCGCTGCACGGCATCGGCGAAGGCGTCCTTGCGGATCCCCGGGCCGCCCCCGCCGGGGGGCTGTGAGGGGCCTCCGGCTGACCCCCCGCCCGGGCCGCCGCCGCCGGGGCCGCCGCCGCCCCGGTCCCCAGCGCCCGGCGGGCCCGGTGGAGGGCCTCCCCCGGCGCCCCCGGCTCCCCCGGACCCCCCGCCCCCGCCTGCGGGCGGCGGCGGCCCGGGTGGGGGTCCTCCCGTGCTGTAGTCTGACATGGCGCGGCGGGGCCGGGCCTGGCGCGGAGGCTGAAGCTGAGGAGGAGGCGGCGGCGGCGGCGGCGGCTCAACGCGGGAACAAGGCCTCGCTCCACACGGCCGCGAAGCACTCTGGGAACCCAGCGGCTGGGAAGACGATGGCGGGGAGAGGGACGCCCCCTCCCGCAGCCGGCGTGACAGACAACGCCGCCAGACCAATGGGAGGCCGCCGCCGCTCCCCGGACACCAATCGCGGGCCCTGTAGGCAAGCGACCAATCGGAGAGCCGCGAGAAGCAGAGGGCGGGAGGCGCCATGTAACTGACGGCTGCCGTAGCCAATGGCCTGTGGGCTCTAGGCTCTGGGCGGGCAAATCGAGGCGATCGAGAAGGCGGGAGGCCCAATGAAGCAGGAGTTCCAGAATCGCGGGGCGGCTTCAGAACCAGATTGACGGCTCCAAAGAGTCAAGTGGATAGGAAGGAGGAGCCTAGAAAAAGGCACCTTTGAACGAGCTGGGCAGGCTCCCAGTAAGAGAGTCGTATACGCAAGCCAATGAGGACATGCGGAAGGCGGTTTTTGCAAAGATTGGCAGTCAATTTAATCCAATCCCTGACTAATTCTGGGTGATGCGCTTGGGTTTGGACCCGATTGCTTTCCATGTTAACCAGAATCCTAGTCTAGCCTTGGCTTCTAAGCCAATGGCCGAGCAACAGGGGCGGGTGGTAGGTGACTGACACGGCTGCGGACAAACGGCAATGAAGTAAATGTGTCCAATTTTGGTGGGAGCCAGTGGAAACGCAGCTGCATTGGGGCGGAGCCGGCCACCAGACGGAGAGAAGCGATTAGCGGGAACGAGAGTGAGTGGCAGCCGACGTAGTCAGTGGCGACCGGCTGCTGGACTAGAGGCCTGACGTCAGGTTTAGCGCCCCTGGAGCCTGGCTGGGGAGGCCAGGAGCGTGGCCTGCTTGAGGCCTTGGAGATCCCGTGCTTCTGGAGGTTGAAATGGCCTAAGAGCAGGAGGAAATCCAAGGATCCCCTGTACTCCTTCTCCTCTCCACCCATGGATCTTCTCTTCCAGGACTCATGGAACCAGATCACCTCTCGAACTCAAGGGTCTTGGGCCATTGGTTCCCTCCCAGGCCTGAGGGATCCCAGACTCTAATACACCCCACACCTGCTTCAGCAACTCTCCCGGACCCAGGCATCGTCCAGGCTTCCAATTCAGGACAGAGGGGTCCAAGGTACCCAGCTCCTCTCTTGGCCCCAAATAGCCAGGTCCCCAGCTTCCCTCCTGGACATGGGTATCCCAGACATGTCTAACAGAAAAACCATCTCTTTATTCCTGGTTTGACTCCAGGTTCACCATTTTTACCCTGGATCCAGAAAAGACAGACCGCTATGAGCCAAACCGGAGTCCATACTAGTCGCAGGCTGTACCCTGCGGAAGGCTCCCCAGGCATCTTCTAACTCAGACCTCCAGCCTGCTTTTCTTGACAGAATCTGCCCTGGGGCCCAAGCCTGGAAGGCTCATTGAGGCCAGGGACACTGGATCCTCCTGTCCGGTGTCGCTTAGCTCACTCCCTATACACCCAGGGTCTTCTTCATGGCTTCGTATACCACATAGCTGATGCCACCTGCTGGCAAAACCTTCAGTAACGTGGGGGTCATGCCTCGGTACAGCCCCGGCCAGCCCTGCTGGGCCAGGATCCGCCGGAAGACTTCGCTCATGGTGGGGTTCGAACCCTCCACGGTGTCTATGGGGACAGGGGCAAGCTCAGGGCCTCAGTCAGAGGCTGGAATGTTGGGTGAGGGAGGTGAGGGGGTGTAGCCAGGGGCAGGGGTCTGGGGGTCAGTGGGAAAGGAATTTGGAAGGCTTTTATAAGAAATTGGTCAGTTTGAGGAGAATGAGATCACTTCTGGCAGGAATTTTCAGGTTTTGTTTTGGGGAACATCTCAGAAAACATTCGAGCTTGTTTGGAAGAGGCTTCTTAGATCTGCTGTAGATTTGGGAGACTGTTAAGGAGTGGTCTGGGGAGAATTTCGAGACCAAGGTGGCTGGCTGAGGGCCCATTTGGAAGTCTGAGGGTGCTTAGGGACTGAGAGTCCATCACGGGGAGTCACATTTGGGGAGTTCCAAGGTTGTAGGGGAAGTGGTTGTGAGTTTTGGGACATCCGATGGTCAGATTTGGCATACTGAGGAACCATTTTGACTTTTGGAGCCATTGAGGGCTGGGTCTGATTTGAAGAAGTTGGGAGGTCATTTTGGGGGTGTATGTTTTGAGGTCAGTATGGGTGCCTGCAGGGAGTGTGTGTGGGAGTCTTTTGGGAGATGGCTGTTCATTTTAGTAATTTGTAGTGTTGATCTGAGGGCTGGGATCAGATTTGGGGTTGAGCATTAGTCTTGGTGGGTTTGGGTGTCAGCAAAAGTGAGCAGGATCAGATGAGAGTTTGGGAACATGAGAAAGTTCAGAGAAGGAGGATAAGGGGGAGGAGCACACACAGTGGCCACTAGGCCAGGCTGACCTTGAGCCTGCATCCTGGTGCGCACCAAGGTCAGCGGGTAACTGGCCATCTGGCCACAAGTTGTGGACAGCGTCACAGACGACAGACTGACTAAGCCACTAGGGTCCTCCATGTCCCTGCCTGACTTGAGCCAGAAGTGCCTGAGCATCTGCAAGAGAAAGGGAGATGGGAGAAGCTTGCTAGGGCCTGAGTTCATGCCACCCTTGCCCCTCCCCGCCATGGGACCGCACCTCATAGACAGCCAGGTCGGTGCAGGCGTAAGGGATGATGCCGAGCATGTTGGGCAGGTAGCCACGGTAGAGGGCGCGGGTGCCCTCCCGCTCCAGGATCTGCCTGGCGCAGTCCAGCAGCCCCTTGTACTGGCCCGTCCGGCGCAGAGTCAGCCGCGTCTTCAGCACCTGGGGAGGGTGAGCAGTGAGGCAGCTCATTTGATTTAATCCTCTCAACAGCCCTCAGCAGTGGCCATTGTCTCCAAACCGCAGATGAGGAAGCTGTCCAGGAATGTGCAGAGCTGGGTGTCAGACCCGAGCCCCCATCCCATCGCTTGGCCTGTGTGCGCTACAACCCAGGGTTTAGATGCTCAGGTGCTGACAGAGGCCAGGAGGGGAAGGGGAGTGACGTGAGCCAAGTGGGGTCTGTGGCAGCTTTCACTTGGCAGCAGCCGAACATGGCACATGGGAGTGCAGGCTCCAGGCGGCCAGATCTGTTAGGTTTCTGGAAGAGCCAGAAATGAGAATTTTTATGAAATGCCCCAACAGCAAAATATTGGCAACTCTAGAACTGCACAAAAGACATAATATCAAGTATGGTGGGCAAAATTCTAAGATGGTCACCAAGATTTCTGTGCTCATGATGTACATGTTCTATATAACACCTCCCCACCTTGAACGTGGGCTGGACCTGTGAACGTGAAGGGATGTCACTCCCCTGGCCACATTACATGATAATGACAAAGGTGGTGGAATTTTGCAGATGCAGTAAAAGCCTCTAAGCAGTTGACTTTAAGTGAATCAAGAGAAATTGTCCTGGGTGGGCCTGACCTAATCAGGTGATCCCTTTACAAGCAGTCGGTTGCCAGAGACAAAAATAGGGAGATTGAAAGTATCAGAGACATTCTCTGGTTGGTCCGAAATGTGGCAGGAACAAGTGCATGGCCTCCAGGAGCTGAGGATGTCAGTCCTACAACCATAAGCAACTGAATCCTGCTGACAACCAGAACGCTTGGCAGAGGAACCGAGCCTCAGATGGTTGGTTTGTTGGTAGCCCGGCCAACACCTTGATTTCTGCCTGATGAAACCCTGAGCAGACGACCTGACTAGCCAGTGCCCAACTTGACAGGCAGAAACTGAGATAAAAAGCATTTGTTTTGAGTCGAGTCTGTGGTAATTTGTTATGCCGCCAATGAAAAGGAATACACTTTGGAATAAATAACCCAATGAGGACAAGAATTGTATGAAGAAAACTTTTAAAAGACCGTTAAGGAAGATAAAGGGAACTTGAGCAAATATGTTCCCGGGTACATAGATTCAATATCATATGGATGGGAACAATCTCTAACTCATTCATGAACTAAACACCATCCATGTCAAAAACAAATCCCAATAAGTGTTATTATCTTCTGAACAAGTTGCTTCTAAAATTTATTTGGGGAAATCAACAGGATAAAAGCATGGAAAACTGATAGAGGAATGGAGAATGATAAACCATAACACCAAGCTCCAAAAATTAAGATTGGGCAGAACTGTAAAGACAGTAAAATGATGAGTGCTTGCCAAGGACTCAGGGGGAAGGAGGGAGGAGGGTGAAGGATGCTGTATGATACTGTACTGGTGGACACCCATCATCATAGGACACCCATCATCATAGGACACCCATCATCATAGGACACCCATCATTATATATTTGTTAAAACTCATGGAAATACAACACCAAGAATGAACCCTCATGTCAACTAGGGGCTTTAGTTAATGATATGTATCCATATCGGCTCATCAATTGTAATGAGGGTCCCCCTCAAATGCAGGATGTGAATAATAGTGGAGACTTTGTATACGGGGGGAGAGGTATATGAGAACTCTTCGTACTTCCTGCACAAAGTTTCTGTCAACCTAAAACTGCTCTGCGAAATAAAGTCTATCCCTTCTTTAAAAAAGTTAAAAATAGTAGTGCATGGACAGACAGCAGAGCAACGGGAGGAGAAAAGTTAGAAATAAACCCAAACGTATACAGGAATTTTGTAAATGACAAAGCTGACATCTCCGATCATTGGGTGGGAAGAATGCGATCCATTCAGAATTGTGTTAAGGTGAAGTCATGGCCACCTGGAATAAAAGTTCGATACACATCTCGCAGGACGGAGAAAAGGGAGAGGAGGAAGCAGGAGCGGCTGGCCACTACTTTCCATCTTACTTCCTCTTCCGTGGAGCAGGTGTTCTCTTACCTCCATGGGGTTGATGAGTGTCTGGGAGGTGGCCACAGCCAGGGAGCTCGCAAGGAGACGTTCCTGAAAGGGCGGGGACCCATGCGCTCCGCAGAAGGAATTCTTACACTGGCACGGGAGAGAGGAGCATGAGAGAACCACCCTCCGCCTCCCCGAGAGCCATCCAGGGGCAGAGGTCCGGGCCCCGGAGGGTGAGCGTGTGTTTTCGGGGGGACGTGGGAGGGGTGAGGGCTTGAGGGTGAGGCTGAGGAGAGAAGAGCCTATGCACCTGTTCGAAGACGGAGAACTTGATGGCGTACTCCGGGGCGATCTTGAGCACGTTGATGCCGTTGCCCCGCCAGAGGGAGTGGAAGCCCCCCTCTTGAACCATGCTCTGGAGCCCCCCCAACAGGTTCATGAAGTTCGTTTTTGAGGCGTAGACCTGGGCGGTAGGGAGGCCCCTGGCCCGGTGAGGAGTCATCCGCCCTATCTGCATCCGCATCCCACCCTGGAGCTCGAGCCCATCCTGTCCCCAGGCACCCGACCCCTCTCACCCACACTCCTCCTCCAGTTCCTTCCCTGGCCAGTGCTAGAATTCTCTCACGCAGCGCAGACCCAAAACCAGTACCGACCTGAGCCCAGCGCCGAGCCGCCTCCCCGTCTCCCCTCATCTCCCTCTTCTCTCCAGTCCCGCGTGGCCTCCAGGCCCTCCGAAGACCTCCGTCGCCAATTCCCGGACCCCCAATCCCACCCGTGCCCCTGGCACCGTTCTCTCGACTGCCCCAGCTCGGCTCCACGCCCCACCCTCATCGGCTCGGTCGCCGTCCTCGGCTCCGGGTCCCACTCCACCCCTCTTCGGCCTCCGCTCACTCGGCTCCGGCCCACGTCCCCGCCTCACCCTCCGACCTGTCTCCAGTCGAACCCCCACCCCCATCCCAAACTCCATCGGCTCCACTTCCGTCCATCCGCCCCCCACGGACCTGCATGTGCACCCTGGCGCGGTCCAGGGGGGCCGTGCCAGTGCGTGACACTGCCCCGGCCATGGCTCCCGAGAGCAGAAACTTCCACAAGGGCCCCTCGTTATCCAGTTCCAGGACGTCCACGGGGACCATCAGCTGCTCCCCAGTGTCGAGCACCTGCAGGGCAGACCCAGCTCTCGCCCGTGCTCGGCCAAGGCGGAGCCGCTTCCCCAGACACCCCTCCAGAACACCCTCCCGGGGAAAGGCCCACCCGGGTCCTCACTGTTCCGCGATGACCTTCTAGGTCTGGGGAGTGGGCCGTGCAGAGGGGATGGGCACTGTGGCTTTCTCTTCCCGCGGTCCCGGCTGGAGGTACTGTGTGACCTGTCGTTCTCAGACTCACTTGCTGCAGTGGGAGGAGCTCCAGGTCATTTTCACGCACGTGCCCAAACACGTACCCGTACACGTGTGTGCAGCCCGGATTCCGAGGGACGGGTGGGGGTGGGGGTGGAGGGGGAGCTTTGGTGAACAAGGCCTTGACCCTCGTGAACAGGGTCTGGGCCCTGGAGTGAGGCTTCTGAGCTTCCTCAGGTTTGGCCTCCATGTCAGGACACTGAGTTCAAATGCCTGGCGGGAGATTTGCCTACCAGCGACCATGTGGGAGGGGCACCTCGTAGATTTGGGTCCCAGGGGATGATGAGGTCACAGAGGCCCTTGTGACCTAGCTGGACATGGGGTGGGAGGAGAGTGAGGGTCTCCCCCGCAAAAGGTCCACATCCTATTCTCTCTAAACCCATGAAGGTGTTTGTTATATGAGAAAGGGGGAATTAAGTTTGCAGATGGAATTTAGGTTATAAACCAGCAGATGGGAGTTGGAGACGTGAGTCTGGATTCACTGAATGGGCCCGATGTGATCTCACCGTCCTTAAACAGGGGGAGAGGGAGCCGGAGCAGTCGGCGTTGGAGCGACGATGCAATGTAAGACAGCCTTCAAGGCGTTGCTGGCTTTGGAGGAAGGGACCAGCAGCCATGGAATGCAGGTGGCTTTGGAGGAAGGGACCAGCAGCCATGGAATGCAGGTGGCCCCTAGAGGCTGGAAAAGCCTGGGAAACGGACTCTCCTCTCGAGCCTTTAGAAGAAGCCAGCCCTGCCGATGGCCTGAGCTTAGCCCAGCGAGATCCGCGTCCTCCCTGAAGAATACATCGGTGGTGTTCTAAGCCATCAGGGTTGAGTCATTTGTTGCAGCAGCCACAGGAAACTTAATACACTGTTTCATCGTCAGGGCAATAGAGAGAATGGGAAAGATCTGGAACGCCGTGGGAGGGAGATACAGTTGGTACTCGAAGGAAGACAGGCGTAAGTTTGGAGTCAGAAAGACCTGCGCTTGAACCTCATCTCAGACGCTTCTTGCTGCGTCACCTTGGGACACCTGCTTTACTTCTTTGAGCTTCGGTTTCCTCATCTGGCAATTGGAAGTAATGATAAATTCTGCCACCTGGTGCTGTCAATGGGCTCCAACAAGTCTTCGTGGAGGGCACCTCTGCTCTTCAAGTTCTCTGCTCACCCCTCCACCCCTGTCCCCATGTCTGGACTTCCCCTCACAGTCTGTCCGATCCACAGCAGCCATTGGAGGGCACCTATGAGTCAGATCTTGTCCCCACTCTGCCCACAGCCCTCCAAGGCTCCCACCTCCCTCAGGGTGAAGGCGCAAGTCCTCCCAGAGGCCGCCTCCCCCGCAATCCCGGTCCCCTCTCTGCCCTCCCCTCCTCCATCTCCCCCCCTCGGCCACAGTGGCCTCCCCACCCCCACCTCGTTCTTCCAAAACTCCAGGTGCAGCCCTGCCCTGGGACTGGCTGTTTCCTCTGCCCGGGAGGCAGTTTCCCTAGATATCCCCATGGGTCCCTCCCTCGCCCGTTTTCAGATCTGTATTCAAACGTCACCTTGCTGAGGCCTTTTCGACCCCTCGACTTAACATCGAAAGTCTAGCTGCAGTGAGAGTGAAAATTTCTGTCTCTTTCATTCACTTCTGCGTCCCGTGTCCGGAACCTCGTCTGGACCAAAGGAAGTGCTCAAAAACTATGTGGTGAGCAAATGAACGAGGTCGTACCCTCGAGGGCTTAGCGCAGAGCCCAGGTACAGAGCACTTGCTCAATAAATCTTCCTTTGCAAGGGGTCGGTGGCAACTCCCTGCATTTTGTAGGTGGGGAAACTGAGGCTTAGAAAGAGGAAAGCAGTCTGTCTGGCGTGGCACACTGCAGGCCAGTTGGCAGGGCCTTCTCAAGCCCGGCCACCATGTCGTGGGACAAGAAAATGGATGTTGCCTCGTCCAATTCAATAAACTTGAATGGCTAACGCTCGATGCCAGCACGGCGGTGGTCAAATCGGTGATGCTGATTCCGTGTCGGGACCTGTGCGTCTTACACCCAGTCGTCCCGGCGGCACGACCCCGAGAGAGCCACGTCCTTCGACCCAGCAACCCGCCTCCTAGGAAACGATGCGAAGGACAGAATTCAAAGGAAGTCAAACACAAAATCGTTAACAAGGCTTTATCCCTTATTGGAGTGTGTGAAAAATCATACCGATGAGCGTGTGCATCAGTCAGCTGTTGCTGCGTAACAAGTTATCCACCCCCCCCCAGACTCAGCTTGAAATACAGGCAAGAAGGTAGCTGCAGGAGTCTCGATGCGATATACCATCTCTTCTGCTGGTTCTCTTGGTCACACAGACCCACCTTGGCGCAGCGGGAGAGAGGATTACGTAAGAATGCGAGCGAGTACGAGGAGGCAGAAGCCACCAGGGGACCCCTCGGAGAGCGGCTGTCACAGTCCGCACGGGAAAATTACGTTTGGACATACGAAGAGAGGCAGAGACTGGAGCGATGTACCTATGAGCCAAGGAACACGGGAGGCTGCCAGCGACGCCGGCAGCGGGGAGAGGCAGGGAGGACCCTCCCCGGGATCACGGTGGCACCCCGATTTCCCACTGCGAGGGAACACGCTTCCGTTCACGAGAGCCGAAAGGAGGCAACGGTGCGCGCGTCTGCCGACGGATGGGCGAACACAGTGATCCATCCAGACAACGGAATATCGCTCGGCCTTTAAAAGGAAGGACACTCCGACGCCCGCCACCGCGTGGACGAACCCGGAGAACGTTGCGCTCAGTAAATGATCCAGACGCAAAGGACAAACGCTGTGCGATCCCACTAACGTGAGGTCCCCGGGGGAGCCGGATCCACAGAGGCAGCGCCAGGGCCCGGCCGGGGTGGGGGGGGGGAGTTAGCGTTTGTCGCGCGGGGTGACAGAAGAGTTAAGAAGCTGGGTGGCGGGGTTGGTTGTATGACAACGTGCATGCATTCAATACCACCGACGTATACACTGAAAAGTGGTTAAAATGGTAAGTTTTATGTATATTTCACCACAATAAAAAATATGTATATCAACCTAAAATTTGGTGGGTTTTAAGATTTGTTATGTTTCGATGTCTTAGCCCCACTTGTGGGAACTTGTTACGAAGCAAATACACTTGGGATATAGAAATAGTGCAGGAAAATGAGGCTCCTGAATACGGACTTCTTCTGGGCCCCGTTTCACAGACGTAGAAACCGAGGATCACAGATGTAGAAACCGAGGATCAAAGACGGAGTGTTTCTTGGTCTCCTCCAACTGCGAGTGACAAGACGGCCCCGTCCCTTCCCTGTGGGTAGTCTGAGGGAGTCCCACGTCTACCCACACTTTTTCAGTAAAAAAACACACTGAAAAGAGCTTTGAAAAATGTATTCCTTTTGTTCTTTTCCTTTGAAATAACACATACAGGCAGGGAGGTGGGGTACGGTGTAGGTGGGGGAAGGTGGAAGCCTTGGGGGCCCTCCAGCCCCCCACGAACATCCCAGTTCCTCTTCAGCAGTCCTTTAGTGGGGTTTCCCCAAGGATTTGGGAGAGGCGGAGGGAGGGGTCCTCCAGTTATCCTAAGCTCAGAACCCCACTATAAAGTATAGAAAGGGGGGCGGGGTGGGGTGGAGGCTGGGGTTAGTTGTGAGGCAGAGGGGTGGGGGGATGGGAATGTCTGTTCCTCTCCATAGAAAAATAGACCTGGAATGACTTCTAGGGACTTGGTTCATTTCGCACAATTGGATGCTTGGCTTTAGGGAAGGGTGGCCTGTGTAGACTCGCTCCCGGCTTCCACCTTTGAAGCCTGGGAAGAGGCTGGCAGTGCTGGGGTTGGCTGGAGGTCCCCTTAATGTGTCCCCCGGCCTCAGATCACCTCCTTGCCAGGCCCCAAGAGTCCCCAAGAGTCGCTGGATCCTGCAGAGGGACCTAGGCTCTGGGGGTTACCAGCTTATAAGGTGAGAATGGCGCGGAAGACAGGGTGGGGGTGGGGGCTGGGGGTGGAGGGGTGAGGGGAGCATGTCCCACAGGGCCCAGAGGCGTGGCCACGCTGGGCAGGTAGGCGGTGGATCCAGTGTGTGTAAGGTGTGAGAGGGGGATCTAGCCATGTCAGGATGATGGACAAGCCCCATGCATGGGTTTTCTGGAACCATGAGTCCAGAACCCCGGGTCCCAGCAGGTCCCGAACCAGGCGGGTTCATGTCATGGTGGAGGAGGTGTCTGGGCTCTGGTGTGTGTCTGGGACAGGGCACATGTGGAATCCAGGATGTTGTGGTCAGCCTATTGGGATCTAAGCATGGGGTCTGAGCATTTGGGAGCCAGTCTGGGAGGATTCGGGTCAGAGTCCAGGGCCTAAGGGGTTGGGATCCAGGGCCTGGAAGTGCCCGGGTCTGTTTCCTGTAAGAGAGGTTTCGGTGTCCGGGGCCTGCGGGGAAGGGGTTGGGGATCCAACGGCTACAGTTGCCAGGATCCACTCACTCTGCCATTGGGCTCTTGCGACCGTGGTTTTAGTGGCCAGAATCTGGCTGGTCAGGGCTTGGGGATCTGGGATCTGGTAAGTTGGGGGCTGAGAGTGTAGTGGTTGAAATGTAGGGATCCATCGAAGCAGTGGGATCCAGGACCCAAGGTCGAGGTAAAGGAATTCAAAAATCCAGTGGCTGGGATGAGGGGATCTGGGAGCCAGTGGCAGGCACCCCAGGTTCTGGATATCACAATGTCAGGACCCGCTGGCCGAGGTTTCTTGGTATTCGGCATTCAGCAGCTGAGCTTGGAGACCCGAGGCTTGCAGCATGGGGATCTGGGACCCAGTGCTGTATGGGGACGCTGGCTCTGGTGCCTGCGGGAGCTGGGGTCTGGGTGTTCAGATATGGGGGATATGTACGCCTGTGGTTGGGGTGTCAGGATCCATTAGCTGGGCTGTGGGGGATCCAGTGGTTAAGACGTGAGGTCCAGGACCAGTGTGTGTGTTGTATGTGTTGGGGGGGGGTTGGTGGGGACAGGAAAACAGGGGATCCAGTAGCTGGGATGTGGAATGCAGTACCCAGTGGATAAAAGGTGGGATCCTGTGGTGTAAGTGGGGGGCCCCTGGGATCCACCGGCTGGGCCATCAGTCTTCGGTGGCTGAGGCGTGGGAGACGCCAGGACTGAGGTGAGGGATCTTAGTGGGGGGTGGCCCTGGGTCCCTCACCTGGACGTGACCCCCAGAGCCTGCTTCATGTTCTCGTAGACCACATAGGAGATGCTCACGGCCGGGATGACCTTCATGAAGTTGGGGGCGATGCCCCGGTACAGGCCCGGCACGCCCTCCTGGGACAGGATGTGGCGGAGCAGACCCAGCATGGAGAGCTGGGGGGCGCCCTCGACGGAGGCTGGGAGGGTGTGGGGAGCCAGGTCAGGCCATGGTCCGCCTCTCCTCTCCCCTCTGGCTCCCCAGGGCTGGGCCAGTGGCCATTGGAGCAGAAGGAGGGAGGGTTAGACTAACAGCAGGACCCCACCATTCAGAGCCGGGACTTTGACTGGCCTTGGAATGGGCTGCCCACCTTTCCACTTCAATCTAGGTGACCTGAGTTTGAGGATGATTCAAAACAGAGCAGGTGTGTGCGCGTGGTGGGACAGGGCACAGAAGGGTCCTCTCCCTGAAACTGGATTCCCAGCCTCCTCTCACGGCTAACTCTTACTCACCCTTGCGACCTCCACTCCAAAGCCAGCTCCTCAGGGCAGCCCTCTCGGGCATCCCGGTCTGAGTCAGGCTCCTTCTCCCTTTTATTCAACTCTAAGCCCATACTCAATTGTGGAATAATTTATTCAGCGCCTTTCTTTCACTCCAGCCTGTGAGCTCTTTGAGTGTGGGGGACCATATCTGTCTTATGCACTGATAACCCCCCAGCAAAAATGACAAAACACAAACGCTAAAATTCTGGAGGCAATTCCCAAAATAGATTTGGGGATGGTAGGGGGTAGGCAGAGAAAGAACCCATAAAAAGAAAATACAGAGAAACAATAAAACAACAACCAGCCTGGCCCTGCCCCCCTTTAACCTGGTTCCTTGCCTTCCCCTCCCTATAACCCAGCCTTGCAGATTAGATCTCAAGTTACCAGCCCAGAAATGCTAAAGTCTACCAAGCAGCCTCCTGGCTAAGATTGCTTAGATGCTCTTCCAGTGCTCGCTGCATCTGCTCTCTTAGTTAGGGTAAAGGGCTCCCATCCCAGCGTCACAAATGGGTACACTGAGGCTCAGAGAGAGGTTGGGACTCAGTCAAGGCCATCCAAATCAGGGAGGATTCCAGCCTGGGATTCTACATACCTGGGAGGAAGAGCTGGGGAAGGGGGAGTGGGCCCCAAGTTATGAGACCTTCCTTGCCCCATCCTCCCGCCCAGGCCTCACCTTGGGCCTGCATACGGGTCCGGACCAGGGCCAGGGGGTAACTGGCTATCTGGCCACAGGTGCTGGAGATGGTGCCGCAGGCCAGGAGCACGAGGATGCCCGGGTCAGCCGAGTCGTGGCTGTACTGCTGGAGCCACTGGTTCTTCAGGGTCTGGCGGGGGTGAAGAGGGGAACAAGGTGGGCTGGAGGTGGGCGACACCAGGACCCTAGCTTCAGACACCTCGCTTCTGTATCCCATGACGGCTGAGCACTTTGTATCCGAGGATGCCATGCAAGCATTTACCTGCGCCCTCTAACTCAGTCCCCACCTTGACCCTCTCTGGTGTATGGAACGATGGCCCCCTACCGTCCACGCCCGAGTCCCCAAGTCTGTGAATATGGAACCTAAGATGGCAAAAGGGACTTTGCAGTTGGGATTAAGTTAGGGACCTTGAAAGGGGAGATGATCCCAGAGTTCAGGGGTTGGGGCGATGTCATCCCAAAGCTCCTCGTGAGAGTCAGAGAAGAGGACATGATGATGGACACCCAGGTCAGAGAGCGAGGGCAGGGGGAGAGAGAGCCCGGAAGATGTCATGCTCCGGGCTTCGAAAAGTAACCACCGGCCAAGGAACACAGGCCGTCACTAGAAAACCGGATAATGTAAGGAAGTGGATTCGGCCCCGGAGCCTCCCGCAGTCCTGCGGACGCCTTGATTTTAGCCCACTCAGACCCATTTCGGACTTCAGTGCTGTTGTGGGTTAGTCATCTCTGGCCTGGGCATGGAACAGGCAAATTCGAAGCAAGTGTTTTACCATTATTGCCTTCACGATTCTTGGGCCTGCAGCGATATTTGCCAAATAGGTGTTTAATGGGTTTTGAAGGAGCTGTTCTGTTGGAAAGAGGTTCTGATGACTGGGTAAGCGTGGCCAACACCGGGCTAAAAAAATGTGGTCATTTTTCGGTAGGACTTCTCAGAGCCTTTAAGAGACTAGCATAGATTTTGGAAGTCCAAGAGAGCACGGTCTTTCTCAAACTACTTAGACCGCCAAACGCCCTGTTTTGGTGAAGAAGAGATGAAATAAGCTTGCGTCTTATCCCTGCTCACTGTTACTCTACAGCTTCCCGTCACTCTAGGGGTAAACCCAGACTCTCATGGAGGCCTCACTGACCCTTCGGTTCCCTCTGACCACTCGGCAGGTCAAGTTCATGCCTGCTTCCGGACCTGGCCCTCCGCCGTGCCTCTCTCTGCCTTGTTCACACTCCTTCCCAAAATACGTTCGACTCCTTGCTGCTCCAAGGTCACCGCTCAGAAGTGTTCCGAGACCTGCCCTCCCGTCCACTGTCACTCTCGATTACACACCCTGTTTTACTCTCTTCTGAGAATCTATCGAGACCTGAAAGTACTAATTTGCTGGTTGACTGGCTTCCTTGCTCATGGACGTGGTGCCCGGGAGGCCAAGGACTCACGTAATGCTACGTCTGCAGCGGTCAGCCCAGTGCCCAGCATCTGTGGATGCTTAAGCGAATGAACGAGTGGACGAATGAGCAAATGAATGAATAAGCGATGGCCAAGTCTTTTTTGGCTGCATAGATGCTGATGCTGGGAGGGCAGGTGTGGATGGCAGGTATGGAGGACTTTAGGTTTGGACCAGCTACATAACTTGCAGGGCCAGTGCAATATAAATATATGCGCAGTCCCTCTTTCAACGATCGCGAGGAATTTCAAGACGCCAGTGGCAGGGCTTTCGACCAAGCGAGGGGCCCGCCTGAGTGTAGGGCCTTGGTGAGCGCACGGGCAGCCCGCCCACGCAACTGGCCCTGTCCCCGGGTACGAAGATTTTGGGGGGATGCCTCGGGACATGTGGGGCTGTGCTAAGTGGGAGACTCTGACGAGCCCAGCAGGAGAAGGTAAAGGCAGTAGTCAAAGCTCCCGGAGAGAAATAGCAAAAACTCCCTGTCCTTGCCTTTCCTGATATAGGCCCCAAGATGTTGGTCATGGGGTGTGGTTTTCATGGTGACACAGGCTGAAAAGGGCGGGCCCCGAAGATGACATTATTAGCCTGGAGATACAGGCCGGGTGTGACACACGCTGTGGGGCCGAATGGGCATCTTAGAAGCTTGTCTTCACCTGTCCTCATGATTCTGTGAGCAGGAACGGGCCCTAACTTCCGTGCGTCCTCAGACCCACGAAGCCGGAACCGCAGTGGCAGATGGAAGAGAGGGAGGATGTCTAATGCCCAAAGACGTGCCCAGGATCCCCAGGCCCGTGGTGCTTCTCCGCCCCGGGCCCGTCTCTCCAAGCTCTGGAGATCAACTGAGTCGGCCCCACGGGAAGGGGGTGGCCCACGGGCAGGTCTCAGAGGAAGGAAGGAAGGAGAGAGGGACGGGCTGCCCACAGACCTCATAGACGGCCAGGTCGATGCCCGCATAGGGGATGATGCCCAGCACGTTGGGCAGGTAGCCGCGGTAGAAGGCGCGGGGCCCTTCCTGCTCCAGGATCCGCCATGCGCAGTCCAGCAGCCCCTTGTACTGGCCCGTCCGGCGGAGGGTCAGCCGCGTCTTCAGCACCTGGGGAGAACCCAGTTATCCCTAGGAAGCTGCCTCCAGAATTACTACGTCCAGGAATGAAGACACTTAGACATGGCTACTCCTGGAAGTAGTTATCCTGAGAATAACTGAATTCAACAAAACAAAACACTTTCTCTAGAATCTTCTGCTATCCCTAGGTTCTATACTTAGAAATGGTCACACCTCTTAAGAGCTGCATGTGGCGGTCACTGCTTAACTGCCTCCCTTATTCCTTAATAAAAGAATTGTAATTTTTGGCAAAGCACACAGCCTCTAGAAGTAAAGACTACATCTCTCAGCTTCCCTAGGTGTGAGGCCACGTGCTCACGTCCCGGCCAGAGAAAACAGGAGAAGAGCTTGGTGTGACTTTCAAAAGGCACGCTTAATGGCAGGGAGGCGTTCTTTCCTCAGGCCATTCTTCCTTCTTGATGGAATGTGGATGCGATGCCCGGAGCACAAGCAGCCTTTTGGGTCCATGAGGTGGCTGCTACATGCAGAGGTGGTGAAAGAACATGACAGCGAGAAGGAACGTGGGTCCCTAACACCGTGAAGCCACACGCCAGCCCTGAACTGCTCACCTCCAGGTCTTACTAATGTGATTTGAGTTTTCCGTTACTCAGAAGCCTAATCGATGCACTACACGACCTGAAACAAAGTCTCTGAAAATGATTTCACCTAGCGATGATTCCCCTGGGGACAAGCATCCTGGAAATCAACATCCCTAGAAGAGGTGTATCCATGAACGGCTGGCCCCCACCATGGCTCTCTAAACAGCTACGCCCAACACCGCCGTTCCCAGAAGTCACGTCTCAAATCGTGATGCTCGGAGAGGCTGCACATGAAGCCGCATCGCTGTCATGGGCCGCCGTCTCAATCGGGGAGAGGCGAAGGTAGAATCCCAATGCTTATCACCCCACAGAGCAAAGTGGTTATTGCAGGACCCCCATCCTGCAGTGGGGCCTCGGCCAAGGTCCCTCCTTCTCACCTCCATGGGGTAAATGATGGTCTGGGCTGTGGCGCCAGCCAGCGACCCGGCCACGAAGCGCTCCTGCACGTGCAAGGTCTCCTGTTGCCCTCGGATGGCCCGCTTGATCTGAGGATGGGACACGTGGAGGCAGGCGAGAGCTCAAGGCTTGAGCCTCTGTGTCCTTGGACCTCCGCCCGGCGGTGCCGCTGTGGGCATCGTGTAGGGGAGGAGATGCCCACTCCCGGGGACCTGCACACCTCTTCCATCCCCAAGCCAGGTCTGCAAGTCCGGGCCCACATCTCCCCCCCCCACCCCTGCCTGCCCCCACCTGCTCGTAGGCCATGAACTTGATAGCTGACTCAGGAGCAATCTTGAGCACATTGATCCCGTTGCCACGCCACAGGGAGCGCACCCCGCCCTCCCGGACCATGCTCCGCAGGCCCCCCAGGATATTCAGCCTGTTGGTCTTGGAGGCGTGGACCTGGGCGGGGAAATGAAGGTGACCTTCCGGCTCCCTCCAGGCGCCCGTGTCGGGGTGGGCGGTGGGGACGCGGGTCTCGCCAGGGCTCCTCACCTGCATGAAGACCTTGAGGCGGTCCAGAGGGGCTGTGCCTGTCCTCGACACGGCGCCCGCCACCGCGCCCGCCACCAGCTGCCTCCACCACGTGCCCGTCAGCTTCTCCTGCTCCGAGAACTCGTCGGGGACGGTCAGGGACTCGCCGATGTCCAGGACCTGAGGACGCAGGGGCCGGGGGGTCACGCCACGGCGGGGGCGGAGAGATGTAACTCGGCTCTAAATGGGGGTGTCTCCATGAATCTCAGGACACCCAGACAGTCCACCAATGAATCTTGCTTGGAGAGCCCAGGAGACACTTGGATCCCAAATGGATCCCCCCGAAACATCCATGTCAGTGGTCTTCTGCATAAGATCCCTTGGTGGCCTCCACTGAATCTCACTGAAGGGTTTACCACATAAAGATCCCTCTAGAACCAATCGGATCCTTCTGAAGGATCCCAGAAGATCCTTCCAGGGCCATGCAAGATCCTACTGAGGACCTCCCACATAAGGAGCCCAGCAGATCCCTCCCGGGGCCTCACCGGATTCCACAGGGCTCTCCCTCACAGGGGTCACCTCTTCTCTAGTGCCCTCCTGTAGACTTCCCAATCAAGCCCTTTGTGGACCTCCATGGGTGGGAATCTCTGGGTCTCCCAAGAGGATCTTACCATATCCTGCAGATGAATCCCCTCCAGGTGCCATCAAATCCTATCAGAAGCATCGTTCAGGGATTCCCACCCAGGAAATGGTGATCTAGAGCACCCCTCCCAACTTCCGGTGGATCCCGTTGGCCCCCACGAAGGCAGTGGCTTCCTAACTTGTCTTTGGAGCAGCAGAATCCTTAATTGAGGCATTGAGAAGCCAGAAGGGGAGCTGCGTGGGTTGAGGGTAATGGGCCGGTATCCCATCTGGCGAGCTCTTTCTTCTTTCTTCCCTAAGCTCCTAACCCCCACAGTCTGCTCCCAGAGGGCTCCGATCAGATAGAAGACCTCCCCGAGTGGGCTGGTCCCCAGTCCCCCCGATCCTCAAATGGAGGAAAAGAGGAGCAGTCTCATCCTTCGGCTGCTCCCAGCTCCCGACCCAGCCCCTCCATGGCCCGCGGAGACCTGAGCCAGGCCGCCAGGGGAGGGGGCAGAGGGCCTGGCCACCCCCCCGCCTCACCGTGGAATGCTTCCAGAAATAGAGCACGTCTTCCACGTTCTCCAGCGAATGCAGCAGGAAGTGGTCACGCCATTCCTGCCAGTCGATGGTCATGGTGCCATCACGGTCTATGCTGGGGGTTGGGAGAATCAGTGCCTGAGGCTGGGGGCAGGTGGGCGTGAGGTTCCAGTGGGATGCGGGGTAGACCGAGCTCCTCTGCGCCGAGAGCTCACTATTTTACGGTGGGGAAGACAGGCTTGGAGAGGTGGACCTGACTCCAAAGCCCAGCTTCTCAGCTCCTGGGGCTGGGTCTGGGGCCCAGAGGCTGCAGAGGGCCGAGGAGACCCAGAAACTGGGGTTCCCCTGGATTCTGGAGCCAGCTACTCACCTGTGCAGAATTCTCTCTGCCTGCTCCAGGGAGATGGAAATGCCCAGAGCCCGGAAACTCTGCTGGATCTCGGAGACATCAATGTGACCTAGGGAGGGGTCCCAACATGGGGGATGGTGTGTGGGGGCCCGGGGCCACAGAGCAGGACAGCTTGGAATGGGAGTGGTCCGGAAACCCAGGGCAGGGATTGTGGTGGGATTGGGTGGGAGTCAGAGGAGTGGGACCAAGCAACGTTGGGGGGTCCGCTGTTCCACGAATGAATGAAAGCATGAATTCAGGGGTAACGATTGGGCTCTCTATGCCATGGGGGGTCAGAGGTGACATCAGAGACCTAGAAGATGCTATGGGGGGGGGTCTCCGTCCCATAGGGAATACAGGAGCAATAGGGGGGATCTTTGTCCCTTATGAAAATCTAAGCGTAGTAATAGGGGGTCCCACCCCAGAAGGGAACGGAGGTAGGATGGGCTGGCTGGGCCCCAAACCACCTAGCTGGGGGTGACGAGAGTTCCGAAAATAGCTTATGAGTCATCAGGGAGATGTGGCTTCCCCCCTCCTGGCACCATGAGTTCTAAGCCACTGGCGTCTCCAGGGCCCCCACGGCCCCATCCCTGGGCCTTACCGTCTTGATTGTGGTCCAGACTGTGGAACAGAAGCAGCAGGCGCTGTTCCCGCTCCTGCAGGTATTGGGTGAACTCCTCCAGGTCCAGGCCGCTATCTGGGTCAGCGTCATCCTCCGGCAAGAGGCCCTGGCAGGGGGAAGAGACAGAGGGAGCTCCAGGAGGCTGCTCCCCCATCTGGAGGGGGCACAAGCTTATGCCCCAGGAAACCAGGGCCCCCAGCACCTAGAGGACAGAGACAGGGGAAGCGCTCCCGCCCCCCATCAGTTTGCTTCTCAGCAAGATGTCCAAAGCCACAGTAGAGCTGTGAGGTGGGTAGCAACTGTCCAGTTTTCCTGGCGAGCAAACTGAGGCTCTCCAAGGTCAAGTAACGGGTTCAAGGTTACAGAGCTGGGAAGCGGGAGGCAACGTTGGGCTCTCGTCTAGGAAAACCTGACCTCCCAGCTGTGCCTTATGAACACCTGTCCCCATGGCAGTTTCAGGAGCTCCCCTTTAGAGACAGCTCTGGGCAACATGAAGCAATGACAGATCCAAGCTGAGGAGCCACGAGGCTTCTGCTTTCCCACCTGAAAAGTGGGAGGTTGGACTGGAGGGTCGGGATGCTGAGGAAACACTTCAGTGGCACCTGGGGCTACAGGTGTATGGGGCAGCTGCATGGAAGGGGTGGGGGTCCTCAAGTTCCTGCTCTCATAGTTCATCCCCAGCTGAGGGTGGCCTCAGACAGGATTGGGTCCCTGGCTGGGGCAGCTGAGGCATTGAGCCAGGCCTGAGAAAGGACAGGAATGTAAACATAGAGGCTGGGGCAGCTGGCTGGGGGGGAGGGGTGCCCATGGAGGGGAGGAATGGGAGGAGGGTGTGTCTCGTGGAGGTGGGAGCGCGGTATGTTTTGGGCTGTGCAGAGTTCAGGGAGGGTGTGTCCTGGGCAGTGGGCAGGAGAGCTGGCCGGACTCCATTCTCAGGCAGACATGCCCTACGCTCGGGAGATGAGGGTGCTGCGGATCGCAGCCGAACCGCAGGCCCGGGCCTCCGTGGCGCTGTCTTGAGCGAATCAGTTAGGCATAGACACGGGCGGACAGGTGGAAGGGGACAGAGACGCCCAGGCTGGGCACAGGTGTTGGAATCCAGCCACAAGCAGTTGCTGGCGGTTCCCGGCGCTCCATTCAGGGGCTCGGGTTACCTGGCGCGCGCAGGGCCGGAACACGGCTCGCCAGGCCTGGGTACCTGTTGGGCGTCGCGGTCCGGGTCGCCCCCGCCCAGCCGGGCCAGTCCCTGGCGCAACTCGTGCATGTCCACGCGGCCATCCTTGTTACTGTCCAGCTCCTCGAAGAGGCGACCCCAGCGCTGCCGCCGCTCCGCGTCGGCCGGACCCCCCCGCATGGCGCCCGCCCCGGGCGGGGGGAGAGGGGCCTGGCAGCGGCGGCCTCAGCGGGGGCTTCGCGGCTCCCCCTCCCCCCCCGGGGCCCCGCAGGGCCAGCTCGGCGGCCACTGCCACCGCAGCCTCCGCCGTGCCCGCCTTAGCTCTGGCACTTGCTGCAGGAGGTGACTGCGAGCCGTCGCCGCCCGCGCCAGAACTTGCTTCTCCTCCCCCGACCCTGGGGGAGGGGGGTTGGGGGCTGGGGGCGGGGCTGAAGGTGTCGGGAAGGTTGTCAGGGATGCTCGGGTGCGACACGGCCTAGGAAGCACCAGGCTTCATTCTGGGAAGAGGGTCTAGAGACATCAATGGTCTCAGTTCTGGTTTCAGTGTTCCGTCTCTGCGTGCCTCAGTTTACCCTCTGCCCAAGGGGGCGTAGGGAGATGTCAGGGATGGATTTTGTCATCCTTTTCCACTTGCCTCCCCTCCCCTACTAAGCCTCTTCAGGAACTGAAGTCCTCATTTTTCCCGGACATTCTCAAGAACCAACCCAACGCCATCTGGTCCTCCACTTGCCCACCGACTCATTTCAAATTCCCCCCTCGGCCACAGAAACAGAAGAGCAAAACCGGGCGCTCACTCAGGGCCTCCAGCCCTCCCGCGCGCCTCCTTTCTCCGTCCCACTCAGTCTTGGAAACGGAAGATCAACGCACAGCGCGGTCGTAAAGTCGGTTTCCTATTGGCTGCACCCCCCCCCCCCCAGAGTGGCCCGCCTGTCCCGCCTCGCCCATGCACCTGGGCGGGGCCTTCCGCCGGCCCTAGGCAGCCTCCAGCGCCTGAGCCCCGCGCGCTCCAGGAAGTCTTAAAGGGGCAGCGGTCACATCCCGACGCTGGGCTGACTGCTCTCTCCAGATCGGCCTGGGGCAGGGGGGTCTCAGTGTCCTAGGCGCGTCTGGAGACGAGGACCGGGTAGCTGAGCGCAGGAGGCGGGGTCCCAGCCTGTCGCCCTCATTGCACTTGCTTGAATGTCCGTCCCTTCCACTAGTTTCGGGCGCGGTTTCTCTATTCACCATTAGGGGGAGGGGTGCACAGACCGCTAGGCAGCGAATAATGTGAATAATCGCTAACGCTGGATTCAGGCACATACCAGGCCTGTCACTCGCCTCTCGCGTCGTTTTCGCCAAAACCCTATAAGGTAGGTGGGACTGCCTTTCGCACTTCACGGGTGAGGAAACCGGAGGTTAAGGCGCTCTCCCCGGTTCATGTGCCCGGTCAGGGGCAAAGCAGGACTTCACCCAGACCTGGGATTCTTACCCATCACGCTATACACTAACAGGGATTAATTTCTCCTTAGCCATCACTCTTCACGCTAGCGTCCCCAGGAGGGGGGTCGTCTTTTTACTGTCGTCATTTAGCCAAAGATACAGCCCTGAGGGCGCACTTGGTCCCCAGGCAGGTGCGCTCAAATACGTGCGTCCCAGACAAATGAGCCTCTTATAGAGGGTTCCCTCACAGATGTTTTCATTGACAGGCGGTTCTCGCAGGTGCCCTCCAGCGCGGGGGATACAGCTGTTTTCCCACAGATGCGTTCCTGACAGGTGAGCGGCTGTCCTGCTGCCCCGCCGCCAGGTGCGCTCCAGCGTGAACCTGCCTCACGTGGATGTTCTCAGCTCTTTCTCTCATTCGAGCTCAGTTCTCTGCAGATGTCCCCCATACAAGGCTATCTCCTTCTCCTCACAGGTATGCTTTGCAGCAGAAATCCACACAAGAATGAGTTGTACAGCATCCTCCCGCCCCACAGGTGCGTTCCAGTTAAGTAGACACGAATACGGGTCTGTTTCCATATAATCGGGTCCTATACAGATGTACTTCAATGCACTCATGCAGGTAGTGCCAATACGTTTTTACACACCAGAATGCCTCAGTCGGGTGTTTGTTATCATGCAGGTGCATTCCGTAACTGCTTTCCACGCAGATACGCTTCCAGTCAGCTGTGTTCCAAGTCGATGCGACTCAAGGCACATGCCCGCCACAGGTGTGCTTCTTACACATCCGTGCAGCTGTCTTCTCCACAGCTTTGCTCCCATGCAGGTGTGTTCCACACAGGTGTGTTTTCGTGAAGTGCCTCATACCTCGGTGTCTCCATGAGCAGTGTGTCCTACAGATGTGCTCGCAAATACAGGTGAGCGGCTCCTCTCGCACGCGCGCGCTTTCGCCGGATTTTACTCCTCCTCATTGTAGGATTGGGTTCCACGTCGCAGGTGCGCCCGGGCCGCGGCCCCGCCTACCTCCCGGCTCCGCCTTCTCATCTAGGCTCAGGTGCACAAGCCGGAAGTGCGCTCCCCTCCCAGGTAAATGACTAAACTTTCCGGGTCACATGAGCGGGAGGAGCCGGTGGAGTCCGAACGAGAGACCGAGGGACGCACCGAGGGTTCGGGCAAGCGAGTCGGACCAGGAACCTGAGCGAGATCGAAGACGCGCGGGCCAGGTAGGGAGGCCGGGCGTGCTGGTTGGCCCGCCGCCCCCTTTCTCCTTTCTTTTCCCGAGCCCAGGAACGCTCTTCGAGTTAAATTTTAATCTCTGACCTCTGGCGGCGGGGCGGGGCGGGACTCCGGGGTGCCCTGGCGCGGGTTGCCCCTCCCCTGGGCCTGCGCCGGGTCCTGCCTCCTCCCCCACGCCCCGGCCTTTCTCCTCCAGTCCCCAGGTGCTGGGTCACAGGTACCCCCGGCCCCGAGATGCGGTAGGAACGGCGCGTGGGAGAAGCCCCGTCCCTGGTGCCACCAGCCTGTCGCCCAGTCCATGGCGTGCCCCAGCCTGGGGCTGCTCCTGGCGCTCGGCCTGCCACTGCTGCTGGCCCGCTGGGACCGGGCCTGGGGGCAAAGTAGGTACCGGCGGGGACATTTGGGACCCGGAACACGGAGAGCTCAGGGACTGGGGAGCGGGCATGGAGTTGCCTTGGGGGCAGGATCTACAAGGCGGACGCCCAGGTTTAGAATTCCTAAGTCCTCCCTGGGCGGTGAGAATTGGTCAACAATTCCTGAGTTCTTGATTGGGGCAGAATTATGAGCTGTGGAGAGAGGAAGCCCTCACATCCAAGTCGGTGCGGTTGAGGTGTTTTGGGTGGGCTGGGAGGCAGGACGAAGCCTGCTTGCGGCTCGGAATGCGGGTTGACCACCACGGTGGCCATAGGTGTGGACCCAGCCATTCAGTCCTCCTCTTGCAGTTTCAAGAGGCTGGGGGGTGGTATGAGTCAGATACTCCAGGGGAAAGCAGGACCTGCCCCGATCCTCAAGGGCAGGGCGGTGGGAGGGCCAGAGGGGTGGGGGAGGGGAGCAGAAGGTTGGGCTTCCGGACACCGTCCATTATCAAAGCCCCCAACTCAGCGAAAACTGCAGACTTCCGTGGGTTGATTGCGCCCAGTGGGGATCCACTGGGCCCGGGGTAGCCCAAGCAGCAAACACAGTTGGGCTGGTCTTGCGTGCAAAGCGCCCATGGTCTCTCTGCGAATGGAAGACTCAGAAGAGGTTGTATCAGGGGTTGACCAAGGAGGGTGCAGATGTGCCGAGATGAGGGGCAGATGGAGCTTCATTTCTCCTCTCCGCCCCCACCCCCAGCCTCGAGCCCCTCTGAATATGGAAACAGCACCAGCACCACCCCCCGGCCCAGCTCCGATGGGGCCCTGGTGAGTAGGGGATATAGTGGGAGGAGGGCAGCCGGGGTGTTATTCAGGAGCCCACACGTAGCAGGATTAGGGGCCCGGATCCCTAGAGGTGGTAGGTTGGGGTGATGCTGAGAAACCCCAAGCGGGAGACCAGAACATCAACATGGCAAGTGAGGGGACCCAGAGCTGCAGGGAGCGGGCGGAAGGGTCAAGTGTGGGGGGCCGGAGGCCAGATGTGGCTGGCGCTTGGGCGAGGGACCCCAGACGTGGCAGGTGGGGGGCCTGAGAGCTCCAGACGAGACAGACGGGGTCAGGGTGGAGGAACCAGACCACTAAAAGTGGCAGGTGGGATGTGGAGAGGTGAGGGGCCCTGGACACTTCTAAAACGGGCCTGGACGGGGTCTCCAGAGCCGGGCCAGTGACAGGCGCCCCTCTCTCGCAGTCTAAGGAGGCCACCACCGCCATCATCGTGGTCTTCTCCCTCCTGGCCGCCCTGCTCCTGGCCGTGGGGCTGGTGCTGCTGGTGCGGAAGTTGCGGGAGAAGCGGCAGACGGAAGGCAGCTACCGGCCCAGCAGCGAGGAGCAGGTGGGTGCCCGCGCACCGCCGCCCCCCAACCTCAAGCTGCCGCCTGAGGAGCGGCTCATCTGAACGCTGGGGGCCACCGCAGACGCCACCACTGTCCAGGACTGCCCAGCGCTTGCGCCTGCATAGCAACCACCATCAGGACACGAGCCTCTGATGGCTCCGGAGGACCTGGGGGCCGTGGGGCGCCTGCTGGGTGGGGCCGCGAAGCATGTTGCCTCTGCTTGACTGAGCCTGCAGCTGGGGGTGCCGGGCTGGGGCCCCGCCCCCTGCTGGCTTCGCCCTCTCCGCCCCTGCCCGACAACCCCGTCTCCTTTCCTTTCAGCTCTCCCACGCAGCCGAGGCCCAGGCTCCCCAGGACTCCAAGGAGACAGTGAGGGGCTGCCTGCCCATCTAGCTCTCCTTCCTCTGTTCATCTCTCTCCCTTGCTGTGTGACCTTGGGGGAAGGCAGACGCCTCCCTGGGCCTTCACACTCACCCAGCTCAGTGCTTAAGAATAGAAGGGTAAAAGGTGCTTCCAAGAGTGCTCCCAAGGGCACGCAATGGTGGGGCTGCTCACTTTTTATATACGTGTGTACAATTGCTAGTGACATATAATAAAACCTTTTTTTTTTTTTTTTTTTTTTGAGCTGATGGAGGCAGGAATTAGCCTTAGTGGAAGGGACGAATGCAGGGCTCATAGGCGGTAGAGGGGCGAATGTAAGATTGTGAGGATCCAAGGGGCTAGGAGGGCTTCCAGGAGGAAGGGCTTTTCGCCACACCTAGGAGCCGACTGGAGGCTGTCCCAGCAGGGAAGGGGGCGGATGGGGTGGGTTTCTCAGCGGAGAGATGGATCCCAGGTAAACCCGCCAGGAAAAACCAGCTGTGGGCTCTTACGGCTTTATTGAGGGACTATTGTCTCCTCCAGATGCCTGATCCTTAACCCTCAAAACACTTTTTAAGCTCAGCGACTTTGGGCCGGCTCCTGGCCTGGGGATCCTGCCAGTTGTTAGCAGTTGTGGCAGGTGATCTGGGAGCTCCTGGTCCCTTGCGGGGCTGGAGGCGAGTGTGCTCTGTTAACAGGCCCTCAGAAGGCTGGGCTCCGGGGTTCTCCGTGGAACCAGGATCCGAGAAAGAGTCAAGGGTTTGGGATGTCCTGGTGGTGTCCAAGTTCAGCTTTGTGGGCGCCAGAAGTTGGGGGCTTTCTAGAGGGCTGGGCCAGGTGGGCGCTGTGGAGAGCTGGGAGCAGGGGCTCTCCGGAGCTATGGGGTCCTCGGCTGCTGCGCTTGGAGGCGAGAGGCATTGGCTTTGGTGACAGGGCTCTGTGAGAGAGGATTTGGGGGACCCTCTGCTGCTTGGCTCTGCAGAAGCTGTTGAAGACTGGGATGGAGAAGTGATTTCCTGGCTGGCCTCTGAGGGCGGCTCGGGAGTGAGGTTCCTTGAGGAGATGGTGGTATCCGAAGGCTGGGGGCTTTGCAGAGACGGCAGGCTGGCAGGCAGGGACTGGGTCTGGGGCTCCGGCATGTCCTCCTCCTCTGGCTGCCATCTTGGTTCTCCTGGTATGTTGGGCTGGGCAGGGGTGGGGAGATGAGCAAGCTGCTGGACTTAAGATAGGGGATAGGCTGGCAGGTTGACTGGGCAAGTGGGGAGGACCAGAGAGGGGGTGGCGGTACTCACCAGGCTGAGGCAGCTGTCCAGGTCCCCTCTGTGGCAGCAGTCTAAGCTCTGGCTGGGCCTCAGGCTACCTGTCCTTGAGGTTCTAGTGCTCAGACTGTCTAGGATCTCGCTCAGCAAATCCAATTCTTCCCCAGACCCCAGGAAGCTGCTGTCCAGACCTTCCTCTCCCCACAGGTCCTGGGCCTCCTCAGGGCTCAGAGGGGGTGTCCTGGGTGAGGATGGGTAGTGTCAGATATCCCAGTGGTTCTGGTGGGTCCGGAACTTGGGGACCATCATCCCCATGAGTCCTTGCCTCCCACTTCTGACATCGCCCCTCCCCCTCCTCTGAGCCTCACCCTTCCCCCAAGGACTCAGAAGGTCTCTCTTCCAGCCGGAGTCTCCTGTTGGGGCGGAGAGGCCGGTTCTGCAAAGGAAAGATTTGGGGGGTGAGGCCTCAGGAGCTACAGAGTCAGGGGGCCACGTGAAGCAGGCGCCAGATATCGGGGTACTCAGGGAGGCGGGTGAGATGTTTAGATGGACACAGGGAGGGAGGGGGACTTGGCACTAATTCCAGGTGTATGCGAGGTGTCTCACCTGTCCAAAGTGCTGGGTGACAGGCAGGCGCTGCTGCAGGCGGTCCGAGCGGCTGGTGAGGGATGGGGTCCTCAGGGAGCCTCCCCTCTGCAGGCCAGGGTCCCCTTCCTAGGGAGAAGGGCGGTAAGCCAGGAGCCTGTTTCCCCACTCCCCTTAGGCCACTGGCCACTGGCCGTTAGCCTCACCTTATACATCAGAAGGCTTTGCACCCCCTTCAAGCTGCTCTTGGCCTATGGAGGAGCCAACAGAGAATTAGACTTGAGGTGATCTGACTGAGCACCTGAGAACTCAGTCTTCTGTCCCATAGGACAGCTGTGTCTTGCCGTCTATTTATATTTGCGCTTCATAAATATATTCACAATTCCCCATGCACTTCCTTAAGGGGCCGACACAAGCTCTTTCCCTTTTGACTAAGACAGGAGTATTCTTAGGGGAAACAATCTCCGAATGTAACGGAGAGTGCGTTTGTGTTCAAAAGCTGAGCGAAGAATAAATTTGAATGGATGATTCGGAACTGCGAAAATGAGCCCTGGGAAACGGGCTTGGGAAAAAAAGCCAGGGGCAGAGACAGCATTTGCTGTGTCTGAGAAGGATACTTGGTTGTCGACTTTAGGAAAAGAAATTATCCTGACGAATCGAGAATGAAGAATGGAAAATAAGAGTGGGAAGAATGGCTAATGGTTTAACTGCTGGTTCAGTTCTGATAAACATGTTTGCACTTTAAATGTGGGGTGAACATGTCCCCTGTCACCCCAGCGGTTGGCCTGTCTAGCCCAGCTCACCGAGCGGTACATGTTTCTGACAGCTGGTTGGGTCTTGGCCTTGACCGAATGCAGGAGGGCACCACCACCTTTCTGGGGAGAAAATAAATGCCAAGGAAGAGGCTTGGGCATCTGGGGTTACCTCAGACCCCACCCCACCCCAGGGCCATGTGACAACAGACAACCCGCTCTCCCTCTCTCAGCCTTGATCTCTTCACCTCTGTAAATGAGCAAAATGATGACCCTTCCTGGGGACTGTTGTGCAATTAAATTAATCCAATATGAACTCTAAACAAGTGTTCAGTGTTAATACCTTTAGGCTTTCTGCCCAGAGCTGGTAGGAGCGAAGGCTGCCTGGAGTGAGGAGAGAGCGTGATCAGGCCAGGCGGGCTCAGGCTGGGGCACTGCTGGCGGGGTGGGGACTCTGGGGCCACGTGCAGGGCTCACCTGAGAAGGCCCCGCTGCAGGTGATCTCCTCCTCAAAGAGATCTGAGAAGCCCTCTCCTGTGTTAAGCTTCTCCAGTCGGCCTTCGATGAACTGGGGGTGGGGGAAAAGGTCAGTCCGACTCAGGGCTGCCACTAACACGTCTGAATGAGAGCACTGGGAGACCTCTCGCTCTCAAGACCATCCCTCCAGGGGCCCGCCCCCAGGACCCAGGAGTCCCGGAGCCTGCCTCAGGAAGCCAAAGGGCCAACCCCTCCCCGCCCCCCAGGTCAGCATCTGTCCTCAGGGACCAGATCCCGCCCCTCACAGGGACCCGGAAGTCGGACACTGCCACTCCTGACCCGCCACCTCTTCTCGGTGATCCTGGAAGAGGTCGACTCCACCTTCAGAGACCCTAGAACCCAGGCCTTCACTAAAGGACCTTGGAGTCCAGCCCACTTCCTTCCAGGAACCCAAGAGCCCGGCCCCAATTCCCGCGCCCCGCCCGCCGTCGCGTATCTAGGACACGGGAGTCCCCGCCCGCCTCCTCCCCACGAAGAGAGTGCACGCTCAGGACCCGCCCCTTCCAAAGGCCAGCGCGGATTCCCGCCCTGGATTCTGGAATTTGGTCCCATATCTCTCCAGGGACCTAGGAGTAAATCTTATCTCTCAGGACCTCAGGTCGGGGCCTCCCACCCTGATGTAGGAGATCCTGCCTGACCAACCCTAGCCCCGCCCCTCGGGCCCCCGCCCCGCCCCCAGGGCTTCGGCTCACCTGTTTGAACAGCTGCAGGTGCACGGCCCGCCGGTGGAAGGCCTGCAGGGGTGCCCCTGGCTTCTGGGCCAAGAAAGCTTCTTCACTGAAGGTCACAGGCTGGCCCTGGAAGAGGGACCCATGTCCTCAGCTCCCCTGGGTCTCCTGGACCCCAGGTGCCTCCCTCACTCTACCAATATACTGATGTAGCAAACGTTGATTGAGTGCCTGCTCTATGCCTGATCTTGTGGGCCGCGGCGCTGACTTCGGGTTTTACTCCAAGGGAGGCGGGAGCCCTGGAGGGCTGTGGGCAGAGGCAGGACGCTACCGTACTCAGGTGCTCACAGGTGACTTCTGGTTGCTCCAGGGAGGACACACTATGGAGGCTGAGGGTGGGGGCCCAGGAGAGGAGAGGAAACTCTTTCCGGACGTGAGCGCGCTGATGATCCCCACGAGCAATAATGGGGACCAGACCAGGGTGGAGGCAGGAGGGAGAGAAATGGGCAGATTCGGGATGTGTCATAAAGGTAGAGCCGACAAGAGCATCAGATGCGCAAATGATAGAACCTTCAATTTTTTATAAAATAGTGAAAAACAGGGTGATGAGAGTTGAAAGTGAGCTGATCAAAGTCCTGGCTTCAACAGTCCTCCACTGTGGGACTTCTCCAAGCCTTCGTTTCCTCACGCGTGAAATGGGATCACAATGGCATCTACCTCATAATGCTGCTGTGAGCATTAAATGAGATGATAGGAATCGTGAAACGTAGCATTCGAGTCCTCACAGGCGCCAGGCGCTAGCCAAGCATGTTGCCTGTGCCCACCCACTGACTCACGCCAGCCCCCCTTTTGGGTGGGTTCGATCTGGATCCCATTTTACAGGTGAGCAAACGGAGGCGCAGAGTGAGTGAGCACTCTCTAAACGCTGGGCGTGGGTATCATCCTGAGGCCCCACGAAGCCTCTGCCTCGGCGTCCCCGCGGCTCACCGGGCTGCAGACGAGCGCGTCGCGGTAGCCTCCAAAGAGCAGCGCCTGGGCTTTGAGGAAGAGACGCGACACCCCTTCCCCGGGGGCCAGCGCCACCTTCCTGAGCCGCAGCCTCAGCAGGGACACCTGGAGGACAAGACAGCCGCGATGAGCCGGTGGCTGTGGGGCCTCGGGCCGGCGGACGCCGCGGGAGGGTGCTAGGGGGCGACACTGACCACATCCGGGGGTAGCGCTTGCATGTCGTCGAAGGGCGTCTCTAAGACATTGGAGTCCACGTTCATCATCACGACGTCTTCTAGGCCTTTCTCCCGCACTCTCTGCGTTGGGGGGCGGGTGGAAGGGGGTGCTGCCGCTCAGAGTCCGAGGATCCCTAGCGGTGGAGGGTATCCGGGCATGCAGAGGGCGATTCCACCAGCCCCGCAGTCCAGCTCCGCTCCCACTCACCTCGGCGAGACTGGAGTGGACTCCGATGAGGTAGGGCATGGGGGCGCTGCAGACCACCGAGGGGGCAGGGTTATGCGGGCGCCACCCTGGAGTCCCCAGAACCCCAGGCCTCTTTTCCCAGGCCCTGCCCCTCCCCATCCCCCGCCTCTCACCAGCAGTAGTCCAGCAGGTGTGGCGGCAGTGTGGGGATCAGCACGTGCTCCCAGCGCATCGGGTACAGGAGGGCGCAGGACGCGTGGACGCACGAGGTCAGCTGGGAACAGGTGGGGGTCCGTGGAGTCAGGGCCTGGAACCCCCGCTTTAAGACCTGTCTCTGGGACGGCGGCTATCCCATCTCCATTTCCCACCCACATGCGTCACCTCGCCACCCACTACCAGGTAAGAGGTGAAAACTCAGACCCCTTAGGGAATCACGTGGAGACCAAGAAAGAATTCGGCAAATTACAGTGCTTGGAGCAGGTGCAGCCGGGACTCAAAACGTCCTAGTGGCCCCCTCCAGGGGGCGGAGCTAATATACAACCCTCCGGGATCCCAATTCTTAAGGCGTAGAGGTACCGCTCAGCCCATGGTTCCACCCCGAAAGAGGCGGGGCTAGTACTGAGTGCGTCCTAGTCCCCCCCTAGGGTGTGGAGCTTCGATTCCGCTCCGCTGACCCCGCCCACAAAGAGGCGGGGACTCCCCTTGATCCCGCCCCTAGGGTGGAGCCAACAGTCGGTCTCCACCCTCCACCCTCCAGCCTCCCTGTCTTCTCATTCAGAGTCGCAGATAGAATTTAGCGCTCCCGAATCTCACCCTCCAGAGGGGCAGGGCCAGTCTCGTTATGGCCCATAGCGGGTTGAGTCTGGACTCTGCTCTCCCAATGAGGAGGGGGCTACAGAGCAGCCCCCTGTAAGTGCCCCCCATAAGGACGGAGCCAGAGTTCAACTCGACCCTGACCTTCGAAAGGGCAGAGCCCTGACTTTGCCCTCGGTGGTCGTCCGAACGGGTCAGAGTAGGAATCCGCCCCCGTCGTCCCGCCCCCAGGGGCGAAGCCAGGCCTCGGCCCCGCCCCGCCCCGGCGGGCCCCGCCTCACGGTGCTCAGCTTGCTTGCTGTGAGCAGGACCCTTCGCTCAGCCAGGAGCGCGGCGAATAGCCCCACGATGTTCTCGTCGGTCACGGCCACCACCAACTCTGTCAGGTTCCTCTGAAGGACGGAGAGGAGCGCTGGACGCGAGGGGCTACAGGGTCTGGCAGCCCCTGTGGGTTTTGAGACCCCTTCGCGCCCCAGGGCCCCCTCCCGGGTGTCCACTCACGTTCTCAGGAATGGATGGCAGGCGGCCAGGGTCGGGGGCCACGAAGCAAGAAAGCTGGTGGGGGGATTGGCGGGGGAACCGATCAGTGAGGGATTGTCCCCACCTGGGGGCCCAACCCTCGAGGGGCTCCAGCCCCGCTCACCGGCCTGCTCTTTCCGGGGGCGGGGGGCGGGATGCTGTGCGCGCTGGAGATCGTAACTCCGCTGCCCTGGGGAAGAGGTGTAGCTGTGTGGTCCTCAGGGCTGGGGCGCAGCCTCCCCATCCACCTGGGGTCCCACCGTCAGTGGTAGGGGACTACTTACCAGCTCCACCGAGGCCTGGGGCCCGGGCAGGGGCTGCTGCTGCAGATTTAGAAGAAGTTCCTCAGCCTCGGGGACCTGGGTGGGATTGGTATGTCTGAGTCAGAGCGCGGGACCGGGATTCTGAAGGCCCCGACTCAGGCTGGATGGCCTGGGAGCGGCCCGGGGGCTCAGGTCAGGCCTGGGAGTTCCGAGCGGGGGTCGGGGTTTGGTGGGGTGGGGGGCTGGGACTCCCTCACGAATGAGAGGGGAGCTGGTCTCACTTGGTCCTGAGCTAGGAGGTCCCCCACTGTGTTCAGCAGCTTGTAGAACACCTCAAACCAGGGGAGGTGGCTGTGGAGAGATGACAGGGTCCGTGAAGCACCCCTAGGTCAAGGCCTTCCCTACCCGGCCACCCCTATTTTCCGCACCTGAGGATGCACAGACAACTGCGAGCACCAGCCCGGAGGCGGCAGAAACCAAATCTACGGGTGCCGGTCAGGTCCGTGAGGGCAAAGGTGAAATGCTGAACCGCGGAGCTGGGGGGCTCCCTGGAGGTGGGAAAGGCTCTCAGAGACCCAGGGGTCACCGGTCCCTGAGCCCCCCTATTCCCCAACAATGTGTACTGTGTCCACCAGTCTGGGGCCCTGGGTGTATAGGTCTCCAGTTGTTAGAGTCTCCGAGGGCCTGAGCCCCTGGGTCCCGGAGCCCCTGGGCGCATGAGTCCCTGATCCCTGGGTCCCTGGGTGTCTGCTCCCTTCTGTACCTTTCCACATCAAAAGGGAAGCAGAATTTAGGCACCATCTGCATAGCTTCCTGGGGATGAAGAGAAGCACACACTGCTCAGCCACTCAGGTCGGGCCCCACCCCCGAGTTCCCGGTCCAAGACACAGAGTTGGGCCCCGCCCCAACCACACAGAGTCTTGGACCGGGAACTCAGGGGTGGGGCCCAACCTGAGTCCCCCCAAGGGGACTGGCCCTGGCCCCAGCGGAGCAAGGAGGCAGCCTGCATACCTGGTCCCTGAAGTCTGGGGGGAACTGCCGCAGGATGGGGGGATCTGCAGGGAGAGCAGGCCGCCAGGTTCAGGCTCCGGGCCCACCCTCCATCCTGCTCCCTCACCGGAGCCCCCCCCCCCAGTGGAGTGCAACTCACCCTCCTGTAAGGAGGCGGGGCAGGCTGCTTCGAAGAACCAATCAAACACAGCAGGGGAACCCCCCCTGTGAAACAGAAAAGGGCTTCGTGGGCCCATGGACTTTCCTGTGTGTGTGTCATGGTGTCTTCGTATGCAATGGTGACGATTGTGTGTGTGTGTGACCGGGAATGTGAAGCAGAGTGAGAGAGCCTGATTGGTGTGTGTATGTGGTGTGTGTGTGTGTGTGCATGACTCGGTGAGCATGCAGGTGCGTGCGTGTTCGTGATTCCATCCTGTGTCAGCCTGAATGCGTGAGGCTGTCCAGTGACTGTGAGTGTGCGTGACCAAGCCAGTGTGAGGGGGAATAAGTCCATGTTTTCTTGCGCAGCTTTGAGTGTGACATGAATGCGTGAGCATCTCTGGTCTGGAGAGCAAGAGGCCTGTGCTGTGTCTCTGTGAGACGTCCTAGGGCCCCAGGGGCCGACCCCAAATCTCTCATCAGGAAGAGGAGGGCGGCAGGTCTTGGTACTTCTGTGAGCCCTGAAATCTCGGCCTCCCTGCCTCATCCTGCCTTCTGCCCACCGTGTAGAGGGAGCTGGGACTTGCACCCTGGGAGACAGCCAGCAAGGCCTGGCGGGCAACGGAGGAAGAGGGTGGGGACGGACCGAGGCGTACCGTCCCTGACCTGGAAACCCCACCACTTAGCCCTCGTGCTGACACGAGTCCCACACGAGCACTCACACACAGGGGCACACACGGTCCTCCCTCCCACCCTGCTGACCCCCATCACCCATCATCACTCATGCCAAGAGGTGAATGCTTAGAGTTACAAACAGTCGCACAGAGCCGGGAGGAGGGGTGGGGAGAGAGAGAGAGAGAGAGAAAGAGGAGGAGGAAGGAGGGAGGGAGGGAGGGGAAGGGAGAGTGGGGAGAGTGGGGAGGGGGGAGAGAGAGAGGACCTGGGTGTGCCTGAGAGCGGAGTCCATATTGTAAGCCACCTGCCTCTCAGTCCCTCCAGAGCCTGCCCCGGGCGCCCTCCCCTTGGCCCCAGCCCAGGCCTGGTCTGGGAATCCTGGTCTGAGGGACAGGTGAGGGGCTGCTCTTACTCAGCTCTGGATCCCATGGTCCCTGCGGGGCTGGCCTGATGGGGCCCCTTTCCCCAGGGGTCCCGGGGGCCCGTGCTTGTGCAGGCCTGGGCCCTGCGCTGGCTCGGCTTCCTGTGTGGCTGAGAGAGGAAGTTTAATGGGTGACGTCCCCGGAGGGAGGCCCCTGCCCCCACCCACTGTGAGAAACCCAGGCATCCTGTCTCCTAGCCCTTCCTTGGGATGGGGGGCAATGGGTGTCTCAGAGGCCAGACGCTCAGTCCCATCCTGTCAGGCGAGGCCCGCCGTACAACTCACGATGTCCCCTCTCTGCGCAGCCTTCCTTCACAGTTTGCCTCCCATGCTTTCTCTCAACTCTTTCCTTCTGTCCGTCTGGCTTGGCCATTCCTTGTAAGACCACCAGAGGGAGCTGGGCCGGAGAGTGGACATGGGGTCACCAGGGAGGCGGAGAGCCAGCAGCAGTCAGGACACACACAGATAGACAGACAGACAACACGCACAGGGCCAGGAAGTGACTGACACAGACAAGCAGGCCCGAACCAGCACAGACAGCAGACACAGAGAGAAACCAAGGCATACACAGCCAGGGACGAACCCAACGAGCACGGAGGGACAGTACCCACAGGGGGCGTCCTCGCCCAGCCAGGCGGTAGAAGCAGAGAGATAACACACAGAGGGCAGCCACGAGCAGATGGACGGACGGACGCACACGCAGAGACCCCAGCCGTCCACGCGACCAAGACAGCAGAGAAACAGATGCGGACGAAAGACAGAAACTCATGGAGCGCAGGCCTAGCCAGAGCGGTGATAAAGGGATAGACAAGGTTCGGGCCCAGCCGGACACAGTCGCGTGCGTGGAGAGAGGTACACCTGGACACAGGTGCATCCGCAGACTGCATTCCGCAGACTCGGCGTGAGGCGCATGCCCAGACGCCACGTGGAGGCGCAAGGATCCGTAGACATGCTTGCAGGCCTGAATCGAGCTTTTGATGCGTTCTGCCTATTATTATCGGAGGGAGGCCAGGCAAATGGTGAAGAGAATGATTTTGGTTTTAGGCCTGCGTTCAAGACCCGATTCAGTTCTTTAACGTCTGCCTGGGTGACCTTGGGTATGTTATTTGATCTCTCGGTATTAGTTACTATTGCTGTACATCAAATGGCCCTAAGTTAGTGGCTTACAAGTACACCCATTCGTGATTGACAGTTTCCGTGGGGGCCAAGACTCTGGGCACAGCTTAGCGGGTTCTCTCCTGCAGGGCATCTCAGCGACAGGAAGGTATAAGTGTCGGGCTGTGGCCACATCTGAAGGCTTGACAGGAAGGATCCGCTTTTAAGCTCATTATATGACGCTGGTAGGGTTCAAGTCATTGTAAATTGTTGGACCGAGGGTCTCAGTTCCTCGCTGGCTGTTGGCCAGAGGCTGCCCTCGGTTCTTTGCCGTGTAAACATCCCCCCTTTTGCCGCTTACTTTACCAACTCGAGCAAGGCGAGAAAGCAGTAGAGTTCATCCAGACAGAAGCCACGGCCTTTTATAATCCAGTCCCAGAAGTGACGTCCCATCACCTTGCCATACCTTGTTGGTTAGAAGCCATCGGCAGGTCTAGCCCACACTCGAGGGGAGGAGATCACGTGAGAGCATGCACGGGAGAAATGGAGATCATCGGGGTTATCTTAGAGGCCACCCCCACATCATCTGTGTCTTTGTTTTCTCACTTTAAGAGGAGGAAAACACAATGCTTACCTCCTGGTGTGGTGTGAAGTCATTCATTCGCTTGCTCATTCGTTCATTCGACAACAAATTCTGAGGGTCTGTGTTGCATCAAGGTGCCGTAGGCATGTGGTGACCATGGCAGATGAGTGAGATTCCTGCCCTCATGAAGTTCACATTCCAGTGGGGAGGAAAGGGGACAAAATGAAAGAAAAAAGGGTACGGATAGACGAGTGATAGAGAGCTGCTGGGTGCTGACGTAGACGAGCCAGGGAATGCTGCTTAGAGGAGGCATCACTTGGACCTGTAGATGAGAAGGGCTCAGCCAACCACACATCTGGGGAAAAGAAGTAGCAGAAAATAGCACGTGCAAAAGCCCTGAGGTTGAACCGAGCTTGATATGACCGAGCACATAAAGAAGGCCGCTATAATGCCAGCTTAAGTTTCACTTTCGGAACTGAGTGAGGAGAGGGTGAGGGGTTGTAGTCAGCGGTGGGTGGAGGCCAAGGTGAGAGTTTGGGTTTCAATATGAGTGAGATGGGAGTCATGGGACATTTTCGAGCCGGGGAGGGAGAGGCTCTTATTTGCATATAAAGGCTTCTCTCTGGCTTCCTTGGAGGGAGAACACACTGCAGGGGACAGAGGGAGCAGAAGGGAGCTCAAGGAAGTGATTGGGGAGGTTGTCTGGGTAAACAGTAACGGTGGCTTAGACCACAGTACAGACGAGTGAAGGGAGGAGGTCAGATTTGGGATACATTGTAGAGACAGAGACAAGCGGACCCCGCGAAAGCTAGGAGGAGTGTGCTGGGTGCAGGCAACAACGAATGAAAAGCTGACTCCTGGACTGGGGTGTGAGTAACGGGGTGGTACCTCTTACTGAGGAAAGGGATATTTTAGGGGCAGGATCTGGAGTTCTTTTGCGGCCACATTAGATTCGAGGTGACAGACAGCGAAGTTCACTGCCCTGTCCATTGTCTTCCTGCTCCCCTGCCCAGCACTGGGCTGGGCCTGCTCAGATGAGGGCCGCTGCTGCGGGCTGGGTACCCGGGTTGCCTTCCTCACACTCCTCTTTCCCGAGTCGGCTGGGGGCCCAGCCTGGGTCTGATGGTCCAGCATAGAGTGTGGTGGGGACAGCCGACTGGCTCCCAGCCTTCCTCCCCCCGTCCCTCCTCCCCTCTCTCCTGGTTTACCTGCCTTTGTACTGCAGAAGCTCTGAAAAAACGACACTTCCAAGACCTCTTTGCAGCTCTGGCTCTGGATGTGGAATTGATTCTACCGATTAGAAATGCTTGGGAGGGATTTGGAAGGTAGAGAATACAGAAGAAGTGACCCCCCACCCCCCACCACCGTGTGTGTGTGTGTGTGTGTTTGTTTGTCCTGTTAGGTATTTATTTTAATTAATTTTATTTTATATTCATTTTAGTTAACTTTTGTTCAGCGCTCCAATGGACCCATCTCCAGCTTTGCGGGTGTTGGGAGGTGTTCTTGAACTTAACGGTTCTGACGGCAGCCTGCTGACTCTCCGCTTTCCTCACTGAGCAGAGGGAGCTCCTTGGTGGATCGGCTCTGTGCCGTTCCAACCTATGCCATGGCCACTCAAAATGTGGTCTCATAGGCAGCATCATCGGCATCACCCAAGAACTTGTTAAAAATGCAAAGGCTTGGGCCTCACCTTCACCCACCTGCTGAATCAGAAACGAGGATGGGGCCCAGGAAGCTAGCAAAAGTGTGCCAGCAAAGTGTTCCTGGAGATTCTTTTGAACACTGGAATTTTATAAGCACTGGACTACGGCCTACTCTCTCAACCCCTCCGACCTCGTTGTAAGTCCTTGTATTAAATCGCTTTCTGCTTAACGTGCCTAGAATGGTCCCCACACTGAACTCTGGCTGACGAAGTGGAATCAGAGTTCTAGACTTAAACTGGAAACGCTCCTGAGGGCTTTGGACCCTGTGTCAGGCTTCGAACCGCAGCTCACTGCTTCATGGTCATGGGACCAAATTGCAGTTTCCGAAGATGGCCGCAGTGATGGCTCCCATTCCCCACACTCTTCTGGTATCTTGTCTCTCTACCCTCCGGAGGTGGAGTCTGTATCCCACCCACTTGAACCTGGACAGGCCTATGCGACAGCATCCATTAGGTCAGAGAATGCCAAGTTACTCCTGAAGGTAGGTCATAAAAATGCAAAGCATTTTTCTTGCTCTCCTGGGGTGTTGCTTTGGGGAACTTGGCCACCATGCCCTGAGGAAGGCTAATCAGCCTGTGGAGAGGTACTGATGCCCTCTCGCCTGCCCCTTTGAACCCCCAGCTGATGGTTGGCATCAACTTGGAAGCCACGCAAGCGAGCCACTTTGAAAGTAGACCCCTCAGCCTCCAGCTGAGATTTTCCAGATGGAGCCATGGGGAGTGGAGATGAGCTGACCTGCCAAGCCCTGCCCAAATGACAGACCTGGGAACAAAATAAATAACAGGTGTTATAAGCCCCTAAACTTTTTTGGGATTGTTTGTTACACAGCAAAAGCTAACCGATACACCTTGTCTCTCTAAACCTTGGTTGGAGAGAAGATAAAAGCCCTGATCTTACAGGGTTGGTGTGAGGGTTACCTGTGATGAGGTGTGTGCCAGGACGTCGTTCCATCCATGCGAGTGACTGTTATTCCGGCAGGACCGTCCCTCGGATGCTAGCCCCAGGCCGCCATCTCCCCAGCACCCTTCCCTAGAGATCCCGCTCTCTGCTCTCCACGCTTGCGAGACGCCCCACAGAGAACGGCGGCAGTTCCACCACCGAGCGCCCACTTTGTGCCATGCACCGTGCCCACAGATCTCCTCGGACCCTCACAAACACCCCTGGGGCGGGAGTGTGAGGTTCATGGGGGGAAATACAGAGTCCCCTTTTACGGGTGAGCAAATCACGGACCTGAAGGGACAGGTGGTGTGCCCAGCACCACACAGTGTCCTAGCTTGGTCCGTCTGACTCAAAAAATCCTGCCCCACGTCTCACACCCCCGGATTGGATGTCCCTTCAGCGCCCACCTCCATCCTGTAGGGAGGAGCCCTTGCTTGTTGGCCCTCTCACGCGGAGATGAAAAATGTACTTGGCAGACACATGGCAAGACAATTAATTTATTTATCGAGGGCGAGGCAGAGGGGAGGAGGATGGGGAGGGGCGGGGGGCACAGCTCCTCCTGGCCACATGCTCCAAGGCTTCCTTTTCTCCCTGCGCCAGCCAGCCCTGGAGAGCCAAGGTCATTTGGAACTGAGAGGAGTGAGTTCAGGGACGAAGCAGGGGACTTACAGGAGCCAGAGAGAAGGCAGAGTCAGAGGGCAGCTGGCTTCATGGGGTTAAAGGTGAGGCAAGGTTGGAGGCTCAGGGAGGCTCAGGGGGAGGGATCAAAAGTAAACTTATCAGTCTAGGGGTGCATTGGGTTCTTGAGGAAGGTCAAAGGTGAAGGAGAGGTCGGGATGAAGGTGGGCTTGTGGGGTTGGAGGTAAAGCAAGGTGTTGAAGCTGGCAGAGCTCAAGGGGGTTGACGACAAAGTGGGGCTCGAGGGTCAAAGGTTGACTGAGGCTAGGGTCAGAGGGCCAGGAGTGAGTCAGGCTTGGAGGTGGCCTGGGGTTCTCCCGGGGGAACAAGGGGGCTCTAAGAGGTCAAAGGTCAGCAGTCTTGCAGGGGTGGCGGGGCGGGGAGGGTTAGGGAGGTGGGCTGGGACGTGGCGCGGACCCCGAGGCGCTAGGCCACCTCCTCCTCCGCCTCCTCCTCGAACTCGCCCTCCTCGGCCGTGGCGTCCTGGTACTGCTGGTACTCGGACACCAGGTCGTTCATGTTGCTCTCGGCCTCGGTGAACTCCATCTCGTCCATGCCCTCGCCCGTGTACCAGTGCAGGAAGGCCTTGCGCCGGAACATGGCCGTGAACTGCTCGGAGATGCGCTTGAACAGCTCCTGGATGGCCGTGCTGTTGCCGATGAAGGTGGCGGCCATCTTCAGGCCGCGCGGCGGGATGTCGCACACGGCCGTCTTCACGTTGTTGGGGATCCACTCCACGAAGTAGCTGCTGTTCTTGCTCTGCACGCTCAGCATCTGCTCGTCCACCTCCTTCATGGACATGCGGCCGCGGAACACGGCGGCCACGGTCAGGTAGCGGCCGTGGCGCGGGTCGCACGCGGCCATCATGTTCTTGGCGTCGAACATCTGCTGCGTGAGCTCGGGCACCGTCAGGGCGCGGTACTGCTGGCTGCCGCGGCTGGTGAGGGGCGCGAAGCCCGGCATGAAGAAGTGCAGGCGCGGGAAGGGCACCATGTTCACCGCCAGCTTGCGCAGGTCGGCGTTGAGCTGGCCTGGGAAGCGCAGGCAGGTGGTCACGCCGCTCATGGTGGCCGACACCAGGTGGTTGAGGTCGCCGTAGGTGGGCGTGGTCAGCTTGAGCGTGCGGAAGCAGATGTCGTAGAGCGCCTCGTTGTCGATGCAGTACGTCTCGTCCGTGTTCTCCACCAGCTGGTGCACCGACAGCGTCGCGTTGTACGGCTCCACCACCGTGTCCGACACCTTGGGCGACGGCACCACGCTGAAGGTGTTCATGATGCGGTCGGGGAACTCCTCCCGGATCTTGCTGATGAGCAGCGTGCCCATGCCCGAGCCCGTGCCGCCGCCCAGCGAGTGCGTGAGCTGGAAGCCCTGCAGGCAGTCGCAGCTCTCCGCCTCCTTCCGGACCACGTCGAGGACCGCGTCCACCAGCTCCGCGCCCTCCGTGTAGTGGCCCTTGGCCCAGTTGTTGCCGGCTCCAGACTGGCCTGAAGGCGGAGGGGAAGAGGACACGTGGGCCGTTATGGGGAGAGCCCCCCCCATCCTAGTAGCTGAATAATCCTAATAATAACACAATCGTGATATGTAATTTGCGTCATTTTGACTTCGTCATTATCGGTAGCCGTTCTCTTGGCTCCCATCCTTGACCCCGCCCCCTGCTGGTGGTCCCGCCGTGCACACCTTTCCTCCCTTTAATGTCTGCTCGGCCCCACCCCTGCTCACCGTCTAGGCTGCAGGTATTAGTAATAATGATGAACACAAAATTCTCTCGTTTACCTTCCCCTCTGTGCTAGGCATTGTTCTGCATTCTGTCCCCATATTCACGGCGTTAAGCCTCTCAGTCCTGTGAAGCGGATCTTTTTATAACCCTCGACTTAAAGACGAGGAGACGGGAACAGAGAGACCGAGGCACCCAGAGTCCCCCAGCCGACTGGAGCAGTGCCCATTCTCATCCCACCTCTCTCCGCCAGGACGTCAGTGCCAGGGGCAGAAGGCTTTGTCTGTTTCGTTCTTGGCTGTATCCCCGGGGATACAGTAGGGTCCAGCGTGTGCAGTAAGTGCTCAATAAGTATTTGTTCAATGCATGAAATGGCAGAACTGGGACTTGCACACAAAGCAGTCTGGCTTTGGTCCATACTGTTAAATTAAAATGGCACCTCCTCCAGGAAGCCTTCCCTACCCACTCTCACCCCTCCGCATCAGACGGGTCTCCCATCATGGTGCTGACTGCCCTGCCAGCCTCCCCTACCAGGCTGTGGGGCCCCGTGGTCACCGTTGCGTCTCTGACAATAGGTGAAAAAATTTCGCCAAGCATTTGAAATGGAGAGGAGGGAGGGGGCTTCTCTGTCTGTGCTTTCTGCCTGGGACCCACCGAACACGAAGTTGTCAGGCCGGAAGATCTGGCCGAAGGGGCCGGAGCGGACCGAGTCCATGGTGCCCGGTTCCAGGTCCACCAGCACGGCTCTGGGGACGTAATTTCCTCCTGCGGGGAAGCAGATGGAGGGCAGATGGAGGGAGCACCAGGAACCAGCGGGCTGTTCCCTCCCAGGCCCTCCCTGCCCCCACCCCGGCAGGTGCCCCGGGGCCCTACCTGTGGCCTCATTGTAGTACACGTTGATTCTCTCCAGCTGCAGGTCACTATCCCCGTGGTACGTGCCCGTGGGGTCGATGCCGTGCTCATCACTGATCACCTCCCAGAACTAGGTGGGGGGCGGGGGACATAGGCAAGAACCGAGGCGGGTGAGGGGGCGGCAGAGGCCCAGGCCTGCCCCGGCCTCCCTCTTCTGGGCTCAGGACCCCCAACAACATCCCTGGCTGCCACCTGTCCCCCTGCAAGGTGCACGGGGTACCTAGAGGCATGGCGGGAGGCAGGGAATGAAATGGCAGGAAGGGAGCGGTGCGGGCGGGGCGAAGCGGAGTCACCCCCGCACCCGAGCGGGCTGGTGTCAGGGCGGCCGCTGCAGCCACGGGGAGGGGCTGGGTCTCTTTGTGCGTGTGCAGGGGACAGTGGGCCAGCTGTGAAGCCAGCTGTGGCCAGCAGACAGAAGGCTGGGCCCCACCCCCATCAGCCTCTTTGTTCCCAGCCCGGCCCTGCCCCCGCCCCCGCCCCCGCGCCGCCTCCCCCACCGTCCCTGGGGTGCTGGCCTCCTGGGGTCCCCGTCCTCCAAAAGACCCAGAGTGGGGGGGGCCAGCGGAGTTCGAGCGCCCCGCGCTGCCCCTCCCGGCCGCCTCCCGAGGCGGGTCCCCCGCGCACCTTGGCCCCTATCTGGTTGCCGCACTGGCCGGCCTGCAGGTGCACGATCTCGCGCATGGCGGTGGCGCTGCTGGTGGACGCGGCGGGGGCGTCGTTGATGCTGGAGCTGCGGTGGCGGGGCCGGAGGTGGACCCGGTGGTGACGGCGGCAGCGACGAAGCAAGGACCCTGCGCCCCCGGGGCGCCTCTATATGAGCGGGCGGGGCCCGCGTCACCGCCGGTCACCGGCCAGCTCCGCCTCCTGTCCCGCCTCGGGACGCAGAGGGCGGGGGTGCAGGGAGCTCCCTCCCCAGAGGCCGGGGCACCTCACGCACCACGCGGCAGGGCTCGCCAGGGCCGCGCGCGCCCCCACCCCGGGCCGGGCCGAGAGGCCCTCAGGTGCTTCCGGCGCCGTCTCCCCCCACCCCCTCCCGCCCCTAGCCAGGCCTGGCGACCGGGTGAGCAGAGATTGGGCGGGGGAAGGGAGAGGCCGGGTAAACAAGCGGCGGGGAGACCCTGCAGCCCCCCATTCCGCCCCGCGCGTGGGCGGCCCCGCCTCGGCGTCTCTGTCCGCAGGCTCCGTCCCCATTCCATTTATGGACCATCCTCCAGAACCCTTGTGTTCCTGGGAGGGCTCCTAGTGGGGGTCCAGCTGGGGGCTCCGGAGTTGCGATCTTGTTTTTTTTTTTGGGGAGGGGGGGGGCGTGGACTCCTGGAGGACTTGTCCTGAAGCTTCGCAGTCAGTAAAACCACGATTCCCTTCTCGCGTTTCACCAGCCATGCCTGTGGAGGCTGCAGGAGATTTGGGGGTCCCTGGGCTCCCCCTGGACACCTTTGTTGGGCTTTGGGTTGTCAAAGGTGGGGTCACCCCCAGCCTTGCCTGGATGGAACCCTGAGCTTTAAGATTTCTGCTGGACCTCATGGGCATAGTGAGCCCCCTGGGGCTGGTTTGCTTCCCCAGATCGGCTTCTCTGCTCCAGTGTTATAATATGTTACAAGCCATCACCCCACCTGCGCATTTCTTATTAGCCCCATGACCCTCTGTGGGCAGCTTTGCCTCCCTGGCGGAACTGCTCCGTCTGCAAGAAGGGGCAGTCAGGAACGTCCACCCTCCCGTCCAGGGGGAAGGGTCTGGGGAGATGGCCTCGTTCATGAGACAGCCCCAGTTTCCCCTCCCGCCGAGGAAACAATAAATTGTAGCTATTAGTATTACAATTATTATCTCGGCCGCTCAAGACTTCCTGTGCTGCCCGTCTTGGGGTCACTGTCTGCTGGCAGCCTCCAGGTCTGCCACCCCAGGAGCCTCCTCCTCACCCCCCAGAGCTTCCGGCTCTTGTAGGGTGGCAGTGGGGTCAGTCAGGTCAGCTGTATGGCAGGGACCTCACATTCACCGGTGGCCTCTAGTTTTGACCAGTGGTTCTCAACCTAGGGCAGTCCTGCCCTGCAGGGGACGTTTGGCAATATCTGGATGGGGGTTGTGTGTGTGCTGCTGGCATCTAGCGGGCGGATGGTGACAAAAACATTGTACAGTGCAGGGTGCAGTCCCTCCCCTCCATCCCCAAGGTCTGATCTGGCCCCAAATGTCAATAATGCTGAGCGCTGAGAAACCCTGCGTTAATTATTGGGGGGAAAAAAATTGAGTTCAACCCGTAGCTCACACGGGACTCCCAAGGAAAATCGTGGTGGGTCAGACGGTTCAAACTCCCGGTGTTTGGGAGTCACCTCCCCTTTCTGTTCCCACTCAGGCCGCGTATCTCAATGAGCAGGACCAGGACCTCAGCAGGCAGGTGGGTATGGGACGCGGAGCCCCCGTGGCCAAGAGTTATCGGCCCCAGATGCCAATGTCAGTAGCGCCGAGGTAGAGAAAGCCCGATGTAGACTTTTGAGGCCATCACCCAAGCGAATGTTGTCAGGACTGTGACCCCCAAGACGCAGGGCCTGGAGCTCGGTGGGAAGTCTACCAGTCCATGTAGACATACGTCAGAAGCTCATGAACGCTTGTTGGCTGTTCTTTTTAATACACCAAGAGACATAGAAACAAAAAATGAGGGGTTCCTGCTGGGCGAGGCTGATTTGTGTCTCAGCCCTCCTGAAAACGGGGTTTACTCTGTCACCCCACCCTGGCAGGGCTGATTTGGGGGTGCGGCCTGAGCCCCAGAGAGGTGGCGCTTCCTGCAGTAGGCTGCCTGGGAAGGCACCACGACTTGGAGAGTTCAGGCCCTGCAGTGGGTGCCTCGACCTTTCTCTGCACCAGGGCACCCGTGGGCTCCCCGATGGCCTGGGGGGTGGGATCCAGAGGGAGGGCGAGGGGGAAGAGAATGGAGAGCAGGAGGCGGGCAGCCTCCAGCACCTGGGGCGGCTGGGGCCTGCCATCGCTGCAGAGGTAAAGGACCAGAGATATAGAAAGCCCGTGGGGATGACGTGGGCAGGGGTCGGGTATGGACACCAACCACCCTGCACCCCCTGGCTGCCCCCTCCTCAGTCTGGTGTCATCCCAGGAGGTGCAGAGTGCCGGAGGTACCCGTGGCTTCCAGGAAAGCACCCAGAAAGCCATGAAGGCTCTCTGCAGGAGTCTGAAGACCACGTCGCAGGGGTGGTTCCAAGAAGAGTCCAAGATCTGGATGCAGCCAGTGGAGAGCGGGATGGGGGGGCTGTCAGGGATGGGTTTCCATCCCCGGGCGCGGGCGGCGTCTGTGCCCTCCCCCAGAGGCGGACACCCATCCACCTGGGGCTGTGCTTTTGCGGGGCCCCTGCCTGTCCGCCCCTGGACGGCCATGGCGTGGGGCAGGACATCCACCTTGCCAGTTTTGTAGGGAAACGGATTTCGGCATCCGAAGAGGGTATTGGCTGTAGCCCCCAAAGCCATCATTGTAAGACAGTTTCATGCTATTAATTACACACTAGCGTTGGGAGAAACGTTAGGGGTGGAACGATTTCCCAGGCAGGCGAGACCCCGCGGGCAGGCGCCCACGTGGCCCGGACCCCCACCTCTTGCCGGCGGCGCCAGATCTCCTATCGAGCCAGGTCAGCCTTAGCGGGGAGCCTTCAAAAAGGAGGGGTTGGGCTCCCGATTTTGAAATGGAAAACAGAAAAAAAAAAAAAAAGTTTTAAATACTGGGTTAAATTTACCTCCTTGATATCAGCAGGAAGAATGAGAACGTGGCCGTTGTGTGTTTCAGGGAGAAATCAGGCATCGGCATTTGGGGAGCATTGCAGGGGAGGGGATTCACAGTGAGCCAGAACATTCTGCTCACGAAATCGACAGTCCTTTCTTTATGAGGTCCACAAAACCACGGAAAGCCTGCTTCCTACTTGTGTGTGACCTGTCTGCCAGGGGCCACGCTGCCAGCCCACCTGAGCCCCTCTGGGCCCTGCTGATATACACCTCAGCCCCCAGGCCACCCCCGGGGACGGAGAGGGTTGGTTTTGCTGATTATTAAAGATAACAGTCACATTTAGGTCGTATCCTATTCTAAGCGCTTTGAGTGTGTCAGCTTGTTTATGTTTTAACCCGGCGGTCCCCAACCTTTTCGGCACCAGGGACCGGTGCTCCTATGAGAGTCTAACGGTGATGCTGGTGCTGGGGGAGCGGCTGCGAATATAGATGAAGCTTTGCTTGCCCGCCCGGTGCTCACCTCCTGCTGTGCGGCCCGGTTCCTAACAGGCCAGAGACAGTACCGGTCCACAGCCCGGGGTTTGGGGACCTCTGTTTTAACTCATGGAATCCCAACCCTAGGAGGCAGATGCTGTTTGTGCGCCCATTTTACAGGTGAGGAAGTGGAGGCCTGCGGAGATGGGGCGGCTCACCCAGTGTCACGCGCAGGCGCACAGGCGAGGCTGGGATAGGGCCCTCGCACTGCGGAAAGAGCCTGCGCCTTAATCTCACCAGAAGCTGTAGTTACTCTGTTACTTTGTCTTTAAAGAAACAAGGCTGCCCGTCCAATGGGCGTCTGTCAGAAAGAATACTAGTGCTGGGGTGCTGGTGTAAGAGCAGTTGCGTGACTGTCCCCGGCTCTGTGGCCTGAGCCTCTGCCTGTATCTTTGTCTACCACAGTGCCCAGGTACTCCGGGGTGGCTCCGATGTGTGTGACGATCCAATTCCGGCACCAGAGTCTACGCTCTCTTTGTCCCCGGGGCCTGTGGGTCATCCGGCTCCTTACTGCTCAGACTTTAGACCTCATCGGGTCGGATTTCTCTTCCCCCTGCGGGGGGCAGAACCCGGCCCCAGGCACAGACCCCGCCTGGCACGGGCCCTCTCCAGCTGCAGGGCACAGGAGCCAGAGGGTTCTGGAAGTTGCCGTTTTGGGACAAACACTGAATGAGCCTTAAGAAGAGACAGGCCCTCCCCATTCTTCCCCTCCCGACTCCAAGGGCACACACACGCGAGCTCTGTGGGAGCCGTGCCTGGCACCGCTGGCGCCAAGCGCAGGGCGGGGGAACGGGGCACAAAGGGGCATTCTCCCATCTTGCTGGGTGTGCGGGCGCACCTCCCGCCAGCACTCACCATCGGACGCGACATGGCACGCCTCCCGAAAGAGGGCGTGCTCAGGACAGCACAGCGAGGTTTCCCGGGAGACGGGCAGGGGGCCGGCTGACTGACGTGGCTGCGGCTGGGCTGGGGAGGGGGCCTTCCCTGATCCCCTCCCACCTGCCCGCTCCCTTGGCGTGAGGGCGTCCTCAGCGCGTCCTGTGCAGGTGCAGTTGGTGACGCAGCTGATCTCACGGTTGAAGGGAGCCAGGTCAGGCAAGCACATGGCCTGGAAGCAGGGCCTCAGGTGACCGTGGTCACCTTGGTGATGCCGGTCAGGCAGCAGCTGGCCATGCCACCAAACACGAAGGCCCCCAGTTGCTTGTAGACCATGGCCACATAGGTGGTGCTCATGAAGGCCGGTGAGCCCAGCCGTGGGGGCTGGACACGGTCACCTCTCGCGGGCTGATCTGCAGGGGGGGGTGGGGGTGGGGGGGTGGGGGGTGGGCAGGGACCGCTCCTGTGGGCGGGGGTGGGGATAGGAGTAGGAAACTCCCAGCCCTTTTTCTCAGATGGGTTGCATTTCCCGCTTCATAGACAAAAGTGAGTGTAGTTTCCCACTACACCATGCAAAAGGGTGGGGCCTCTCACTTCATCACACACACACACACACACACACACACGCGCGCGCGTGCGCGCTGTCCTACCACTAATGGTGCCTGAAATGGCAGGATTTCCTATGTTACCAAGGCAAGGGGCATGCATGCCGTTTCACCAAGAAAAGAGCATCCCTCTATTTTATGTCAGACACATGACGGGGTCTCATACCCGAAAGGGCTGGGACTTCCTGCTGTGCCGGGGAAAGGGGCGAGATGGCACCTATTTTATGTCAGGCACGGGCAGGATTTCTCGTCCCATATCTGAAAGGGGCGAGACTTCTCTTTTCACCAGAAAAAGAGGGGCAGGACGTCCCTTCTGTGTCTGCAAGGTGGATATTTCCCAACTCCCCAAAAGGGGCGGCACTGCTTCCTGCTTTATGCAAATGAGGGATGGGACTTCCCCTTTCGCTAGGGGAAAGGGGACGTACTTCCTTTCGTTACCTTTTCCTCAAGGCCAGGGTTTTTCTCTATGTTGTCAAGCAGCGAGCGTCAGGTGACTGGCTCCGTAGCTGACTGAGCTGGGAGATACCGGTACGGATGCTGTGTTTGAGCAGGGTTCGGGGCCGGCCACCTGCCGCTGCCAGCCTGAAGTCAGGAAGGGCGCGGGGGCCTGTCTCCAGCAGTTAGGCCCCACCTGCTCTAAGAAACGACCTCCTGGGCTCCCAGTCCTCTCTTGTCCCTGTCATTGTGCCGCCCACTGAAGTCTGGAGGTCTTCAGTCCACTGACGTCTGAAGTCTGCAGCTGGAGCCCAGCCTCCCATGGCCCCCGATATGCTTCCTGGGCTGGGAGGACAGACCTAGTGGCCCAGCCTGGTCTCCTCTCCCCAGCAAAGGGGCTTTAGCCACACATCTAGAGCCCAGGCAAGTTAGGCCACACGGACACATGCACACACGGAGTCTGACATACCAAATACAACCACACAGTCTGACCCGGACGTACAGACTCTGATATACGCACATAGACACACAATATAGCAATACACTCACAATACACATAGGCCCACATAGGCCCAGACACACACCTAGTTACAAAAACACCATCGGATCCACCCCAGCCAAGATGGGTGGTCACTGGCCCCTACAGGCCAAAGGCATGCATAGGAGTCACTCACGATAAACACCCCCAGTCTAGCGACCCTCGGATAAAGACAGGCGGCCAGGCAGACCCCACCACAGCCTCTCTGGTGTCGGGACGAGGGGGGCGGGGCTCAAGGCTGGTGGGAAGGGGCTCATCCAGCAGCAGACAGAGCCTGTCCAAAGTCACCAAAACAGCGCGGGAGTGCGGCAGCACGTGGGACAGGAGTGACCACTGCGGGCTCCCTGGCCACAGGCTCTGGTGCCGGATCAGCAGCTCCGGCAAGGCCAAGACGTATGTGGTAAATGTATCGACTGTAGGGGCAGCGGGATGGGAGCGCCCACCCGGACTGGTATTAGAGCCACAGCGGGGAGAGGGGTCCTGGGTGGCCAAAGCCACTGTGGCAGGGATGGGGTCCCGTTGCAGCGTCATGCTTAGACGGCCGAGGGCCGGTGCTTCCCGTGGAGGGGCGGGCTGGGGAGCTCCCTGCTAGGAGCCCGTGTCTCCCGGGAGCGGGAGCCGGGGGAGAAGGTGGTGCTGGACGAAGGGGGGCGGCACATGGGTGGGGCAGGAGAGTGGGCGGGGCCTGAGAGGCGCGGAGGGGAGGTGGGCGGGGCCTGGGGAGGGGCGGGGGAGTGGGTGGGGCTGGAGAGCGGGAAGGCCTGGGAAACTCATGGGGCCGAGGGAGAAGGATGGGGAAGTGGGCAGGGTCGCGAGTCTGGTGGCGAGGAAATGAGGGGGCCGAGGGAGAACGGCCGGGAGTGGGTGGCGCTGGGGAGCGGGCAGGGCCTCGGGGACCGGGGTCAGCTCTGGATGGCGCGGGCCGCCTATCTCAGGGCTCCTAGGGTCAGAGTCACGTCGGGATTGGTGACCGCCCTGCGAGGCCAGCCGTCTGAGGGAGGGGCATTGTGCACCCTGGGCGCTGCCTCGGCGGTCGTCCTCCGGCTGAGCCCTGCACCGCCACGCTTGCGTCTGCGTGGACGGCCGCCCCGCGCGCCCGCACGGCGCCCCCTTCGTCTCCCGCGGCCCCCGCGGCTGCCCCGAGCTGCGGCTGGCGAGGGGCTTCCGTCCCACTCCTGCTACACCCGGCGCGGTTCGCGTCCCCAAGGCCCCGCCTGACCCGGCTCCAGCCGGCCGTCTCCCCAGGGCCCTGTCGCCACGCTCCTGCCTCTGCGGGCCTCGCGGGTGAGGAGGCGGAGACCGAGACGCACCCCACCTCGCCGCACCAACTGCGCGCAGCTCTGCTCTAAGGCGCCTGGTCCACCAGGGGGCGCCCGCGGCCTACACCCTGAAGTTCCTCAAGGGAGGAGGGGACAGGCTCCCAGGAGTGCCTGGGTCGCGTCTAGGACGCGGGGACCCCGGGGCGGTTTAAAGCATGGCGCCTGGGTCTCCACTGGAGTCGGGGGAGGCCTGGGTTGCTTTGGTCGTATTACCTTGTGTTTTGTGTCTTTGTTTCAAGTGTGTCTTTGCTGGTCTCTCTAGGTCCGCTTGCATCCAGGTGTGGCTTGTACGTCTTCGGTGGTCTCAGGGTGTCCTGTATCATATGTCTCTGATTGCCTATCCTAGAGTGTTTGCGTTTCGCTGAGGCTGTTTGTGGGTCTGTGTGACCATGGCCACAGGTGTGTCCTTGTGTGTGCCGGTGGCTAGCTTGGGCGCCTGACTTTGTGTATCTATGCTTGTGTCCCTGGCCATCTGTCTCACTGTGTGACTGTGCATATGTCTGTATTGTTTATTTCTCGGTGTTTTGGTTTGTGCGCGGTTGTGTGTGCGACTGTTCTATTCTCCTTGTGCTTGATGGTATATGGCCTGAAATATGTATCTTTTATATCCCCGCGTGTGTCCTTGTGCGTGCCTCTTGGCCAGCGCTGGTGGCTGCTCTTGTGTCTCTGACTATGTGACCAGGTATGTGTTTCGGGGTGCGTGTGAGTGTGTGAGGGGGTGCGAGTGCATGTGCCTGTGTGGCGAGTCTGTTTTGCTTTGTATAACCATGTCGTTATGCAAATGTGGCCTGTCTCGGGCGTCTTGGACCTGTCCGTGTGGCGGTGGCCTCGCCGGCGAGCTGCAGAGTCACTTCCAGGTGGCAGCCGTGCTGAGGCTTCTTTGCTGGGCAAGGTGGCTCGCTTCCCGGCAGAATGAGCTGGCTCCTCACGCGGGGCCCCCGAGGGGTCCTGTGGCCAGCCCTGGCACGCCTGGGTGTTCCCCGTCTCTGTGCCTCCACAGTCCTTCGCAGGGAAACACAGTTTCCTGTCTTTGATGTCACAGGTACTAAATTTTCCCTTCCAGGCAGCTGAGGACACTGGTTTTTTTCTTCGTATGCGTGCATTTGACCACGATTCCGTGCTTGATATATTAAAAAAAAAAAGAAAAAAAAAACCAAACAAAGGAAAATGCATCTGGGTGAAAACATATGCAGTGTAAGGTCCACATTGTCTGGGCTCTGAATCCCCCGGTTGGGTATACAGCATTGGGTAATGTGCTGTGCAAATGCATCTCTGTTCTGAAGCAAAGCCCGCAGGCAGCAGCTGCACCTCGCTGTTCTCTGAGCCCTTAGAGATTTCTATCGAGCCCCAAAGAGATGACTCACTGACTGCAATTCCTGAACTCATTTTACAAATAACCCGACCGTTTAGCTTTCGTTCATTGTTTTGGTTCTTCATCGAACACTTAACACAATACGTGTCTGCACTGGTTTTTGGACCTTGGTTGTTCACCTACAAGGTCAACCCCTGCATACGATCTCACAGAGACACCAGACCGTGAGCCCCATGGGTAGTCACGATGGCTAGCCCTACAGAACACCTACTGTACGCCAGGTGCTGTTCTGGCTTCCTGTTCTGGACACTACTCCTTCGAGGTGGTCACTGGTGTTAGCCACATATCCCAGATGGGAAAAACGAGGCAGAGAGAAGTGAAGGAATTTGCTCAAGATCACAAGAGGCAGAGCTGGCTGGGATTTGAAGCCAAGCAGTTTGGATCTTGTGCTATTTGCTGTGACCCAACTAGAAACGCACCCGCGAATGCATGGATACCTCCCCCCATCTCTCAACTCACGACATCACATGGGAAATACAAGTCCGGAGTAGCTGGGTATGCACCCCACCTCTACAAAGCCTCCTTGCTTTGCACCATCACGCCTTGCGGCACTTACACGATCCTATGGGTGCACACACTCACGCGCGTGCAGGGCCCGTGTTTTCCTGGCCTATCTGGGACTCAGCTTTTCCAAAAACTCGGCCAACGTGCACACCGCGGTCCCCCCTCTGCGCGCCTCTCCCCTCCTTCAACACACGTTAACACTCCCACAAATCTCACTTGCTTCCTTCTGTCTTTTTTTCCCTTTCTTTCTCAATTCGAATCACACCCTCACCCTCCAATTCGGTTCTTTGTTCACTTGCTTGTGTACTAACTAACATCACTAACATTCTCTGTTAGGTTTTGCCTTTGTCCTGGGGAGAGAGGGGAGCCAGCCCAGCCAAAGTTGACACTGGGGAAGGTCACATGCAGGACACAGGGGCATCTGAACCCAGAGGAAAAGATGAGTTTTTCTAGGAAAAATCAAGGCACACCTCCTGGAGGAGGTACCTGCTCATTGGACCTCAGAGGTGGAAGAGGGGTGCTTCCCCCTCCAACTGCTTCCTGCCCAACCCCTCCTCTGAGCCCTATGATGATAAGCATGGGGATTCAGGCCTTTCCCCTAGAGATGAGAAAAATGGGCCCACGCTCACCTCAGGGAGCCAGCTGAGCGCAGAGGTGCTAGGAGACTAAGACTGACAGCTCCGTGGTGGGCGGGGCTGCCTGGCTCAGATGTCCCGACCACAGCTACGCGTCATGGTGCTCCTGGCTGCGGCCTGAGCCTTCCCCGGGCCGCCAGACTTTGTTTCCCCTCCCCGGAGGGGGTGTGCAGAGCTAGGCCAGGTCCCTCGGCGTGGAGACGAGTTCAGAACACTCGCCAGGTCCTTGGTAAGAGACTCGTTTGCGGGGTCTTGGTTTCTGCACCCACGACGTGTTGGGGGCCACGGTGCACCGCACCGAGTCGTAGGCGAGATTCAGTGCCCATGACAGCTCGCGTTTTTTGAGTGTTAACAATGTGCCTGACCCTGCTCACAGCAAGCGCTCAGCTGCCCCCTGAGAGCTAATATTTCCCTTCAACAGATATAAAAAGTGAGGCTCGGAGAGGTAAAGCCGCTTGTCCAAGATCACACAGCAAGACACCTGAGAGCTGAAATTCAGGACTCTACAGCAGAGGCGGCAAATGTTTTCCCGAAATGGACTAGAGAGAGGAAATATTTTGGGCTTTGTGGCCCAATCTCTGTCACGACTACTCAGCTTTGCTACAGTATCACGAAAGCCACCACCGACAATATGTAAGCATGGCTGTGTGCCGATAAAACTTTATTTGTGGACACTGAAATCGGAATTTTACATAATTTGTAAATGCCAGGATATATCCTTCTTTTGACTTTTTCTAGACACTTAGAAAGAAAATTTCATAGTTCGCGGACTGTAGTCTGTTGACCTCTAGAGCCCATGCTGTTGTTATGCTATAATTCATCCATTCATTCATTCATTCATTCACTCACTCACTCATTCAGTATATATTATTGAGGCCTGCAATTTTCTAGGCACTGGAGGTAGAAGGGAAACGAGGCGTGTGAAGACACCCCTCTTCGGAGGAAAATAATTGTAAGCACCTTAACAAATAAGATATCCAGATTGCTGACGAGTTAGTGAGAAAATTTGATGTGTGAGGTAAGCTAGGGTCCACGGGAGGTGCACTTTCGTTTGGGTTGTTAGAGATAGTGGCTTTTTGAGTCCTCTGACTTCCTCTTTTTGTTCTTTCTGTCAGCTTAGGCAATCTTTGGCTGTGGCCAGCTGTGGGCTAAGGCTTCATGATAAACACAGCGGCCCAGAGTGGCCTGTGAGCCTCTAGGCAGGGTGACGACATGGGGGAGGGCCCTCTGGCCTCAGCCTCTTTGAATCTTCTTTCCTGGTTGGTCAGATTCCTCAGAGACAGGTCTTTCACCACCCCGTCTTCTGGGTCCCTGATGCTGAGCAGGGAAGTGTTAGCTCCTGCATTCAAGTTCACAGGTTTGCTTAATATTCCTGTCTTCAGAGGGGTTCTTCTACTGCTGACTGGCGTTCCGTTCCTCTGACCAGAAACTCTGCCATTTCCGCTCTCTGAAGGGAAAAAACCCAGTTACTTTTCCACCCCGATGGGGAGTGTCAGAAAACATATACATAAACCGAGCCACTTTAAAATGGAGCCGGAGCTGCCAGCCCGAGGGACCGCCTCGCATGTCTCATGCCTCGGACCCTAGGAATGTTAACACAGGGCAAAGTGACCTTTGGGCTGGGCCTGAAGCGACCTCGCGTCCCAAAGGGCTGTCTGCGAGGATGCGACCGCAGGCATGATTGCTGGGCTGAAAATTAAAACGCATCGTTCGGAATCGACAGCACTCATTTACGTTCTCTGCGCCAGTGAAAGCTCCTGCCTTCCACTGACGCCCGGTCCTCCTTCCTCCCTCATAAGTGCCCCGTGCCTTTGTTTCCCATTGATCTCAAAGAAACGTTTCCCCTTGATTTCAAGCAAACGCTTGTTGCTTCTTGCTTTGGAAGGCCTTTTATTTTTAGGTTAGCAGGAGAGAAGCTGATGTCTCCTTTTTCGAAGCTCACGTTCAGCAAACTCTTCTATTTCGGCTGCCGCCCACCACGGTCTCCTTCAGAGTTGACGGCAGTCATCAAGAACTGAGCCCTGGGGGACGGTAGCGGTGAAATCCTGCAAGGGAAACTGTATTTGGCTTTCTGCCCTGCTGTCTTACCATTTTGGTTCAGGTTTGTAAAACAGTAGCTGGACGGTCACTGTGGCGGGATGGGGTCAGGGAGTTGGCCAGCGTCCGCCCGGCTGGGGCGGGCAGAGCATGGGGCTCTCATCTCTCCATCCGAGGCTGGTGTTTCCTTCATCATACTTACCCAGGAGGACGGGTGGAACCGAGGCGTGAATGGCAAAAAAGGTGTCAGCTGGCTGCCAATCTGGGGAAAGAACATTCCCGGCAAGAGAGGCTGACCGCAGGTGCAAAGGAATAACCTCGGGACAGAGCGGTGGGTTCTCTGGCTTGGGCAAGCGTCAGAATCTTCTGGAGGGCTCATTCGAACACTGATCACCGGACTAGTTGGGTTGCCAGAGCATCATCAGGAGATGGGGTGCTAGAGTTCGCGTGGGTAACGCCTCCCGCACTGCTGCTGTTGATTTGGGCATCACACTTTATAAACCGTTCGTATAACGAACGGAAGCGTTTACCACCTGCGCAGCAACTCAAGCCAGAGCCAGTATCGGTATGATTTTTCTCTCCGTAATTTCCCAGCGAGGCCCAATGCAAGACTGAGCACCTGGCAGACATTCGAGCAAAATCCCCGCCTTTCCCTGCCTGCCCGCTGGGCCTGAAACCAGCCGCCAGTTCACCTTCTCCATTTACACAGGCAAAGTGAGGCACGGGTCGGGTCACGGGGTCGGTCAGTGTCCATCCCGCTGGTCTGGGCTGAGCAGGGCTCCTGTGGGAACCCAGGGCTTTTGTTCCCATCTCTCATTCCGGGCTCGCTTCCTCTTTCGGGCCCAGTTCGGGCGCTTCTCTGCTCCTCCTCCCGCCCCCGCCCGAGTGAACGGGAAATTTGAATTTCCTCTGCCTCACTCAAGTGTCCTTTTCCTACCAGGGGAATTTCTCTACCTGGACTCTCCAGCCTTCTGCTCTCGGGGTCCAGAGGGGGCTCCTGACAGGAAGCGTGTGTAGGCGCGTGGGTGGGGCAGGCCCGGGAAGGCCCGGGGGTCCTGGGGTGAGGGAGGGTGGGGGGAAAGCCGAGCCTGGCCCTCGGGGCTCCACATAGGGTGTATGCTCCAGAGGAGAAAGGCGCTGAGGTCTGGCTGTCTTCTGACCCCTTTGGATCTGTGCGGGACTTGGGGGATCCCTGGGGGAGCCTCGGTGGGAGTGTCAAGGAGGAGAAAGAGACAAAGAGAGACATGGAGCCCGAAAATGAAAGCCAGAGCCGGCCAGGGAGAGACACAGAGACAGAGACAGAGACAGAGAGAGACAGAAATAATGAGGGAAAGAAACATCCCCTGCGACCCGATGCGGTCAACAGACCCCGGGGGCACGGAGTGCGAGAGGAAAGGAGAGAGACAGAATTACAAAGCGGCGCCCGGGGACGCAGGGAGAGGAAGGAGAAACGGCGGGGCAGAGACCGGAGGGCGGGGAGAGGCCCGATGACAGACGGAGATCCAGAGAAGAGAAAGTTAGGAAAAGTTCTGCCGGCGGGGGCGGGGCAGGACGCCGGGGTCCCCGCCGGCTCCGCCCCGGAAAGCGAGGCTTCCGCCCTGGGTATAAAGCGCGGAGCCCGGAGGCTCCCGCAACCACTCGTCGCCCGCCATGCCCTCCGGCTCGGACGCCGTCCTGGACCCCGAGGCCGCGCGGCTGCCGCCGCGCGCCGGCCGCACCTGCCGCCTGCAGACCTGGGCGCTGAGCGCCGCGCTGCTGCTGCTCGCGGCCGCCTGCGCCGCCTTCGCCGTTCGCTCGTGCTGGGTGCCCGCCGGCCGCGCCTCGCCCGGCGCCAGCCCCGCGCCCAGTTCGAGACTCCCCGACGACCCTGAGCTCCTGCCCAACGACCGCCTCCCCGACCCCCTGCAGGTGAGATGCTCCCCGACTCGGGCCCCGGGGGAGACGCTCGCCCGCCTCTGGGACCCCTTCTCCGTCCCGCACTCAGGACCGACCCCTTCTGCACCCCGGGAGGACGGTCTATCCCTCCCGGACCCCTGAGGGCACTCCTTCTTTATCCAGGACTTCGAGGGGCACCCCTTCTCATCTCGTACCCCGTTTGCATCCTGCTCCCCAGAGCGAGGCCTTTTCTCCATCGCGGATCCGGAGGGGCACTTCTTAATTTCGAACCATTGGGGGACCCCCACTTTCTTACCTCCCGGAGAACCTCGGCTCTCCCCCAGACTCCTGGGGGTTCCACCTTTCCCTCCCGAGACCACCCTGTTTCAAGGAGCCGTGGAGCCTTTTCCGTTCTGAATCCTTGCAGACCCCACGGGTCGGTGCGGGTTGAGCCCCCAGCTTCGGGTGCGCGTGTTTCGGTGTGTTCTTTGGAGCAGAGGGAAAGGGGAGCGCTAGCTCAAGGCCTGCACGGGAGCTGGGGCCCCCACTTTTCACAGGGCTGCGGGAGGGGGCGGGGACCCTCCATCCACTGTCTGCCTTCCCTCCGCAGGGCGACGGCGCGTTCGCGCAGCTGGTGGCGCGAGATGGTGAGTGTCCTGCGCCTGGCCTCTGCCGCTGGGGAGGGGCCGGAGGCGTCCTTCTCACTCGGTCTAACCCTTTCCCCCTCTGCTCTCTGAGGACGGTCCCCTCGCCTCTTCGAACCTCATCTGCCCCTCTTTCTGACTCCTGGGTTTCGTCTCCTCCTCAACCGACCCTCCACGCCCCCTCCCGCCCCCCGCCCCGCCGCACGCGCATCTGAGACCCGCCCTCTCCCGCCGGCCTCCGCGAGGTCTGGATCCTCTTTCCCTCTGGCTTTTCCTCCCTCCTTCCCGAGACCCTCCTCCCGTCCCACTTCCAGACGCTCCTCCGCACCCCTTCTCGCCCCCTTTCCCGAGAACAGCGCCCGGTCTCTCTCCCGCACCCCCTCCCTCTGAGTGCGTCCTCCATCCTCCCGCACCCCCCACACCCCGCCAATCCCTTCGCATCCCTCTCCGAACCCTCCCTTCCATTCCCGAGTCCCCTGTCCCTCTCCCTCACCCCCGTTTGCGTTGTTTTCCTCATCTTCCTGCACCCCACTCTCTGAGTGCCCCACCCCCCACCCCCTCCCGCCAAACCCCTTCCTCCCTTCCATCCCCCAGCCCCGCCACCCTCTGGGAACATCTTCCCCCTCCTCAGAGACCCCTTATCCGTCTCTCAGAGCCCCGACCCCCACACCCCCGGGGCTGCGCCCCTGCGCACGGCGGCCTCGCTCACGGTGCCCTCCCTTCTTCCCGCTGCAGCTCAGCTCTCGGAAGGGCGCCTGCACTGGTACAGCGAGGCGGGCCTCAAGGGCGTGTACCTGGCCCCGGGCCTGAGCTACGACGAGCAGACTCAGGAGCTGGTAGTGGCCAAGGCCGGCACCTACTACGTCCTGTTCTCCGTGGAACTGCATCGCGTGGTGAACAGAGCTGGGTCCGACTGGGTCTCCACTGCCCTCCACCTGCAGCCACCGCGTGAGGGGACCGCAGCTCTGGCCCTGACCTTGGACCTGCCGCCTCTGTCCTCCGAAGCCTGCAATTCTGTGACTGGTTCCTGGGGTGGTCAGCTGCACCTGGGTGCTGGCCAGCGCCTGAGTGTCCACCTGAATGCCACCACCGGTGCCCAATTTGCCTGGCAGCTTGCACAAGGTGCCACGGTCCTGTGCCTTACCCAGCGGCCAAGGTCCCCACTTCTCTACCCACGGTGCTCATGAGGTGGGTCCTGGGTACCACTCCCTACGGAGAGACTGAGTTCTGCCTTACTTCCTTGGGGCCTCTGATGATGGGCCTCAGCTCTTCTACCTCACCAGACTGGGCAGGTTCCTGGCTGCTCACCCCCACCTCGAGGATGCTCCAGGTCCTACTCCTACTCCTGCCCCAAGTCGAACCCTTGGTATTTATTTTGGGCCTGAGCTCAGGCAGTGGACTTTTTATTAATCGGTTTAACTTATATTTATTGAGGATCTACTACATGCCAGGTACGGTGCAAATGCAAGGCTAAAGACATCAGCAAGCAGAACCGACCTCCCCCGAATCCTTATTTATGTTAGTATGAGAGAAATAAAGACTCACCCCAGCCTCCCTACAGGATTTGTGGGGGCTAGCTTTTGGGGGTCTGCGGAACTCTGTGTGTCGTGTGAGCTTCCATCATTTGCACAAGCTCGATTGAGCATCTCCTATGTGTTGGGCACTGTTTTAGGTGTTGGGGACACACAGCCATGAACAAGGCAGACCAAGACCCCAGCTTTAGCCAAGCCGATGTCTAATAGGCTGGCTTGACACTGTGACTACGATTATGTGTGACCCGGCATGACCGGGCCGTGGGGGAGTGTACGTGGCACTAAATAATAAAATGTTTATAAACTTAACGACTGCTATGTGTTGAGCATTTACCGTGCGCCAGACAGTGTGAGTTGTTGGAGGCTCATAGCTACCCTGTGCTTCAGGATTTTATCATTTCCATTTTACTATCATCTATGATCTCGAGGTTCTTTTCCTCAACTGTAAATGCGTGGTGGAAATACTTTATAGCGCAGTTCTGCAGGACGTCGCCTGCCAATTCTGTGTTCAGCGATGTCACACCAGTGGCTTAAGATCAGCCACAGGAATCACCAAACGCTGCAAAGTCAGGACTCGATTGATGGTCTGTTGATTGTCTAGACTTAAGGTGATGGAGCAAAGGATGTTAAACATATAGATTAGACTTAAAAGCGCCTCTCCTCTGCGCCCGTTAGCAAGAGAATCTTCGTCTGGTGTTTTCAAACCATTATCTGATTTAGCGAAGGAGCCCTTCGCACCGCAGACAAGCAGATGAAGTGCGGACATCTTTTTGTCTTAGTCTTTAAAGGAAAATATCAGCCTATGTTCACTCGCCCTGTACCCGTTGGTTGGCCGTGAGTACCAGAGTGGAGAAAGTTGAGCCCCGGCCCCCACTGCCAGTATCTGCTCGTGGCGGGACAGGGGCGCCCCCAAGAGGCGGCGGGCAGCAGGTGTCCCGGTCCAAGTGTGTCCGCGGCGCGCTCGCGGCGAGAATGGGGGGCGGGGGGCGGGGGAGACAGCGAGCAGAGGGCCCAGGGGCGACGCCGTCCAAAGAGGAACCAGCGGTAAAAAAAAAAAAAAAAAAAAAAAATCTCGACATGAGAAATGCCAACCAGGAAAATGAAAAGAAAGATGCGAAGGAGCACATGCTAATGAAGGAGAGCCCTCGCCCGGCCTCCCGCTGCTGCTGAGTAATGCGCCTGGAGGAAATCTCAGGCGATTCCTGTTAGGCAACCCATTGTGTGGTCCAGATGGGATGTGATTCAGAGGCCTGGAGAGCCGCAGGCAGGGACGGAGGAAGAGAACGTGGAAAGGGCTGGGGAGGAGGGCAGGCAACTCGGAGAAGTGGATGAGGCGCAGTCTGTGCGGGGAGGCCCGGCCCCCTCACCCTCGCCATCATGATGAGTTTTGCCTTCTGCCCGGCATGCTCGTGTCTTCCCTGAAGTTAACGGGGCGACACACCTGCTTCCGAAACTTGCACGTCCGTGCCGTGCCTTCGCTGTGAACCTTCTGCCGTTGCTTGTTTCCTGTGAGTCTCCTATTCCCAGCTTCTAATTGAATGCTGTGTTTTGATCCGCCGTGTAAGTTGTCAGCAGGGGAGTTTTATCTATTGCTGGAAAGATGCTTATTACATATTGTGCAGTAAATAAAGCAATATAAGAAACCAAAAAAAAAAAAAAAAGGAGGAAATCTTGAAGCCTTCTGTAAGAATCAACTGACTCTATGGGATTTGCAATGAAGAGTGTTTTCTATTTCATTTGTAAATGGTGGGCTATGTGATCATCTACGCCTGTAAACTTTATAGCAGACAGACAATTCCATTTCCCCTCTCTGGAGAGCTGCGCGTTAAAACATGTACCAGCGGACCGCTCTCCCTCTCTCTTCACACCTGGCCAGTTCCCCTGCCCCATAGTTTTCGCTACCATGTGGCTCTCACACCCACAGTAAGGCTGGCTGGACCTTGGCGCTCCTCACAGGGGTTGAGGTGGACACAGACGTCTCCAAGTGGCCAAGATGGGCCTTAAGAGGAGAGGTGGGAGGGGGCGAGGCGGAGAGGGGAGATTTTGGTCCAAGGTGGCCAGGAAGGAGTGTGTGGGATGGGCAGTGAAGAGGAGGAGGCGGAGGTAAAGGCCATCCGCCTGGCCCGTCCTGGCCCTTCTCAAGGGGTTTTCCTTCCTGAGTGGGCTGACACTCACGAGTATGGCCACATCAGTCATTAAATTATTGTTATTATTTTTTTTTTTAAATTGTTTTTCGATGAGAGGTGACACACCATAGTATTTTATATTAGTTTCCAGTCTACGGCATAGTGGATAGACATTTATTTAATTTACAAGGGGCTCCCCCCGATTAGACTGGTCCCCACCTGGCCCCGCACACAGTTATTACAGTGTTATTGACCATATTCCCTGCACTGTACTTCACATCCCTGTGACTATTTTGTAACTGTCAATTTGTTCTTCTTAATCCCTTCCCGCTCTTCACCCAGCTCCCGGCCCCTCCCATCTGGCAGCCCTCAGTCTATTCTCTGCATCTGTGAGTCAGTCTGTTCTCTGCATCTGAGTCCGTTTCCCACTTGCTTGTTTATGCTGTTCTTTAAATTCTATATGTAAGTGAGATGGGATGGTATTCATCTTTCTCGGTCTGACTTATTTCATTTAGCACTGGGTTCTTGGCACAGAGCTCCTAAAACCCTTGTCATTTCCTGGAGACAGAGCACTAGGAGCATTTGTTGTCAGGGCTCCTAAACACTTGTAAATTTCTCAATAATAAGAACATCAGCATATTTTGGTCTAACGGGGCATCTTTGGGCGGGGTCCTGGATGGGGGCCATCACCAGAAAAGACCCAGGCATGATTAGAACTCTGTCCTCGGGGGTTCATCCATGTTGGTGCATATGGTAACGTTTCTTTCTTTTTAAAGGCTGAATAACATTCATTGTGTAGATTATACCATACCACGTTTTATTTCTTTATCCATTCATCTGTTAGTGGACATTTAGGTTGTTTCTGTATCTTGGCTATTGTGAATACTGCTTCAATAAACACAGGGGTGGAGGAATCTCTTTGGGATCCTGATTTCAATTCTTTCGGATAGATACTCAGAAGTGAGATTGCTGGCTCATATAGAGCATGCATTTTTGAGTCACAGCTGAGTTCCAGTCCTGGTCCTCCCATTGCTGGTTAAGCTATTCATCCTTGGGTAAGTGTGTTCATGTCTCTGGGTCTTGTGTCTTCAGTTGTAAAACTGAAACAAACTTTGCAGCTCGTGGGCTCTTGGGAGTATTAAGTCAGTTGATGGGTTTAATATAGTCCCTGGGGAAGTGGGTTTCAGGTGGAGAAGGCAGCATGTACACAGCACCAGAGGCAGGATGGTGGCTAGAGGAGGGGAGATGGGAGCAAGAGGGCCAGGCCATGCAAGCTCATGGATGCCCAAAGATTTATCCTGAGAACAGTGAAGTGTTAAGAAGACAAGCAGTCCAGTTAGCTTGTTGGAACTAGATCTCAGGGGGGAGTGTAGAGTGTGCACGGGAGGCAAAGAGTGGAGGCAAGGAGGCCCCTGGGATCATCCAAGTGAGAGACAATGGGAGGTTTGGGATGGGGGCTGGTTTTGAAAATGGAAAGGCGATGGGTACAGACGAGAGGTCAATGATAACAGGAACAGGAGTTGGCAAGGCTTTGATGGAGACAGAGAAGCCAAGTCTTTTGGCTCATGCAATTGCATAGACAGAGGGAGCATTTATGGATTTGGGGGACCCCAAAAGAACATAGGTCACTTACGGATGTGTGGAATTTCCAGGTTCCTTGGAAGGGACCAAGTGGGGATATGGAGTAGCTTCTGTGGCCGTGAGAACTCTTTGGCCGGGATGGAAATTTGAGAGTTGTTTGTGTATTTCTATAACGGACATTTTGGGCAAGGATGAGCTCTCTCAGAAGAACAAGCGACAAGGTCGCAGAGATGAGGGTCCAAGACCAAGGGGCGAGGAGCTCCAGTGAGCGACAGTTGGGTGGGAGGGCGGGCTGCACGTGGTCTGAGTGAGAGCAGACGGACAGCACCGAGCCAAACAGGATCCCAAGGGATCTGTTTCGGGAGGAAGTCGTGGTCGGTGGTGTCCGACGCTGCCGAGAGTTAAGATGAGAAGCGAGAATATTTACTGGATGTTGGCTCATCAGAATCACAGGTGGTTTTAAAAGGGCCATTTTCAGGGACGTGAACGGATCATCTGCATCAGCGTGGCCTGAGGAATCGGCGACGAGCGAAGACCTTGGGATCACCTCTACAGACAGCTCCTTCAAAACAAGTCGGCCTAGGGAAACAACTTCGAATTTAAAGAAAAGTTACGCGGATAAGAAGAGCGCAAAGAACACCCGTAGAACCTTTACCCAGATTCGCCCGGCGCCGGCGTGTTGCCTGTCTGCCTCCTATCCTGCTCCCCGTGGTTCCTGCCCCCTAACCGCGTTGTCAGGACAAATTGGCGGTGTCCATTTAAGTGAGTCAGACGACATCAGGGTGATCGAGAAATAAAACCAGAGGGGAACCACAACCTCCAAAGTTGGGGCATTTCGAGGAAATTCCGCACGTAGTGTGAGTGAATTCAAAGAATGGGAGGAAGTTTTGGGGCATTTATTAAGGTGATCGCTTAGAGGTGAAACGCAGCAGCGCTAGCCAGACTAGATTCACCCTCTCTTTCGGCCCATGTAGTAGCAAGCACATCCAACGGTGTGATTTTCCCTGAGGCTAACTTGGCGGATCTGAAATGTAAGTTGCCGTGACTCCCTTCCTGAGTCAAATTACAGCAAACAGGACAGGCAGGAGAACCGGAATTTTCAAACACAAAGGTGAGCAGGCGTGTGACCGAAATCAACGCCATGGAAGGTTTAAAGATGAAACGTCATTGCTCATTAACGTTGTAAGACATTTCAGTGCAAAGGAATTGACTGACCAGAGAATACGGAGATCAGAGCTTACTTTTCTATTCGCGCCTTTATTTATTCAACAAATATTTGTCGAAGGTTTTTAGTGCCAGGGCTTTTTCCCCTGCCCCTCCCCGCATCTCACCCATCAGAAGGGGCACTTGTTTCCTGGATGTTGGAGAAAATGTCCTGGGCAGCATTGTCAATCCAGGCAAATAGTCTGATTCCTAATATAATAACTTGTCTTCTTCTTAAGATAAAGTTATTTATCCTTTCCAGATAAGCTTTTCCCTTTATGATACACACAAAAGCATCCGGGGTCAGACCTGGAGCATGTGTCCTGACCCAAAGACAAAAACTGAGGTTGCTGTCTGTCAGTCACCATATTCATTTAGATAGTGTTTTGACGACCAAACTCAAACTGTGTCTTTTCCTTCAGAAGGGCAAGCAAAGCTTTAAAAATAGGAGCTTGGCAGCAGCTAAATTGGCTTCCTCTTTCTGGTTCCCAGCTCTTGCAGTCGGGGACTCTCATCTTCCTGAACCCTGGACCACTCCCCCTCCTCCTAGCCAATTCCAGCTCTTGTTCCTCCTTAGCGTTTGCCTTAAATGTCACTTCTTCAGAGACCCCTTCATTAACCCCTGCCCCCAATTAAACAAGATCTCGCTGTCATATAATCTTATAACTCTCAGAACTCCCTTTATCAATTTTATCACAACTACCTTCAAAATTTTGTATCTTTGGTAATAATTTGTTTACTGCCCACCCAGAGACTGGTTACCCTTTCACCAAAACTGTCCCTTTTTGTCCTGAGCACACACAGCTGTTAGACCGTGTTTCCTGGCCACTTTTGCTGAGTTCTAGTCCAAGAGGAACCTCCACTTCCTTACCTGCACCAGAAAACACTCCTAAAAACCATCCTTCTCTATCTTTCCCTTCCCATGGATGAGCCTGTTGATGAATGGTTGGACCATAGCGTGGAAGGAGCTTGGGTTCCCGAGTTACTGCCTGGAGTAGAGCTTCCTGACATGCAGGAGAAACCTGATTTACACTTTATGTGGGTAAGAAGTAAACTTCTATTGTTTTAAGTCACTGGGACTCGGGGCTTTATCTGTTATCACGGTTAACGTTATCTTAATGTACTCCATTTCTCAGACTAGTGTTTGGCTCGTTAAGTGTCCAGATATTTTGTTTGTGCCGTCCACCCCCCCCCTCCTGGGAGGAAGACCTTTATTGATGGCACGAAGGTCCCTTCCCATCCCTGGCTCCCAGTTGGGGTTAGCCCGTGAGAGGCATGGAGAGGAGATGTCACGTAGGAGGTGACTAAGGGCTGGGTGGTTATCCCCCTACCTCCCTCTCTGCCAGGTCCCCTGATGTTAAGAAAAAAAAATTATGTAAAACCTAGGAAGCAGCAGGCAGATAGCTGGATCTCCTTTCAGTATCATTGCCCAAGACGTGTGTCAATTGGGTTTTCTAGGAAGCGAATGATGAAAAGCGTTAAGAGAATTTTTGAGAGAGAATGACTCACCCGCGGAAATGGGAAGGAGGCAGGAATGGGCAGAAGGAACCTCAGATTATAGCCCAGGTCTGACAGAGTTCCAGCCACGCCGGTATGGAACTCGGAGTGACGGCGGGTCGGAGAGGAGCCCCACGCTGGTCAGAGGCCCTTGCTGTGATCGTCATGGCCGGGCTGCCGGGGAAGGGCCAGTCCTGGGGCAGGGCCTGGAGGGCGTGGCAGCTGGCGGTGCGCGGAGACTTGTGTTTGAACGGCAGGGCCTTTCTTTAGAGCGGTCTGAGTGGTGTCTCTCGCGAGGCTCATTCGAAATTTGTGTCCTTTGGGAAGTCGCGAGTTGAGCTTTAATTTACACGCAGTGCAATTCAGGCGCATTAGGTGTACGGTGTTTAGAAATTAGACTTTATTTTTTAGAGCACTTTTAGCTGAGAGCAAAATGGAGCTGAAAGCAGGGAGTTCCCACGTGCCTCCTGCCCGGTTGACACACACGGCCTCCTCAAGATCGACACCCTCCGTCACCGGTGAACGTACACTGACACCTCATGGTCGCCCAGAGTCCGCGGCTTATGTCGGGGTTCACCCTTGGTGGTGTGTGAATGCTTAACAGCGTGTGCCCGCCATTATCGTCCCGTATGGGATACTTTCACTGCCCCCAAATCCTCTCTGCCTTACCTAACCGTTCTTCCCTCTCCCACAGCGTTTGTTAAACAAAACAAAACAAAACAAAACAAAACAAAACAAAACAAAACAAATGTCTTAAGCATTTTATTTGGTTGCAGCTAAGCCTGTTAACACTGTATAATGAAAACAGGCAAAGAATAATGTTGTAGGTTTTCGTTAGAGTTAAGTCAAAGACCTTCATTAATAAGGACTCTTCGAATGTGCGTCTTCCAGAAATTTCTCTAAGCCGGCTCAGTCGGAACTGCCTCTGAATATGACCTTTCTTGGGAAGATGTTGGCATACATTTGAATGAAATTCAGAATTTTTTGAAATAAGCTCTATTAAGAAAACGAGACTGGATTCAAACTGAAGCCGCTTTAGCAGAACTTGCTTTTCCGGAGATGATCATAAAGGAAACGCGGCAGTTTGTAAAATGTGGTCCTGAACAGGTCACAGTAAGACGACGTGTACGCAGCGTTCCACCTCCTCAGGACAGAGCCCGCCTGGCGCTCCGCCGCCTTGGGAAGGAGCCGGGACGGAGAATGCTCTGGGCGCAGCTTCGGTCAGGAGGCGGCGGAACGAGGCTCACTCAGTTGCATGTGGACCCCTCGTAAACGGATTCGGGGGAACCTGCTCAGGCGATCGAAACCCGTCTTTAATAACGGATACAAAGCCGAAGGGGCTCCTCCGAGGTGACCCGGCTGGCCCGTGCTCACCTGCTGTGCTCCCAGGCAAACCCTGATGCTCCTGCCCCAGGGGACGGTTTCTCTTCGCAGAGGTTCAGTGTCCAGGGGGCTCCTTGTGCAGACGAGGTGAGCACAGACGCCATGTGGGCATTTGAAGGCTCGGAGTCAAAGTATTTTTCTGACACAGCAGAGGACATGTGTCCCGTGGCCTGTCCCCATCTGGTCTAATCCTTCGCTGCGCATTTGCAGACTGGGGACCGCTGACCTCTGCCAGGTCGTCATACTCACATCTAACGTCCATCCGGATTCTCATTCTGTGTCTGGAGACACAGCGCTTGTATTTGCCAAGAATACCCGCACACAGGACAGCCCACTGTGGCAAATGACGCGGCCACAAGACGTTAACGACCTCCTGCGGACCAAGCAAATGTTGCAAACCATAATTGTCGTGCACCAAATTCACAGCCGGAATCCACGAGATGAAAAAAAAAAAAATGTGCACAAGCCGCATCACAACGTGCCTTTAGGAGATACTCGTGTTGTTCCCGCTTGTCGGGGGTGGGGGGTGAGGGTGGGCTGGTCCCTCTTCATGGGGGGGGGGGCGGGGAGTGTGGGCAGCTAGCGAGCCCAGGCTGGCTCCCCCCAGCACGAGCTTCATTCCGATGAAGAACGGCTTAACTTTAAAAAAACAATGTTCAGTAACAGTTAATACTCAGTATCATCTTTGTTTCAGGTGCACCTCCTGGCAGTTGGACGCGTATGTAACTTACGGAGTGATCCGCGGATAGGCTGGTCCCTGTCTGGCGGGAGCGTTGTTTTCACGGCAGCTCAGGCGCTCAGCGGCGTTTGGGGCTTCGCTCGCCCTGGCTGGCCGCCAGTCGGTACTCCCTAACCCCGCCCCTTTCTTCAGCCAGCCGGTCTCCTCTGGCAACTCGGTTTGTTGTCCTCTGTACCTATGAGTAAGCATGATTCCTGAAGTCTCCACCACTGGAGAGTGACTGTATTCTCATTCTATGTTCTGAAAAATTTGTTCCGCGGTTGGAAGGCACTCTTGTGGCCGGTGGGGTTGGTGTCTGGGGGCCTGAGGCCCGGAGGGTGGGTGGCCAGGCAGACAGGTACAGTGCCACCTTGGGGCAAGGACCAGGGACCGGTGACCTGGGACTAGGGACCAGGAACGGGCGTGGCTGTAACTTCGGCTCATCCCCTGCTCCCCGGGGGGCACTCGCCTGTCCCACAGTGTTTGAATATAAAATTTGAATATACACTCTGAATATACCATTACGTACAGTTGTGTAACCACCGGCACAATCAAGAAACAGAGTATTTCCGGCACCCAGATGGTTCCCTCTTGCCTTGGACCTCAGGCCCTCCCTCAGCTACTGGCTGCACGGACCTGATTTCTGTCTCCTCTGCTTTATCTTTTTCATAAAATGATGTAAGTAGAAAAATGCATCAGCTATTTTCAACTTTATTCGAGTCCAGGCATTGTAAAATTACGTGTGAACTTGTAGGCTCTTTACAGAAGAAAAGACAGTGCTTACGGGGTGGTCTTTTTTTTTTTTTTTTTTTAAACTAGTTCATTGGGCGGAGGGGGAGGCAGTTTGACTAAAATGTAATTCACATCCCTCCTCTCGCTTCTCCTCCCCCCAGCCCCCGGTAATCGCTAATTTATATATATATATTTTTCATCCCTTTGGGTTTGTCTGTTCGGAACCTTTCACGCAGATGGACTCGCACACCGTGCGGCCTTTTGTGTCTGGCTTCTCACTGGCTGGCTGTCGTGTTTTCAGGGTTCATTCTCGCTGTCGCCTGCTTCCGGAGCCTCCCTCCTCTTCATGCCTGAACGCTTTCTATTGTGCAAACGTAACGGTTGTTTTTTTTCCTCCATCCAGTGAGTGAGTCCGTGGACATCCGGATTGTTTCCACTTTTTGGCCGCTATGAATAAATACGATAGGTATTCATGTATGCGCATCGATTGGTTTCGTATCTGTGAGCTCATTCATTTCAGGGTTTCTTTCTTTTTCAATTTTTTAAAATTAGTTTCAAGTATGCAGTACATTGCTTAGACATTTACTCAGTTCGTGAAACTACCCCCACCCCCGACGATTGTTCTCTGTCCGGCCATCACATTACTGCCCACTGTCCCCAGTGCCTACGCCGAGACCCTTTATCGGCTACTAATTTGTACTTCTTTAACCCTTCCCCCCTTCCTCCCAGCCCCAAACCCTTCTCCCCTCTGTCACCCAATTGTCTACTGTATCTGTGGGTCTGTTTTTGATTCGTTTGTTCTTTTTGTTCCTTAGATTCTGCATATCGGTGAAATCATGTGGTATTTTATCTTTCTCTGTCTGACTTATTTCGCTCGTTTTAGGGTTTCTTTGACTGACTGTATAAGTTGGGCCCCTTGAATTTGAACCTGCCTTGCCATCTTACTGGTTCTTTCATTGACAGATGAACGGAATAATATCTTTGACACATGTTCGTTTTGTAATAGTAGGACCATCGCGGTTTTCGTTTTTTTGCAAAGTGTATTTGAATGCCTCAGTGAAGGCCACAGGTCCTCTCTCCTGTAACCCTTCGCCATAACGAAACCAAAACTGGGATTCGTTAAGTGTTTTTTTGCCCCAGATCACGTGGTGGGCCAGCCCCAGGGGAAGCTGCGCCATTCCGGGCAGGTCCCCTTGTAACTCCATCCGCACTGTCGAACACAGTCCCTTGTCCGAACACCGTGAAAGTGCTGTTTGTTTCCCAGCTGGACCTGACCGGTGTTGACCGGCACTGCAGGGAGCTGCACGGGGCCCACACCACACTGCAGCCCGGCAGACACACAGGAGCACATGGCGGGTTCCTGTTAAACGTTTGTAGAATGAAGAAATCAAAGGGCACGAGAAGGCGCTCAGCTTGCAGGATCCTGAAGGATCTTTTTCTGTCTGCTGCTAGGAGTCAGCAAGGTTGACTTTTACCTAAAGGTTAAGAAATTTCCTTGTCATTCGTATTAATGGAAAATTGCTTACTGCAAGGGACCATTCTTCCCCGTATGACTTAGGTAAGACTTACAGACGTCCCTGTTTATCTGTAACAAGGCCAGACACACACCCTCAAATTCCCATTCTTTGTCATGGGTGATCAGCTGAACTGCTTGTCCCCACAGACCTGTCAGAGCGAAAGTGCCTGTTAACCTCTTTGCTTAAGCTTCTCTGCTTTCGCCCTCACCCTGGCCAGCGGACGGCTCCCCCGAGAACAGGGCAGACGCCCTTGTTCTGTCACATCACCCTCTCACTCTTGAGACACTCGGAGACCTATGGTCAGGATGTTGCAATGGCCTCCGATTTTTGAATGCGGTGCAGGGCATTTACTAAGAGACCCCAAAATCTTTAGTTCAAACAGGAAGCCAAAAACAGGTGCTCTTTGGCTTATGAGTAGCAATCAATGTTTCAGCATATTATCTTATCTGGAAATTAAGTCGATAGTCAATGAATAGCCATCATGTAACTTGGTGAAACTTTAAGGTCTCCAGTTCCCAAAAGGATATAGAAACTGTGTTATGTTATTTTTTGAGAGTTCATTTATTTACTTTCCTTTTCCTCATGTCCCCCCATCCTCTCCCCTCTGCAACCAACAGATTGTTCTCTGTATTTATGGTTCTATTTCCTCTTTTGTTCATTTTTATTTTTAACGATTTCACATGTAAGTGAAATTATGTGGTATCTGTCTTTCTCTGTCTAACTTATTTCACTCACTATAATACCCTCTAGGTCCATCCATGTTGTCACGAGATTTCTTTTTCATGGCCGAGTAATATTTTATTTAGGCTGGGTCATATGGCAGCTCCATTTTAATTGGAAACTATTTCGAAATAGACATTTTATAAAACATAGTTGTCGTTGGAAAGGTCACTTAAAACTTTCACTTACATTTACTTAATTTGCTTGTTCTTAACAATTCATTATGTACATATTAGTCAGGACAGCTTCATGCGAGAAAGGGGTGCGGGCATCGAATTCGGAGGTGGGCAGCCTGAAGGCTGCCTCTCCACTGCCCAGTCCCCAGGAGGGGAGATTCGCATACATACCCCAGCAGCCAGGGACGAGCTGCCGGTTCGGTTCTCGCTCTCCGCCAGTAACCTTTGTCCTAAACGAGGCTTCCCGAAGTTCTCCCCGAACCCAATAAAAACCGACCTGCCCTCCGTCTCTGCAGACTCACCCGGGGTCCCCCACAGTCTCCATGCCCTGAGCCGCCATTCCTCCGCCATTCCGAAGGGCCTTATTTTTCCCTTAAATAAACTTGCTCTTTGCTTGGTTTAAGGTTAACATGACTTGGTGGTCAAAAGTGGGATCCAAAGAAGACCCCCCCCCAACACCCCTGTGGCTGGCGCGCCACAGGTGCGGGCGGCCACAGAGCTAGTGGGGCTCGGGGCAAAGCGGGGACCCGAGACTGCCTTATAAGTGACTTCACCGGAGTCCCCAACACTGCTGTGTGCCCGAACGGTCCTGCGGCCTCCTCTTGCACGGTCGGGAGACGAACCCCTCGGACCATGGCTCCCTGCCGCAGCCTAGGTGGGCACTGGCGTGGGAGAGCGAGGTCCAGCTCACGGGCGTGGACCGTACTGCAGAGCGGCCAGCACAGCCGAGGCCCTTGAGCGGCCTGCCGTCGGGCCAGGTCCCTGGGGAGGCGCTTCCAGTATGTAACAACGCGGTGTCTGAGCCTTGGCCGACACTGTGTTCTCTGCCGACCGGCGGGTCCGTAAATGTCGACCCTCGTGAGGGAGCCCCACACTCAGCCCCGGCCTCCTCTTCTGTACGTGAAAACTTTGGCGCGGCCCCTGTGCTTGGGCAAATCTGCGTCCAGACAGCTGGGGGATGAGGGGACCGCGTGCCCTTGCTGTGCACCGCTTTATGCGCTCTTGTAACGGATCCAAGGCCTCCCGTCGGTGCCCCCCAGCAAACCTGCAGAGCTGCCCTAAAAGAGAACTCTCGGGAGAAACCTGGTGCCCTCTCCGACTCCCTGGGAAGGGCATTGCGCCAACGAACCGTGCTCGGAAACCTCTGACCTCAGGAGACCTTGCTGATTCCACCGCCAGGGCGAGCTCTGGCCCGCGGGGATCGCTCAGCTCCTTGGCCGACATGGTTGCCGTCAGCAGAGTGGCTCTGGCCGGTTGATGTGGGGAACAAGGGGCCACATGTGGGATAGCGAACACTACCAGGGGCTCTCGGACACGTCCTTTGGGGAATTAGAAACTCGGCTACATAAAACTAGGAAACGAGGCCATAGGTTATGGTAAAAATCGCGACAGAGACTTTAAGCCGGACTTCAGGAATCGCGTGGGTCTGTGGAAGAGCGAGGGCTTATGCGAGGAGCTGTCGCGCAGTCACTTGGAGAACCCTACGGGGAGAGCTCCGTGCTCGTAACTGCCCCTGAGCTCCCTCTTCCCTTCTGTACCTCCCGCCTCCGTCTTGTCCAGTCCCAGTGCGCACACGGGCACACAGCTCGCCAGGGCGGCGCTCGCCAGGTTGCCAGCCTCCCCCGCCGCCTCCGCCTCCCGTACACCCTTCCGGTGTCTGAACACATCGCGGGTTCTGTTTTCCAGTCCACGGCTGTAACAGAGCTCGCCTGACTCTCCACGGCCCTGTGATTGTTGACTTGGCAACCGTTCTGCCTAGGGGCACGGTTTAGAGTCATCACCCAAATCAGATTTCTCATAATGCTTCTATTTTTATTTTGCATAATTATTTTCAGATTTTGTACTTGTTACCTGTCAAGTCTATGCAGACAGGACATAAAAAAAAAAAATTGAGTGATGATAGTCCAGTTCCTCAAGGTAATTGCTAATGCTTGCACCTGGGCAAAATGTGAACCGAAAAGTAGAATACGCCCAGGAGACCCTTCTTCGACCTTCCTCGTTACTCACATGTGGCCTCTATGGTTTTCAATCAGCCCCTGCCCTCTAACCATGGGACGTGACTCTGGGAAAGGCCCTTCCTTGATCTGAGGGACACAGACAGATGAAAAGAAAAGAAAAGAGAAGAGAAGAGAAGAGAAGAGAAGAGAAGAGAAGAGAAGAGAAGAGAAGAGAAAGGAGAAAAGAAAAGAAAAAAGATAATAAATAAGTAAAACTAATCAGCGATGTTTTCAGAGAAAGCCCTGATCAGAAGGGCAAATGTGAAATACACTTGTCTCCATTTGCATGGTAAGCAGGAAGAAAGGCGGTTCCCTCACGGCTATTTGAAAAAAGACCGACTGGCCCCTGCAGCCAATGAAAAGCTGCCAGTTTTTTTTTTTTTTTTTTTTTTTTTGCCACAAAATTTTTATTCAAAATAACCTTCCCCAATTTCCTCCCAAACCCAATAAAAACTAATTTTAGGCAAGCAGCAAGCAATGAAGGACTGGGGCCCTCCCAGGGCCTTGTAAATGCGTGCATGTGAGGACCAGGCGTGCATGTCCACGTGTGTACGTGTGTGCTTTCAGCCCGTAGTGGAGCCTGTGAGTCCGGATGACATCTCAGTCTAGAGAAGGCTCGACATGTCTGGGCTTGCCCCGGGGTGATGGGGCACAGCCTGCCTTCACCAGCATTTGCATGATGATAATGAAGAGGCCCTGCAGTGTAGAGTTAATTCTAAGGAAGGAAAGAGGCCTGATACCAAATATATATTTTGTCATAAGAGACAAACATTTGAAAACGGAAAAAAAATACAAGGTAAACATTGGAGAACGAGATTCCCCTCGCTCAGGGGCTCTGAGGCAGATGGTGCAATGCTTAGGGGTGTAGCCACTGAATCCCGAAAAAAGTCTCATCGGCATTTTGGGATGGCAGCAGTGGCAAAGTGAGGTTAGTGCAGAGTGTGTCCCCGTGAGCCAAGGGCGTCAGGCGCTGGGAGGCCACGGCGCAGCTGGAGGAGAAGCCGAGACGCAGCAGGCTGACACTGCGGCTGCTGGGGGAGCAGATGCCCACAGCGAGGGTGGCCCGGCGGGGCACGGCGCTCTTCGCGAAGGAGGAGCAGTTGCTTAGTGTCACTTGGACGTGCAGCCTGTAGATGCCGTCGCGCTGGACACGCAGCTGCCCGTCGTCCAGCTGCGGGCCGTACAGGAAGGAGCGACCCAGGGCCGGGCCGCCCTGCCAGTGCAGCCGAGGGTCCTGCCGTGGTCCTGCAGGCGGAGCATTGGGGGATGGAAGGGGGGTGGTTTAGAGAAACCGAGTGCTATAGACCGGACGTGGAAAGCAAACAAACACACGGACAAACACGCGACGGACTCATCGCGCGGACTGGCCGTCGCCAGAGGTCGGGGTGCACCATGGGTGGAATGGGTGGACAGGTATAGACTTCTAGTTATGAAATGAGCCCCGGAGATGTCGTGTACAGTATGGTGACTGCGTACACATCGTTCCCTCGCAACGCTGCACTGTACGTTCGGCAGCTGCGAAGGGAGCACGTCTTGAAGAGAGCGCGGTTTTCTCGCCACGAGAAAGATGTCTGTCGCTACATGAATTGGTGGACGGTAAGCGCACTTGCGGTGGTCATCCCACAGCATACGCAAATAGCGGATCTCGACGTCGTACACCTGACCCTGATCTGTTGTGTGTCAGTTGTATCTCAATTGAGAGAGAGAGAGAGAGAGAGAGAGAGAGAGAGAGAGAGAGAGAGAGAGAGAGAGATCCATCAGGTGAAGGAGAACAAATATGTTTTTGTTTTTGTTTTTTTTTTTTATCAGCCACCCAGTCTGTGGTCGGCTGTTTGTTACAACAGCCTGGACAGTAAGTGCAGAGGGAAAAAAGAGGAGTGAACATGGTCCCCAGGACTCTGGGGACGAGAGGGAGCAGGCTACAGAGAGGAGGACGGCAGGAGATCCCGGGATGGGTCCCGGCCCATCCCCCGGCCCCGACGCCATCTGCTCAGGGCTGCTTCCCCCACCAGCGGCACTTTCAGCACTGTCAGCAGCCAACCCGAGCCTGGCCTGCTCGTCCCTACGTTTCTTCTGAAACATACTGCATGTGCCTTCGTCTCCTTGGCCTGCCGCATGACTTTCCTATTGACTTGTTGTCCCTGCAGGAGAAGGGAAAGGCAGGGTCTCCCGTCTCGTCCCTCTCTGGCACCCAGAACAGTGCCTGGCTCACAAGCAGACGCTCGGCTCGTCTTTGGACTGATCTCCGCATAACGAGCAAAGGAATGTGAGCCACCGCTGTAGTCTGTTGTATTTGTTTTGGGCTCTTGCAAGGCAGAAGACAGAGCGTGAAAGACTGAGAGGAAGAGTGCCGCCTCCCGCTCCTCTCACTCTCTCTTTCTCTTCTTTCCTCTTTTTTTTCCTTTCTCTTTTCTCCTGGTCTCTCTCTCTCTCTCTCTCTGTCTCTCTCTCTCTCTCTCTCTCTCTGTCTCTCTCTCCCTTCTTTCTTTTCTTTTTTTTTCCTTCTTTCCCTTCTTCATTCCTTCCTCCCTTCTTCCTTTCTTCCTTTCCTTCGCATCTTCTCTCTTTCTATTTTTTCTCTCCATCTCTTTCTCTCTCGCCACTTTCCTTCTCCCGCTCGCCCGCCCCGCGTCGCCCCGCGTCGCCCGCGTCACCTGTGTGGTTCAGCTGGAGCTCAGCTATGTCCCACTGGAAGAAAAGAGAAAACAGCGCGGTCAGGGTCCTCTTTCCTGTGCTGATCCCGCTATATATATCTATATATCTATCTATCTATCTATCTATCTATCTATCTATCTATCTATCTTTCACCCCGAGGAGCCGACTTGTAAATTTTTATTAAAAAAAACCACAACTTCTTAATGAGGAAGTATGTTCTGTTTGCACCGGCCTGGAGCATCAGAAAAACCTTAAAGAACTTAAGTTTCCTGGACATAACGGGGTGGGGGGTGGGGGGAGGGACACCCGGCCTCGCCGCCGCGCAGCCCCCGGACACAGTCCCTGCGGGGCACGTGCGGGGCGCGCGGGCGAGCAGGCCGGGCTCTCCGGCGCTCGCGGCCCTCGCAGACCCCCTCCCAGCTTCGTGAAGCCCCCGGCAGCCTCTGAGTCAGCCCGCCGGGGAACACCGAAGCCGACTCATCCGTCGTCCGTCCCGGTGCGCCTTTCCCAGCGCCGCCGCCGCCGCCGCCCGCGCCCCGGGATCCCCACCCGGGGTTTACCTCCCGGGCAGCACCGCCGCGGGCCCAGGACCCGGGGCGGCCTCGCCCCCGCCTGGAGTCCGCGCGCCGGCCGCCGCCTCTGCCGCCCCTTCCCAACCAGATCTCTCTCGCTGGAGGGTTTTGAGCCATCGCTCTGATTTGGCCTGTCTATCTGTCCGTCCGCCTGCGCTCCGGTGGGCCGCTCTGCCGCGGCTTCTGGCCCCGGTGGCCCGCCCCGCCCCATCCCCGCGCCGCGCCAGGCCGGGCGCGGCCCCGAGCTCCCCGAGCTCCCCGGCAGGTGACCCCTGCGCCCCTCTCCTCTCCTCCCTTCTGGACTCACCGCGGGGGGCTGGAGCCGCTCCTGCGGCGCGCGGTGCTGGAAGTAGCAGTAGAGCACGGCGCCCGCCAAGGCGAGCAGCACGGCCGCGCGCAGCGCGGACGCCCAGGACACGCGGCGCAGGGCGCACGCCGGGCCCTCCTCCGCCATCGCCGCCGCGCGCCTCGGCCGCACCAGCAGCCGCGGGCCGAGCAGCGCTGGGCTCGCGCGCCGCTCGTCCAGGAAATGAACTTGACCTCCCGCAGTTTCAGGGTCCGGGCCTGTCCCAGCTCGCCAAGGACTAGCCCCGCCCCGCCCCGACGTGGGGATGTCCCGGCCAAGACGGTGGGGGGACTTGAGTTCTTCTAGGGCAGGGAAATCCCCTCTAGCTCCTGACGGGTTCCTGTCCCTCCGTCTTGCAGTCCCCCTCCCCACGTTCACCTTCTGGGCACTCACTCATTCATCATCTACGCATCCATCTACTCATCTGCTCCTCCATCCATCCATCCATCCATCTGTCCATCCATCATCCATCATCCATCCATCATCCATCATCCATCCATCCATCCATCATCCATCATCCATCATCCATCCATCCATCCATCCATCATCCATCATCCATCCATCCATCCATCCATCCATCATCCATCCATCCATCCATCCAACCACTCAACAAACCTTCACTGGAGCATGTACTATAGACTAGACTCTGTACTGGGCATGGGGGGCGCAGCGAGCGGTCAGGGACCTTCGGGGGTTGGGGAGGAGCACCCTAGATATCCATGTGCTCCTGTCCATCTTCCAGCCTCTCTGGCACTCAGCGAGGTCACATGACCCGACCACCCAATAGGAAGAGAATATGGTTGGTCCCTTCCTGGCCTGCTCGAACAGCTCTCTCTTCCCCTGCACCTTTGGAGTCCACCCGTTCTTAATGGTTATAATGGGTTGAATAGTGTCCCCTCAAAGTCGCGTCCCCCTAGACCTTGGTGTGTGACCTCATTTGTCAATAGGGTCTTTGCGGGCATAATTAGGTCAGGATGTGGTCATACTGGGTTGGGATGAGCCCTAAGTCCAATGGCTGGTGTTTTTGTAGGAAAAGGAGAGGACGCTCAGAGACAGAAGGAAGACAGACATGTGACTTCAGAAGCAGAGGTAGAAGAGATGCATCTACAAGCCAAGAAGTTAAAAAAAAAAAAAAAAAAAGAGCCACTGCCAGGCAAGACTGATTTGCTTAAGATATAAATAACTTAGAAGTTAAGCCATTAAAGAGTGAATAAATGCCCTCTAGAAAAATGAAACGGATTCGAGCAGCCAGATGATAAAAAGAAATACACATGCATTTGGAACAGTAGTCTCATTCATAATCAGAGAACTGGAAAGAGAATTGGACGCTGGGACTTGAAACAGAGCCAAACTTTTGGGAAGACGGTTTGAGGAAATCACTTAACATACCCTCCCCACCTCCCCTCCCACCGAGCAGTTTTACTCCAGGGAGTTTATTTTACAAGTGTGCTGGCACATGTCACAAATGCCAATGCACACACTTGAAAATTCAGTTTGGCGTGATTTATAGTAACAAAGAGGAAAAAACAAAAACGAAAACAAACAAACAAAAAAACGAACCAAAGACCCATCTATCATTGAGAGCTTAGCCTCTGGCTAAAAACCTAGCCGAGTCACCTTTCGACGCAATTTGCATCGGGAACCGCCGCCCAGGTTTCCCCACCGCTCCCGCGACTGTTGGCCGGTGTCACCAGCGGCTCCCGCTGGCACTCGTTCTCTAGACTGTGTAGTTCCGCCCAGGGTGGAGACTCTGAAACCTGAACTGGCTGCATCTTCATGCGAGGGGCGGCAGGGAGGGAACATGGTGGATTTCCCACTCCGATGCCAGCTTAAGTCCCTTCACGACTTCTGAGAAGTCAGGGGAGTCCCAGCGCAGTGCGGGGGAGGGACTGGAGGGGACCCCCGAGTCCGCTGGTTTGATTCTGGCTGCCTTCTGCTCCGCCCATGAAGCGCGAGGCACCATCTAGGCCCCTGGGAAGTGAGGACAGCTTAAAGATGCCGACCTGGCGTTCTTGTTTTCTAATTTGGCTGCCCCTTCACTGTCCCTTTGCCGTGGATGTCCCCAGCTTGCCGGAGGGCTATGGCTCTTGGTGTTCTCCTTGGCAGAGTTTGAAACTGGAAGGAGACAGGGATCCTTGGCTGCAGTTACCCTCTTAACTCATATCACACTTCCCACTCTGTGGATTTCAGCCAGGAGGTGGGGGGGTGGTGGCATGAGGACACCCCCTCTGCTTCTGCACCGACCTCCCCTAATTCATCCCTGTCCCCTTTTCTCTGGGGCTGGAAGTTGGGATTTACCCATTTTCCCACGATTAAGGGTTTTCATGACTCAGAGGTTTAAAAGATCAGATTTTAAAGTCAGCCGGACTAGCAGGGGAAGGCAGGTGGGCGAGTCACTCGGGTAGTTGCAAAAGCAAGGAAGCATCCCAAACTCAGCGATCCAGTTAAATAAAACTCTAGTGCAATATTTTCAAAAGTCAAAAAATTATTGCCAAAAAGGTACAGGAGGAACAAAATGTCAAAAAAAAATTTTTTAACAATTTTTTTCCTTGTGATGAGAACATTTCAGACCTACTCTTTTAATAGCTTTCAAATAGGCGAGGCAGTGTTATTAACTGCAATCGCCGTGTACTTGACAGCTCTGTGATTTATTTATTTTACAACTGGAAGTTTGTACCTTTGGACCACCTGCACCCAAAATGGTTAAAATAAAGATTGGATCTGATCCTGCACTTACGTGACTTACCTTACTTTCCTTACCCAAATTCTGAACCCGGGACTTAAATGAAGAATTCTGACTCCATTGCTTACCAGATATGTGACCTTGAGCACGTTACTTAACCTTCCTGTGCCTCAGTTTCCCAGAGGTTATAATGTTATCTAGCTCCTAGACTTGCTATAAAGATTAAAAGAGTTAATATTCATAAGTACTTAGCACCTGACTGATGTGTGTAAGGAACTGGTGGTAGCTATCACTACCATTATTACTATTGTTCTTATCATTATCCGAACTTCAGCTCTCTCCCCGACGTGAGTAACCTTAACCACAGAAGTCTTTTTTGATTTGAACGTCAACACATAATTAGAGTTTAAATAATTTATAAAATACTTTTTTTTTTCTGTCACCAAAGGTAGCTTTCAAGACTATTGGTTTGAAAGGAGCTTTAAAAAAAATCTCAAATTTTATTGTCAAAGTTGATCTTTCCTCCTTCCCTTGAAGCTCATGTGTTGGTCAGGGTAGCGTAGGCTAGGTTATGTTGTAATAACAAACATCCCTTTAATATCTTTAGACAATAAATGTTTTTTTTTTTTTGCTCATGCAGGTCAGGGAAGGGTTCAAATCTATTTGTGATAGCTGGAATGTCACTATCACTTGCTTTCCATAGGCCAAGGCCCAGCCTAAGTTCACAGAATGCAAGAAAGTGGCTTCCATGAGCCTGGAAGAAGGAAAGCTGAAAACACTGGGCGGAAAATACTAATCGCTATCAGAATCCACCCATCAGGTCGCCGGAAGCCTCAGCTCCTTCTCCTTACTGCTTGCAAAATGCAGGCACCCCTCCCTGACAGAGAGAGCCCCAAAGTTATACCTGTTACAGCATCGGGCTGCAAAGTTGGGATCTCTGAGTGACGTGGAATAGTCTCCACGTCAAGGGCGATATGTGGATCTCAGTAGCAAGCCCACAGCACCGAAGGCTGGAGTTATCCGCCTCCTTCCATGTCCAACGTCTAGTGGTTTGTCAGGGACTTGCCTGCAACACACATCCCATCCAGGAAGAGGAAGAGCAGCAACCCTGGGATTCTACTGGACCCTACCTGGCACTGAGGGTGGACTCTAATTCCAGTGCTTATTGCAGTGCCTGGCACACAGTAGGTGCTTAATAAATAGTTATTGAGCAAATGTCTGCAAGATCCATCAGCCATGCCCTGACTCATGGGGACTCTTCCTTGCTGGCCCTGGGTTTACTACCATGTACCTCGTTCTCTATCCAGATCCAAGCTCCTTTGTTCTGTCTTAACGATATCTTATTCTGGACATTTAATACAAATGGAATCAGGCAACGTGTGGCCTTTCATATTTAGCTCCTTTCAGCGAGCATTCACGTTGTGGCATGAATCAGTACCTGATTCATCTTTCTATATTTTTTAGAAGTCACTATATTCATCTTTATGTATTTATTAGAAGTCACTATCGGGGCTCTTTATGAAACGGCCTCCAGGGAAGACACGTGACCATAAATGCAGCCCTGCATAAGAGCACGGCCGGCCGGGGGTGTCTCCTCGACTGTGGCTGCCATGTACTGGCTGTGCACTGAGCATGGCGTGTAGAGGGCAATTTGTCCCATTGAGCTGCCTTTGCTCGGACGTTTCTTTGACATCTATCCTTTGGTGGGGTGATAACTGTGCCTTCTTATTTTGCATGCCACGTAGGTGCAGATCACTCACTTGTCGCTTCGGTTTCCTTCTAAATTTAGTGTAAGACAAGAATAACCAAACCACTGCTCTTCAGTCGGACATTGATGACTTCCCCAAATAGCTAGTTTTATAAGCTATTAAAATTTTGTATTCGATTTACTGAAAAAAAAAAAATCCCAAGTCACTCATTTCTCCCACCTCCTCGTCCCCTGCCTCTTGCAACTACCAATCTCTCTTCTGTCTTTGAGCTTATGGTGTCGTCGCACTCTGTCTGACTTATGTCACTCAGCATGTGAATGTGAAGTTTTGAATTTTGTCAAAAGCTCTTTATGCACCAATCGGGATGATACGTGTTTTTATCCCTTCATTTTATTAATGTGGTATGTACATTGATTGCTTTTTGTGTGTCGAACCATCCTTGCATTCTGGAAATAAATCCCACTTGGTCATTGTGTGTGATTCTTTTAATATGATGCTGGATTTAGTTTCCTAGTATTTTGTTTGCAGATTTCTGCACCTGTCTTCATCAGGGATATTGATCTGTAGTGTTTTTTTTTTTTCTTGTGATGCCACTGCTTTGGTGGTAAGGTAATGTTGTCCTCGGAATGAATTAGAGAGTTTTCCCTCCTCTTCAATTTTTTTGGGAAGCGTTTGGGAGAGATTGGTATTAATTCTTCATTAAATGCTTGCCAGAATTCATCACTGAATCCATTTGGTCCTGGGCTTTTCTTTCTCAGGAGGTTTTCGGTTAGTGGTTTCATCTTCTTACGTGTTATAGGCCAATGCATATTCCAATTTCATCTTTAGTCAGTTTTGGTAAATTATGTTTTTCGAAGACTCTGTCCATTTCATCTAGTTATCTAATTCGTTTACATAGAAATCTTACTAGTATTCTCTTGTTATCCTTTTCTGTTTTTGTAGAGTTAGTGGTAATGTCATCATTTTCATTACTATTTTTTTTTTGTAATTTGAGTTATCTCTCTCTCTCTCTTCCACTTTATTAGACAAACCCAGTTTTCCAAAGCAGCTGTAATTATAGAAGCCACACGAGCCAAATGTGAAAATCTCTGTTGCTCTATTTTACACAACTTGGTGTTGTCAGTCTTTCGATTTGCATTTTTATAATAAGTGTTTTGAACGCTGCGTCTGGTAGATTGCTTGTTAGTCTTTTTTTTCTGGAGCTTTGCTCTGTTCTTTTGTTTGGGAAATGTTTCTTTGTCTCCCCATTTTGGCCGCCTCCCTGTGTTTGTTTCTACATAGTAGGTAGAACTGCTGTGTCTCCCAGTCTTGATAGGGTGGACTTCTGTAGTAGATGTCCTGTGGGGCCCAGCGGGCGGGGTGGGACATTAGGGAATCCCCAAGGTGGGATAATGGTGATAGCCAGGTTCATGGAGAGTCAGATATGGTGGCTGCCTGTGTTTGCACACTGGGTTCAAGGAGGGCTCAGCAAAGGTACAATGCTTGCGCCAGCATTCATCTTGACCAGATTGTAGTCTCTCATGCATTAATGCCACACGGCCTAAATTACCATAGCCTTAAAATACGTCTTAATATCTAAAAGAGTAACTCCATTTTGTTCTTCTTCTCTTGAAGAGTAAACATAGGTAAATGCACTCCTAGATATATACCCAATGTAAATGCACATGGATAGTCATAAAAAGACACAAACAAGAATGCGCCGGTTTCATTCATGAACCAATATGCAAAAGTTTAATGATAACATTAAATTAAAAATCACACAGTAATATATAAAAAGGACATTAGGCATAGGAAAAGGTGCCCAGCATCACTAACCATTAGGGAAATGCAAATAAAAACCTCAGGGAGGCTTCTGGTCAAGATGGTGGAGTAGGTAAATGCTGTGCTGGTCTCCTCCCAAGACCACATCAAAAGTACAACTAAATTACTCAACAATCATCATTGAGAATTGTCTGAAGTCTAGCCAAACAGAAGTTTATAACTAAGGACGTATAGAAGAAGGCACATCAAGACTGGTAGGAGGTGTGGAGACACAAGATGGGCTGATTCTACACTCACACATGGCAGTTAAAAATCTAGAGGGATATTTCAGCTATAGAGGAGCAAAGGGTCCCAGGTCCATACCAGGCTCCCCAGCCCAGAGTTCCAGTGCCGGGAAGAGGAGTCCCCACAACTTCTGGTTGCAAAACCAGTGGAGATTGTGGCTGAGTGAGATGCAAAGCAGCTGGAGTCCCGGTGCTCCTCCTAAGGGCCCAAGCACAAACTTACTAGATGCTAGACTCACTTGCTCTGAGCTCCAGTGCTCAGAGAGCAGCTCATAAGGCACCAGGGACATACGAGGAGGAACTGGATTGTCTGGCTTCAGATGAGGGCAGAAGGGGAAGCTTTCTCCCAGACAAAAGTGTTGGCAGAAGCCATTGCTCCTTTGTTGAGCGCTCCCTTGCCTTAGCGTGTAGACTTAGGCTGACATCATATCTCAGTCTCCATCGACCTGGTTAACACTGTTTGCCTTGCCCTGGTGATTCCCTGGGACCCTGCCCTATTCAACTTGTGGGTTGACCAAATTGCTTCCAGCAGCCTTTCCATATAAATGGCCTGTCTTGGCTCATGCTGCAGACTTTCCTATAATCTCTCAAAGGTTTGTAAAACCCAAACAAGCAACATCTGGCCTTTGAGTGCCCTGTACCTCTTGTTGAGCAGCTCCAAGACCAGCACTAGCGGCAACCAGCCTTGGTTTGTGGCTTGACCTCTCGAGGCACTTCCAAGCCCGCCATGGGTGGCAGCCATCTGTGGATTGCTTGGTGGCGCAAACCAGGTAGCCCCAGGCAAGACACAGGCTGCAGCTGAACTTGGCCTGTGACAGGGCCCCTCCCAGGAGGCCCACACCTACACTGCTGGAGCACTGCCCGGGGTCACGTTTGAGGACAACATGCCAAAAAGACAGACAGGGCAGGTACCAGAGCCCTGCTAAAGCAAATCCTGCTATGTAGGGTCAGCCCTTGCACAACAGCTCCTCCACTGCTTAGCCTGAGGGTCAATCCTTCCCGTTGATGAGCAAACAGCAACCAAGGCTCAGCTACAATTGGAGGACACACACAATCCATACAAGAGACATAAATGGAGCACCATTCTCAGGTGACCAGAGAAGACTATGCTACTGAGACCCATAGCAGACCTACTACATAAAGCCACTCTACGAAGACCACGAGACATAGCAGCGCCACCTAATCTTGCCATCTGCAACAACATGGATGGACCTAGAGGGTGTTATGCTGAGCGGAGTAAGTCGAATAGAGGAAGATAAATGCCACATGATCTCTTTTATACATGGATTCTAAAGAACAAATAGGAACAAGCAAACAAATAGGAACAAACTCATAGATAAGAGAACACTTTGATGGTTGTCAGATGGGAGGAGGTTTGGGTGGTGGGTCAAAAGAGGAAGGGATTAAGAAGTACAAATTGGTAGTTAAAAATAATCATGAGGATGTAATGTATAGCATAGTGAATATAGTTAATAATATTGTAATAACTATGTGTGGTGTCAGATGGGTACTAGATTTATTGGGGTGATCACTTTGTAAGTTATATAAATGTCTAATCACCATGTCATACACCTGAAACTAATATAATACTGTTTGCTAACTGTAATTGGAAAAAAAAAATTAAAAAGAACAAAATCTTGCCCTCTGCAACAACATGGACGGACCTAGAGGATATTATGCTAAATGAAGTAAGTCAGACAGAGAAAGACAAATCCCATACAATTTTACTTATATGTGGAATCTAAAAAACCAAATGGACAAACAAGCAGAACAGGAACGAACTCCTGGAGATAGAGGGCATTTTCATGGTTGTCTGTTGGAAGGCGTGTTGGCGGATGGGTGAACAAGGCGAAAGGATTACGAAGTACAAATCGATAAGCTGCAAAATAGCCATGAAAATATGAAATGCAGCATACCGTAAGAATTGTGTATAATGCCAGGTAGGTACTAGATTGATCAGAATGATCACTTGTAAGCTACATAGATGTCTAATAATTATGTTGTACACCTGAAATTAATATATTATATGTCAGTTATAATTGAAAAATAAAATATTATTTTAAAAAATCCACAGCCACATATCACCTCACACCTGTTAGGATGGCTATTCTTCAAAAAACAAAGGATAACAGGTATTGTGGAAGACGTGGAGAAATTAGAACCCTTCCACACTCTTGGTGGGCATGCAAATTGGTGCAGCCACAGTGGAAAACAGTGTGCAGATTCCTCAAACCATTAAAAGTAGAACTGCCTTACCATCGATGGATCCTTCTTCTGGGTATTACCCCCAAATAGTTGAAATCAGGATCTCGAAGAGATACCCGTATTTCCATGTTCATCAAAGCATTATTTACAAAAGCAAAGATATGGAAACAACCTAATGGTACATCAACAGTGAACACATAAACAAAATGTGCTCCATCCAGACAATGGAATATTATTTAATTATAAAAAAGAAAGAAATTCTAACCTGCGCTACAACATGGATAAACCTTAAAGCCATTATGCTCAGTGAAATAAGCCAGACACCAAAGGACAAATATTTTGTGACAAATATTTGACTCCCTAGAGGAGTCAAATTTATATATAGAGAAAATAGACTGTGGGAGTCAGAAGCTAGGGGAAGAAAGTGGAGGGTGTGTCTTTCAGGGGGACAGAGTGTCAGTTATGAAGGAGAGATGAGTCCTAGAGCATTATGCTCTAACATATATAATATAATATAATACAATACAATATAATATAATATAATATAATATATAATACATATAATATAATATATAATAGATACAATATACTCTAATATATATAATACGTATAATATAATATATACACACACACATATACACACACATATATATAACTACTATACATAAAGCTACTATATGTGTAACTATTATATATATATCTACTATACAGCATATAGTTAACAATACTTATTGTACACTTAATATTTTTCAAAGAAGGTCTATCTTAAGTTAAATGTTTTTATCACACACCAAAAAAGAAGGAAGAAGAAAAATTTTAGACGTAATGGTTAAGCTTATAGCATGGTGTATGATTGATGTTTTACAGGTATTTGCTTATCTTCAAACTCATCGAGATAAATGCATCAAATATGTACAGCTTCATGTATGTCAATCATACATTAAGCAAAAAAAATAACTGTAGGATGTTTTAAATCACTAAAAATAGAAAGTGACTTCATAGTCCTTTGTTACTTTTTACTTCTCTTGATACTTGAGTTGTTTTATTTCTTTTGATTAGTAGCTTTCATTTTTGGAAGGGTATAAAAAGATATTTTTATCATAAAGATTTTTTTTTTTGGGTCAAACAGATGTCTTTGCGTGAGATTCTGTGTGATTTTTAAATAAACATGACACATTAAAAACAAAGTTAACCAAACTCTCACTTTGACCGCTATGCGGAGAACCGCCTGTAGGGGGCGAGAGTGGACACGGGCAGACCACGGCGGAGGCTTCAGGAGAATAAAAAGACTGAACAGCGTTAGACTTTGATAGATTCAATTTATCAATGAACCTGTCTCCAGAAATGTCCCAAACGACAGGAATAAAATATGTCATTCCTGAACTAGGTAGAAGAAGAAACTGGAATGAGAGGGAAAAAAAAAAAAAAAAACCCAAACAAGGAAAGGAAGGGAGACAAAAAGAAATGTAGAAAAGGAGAGACCATCAGAAAGCGCAGGATAAATCCACGCACATCGGTAAGTGGAATGAACACTTGCGGTCCCGCTCCTCGCTCCTCCGCCCAGTGGCCCGGAGCCTTAGGTCGCCAGGGGCCTTGTGTCGCCGCTGGCTGCGTGGAACGTGGATCATGTGGCATGCGAGGCACTCTCAGCGCGAGGTGCGACCCAGGATCCGAAGACCTGGAATAAAAACTAGGCAAAATATCTTATTAAAATTGTGATATTGATTGTATCTTGAAGTCATAGCATTTTGGATACGTTGTTAAATATAATATATTACTAAAATTAATTTTACCGTATTTTAAAACCTTTCAATTGTGGCTGCTGGAAATTTTTAAATTATGGAGGTGTTCACATTACATTTCCGTTGGGGGGTGTTGGTCTAAATATGCAAATGAAAAGACGAATATTGTCAGACTGAGTAAAAAAAAAAAAGAGAAAATCCGGCAACATGTTTACATTGAAATGTAAATGATATAACAAATTGTCAGTTAAAGGATGTAAATAGCCAGAAAAAATTTGGTTTGCCCCTGCTATTATGAGACAGCACCGATTTAATGTCGAAAGCATTATGAGAGATAATTAAGTCTCTGTCATGAAAATTTAACAACTCTAAATACGCATGTGCTTAAAACTGCTGTCTCACTATATAAATGAAGCAAAAAGTGACAGAACTTCTCTGGCACGTGGCTGCTACGGCCTGAGCTGCGTTATGAATGGAAAATGCTGTCCAGAATGTAAAGACCTGGAACGGAAAAAAAAAAAAAAACCCACATAAAATACCTGACGTTAGACAGCTGCGCCACCAAGGCGAGAGATTCTTAAAGGACCCCTCTTCGCCAGTGATAGCTCCAGCAGACGAAAAGCGAAAAGACGGGTGCGAACGATGTAACGGACACGCTTGACCTCACGGCTGCATATGCGGAGCGTGCCCAGAGCCCCTGCAGAGCGCACCGTGTGAGACGGTGCGGCCACGACGGAAAAGAGGAAAAGAGCAGGTGACGTCTCAAAAAATTAGAAGCGGGATTATCGCGGTGTCCAGAAATTCCGTGTTTCCGTGCAAACCCGAAAGAATTAAAAGCATGGACTCAAAGAGATAGTTGCACACTCGTGCTCGAAGCAGGGTTCTTCTCAACGGCCCCAAACGGAAACGACCTAAGTGTCCATGGACTGAATAACATCAATGCGGCGTTTGTCACATCGATACGATTCAGACAAAAAAAAAAAAGATGAAATACTGCCATTTGCAACATGGATGGGTCCTGAGAGCCTCATGCTAAATGAAATAAATAAGTCAGACAGAAAAGGTTGAGAACCAGACGATCTCACTCACAGGTGAGATTTAAAACTAAAAGCAGCCAACGAACAAGACAAGCAAACAGAAACTCGGGGACACAGACAATGGTCTAGTGGTCACCAGAGGGGAAGCGGTTGGGGGGAGGTCGATAAGAGTAAAGGGGGTCAAATGCAAGGCGATGAAAGAAACTTAACTTTGGGTGGTGAACACATAGTGCAATATGCATATTATGTATTAGTGAACCGTACACTTGAAACCTATATAATTTTACTCACCAGTGTCACCCCAGTGAGTTTAATTTTAAAATGTGGCATGTACCGACAATGGAATGTATTCGGCCTTACAAAAGAAGGAAAGTTTTTGACGCCGGTTACAACATGGATGGACCTGGAAGACATGCTTAGTGAAATAAGCCAGACACAGAAGAACAAATACTGTACCATCCCACTGACAGGAGGTCCCAGGGGATTCAGATCCATAGGGATGGGACTAGATGATGGATCCAGGGGTGGGGGAGGGGAGGGGAGTGAGTGTTTCATGGGGACAGAGTTTCAACTTAGGAAGATGAGAAAGTTCTGGAGACGGATGGTGGGAAGGGCTGCATGGCAATGTGAATGTATGTAAATACTGTACACTTAAAAATGGTTAAAACGGTAGATTTTGTTATGCATGTTTTACCACAAATTTTACAAAATTAATTTTAAAAATGCTTGGAGAATCTCTTTTTTTCTTTCATTTCCTCCTTTTTTAACCAGCCATTAGTAAGCTTTGTAGGAGATATTTTTCTTAGCCTTGTAGTGTTTAAAGGTAAGGATAAGTGTGGCCATTTTGTTGATTGTCACCAAGATGTGAAAAACAGGCATGAGAAGCTCAAAGACTATAATGTGGAAAAAGAAAAAGGCAGATAAAATTCATGAACAAAAGGGAACACAGGGAATGCAATATTTTCATCTCTAGAACTGGAAATCATTACATATCGAACTTCTTATCGGTAACACTTAGAGGAAAATCTACAGCCTTAATGAAAATCGATGAGCTAAGTATTGAAGTCAGAGAGCTGGAAAAGAACAACAGAATGAAACCATAGAAAGCATAAGGAGGGAAAGAGTCAGAAACGCATCATAAGAAGACCGAGATCTAGTTTTTTGAAGAGAAGAAAAAAGATAAATGTCTTGTGACATTGATCAAAGAAAAACCAAGAAAAATGCAAATTAGAAATATTAATGATGCAAAACGGGATATGATCACAGAGGCCGTAGAGGTGGAACTAAGAATACGCGAAGAATGATTTTGTTCACCAGCATGGCATCTTCTCACTCCTAATTGTGAAACTGTAGATAAAATATCCAATTGTCTATAGAAAATGTAGTTTTAAAAACCCGAATCAAGAAAAAATACAAAATCTGAAGAATTTAAAACTCATTAGCGAAATTCAATAATAACTTTAAAACTTTTGCCTATGAAAAAACCCTTCCCACAAATGAGGCACAAGACCCAGATGTGCTTATAAGTGAGTTCTACTAACTGTCCATGTATGCTAACCACACACGAACTATTTCACAATACAGAAAAAACCCTATACTCAGTTTTCTTTTGTATGAGGCCAACATTACCTTCGTTAATATCAAACCCTGGAAAGGATGGTATGAGTCAGAAAAATCTTCCTTTAAAACACAGATGCAAACATCCTACATAAAATATCAGTAAATTAAATCTGGTAACACATTAAAAATACACCATGATCGAATTGGATTTATTCCAGGAGTAAAAGGTTGAATTAATATTAGAATATTGATGAACATAATTCGCCACATTATCAGTCTAAAGGGGAAAAATCACGTGACATTCTTAAGAGATGCAGAGGAAGCATTCAAAAAACACAACGCTGATTCACGATTTTTGAAAGTCTCTTAGCGAATTAGGAATAGAAGTCTTCTTTACTCTGAGGGCTACCCAAAAAGCCCTGCGGCAGATTCATTATTAGTGGTGAAACAGTCAAAGCAGTCACTTAAAGATCGGAAACAAAACGAGGATGTTCGTTTTCGGGACATTTTTTCAACGTGTCTGTGATAACTACCAACATCTGTTGCACTGGGTACACATGCATGGCAGCAACGGATGCTAGAAATTATGATTTCGAAAAAAGAGAGATGGCATTGATTACAGCGCCAATAAAGCAAAGCACTTAGAAATAAATCTAAAAATGATGCGTACTATTTACAAAGAAAATTATGAAATATAGTTGAGTAACGTTGAAAAATACCTAAATAGAAGGAGAATTATGTCATGTTCGTTGATGGGAAGACTCAGTGATACACAAATATCCGTACTCCCAACTCGATCTACAGATTCAATGCAGTTCCAGTAAAAATCTCAACAGGCTGTTGTTGTTCCTCCCCCCCCTCCATGGAACTTGGCAGAGTACATACATACATACATGAGCGAGATACTTCTGAAGAGTGAGAGTCAGAAGGGCCTCGATTTCCCAAAGAGCAGGACTTACAGTCATTGTGTTAATGAAGGCAGCGTGGACGGGGCTAGATGCAGACATACTGCGGGGCAATGGAATTCGAGTCATCTGCCTGGCTTCCTCTTGGGAAACGAAAGATGCTCTCAGAGGACGTTCCTCGTCATCCCGATGAGGGCGACGTGACAACCTATGGCTTCCCCTGAGTTAGATATAAATCTGGAATACGCATTAGCTCTTTTGTTGTCGCTTTCGCTTCTTAGTTACACAGATTGTAACCTAAAACTGGGGCGCTCCCTACGATGGATGCCTACGTGATGTAAATTCATGTTTATTTTATGCTACATAGGCTGCTACTGAGTTTAGAATTTGATTTAGAATACATGTTGTGTATCCATCCATTCATCATCCATCGCTTTTATCTATAGCCCCATCTATCCAATTGACCACCCACTCAACCATTCACCCATACGCCCATCCATCCATCCATCCATCCATCCATCCATCCATCCGTCCACTTGTCCACCCACCCAACCATCTACCTATCCACATTTTCACTCATCTATCCATTCATTGATCCATCTGTCTGCCTGCCTGCCTGCCTGTCTGTTGTGCGATTATAGAAAAGAGCTTGCAAGGTCTATCAACTATCTGATGCATAAAAAACAACCCCGCAACTTAGAGACGTGAAACAGCAACGGTTCTATTTGCTTACCACGCTGAGAGCTGACCCAGCAGGGCTCGGTAGGACTGGTTCGTTTCAGCTCCACAGACGAGGGCTGCTCGTGCGGAGCTGGCGGAACCAGGATGGCTTCCTTCTTGTGCCTTCCATCCATCGGCGCCTCTCTGTCCACCCGCTCGCCCTCTCTCATAGGATAGCTGCACTTCGTGCGGTCACTCAGCGCTCTGAGAAGGCAAAAGAGGACGCCACGAGTTCTCCTGACGCCGAGATCCTAGAGTTCACGAAACGCCACTTCCGTGACATTCTCTTGGCCGAAGTAAGTCACCGTTCACTTGCCCGGCCACTGTTGCTGGGAACCTGCTGTGCATCACGCGCGGTTCTGGGCTCTGGCGATACGAGACAAACAGAAGGGACGAGTCCTCTGCCTGCGTGGGGTCCGCCTTCAGTTCCTGCACTGTCCGTTAAGTAGAGACGACGCGCTTGCTCTATTTAACATGTGAAGCAGATCTGAGGTCTCGGTTTCTTCTGGGTGACCATTCTCCCTAGCTGTCACAGGGAGTTTTTCCAGATGCTCTCATTTGGAGCAGACGACGTTTCCAGGTTTCAGGTTCTGGGCAGGGGCCTCTGTTTCCCTTCCTCTGTGTCCCAAAGGCCTGAGCCACATGCCTGTCCCCAGAGGTTGTCAGAGCTCCAACTCTCTGCCCCATATGGGACACTTCGGGACTGAAGCCCCTTGCGGCACGGCTCATCGTTGTCACGCTGGCTTTAAATTCTCTCGTTTAGCATCGAGGGACTTGTTTCTTCCGTGCAAACTTGTCTGTTCGTTACACTATTTTATTACCTTGTACTCAGCACGTCTGTGTGTTTGTAGTGGACACAGGGTTCATGTGTATCAGCGGGGTCCCCTCTGAATAGATTGGGTTTTGAGGAAACGGACTCTGAAATGGAGACCGGCATGCCAAAGGTTAATTGCAAAATGCTGTCAAGGTTCAACTGGTCTGAGGGAGTGGGGACAGCAGGCCGGTCGAGGGAGGACTTGCATGTGATACAGGAGCAACAGAAGCTTCGGTGAGCCCCGCTGGGGTGGCTCATAATTACCCCTTAGTGTCGGCCAAACCCCAAACCTCACCATCACTTCAGGCTTCTGGAGATCGACGCCAGGGAGAGACTCGCAGGCTACCCCCACGGTCCGCCACCTCTCTCGGGAAGGAATGGACATACAAAGTCAACCAGAGTGGGGAAAGAAGCGAGAGAAATAAATGACAATACCATCCGCAGCAGTGGTCGATACTTAACGAGCACCTCGTATCCGCCAGGACCCGCTCGACTAAGCGCTTGGCACGTCTCGACCACGCCCAGCAGTGGGGGCTTGTGTCAGGAGGTATGATATGGTGGGGATATTATTATCCTCATTTTACAGATGAAGAAACTGAGGCACAGAGAGGTCCAGGCAGCTTAAGGACACTCCGCCAGTAACTGACAGGCTGGAGATTTAGATCAGAAGGAGGAAAGAGAAAGGTGTTCAATTTGTCTTTCGAAGTTATTGTTCCTCCGTGTATGGTATCTTAGGGTCTCCCCAACGACTCAGTGAGGAATGAGCTATTTCCCCCAAGTATTGTACAGCTGGGGGATCACTGAAGGAGCTTGACCAGAATGACACAGGAGAGCCCCCGGGGGACACGGCAAGTTAGTCCTCGGGGTTAAGTTTCGGTGAGTGTCCGAGAAAGGATGGGGGATACTGGAAAACTGGTCAGAAATCACGGACTTGACATCCTTGAGGTCCCAGGTTAGAGGTCAACACACGTAGGCTCAGAACCCTTCTTCTATGTCTCATCTGGGGGCTCCCAGGACCTGTGAGAGGAATACACAGGAGGAGGCTCCTTACAGCATTGTGTGTACTGCTTGGAAAGTGTGTATGCATCCATGGGTGAGGGGGGCGGGTGAAAAAATGGGGTCTGCGCATAGGCTGGAGTGCGGTTTAGGGCAAGGGCTCTGGGGTCAGAAGGCTCTCCCACGTCCCGATGAAGGACCTTCGGTTACCTCACTCCCCATACTTAAGTTTCTTCTTCTGCAGTGAGGGGACAGTAATTATCTTGATATTGTAGAGTGGTCGTGAGGATTGAGAGATGAAGCCTGTTAAGCCCTTGGCGCTTGGGGGTCACTGAGCAGATCAGGTATCGGTCACCTTTTGCTGTGGATGAGGACAAGTGGGAGCCTCCAAAATTACTCCCCTTCGCATCCCTTGCCGAGCGAGGTCGTAAGTCTAACGCGACCCGGCGGCGCGGCAGCGCGGCAGAAATCAGTGCTGTTCTTGGGTATTGAATGTCTAAAGGCGTGGCGATGGGTCTCAGACCCCTCGGTGTGAGGAACGGGGGTCGCCCCAGCAGGTGAGCTGCGGAGACCAGCAGAAGAGCCCTCTGGGTGAGGGTGGAGAGGATTTAGAATGGGCGGTAGGGGAGGGAGATGGTGAGCGCCCGCTCAGGGCACCCGCTCGGGTTGCCGGAGTGGGCCGCAGCAGCGGGAGCTGCGGCTCACGCTCGCTTCCGTTTATCTGGCTGGGATTGGCTCCTGCGGGAGCTTTCCCCAAGCACGGTGAACCTCCTTACAAATCACGTGCACCCGAGTGGCACGGGAGGTGGACGGTCGTGGATGCTGCGGGGTGGCACCCAGATCCACGCTATGCGAATCGGCTGCAGCTCCTGTAACAAATTACCGCAAACTTAGAGGCGTGAAACAACGCAATTCTGTTACCTTCCAGTCCTAGAGGCTCCAGTCCAAATCGGTTTCATCGGGCTAAATTCAAGGTGTCGGCAGGGTTGTTGTCTTTCTGGAAGTTCTAGGAGCGACCCTGCTTCCTTGCCTTTTTCAACTTCTAGAGGTCACCTGTATTCCTAAGCTGGAGGACCGCACCCCTGCCCCCCCCCCATAATCTCATCCATCACTCTAATCCGTGCGTTTATTGTCACATCTTCTCTGACTCTGCCTCTCTATCCCTCTCTTTCACTTGAAAGGATCTTCCTTCCGGAGCCTCTTCCCACCCTTTTGGTCAAGAAGGAAATTCCCCGGGACAGGCAGAAAGAGGGGAGGTGTTGTGTCTGTTTGCCAGGGCGGCCATAGTGACGTGCCCCGAGGTGGGAGCGCAATCTCCCACGGTTCTAGGGGCCGGAGGTCTGAGACGAAGGTGTCTGCACTTTCCTTCCGAAGCCGTCTTCTCCCTGCGTCCTCGCGGGGTTATCCCTCGGTGTGTCTGTGACCTACTCTCTTCCTAAAAGCACACTAGTCATGTTGCATTAGGACCAACCTGAACGACCTCATTTTCCATTCATTTTCCCTTTAAAGGTGCCGTTTCCAAACAGAGTCACGTTCTGAGGTCCTGGGGCTTAGAGCTTCAACATGAGAATTTTAGGGGGGCACGATTCAGCACCCACCACAGAGAGGAAGTTCCTATGCCCTGGCGTTTGAAAAAAGAACCCTGGCACCATGAAAAGCTCTCCTGAAAAAAATTTCTCCTCCCCATTGCAGAGCCCAGAAGTGCTGCAGGTCCCCAAAGAGGAAATGACTCAATGGCGTCTCTGGGCAGTTGAAGCCACAGACCGCCTCAAAGAGTTTCCTGGCCCGAAATCAGCCTCACTACCAAAACCCAGGAAGTTAAGGAGCAGCAGAAAATGCACCATTCTTGATAAGTCACAAGTGCTAAAATGGAGGGCCGATGAATCAGAAGCAGACTGGCGGTGGGTAACGTGTGAATGTGTGGCCCGAGAACCAGGTGGAGCCGTCCCTCTTCCTCAGTGCCTTGGCATTTCCTGAGCTGCTGGGATTTTGACCGTCGTAGGAAAGGAGGGTGTGGGAAGAGATGGTTCCCGGTGGACTGATATCAAGTCCTCGGCATCCTGGGGCAAAGAGACCTTTGCATCTATTAAGTTGCATTGTATCTACGGCCAAGCCACCCTGAACGCGCCCGATCCCATCTGATCTCGGAAGCTAAGCAGGGTCGGGCCCGGGTAGTACTTGGATGGGAGACCGCCTGGGACGACCAGGTGCTTGCTGCAGGCGTAAAAAAATGAAAAATAAGAGATCGTAAGCTGACCAGGTCCTTGCGATCTGTGAGGAGTAAAGAGGAAGTTAAATTATTCGCGCTCCTTGTGAGCTGGGGCCCATGCATTCCACACGTGTGTCTGTTTGGGCCCCCACAGAGGCACACACGGGGAAAGGATGTGGGGGGAGACCGTTCCTCCAGAAAGAAGGCAGCCCCCGCTGAGGCCTCAGCTTTAGTCCCATGAGACTCATTTCTGACTTCTGACTTCCAGAACTAGAAGGTGATAAATTTAGTATTGTTTTAAGTTATTAAGTGGGTGAGAATTTGTTCCAGCAGCGATAGAAAATTAATACAACCACGAACTGTCATTTTTTTTAAAATTCATGGTGACCTCAGGCTGTGGTCTATTTTCCCATGTTTGATGGGGAAGTGACTTAACCTCTCTGCGCCTGGACTTCCCCATCCCTAAAACAGGTGTTTAATGGGAACCCCAATAGGGTCATTGTGAGAACGAAATGAGTTACTGTGAATTAATGCACTTAGGACAGCCACTGGTATCCAGTGAGTGCGTTGGAAGCGTGACTTGTAATTAAGAGAAACGAAGGAGCAAGCCTGAGGAGGCAGCTGACACTCGGCCTCCTCCGTGTGGGAGAGAGCGGGGGTGGGGGAGGCCGGGGAGCCGGCGAGCTCATGTCCTCTCCAGAGGGGCAGCCGCTACCCAACCTGGGCTGTCGTGACAGCTGCCACCTCTCCAAGAAAATCCAGAAATCTGGACCTGTCCGTGTGCAAAGTTTTGTAATGTTTAAACGTGGTCTACTCATTCCTGTTTTAAAAACACATCCGGCGACTAGATGCAGCCCATGGATGAAAGGTCACCTTCGATAACGGGAAAGAATCAGAAATTTAAATGCGCACACGCTTACGACTATGCTTACGAAAAGAGTCTCTGCCGAAGATCGAAGAGCTGGCTCACTGAGGGCCAAGCTCTGGGAAAATACTTAAAGGCGTAGGTCACTGCATCTCACGACGACCAGGGTGAGGTAGAGGCCGCCGCCCCGAGCAGCGGGGAGTAGCTGGAGACCAAGTTCGCCCAGCGTGGAGGGGGCAGAGAGGGGGTTTGACCCCAGGGGGTCTGGCTCTGGCGTCAGCCACGTCCTCTGAGAGGACGTGTCTCAGCGTTCGGCTGCGGCGACAACTGCGGGAGGGGCACAGCAGAAGACTAATAATAGGAGACGGATAAACGACTTCATCACCATTACTTTTCACTTCTACTGCCTCCGAGTCTTGTGGAGAGAGACGACAAGGCCGGGGGAGGGCTTCCTGCCCAGGGGCCGAAGGGAGGCCTATGACCACAGGCAAAACTCAGGCCTGGAGGAGGAGTCGATTGGGGTGGAAGAGAGGGGGTGAAATCTGTAAAGACGCTGGAGCCCAGGAGGTGAAAGCGGAAACTGAGCAGATAAAGATCTAAGAAGGCGAAAAGTAGAAAAGTAGGTTGGTGGCCTGAGCTAGGGGCTTCCGGCCCCCACGCGTCATCTGAGAAGGGGCCCGTGTCCTGCCCCAGCAGCCTGAGCTCCTGCAGGCCGCCCCCCACCTCCCTCCTTCTCCCGCCTCCTCCTCTCCCTCCCCTGCCTCTTTTCCATCTTCTCACTACCTATCCTCCTGACCCACCCTCTACCTTCCTCTCTCTCCTCCACCTCGGGGCTGGGAGGCCCCTCCCAGGAATGATCTTTGGAGGCGAAACTTAGCAAGAGGTTCCATCCTTGGGCGGAAGTCGCTGGCTGCTGGTGGCTTTGAGAAGTTCATGGGCTCCACACCGCGGTCTCTTCATCAAAGCCACGGAAAGACCATGATGAGAGTAAAGGAAACTCCAGCGGGGGCCGGGGCCAGGCGTTTGGGGCCGTCCCGCCTCCCACCAGCCCAGCAAGGGCAGAGCGGCACAGGGCCCCATGTCCTTGCCGGGGGCGGGGCGGGCTGGGGGCAGCGTCTCTGCCTCCGTCTCTACATCTGGGACATGGGGGGGGCGGGCAACGAGAGTTTGTGCCCAGGCACATCAAGACATGACACAAGATGTCCAGCATAAGGAAGGTGCCCGAGAAAGCTCCTCTTAGTGTTTCTGAATCCCGTACGGCTCTCACACACGCATCGAGCTCCAAATGGCTTTTTCGATGCCTGGTCTGCTTTAACCTTTACCACAAACCTAGGAGGCCAAGACTGGCGTTACCTCCCATTACACAGATGAGGAAACTGAGGCACCGAGAGGTGACGGCGCTTGCTCGAGGTCACACGGTAAGGAAGTGGTGGAGGGGAGGAGGAACCCAGGACCTCTTCCAGGTTGCCATGTCTGGCTCCTTAACCCCCGCACCAGACAACAATGACAAACACAATGTCAACAATGACAATAATAATTTATTCGCCTCTGAGGTCCGAGCCCTCATCCGAGGGTCCTGGGCCATTCGACTGCCCTCCAGGTATCCCGAAGCGCACCCTTCCCATGCTCCCCGTTGCTCCTGCCACTCTGCACCGAATGTCTAGGGTAAGGGTGCTTGGCAGGATATAGACTCCATCCACTTCCTCAGGAATGGTGGATTTGAGGGGAAAGCAGGCCCAGGATGGAGCCCGGCCAGCTGGGATCAGGTTTCTGATCCATGAAGTGCCTCCGTGGGTCATTCCACCTACTCTTCTGTCTCTACGAGCCACCCTTCCACTAAGGAGCAGGCGGATCCAGGAGCAATGTTTGCCGTTTATCCCAAGACCAGTGGTCGGGGGCCCAGGGTTACGGACGAAGTTCGGTCCTCACCCCAGGATGTCTTCATCTCGGCCGGGAGGAACTTCAGGCTGTGTGTGAGGACCACGTGTGTAACAGCATGGTCCGTGAAGGCGACTGAGGCTGGGACGATGACTCGTGTGTGACTGTGCTGTGTCTGTCATGCGGAGTCTGCGACAGAGTCTTTGCAATGCTGTCTATGACTTGGATGCAGGTGCGTGAGAATCTGGTGCCTTGTGCGCTTGAGTCTGTGGTTGTGAGTGTGAGGTCGTGAGGTTGTGGAGCTGAGTGATTCTCTGTGATGCTATAGTTTTGTCTGTCCCTCCCTCCCTCCCTCCCTTCCTTCCTTTTTCCTTCCTTCCTCCCCTCTTTCTTCAAACGTTTTCCAAGGGCCCGCTGTGTGCCAAGCCCTGGCCCGGGAGCTGAAACGCAGCTGTGGAATCCCGGGAAGCGATGGCTCAACAGCTCAGGGATACGGCCGGCGGGGCTGATAACACAGAGTGGCCAGCAACCAGCCTTGGCGGGGAAACGGGGAGACGCTGAGAAGCCTGTCCCCTCCCCGCAGGGCTGGCTGTCAAACGCTAACCAGCCCCCCCCCCCCCACCGCCGTGCCTGTGTCAGAGTGCGACTTTTCGCCCCCTGGCTGTGGTGTGGCTACGAGCCTGCCCGTGGAACTTAGTGTGACTGTGACAATGGGCGAGTCCTGGTGATAAATCACCTCCCACCCCTGCACACAGTTGTGAGAGTGGGGAGCTCCATGTTTCCTGTTCTCAGACAAGTCCCTGGACCCTCCCGTTCCATTCTCCTCTGTCTCAGAATACCCGCCCCTCACCGGCCTTCCTGAGGACCAAGCAGCGACGTTCGCACCCTGTCCGGGGGGCCTGCAGGCCCCAGGCTCCTGGTCTCTGTCCCCAGCATCGTCGGGGGCAGAGTCTGCAGCTTCCTTTGGTTTTCTCCAGAGGTGGCCGCTGGGTCTCCAACCTCTAGGGGTGGCTGGGTTCTTGGCTCCTGGCGGTGCCAGCTGAGTTCCTCACACGCCAAGTTTTGGGGTCCCTGAGCATCCTCCAATCTCTGCTGGTTGGGTTTTCTGTCCCACGAGGCTCCTCCGTGGCCGGATGCCATCCGAGCCACCACGGCCCCTCCTTCACACCATGAAAGCCCCGAAGTAGGACCGCGTGCCGTCGCGGAGGCGGACCAGGCGCTCCTCGGGCACGCGGACCACCACCTCCTCGCCGGCGTCCAGGTGCACCACGCCGCCCAGGAAGCTGCTGTCCCACCAGACGCGGGCGCTGGCCCCTCGCCCGCAGGGCGACCGCCGGCTGACCAGCAGCTCCAGCTCCTTGGGGTAGCGGGGCGTGCGCTTGTAGAGGCCGTGGGTGATGGGCAGGCCCGCGGTCAGCCCCTGCGGGCAGCCCACGCCGCCCAGCTGCACCTTGGAGTAGACGTAGTAGTAGCCGGCGCGGGCGACGACCAGCGCGCCGTCGCGGTAGCGCAGGTTGCGCAGGAAGGCCAGGCCCAGCTTGGTCTCCCACAGCAGCGGGCCCCCGCTGCCCGTCACGCTGGAGTTGGCCCCTGCGGAGCGAGACAGAGCGGGGCCGGTCAGCCTGCGCCCCGCGCTCGCGGCGCAACGCGAGGCCAGGGCCGGCTCGCCTCCCTGCGCGCTCGCCTCCCTGCGCGCTCGCCTCCCTGCGCGCTCGCCTGCGCTAGGCGGTTCGAGAACTTTACGCGTGTTCAGTCCCTTTACCCTGTCCTTGCGGGTGGGGAAGACGAGGCCCAGAAAAGCAAAGTCACCTGCTTCCCACACATCGTAACCCATGTCGTTGCACTCTGGCCGGCACGGGGCCATTAAGCGACTTGCCACAAGCACCACAGCTCGGGGGACAGACACTGAACCCGGCTGGGGCCGGCACCCTACGACCTCTGTGTGCCTCAGTTTCCTGCCCTGTAAAGCGGACATGTGAACGGTGCCTGCTTAGGAGTTAATGAATGCACACACGGGCAACTCTGAACAAATACTGAACCAATGACTGACTGCCCTGACACGCTGCGTGTCTGCAGGTCTCCCCAGGACACCGCCGCCCCGACTCCGTGCCAGGACCTGGGGTCCTCCTACCTGTCAGATGCGCTGCGGGGTTGGACTGGTGGGACCTCCGCTCTGGAGAGAGAGTCAGAGGTCAGAGGGTGAGGTGGAGGCGGGCGTCAGAACCAGCCTGGGGTGGGTCATCGATTCCATCCCCTGGTGGCAGCCCCGCCCTTTCCGGAGTGACCCGAACTTCTGCTTCTCACGCTTGGGGGAGGGGCGCTTGTGGGCTCTGGGCCCATTTTGCAAATTGCATTGGGCAGTGGAGGGTGGGACCAGTGTGGGAGCCCTCCCCGGGGACCAGGACCCTGACTCACCTTGCATTAGCTGCTCCCAGTCTCCTGTGTCTTTCTCCTGAAAATGCAGAGAGACCCGGGGTGAGGACCTGTGGGGCCCACGCCTGGGCACCGCTCAGACTCACGTGCAGACCGTGGGCACGGCTCAGACGCGCGCCCAGGGCCACGTGCAGAACCTCCCCCCTCCCCCACCTCGTACCCACGCGGGGCCTCGGCTCTTCCCGTCACAAACGGACGCGTGAAGAGCGCCTGCCTGGGATTCAGTGCACTCACGTGCGTGACGCGTTTCACGGTGTCTGGCATGTGATAAGTACTCTCCAGGAGGGTTTACTTAATAAATAATAGTTAAGATACAAGGATATGTGCACATAATCGCCGACATGGGGAGATGGGCCTGTGACCCTGGTCGCTTAGGGGACACACTGACAAGACACACGCGGCTGTGGATCCACGGACGCGCGGTTTGTGGATCCAGGTGGATCTACACGCGGAGAGACCAAAGACATCGACCCACAGGCCGCGGGCAGACAAGGGTGCGGACACGTGGGTGCGGGTCCATGTGGGCACCAGACCCGGACAGAAGGAGAAATGACCTGGGGACAGAAACCGCAAAGTGCTGACCACGTGCGCGTGGATCGGGACACGCGGACCCACAGCTGTGGCCCCGCGGACAGACACGGCCACAGCCGACCACCTGGGAACCGACACACGGAGAGATTCTCCGAGACTTGGACAAGGGGGATTAGCGGCAGTCCCAGTAATAGCGATCGGATACGGCTCACGACGATTAGCAACGTCAGAACGTCAGTTCTGGGGGGGTTACAGAGAGCGAAACTGTTTTATGAGCGTGAAACTGGCTGAGAGACTAGATCGTAGATGCTCCCACACGAGAAGCCAGTCTAATTACGTGACACCGTAGAGAGGGTGGCAAATGCTACGGTGGCGGCCACGTTGCAACGTGAACGTCTCAGATCAGCATGTCGCGCACTCGAAACTCTGACGGTGTGGCCTGCCGATCCTCTCTCCGTTTTAAAAGAACATTGCCCTCATCGGTCAAACGCTTGCCACGGGCCACCGCGGCGGGAGCCACACACGTGACACCGCGTCTCGTTTCCTACGAGGTGGACGCTCTTATTTTCACACCCATTTTACAGACGAAGAAACTGAGCATCAGAGAGGTGAATGAGCTGGCCCCAGGCTGCTCTGAGTCCGTCCCCCGCCCAGCACACCAGAGCACAGAGAAATGACACAGGACACCCGCCTGCCTCGAGCCTCAGGCCCCACTCACCGGCATGGGGGGGACCAGCTCCCCGAGGCGCCAGTGCAGCCGCAGCAGGAACCAACCCTCCACAGCCAGCCCGGCCAGCAGCAGGAGCAGCAGGAGGCCCACGCCCAGCCGGGCAGCGCTGCAGGGCCGTCTTCGGGGGCCGCTCCCCAGCCTCGTGAACGGGATGTCCGTCTGTCCGTCCACCACGAACACGGAGGGCCGCATCACCACCTCTTCCATGCCTGCGCTGATGAGGCCCCGAGGTGCCCGGGCTGCACGGCACGTCTGGGTCCTGCCCGCTGCGGGGAAACCACAATTGCCCAACACTTCTCGGCTTTGCACACTGAAGACAGGCGCCCGCGGGCCCCAGGACTGCCTTCAGCGCTGGGGTTCGGCCCCGCCCCTTTCCCCCTCGCCCTCCTCTTCTTCCTGTCCCACCCCCCCCAGGCCTCATGTCACTCTCACTCACGGTCTCTCACACTTTCCAGAGGCCACTGAAAATGTGACTCAGGTGCAGACTGGCGAGCGCAGCCCCAGCCTTCCCTCCTGGCTGCCTCATTCACGCGGGCGCCAGACGTTAATTGGACATCTCCTGTATGGCAGGCACCGTCCCCAGGGGCTCGGCCACAAACGAGAGAGACAGAAAGCCCTGGTCTCACAGAGCTGCTATTCTGCTTCAGCGAGAAAGACCATGAGCTCAATAAATAAGAAGACATAGCATTTTAGATGGTGATAAGAGCACAGAAAATACAGGAGTGGTCTGCGTGTGTGTGTGTGTGTGTGTGTGTGTGTGTGTGTAGGGGTGGGAGGGTATATGTGTGCAGACGTGTGCGTGTGTGCACCGTGTGCAGTGCATGGGAGCACGGAGGTGTGTGTAGGTGCGAGCATCACGCATGCGTCCATGTGTGCGCACTTGGGCATGTGCAGGCATGTGCGGGTACACGTGTGGGTGTCCGCGCCTGTGTTCACGTGTGTCTGTGTCTTAAGTTTCAGCTGGAGCTCGCGGTCGGTGGTAGAACCACTGTTCACACAGTCGTCCAAGCTCGAAATTCATATGTCGAAGCGCTAAGCCTCAGTGTGATGGTGTCTGGAGGTGGAGCCTTTGAGAGATAAGCAGGTCATGAGGGTGGGGCCCTCGTGGTGGGGTTAGCGCCCTGAGGAGATGAGACCAGAGAGAGCTACTCTCTCCGCCATGTGAGAACACAGCGAGCGGGTGGCCATCTGTGAGCCGGGAAGAGAGCTCTCGCCAGACCCTGACCGAGCTGACACCCCGATCCCGGAACTGTGAGAGACGAAGCTCTCTCGTTTAAGCCCCTCGGTCTGCAGTACCGTGTTGCAGCAGCCCGAACGGACTGAGATAGTAAGGCGCCTTTCGTTCCCTGCTTGGACGGTTACGGTAGCTTTCCAGCCAGATGTCTTGCTTTACTTGTTGTCGCCTCGTAGCTCATTCTCTATCTTCTAGCTATTTATCTCTATATAAAGAGACACAAAGAGATTTCTTTTAAAGGATTGGCTCATGAGATTGTGTGGCTCAGCAAGTCTGAAACCCATGGCACAAGCCAGCAGGCTGAAGTCTCAGTTAAAGTCGACATTGCAGCCTTGAGTCTGAAGGCTGGAAACTCAAGAATAATTTCTACGCCACCATCTTGAATTCCTCTTCCCCAGGAAACCTGATTTTCTTTTTCTCTTTATCCCTTCAACTGATTAGATGAGGCTCACCCACATGATCAAGAGTAATCTGCTTTTAAAGTCAACTGACTACAGGTGTAAATCCCATCCAAAAAATTACCTTCACAGGAGCATTTAGACGAGTGTTTCATCAAGCGACCGGTCACCATAGCCTAGTTAAGTTCACTCATGAAATGAACCGTCCAATCTAAATGACCTTTACTGGTGGCCCTATCATAGGCAGGCCTTCTCACGTCACCCTGTTCTCCTTTCTTCACTGTCCGATATCAACACCATGCTGTCTTGAGAACGTGAATTTCGTAAGATCCTGTCTGTGCCGTTCACAGCCTAGAATCATCGCTGCTCAAATAAAACGATACCCTATGTGGGGAGTTCCGGTCAAGATGGCAGAGTAAGCGAATGCTGCGCTCGCCTCCTCCCATGACCACACTAAAATTACAGCTGAATTATAAAACGGTCAACCTGGAGAACCATCTGAAGTCTAGCCAAACAGAAGTTCCATAACTAAAGACACAAAGAAGCCAAGTGGAGACTTGCAGGAGGGGTGGAGACGCAAAGCAGGCTGGTCCCATACCCACAGAAGGATCGTGGGGGGCGGATATCTCAGCGGCAGAGGTCTCCGGTGAAGAGTGAGGGGTCCCAGCCCCACACCGAGCTCCCCAGCCTAGAGCACCAAGGTCGAGAAGAGTAGCTCTCACAGCGTCTGGCTGTGAAGACCCGTGGGCGTTCCATCCTTCGGGGCGAGACAGAGGCTGCGGGAAACCCAAGCATCCTCCTAAAGCCGGCGCACAGACTCTCCCTCTCCCAGGCACTCACCCTGGGCTCCAGCAGAGAGCTAGCGGCGTGGGGGGTGCCAGAGGTATACAGGGAGAGACTGAGTTGACCAGCGTGAGGACCAAGGGCTGCAGGGACAGCCGGCCGCCGGCGCCCCTGTGTAGCCAGTGGGCGGCGTCATCTTTTCTTTGTTGAGCCCTCCCCCAACATGGCCAAATTCGAACCTGCACTGTTCTGGTGAAACTACTGGCTCCATCCCGGTGACTCTGAGAAAACGCTCTACCCAGCTCTCTGGAGGTGTTTTTGGCGGTCGGTGACAGGTGGGCAGCTGGGGTTGGCCCGTGCTGAAGACTTGGACAACTCTCTGGCGTCCATAGGCCCCAAACAAATGTCGGCCGGCCTCGGTGTGCTCTGCGCCTCTTGAGTGTCCCTCTGCGGAACCCAGACTCAGCACTGGGGACAAATTTGAATTTGCACTAACCTGCTGGGCGTCACTCACACCACCTTGGGGACTCCCTGAAGCCCTGCCCCCTCCCAAACTGTGTACACTCGAGGCTCTTCCAGTGGCTGAGCCATGTGGGGTGCTGACCGGCAGCAGCATGCTCCGCGATGCTCTGGGCCTTTTGCGGAGCACGCTCAGTACTTGTGGCAACCGGCCTCAGTTCACAGCGTGGTCTCTCCCCCAATCCTCCACATCTAGCATAGGCAGCGACCGATTGTGCATTGCTTTGTGCCTCCTACCAGGTAGCCCCGGTTGGGTCACAGGTAGTAGCTGACTTTGGCTTGCACAGGAGCCCCTTCCAAGAGGCTCCCAAACCAACACACCCGGTAGCCAATATCAGACCATAGCAGAGTACTACCAGATTAGTCCCACAAGCAGCACACTCAAAGAATGGTTTTGGCAGCTGCCAGATCGTGCCGGGGCAAATCCTGCTCCACGAGGCCAGCCCCCGATCAGCAGCACACACACTGTGGTCACGGCCGACTCTCAGCCAGTCAGCCTGAGAGTCAGTTCCGCCCACTGATGTGTCAACAGCAATCAAGGCTCAACTACAACAGGAGGGCATGGACAACCCACACAAGGGACACTTCAGGAGCATCAGCGCAGGCACCCAGAGATACTATGATTCTGGGCCCCACGGGACACTTACTGCATGAGGCTACCCAGCCAACACTGGGAGACATAACAGATCTACCTAATACGTAAAAAAAAAAAAAAAAAAAAAAGGAGAAGCAGCCCAAACAAGGAAACGAAGAAGCATGTTCCAAATGAAAGAACAGGAGGAAACTCCAGAAAAAGAACTAAACGAAATGGAGACAAGCCATCTACCAGACACAGAATTCAAAATACTGATTATAAAAATGCTCGGTGAACTTAAGGGAAGAATAGGTGAGCTTCAGCAAAGAGAGAGTTAGCATAAGAAATGACCAAAATCATACAAAAGAAACAGTCAGATATGAAGAATACACGAGAAGGAATCAACAGTGGATTAGATGGAGCAGAGAACTAAATCACTGATTTGGAAGACAAAGTAGCAAAACACACCCAATCAAAACACCAGCATGAAAAAATACTTTTTTAAAAGTGAAAATAGTTTAAGAGATCTCTACAACAACATCGAGCATGCCAACGTTAGCATCATAGGAGTACCAGAAAAAGAGAGAAAACAAGAGTTTGAGAATGTATTTGAAGAAATAATAACTGAAAACTTCCTTAACCCGGTGAAAGAAAGGAAGAGCAGAGTCCCAAACGAGATAAACCCAAACAGGCTCACACCGAGACACATCATAATGAAAATGCCAAAGGTTAAAGACGAAGAGAGAATCTTAAAAGCAGTAAGAGAAAAGCAGTTGATTACCTACAAGGGAGCGCCCCTAAGCTGATTTTTCAACAGAAACTTTGCATGCCAGAAGAGATTGGCAGGAGATATTCAAAGTGATAGAAAACAAGAACCTACAACCAAGATTACTTTATCCAGCAAAGCTATCATTTAGAATCAAAGGACAGATAAAGAGCTTCCCAGACAAGAAAAAACCGAGGGAATTCATTACCACCAAACCAGCATTATAAGAAATATCAATGGGATTTCTTTATGAAGGGGGAAATAAGAACATAAATGTGAATGGCAATAATTCTGCATCTATCAATAATCACTTTAACTGTAAATGCTCCAATCTAAAGAAATAAGGAAGCTGAATGGATAAGAAAACAAGCCCCATACATTTACTGCCTTCAAGAAACCCACTTCAGATTGAAAGACACACACAGACCGAAAGTAAAGGGATAGGAAAAGATATTTTATTGCAAACGACAATGAAAATAAAGCTGGAGTAGCGATACTTATATCAGACGAAATAGACTTGAAAACAAAGTCTATAACAAGAGACAAAGAAGGACATTTCATAATGATACAGGGATCGATCCAATAAGAAGATATTTTTGTAAACATTTATGCACCCAACATAGGAGCACCTAAATACATAAAGCAAATATTAACCAAAGTAAAGGGAGAGATTGACAACAATACAGTCATAGTAGGGGACTTTTAACAACTCATGAACATGAAGGGATAGATCTTCTAGACAGGAAATCAACATGGAAACAGTGGCCTTAAATGACACATTAGACCAAATGAAATTAATTGATATTTTTAGAGCATTTCTCCCCAAAGCATTCTTTTCAAGTGCACATGGAGCATTTCCCAAGATAGACCACATGTTAGGCCACAAAACAAGTCTCCATAAATTTAAGAAGATCGACATCCTATCAAGCATCTTCTCCAACCACAATGGTATGGAACTAGAAATCAATTACAAAAACAAAAAAAAAAAAACCAAAAACCTGAAAAACACACGAACACAAGAAGGCTAAATAACATGCTACTAAACAATTAATGAGTTAACGATGACATCAAGGGAGAACTCAAAAGATATCTTGAGACAATGAAAACAAAAGCGCGACAACCCAAAAGCTATGGAACACAGTGAAAGCAGTCCTGAGAGGGAAATGCATAGCAACACAGGCCTACCTCAAGAAACAAGGAAAACCTCACATAAACCTTACACTTAAAGGAACTAGAAAAAGAACAGCAGACAAAATCCACAGTGAGTAGAAGAAAGTAATTAATAAAGATCAGAGTGGGAATACATGGGAGAGAGTCTAAAAATACAATACAAAAGATCAATGGAACCAAGAGCTGGTTCTCTGAAGAGATAAGCAAAATCGATAAGCCTTTAACAGAACTCATCAAGAAAAAAAAAGAGAGAGAATCGAAATAAATAAAATTGGAAATGAAAGAGGAGAAGTGAGGACTGGCACCCCGGAAATACAAAGGATTATAAGAAAACACCATGAACGTACAATCTTCCGAGACTGAATCAAGAAGAAACCAAATCTGAACAGACTGATGAGTACTCACGACATTGAATCGGTAATCAAAAAAACTCCCCACGAAAAAATGTCTTCACAGCTTAATTTTTCCAAACATTCCAAAGAAGAATTATTGCCTATCTTGGTCAATCTATTCCAAAAATTTCAAGACGATGGAATGCTCTCGACCTCATTTTACAAGGCCACCACTACCTTGATTCGAAAACCAGACAAAGACATTACAAGAAAAAAAAAATTATAAGCTGATATCCCTGGTAAATATAGATCCAAAAATCCTCAAAGAAATATTAGCAAATTGAATTCGGCAATATATTAAAAGGATCATACGCCACGATTCAGTGGGATTTACTCCTGGGATGAAAGGTTGGTTCAATATCTGCAAATTAATTAATGTGATACACTACATAAACAGCATGTAGGATAAAACTCATCTGATCATATAAAGCAGAAAAGGTATTCAATAAAATCCGGCATCCATGTATGATAAAAACTCTCAGCAAAGTGGGAACAGAGGGAACCTACCTTAATATAATAACAAACCCACAGCTAACATCATACTCAACAGCGAAACGTTAGAAGTATTTTCTTCAGGATCAGGAACAAGATTAGGGTGTCTTTCGCCACTTTTATTCAACATAGTATTGGCTATAACAATCAGGCAAGAAAAAGAAATAGAAGGCAAGCAAATAGTAAAGGAGGAAGTAAAACCGTCATTATTTGCAGATGACATGATACTATATAAAGAGAATCCTAAAGATTCCACCAAAAAAACTTTTAGAAATAACGAATAAATTCAGTTAAGTAGTAAGATACAAAATTAATATTCAGAAATAGGCTTGCACTTTTATACACCAATAATGAATTGTCAGGAAGAGAAATTAAGAAAACAATCCCATTTACAATTGCATAAAAAATACCTAAAGATGACTGTAACCAAAGAGGTAAAAGACCTGTCTGTATGTGGAAAATTGTAAGACATTGAAGAAACAAACTGAATAAGATACAAATAAATGGAAGCACACACTGTACTAATGGATAGGAAGAATTAACTTCGTTAATCTATATATTCAATGCAATCCCTATCAAAATACCAAGGACATTTTTTACAGGATTAGAATGAGTAATCCTAAAATTTATATGAAACCACAAAGGACCCCAGATAGCCACAGCAATCTTGAGTAAAAAGAACAAAGTTGGAAATAGGATGTCACCTGATATCAAACTACACTACAAGGCTATATTAATCAAAACGGCATGGTACTGGCATAAAAACAGACACATAGATTAATAAAACAGAACAGAGAACAGAGAGAAAAACAGTACTTACATGGTCAATTAAACTATGACAAAGGAGGCAAAAATACACCATGGGGTAGACAGTCTATTCAATAAATGGTGTTGGGAAAACTGGACAGATATATACAAAAAAAGTGAAAGTAGACCGTCTTCTTATACCATGTACAAGAATAAACTCAAAATGGATGACAGACTTAAATGTAAGACCCGAAACCACAAACTTTCTAGAAAAAAAACATAGACGTTGCTCTTAGTAATATTTTTTTCTAATATATCTCCTCGGGCAAAGGAAACACAAGGCAAAATAAACAAATGGCACTACATCAAACTCAAAAGGTCTCGCACAGCAAAGGAAACCATCAACAACACAAAAAGACAACCTGCCGAAGGTATGCACCAATGATGTATCTGATAAAGGGTTAATATCTAAAATTTATAGAGAACTTATACAACTCAACGCCAAAAAAAAAAAAAAAGCAATCCAGTTAATAAATGGGCGTGAATAAATATTTCTCCAAAAAGAACATACAGATGGCCAATGGACATATGAAGAGATGCTCAGCATCACTAATCTTCGGAGAAATGCCAATCAAAACTGCAATGAGATTCCACCTCGCGCTCATCGCAATGGCCACGGAACATGGGGAAAGCAATCCTAAGAGGGAGATGAATCGACAGATCGCCGGATGAGTGTCGGAGAGGATGTGGAGACAAGCGAAACCTCGTGCACTTTTGGTGGGGCAGCAAATTGGTGCAGCCGCTGTGGAGAACAGCTTGGAGGCCTCTCTCCAAAAACTAAAAATAGAACTACCTTATGACTCAGCAATTGCACTTCTGGGTATTTATCTGAAGAAACCCGAAACGCTAAACCAAAAAGACAACTGCACCCTTATGTTCATGGATTTAGCATGAATTTCAGCAGCCAAGATACGGAAACAACCCACGTGCCCATTAATAGACGATTGGACGAATAAGAGGTGGTGTGTGTGTACAACGGAGTATTATTTGGCCAGTAAAAAAAATAAAATCTTACCTTCTGCAATATCGTCGATGGACTTGGACGGTATTATGCTGAGGGAAATAAGTCAAAGACAAATACCATGTCATTTTACTTACATGTGGAATCGAAAGCACAAAATAAACGAAAAAAAACAAAACCGAAAGAGGTTCACAGTATCGGCGAGCAAACCGATGATTGCCAAACGGAAGGAGTGTTGCGGGCAGGGTGAAAAAGAGGAAAGGATTAAGAAGTACAAATTGGTAGCTACGGAACAGTCCTGGGGATGCCAAGTACCGCACAGGGAATAGAGTCAATACTACGGTAATAACTACGTATAGTACCAGGTGGGCGCTAGAGTAATTGGGGGGAATCACTTCGTAAATTGTATAATGTCTCGCCACTCTGCTGTACACCTAAAACTAATTGAACGTGACACTGAATGTCAATGGGAACTGGAAAAAGTTAAAGAATCAAATCGAATCACGGATGAAACAAGCAAACAAACAAGGACAACTATAAAAAGAAGACCTCATGCGTCAAAGAAATGAAACGAAAAATGGACCCCAGAGCAGAAGAAAGGGGTAATAATCAGCAAAAAACAAAATGAGAAGATGGACATGAGGCAGGGCAGGCAGGTGTCAGCTGGGGTGCCCAGGGAGTGAGGAGGACCTTTGGGTCTCCCCTCCACATGCAGTCGGCGGCTGGAGGAAGCAGGGGTGGGCTGTATGTGTCCCGCTTGGTTCCGGAGACAGGAGGTGGGGGTTTCCAGGGTGTGGGAGGTCTTAGGGGAAGGGGTTTGTACTATGGCCACGACCTCCGACCTCCGGGTTCAGGGGTTTTCCCAAGATGACCTGATCCAGAGCGCTGAGCCTGGACCCGCCCTCAGTACTGCTCAAGGGACTAGAGGCCCCGGCTTCACCTTGCAGCCAGTGGGTCTACTCCACCCAGCGGCTGCCACCCCCACACGTTCTGGTAATGCTGCGACCGCAAAGTTGAGCGGTCTGCTTAGTTGCTGACTCATGCCTTCCCTTCGCTCACTCCCTCAGGGCTCCGGCTGGAACTATCACCTGGCCTGCTCCTTACCGCCCCCTCCTGGACACAGGGTGCTATAGAAGCGCTGATGAATCTGTTTAGGCCCATCCAGAACATGGTGACTAAAAGGGAGAGGTGAGCCTGGGGCAGCGGTCCCTAATGTTTTTGGCACCAGAAACTGGTGCTCGTATGAGAATCTAATGCCTGATGACCTGAGGTGGAGCCGAGGCGGTGATGCTAGCTAGCGCCGCGGAGTGGCTGCGAATACAGATGAAGCTTCTCTTGCTAGCCCACCTTTCGCCTCCTGCTGCGCGGCCCGGGTTCGGGGACCCCTGGCTTGGAGGACAGCAAAGGGAACTCAGGTGAGATAGGAAATGGAGTGAGAGCGAGCTGTGGATGAGGAACAACTGGGATGACGATGAGAACAGGTGAGTATACAGGTGAGAAGGGAGAGGAGCACTTAGGCTTATGTTAATGAAGACACAGATAAAGATGCTGTGGAAGATGCTGGAGAGAAGGCAGTAACTACGCTAGTGAGAAGGGAGGTAAGGATGCTGGTAAGAAGGAAGGAGGAGATCCAGAGAAGGATGTCGGCGAAAATACAGGTGAAGACGCAGATGAGGACACAGAGAAAATACAGGTAAGGATGCAGGCAGAAAGACAGGTGAGAATATAAGTAAAGATACAGAGAAGTTTGCACATAAAGATGTAGGCAAGGGATCGGAGAAGGATGCAGACATTCAGGTGGACACAGGTGAGGGCGCGGGAACGAGAGGAGGTAAAGATTCAGGTGGGAATGTCGGTGAGAATTCGGGGGAGGGTCCCGTAAGGAATCA